>NC_083314.1:62811480-64011480 GCF_963455315.2 Globicephala melas
TGCTTTTTAAAACCCCAACCCTTTATTTCCTAGCTGTAAATTACAACCCTAATGGCCATCGTCAAAAAAATCTACAAACAATAAATGCTGGAGAGGGTGGGAGAAAAGAGAACCCTGCTACACTGTTGGTGGGAATGTAAATTGGTACAGCCACTATGGAGAACAGAATGGAGGTTCCTTGAAAAACTAAAAATAGAGCTAGCATATGATCCAGCAATCCCACTCCTGGGCATATATCTGGAGAAAACCATAATTCAAAAAGATACATACACCCCAATGTTCATTGCAGCACTATTTACAATAGCCAGAACATGGAAGCAATCTAAATGTCCATCAACAGAGGAATGGATAAAGAAGATGTGATACATACATGCAATGGAATATTACTCAGGCATAAAAAAGAATGAAATAATGCCTTTTGCAGCGACATGGATGGACATAGAGATTGTCATACTGAGTGAAGTAAGTCACACAGAGAAAGGCAAATATCTGATATCGCTTATATGTGGAATCTAGAAAAAATGGTACAAATGAACTTATTTACAGAACAGAAATAGAGTCACAGATATAAAAAACAATCATGGTTACCAAGGGGAAAAGGGGGGGAAATAAACTGAGAGATTGGGATTGACATATACACATTACTATATATAAAATAGATAACTAATAAGGACCTACTGTATAGCACAGGGAACTCTACTCAATACTCTGTAATGACCTATATGGGAAAAGAATCTAAAAAAGAGTGGATGTAATGTATAACTGTATATGTAATGTATAACTGAGTCACTTTGCTGTACAGCAGAAACTAACACAACAGTGTAAATCAACTATACTCCAATAAGTTTTTTTTAAAATTCACAACTCTATCCACTCATTCACTTATACATTCTTTCATTTTTTAAAAAATATTAAGTTCCTATTAATGTGCCAGTAAGACAGATATCATTCCTATTCCTACTGCGCTTACAATGTAGAAAGACAGGTACTTGAACATTCCAAGACAATAAAATGTAATCCTAGGGAAAGTACTAGGGAATATTTAGCAGAGACATATAACCAAGTCCCAAAGCAACCTCAGTTTTTTAAAATGACTTCACTATTTGAAACTATGAATGTTTAAATAAATTACATCTGCAGTTCTCCTTTATTTAAGATAAAGTACCTTAAGTAGTAACATTTAGAAATTCTCCTTTCCCTAAAAAAGTAGCTACATTCAGGCACCTCCATATCAATAACACCTTACAACCCAGGGGAGTGTTTTCCAAATGGCTTTATATTTCCGAGTAGCTTCTTTTCTTTTATGTGTTAGTTGATAAACAACCCGGCATTTTCTGCAAGTATTGTGGAAAAGTAGCCTGACATAGGTGAAATGAATCAAATCCAATATACTTTATCCATTGTTTACAGAAATGTTTTGTCTGTATTCCACATGGGATGCCCCACAAATCAGTGTAATGCATTTGCTACAAAGGAACATAATTGGCCAACACACACAATAGTCTTTCGTGTATTTAAGAGCGTAAAGCTTCACTGTTGTTGTTATTGTTGAATATTTTTAATCTTAAATTTAATGGTTTTGACTTTTATTATTTCTCCATTATATACATAATATAGAACTATAGTCATATTAGAAACTCGTAAATGAGTAAAAAAGAAAACAATCACCCTTAAAGTTCTAGTCAGATATAACTCCCATGAACAGTTTAGAGTATAACCTCCTAGATGTTTTTTCCCCTTTCCTTTCTTTCCTTTCTTTAATGGACTTCAACTGCACAAATTTGAAATAATCATAACCCTTACTTTGTAACACATTCTCATCATTGACCCTCTTTATTATTTATTAATAAGCTAATAAACATTTACCACCCTATGCAAGATCTAGAATACTGACAATAAATTACAAGTTATTGTCAATATTCTAGATGTTTTCCTATGTGGTATGTGTGTGTGCATATATATATGTAACTTTTTAAAAAGTGGTCCTTTTCAGCCAAGATCTCATTAGCCAAGTACCCACAGTTAAGAGATTGCACTAAAAAGCAAAGATTGTCCTAACATACATTTACCAATGAACCAATATAGTCACATGATATATTGTGAACTTTCAACGCCATCAATATGCATTTACATCATTTTAAGTACTGAACAGTATTCCATTGCATAAATTTGTTATAATTTGTTTAATGGTCCTCTTTTTTAACATTTAGATATTCTGCTTTTTTAATTAGGTAAGAATGTGAAAACATCCTTAAATATGCTTCTTGAGCCATCTATCTGATTATTTCCTCTTGTTGGATCAAAGGGTATGCACGTTTTTAAGGCCTTTGATGCGTCCTACTAAATTGCTTTTAAAATTTAAACTGATTTAGGTTCCTGTGACCTCACTAGAGAAGCAGAAGCTCCTGATGCCAGAAGACCTCAGGCAGCTGGACGTTGGTGGAGTAAGTACAACAGTCAGACCTGAGGTTAGGTAGGGCACTGACAAAGTCTGCTATGCTTTAGGAAGGAATCATATACAGAGCATTTAATCTGTGATATTTTAGCATATTTCTAGGTTATGTGTGCAACAGCACAGTAAAACCCACGATGGAAAAAAAGCCACAGAAACAAAATTTAGTGTGGCCAGAGGTACAAGTTTCTATCAGAAAAGACAAATTATATGATGAAGAATGTGGAAATCATTTTTAAAAATAAAAAGTATAACTGTTCAATCCTATCCAATTTTTATGTATCTGTAACCCTTAGGACAACTTGAAATGCCCAATATGTAAACCTTCAGGTAGATGAAGACCTAGAAAAAATATTTTTGAACTGTTACATGCTTCTATATATACATGTAACAAACACATATTTAAATACTTTTCTAACCTGAATTTGGTAATTTAGGAATATTCCCACCTCAGTCCAGTCCTCCTGCTTACCATTTATTTTAGGTTTTAGAAATGGTAAAAAAATTGTAAAATAGTGTATATATATATATATATATATATATATATATATATATATATATATATATATATATATATATATATATATATATATATATATATACTATTGTATTCAGGAAAAACACATACTCCCTTTTTGGCCAACTGCATCATTGGCGAAGTTCTGCCGCTTTTCATGTGCTTTAAAGGCGAGTCCAATGTATCTCTTGAAAACTGTTTCCTGCAACTCTGCCTTGCTTTCAAATCCTTTTCGTTGCCTTACCTCAATATATTTTTGGACGATAGTTATCATTTATAACTCTGCAGGTTTGTGAATTGCAGTGCCCCTCGGCTCCATTTTTCAACTCACTTTTTTGGGAGCTGGCCGCAAAACAGCAGGATTGCTTCAGGCCCTATTCTGGTTCCAGGGAACAAGCTGAGCCTTTGGTTAATTATTCCTGATTGGAAATTAGAGTGACATGTGCCTGTCCAAACACCTAGAGCTTGTCTCTCATTGGTTCCCCCTCTTCCCGTCCATCCTCGGAAAAATTGCAAACTGTACAAAACAGGAGGTTACAGGTGCTGATTCTCCAAGTGGGGAGCTTGTTAAGAAAGAGGCTGGAGGGGTGAACCCAACTACCAGGATATGAGGAGATGACGTGTCTTTTCCAAACTCTTTCCGATCAAAGGGTGTACTATCTTCTAGGTGTCACAGGCATGTTTTAGCTGTAGGAAGAGTTCCCTGCATGTAAGGAGAACAGGGATTTTTCCAAATCAGTGTCTCCCCGAACCCCACACTGGGAAATTTTTAAGCTACGGGTACATGTTTGTTCATTAAGGGCCTTGGGCAGTAGTCAGATTCCGAGCTTTAGATGATTGAAGTCTTCACGGTCAGAAGCGCTCACCATCGACCTCCTTTAGGTTACATTTTATCTGTCATTGATAGATGATGTCGATAAAAATATCTATTCTTTTTCAGATTATTTCCCCTTATAGGTTATTACAAAATATTGAGTGTAGTTCCCTGTGTTATACAGTAGTTCCTTGTTGATGATGTATTTTATACATAGCAGTGTGTATGTGTTAATCCCAAACTCTTAATTTATCCCTCCTCCCGCGTTTCCCCTTTGGTAATAATAAGTTATAAGATTTTATACTCAGAAATGGGGGAGCTGAAAGAGAGGTATCATTTTCAATGGAAAAGCATTCAAAACAAGATTGAACCTTCAGCCAAGATTATTAGACGTACATCCTTGGAAAGAAATCACTTCATTTCTCTAATATTGACCTGACAAATAAGACAAACCTTTTCACTGAACTTGCTTATAATAAAGTGATGGAAATATCCAAGGGAAGTGTTAGAAACATCTTATTTTACCCGAGCCTTATACACTGCTCTATGTTAATTACAGTTTGGCCCACACATCTGTTCATTGAAGTTACAATGTTCTCAATTTCCGATACTGATCCTCCAGAGTGGGCCCCAACAAGGGTCCCCCTGCCCAGTGTCATTGGAGCCAACAGATCGAGATTGAGTTTGGTTCAGAAGCAAAGGAAACTTTATATTTTGATCAGAGAATGGAGAGGTAAGAGCGAGCGCTCCCCCGCGGGCTGTGGGCCGGGCTGTTGTGTAGGGATCCCGTCAGCGTCAGCAGGTGGGAGGGGGCGGAGCTCTCGAGGGCCGGGTTGGCTGGAGCTCCGGCTCTATGTCGCGGAGTCTGAACGGGGCCCCGCGAGCTGAGGTGTCGGCCCAGCCATTTTGCACTAGGAAATCGGGTCTGCAGTGCCGGGTGTGAGGCCTCTGCCTGCGGAACCCTAGGAGCAAGTGAAATTAGACAAAGCACAAAGGAAAAAAAGGTTAGACTTTATTTTATTGCCCAGATTCTATTTTTATCTCCCAGGAATTTTTAATGGGCTTTGCCAGTGACAAAACCCTCCTCTGCCTTTTGTCCCGTTCCTCATTCTTGGGGCGCTGAGGGTGCAGACCCCTCTTCTGTAAATGCTTCGTGCTAAGTTGGGAGTCCTCATACCCGGTGGGGAGGGGCAGAACTTCTCCCCAGCAGCCTCCAGGTGAGGTTGATTGTCCCTAGGCCTCCTGCCTCACTGCTCGTCCGCCTGAGCGCCAGCATTGGAAGTGTTATAGATTCCAATGACCTTTAAGGGTCCAGGAAAGAGATGCGCAGAGACGCTGTGGAGGCCGGTTTTACCCCGCCCCACATTTGTTCGGCCACCTTAGGCTGACCGTTTCTGCCAGCCTAGATGCTCTGACCAGTAGTCTGCGCTTTCTTCAATTAGGCCCCTGAGTTAACGTACAAACAGCACCAGGTGTCAGGGCCCTGCCCGCTCAGCTCCCAGACAGTCCAGGCCCGGTGCTGATCCAAGACCATGACAGCCACTGAGTCAACGGCCTTTTGAAGTAGCCAGGAGTCCAGCCGGTCTCACTGGCCGCCGTCACCGCGGTGGCTGTTGGCTTTTCTATGGTGACAGCGTGATATACGGTTCCCCTGCCAAGCTTATTAGCTCCCCTCTGGGTGCAGTAAGTCCTGCAAGCAGTAGTCTGCTTTTTTGGGGTACACACTTGTTTTCTGAGAGAAGCTCCAGGTCAAGTGATGTTCACACGAGTCGTCATGGTGCCCTGTTGCCCCCGGTTATCTCTCTGGATGTTGGAGTTGGAGGGCCTCCTCACTCGAGGTCGGTGTGCCCACGGAGCGAACCCTGCAACTTCAGGGCATGGTTGGTGATTAGGATCACTACGTGGGGTCCTTTTCCCTCAGGAGGGAGCTGGCCTTTTGGGCTGCTGATTTCCAGGTTTTTAGATACCGCCAGTATCTTGGCCAGATGTGGCAGTGGGCCAAGCCCCTTGGTGACCGTAGTTTATCCTACCTGGATGGCATTCTTGCGTTGTTCCATTTCAAGTGGTCCCAGTTTTTGCACTAATTCTCCAATGGCGATTCACCTTTCACCGGGAATGTAAAGGTCAAAGGGTTTAGCTAAATTAGGGAGTTCCAGGGCAAGGGTCTGAATTGACTGCTCTTTCCATTCTTGAAAGGCCACTTCTGGATTCTATTCAAAAGGATCATCATCTTTTCCTTTTCAGTGTTTCATATAGAGGCCCAGCTAGTAGACTGTAGTTAGGGATCCAGATGCAGCAAACCCCGGCCTCCCCAGGAACCCCTAAGCTAGTTTTAGAAAGGGGTAAGGCTGCAAATGGCTTCTTCCCTTTCCTGGGATGGGCTTCTCTGACCTTCTGTGAGAATGAAGCCCAGGCAGGTCACCTTAGTCTGTGATATTTGAGCGTTTGTCTTGGACAACTTCTATCCTTTATTGGCTTGGTAGTTCAGAGACCTCCTTAGTAGGGCTGGCGATCAGAATGTCGTCTGCGTATTGAAGGAGGGTTCACTTCTCCAGAGGTAGATCTTTTAGGTCTTTAGCTAAAGTTTCCACAAAGATGGTGGGGGAATTTTTGAACCCTTGTGGTAGGACGGCCCAGCTGGATTCTTTCTGTTGCATGTTGAGTCCTGCCAGTCAAAAGCTAAAGTTTCTTGTGACTCTGGGACTAATGGAATACAGAAGAAGGCATCTTTTAAGTCTAATACAGAATACCAGGTGCTGGTTGATAGTAGAATGACAAGCTTTGTGTAGGAATTAGGAACTACTGGATGTATATCCTTGGTGGCTTCACTGACTGTCCTGACACCCTTTACCAGGTACCCAGCAGCCCACGGGGCTCTCGTGGTCAGGCCCCCCCCCGGGATATGGAGCTCACCTGGGCTGGCACCCAGCAGCCCACGGGGCTCTCATGGGCAGGCCCCTCCCAGGATATGGAGCTCACCTGGGCAGGTACCCCGGCAGGGCTGGGCACACAGGAACCGTGCACATAGCCCTCATTGCAGAGCACCGCCAGCTCACCTGTCGCTCAGAGCTGACCCAGAGCACCTCAGAGCAGGACTTGAACTAACAAACAGCAGCTCCGACAGGTCTGTGACCCTGGGCTTCACTCTGGGCGGCCTCACTCCACCTGGTCTTCCAGAGGCTTCCACTACAGCCGCAGCACCAGGCCTCTGTCTCTACCCACCACCCCTCCTCTCCCTGACTCCTAGGTTCCTCCCATTAGGAGTGGGTCTTCTTGAAGTTGTCTCCCACTCATAGACCAAATAAAATGATTAGAAAACAAGCCAGAGCTGCAGCCCCTTGTCTATCCTGACTCTCAAAACCCTACACTTGTTCCTTCGACCTGGCCGGTGCAGCAAGGCCCATTTTCTGCAACTGTGAGCCCCTGAGGGGCGAGGATTGGCTGACCTGGGCAGCCTGACCCGGCCGGCCAGCCCTCCCCAGGTGTGCCTGGGTTGAGATCAATATAAACACCGCTCCAGGCAGCAAAAGCCCCTGCAGCTGTGTCTGACGCCATTTTCTCTGCCCTGTCAGCAGTCTCGGGGCTGGGCTGGTGGGAGGGAGTAGGGCCAATGGCTTTGTGGGTGGCCCGGTGTGAATGGGGCTCTGCTGGACTTTCTGCAGGAGTTGCCAGTCTGCTACTTGCTAAAGAAGACTATGTGTCACCCGTACCTGCTGTTGGAATTTCTCCCTGGGCAGAGGTGAGGAATGAAAAAAGCAGTGGGGGCCGGGACAGGAGGGGTATCTCAGGCAGGGAAATGGAAAGCTTCCAGAAGTGCGCCCAGGGCCAGGACCATCCTGGTTGGCCTGCAGGCACCAAGTCGGCCTGCGTGCTGTCGCCGGTGTGGCTCCACGGCCCTTCCTCTAGGCTTTCAAGTCCTTGCACACATTCAGGTGTTTTACCTGGGAAGGGTGGGAACAGTTCAGCAGCAGCTGGCCTGGGTTCAGCTCACGTTTACTCACAGACGCCTCAGCACGGTCCGCCAGCTTTGTAATGAGGACGCTCCTTGCGGGTGGGCTGCTGGCTGCATGGGAGAGGATTCCCCACCTCTGACCAACTTCAGAATTGTTTACCACTGGAGCAAGTGCCCTGATAGGGTTTTTCTCTGTATAACTGGTGGGTTCTGTGGTTTTTTTTCTTTTTTTGTTTCAAGGTAAGTTTTTTTATTGTTTTTTTTTTTTTTTTTTTTGCGGTACGCAGGCCTCTCACTGTTGTGGCCTCTCCCGTTGCAGAGCACAGGCTCCGGACGCGCAGGCTCAGCGGCCATGGCTCACGGGCCCAGCCACTCCGCAGCATGTGGGATCTTCCCGGACCGGGGCACGAACCCGTGACCCCTGCATCAGCAGGCGGACTGTCAACCACTGCGCTACAAGGGAAGCCCTCAAGGTAGGATTTATTCCTTTTTTTTGTATTTGTAGATATAAGCATAGAAATAATTCATTCATATAAATACGTCTATGGGAAGGGAAGAACTTTTTCTTTCTTTTTAAAAAAATTTTTTATATTATTTATTTTTTATACAGCAGTTTCTTATTAGTTATCTTTTATACATATTAATGTATATATGTTAATCCCAGGCTCCCAGTTCATCCCACCCCCCCCCCCAGCCACTTTCCCCCCTTGGTGTCCATACGTTTTTTCTCTACATCTGTGTCTCTATTTCTGCCCTGCAAACCTGTTCATCTGCACCATTTTTCTAGGTTCCACACACATGCGTTAATATATGATATTTTTCTCTTTCTGAATTACTTCACTCTGTATGACAGTCTCCAGATCCATACACGTCTCTACAAATGACCCAATTTTGCTCCTTTTTATGGCTGAGTAATATTCTATTGTATATATGTACCACAACTTCTTTATCCATTCGTCTGTCGATGGGCATTTAGGTTACTTCCGTGACCTGGCTACTGTGAATAGTGCTGCAATGAATATTGTGGTGAATGTGTCTTTTTGAATTATGGTGTTCTCTGGGTATATGCGGGATTGCTGGGTCATATGGTAATTCTATTTTTAGTTTTTTAAGGAACCTCCATACTGTTCTCCATAGTGAATGTATCACTTTACATTCCCAACAACAGTGCAAGAGGGTTCCCTTTTCTCCACACCCTCTCCAGCATTTGTTGTTTGTAGATTTTCTGGTGATGCCCATTCTAACTGGTGTGAGGTGATACCTCATTGTAGTTTTGATTTGCATTTCTCTAATAATTAATGATGTTGAGCAGCTTTTCATGTGCTTCTTGGCCATCTGTATGTCTTCTTTGGAGAAATGTCTATTAAGGTCTTCTGCCCATTTTTGGATTGGATTTTTATTTTTTTAATACTGAGCTGCATGAGCTGTTTATATATTTTGGAGATTAATTCTTTGTCCATTGATTCATTTGCAAATATTTTCTCCCATTCTGAGGGTTGCCTTTTCATCTTATCTTTTCCTTTGCTGTGCAAAAGCTTTTAAGTTTCATTAGGTCCCATTTGTTTATTTTTGTTTTTATTTCCATTACTCTAGGAGGTGGATCAAAAAATATCTTGCTGTGATTTATGTCAAAGAGTGCTCTTCCTATGTTTTCCTCTAAGAGTTTTTTAGTGCCCCATCTTAAATTTAGGTCTCGAATCCATTTTGAGTTTATTTTTGTGTATGGTGTTAGGAAGTGTTCTAATTTCATTCTTTTACATGTAGCTGTCCAGTTTTCCCAGCACCACTTATTGAAGAGACTGTCTTTTCTCCATTGTATATCCTTGCCTCTTTTATCATAGATTAGCTGACCATAAGTACATGGGTTTCTCTCTGGGATTTCTATCTTGTTCCATTGATCTATATTTCTGTTTTTGTGCCAGTACCATATTGTCTTGATTACTGTAGCTTTGTAGTATACTCTGAAGTCAGGGAGTCTGATTCCTCCAGCTCTGCTTTTTTCCCCCAAGACTGCTTTGGTTATTTGGGGTCTTTTGTGTCTCCATACAAATTTTAAGATTTTTTGTTCTAGTTCTGTAAAAAATGCCATTGGTAATTTGACAGGGATTGCATTGAATCTGTAGCTCGCTTTGGGTAGTATAGTCATTTTCACAATATTGATTCTTCCAATCCAAGAACATGGTATATCTCTCCATCTGTTTGTACCATCTTTAATTTCTTTCATCAGTGTCGTATAGTTTTCTGCATACAGGTCTTTTGTCTCCCTAGGTAGGTTTATTCCAAGGTATTTTATTCTTTTTGTTGCAGTGGTAAATGGGAGTGTTTCCTTAATTTCTCTTTCAGATTTTTCATCATTAGTATATAGGAATACAATAGATTTCGGTGCATTAATTTTGTATCCTGCAACTTTACCAAATTCATTGATTAGCTCTAGTAGTTTTCTGGTAGCATCTTTAGGATTCTCTATGTATAGTATCATGTCATCTGCAAACAGTGACAGTTTTACTTCTTCTTTTCCAATTTGTATTTCTTTTTCTTCTCTGATTGCCACGGCTAGGACTTCCAAAACTATCTTGAATAATAGAGGTGAGAGTGGACATTCTTGTCTTGTTCCTAATCTTAGAGGAAATGCTTTCAGTTTTTCATCATTGAGAATAATGTTGACTGTGGGTTTGTCGTATATGGCCTTTATTATGTTGAGGTAGGTTCCCTCTGTGCCCACTTTCTGAAGAGTTTTTATCATAAATGGGTGTTGAATTTTGTCAAAAGCTTTTTCTGCGTCTATTGAGATGATCTTCTTGTTTTTCTTCTTCAATTTTTTAATTTGGTGTATCACACTGAATGATTTGCATATATTGAAGAATCCTTGCATCCCTGGGATAAATCCCACTTGATCATGGTGTATGATCCTTTTAATGTGTTGTTGGATTCTGTTTGCTAGTATTTTGTTGAGGATTTTTGCATCTATATTCATGAGTGATATGGTCCGTAATTTTCTTTTTTTGTAGTATCTTTGTCTGGTTTTGGTATCAGGGTGATGGTGGCCTCACAGAATGAGTTTGGGAGTGTTCCTTCCTCTGCACTTGTTTGGAAGAGTTTGAGAAGGATGGGTGTTAGCTCTTCTCTAAATGTTTGATAGAATTCACCTGTGAAGCCATCTGGTCCAGGACTTTTGTTTGTTGGAATATTTTTAATCACAGTTTCCATTTCATTACTTGTGATTGGTCTGTTCATATTTTCTATTTCTTCCTGGTTCAGTCTTGGAAGGTTATACCTTTCTAGGAATTTGTCCATTTCTTCCAGGTTGTCCATTTGATTGGCATAGAGTTGCTTGTAGTAGTTTCTTAGGATGCTTTGTATTTCTGTGTTGTCTGTTGTAACGTCTCCTTTTTCATTTTTAACTTTATTGATTTGAGTCCTCTCCCTCTTTTTCTTGATGAGTCTGGCTAATGGTTTATCAATTTTGTTTATCTTCTCAAAGAAGTAGCTTTTAGTTTTATTGACCTTTGCTATTGTTTTCTTTGTTTCTATTTCATTTATTTCTGCTCTGATTTTTATGATTTCTTTCCTTCTCCTAACTTTGGGGTTTGTTTTCTTCTTTTTTCTCTAGTTCCTTTAGGTGTAAGGTTAGACTGTTTATTTGAGATTTTTGTTGTTTCTTGAGGTAGGCTTGTAGAGCTATAAACTTCCCTCTTAGAACTGCATTTGCTGCATCCCATAGGTTTTGGATTGTCATGTTTTCATTGTCATTTGTCTCTAGGTATTTTTTGATTTCCTCTTTGATTTCTTCAGTGATCTCTTGGTTATTTAGTAACCTATTGTTTAGCCTCCATGTGTTTGTGTTTTTTACTTTTTTCCCCTGTAATTAATTTCTAATATCATAGCGTTGTTTTCAGAAAAGATGCTTGATATGTTTTCAATTTTCTTAAATTTACTGAGGCTTCATTTGTGAGCCAAGATGTGATCTATACTGGAGAATGTTCTGTGCACACGTGAGAAGAAATGTAATCTGCTATTTTTGGATGGAATGTCCTATAAATATCAATTAACTCTATCTGGTCTGTTGTGTCTTTTAAAGCTTCTGTTTCCTTATTTCATTTTGGATGATCCGTCCATTGGTGTAAGTGAGGTGTTAAATTCCCCCTCTATTATTGTGTTACTGACTATTTCTTCTTTTATAGCTGTTAACAGTTGCCTTATGTATTGAGGTGCTCCTATGTTGGGTGCATATATATTTATAATTGTTATATCTTCTTGGATTGATCCCTTGATCATTATGTAGTATCCTTCCTTGTATATTGTAACATTCTTTATTTTTAAGTATTTTATCTGATATGGGTATTGCTACACCAGCTTTCTTTTGATTTCAATTTGCATGGAATATCTTTTTCCATCCCCTCACTTTCAGTCTGTATGTGTCCCTACGTCTGAAGTAGGTTTCTTGTAGACAGCATATATATGGGTCTTGTTTTTGTATCCATTCAGCAAGCCTGTGTCTTTTGTTTGGAGTATGTAATCCATTCACGTTTAAGGTAATATCTATATGTATGTTCCTATTACCATTTTCTTAATTGTTATGGGTTTGTTTTTGTAGGTCCTTTTCCACTCTTATGTTTCCCACTTAGAGAAGTTCTTTTAGCATTTGTTGTAGAGCTGGTTTGGTGGTGCTGAACTCTCTTAGCTTTTGCTTGTCTGTAAAACTTTTGATTTCTCCATCAAATCTGAATGAGATCCTTGCTGGGTAGAGTACTCTTGGTGTAGGTTCTTCCCTTTCATCACTTTAAATATATCATGCCACTCCCTACTGGCTTGTAGAGTTTCTGCTGAGAAATCAGCTGTTCCCTTGTCTTTTATTTGTCGTTTTACCCTTGTTGCTTTCAATAATTTTTCATTGTCTTTAAACTTTGTCAATTTGATTATTATGTGTCTCAGCATGTCTCTCCTTGGGCTTATCATGCCTCGGTCTCTCTGTGCTTCCTGGACATTGGTGGCTATTTCCTTTCCCATGTTACAGAAGTTTTCGAAAATAATCTCTTCAAATATTTCCTCTGTTCCTTTCTCTCTCTCTTCTCTTTCTGGGACCCCTATAATGTGAATGTTGTTGCGTTTAATGTAGTCCAGAGGTCTCTTAGGCTGTCTTCATTTCTTTTCATTCTATTTTCTTTTTTCTGTTCCATGGGAGTGAATTCCACCATTCTGTCTCCAGGTCACTTATCCGTTCTTCTGCCTCAGTTATTCTGCTATTGATTCCATCTAGTGTATTTTTCATTTCACTTATTGTATTGTTCATCTCTGTTTGCTTGTTCTTTAATTCTTCTAGGTGTTCCTTTTCTAATCCTTCTAGGTGTTTGTTAAACATTTCTTGCATCATCTCGATCTTTGCCCTCATTCTTTTTCCAAGGCCCTGGATCATTGTCACTATCATTGTTCTGAATTCTGAAAGGTTTCCCTCCTTTGAATTTTTCGGTCGATTTTAAACCCCAGGATTTTTTTGAGTGCAGGTGTCATTTACAGGCCTGCAAATATTGTTAATATTAAGTGACCAGTAGCACTGGGTTAAATTGCTATTGTGGGAAACGACCGCAAAGTGGCAGCATTTCTCCATTTCCAAATCTGGTTACTAGGGCAGTAGACCTTTCCTTGACGTAGTGTTTCTAGGTTGTAAATTAGGATGGAATGTGCCAGGAAGAACCCCCCTAAGTTTATGTCTCAGTACTTCTTGTATGTTCTTTTTTTTTTTTTTTTTTTTTTTTTTTTGCGGTACGCGGGCCTCTCACTGTTGTGGCCTCTCCCGTTGTGGAGCACAGGCTCCGGACACGCAGGCTCAGCGGCCATGGCTCACGGGCCCAGCCGCTCCGCGGCATGTGAGATCTTCCCGGACCGGGGCACGAACCCACGTCCCCTGCATCGGCAGGTGGACTCTGAACCACTGCGCCACCAGGGAAGCCCTTGTATGTTCTTTTAATTTATCTTTTCTAATCAGGGTAATGATTAGAATATCATTTGTTCTAAGTGTACAAAATCTGCTTCATTTGTACATTATATATATCTATTCATGTACAGATCCTCTTCTCATGTAAATTAATACAGAGTGTTCAGTAGCCCTGCCTTCATATATGGTCGGTCTTTTTGATATATGTATTTAATATGTATAGGTATAGCTATGGTAACCCTAATCTTAATTTATCCATCCTACCACCTTTCATTTTAGATAACCACAGTTTGTTTTCTAAGTCTGTGAGTGTCTTCTCTGTGGAAATAAGTTCATTTGTGTCAGTTGTTATATAACACCTATAAGTGATATCGTAAGGTATTTGTCTTGCTTTCCGACTTACCTCGTGTTCTGTGATTATCTCTAGCATCATCTATGGTGCTGCACAGAGCCGTGTTTCCTTGTTTTCCACGGCTGATATTCCACTGTGCACATGGACCACTCCTTCTTTGTCCACTCATCTGCTGATGGCCATTTTGGTCGCTTCCATGTCTTGGCTTTTGTGCATATTGCTGCAGTGCACCTTTGCCAGCCTGTGTCTTCTCGACTCTGGTCTTCGTATGTGAAAATCCCAGCAGTGGGCCTGCTGGATTGAATGGTACCTCAATTTTTACTTTGAAACGCAGTTCCTATCTGTTCTCATTATTAGCTCTTACCACTTTACATCTCACCAGCAGCTACAGGGTACACAGTTCTCTAAAACCTCTTCTGGATTTATTGTTTGTATTTTTTGCTGATGGTCATTCTGACTGGTGTGAGCTGATACCTTTTCATGGTTAGATTTGCATATGTCTAATAATTTCTTATATTGAGCTTTTAGCCATTTTCTTTTCTTCTTTTTTTTTTTAAAGAGTGAGTACAGCTTACATATTCAAATGGTTTCTTGACGTATGTGCCTTATTTTGAATTATTTTGGCCATTATGTCCCTCAACACATTTTCTTGGCAGGTCTCATTTATAGCCCTGCAGTCCTTGAGAATATGAAGTGACCTTTAGCACAGGTTTTACAGCTGATGTTGCCTCAAATGGCCCCAGGGTGCACCACTTCTACATTCCCAACTCTGGTTCCTAGGGAAACAGTACCTTTCTATAAGTAGTGTTCCTTGGTTGCAAATTAGAGTGGAATGTGCCAGGAAAAACCCCCATAAGTTTATGTCTCATTACTTCTTGTTGGTTTTCTTAATTTGATTTTTATTTGTTATCACAGCAAATTTGATTACAACGTTTTGTTTGTTCTAGGTGTGCAAGATGTGGTTCTTTTACACCCATACATATATCTATTCATCTTTGGATCCATTTCCCATGTGGGTTAAGACAGAATGTTGAGTAGTCTTCTCTTGGTATTCCATAGGACTTTGGTGCTTACATATTTCACATGTGTTGGTATATCTCTGTTTACCCCAATATCCTAATTTATCCAATCCACACACCTTTCATTTTGGTTAACCATATGTTTGTTGATTGAATCTTTCATTGCCTTTCTCTGTGAAAAACCTTCATTGGTATAAATTTTTAGGTAACACCAGTAAGTGAAATCATAGGATATGTGTCCTTTGCTTTCTAAGTTATTTCAACTTATGATTACATCTAGACTCAACTGTGGTGCTGTACACAGCATTGTTTTATTTTTTTCCTTGGCTACTATTCCATCTGTACATGTACCGGTTCTCCTTTTCCATTCATCTTTGGATGGACTTCTTGGTAGCTTCCCTGTCTGGCCTATTGTCATACTGTTGCAGTGCAGTTTTGCCTGCCTGTGTCTTTCTAATTGTGTCTTCTTAGGTCATAGGCCCAGGAGTGTGCCTGCTGAATGCTATGGTAGCTCAAATTGTACCTGTTCAAGCCACCTCTATTCTGTTTTCATTAGTGGCTCTTTCCAGTTTAGTCCCACTTAGAGATGAGGGTACGAATTTCTCCACAGCGCCTTCAGCATTTTTTGTTTGAAGAGTTTTTGCTGATGGTCATTCTGACAGGTGTGAGCTGATACAGTTTTGTAGACTGGATTTGCATGTCTTTAATAATTCCTAATTATGAGCATTTTTTCATCCCTTTTTTTTGGTTGTTTAAAAAAAAAGTGCGAGGAAAATATACCTCTTGAAATTGTCTTCTTGAAAGGTTGCCCTCTTCTGAATTTTTTGGTCGATTTTCAACCTCAGGATTTTTTGGAGGGCGTGTATTACTTACCAGCTTGCAATTGTTTTAATATTTAGTGACGTTTAGCACTGGGTTTAAAACTGTTGTTGTGGGAAAAAGCCAAACGGCGGTAGCGTTTCTCCATTCCCAAATCTGGTTACTAGGATAACAGAGCTTTTGTGGAAGTCGTGTTCCTAGGTTGTAAATTAGAATGGAATGTGCCAGTAAAAAACCCCATAACTTTATGTCTCAGGACATCTTATTTATTGTTATAATTTAAATTTTTTAATCAAGGTAATGATTAGAATATTATTTGTTCTAGGTGTACACAATCTGGTTCATTTGTACATTTTATATATATACACATACATATATATATACATATGCATATATATGTTCATGTACAGATACTTTTCCCATTTAAATGAATACAGAGTGTTCAGTAGACCTCCCTTGGTATATGGTCGGTCTCTTTGATATATGTATTTAATATGTATTGATATACCTATGGCAACCCTAATCTTAATTTGTCCATTGCTCCCACCTTTCCTTTTAGATAACCATAGCTGTTTTCTAAGTCCGTGAGTGTCTTTCTCTGAGGAAATAAGTTCATTTGTGTCTGTTGTTAGATAACGCCTAGAAGTGATATCATAAGATATTTGTCTTTTGCTTTCCGACTTACCTCGTGTTCTGTGATTATCTCTAGGATCATCTGTGGTGCAGCACAGAGCCGTGTTTCCTAGTTTTCCACGGCTGATATTCCACTGTGCACATGGACCACTCCTTCTTTGTCCACTCATCTGCTGATGGCCATTTTGGTCGCTTCCATGTCTTGGCTTTTGTGCATATTGCTGCAGTGCTCCTTTGCCAGCCTGTGTCTTCTCGACTCTGGTCTGCTCGGGTGAAAGGCCCAGCGGTGGGCCTGCTGGATTGAATGGTACCTCAATTTTTACTTTGAAACACAGTTCCTTTGTGGTCTCCTTATTGGCTCTTACTCCTTTACACCTCAACAGCAGCTAGAGGGTACACAGTTCTCTAAAACCTCTTCAGCATTCATTGTTTGTAGACCTTTTGCTTAGGGTCATTCGAGTGGTGTGTGTTGAAACCTTTTCATAGATTAGATTTGCATGAGTCTAATAATTCCTGAGTTGGAGCTTTTATCCATTTTCCTTTATTTTCTGTAAAGAGTGTGTAAAACTTACCTCTCATAGGATCTTCTTGAAAAATTTGCTCTCTTTTGAGTTCTTTGGCCACTCCCTGCCTCAGAACATTTTTTTTGAGGCCAGGTGTCATTTACAGGCCTGAAATTAAGGTAAATTTTCACTGATCATTAGCATTGGGTTTAAAAGTGCTGTTGGAGGAAGGCCAAAATTCTGCACGATTTCTTCATTCTCAAATCTGGTTACTACGTCACTGAGCTTTCTGGGAAGCTCTGTTCCAAGGTTGTAAGTTAGAATGGAAAGGTCCAGGAAGAACCCCTATAATTTTATGCCTCATTACTTCTTGTTCGTTTTTTTAATATAACTTTTATTTTTCAAAAATTATTTATTTATTTATTTGTTTGTTTGTTTGCAGTACGCGGGCCTCTCACTGTTGTGGCCTCTCCTGTTGCGGAGCACAGGCTCTGGACGCGCAGGCTCAGCGGCCATGGCTCACGGGCCTAGCCGCTCCGCGGCATGTGGGATCTTCCTGGAGCAGGGCTCATACCCGTGTCCCCTGCATCAGCAGGCGGACTCTCAAACACTGCGCCACCAGGGCAGCCCTAATTTTTATTTTTTATCACAGCAAATTTGATTATACTGTTTTTTTTTTGTTCTAGGTGTGCAAGATGTGTTTGTTTTACACCTATACATATATGTATTCATCTTGGGATCCTTTTTCCATTAGGTTATGACACAGTGTTGAGTAGTCTTCTGTTGGAATTTCGTAGGTCTTTGGTGATTATATATTTCACGTGTTTGTATATACCTGTTAACCCCAATATCCTAATGTATGCAATCTTCACAACTTTCCAATTGGTTAACCATAAGTTTGTTTACTAAATCTGTGATTGCCTTTCTCTATGGAAATATCTTCATTGGTGTCAGTTTTTAGGTAACACCTATAATTGATATCATAGGATATGTATCTTTCACTTTCTTACTTACTTCAAGTTCTGTGATTACCTCCAGAGTTATCTATGGTTCTGGAAACTGCATTATTTCATTTTTTTTTCGTGGCTAATATTCCGTCTCTACACGTACCAGTTCTTCTCTGTCCATTCGTCTCTTGATGGACTTTTTGGTTGTTCCAAGTCTTGGCTAGGGTAAATAGTGCTGCACTGTAGGATTGTCAGCCTGTATCTTTTTGATTCTGGTCTTCTCAGGTGTTAGAGCCAGTAGTGGGCTACCAGATCACATGGTAGCTCAATTTTTACCTGAAAACGCACATCCTTTCTGTTCCCACTACTGGCTGTTACCATTTGACATCCCACCAGCAGCTAGAGGTACACAGTTCTCTAAAACCCCTTGAGCATATATTGTTTAGAGATATTTTGCTGATGATCATTCTGACTGTTGTCAGGTACAAGTTTTTGTAGATTGGATTTGCCTGTCTTTAGTAATTCGTGAGGTTGAGCTTTTTCCATGGCTTATTTTGAATTGAAAAAAAAGAAGGAAAAGGAAAAATATGAGTTAAATGTGCCTCTTGAAATTTTCGTTTTGCAAGGTTGCCCTCTTTTCAATTTTTTCAACTGTATTCGAATCCAGGATTTTTTTGAGGGCAGGTGTCATTTACAAATCTGCAATTCTTGTGAATATTAAGTGACCCTTAGCACTGTGGTTAAAGCTGCTTTTGCAGGAGACAGTCACAAGGCTGTGGCATTTCTCCATTCCCATATCTGGTTACTAGGGCAAAAGAACCTTCATGGGTGTAATGTTCCAACTTGTAAGTTAGAATGGAATGGGCCAGGAAAAACCCCATACATTTATGTCTCATTATTTCTTGTTGGTTTTCTTAATTACATTTTATTTGTTATCACAGCAAATTTCATTACAATGTTTTGTTTCTTCTAAGTGTGCAAGATGTGGTTCTTTTAAACATATACATATATCTCTTTATGTTAGGACCTATTTCCCATGTAGGTTATGACACAAATATACATATTATCTGTTCACCTTCGGATCCATTTCCCATGTGGGTTAGGACACAGTGTTGAGTAGTCTTCTCTTGATATTCCATAGGTCTTTGGTGCTTATATATTTCACATGTGTTGGTATATCTCTGTTTCCTGCAATATGCTAATTTATCCAAACCTCACACCTTTCCATTTGGTTAACCATACGTTTGCTGATCGAATCTTTGATGGCCTTGCTCTGTGAAAAATCTTTATTATCAATTTTCAGGTAACACCATTAAGTGATATCATAGGATATGTGTCCTTCGCTTTCTGACTTCCTTCGTGTTGTGATTACCTCCAGGCTCATCTATGGTGCTGCAAACGGCATTGTTTCATTTTTTTCCTTGGCTCCTATTCCATCTGTACATGTACCGGTTCTCCTTTTCCATTCATCTTTGGATGGACTTTTTGGTAGCTTCCCTGTCTTGCCTACTGTCATACTGTTGCAGTGCAGTTTTGCCTGCCTGTGTCTTTCTAATTGTGTCTTCTTAGGTCATAGGCCCGGGAGTGTGCCTGCTGAATCCTATGGTGCCTCAATGGGTATCTGTTAAAGGCAGGTCCGTTCTGTTTTCATTAGTGGCTCTTCCCAGTTTAGTCCCACTTAGAGATGAGGGTACGCCTTTCTCCACAGCCCGTTCAGCATTTACTGTTTGCAGAATTTTTGCTGATGGTCATTCTGACCGGTGTGAGCTGATACGTTTGTGAAGATTGGATTTGCATATCTTTAATATTTCCTAATGATGAGCATTTTTCTTTTTCTCTTTTTTTTTAGTGGTCAGGTTTTTTAAGAAATATTATTATTATTTTTTTAACATCTTTATTGGAGTATAATTGCTTTACAATGGTGTGTTAGTTTCTGCTCTATAAAAAAGTGAATCAGTTATACATACACATATATTCCCATATCTCTTCCCTCTTGTGTCTCCCTCCCTCCCACCCTCTCTATCCCACCCCTACAGGTGGTCACAAAGCACCGAGATGATCTCCCTGTGCTATGCGGCTGCTTCCCACTAGCTGTCTACCTTACGTTTGGTAGTGTATATATGTCCATGCCTCTCTCACGCTTTGTCACACCTTACCCTTCTGCCTCCCCATATCCTCAAGTCCATTCTCCAGTAGGTCTGTGTCTTTATTCCTGTCTTACCCCTAGGTTCTTCATGACAGTTTTTTTTTCTTAAATTCCATATATATGTGTTAGCATACGGTATTTGTCTCTCTCTTTCTGACTTACTTCACTCTGTATGACAGACTCTGGGTCTATCCACCTCATTACAAATAGCTCAATTTCGTTTCTTTTTATGGCTGAGTAATATTCCATTGTATATATGTGCCACATCTTCTTTATCCATTCATCCGATGATGGACACTTAGGTTGTTTCCATCTCTGGGCTATTGTAAATAGAGCTGCAGTGAACATTTTGGTACATGACTCTTTTTGAATTATGGTTTCCTCAGGGTATATGCCCAGTAGTGGGATTGCTAGATCATATGGTAGTTTTATTTGTAGTTTTTTAAGGCACCTCCATACTGTTCTCCATAGTGGCTGTATCAATTTACATTCCCACCAACAGTGCAAGAGGGTTCTGTTTTCTCCACACCCTCTCCAGCATTTATTGTTTCTAGGTATTTTGATGATGGCCATTCTGACTGGTGTGAGATGATATCTCATTGTAGTTATGATTTGCATTTCTCTAATGATTAGTAATGTTGAGCATTCTTTCATGTGTTTGTTGGCAGTCTGTATATCTTCTTTGGAGAAATGTCTATTTACGTCTTCTGCCCATTTTTGGATTGGATTTTTTTTTTGTTATTAAGCTGCATGAGCTGCTTGTATATTTTGGAGATTAATCCTTTGACAGTTGCTTCATTTGCAAATATTTTCTCCCATTCTGACGGTTGTCTTTTTGTCTTGTTTATGGTTTCCTTTGCTGTGCAAAAGCTTTGAAGTTTCATTAGGTCCCATTTGTTTATTTTTGTTTTTATTTCCATTTCTCTAGGAGGTGGGTCAAGAAGGATCTTGCTGTGATTTATGTCATAGAGTGTTCTGCCTGTGTTTTCCTCTAAGAGTTTGATAGTTTCTGGCCTTACATTTAGGTCTCGAATCCATTTTGAGTTTATTTTTGTGTATGGTGTGAGGGAATGATCTAATCTCATACTTTTACATGTACCTGTCCAGTTTTCCCAGCACCACTTATTGAAGAGGCTGTCCTTTCTCCACTGTACATTCCTGCCTCCTTTATCAAAGATAAGGTGACCATATGTGCGTGGGTTTATGTCTAGGCTTTCTATTCTGTTCCATTGATCTTTCTTTCTGTTTTTGTGCCAGTACCATACTTTCTTGATTACTGTAGCTTTGTAGTATAATCTGAAGTCAGGGAGCCTGATTCCTCCAGCTCAGTTTTTCGTTCTCAATATTGCTTTGGCTATTCGGGGTCTTTTGTGTTTCCATACAAATTGTGAAATTTTTTGTTCTAGTTCTGTGAAAAATGTCACTGGTAGTTTGATATGGATTGCATTGAATCTGTAGATTGCTTTCGGTAGTAGAGTCATTTTTACAATGTTGATTCTTCCAATTCAAGAACATGGTATATCTCTCCATCTATTTGTATCATCTTTAATTTCTTTCATCAGTGTCTTATAATTTTCTGCATACAGGTCTTTTGTCTTCTTAGGTAGATTTATTCCTAGATATTTTATTCTTTTTGTTGCAATGGTAAATGGGACTGTTTTCTTGATTTCAATTTCAGATTCTTCATCATTAGTGTATAGGAATGCAAGAGATTTCTGTGCATTAATTTTGTATCCTGCAACTTTACCAAATACATTGATTAGCTCTAGTAGTTTTCTGGTAGCATCTTTAGGATTCTCTATGTATAGTATCATGTCATCTCCAAAGTGACAGCTTTACGTCTTCTTTTCCAATTTGGATTCCTTTTATTTCCTTTTCTTCTCTAATTGCTGTGGCTAAAAGTTCCAAAACTATATTGAATAAGAGTGGTGAGAATGGGCAACCTTGTTTTGTTCCTAATCTTAGTGGAAATGCTTTCAGTTTTTCACCATTGAGGACAATGTTGGCTGTGAGTTAGTCATATATGGCCTTTATTATGTTGAGGAAAGTTCCCTCTATGCCTACTTTCTGCAGGGTTTTTATCATAAATGGGTGTTGAAGTTTGTCGAAAGCTTTCTCTGCAGTTATTGAGATGATCATATGGTTTTTCTCCTTCAATTTGTTAATATGGTTTATCACATTGCTTGATTTGCATATATTGAAGAATCCTTGCATTCTTGGAATAAACCCCACTTGATCATGGTGTATGATCCTTTTAATGTGCTGTTGGATTCTGTTTGCTAGTATTTTCTTGAGGATTTTTGCATCTATGTTCATCAGTGATATTGGCCTGTAGTTTTCTTTCTTTGTGACATACTTATCTGGTTTTGGTATCAGGGTGATGGTGGCCTCGTAGAATGAGTTTGGGAGTGTTCCTCCCTCTGCTATATTTTGGAAGAGTTTGAGAAGAATAGGTGTTAGCTCTTCTCTAAATGTTTGATAGAATTCACCTGTGAAGCCATCTGGTCCTGGGCTTTTGTTTGTTGGAAGATGTTTAATAACAGTTTCAATTTCAGTGCTTGTGATTGGTCTGTTCATATTTTCTATTTCTTCCTGATTCAGTATTGGCAGGTTGTGCATTTCTAATAATTTGTCCATTTCTTCCAGGTTGTCCATTTTATTGGCATAGAGTTGCTTGTAGTAATCTCTTATGCTCTTTTGTATTTCTGCAGTTTCAGTTGTTACTTCTCCTTTTTCATTTCTAATTCTATTGATTTGAGTCTTCTCCCTGTTTTTCATGATGAGTCTGGCTAACGGTTTATCAATTTTGTTTATCTTCTTAGAGAACCAGCTTTTAGTTTTATTGATCTTTGCTATTGTTTCCTTCATTTCTTTTTCATTTATTTCTGATCTGATTATTATGATTTCTTTCCTTCTGTTAACTTTGGGTTTTTTTGGTTCTTCTTTCTCTAATTGCTTTAGGTGCAAGGTTAGGTTGTTTATTTGAGATATTTCCTGTACTTAAGGTAGGATTGTATTGCTATAAACTTCTCTCTTAGAACTGCTTTTGCTGCATCCCATAGATTTTGAGTCGTCGTGTCTCCATTGTTATTTGTTTCTAGGTGTGTGTTTTGTTTTGTTTTGATTTTTTTTTTGCGGCACAGGGGCCTCTCACTGTTGTGGCCTCTCCCATTGGGGAGCACAGGCTCCGCATGTGCAGGATCAGCGGCCATGGCTCACGGGCCCAGCCACTCGGCGGCATCTGGGATCTTCCTGGACCGGGGCACGAACCCCTGTTCCCTGCATCGGCAGGCGGACTCTCAACCACTACGCCACCAGTGAAGCCCTGTTTCTAGGTATTTTTTGATTTCCTCTTTGATTTCTTCTGTGATCACTTCGTTATTAAGTAGTGTATTATTTACCTCCATGTGTTTGTATTTTTTACAGATCTTTTCCTGTAATTGATATCTAGTCTCATAGCGTTGTGGTCGGAAAAGATACTTGATACAATTTCAACTTTCTTAAATTTACCAAGGCTTGATTAGTGACCCAAGATATGATCTATCCTGGAGAATGTTCCATGAGCACTTGAGAAAAATGTGTATTCTGTTGTTTTTGGATGGAATGTCCTATAAATATCAATTAAGTCCATCTTGTTTAATGTATCATTTAAAGCTTGTGTTTCCTTATTTATTTTCATTTTGGGTGATCTCTCCATTGGTGAAACTGGGGTGTTAAAGTCCCCTACTATGAATGTGTTACTGTCGATTTCCCCTTTTATGGCTGTTAGTATTTGCCTTATGTATTGAGGTGCTCGTATGTTGGGTGCATAAATATTTACAATTGTTATATCTTCTTCTTGGATCGATCCCTTGATCATTATGTAGTGTCCTTCTTTGTCTCTTCTAATAGTCTTTATTTTAAAGTCTATTTTGTCTGATATGAGAATTGCTACTCCAGCTTTCTTTTGGTTTCCATTTGCATGAAATCTCTTTTTCCATCCCCTTACTTTCAGTCTGTATGTGTCCCTAGGGCTGAAGTGGGTCTCTGGTAGACAGCAAATACATGGGTCTTGTTTTTATATCCATTCAGCTAATCTGTGTCTTTTGGTGGGAGCATTTAGTCCATTTACATTGAAAGTAATTATCGATATGTATGTTCCTATTCCCATTTTCTTAATTGTTTTGGGTTCTTTATTGTAGGTCTTTTTCTTCTCTTGTGTTTCCTGCCTAGAGAAGTTCCTTTAGCAGTTGTTTTAAAGCTGGTTTGGTGGTGCTGAAGTCTCTCAGCTTTTGCTTGTCTGTAAAGGTTTTAATTTCTCCATCAAATCTGAATGAGATCCTTGCTGGGTAGAGTAGTCTTGGTTGCAGGTTTTTCTCCTTCATCACTTTAAATATGTCCTGCCAGGACATAAATATGTCCCTTCTGGCTTACAGAGTTTCTGTTGAAAGATCAGCTGTTAACCTTATGGGGATTCCCTTGTGTATTATTTGTTGTTTTTCCCTTGCTGCTTTTAATATGTTTTCTTTGTATTTAATTTTTGACAGTTTGATTTATATGTGTCTTTTATCCTGTATGGGATTTATCCTGTATGGGACTCTGTGCTTCCTGGACTTGATTAACTATTTCCTTTCCTGTATTAGGGAAGTTTTCAACTATAATCTCTTCAAATATTTTCTCAGTCCCTTTCTTTTTCTCTTCTTCTTCTGAAACCCCTATAATTCCAATACTGGGACGTTTAATGTTGTCCCAGAGGTCTCTGAGACTGTCCTCAGTTCTTTTTATTCTTTTTTCTTTATTCTGCTCTGCAGTAGTTATTTCCACTATTTTATCTTCCAGGTCACTTATCCGTTCTTCTGCCTCAGTTATTCTGCTATTGATCCCATCTAGAGTATTTTTCATTTCATTTATTGTGTTGTCCATCATTGTTTGTTTCATCTTTAGTTCTTCTAGGTCCTTGTTAAATGTTTCTTGCATTTTGTCTATTGTATTTCCAAGATTTTGGATCATCTTTACTATCATTATTCTGAATTCTTTTTCAGGTAGACTGCCTATTTCCTCTTCATTTGTTAGGTCTGGTGGGTTTTTATCTTGCTCCTTCATCTGCTGTGTGTTTTTCTGTCTTATTTTGCTTATCTTACTGTGTTTGGGGTCTCCTTTTTGCAGGTTGCAGGTTCGTAGTTCCCAATGTTTTTGGTGTCTGTCCCCAGTGGCTAAGGTTGGTTCTGTGGGTTCCGTAGGCTTCCTGGTGGAGGGGACTAGTGCCTGCGTTCAGGTGGATGAGGCTGGATCTCGTCTTTCTGGTGGGCAGGTCCACTCTGGTGGTGTGTTTTGGGGTGTCTGTGGACTAATTATGATTTTAGGCAGCCTCTCTGCTAATGGGTGGGGTTGTGTTCCTGTCTTGCTAGTTGTTTGGCATAGGATGTCCAGCACTGTGGCTTGCTGGTCGTTGAGTGAAGCTGGGTGCTGGTGTTGAGATGGAGACCTCTGGGAGATTTTCGCCGTTTGATATTATGTGGAGCTGGGATGTCTGTTGTGGACCAGTGTCATGAAGTTGGCTCTCCCACCTCAGAGGCACAGCACTGACTCCTGGCTGCAGCACCGAGAGCCTTTCATCCACACGGCTCCTTAATTTGGGATGATTCATTGTATTCATGTATTCCACAGATGCAGGATACCTCAAGTTGATTGTGGAGCTTTAATCCGCTGCTTCTGAGGCTGCTGGGAGAGATTTCCCTTTCTCTTCTTCGTTCTCACAGCTCCCAGGGGCTCAGCGTTGGATTTGGCCCCGCCTCTGCATATAGGTCGCTGGAGGGCGTCTGTTCTTCGCTCAGACAGGACAGGGTTAAAGGAGCCGCTGATTCGGGGACTCTGGCTCAGTCAGGCCGGGGGGGGAGGGAGGAGCACGGAGGGAGGGGCACGGAGGGAGGGGCACGGAGTGTGGGGCGGGCCTGCGGCGGGAGAGGCCAGTGTGACATGGCACCAGCCTGAGGCGCGCCATGCGTTCTCCCGGGGGAGTTGTCCCTGGATCCCGGGACCCTGGCAGTGGCGGGCTGCAAGGCTCCCTGGAAGGAGTGTGTGGATAGTGACCTGTGCTCACACACAGCATTCTTGGTGGTGGCAGCAGCAGTGTTAGCGTCTCACGCCGGTCTCTGTGGTCCGCGCTGTTAGCCGCGGCTCGCGCCCGTTTCTGGAGCTCCTTTAAGCAACGTTCTTAATCTCCTCTCCTTGCGCACCAGGAGACAAAGAGGAAAGAAAAAGTCTCGGCAGGTCCAGATTTTTCCCCGGACTCCCTTCCGGCCAGCCTTGGCGCACTAACCCCCTGCAGGCTGTGTTCCCGCCGCCAACCCCAGTCCTCTCCCTGCGATCCGACCCAAGCCCGAGCCTCGGCTCTCAGCTCCCGCCCGCCCCGGCGGGTGGTCAGACAAGACTCTCCGTCTGGTGAGTGCCGCTCGGCACCGATCCTCTGTGCGGGAATCTCTCCGCTTTGTCCCCCGCACCCCTGTGGCTATGCTCTCCTCCGCGGCTCCGAAGCTTTCCCCCTCTGCCACCCGCAGTCTCCACCTGGGAAGGGACTTCCTAGTGTATGGAAACCTTTTTTCCTTCACAGCTCCCTCCCACTGGTGCAGGTCCTGTCCCTATCCTTTTATCTCTGTTTATTCTTTTTCCTTTTGCCCTACCCAGGTACGTGGGGGGTTTCTTGCCTTTAGGGAGGTTTGAGGTCTTCTGCCAGCGTTCAGTAGGTGCTCTGCAGGAGTTGCTCCACGTGTAGATGAATTTCTGGTGTATCTGTGGGGAGGAAGGTGATCTCCGCGTCCTACTCCTCCGCCATCTTCCAAGGATTTTATGATGAGCATTTTTCCATGCCCTTTTTTTGTTGTTGTTGTCAAAAAGAAAAAAACCAGTGCGTGTAAAATATACCTCTTGAAATTGTCTTCTTGAAACCTTGCCCTCTTTTGAAACTTTTGGTCGATTTTCGACCACAGGATTTATTTCGAAGGCTTGTGTCACTTACAGGTTTGGAATTGTTAATATTTACTAACCATTAGCACTGGTTTGAAAGCTGCTGTTGTGGAAAACGGCCGCACGGCGCAGCGTTTCTCCATTCCCAAATCTTACTTGGGCAGCAAATCATTCCTGGAACTCGTGTTCCTAGCTTGTAAATTAGAATGGAATGTGCCAGGAAAAAAACGCAGAAGTTTATGTCTCAGGACATCTTCTTCATTGTTATAATTTAATTTTTTCAATCAGGGTAATGATTAGAATATTATTTGTTCTAGGTGTACACACTCTGGTTCATTTCTAAAATATATATATATATATTCACACACACATACATATATATATTCATGTACAGATCCTCTTCCCATGTAAATTAATACAGTGTTCAGTAGACCTCCCTTCGTATATGGTGAGTCTCTTATATATATGTATTTCATATGTATTTGTGTACGTATGGCAGCCCTACCCTTAATTTGCCCATTGCTCCCACCTTTCGTTTTAGATAACCATAGTTGTGTTCTAAGTGTGTGTCTTTCTCTGTGGAAATAAGTTCATTTGTATCAGTTGTTAGATGCCACCCAGAAGTGATATCATAAGATATTTGTCTTTTGCTTTCCGACTTACCTCGTGTCCTGTGATTATCTCTAGGATCATCTGTGGTGCAGCAAAGAGCCGTGTTTCCTAGTTTTCCACGGCTGATATTCCACTGTGCACATGGACCACTCCTTCTTTGTCCACTCATCTGCTGATGGCCATTTTGGTCGCTTCCATGTCTTGGCTTTTGTGCATATTGCTGCAGTGCACCTTTGCCAGCCTGTGTCTTCTCGACTCTGGTCTGCTCGGGTGAAAGGCCCAGCGGTGGGCCTGCTGGATTGAATGGTACCTCAATTTTTGCTTTGAAACACAGTTCCTTTGTGTTCTCATTATTGGCTCTTACTCCTTTACACCTCAACAGCAGCTAGAGGGTACACAGTTCTCTAAAACCTCTTCAGCATTGATTGTTTGTAGACTTTCTGCTTATGGTCATTCGAGTGGTGTGTGTTGAGACCTTTTCATAGATTAGATTGGCATGAGTCTAATAATTCCTGATGTTGAACTTTTATCCATTTCCCTTTTTATTTGTAAAGAGTGTGTAAAACTTACCTCTCATAGGATCTTCTTGAAAACTTTGCTCTCTTTTAAGCTTTTTGGCCACTCCCTACCTCAGAACATTTTTTTGAGGGCAGGTGTCCTTTACAGCCCTGAGTCCTTGTGAGTATTAAGTGACCATCAGCCGTGGTTTAGAGCCGCTCTTGCGGGAAACGGCCACAAGGCGGCACAATTTCTCCATTTACAACTCAGGGCATTTGGGCAACAGAGGCTTCCTGGAAATCGTGTTAGGAGGCTGTAAATTAGAGTGGAATGTGCCAAGGCAAACCCCTAACAGCTTATATCTCCTTACTCTTGTTTGTTTTTTAAATGTAATTTTTCTTTTTCCTCAGAGCAAATGAGATAAAAATGTTGTGTATGTTCTAGGTGTACAGAATCTGGTTCATTGTATCTATGTATCTATCTATTCATCTTTGCCTCCTTTCCCATGGACGTTATTACAGAGTGTTGAGTGGACCTCTCTTGGTATTCCATAGGTCTTTGGTGATTCTAGGTTTCATATGTAGTAGTATAGGGCTGACACCCCCATATCCTAATTTATCCATTCTTACCACCTTTCCGTTTGGTTAAACATAATCTTGATTTCTTAATCCATGAGTGTCCTTTTCTTCGAAATAAGTTCATGGGTATCATTTTTTAGGTAACACGTATAAGTGATATCATAGGATATCTTTCTTTCGCTTTCTTTCTCACTTCAAGGTGTGTGATTATCTCTGGGTCCTTCTATGGTGGTGCAAACAGCACCGTTTCATGCTTTTCCATGGCTCATGTTCCACTGTGTACATGGACCACTTCTTCTTTGTCCATTCATCTGTTGATGGCCATTTTGGTTGCTTCCAAGTCTTGGCTGTGGTAAATATCACTGCAGTGTAGGATTGCCAGCCTGTGTCTTTTGGATTCTGGTCTTCTCAGGTGATAGGCACAGCAGTGGGTCTACCAGACCATATGGTAGCTCCATTTTTACCTTGAAACGCATGTTCTTTCTGTTGTAACTACTGGCTGTTACCAGTTTTCCTCCCACCAGCAGCTACAGGGTACACAGAGTTCTCTAAAACCCGTTCAGCATGTATTGTTTGTGGACTGTTTTGCTGATGATCATTCTGACTGTTGTGAGGTGAACGTTTTCATAGATTGGATTTGCGTGTCTTTATTAATTTCTGATGTTAAGCATTTTTTCCATGCCCTTGCTTTGGTGAAAGAAAAGAAAAAGAGAAGAAAAGCCAAAATGTGTGTAAAATATGCCTCTTGAAATTGTCTTCTTGAAAGGTTGCCTCTTTTGAAGTTTTTGGTCGATTTTCGACCCCAGAATGTTTTTTTGAGGACAGGTGTCATTTACAGGCCTGCAATTGAGGTGAATTTTAACTGACCATTTGCACTGGGTTTAAAGCTGCTGCTGTTGGAGGAAGGCCGAAATGCTGCAGGATTTCTCCACTCTCAAATCTGGTTACTAGGTCAAGAGAGCCTTCCTGGGAGCTGTGTTCCAAGGTTGGAAGGTAGAATGGCATGAGCCAGGAAGAACGCCCATAATTTTATGCCCCATTATTTCTTGTTCATTTTTTTAATATAATCTTTTATGATAGCAAATTTGATTGTAATGTTTGCTTTGTTCTAGGTGTGCAAGATGTGTTTTTTTTTTACACCGAGACATATATGTATTCATCTTGGGATCCATTTGCCAGGTAGGTTATGACACAGTGTTGAGTAGTCTTCTCTTGGAATTCTGTAGGTCTTTGGCGATTATATATTTCACATGTGTTTGTATACCTCTGTCGACCCCAATATCCTAATATATCCAATCTTTACAACTTTCCAATTGGTTAAGTATAAGTTTGTTTAATAAATCTGTGATTCCTGTTATCTGTGGACATATCTTCGTTGGTATCCATTTCTAGGTAACACCTATAATTGATATCATAGGATATGTGTCTTTTGCTTTGTGACTTACTTCAAGTTGTGTGATCACCTCCAGAGTCATCTACGGTTCTTCAAACTGCTTCGTTTCATGTTTTTTCCATGGCTCATATTCCATCTGTACACGTGCCAGTTCTCCTTTGTCCATTCGTATCTTGATGGACTTTTTGATTGCACCATGTCTTGGTAATTGTAAAACTGCTGCAGTGCAGTTTTGCCTGCCTGTGTCTTTCTAATTTTGTCTTCTTAGGCCACAGTCCCAGGTGTGGGCCTGGGGGATCATATGGTAGCTCATTGTTTACCTTTTAAAGGCACCTCCATTCTGTTTTCATTAGTGGCTCTTACCACTTTATGTCCCAGTTTAGGTTAAGGGTATGCATTTCACCACAACCCTTTCGGCATTAATTGTTCGCAGTTTTTTTTGCTGATGGTCATTCTGACTGGTGTGAACTGATAGCTTTTTGTGGTTGGATTTGCATGCATGTTATAATTCCTTATATTGAGAAATTAGCCATGTCCTTTTTTTTAAAGAGTACAACTTACCTATTCAAAGAGTTTTCTGGAGTTATGTGTCATATTTTGAATATTTTAGACCATTACCTCCCTCAAGACATTTTGAGGGCAGGTGTCATTTGCAGCCCTGCATGCCTTGTGAATATCAAGTGATCATTAGCACAGGTTTTAAAACTGCTGTTGCAGGTTACAGCCACAGGGAAGCAGCATTTCTACATTCCCCACTGTGGTTACTAGGATACAGAACTCTTCTGAAAGTTGTGTTCCTGGTTGTAAATTAGAGTAGAATGTCCCTGGAGAAACACCCAAATTTTATGTATGCTTACTTATGTTTGTTTTCAAAATTTAATTTATATTTTTTATCGGAGTTTATTTAATTAGTGTGTTCTGATTAATTGGGTGTATAGAATCTGGTTAAATATTCATATATATATATATATATATATATATGTGTGTGTGTGTGTGTGTTCATCTTCGGAACCTGTTCCTATGTAGGTTATTACAGGGTGTTGAGTAGACCTCCTGGTAACTGGTAGGTGTTTGGTGATTATGTATTTTATGTGTATCATCTATATTATGTGTATAATGTGTATAATCATACACATTATATGTATAATATGTATGATTATATATTTTATATGTATTTTATATGTATCAGTGATTATATAATTTATATATTTTATATGTTTATATACATATATGAGTATATGAATGTTACCTCATGTTAATATACATATACTCATAAATATACTCACAAATGCATTTACTCATGTTATACATGAGTACAGATAGCCCATAATCCTAATTAATCCATTCCTCCCACCTTTCATTTTGTTTAACCATTAGTTTGTTTTATAAGTCTGTGAGTGTCTTTTTCTGTGGAAATATGTTCATTGGTAACAATATTAGGATAACATGTGTAAATGTTACAATACGATATTTTCCTTTCCCTTTCAACTTATTTCACATAATATGATTATTTCTAGGCTCATTAAAGGACATGAAAATGGCACTGTTTCATTTTATCCACGTTAATAATTCATTAGGTACTTGTACCACTTCTTCTTTGTCCATTTATCTGTTGATGGACATTTTGTTTGCTTCCATAACTTGGCTATTGTAAATATTGCTGCAGTGCAGGATTACCAACCTTTTCCTTTTGGTTTCTGGTCTTCTCTCGTGATAGGCCAAGCTGTGGGCATACCAGATAATATAGTAACTGACTTTTTAACTTTAAACCCACCTCCATTCTGCTTTCACCTTCCGCTGTTACCAGTATACATGCCCCACCAGCTAGAGGGTACACAGTTCTCTAAAACCCCTTAAGCATTTGTTGTTTGTAGACTTTGTTGCTGATGATCACTCTGATACAACTCAACATCAGGAATTATCAGACTCATGCAAATCTAATCTACAGATTAGACTCATGCAAATCTAATCTACGCAGAGGTTTGAACATACAGCAGTTGAATGCCCATCAGCACTAAGTCTAGAAACACAAAATGCTGAAGGGGTTTTAGAGAACTCTGTACACTTTTGCTGCAGGTGAGATGTTAAGTAGTAGCAGCTAATAATAAGAACACAAAGAGGCTGCATTTAAAAGTAAAAATTGAGCTATAATTTGATCTATCAGGCCCATTGCTGTGCCTATCACCTGAGAAGACCAGAATCCAAAAGACACAGGCTGGCAATCCTACACTGCAGTAATATTTACCACACCAAAGACGTAGAAGCAACCAAAATATCCATCAACAGCTGAATGCATCAAGAAGACCTGGTCCATGTACACAACGGAATATTAGCCATGGAAAAGCATGAAACAGTGCTGTTTGCACCACCATAGAAGGACCCAGAGATAATCACACACCTTGAAGTGAGAAACCGAAAGAAACACATCCTATGATATCACTTATACGTGTTACCTAAAAAATGATACCCATGAACTTATTTCGAAGAAAAGGACACTCATGGATTAAGAAATCAAGATTATGTTTAACCAAATGGAAAGGTGGTAAGAATGGATAAATTAGGATATGGGGGCGTCAGACCTATACTACTACATATGAAACCTATAATCACCAAAGACCTATGGAATACCAAGAGAGGTCCACTCAACACTCTGTAATAACGTCCATGGGAAAGGAGGCAAAGATGAATAGATAGATACATAGATATAATGAACCAGATTCTGTACACCTAGAACATACACAACATTTTTATCTCATTTGCTCTGAGGAAAAAGAAAAATTACATTTAAAAAACAAACAAGAGTAAGGAGATATAAGCTGTTAGGGGTTTGCCTTGGCACATTCCACTCTAATTTACAGCCTCCTAACAGGATTTCCAGGAAGCCTCTGTTGCCCAAATGCCCTGAGTTGTAAATGGAGAAATTGTGCCGCCTTGTGGCCGTTTCCCGCAAGAGCGGCTTTAAACCACGGCTGATGGTCACTTAATACTCACAAGGACTCAGGGCTGTAAGGGACACCTGCCCTCAAAAAAATGTTCTGAGGTAGGGAGTGGCCAAAAAGCTTAAAAGAGAGCAAAGTTTTCAAGAAGATCCTATGAGAGGTAAGATTTACACACTCTTTACAAATAAAAAGGGAAATGGATAAAAGTTCAACATCAGGAATTATTAGACTCATGCCAATCTAATCTATGAAAAGGTCTCAACACACACCACTCGAATGACCATAAGCAAAAAGTCTACAAACAATCAATGCTGAAGAGGTTTTAGAGAACTGTGTACCCTCTCGCTGCTGTTGAGGTGTAAAGGAGTAAGAGCCAATAATGAGAACACAAAGGAACTGTGTTTCAAAGCAAAAATTGAGGTACCATTCAATCCATTCAATCCAGCAGGCCCACCGCTGGGCCTTTCACCCGAGCAGACCAGAGTCGAGAAGACACAGGCTGGCAAAGGTGCACTGCAGCAATATGCACAAAAGCCAAGACATGGAAGCGACCAAAATGGCCATCAGCAGATGAGTGGACAAAGAAGGAGTGGTCCATGTGCACAGTGGAATATCAGCCGTGGAAAACTAGGAAACACCTACACACATCTGTTGCTGCACCACAGATGATCCTAGAGATAATCACAGGACACGAGGTAAGTCGGAAAGCAAGACAAATACCTTACGATATCACTTCTGGGTGGCATCTAACAACTGATACAAATGAACTTATTTCCACAGAGAAAGACACACACTTAGAACACAACTATGGTTATCTAAAACGAAAGGTGGGAGCAATGGGCAAATTAAGGGTAGGGCTGCCATACGTACACAAATACATATGAAATACATATATATAAGAGACTCACCATATACGAAGGGAGGTCTACTGAACACTCTGTATTAATTTACATGGGAAGAGGATCTGTACATGAATATATATATATGTGTGTGTGTGTGTGTATATATATATATATATATTTTTTTTAGAAATGAACCAGAGTGTGTACACCTAGAACAAATAATATTCTAATCATTACCCTGATTAAAAAAATTAAATTATAACAATGAAGAAGATGTCCTGAGACATAAACTTATGCGTTTTTTTTCCTGGCACATTTCATTCTAATTTATAACCTAGGAACACGAGTTCCAGGAAAGCTCTGCTGCCCTAGTAACAAGGTTTGGGAAAGGAGAAACGCTGCCACCGTGCGGCCATTTCCCACAGCAGCAGCATTCAACCCAGTGCTAATGGTCACTAAATATTAACAACGATTGCAAACTTGTAAGTGACACACGCCTTCAAAAAAAATCCTGCGGTCGAAAATCGACCAAAAGTATCAAAAGATGGCAAGGTTTCAAGAAGACAATTTCAAGAGGTATATTGTACACGCAGTGGTTTTTTTTTTCTTTTTAACAGCAACAACAACAACAAAGTCATGAAAAAATGCTCATCATGAGGAACTGTTAAAGATATGCAAATCCAATCTTCACAAACGTATCAGCTCACACCGGTCAGAATGACCATCAGCAAAAATTCTGCAAACAGTAAATGCTGAAGGGGCTGTGGAGAAAGGCGTACCCTCATCTCTAAGTGGGACTAAACTGGGAAGAGCCACTAATGAAAACAGAACGGACCTGCCTTTAACAGATACCCATTGAGGCACCATAGGACTCAGCAGGCACGCTCCCGGGCCTATGACCTAAGAAGACACAATTAGAAAGACACAGGCAGGCAAAGCTGCACTGCAACAGTATGACAGTAGGCAAGACAGGGAAGCTACCAAAAAGTCCATCCAAAGATGAATGGAAAAGGAGAACTGGTACATGTACAGATGGAATAGTAGCCAAGGAAAAAAATGAAACAATGCCGTTTGCAGCACCATAGATGAGCCTGGAGGTAATCACAACATGAAGTAAGTCAGAGGGCGAAGGACACATATCCTGTGATATCACTTAATGGTGTTACCTGAAAATTGATACCAATGAAGATTTTTCACAGAGCAAGGCAATCAAAGATTCGATCAACAAATATATGGTTAACCAAATGGAAAGGTTTGAGGACTGGATAAATTAGCATATTGAGGGAAACAGAGCTACACCAACACATGTGAAATATATAAGCACCAAGGACCTATGGAATACCAAGAGAAGACTACTCAACATTGTGTCCTAACCCACATGGGAAATGGATCCGAAGGTGAACAGATAATAGGCATATATGTGAAAGAACCACATCTTGCACACCCAGAACAAACAACACATGGTAATCAAATTTGCTGTGATAACAAATAAAAATCAAATTAAGAAAACCAACAAGAAGTAATGAGACATAAACTCATGGGGGTTTTTCCTGGCCCATTCCATTCTAACTTACAGGTTGGAACATTACACCTAGGAAGGCTGTTTTGCCCTAGTAACCAGATTTGGGAATGGAGACATGCCACAGCCTTGTGACTGTCTCCCGCAAAAGCAGCTTTAAACACAGTGTTCAGGGTCTCTTACTATCCACAAGAATTGCACCTCTGTAAATGACACCTGCCCTCAAAAAAATCCTGGGTTCGAATATCGACGAAAAAATGCAAAAGAGGGCAATCTTTCAAGAAGACGATTTCAAGAGGCACATTTAACTCACACTCTTTCTTTTTTTCTTTATTTTCGTTTAACAAAAAAGGCCGTGGAAAAAGCTCCATATCAGGAATTACTAAAGACATGCAAATGCAATCTACAAAAACGTTTACGTGACAACAGTCAGAATGATCATCAGCAGAAAATCTCCAAACAATAAATGCTCAAGGGGTTTCAGACAACTGTATACCCTCTAGCTGCAGCTGGGATGTCAAATGGTAACAGCCAGTAGTGAGAACAGAAAGGAGGTCAAAATTGAGCTACCATATGATCTGGTCGGCCCACTACTGGCTCTATCACCTGAGAAGACCAGAATCGAAAAGACACACGTTGACAATCCTACACTGGAGCACTATTTACCCTAGCCACGACTTGGAACAACCAAAATGTCCATCAACCGATGAATGCACGAAAAAGAAGTGGTCCATGTACACAACGGAGTATTACTCCGATACAATAAATACAGTCAATATAAAAAACAAACATAACTAAGGAGACATAAGCTTTGTGTGTTTATCCGGGCACATTCCACTCTAATTTACAACCAAGGAACACTACTTCCCAGAAGGTACTGTTTCCCTAGTAACTAGAGTAGGCAATGTAGAAATGCTGCCGCCCTGTGGCCGTTTGCCGCAACAGCAGTTTTACAACCTGTGCTAAAGGTCACTTCGTATTCACAAGGACTGCAGGGCTATAAATGACACCTGCCAGCAAAATGTGTTGAGGGAGGTAATGGCAAAATAAATTCAAAATATGCCGCATACTTCAAGAAACTATTTGAAGGTAAGCTGTACTCACTCTTTAAAAAACAATAAAAAATGCATGGCTATAAGCTCAATATAAGGAATTATTAGACATATGCAAATCCAGCCACAAAATGGTATCAACTCACACCGGTCAGAATGACCCTCAGCAAAGAAATAAAAACAATACATGCTGAAGAGGCTGTGAGCAAATGCACTCTCACCTTTAAGTGGCTCGTAAACTGGTAAGTGCCACTAATGAAAAGAGAATGGAGCAGCCTTTAAAAGGTAAACACTAAGATACCATATGATCCCGGAGGCCCACTCCTTGGCCTATAACCTAGGAACACGGAAATGGAATGACACATTCAGGCAAAACTGCCCTGCAGCAGTATTACAATCGCCAAGACATGGAAACAACCAAAAAGTCCATCAAGATACGAATGGACAAAGGAGAACTGGCACGTGTACAGATGGAATATGAGCCACGGAAAAAACATGAAACGAAGCAGTTTGAAGAACCGTAGATGACTCTGGAGGTGATCACACAACTTGAAGTAAGTCACAAAGCGAAAGACACATATCCTATGATATCAATTATAGGTGTTACCTAGAAATGGATACCAACGAAGATATTTCCACAGATAAGAGGAATCGCAGATTTATTAAACAAACTTATGCTTAATCAATTGGAAAGTTGTAAAGATTGGATATATTAGGTTATTGGGGTTGACAGAGATATACAAACACACGTGAAATATATAATAACCAAAGACCTACAGAATTCCAAGAGAAGACTACTCAACACTTTGTCATAACCTACATGGCTAATGGATCCCAGGATGAATACATATATGTATCGGTGCCAGAAACACACACATCTGGCTCATGTAGAACACACAAAACATCATCATCAAATCTGCTGTGATAAAAAATAAAAATTAAATTAAAAAAACGAACAAGATATAATGGGGCATAAAACTATGGGGGTGCTTCCTGGCTCATTCCATCCTAACATACAACCTTGGAACACAGCTTCCAGGAAGTCTCTGTTGACTTAGTAACCAGATTTAAGAATGGAGAAATGCTGCAGCCTAGTGACCGCCACCTGCCAAAGCAGCTTTAAAGACAGGGCTAAGGGTCCCATTATATTCACAAGAATTGCAGGCCTGTAAACGACACCTGCCCTCAAAAATACCTGGGTTGGAATATCTACCTAAAAATTCAAAGAGGGCAACCTTTCAAGGAGAAAATTTCAAGAGGCCTATTTAACTCATTTTTTCCTTTCTCTCTTTTTTTCTTGTTCAGCAAAGAAGGCCATGGAAAAAGCTTAACCTCAGGAATTAATGAAGACATGCAAATCCAGTCTACAAAAACGTATACCTGCCAACAGACAGAATGATCATCAGCAAATAATCTCTAAACAGTAAATGCTCAAGGGGTTTTAGAGAACTGTGTAGCCTGTAGCTGCTGGTGGGATATCAAATGGTAACAGCCAGTAGTGAGAACAGAAAGGAGGTGCGTTTAAAGGTAAAAATTAAGCTACCATATGATCTGGTAGGCCCGGTACTGGGCCTATACCCTGAGAAGACCAGAATCAAAAAGACACAGGCTGACATACTTACGAGGCAGCACTTTTTACCCTAGCCACGACTTTGAACAACCAAAATGTCCATCAACACATGAGTGCATACAAAAGAAGTGGTCCATGTATGCAATGGACTATTACTCTGATAAAAAATATAAATTAAATATAGAAAACAAACATAAGTAAGGAGACATATGCTTTGGGTGTTTATTCATACACATTCCACTGTAATGTACAAACAAGGAACACGACTTCAGAGACGTATTGTTTCCCTAGTAACCAGAGTGGGGAATGTCGAACTGCCGCCCCGTGGCCCTTTGCCGCCACAGCGGCTTTAAAACCTGTGCTAAAGGTCCATTCATATTCCCAAGGACTGCAGGGCTATAAACGACACCTGCCAACCAAATGGTTGAAGGAGGTAATGGCCAAAAACATTCAAAATAGGGTGCATACTTTAAGAAACCATTTGAATAGGTAAGCTGTACTCTGGAGGTAATGACTCTGGAGGTAATCACACAACTTGAAGTAAGTCAGAAAGCAAAAGACACGTACCCTATGATATCAATTATAGGTGTTACCCCAAAATTTATACCAATGAAGATATTTCCACAGAGAAAAGCAATCAGAGATTTATTAAACAGACTTTTGATTAACACATTTCCATTTGGTTAAACATACTTTTGTTTCCTGTATCCATGTGTGTCCTTCTCTTGGCAATAATTTTATGGGTATCAATTTTTAGGTAACACCTATAAGTGATGTCATAGGATATCTGTCTTTCGGTTTCTTTCTTACTTTAAATTGGGTGACTATGTGTAGATCCTAGTATGGTGTTGCCAACGGCACTGTTTCATAGTTTTCCATGGATAATATTCCATTGTGTACATCGACCACTTCTTCTTTTTGCATTTTTCTGTTGATGGACATTTTGGTTTCTTCCAAGTCTTGGCTATTGTACATGTTGCCAGAGTGCAGGATTGCCAGCCTGTGTCTTTTTGATTCTGGTCTACTCAGGACATAAGCCCATCAATTGGCCTACCAGATCTCATGGTAGCTCAATTTCTACCTTTAAACGCACCTCCATTCTGTTCTCACTACTGGCTGTTACCAGGTTACATCCCAACAGCAGCTAGAGGGTACACATTTCTCTGAAATCCCTTCAGCATTTATTGTTTGTAGGCTTTTTTTGCTGATGATCATTCTGATGGCTGTGAGGTGAAAGTTTTTGTAGACTGGATTTGCATGGCTTTATTAATTCTGACGTTTAGCATTTTTCCATGCCCTTTTTCTTAACAGAAAAAATGAAAGAAAAAGAGAAGACAAAATGTGCGTAAAATATGCCTCTTGAAATCGTCACTTTGAAATGTGCACGTCTTTTGATATTTTTGCTCGATTTATGACCCAAAAGTTTGTTTAGAGGTCAGGTGTCATTTACAGGCCTGGAATTATTTTGAATATCAAGTAAAGGTTAGCTCTGGGTTTAGAGCTGCTGTTGTGTGAAACGGGCACAAGGCGGCAGCAATTCTCCTTAACAAATCTGGTTACTAGGTCAACAGAGCCTTAAGGGAAGTCGTGTTCTAGGATGTAAGTTAGAATGGAATGTGCCAGGAAAAAGACCCTTAAGTTTATATCTCACTATTTCTTGTTTGTTTTTTTAATTTAATTTAATTTTTTATCACAGCAACTGTGATTACAATGTTTTGCTTGTTCTAGGTGTGCAGGATGTGGTTGTTTTACACATATACATATATCTATTTTTCTTTGGACCCTTTTCCCATGTAGGTTATGACAGTGTTGAGTGGTCTTCTCTTGGTATTCTGTAGGTTTTTGGTGATTATATACTTCACCTGTGTTTGTATATCTCCGTTAACCCCAAGATCCCAATGTATCCAATCCGCACACCTTTCCATTGGTGAACCATAAGTTTGTTTAATAAATCTGTGATTGCCTTTCTCTGTGAAAATATCTTCACCGGTGTAAATTTTTAGGTAACACCTATAAGTGATATCATAGGATACGTGTCTTTCACTTTCTGACTTACTACAAGTTGCGTGATTACTTCTAGACTCATCTATGGTGTTGCCAATAGCACTGCGTCATTTTTTTCCTTGGCTAGTATTCCATCTGTACATGTACAAGTTCTTCTTTGTCCACTCATCTGTTGATGGACTTTTCGTTGCTTCCATGTCTTGGCTATTGTAATACTGTTGCAATGCACATTTGCCTGCCTGTGTCTTTCCAGTTCTGTCTTCTTCGGTTATAGGCCCAGGAGTGGGCCTGCTGGATCATATGGTAGCCAAATGTTTACCTTGTAAAGGCACCTCCATTCTGTTCCATTAGTGGCTCTTACCAGGTTACGTCCCATTTACAGTTGAAGGTATGCACTTCTCCATAACCCCTCAGCATTTATTGTTTGTAGTTTTTCTGCTATTTTTTATTTTGACTGCTGTGAGCTGATACCTCTTTGTGGCTGGATTTGCATGCGTCTCTAAAACCCTTGAAATTGAGCTTTCAGGCATGTCCTTTTTTTCTTCAAACTGTGAGAACAACTTACCTCTTCAAATGGTTTTCTTGAAGTATGTGCCACATTTTGAAATATTTTGGCCATTACACTCCTCAAGACATTTTGAGGGCAGGTTTCATTTACAGCCCTCCAGTACTTGTGCATATGAAGTGACGATTAGCACAGGTTTTAAAGATGCTGTTGCAGGTAATGGCCATTGTGCGGCAGCACTTCCACTTTCCCCATTCTGGTAACTAGGGAAACAGACCTTCCTGCCAGTGGTGTTCCTCGTTTATACACTAGAGCTGAATATGCCCGGATAAAACCCCAAAGGCTGCTGTTGTCTTACATTAAACTGTAACCTAAACCGTACCCGATCCCTAACCCTAACCGTAACCCTAACCCTTACACTAAGCCATGCCCTAATAATAACCCAAACACTAACACTAACACGTACCCTAACCCTAACCCATTGTCGTAGCCTAACCCTAACCCTAAACCTTACACTAACCCGTGTCCAAACCCTAACCTTAACAGGTACCCTAACCATAACCCGTTGTCATACCCTAACCTGTACCCTAACCCACACACTTTCCATAACGCTAAATCTAACACTAAACCATACCCTAACACACAAACTAATCCTAACCTGTACACTAACACTAACCCATACCCTAACACAGACTCTAACCCTAACCCATTGTCATACACTAACCAGTACCATAAACAGTACCCATTCCCTAACGCTAACCCTAACCCTAACAAAAAACCATACCCTAACCCTTACCCTAATCCTAACCCATGCATTAACACTAACCCGTACCTTAACACGTATCCTAACCCTAAAACGCTGTCGTACTCTAACCTGTACACGAAACCGTACCTGTTCCCTAACCCTAACCCGTACCCTAATCCTAACACATACACTAACACTAAACCGTACCCTAACATGTACCCTAACACGTTGTCGTACCCTGATGTGTACCCTAAACCGTACCCATTCCCTAAACCTAACCCTAACCCTTATCCTAACCCGTACCGTAATCCTTACCCGTACACTAACACTAACCGTACCCTAACACGTACACTAACCCTAACCTGTTGTCTTAGCCTAACATGTACCCTAAACCATACCCATTCCCTAAACCTAACACTTAGCCTAAACCTAAACCGAATCCTTACCCTAACCAGTACTCTACTCCTAACCCATACACTAACACTAACCCGTTGTCGTACACTAACCTGTACACTAAACCGTACCCGTTCCCTAACCCTAACCCTAGCCCTAACCCTTGCCCTAAGCCTTACCCTAACCTGTACCCTAATCCTAACCCATACACTAACACTAACCCATAACCTAACCTGTATCCTAATCCTAACCCATACACTAACACTAGCCCATACCCTAACATGGACCCTAACCCTAACCTCGTGTCATACCCTAAACTGTACCCTAAACCGTACCCTAATGCTAACCCTAAACGTTACCGTAACACGTACCCTAATGCTAATCAGTACACTAACACTAACCCGTACCCTAAACCCTCTGTTCCCTAACTGTAACCCTAACCCTAACACTTACCCTTACACTTGCCCTAACCAGTACCCTAATCCTAACCCGTACACTAACAGTACCCCATACCCTAACATGTACAGAAACCCTAACCCGTTTTCGTACCATAACCTGTACCCTAAACAGTACCCTTTCCCTAACCCTAACCCTTACCCGAAGCCTTACCCTAACCCGTACCCTAATCCTAACCCGTACATTAACACTACCCCGTACCCTAACACGTACAGTAACCCTAACCCGTTTTTGTACCCTAACCTGTACACTAAACAGTACCCTTTCCCTACCCTAACCATACCCTAATCGTAACCAGTACACTAACACTAACCCGTAGCCTAACACGTACCCTAACCCTAAACCGTTGTCATAACCTAAACTATTCCCTAAACCGTACCCGTTCCCTAACCCTAAACCTAACCCTAACCCTTACCATAACCCATACTCTAATCCTAATCCATACACTAACTCTGACCCGTACCCTAACACATAACCTAGCCCTAAACCATTGTCGTTCCCTAACCTATATCCTAAACCGTACCCATTCCCTAACACTTACCATAAGCCTTACACTAAACTGTACCCTAATCCTAACCCATACACTAACACTAACCTGTACCCTAACACGTACCCAAACCCTAAACAGTTGTCGTGCAGTAACATGTACCAGAAACCGTACACATTCCCTAAACCTAACCCTTACCCTAAGCCTTATCTTAACCCATACCCTAATCCAAACCCATACACTGGATTTGGCGGAAGATGGCGGAAGAGTAAGATGCGGAGATCACCTTCCTCCCCACAGATACACCAGAAATAAATCTACACGTGGAACAACTCCTACAGAGCATCTACTGAATGCTGGCAGAAGACCTCAGACCTCCCAAAAGGCAAGAAACCCCCCACGTACCTGGGTAGGGCAAAAGAAAAAAGAATAAACAGAGACAAAAGGATAGGGACGGGACCTGCACCAGTGGGAGGGAGCTGTGAAGGAGGAAAAGTTTCCACACACTAGGAAGCCCCTTCGCGGGCGGAGACTGCGGGAGGCGGAGGGGGGAGCTTCGAAGCCGCGGAGGAGTGCACAGCAACGGGTGCGGAGGGCAAAGCGGGGAGATTCCCGCACAGAGGATCGGTGCCGACCGGCACTCACCAGCCCGAGAGGCTTGTCTGCTCACCCGCCGGGGCGGGCGGGGCTGCGAGCTGAGGCCGGAGCGCAGGGAGAGGACTGGGGTTGGCGGCTTGAACATAGCCTGAAGGGGTTAGTGCACCACGGCTAGCCGGGAGGGAGTCCGGGGAAAAGTCTGCACCTGCCGAAGAGGCAGGAGACTTTTCCTTCCCTCTTTGTTTCCTGGGGCGTGAGGAGAGGGGTTTAAGAACGCTGCTTAAAGGAACTCCAGAGACGGGCGCGAGCCGCGGCTAAAAGCGCGAACCCCAGAGACGGGCGCGAGCCGCGGCTGAAAGCGCGGACCCCAGAGACGGGCGCGAGCCGCGGCTGAAAGCGCGGAATCCAGAGACGGGCGCAAACCGCGGCTAAAAGCGCGGACCCCAGAGGCGGGCGGGAGACGTTAAGGCTGCTGCTGCCGCCACCAAGGGGCCTGTGTGCGAGCACAGGTCACTCTCCACACCCGTCTTGCGCGGAGCCTGTGAAGCCCGCCACTGCCAGGTTCCCGGGATCCAGGGACAACTTCCCCGGGAGAACGCACAGCGCGCCTCAGGCTGGTGCAAAGTCAAGCCGGCCTTTGCCACCGCAGGCCCGCCCCGCACTCCGAGCCCCTCCCTCCCCGCCGGCCTGAGTGCGCCAGAGCCCCCGAATCAGCGGCTCTTTTAACCCCATCCTCTCTGAGCAAAAAACAGACGCCCTCCAGTGACCTACACGCAGTGGCAGGGCCAAATCCAAAGCTGAGCCCTGGGAGCTGTGAGAACAAAGAAGAGAAAGGGAAATCTCTCCCAGCAGCCTCAGAAGCAGCGGATTAAAGCTCCACAATCAACTTGATATACCCTGCATCTGTGGAATACCTGAATAGACAACCAATCATCCCAAATTAAGGAAGTGGACTTTAGGAGCAAGATCTATGATTTTTTTCCCTTTTCCTCTTTTTGTGAATGTGTATGTGTATGCTTCTGTGTGAGATCTTGTCTGTATAGTCTTGCTTCCACCATTTGTCCTAGGGTTCTATCCGTCCATGTTTTTTTTTTTTTTAAATTTTTTTTCTTAATAATTAATTTTAATAACGTTATTATACTTTACCTTCGTTCTTTCTTTCTTTCTTTCTTTCTTTCCTTCCTTCCTTCCCTCCTTTAGACAACGAATCATCCCAAATTGAGGAGGTGGTCTCTGACAGCAAGATTTATGATTTTTCCCCATTTACCTCTTTTAGTGAGGGTGTATGTGTATGCTTCTGTGTAAGATTTTGTCAGTATAGCTTTGCTTCCAACATTTGTCCTAAGGTTCTATCCGTCCCTTTTTTTTTTCTAAATAAGAATTTTTTAATTCAATAACTTTATTATACTTTATTTTATTTTTACTGTATCTTCTTTCTTTCTGTCTTTTTTCCTTCTTTCCCTCCTTCCTTCATTCCTCCCTCCCTTCCTCCCTCCTTTCTTTCCTTCTTGCCTTCTTTCCTTCTTTGCTTCTTTCTTTCTTTCTTCCTTCCTTCCTACCCTCCTTTCCTTCTTTCTTTCCTCATACTTCTACTAATTCCCTCTACTTTTTCTCCCTTTTATCCTGAGCCGTGTGGATGAAAAGCTCTTGGTGCTCCAGCCAGGAGGCAGGGCTCTGCCTCTGAGGTAGGAGAGCCAACTTCAGGACACTGGTCAACAAGAGACCTCCCAGCTCCACATAATATCAAACGGCGAAAATCTCCCAGAGACCTCCATCTTAACACCAGCACCCAGCTTCACTCAACGACCAGCAAGCCACAGTGCTGGAGAACCTATGCCAAACAACTAGCAAAACAGGAACACAACCCCACCCATTAGCAGAGAGGCTGCCTAAAATCATAATAAGGCCACAGACACCCCAAAACACACCACCAGACATGAACCTGCCCACTAGAGAGACAAGATCCAGCCTCATCCACCACAACACAGGCACTAGTCCCCTCCACCAGGAAACCTACACAACCCACTGAACCAACCTTAGCCACTGGAGACAGACATCAAAAACAGGAGGAACTACGAACCTGCAGCCTGCAAAAAGGAGACCCCAAACACAGTAAGATAAGCAAAATGAGAAGACAGAAAAACACACAGCAGATAAAGGAGCAAGATAAAAATGTACCAGACCTAACAAATGAAGAGGAAATAGGCAGTCTACCTGAAAAAGAATTCAGAATAATGATAGTAAGGTTGATCCGAAATCTTGGAGATAGAATGGACAATAGAATGGACAAAATGCAAGAATCAGTTAACAAGGACCTAGAAGAACTAAAGATGAAACAAGCAACGATGAACAACACAATAAATGAAATTAAAAGTACTCTAGATGGGATCAATAGCAGAATAACTGAGGCAGAAGAACGGATAAGTGACCTGGAGGATAAAATAGTGGAAATAAATACTGCAGAGCAGAATAAAGAAAAAAGAATGAAAAGAACTGAGGACAGTCTCAGAGACCTCTGGGACAACATTAAACGCACCAACATTCGAATTATAGGGGTTCCAGAAGAAGAAGAGAAAAAGAAAGGGACTGAGAAAATATTTGAAGAGATTATAGTTGAAAACTTCCCTAATATGGGAAAGGAAATAGTTAATCAAGTCCAGGAAGCACAGAGAGTCCCATACAGGATAAATACAAGGAGAAATACGCCAAGACACATATTAATCAAACTGTCAAAAATTAAATACAAAGAAAGCATATTAAAAGCAGCAAGGGAAAAACAACAAATAACACATAAGGGAATCCCCATAAGGTTAACAGCTGATCTCTCAGCAGAAACCCTACAAGCCAGAAGGGAGTGGCAGGACATACTGAAAGTGCTGAAGGAGAAAAACCTGCAGCCAAGACTACTCTACCCAGCAAGGATCTCATTCAGATTTGATGGAGAAATTAAGACCTTTACAGACAAGCAAAAGCTGAGAGAGTTCAGCACCACCAAACCAGCTTTACAACAAATGCTAAAGGATCTTCTCTAGGCAAGAAACACAAGAGAAGGAAAAGACCTATAATAACGAACCCAAAACAATTTAGAAAATGGGAATAGGAACATACATATCGATAATTACCTTAAATGTAAATGGACTAAATGCTCCCACCAAAAGACACAGATTAGCTGAATGGATACAAAAACAAGACCCTTATATATGCTGTCTACAAGAGACCCATTTCAGACCTAGAGACACATACAGACTGAAAGTAAGGGGATGGAAAAAGATATTCCATGCAAATGGAAACCAAAAGAAAGCTGGAGTAGCAATTCTCATATCAGACAAAATAGACTTTAAAATAAGGACTATTAAAAGAGACAAAGAAGGACACTACATAATGATCAAGGGATCGATCCAAGAAGAAGATATAACAATTGTAAATATTTATGCACCCAACATAGGAGCACCTCAATACATAAGGCAAATACTAACAGCCATAAAAGGGGACATCGACAGTAACACATTCATAGTAGGGGACTTAAACACCCCACTTTCACCCATGGACAGATCATCCAAAATGAAAATAAATAAGGAAACACAAGCTTTAAATGATACATTAAACAAGATGGACTTAATTGATATTTATAGGACACTCCATCCAAAAACAACAGAATACACATTTTTCTCAAGTGCTCATGGAACATTCTCCAGGATAGATCATATCTTAGGTCACAAATCAAGCCTTGGTAAATTTAAGAAAATTGAAATTGTATCAAGTATCTTTTCTGACCACAACGCCATGAGACTAGATATCAATTACAGGAAAAGATCTGTAAAAAATACAAACACATGGAGGCTAAACAATACACTACTTAATAACGAAGTGATCACAGAAGAAATCAAAGAGGAAATCAAAAAATACCTAGAAACAAATGACAATGGAGACACAACGACCCAAAACCTGTGGGCTGCAGCAAAAGCAGTTCTAAGGGGGAAGTTTATAGCAATACAAGCCCACCTTAAGAAGCAGGAAACATCTCGAATAAACAACCTAACCTTGCACCTCCAGCAATTAGAGAAAGAAGAAGAAAAAAACCCCAAAGCTAGCAGAAGGAAAGAAATCATAAAAATCAGATCAGAAATAAATGAAAAAGAAATGAAGGAAACAATAGCAAAGATCAATAAAACTAAAAGCTGGTTCTTTGAGAAGATAAACAAAATAGATAAACCACTAGCCAGACTCATCAAGAAAAAAAGGGAGAAGACTCAAATCAATAGAATTAGAAATGAAAAAGGAGAGGTAACAACTGACACTGCAGAAATAAAAGAGATCATGAGAGATTACTACAAGCAACTCTATGCCAATAAAATGGACAATCTGGAAGAAATGGAAAATTCTTAGAAATGCACAACCTGCCAAGACTGAATCAGGAAGAAATAGAAAATATGAACAGACCAATCACAAGCACTGAAATTGAAACTGTGATTAAAAATCTTCCAACAAAGAAAAGCCCATGACCAGATGGCTTCACAGGCGAATTCTATCAAACATTTAGAGAAGAGTTAACATCGATCCTTCTCAAACTCTTCCAAAATATAGCAGAGGGAGGAACACTCCCAAACTCCTTCTACGAGGCCACCATCACCTTGATACCAAAACCAGACAAGGATGTCACAAAGAAAGAAAACTACAGGCCAATATCACTGATGAACATAGATGCAAAAATCCTCAACAAAATACTAGCAAACAGAATCCAACAGCACATTAAAAGGATCATACACCATGATCAAGTGGGGTTTATTCCAGGAATGCAAGGATTCTTCAATATACGTAAATCTATCAATGTGATAAACCATATTAACAAATTGAAGGAGAAAAACCATATGATCATCTCAATAGATGCAGAGAAAGCTTTTGACAAAATTCAACACCCATTTATGATAAAAACCCTGCAGAAACTAGGCATAGAGGGAACTTTCCTCAACATAATAAAGGCCATATATGACAAGCCCACAGCCAACATCATCCTCAATGTTGAAAAACTGAAAGCATTTCCACTAAGATCAGGAACAAGACAAGGTTGCCCACTCTCACCACTCTTATTCAACATAGTTTTGGAAGTTTTAGCCACAGCAATCAGAGAAGAAAAGGAAATAAAAGGAATCCAAATCGGAAAAGAAGAAGTAAAGCTGTCACTGTTTGCAGATGACATGATCCTATACATAGAGAATCCTAAAGATGCTACCAGAAAACTACTAGAGCTAATCAATGAATTTGGTAAAGTGGCAGGATACAAAATTAATGCACAGAAATCTCTGGCATTCCTATATACTAATGATGAAAAATCTGAAAGTGAAATCAAGAAAACACTCCCATTTACCATTGCAACATAAAGAATAAAATATCTAGGAATAAACCTACCTAAGGAGACAAAAGACCTGTATGCAGAAAATTATAGGACACTGATGAAAGAAATTAAAGATGATACAAATAGATGGAGAGATATACCATGTTCTTGGATTGGAAGAATCAACATTGTGAAAATGACTCTACTACCCAAAGCAATCTATAGATTCAATGCAATCCCTATCAAACTACCACTGGCATTTTTCACAGAACTAGAACAAAAAAATTTCACAATTTGTATGGAAACACAAAAGACCCCGAATAGCCAAAGCAATCTTGAGAACGAAAGAAGGAACTGGAGGAATCAGGCTCCCTGACTTCAGACTATACTACAAAGCTACAGTTATCAAGACGGTATGGTACTGGCACAAAAACAGAAAGATAGATCAATGGAACAGGATAGAAAGCCCAGAGATAAACCCATGCACATATGGACATCTTGTCTTTGATAAAGGTGGCAGTAACGTACAGTGGAGAAAGGACAGCCTCTTCAATAAGTGGTGCTGGGAAAACTGGACAGGTACATGTAAAAGTATGAGATTAGATCACTCCCTAACACCATACACAAAAATAAGCTCAAAATGGATTAAAGACCTAAATGTAAGGTCAGAAACTATCAAACTCTTAGAGGAAAACATAGACAGAACACTCTATGACATAAATCACAGCAAGATCCTTTCTGACCCACCTCCTAGAGTAATGGAAATAAAAACAAAAATAAACAAATGGGACCTAATGAAACTTCAAAGCTTTTGCACAGCAAAGGAAACCATAAACAAGACCAAAAGACAACCCTCAGAGTGGGAGAAAATATTTGCAAATGAAGCAACCGACAAAGGATGAATCTCCAAAATTTACAAGCAGCTCATGCAGCTCAATCACAAAAAAACAAACAACCCAATCCAAAAATGGGCAGAAGACCTAAATAAACATTTCTCCAAAGAAGATATACAGACTGCCAACAAACACATGAAAGAATGCTCAACATCATTAATCATTAGAGAAATGCAAATCAAAACTACAATGAGATATCATCTCACACCAGTCAGAATGGCCATCATCAAAAAATCTAGAAACAATAAATGCTGGAGAGGGTGTGGAGAAAAGGGAACACTCTTGCACTGCTGGTGGGAATGTGAATTGGTTCAGCCACTATGGAGAACAGTATGGAGGTTCCTTAAAAAACTACAAATAGAACTACCATATGACCCAGCAATCCCACTACTGGGCATATACCCCGAGAAAACCAAAATTCAAAAAGAGTCATGTACCAAAATGTTCATTGCAGCTCTATTTACAATAGCCCGGAGATGGAAACAACCTAAGTGCCCATCATCAGATGAATGGATAAAGAAGATATGGCACATATATACAATGGAATATTACTCAGCCATAAAAAGAAACGAAATTGAGCTATTTGTAATGAGGTGGATAGACCTAGAGTCTGTCATACAGAGTGAAGTAAGTCAGAAAGAAAAAGACAAATACCGTATGCTAACACATATATATGGAATTTAAGGAAAAAAATGTCATGAAGAACCTAGGGGTAAAGCAGGAATAAAGACGCAGACCTCCTAGAGAACGGACTTGAGGTTATGGGGAGGGGGAAGGGTGAGCTGTGACAGGGCGAGAGAGAGTCATGGGCATATATACACTAACAAACGTAGTAAGGTAGATAGCTAGTGGGAAGCAGCCGCATGGCACAGGGATATTGGCTCGGTGCTTTGTGACAGCCTGGAGGGGTGGGATAGGGAGGGTGGGAGGGAGGGAGACGCAAGAGGGAAGACATATAGGAACATATGTTTATGTATGACTGATTCACTTTGTTATAAAGCAGAAACTAACACACCATTGTAAAGCAATTATACCCCAATAAAGATGTTAAAAAAAAAAAAACCCATACACTAACACTAACATGTACCCTAACACGTACCATAACTGTAACCCTTTGTCTTACCCTAACCTGTACCTTAAACCGTACCCATTACCTAACCCTAACCCTAACCCTAACCTTACCCTAACACGTACCCTAATCCTAACCCATACATTAAAACTAACCTGTACCCTAACCCTAACACATTGTCATACTGTAACCTGTACCCTAAACCCTACTAGTTCTCTGACCCTAACCGTAGCACTTACCCTAACCAGTACCGATATCCTCACCCGTACCCTAACACTAACACATAACATAACACGTACCCTAAACCTAACACACTGTGGTACTCTAAAATGTATCCTAAACCGTACCCATTCCCTAACCCTAAGGCTAACCCTAACCTTAACCCTAACCCTAACCTTTACCCTAAGCCTTACCCTAAACCGTACCTTAATCCTCAGCCATACACTAACATTAACACGTACGCGAACACGTACCCTAACGCTAACCCATTGTTGTTCCCTAACCTGTACCCTAAACCGTACTCATTCCCTAATCCTATTGAAAACCCTAACCTTTACCCTAAGCCTTACCTTACCCATACCCTAATTCTAACCCATACACTAACCCATATCCTAACACGTACCCTAACACTAACCTGTTGTCATACCCTAACCTGTATCCTAAATCGTACCCATTTCCTAACCCTAACCCTAACCCTCACCCTTACGCTAACACGTACCCTAATCCTAACCCGTACACTAACACTCACCCGTACCCTAACATGTACACTAACCCTAACACGTTGTCATATTGAAACCTATACCTTAAACCGAACCTCTTCCCTAATGCTAACCCTAACCCTAATCCTTTCCCTAAGCCTTACCCTAACCCATACCCTAATCCTAAACCATACGTTAACACTAACCTGTACCCTAACATGTACCCTAACCCTAACAGGTTTTCGTACCCTAACCTGTACCCTAAAGCATACCTGTTCCCTAATCCTAACCTGAACCCTAAACCTTACCCTAACCTGTACCCTAATCCAAACCCGTACACTAACACTAACCCGTACCCTAACCCTAACCCTCTGTATACCCTAAAATGTACCCAAAACCATACCAGTTCCCTAACTCTAACCCTTACTCTAACCCTTACTGTCACCCTTACCCTAACCCATACCCTAATCCTAACCCGTACACTAACACTAACCCTAACCACTTGTACCCTAACCTATACCCTAAACTGTACCTGTTCCCTAACCCTAACCCTTACCCTAAGCCTTACCCTAATCGTAACCCATACACTACCACTACCCCATACCCTAACACGTACCCTATTCCTAACACATTGTCGTACCGTAACCTATACCCTAAACCGAGCCCTTTCCCGAACCCTAAACCTAACCCTAAGCCTTACCCTAAGTCTTGCCCTAAACCTTACCCTAATCCTAACCCTACACTAACACTAACCTGTAACCTAACACATAACCTAACCCTAACCTGTTGCCGTACCCTAACCTGTACCCTAAACCATAATGGTTCCCTAACCCTAAACCTAACACTTACCCTAACCCTTACCCTAACCCATACCCTAATCCTAACCCGTACACTAACACTAACCCGTACCCTAACACATACACTGAACCTAACACGTTTTCGTACCCTAACCTGTACACTAAACCAAAACTGTTCCCTAACCCTAACCCTTACCCCTAAACCATAGCCTACCCTGTACCCTAATCCTAACCCGTACACTAACAGTAACCCATACCCTAACATGTGCCCAAATTTTAACACGTTGTCATACCCTAACCTGTACCCTAAACCGTATGGTGATGCTAACCCTAACCCTATCCCTTAACCTAAGCCTTCTCCTAACCCGTACCCTAATCCTAAACTGTACACTAACGCTAACCCATACCCTAACATGTTGTTGTACCCTAATGTGTACCCTAAACCGTACCATTCCCTAAAGCTAACCCTAACACTAACCCTAAACCTAACCCTTACCCCAAGCCTTGCCCTAACCTGTACGCAAATCCTAAGCCGTGCACTAAAACTATCCCATGCCCTAACACATACCCTCAACCTAACCCATTGTCATATGCTAACCTTTACCCTAAACGCTACCCTTTCCCTAACCCTAAACCTAACACTAACCCTAAACCTAACCCTAACCCTTACCCTAAACCTTTCCCTAAACCTTACCTTAATCCTAACCCATACACTAACACTAACTGGTAACCTAACACATATGCTAACCCTAACCCGTTGTCGTACACTAACCTGTACCCTAAACTGTATCCGTTCCCTAACCCTAACCCTTACACTTTCCCTAAGTCTTCCCCTAACCTGTACCCTAATCCTAACCTGTACACTGACACTAACTGGTAACCTAACACATACCCAAACCATAACACGTTGTCGTACCCTAACCTTTACCCTAAACCGTACCCATACCGTAACACGAAACCTAACCCTATGCATAACCCTTACCCTAAGCCTTACCCTAACCCGTACCCAAATCCTAACCCGTACACTAACACTAACCCATGCCCTAACACATACCCTCAAGCTAATCTGTTGTCATATACTAACCTTGACCCTGAAACCTACCCATTCCCTAACCCTAAACCTAACACTAACCCTAACCCTAAACCTTATCCTTAAACCTTACCCTAATCCTAACCCATACACTAAGAGTAACCATTACCTTAACACGTACACTAACCCTAACCCATTGTCGTACCCTAACCTGTACTTTAAAACGTACCCTAACCCTAACCCTTATCCTAACACTTCCCATAACACGTACCCTAACCCTAATCAGTACACTAACACGTACCCTAGCACGTAACCTAACCCGTTGTCGTTCCCTAACTTGTACCCTAAACCGTACCCATTCCCTAATGCTAACCCTAAACCTAACCCCTACCCTAACCCTTATCCTAACCCGTACAGTAACACTAAATCGTACCCTAACACGTACCCTGAAACTAACACGTTGTCATACCCTAACCTATACCCTAAACCGAACCTGTTCCCTAAAACTTACCTTCAAACTTAACCTAACCCGTACCTTAATCCAAACCCGTACACTAACACTAAACCATACCCTAACACGTACCCCAACCCCTTGTCATTCCCTAACCTGTACCCTAAACCATACCCGTACCCCAACCCTAACACTAAGTCTAAACCTTAACCTAAGCCTTACCTTAACCTGTACCCTAATCCTAACCCATACACTAACACTAAGCCATAACCTAACATGTACCCTAACCTTAACCCATTTTCGTACACTAACCTGTACCCTAAACCGTACCCATTCCCAAACGCTATCCCTAATGCTAACACCTACCCTAACCCATACCCTAATCCTAACCCATACATTAACCTGGACTAAAACACGTACCCTGATCATAACACATTGTCGTACCCTAACCTGTACCCTAAACCAAACACGTTCCCTAACCCTAATGCTAACTCTAACCCTTAACCTAAGCCTTCCCCTAATGCTTACCCTAACATGTACCCTATTCCTAACCCATACACTAACTCTAACGCGTAACCTAACACGTAACCTAAGCCTAACACGTTGTCGTACCCTAACCTGTACACTAAACCGAACCCGTTCCCTAACTCTAACCCTAACCATTACCCTAAGCCTTACCCTAAACCATACCCTAACCCGTACCCTAATCCTAACCCGTACACTAACACTAACCCGTAACCTAATACATACCCTAAACCTAATCTGTTGTCATTCCCTAACCTGTACCCTAAACCGTATCCGTTCCCTAACCCTAAACCTAATCCTAACCATAACCCTTACCCTAAGCCTTACTCTACCCCACACCCTAATCCTAACCCGTACACTAACACTAACCCTTACCCTAACATGTACCCTAATTCTAAAATGTTGTCGTACCCTAACCTATACCCTAAACCGTACTGTGACCCTAACCCTAACTCTAACCCTATCCCTTAACCTAAGCCTTCCCCTAACCCGTAACCTAAACCTAACCTATACACTAACACTAACCTGTACCCTAACACATACCCTAACCCTAATGCGTTGTCGTACCCTAACCTGTACCCTAAACCATACTGTTCCGTAAACCTAATACTAACCCTAACCCTTACCCTTACCCTAAGCCTTACCCTAACCCATACCCTAATCCTAACCCATACACTAACACTAACTGATACCCTAACACATACCCTAACACTAACCCATTGTCATACCCTAACATTTACCCTAAACCCTACCCTTTCCCTCACCCTAAACCTAACCCTAACCCTAACCCATACCCTAAACCTGTCACTAACCTGTACCCTAATCCTAACCCATACACTGACACTGACCCGTACCCTAACACATACCCTAACCCTAACCGGTTGTCGTTCCCTAACCTGTACCCTAAACCGTACCCGTTCCCTAACCCTAAACCTTATCCTAACCGTAACCCTTACCCTAAGCCTTATCCTAACCCGTACGCTAATCCTAATCAGTACGATAACACTAACCCATATACTAACACGTACCCTAACCCTAACCCGTTGTGGTTCCCTAAACTGTAACCTAAACCGTACCCGATGCCCAACCCCAACCCCAACACTAACCCTTACCCTAACCCATACCCTAATCCTAACTCGTACACTAACACTAACCCGTATCCTAACATGTACCTTAACCCTAAGGCGCTGTCGTACTCTAACCTGTACCCTAAACCGAACACGTTCCTTAACTCTAAACCTAAACCTAAGCGTTACCGGTAACCTTACCCTAACCCTAATCCTAACCCTTACATTAACAATAACCTGTACTGTAACACGTACCCTGACCCTAACATGTTGCTGTACATTAACCTGTACCCTAATCCGAACGCATTCCCTAACCCTAACACTTACCCTAAGCCTTACCCTAACTCGTATGCTAATCCTAACACGTACAGTAACCCTAACCCATACCCTAACACGTACCATAACCCTACCCCATTGTCGTACCCTACCATGTACCCTACACAATACCCGTTCCCTAACACTAACCCTAACCCTAACCCTAGCCATACACTAAAACTAACCCATACCCTAACACATACCCTAACCCTAACCCGTTGACATACCCTAACCAGTACCCTAAAAAATACTAGTTCCCTAACCCTAACACTTACCCTAAGCCTTACCCTAACCAGTACTGTAATCCTGACCTATACACTAACACAAACCCGTACCATAACACGTACCCTAACCCGTTGCCATAACCTAACCTGTACCCTAAACCGTACCCGTTCCCTAACCCTAACCCTTACCCGAAGCCTTACCCTAACCCGTACCCTAATCCTAACCCGTACACTAATGCTAACCCCTACCCTAACACATACCCGAACCCTAACCCGTTGTCCAACCCTAAACTGTACCATAAACCGTACTAGTTCCCTAACCCTAACCCTAACCTTTCCCTAAACCTAAACCTAACCCATACACTAACACTTTCCCTAACCTGTACCCTAAACTGTGCCCTAACCTGTACACTAAACCATAACCGTTACCTAACCCTAACCTTTACCCTAACTCTTACACTAACCTGTACCCTAATCCTAACTGGTACACTAACACTAACCCATACCCTAACATGTAACCTAACCCTAACCCATTTTCATACCCTAACCTGTACCCTAATCCATACCCCTTCCCTAACCTTAACCCTAACCCTAAATCTAACACTTACCCTAAGCCTTACCCTAACCAGTACCCTCATCCTAACCCGTACACTAACACTACCCCATACCCTAACACGTACCCTAACCCTAACCCATTGTCGTACCCTAACCTGTACCCTAAGCCATACCTGTTCCCTAATCCTAACCCTAACCCTAACTGTAACCCTAATCCTTACCCTAACCCGTACCCTAATCCTAACCCATACGCTAACACTAACACGTACCCTAACCCGTTGTCATACCCTAACCTGTACCCTAAAGCATACCCATTTCCTAACCCTAACCCTTACCCTAACTGTACCCTAATCCTAACCCATACACTAACACTAACCAGTACCGTAACACGTACCCTAATCTTAACGTGTTTTTGTACCCTAAACTGTACCCGTTCGCTAACCGTAACCCTAAGCCTAAACCTTAAGCTAATCCGTACCCCAATGCTAACCCGTACACTAACACTAACCCATACCCTAACACGTACACTAACCCTAACCCGTTTTCATACCCTAGCCTGTAGTCTAAACCGTACCCTTTCCCCAACCCTAACCCTAACCCTAACTCTTACCCTAACCCTTACTCTAAACCTAACCTGTACACTAACACTGACCCTAACCCTAAACCTTAAGCTAATCCTTACCCTAATACTAACCCATACACTAACACTAACCCATACCCTAACATGTACCCTAACACTAACCCGTTGTTGTACCCTAACCTGTACTCTAAACCGTACCCGTTCTCTAACCGTAACCCTAACCCTTACCCTAAGCCTTACCCTAACCCGTACCCTAATCCTAACCTGTACACTAACACTAACGTGTACCCTAGCCCATACCCTAACCTGTAACCTAACCCGTATCCTAAACCCTAATCCTTACCCCTAACTTAATTTCTTTTTTTTTGTATTTAAAAAATATTTTTATGTGGTTAAAAAAAATTAGCAGAACAACAAAATAAAACAGAAAATATCCTGAGTGTCCCTCAAAAAGCTAAGTCTGAAATACTTGCTACTTCTCTTCTATGGACTGTTATGTAGCCTACAAAAAGTGTGAGAGCTAAATCTGTTTTTCTACAGTGAGAAACATGATGTTCCAGATGTATAGAACACCTGGATAAAAATTTACACATTATGCTGGTCGTTTCAGTAAATGGGAAAGGATGGCAAGTGGTAAAATATTATCTTTTCCTTTAATCTTTTTAAATTTCACTTGTTAGTAAGAACTTGAATTATAATTGTACTTTAAAAGAGTAACAATGGAAATTTAAAAGAAAAAAATATATATTGTGTGTTCAATGACATTTCATAGAATTATGAAATGCTGCCGCGCTCTGGCCGTTACCTGAAAAAGCAGCTTTAAAACCTATGCTAATGGTCACTTCATATGAACAAGTACTGCAGGGCTGTAAAGGAAACCTGCCCTCATCATGTCTTGAGGGAGGTAAAGGCCAAAATACTTCAAAATGTGGCACATATTTCAAGAAAACCATTTGAAGAATTAATCTGTAATAACAGTTTGAAAAATAAAAGGACATGCCTGAAAGCTCAATTTCAAGGGATTATGAGACACATGCAAATCCAACCACACAGAGGTATCAGCTCACACTGTTCAGAATAACCATCAGGAAAGAAATTACAAACGATCAATGCTGAAGAGGTTGTGGAGAAATGCATCCCCTTAATTTGAAGTGGGACGTAACCTGGTAAGAGCCACTATATGATCCAGCATGCCCACTCCTGGGCCTATAACCTAAGAAGACAGAATTGGAAAGGCACAGGCAGGCAAATCCGCACTGCAGCAGTATTACAATAGCCAAGACATGGAAGCAACCAAAACGTCCATCAACAGATGGGTGGATAAAGAAGAACTGCTACATGTAGAGATGGAATATTAGCCAAGGAAAAAATGAAACAATGCCATTTGCAGCACCATATATGAGTCTAGAGGTAATCATGCAACTTGTAGTAAGTGAGAAAGCGAAAGACACCTATTGTATGATATCACTTATAGGTGTTACCTAAAAATTGATACCAATGAAGGTATTTCCACAGAGAAAGGCAATCACAGATTCATTAAACAAACTTATGGTTCCCCAAATGGAAATGTGTGAGGATTGGATACATTACGATATTGGGGTTAACAGAGATATACAAACACGTAGGAAATATATAATCACCAAAGACCTATGGAATACCAAGAGAAGACTACTCAACATTGTGTCATAACCTACATGGGAAAAGGATCCGAAGAAGAATAGATATGTGTATATATGTGAAAGAACCACATCTTGCACACCTAGAACAAACAAAACATTGTAATCAAATTTGCTGTGACAAAACATAAAAATGAAATTAAAAAAACAAACAAGAAGTAGTGAGACATAATCTTAAGGGGCTTTTTCCTGGCACATTCCATTCTAATTTTCATCCTAGAACAGGACTTCCATTAAGGCTCTGTTGCCCTGGTAACCAGATTTGGTAAAGGAGAAATGCTGCCACCTTGTGGCTGTTTCACACAACAGCAGCTTTAAACCAAGTGCTAATGATCACTTAATACTCAAATTATGTGCAGGACTGTAAAGGACACCGGGCCTCAAAAAATTCCTGGGGTCGTAAATCGACTAGAAAATTCAAAAGACGTCAACATTTCAAAAAGACAATGTCAAGAGGCATATTTTGCACAGATTTTGTCTTTTCTTTCTTTTTCTTTTTGTTTAAAAAATGCATGAAATAATACTCAATATCAGAAGCTAATAAAGCCATGCAAACACAGTCTACAAAAACGTTCACCTTACCACCGTCAGAATGATTATCAGCAAAATAGTCTACAAAACATGAACGCTGAAAGGGTTTTAGAGAACTGTGTACCCTCAAGCAGCTGCTGGGACGTAAACTGTTAACAGCCAGTAGTGAGATGAGAATGGCGGTGCGTTTAAAGTTAAAAATTGAGCTCATCACTCTGTAATAACCTACACGGGAAAGGAACCAAAGATGAATAGATAGATACATAGATATAATGAACCAGATTCTGTACACCTAGAACAAACACATTTTTATCAAACTTGCTCAGATAATAAATAAAACTTAAATTTATAAAACAAACAAGAGGTAAGGAGATATAAGCTCTTGGGGGTGTGCCCTGGCACATTCCACTCTAATTTGCAGCCTACTAACACGATTTCCAGGAAGGTTCTGTTGCCCCAAACCCGAGTTGGAAATGTAGAAATGCTGCCACCTTGTGCCGGTTTCCCACAAGAGCGGCTTAAAACTAACAACTAATGGTCACTTAACATTCACAAGAACTCAGGGCTGTAAAGGACACCTGCCCTCAAAAAATGTCCTGAGGTGAGGAATGGCCAAAAAATTTCAAAAAAGGCAAAATTTTCAAGAAGGTAGTATGAAGTGGTAAGTTTGACTTACTCTCTTGTTAAAAAAAGTAAAATGGATAGAAGCTCAACCTCAGGAATTATTAGACACATGCAAATCTAATCTACAAAAAGGTTTCAACTCACACAAGTCAACTACCATCAGCAAAAAGGCTACAAACAATAAATGCTGAAGTGGTTTGAGAGAACTGTGTACCCTCTAGCTGCTGGGGGGATGTAAACTGGTAACTGTCAGTAGTGAGAACATAATGGAGGTGCATTTAACGGTAAAAATTGAGGTACCATGTGATCTGGTAGGTCCTTTGATGCGCCTATCACCTGAGCAGACCAGAATGAAAAAGACACAGGCTGGCAATCCTGCAGTGCAGGATCATTTAACATAGCCAAGACTTGGAATAAACCAAAATGTCCATGAACAGAAAAATGCACAAATAGGAAGTGGTCCATGTACACAATGGAATATTAGCCATGGAAAACAATGAAACAGTGCTGTTTGCACCACCATATAAAGACCTAGAGATAATCACCCAACTTTAAGTAAGAAAGAAACTGAAAGACAGATATCCTATGACATCACTTCTAGGTGTTACCTAGAAATCGATACCCATGAAATTATTTCCAAGAGAAGGAAAAGCATGGACTAAGAAAATAAAATTATGTTTAACCAAATGGAAAGGTGTAAGGAATAAATGAATTACGATATGGGGGTTAACAGACATGTACTAACACATATGAAATATATAATCACAAAATACGTATGGAATACCAAGAGATGTCTACTCAACACTCTGTAATAACCTACACGGGAAAGGATCCAAAGATGAATAGACAGATACATTGATATGATGAACCAGATTCTGTACACCTAGGAGAAACAACATTTTTATCAAATTTGCTCTGATACCGAATAAAAATTAAATTTAAAAAACAAACAACAAGTAAGGAGATATAAGCTCTTGGGGATTTGTGCTGGCACATTCCACTCTAATTTGAAGCCTACTAACACGATTTCCAGGAACGCTCTGTTGCCCAAAAACCCAGAGTTGGAAATGTAGAAATGCTGCCGCCTTGTGGCCGTTTCCTGCGAGAGCGGCCTTAAACCCACAGCTAATGGACACTTAACATTCACAAGGACTCAGGTCTGTAAAGGACACCTGCCCTAAAAAATTGTGCTGAGGTAGGGAATGGTCAACAAAATTCAAAACAGGCACATTTTTCAAGAAGATAGTACGAAGACGTAAGTTTTACTCACTGTCTTCAAAAAAAAAGGAAAATGGATAAAAGCTCAAACTCAGGAATTATTACACTTATGCAAATCTAATCTACAAAAAGGTTTCAACTCACACAGGTCGACTGACCATCAACAAAAAGTCTACAAATAATAAATGTTGAAGTGGTTTTTGAGAACTGTGTACCCTCTAGCTGCTGGTGAGATGTAAAGTGGTAACAGCCAATGATGAGAACAGAAAGGAGCTGTATTTAAAAGTAAAAATTGAGCTACCATTCGATGCAGCAGGCACACCGCTGTGCCTCTCACCTGAGAAGACCAGAATCCAGAAGACAGAGGCTGCAAAAAGCGGCACTGCAGCCTTATTCACAATAGCCAAGACATGGAAGCAACCTAAATGTCCATCAACAGATGAATGGATAAAGAAGAAGTGGTCCATGTACACAATGGAATATTAGCCATGGAAAACAATGAAACACTGCTCTTTGAGGTACCATAGATGAGCCTAGAGATAATCACAGAACATGAGGTAAGTTGGAAAGCAAAAGACTTATATCCTATGATATCACTTATAGGTGTTACATAACAACTGACAAAAATGGACATATTTCCACAGAGAAAGACACACACAGACTTAGAAAAAAAACTATGCTTATCTAAAAGGAAAGGTGGTGGCAATGGATAAATTAAGATTAGGTTTACCATACCTATACAAATACAGATTAAGTACATATATCAAAAAGCCCGAGCACATAGCAAGGGAGGTGGAACACTCTGTAATCCTTTACATGGGAAAAGGATCTGTACATGAATAGATATATATGATGTACGAATGAACCAGATTGTGTACACCCAGGACAAACTGTATTCTAATAATTACCCCAATTAAAACAATTAAAACAATGAACAAGAAGTAATGAGACATAAACTTCAGGGGCTTTTTCCTGGACATTCCATTCTAATTTACAACCTAGTAACAGGACTTCCAGAAAGGCTCTGCTGCCCTAGTAACCAGATTTGCGAATGGAGAAATGCTGCCGTCTTGTGGCCGTTTCCCACAACACCAGCTTTAAACCCAGTGCTAATGGTCACTAAATATTCACAATCATTGCAGGCATGTAAATGACACCTGCTCTCAAAAAAAATCCTGGGGTCGAAAATCGACCACAAAATTCAAAAGAGGGCAACCTTCCAAGAAGACAATTTCAAGAGGTATATTGTACTCACACATTTTTTTCTAAATAAAAGAGAAAGGTGTGGGAAAATGCTGAATATTAGGAATTATTAAAGACATGCAAATCCAAATTACAAAAACCTATCAGCTCACACCAGTCAGAATGGCCATGAGCAAACATTCTGCAAACAATAAATGCTGAAGGGGTTGTGGAAAAATGCGTACCCTTGGTGTTAATTAGGACGTGGTGAGAGCCACTAACGAAAACACAATGCAGGTGCTTTGAAAAGGTAAACATTGAGCTACCAGTCAATGAATCATACCCACTGTTGGGCCTAACACCTGAGAAAATGAGAATCAAAAGTCACAGGCTGGCAATACTGCACTCCAGCAATATTTACCATAGGCAACACTTGGAAGCAACAAAAATGTCCATCAACAGAGGAATGCACAAAGAAGAAGTGGTCCATGTACAGAATGGAATATTACTCCACTAAAAAATATAAATTAACTTTTAAAACCAAACATAAGTAAGGATACGTAAGCTTTTGGGGGTATATCAGGGCACATTGCACTCTAATTTATAACTGAGGAACACCACTGGAAGGAAAGTCTGTTTCTCTAGGTACCAGAGTGGAGAACGTAGAAATGCTGTCGTCCTCTGGCCGATACCTGCAACAGCAGCTTTGAAATCTGTGCTAATGGGCACTTCATATGCAGAAGTACTTCAGGGCTGCAAATGAAACCTGCCCTTAAAATGTCTTGATGTAGGTAAAGGCCAAAAAATTTCAAAATGTGGCACATACTTCAAGAAAACAATTTGAAGAAGTCACCTGTAATAACAGTATGAGAAATAAAAGGACATGCCTGAAAGGTCAATTTCAAGGGAGTATGAGACACATGCAAATCCAACCACAAAGAGGTATCAGATCACACCACTCAGAATAACCATCAGCAAAAAAAAACTACAAACGATCAATGCTGAAGAGGTTTTGGAGAAATGCGTACCCTCAATTTGAAGTGGGACGTAACCTGCTAAGAGCCACCAATGGGAACAGAATGGAGGTGCCTTTAAAAGGTAAACCTTGAGCTACTATATATTCCAGCAGGCCCACTTCTAGGGTTATATCCTAAGAAAACAGAATTGGAAGGACACAGGCAGGCAAATCTGCACTGTAGAAGTATTACAATAGCCAAGACATGGAAGCAACCAAAACGTCCATCAAGAGATGTGTGGACAAAGAAGAACTGGTACATGTACAGATGGAATATTAGCCAAGGAAAAAAATGACACAATGCCATTTGCAGGACCATAGAGGAGTCTAGAGGTCATCATGCAACTAGTGGTAAGTGAGAAAGCGAAAGACACATATCCTATCATATCACTTATGGTGTTACCTAAAAATTGATACCTATGAAGATATTTCCAGAGAGAAAGGCAACGACAGATTCATTAAACAAACTTATGGTTCACCAAATGGAAAGGTGTGAGGATTGGATATATTACGATACTGGGGTTAACAGAGATATACAAACACATGTGAAATATATAATCACCAAAAACCTATGGCATACCAAGAAAAGACTACTCAACATTGTGTCATAACCTACATGGGAAAAGGATCTGAAGAAGAATAGATATATGTGTACGTGTAAAAGAACCACATCTTGCACACCTAGAACAAACAAAACATTGTAATCTAATTTGCTGTGATAAAGAATAAAAATTAAAATAATGAACAAGAAGTAATGAGACATAATCTTAAGGGGCTTTTCCTGGCACATTCCGTTCTAATTTACAACCTACACCACAACTTCCATTATGGCTCTGTTGCCCTATTAAGCAGATTTGGTAAGGAGAAGTGCTGCTGCCTTCTGGTCATTTCGCACAACAGCACTAATGGTCACTTAATATTCAAAATAATTGCAGGCCTGTAAATGACACCTGGCATCAAAAAAAATCCTGGGGTCGTAAATCGATCAGAAAATTCAAAAGACGTCAACATTTCAAGAAGACAATTTCAAGAGGCATATTTTACGCACATTTTGTCTTTTCTTTTTCTTTCTTTAAAATAAAAGGGAATTGAAAAATGTGCAACATCAGCAATTAATAAAGCCATGCAAATCCAATTACAGAAATGTTCACCTCACAGCCGTCAGAATGTTCTTCTCAAAAAGTCTACAAAGAATAAATGCTGAATGGGGTTTCAGAGAACTGTGTACCCTCTAGCTGCTGGGGGGATGTAAACTGGTAACAGAAAGTAGTGAGAACATAATGGAGGTGCGATTAAGGGTAAAAATTGATCTACCATGTGATCTGGTAGGTCCTTTGATGCTCCTATCACCTGAGCAGAGCAGAATGGAAAAGACACAGGCTGGCAGTCCTACACTGCAGGATCATTTAACATAGCCAAGACTTGGAAGAAGATAAATGTCCATCAACAGAAAAATGCACAAATAGGAAGTGGTCCATGTAAAAAATGGAATATTAGCTATGGAAAACAATGAAACAGTGCCGTTTGCACCACCATATAAAGACCTAGAGATAATCACCCAACTTGAAGTAAGAAAGTGAAAGACAGATATCCTATGACGTGACTTATAGGTGTTACCTAAAAATTGATACTCATGAACTTAAAGAGAAGGAAAAGCATGGATTAAGAAAAAAAATATGTTTAACCAAATGGAAAATTGTAAGGAATGTATGAATTAGGATATGGAGGTTAACAGACATGTACCAATACATATGAAATATATAATCACAAAATACCTATGGAATATCAAGAGAGGTCTACTCAACACTCTGTAATAACCTACACGGGAAAGGATCCAAAGATGAATATACAGATACATTGATATGATGAACCAGATTCTGTACACCTAGGAGAATCTACATTTTTATCAGATTTGCTCTGATAATTAATAAAAATGAAATTAAAAAGCAAACAAGAAGTAAGGAGATATAATCTCTTGGGGATGTGCCCTGGCACATTCCACTCTAATTTGAAGCCTACTAACACGATTTCCAGAAAGGCTCTGCTGCCCAAAAACCCAGAGTTAGAAATGTAGAAATTCTGCCACCTTGTGGCCACTTCCCGCAAGAGTGGGGTTAAGCCCACAGCTAATGGTCTGTTAACATTCACAAGGACTCAGGGCTATAAAGCACACCTACCCTAAACAATTGTGCAGAGGTAAGAAATGGACAATAAAATTCAAAACTGGCAAATTTTTCAAGAAGTTAGTATGAAGAGGTAAGTTTGACTCACTCTTTTTTTAAAAAAAAAGAAAATGGGAAAATGCTCAGCCTCAGGAATTATTAGACTCATGCAAATCTAATCTACAAAAAGATTTCAACTCACACCAATCGACTGACCATCAGCAAAAAGTCTACAAACAATAAATTCTGAAGGGGTTTAGAGAACTGTGTACCCTCTAGCTCCTGGTGAAATGTAAAGTGGTAACAGCCAATAATGAGAACAGAAAGGAGCTGCGATTAAAAGTAAAATTTGAGGTGCCATTCAATCCAGCAGTCACACCACTGGGCCTCTCACCTGAGAAGACCAGAATCGAGAAGACCCGGACTGCAAAAGCTGCACTGCAGCCTTATTCACAATAGCCAAGACAGTGAAGCAACCAAAATGTCCATCAACAGATGAATGGATAAAGAAGAAGTGGTCAATGTACACAATAGAATATTAGCCATGGAAAACAATGAAACACTGCTATTTGAGGCACCATAGATGAGCTTGGAGATAATCACAGAACATGACGTAAGTCAGAAAGCAAAAGATCTATATCCTATGATATCACTTATAGGTGTTATCTAATAACTAACACAAATGTACATATTTCCACAGAGAAAGACACTCACAGCCTTAGAAATTAAGTATGCTTATCTAAAAGGAAAGGTGGGCGGAATGGATAAATTAAGATTAGCGTTACCATACGTATACAAATACATATTATAAATATATATCAAAAAGACCGACGATATAGCAAGGGAGGTCTATGGAACACTCTGTAATATTTTACATGGGAAGAGGATCTGAACATGAATAGACATATATATTGTACAAATGAACCAGATTCTGTACATCTGGACAAACTATCTAATCATTATCCCAATTAAATACATTTTAAAAACTAAGAAGTACTGAGACATAAACTTATGGGCGTTTCTCCTGGCACATTCCATTCTAACTTACAACCCAGGAACACGACTTCCAGAAAGGCTCTGCTGCCCTAGTACCCAGATTTGCGAATGGAGAAATGCTGCCTCCTTGTGGCCATTTCCCACAACAGCAGCTTTAAACCCAGTGCTAATGGTCACTAAATATTCACCAAACTTGCAGTTCTGTAATGACACCTGCCCTCCAAAAAGATCCTGGGGTCGAATATCGACCAAAAATTCAAAAGAGGGCAACCTTCCAAGAAGAAAATTTCAAGTGATATATTGTACTCACACTTTTTTTTTTTACAGAAAAAAAAAAGGCATGGAAAAATCATGAATTTTAGGAATTTTTAAAGACATGCAAACCCAAATTACAAAAACCTATCAGGTCACAGCAGTCAGAACTGGCATTAGTAAAAATGCTGCAAACAATAAATGCTGAAGGGATTGTGGAGAAATTCGCACCCTTGGTTCTAAGGGGGAGGTGGTAAGAGCCACTAATGAAAACATAATGGAGGTGCTTTGAAAATGTAAACATTGAGTTACTAGTCAGTCAGTCACACCCACTGCTGGGCCTGTCACCTGAGAAAATGAGAATCAAAAAGTCACAGGCTGGCAATCTTGCACTCCAGCAATATTTAGTATAGCCAACACGTGGAAGCAACAAAAATGTCCATCAACAGAGGAATGCAACAAGAAGTGGTCCATATACACAATGGAATATTACTCCGATAAAAATATAAATTAAATTTAAAAAACAAGCAAAATTAAAGAGACATCAGCTTTTCGGGGTTTATCCAGGCACATTCCACTCTAATATATAACCGAGGAAGACCACTGGCCAGAAGGTCTGTTTCCCTAGTACGAGCATGGGGAATGAAGAAAGACTGCCACACTCTGGCTGTTACCTGCAAAAGAAGCTTTAAAGCCTGTGCTAATGGTCACTTCATGTGAACAAGTACTGCAGGGCTGTAAGTGAAACCTTCCCTCAAAATGTCTTGAGGGACGTAATGGCCAATAAATTTCAAAATGTGACACATACTTTAAGAAAACACTTTGAAGAACTAAGCTGTAATCACAACTTGAAGAATAAAAAGGACATGCCTTCAAGCTCAATTTCAACGGATTATGAGTCACATGCAAATTCAACCACAAAGATGTATCAGCTCACACCAGTCAGAATATCCATCAGCAAGAAAACTACAAATAATAAATGCTGAAGGTGTTGTGGAGAAATGCATACCCTCAACTTTAAGTGGGATGTAACCTGGAAAGAGCCACTAATGAGAATAAAATCGTGGTGCTTTTAAAAGGTAAACCCCGAGATACGATATGATACAGGAGGCCCACTCCTGGGCCTATAATATAAGAAGACAGAACTGGAAAGACACAGGCAGGCAAATGTGCATTGCAGCAGTATTACAATAGCCAAGACATGGAGGCAACCAAAAAGTCCATCAAGAGGTGGGTGGACAAAGAAGAACTGGTACATGAACAGATGGAATATTAGCTAGGGAAAAAATGAAACAAGGCCATTTGCAGCATCGTAGATGATTCTAGAGGTAATCAGGCAAATTGTACTAAGTCAGACAGCAAAAGGCACATATCCTATAATACCACATATAGGTGTTAGCTAAAAATTGACACCAATGAAGATATTTCCTCAGAGAAAGGCAATCACAGATTCATTAAACAAAGTTATGGTTCACCAAATGGAAAGGTGTGAGGACTGGATACATTAGGATCTTGGGGTTAACATAGATATACAAACACATGTGAAATATATAATCACCAGAGACCTACGGAATACCAAGATAAGACTACTCAACATTGTGTCATAACCTACATGACAAAACAATCTGAAGAAGTATAGATACGTGTATATGGGTAAAAGAACCACATCTTGCACACCTAGAACAAACAAAACATTTTAATCAAATTTACTCTGATAAAAAATAAAAATTAAATTTAAAAAAGAAGAAGTAATGAGACATAAACTTAAGGGGCTTTTTGCTGGCACATTGCATTCTAATTTACAACCAGAACATGACTTCCATTAAAGCTGTGTCATCACTAATAAAGCAGCTTTATGAGCAATGTTGAATGTAGCTTAAAAGAAGTCTCACTAATTATTGATAATAAAAAGAAAACAAACAAAAGTAAAAACCTCACTGCAAAAAGTATACACAGAGTAAGGATAGTAGATCAAACACTTATTAAACTTCTGTAAAGAATAAAAGACAACAGTAGTATGTTTTGTTAAAAAGAGAGGGCCCAAATAAATCAGAAATGAAAGAGATGATGTTACAAAAGCCAGCACAGAAATACAAAGTATCCTAAGATACACACAGGGTAACTCAGGGCTCAGACTGGACAAAGCCCACTCTCCATTCCCCTGTACATGACTTACAGGAGCCTCAGGAACTGAGGAGCGGGTCCCTGAGGAGAGGCACAAGATAGAATATATTAGGCATTAACATGACTGCATTCATCTTAAACGTGCCTGTGAATGTGAACTACATTCATACGAGATGATTTTGTCCTGTATTTACATCAGCACCTCTCGTCGGAACTGCAAATCTTTGGCTTCACCACCTCTACTGACAGCATTAGCTTCACCTGCTGTAGACCATCTCCTATAGGATTTCTAGAACAACAAAGCATTAAAGTTTCACAGGACCCAGAGTCTGTGTGACTCCACTATGAGTCTCAGAGTCTCAACTGCATTCAGAGACTCAGAGTCTCAACAGAGACTCCACTGTTGGAGGGCACACACAAAGTAGTGTCAACATCAGGACCCAGGGGAAGGAGAAGTCACCCCATAGGCGAATGACCATACCTAACTACTAGTGTTAGAGGGTCGCCTGCAGAGGTGGGGAGTGGCTGTGGATCACCATGGGGACAACGACACTGGCAGCAGAAGTTCTGGGAAATACTCCTTGGTGTGAGCCCTCCCAGAGTCCACCATTAGCCCCACCAAGAGCAAGGTAGGCTCCATTGCTGGGTCGCCTCAGGCCAAACAACCAACAGGGAGGGAACCAAGCCCAATGCATCAGCAGACAAGCAGATTAAACTTTTTATTAAACTTTTATTTAATCCACAGACAAGCAGATTAAAGCTCTGCCCACCAGAGCAACACCCAGCTCTACCCACCACCAGTCCCTCCCATAAGGAATCTTGCATAAGCCTCTAAGATAGACTCAAACACTGGAGAGCAGACAGCAGAAGAAGAACTACAATTCTGCAGCCTGTGGAAGGAAAACCACATTCACAGAAAGATAGAGAAAATGAAAAGGCAGAGGACTTTATACCAGATCAAGGAACAAGATAAATCCCCAGAAAAACAATGAAATGAGGTGGGGATAGTCAACCTTCCAGTAAAAGAATTCGGAATAATGATAGTGAAGATGATCCAAGACCTTTGGAAAAGAATGGAGGCAAAGGTCGAGAAGATGCAAGAAACTCTTAACAAAAACCTAGAAGAATTAAGGAACAAACACCTAGAAGAATTAAAGAACAAACAGAGATGAACAATACAATAACTGAAATGAAAAATACACTAAAAGGAATCAGTAGCAGAATAACTGTGGCAGAAGAACAGATAAGTGACCTGAAAGACAGAAAGGTGGAAATCACTCCCGTGGAACAGAATAAAGAAAAAGAATGAAAATAAATGAAGACACCCTAAGAGACCTCTGGGACAACATTAAACGCAAAAACATTCACATTATAGGGGTCCCAGATAGAGAAGAGAGAGAGAAAGGACCCGAGCAAATATTTGAAGAGATTATAGTCGAAAACTTCCCTAGCATGGGAAAAGAAATAGCCACCGAAGTCCACGAAGCACAGAGAGTCCCAGGCAGGATAAACCAAAGGAGAAAAATGCCGAAACACACAGTAATCAAATTAACAAAAATTAAAGACAAAGAAAAATTATTGAAAGCAACAAGGAAAAAATGACAAATAACATACAACGGAACTCCCATAAGGCTAACAGCTGATTTCTCAGCAGAAAATCTACCAGCCAGAAGGGAGTGGCATGATAAAGTTAAAGTGATGAAAGGGAAGAACCTACCACCAAGAGTACTCCACCCAGCAAGTATCTCACTCAGATTTGTTGGAGAAATCAAAAGCTTTACAGACAAGCAAAAGCTAAGAGAATTCAGCACCACGAAACCAGCTCTACAACAAATGCTAAAGGAACTTCTCTAAGTGGGAAACACCAGAGAAGAAAAGGACCCACCAAGACAAACCCATAACAATTAAGAAAATAGTAATAGGAACAGACATATCGATAATTACCTTAAACGTGAATGGATCAAATGCTCCAACCAAATGACACAGGCTCACTGAATGGATACAAAAACAAGACCCATATATATGCTGTCTACAAGAGACCCATTTCAGACCTAGGGACACATACAGACTGAAAGTGAGGGAATGGAAAAATATATTCCATGCAAATGAAAATCAAAAGAAAGCTGGAGTAGCACTACTCATATCAGATAAAATAGATTTTAAAATAAAGAATGTTACAAGAGACAAGGAAGGACACTACATAATTATGAAGGGATCAATCCAAGAAGATATAACAATCATAACTATATATGTACACAACATAGGAGCACCTCAATATATAAGGCAACTGCTAACAGCTATAAGAGAGGAAATCGACAGTAACACAATAATAGCAGGGCACTTTAACACCACACTTACACCAATGCAGATCATCCAGACAGAAAATTAATAAGGAAACACAAGCTTTAAATGACACAAGAGACCAGATAGATTTAATGGATATTTACAGGACATTCCATCCCAAAACAACAGATTACACGTTTCTTCTCAATGGCACACAGAACATTCTGCGGGATAGATCACATCCTGGGTCACAAATAAAGCCTCAGTAAATTTAAGAAAACTGAAATCATATCAAGCAGCTTTTCCGACCACAATGCTATGAGATTAGAAATCAATTACAGGGAAAAAACCATAAAAAATACAAACACATGGAGGTTAAACAATACGTTACTAAATAACCAAAAGATCACTGAAGAAATAAAAGAGGAAATCAAAAACTACCTAAAGACAAATGACAACAAAAACATGATGATCCAAACCCTATGGGATGCAGCAAAAGCAGTTCTAAGAGGGAACTTTATAGCAATACAAGCCTACCTCAAGAAAAAAGAAAAATCTCAAATAAACAATCTAACATTACACCTAAAGGAACTAGAGAAAGAAGAACAAAACCCAAAGTAAGTAGAAGGAAAGAAATCATAAAGATCAGAGCAGAAATAAATGAAATAAAAGCAATAGCAAAGATCAATAAAACTAAAAGCTGGTTCTTTGAGAAGATAAACAAAAATGATAAACCTTTAGCCAGACTCAAGAAAAAAGAGGGAGAGGACTAAAATCAATAAAATTAGAAATGAAAAAGGAGAAGTTGTAACAGAAACCAAAAAAATACAAAGCATCCTAAGAGACTACTACAAGCAACTCTATGCCTATAAAATGGACAACCTGGAAGAAATGGACAAATTCTTAGAAAGGTATAACCTTCCAAGACTGAACCAGAAAGAAACAGAAACTATGAACAGACCAATCACAGGTAATGAAATTGAAACTGTGATTAAAAATCTTCCAACAAAAGTCCAGAACCAGATGGCATCAGAAGTGAATTCTATCAAACATTTAGACAAGAGCTAACACCCAACCTTCTCAAACTCTTCAGAAATTTTCAGGGGAAGGAACACCCCCAAACTCATTCTGAGGCCACCATCACCCTGATACCAAAACCGAACAAAGATATTATGGAAAAATAAAATTAGAGACCAATATCACTGATGAATATAGATGTAAAAATCCTCAACAAAATACTAGAAAACAGGATTGAACAACACATTTAAAGGATCATACACCATGATCAGGTGGGGTTTATCTCAGGGATGCAAGGATTCTTCAATATACACAAATGAATCAATGTGATACACCGTATTAACAAATTGTAGAATAAAAATATGATCATCCCAATAGATGCAGGAAAAGCTTTTGACAAAATTCAACACCCATTTATGATAAAAAGTCTCCAAAAAGTGGGCATAGAGGGAATCTACCTCAACATAATAAAGGCCGTATAGGACAAACCCACAGCAAACATCATTCTCAATGGTGAAAAACTAAAAGCATTTCCTCTAAGATCAGGAACAAGACAAGGATGTCCACTCTCACCACTATTATTCAACATAATTTTGGAAGTCCTAGACACATCAATCAGAGAAGAAAAAGAAATAAAAGGAATACAAACTGGAAAAGAAGAAGTAAAGTTGTCACTGTTTGCAAATGACACGATACTACACATAGTGAATCCTAAAGATGCCACCAGAAAACTACTAGAGCTAATCAATGAATTTGGTAAAGTTACAGGATACAAAATTAATGCAGAGAAATCTCTTGCAATCCCCTACACTAACAATGAAAAATCAGAAAGAGAAATTAAGTAAACAATCCCATTCACCATTGCAACAAAATGAATAAAATACGTAGGAATGAACCTACCTAAGGAGGTAAAAGACCTGTACTCAGAAAACTATAAGACACTGCTGAAAGAAATCAAAGATGACATAAACAGATGGAGGTATAAACCATGCTCTCGGATTAGAAGAATCAATATTGTTAAAATGACTATACTACCCAAAGCAATCTACAGATTCAATGCAATCCCTATCAAATTCCCAGTGGCATTTTCTACATAACTAGAACAAAAAAAATCTTAAAATTTGTATACAAACACAAAAGACCCCGAATAGCCAAAGCAGTCTTGAGGGAAATTAAAAGAGATGGAGGAATCAGACTTCCTGACTTCAGACTATATTACAAAGTTACAGTAATCAAGACTATATGGTACTGGCACAAAAACAGAAATATAGATCAATGGAAGAGGATAGAAAGCCCAGAGATAAACCTAAGTACCTATGGCTAACCCATCTATGACAAAGGAGGCAAGGATATACAATAGAGAAAAGATAGTCTCTTCAGTAAGTGGTGCTGGGAAATCTGGACAGCTACACATAAAAGAATGAAATTAGAACACTCCATAACACCATACACAAAAATAAACTCAAAAGGGATTAGGGATCTAAATGTAAGACCAGACACTATAAAACTCTTAGAGGAAAACATAGGCAGATCATTCTATGATACAAATCACAGCAAGATCCTTTTTGACCCACCTCCTAGATAAATGGAAATAAAAAGAAAAATAAACAAATGGGACCTAATGAAACTTCAAAGCTTTTGCACAGCAAAGGAAAACATAAACAAGAGGAAAAGACAACCCTCAGAATGGGAGAAAATATTTTCAAATGAAGCAAATGACAAAGGATTAATCTCCAAAATTTACAAGCAGCTCATTTAGCTCTATATCACAAAAACAAACAACCCCATCCAAAAATGGGCAGAAGACCTAAAAAGACATTTCTCCAAAGAAGATATACAGATTGCCAACAAACACAAGAAAGGATGCTGAACATCACTAATCATTAGAGAAATGCAAATCAAAACTACAGTGAGATATCATCTCAAACCAGTCAAAATGGCCATTATTAAAAAATCTAGAAACATTAAATGCTGGAGAGGGTGTGGAGAAAGGGGAACACTCCTGCACTGCTGGTGGGAATGTGAATTGGTACAGCCACTATGGAGAACAGTATGGAGGTTCCTTAAAAAACTACAAATAGAACTACCATATGACCCAGCAATCCCACTACTGGGCATATACCCTGAGGAAACCAAAATTCAAAAAGAGTCATGTACCAAAATGTTCATTGCAGCTCTATTTACAATAGCCTGGAGATGGAAACAACCTAAGTGCCCATCATCGGATGAATGGATAAAGAAGATGTGGCACATGTATACAATGGAATATTACTCAGCCATAAAAAGAAACGAAATTGAGCTATTTGTAATGAGGTGGATAGACCTAGAGTCTGTCATACAGAGTGAAGTAAGTCAGAAAGAAAAAGACAAATACCGTATGCTAATACATATATATGGAATTAAAAAAAAATGTCATGAGAACCTAGGGGTAAGACAGGAATAAAGACGCAGACCTACTGGAGAACAGACTTGAGGATATGGGGAGGGGGAAGGGTGAGCTGTGACAGGGCGAGAGAGAGTCATGGACATATACACACTAACAAACGTAGTAAGGTACATAGCTAGTGGGAAGCAACCGCATGGCACAGGGATATTGGCTTGGTGCTTTGTGACAGCCTGGAGGGGTGGGATAGGGAGGGTGGGAGGGAGGGATACGCAAGACGGAAGACATATGGGAACATATGTATATGTATAACTGATTCACTTTGTTATAAAACAGAAACTAACACACCACTGTAAAGCAATTATACCCCAATAAAGATGTTTTTTTTAAAAAAAAGAGACATTCACCACAATGTTCATTGCATCACTATTTACAATAGCCAGGTAATGGAAGCAACCTAAATGTCCACAGACAGACGAATGCATAAAGATGTGGTACATATATAAAATGGAATATTACTCAGCCATATAAAGGAATGAAATTGGGTCATTTGTAGAGACGTCGATGGATGTAGAGACTGTCATACAGAGTGAAGTATGTCAGAAAGAGAAAAACAAATATTGTATATTAATGCATATATGTGGAACCTAGAAAAATGGTACAGATGAACTGGATTGCAGGGCAGAAACGGAGACACAGATGTAGAGAACAAACGTATGGACACCAAGGGGAGAAACCTGTGTGGGGGTGGTGGTGGGATGAATTGGGAGATTGGGATTACCTGTATACATTTATATGTATAAAATAGATAACCAATAAGAACCTGCTGTATAAAAAATTAAATAAAATTTAAAAATTAAAAAAATAAATAAAATTTAAAAAACAGAAAAAAAAGTTCTTCCCTTCCGATAGATGTATTTATATGAATGAATTATTTCCATGTTTATATCTATAAATACACAAAAGAGGAATAAAATCTACCATGAACCAAAAAAGAAAGAAACAAACAAACCCAGAACCCACCAGTTATACAGAGCAAAACCGTATCAGGGCACTTGATAAATACACAAAAGAGGAATAAAATCTACCATGAACCAAAAAAGAAAAAAACAAACAAACCCAGAACCCACCAGTTATACAGAGCAAAACCGTATCAGGGCACTTGATAAATACACAAAAGAGGAATAAAATCTACCATGAACCAAAAAAGAAGAAAACAAACAAACCCAGAACCCACCAGTTACACAGAGAAAAACCCTATCAGGGCACTACAGTAGTAAACAATTCTGAAGTTGGTCAGTGGTGGGGAATCCTCTCCCATGCAGCCAGCAGCCCACCCGCAAGGAGCGTCCTCATTACAAAGCTGGGGCACCGTGCCGAGGCGTCTGTGAGTAAACGTGAGCTGAACCCAGGCCAGCTGCTGCTGAACTGGTCCCACCCTTCCCAGGTAAAACACCTGAATATGAACAAGGACTTGAAAGCCTAGAGGAAGGGCCATGGAGCCACACGAGTGACAGCATGCCGGCCGACTTGGTGCCTGCAGGCCAGCCAGGATGGTCCTGGCCCTGGGTGCTCTTCTGGAAGATTTCCATTTCCCTGCCTGAGATACCCCTCCTGTCCCGGCCCCCACTGCTTTTTTCTTTCCTCACCTCTGCCTGGGGAGAAATTCCAGCGGCAGGTATGGGTGACACATCCTCTTCTTTAGCAGGTGGCAGCCTGGCAACTGCTGCAGAAAGTCCAGCAGAGCCCCACTCACACTAGGCCACCCACAAAGCTGTGGCCTCTCACTCCCTCCCACCAGCCCAGCCCCGAGACTGCTGACAGGGCAGAGAAAATGGCGTCAGGCAGGGCTGCAGGGGCTCTTGCTGCCTGGGGTGGTATTTATATTGATCTCAACCCAGGCACACCTGGGGAGGGCTGGCCGGCACGGTAAGGCTGCCCAGGTCAGCCAATTCTCACCCCTCAGGGGCTCACATTGCATAAATTGGACCTTGCTGAACAGGCCAGGTCCAAGGAACAGGTGTGGGCTCCTGAGAGTCAGGATAGACAAGGGACTGCAGCTCTGGCTTGTTTTCTAATCATTTTATCTGGCCCATGAGTGGGAGACAACTTCAAGAAGACCCTCTCCTAATGAGAGAAACCCAGGAATCAGGGAGAGGAGGGGTGATGGGTGGAGAGAGAGACCTGGTGCCCTGGCTGCAGTGGAAGTCTCTGGAAGACCAGGCAGAGGAGGGCCGCACAGAGTGATGCCCAGAGTCACAGACCTGCTGGAGCTGCTGTTTGTTAGCTCAAGTCCTGCTCTGAGGTGCTCTGTGTCAGCTCTGAGCTACAGGTGAGCTGGGGATGCTCTTCAATGAGGGATATGTGCACGGTTCCTGTGTGCCCAGCCTGGCCAGGGTACCTGCCCAGGTGAGCTCCATAACCTGGGAGGGGCCTGACCATGAAAGCCCCGTGGGCTGCTGGGTACCTGGTAATGGATGTCAGGACAGTCAGTGAAGCCACCGAGGATATACATTCAGTAGTTCCTAATTCCTACACACTGCTGGTCATTCTACCATCCACCAGGACATGGTATTCTGTATTAGACTTCAATGATGCCTTCTTCTGTATTCCATCAGTCCCATAGTCACAAGAAATTTTGGCTTGTGAGTGGCAGGACTCAACATACAAGAGAAACAATACTTCCGGGCCGTCTTGCCCCAAGGGTTCAAAAATTCCCACACCATCTTTGGGGAAACGTTAGCTAAAGACCTAAAAGTTCTACCTCTGGAAAAGGAAACCCTCCTTCAATATGCAGACGACATTCTGATCGCCAGCCCTACTAAGGAGGCCTCTGAACTACCAAGCCAATAAAGGATAGAAGTTGTCCAAGAAAAAGGCTCAAATATCACAGACTGCGGTGACCTGCCTGGGCTTCATTCTCACACAAGGTCGGAGAAGCCCATCCCAGGAAAGGGAAGAAACCATTTGCAGCCTTACCCCTTTCTAAAACTAGAAGACAGCTTAGGGGTTCCTGGGGAGGCCGGGGTTTGCTGCATCTGGATCCCTAACTACAGTCTACTAGCTGGGCCTCTATATGAAACACTGAAAGGAAAAGATGATGGTCCTTTTGAATAGAATCCAGAAGCGGATTCAAGCGGATTTCAAGAATGGAAAGAGCAGTCAATTAAGACCCTTGCCCTGGAACTCCCTAACTTAGCTAAACCCTTTGACCTTTACATTCCCGGTCAAAGGTGAATCGCCCTTGGAGTATTAGTGCAAAAACTGGGACCACCTGAAATGGAACAACGCAAGAATGTCCTCCAGGTAGGATAAACTACGGTCACCAAGGGCTTGGCTCGCCGCCCCATCCGGCCAGGATACTGGGAGTATCTAAAAACCTGGAAATCAGCAGCCCGCAAGGCCAGCTCCCTCCTAAGGGAAAAGGACCCCACGTGGTGATCCTAACAACACACCATGCCCTGAAGTTGCAGGGTTCGCTCCGTGGGCACACCGACCTCAAGTGAGGAGGCCCTCCAACTCCAAAATCCAGAGAGATAACCGGGGGCAACAGGGCACCATGACGACTCGTGTGAACATCACTTGACCTGGAGCTTCTGTCAGAAAACAACAAGAGTGTGTCCCGAAGGAGTAGACTACTGCTTGCAGGACTTACTGCACCCAGAGGGGAGCTAATAAGCTTGTCGGGGGAACTGTATATCACGGTGTCTCCATAGAAAAGCCTACAGACACCGTGATGATGGTGACCAATAAGACCAGCTGGACTCCTGGCTATTTCAAAAGGCCGTTGACTCAGTGGCCGTCATGGTCCTGGATCACCACCGACCCTGGACTGTCTGGGAGTTGAGTGGGAAGGGCTCTGACACCTGGTGCTGTTTTTACGTTAATTCAGGGGCCTAACTGAAGAAAGCACAGACTACTGGTCAGAGCATCTAGGCTGGCAGAAACGGTCAGCCTAAGGTGGCCGAACAAATGTTGGGCCGGGTAAAACAGGCCCCCCCAGCGTCTCTGCGCATCTCTTTCCTGGACCCTTAAAGGTCATTAGAATCTATAACGGTTCCAATGCTGGTGCTCAGGCGGACGAGCACTGAGGCAGGAGGCCTGGGGACAATCAACCTCACCTGGAGGCTGCTGGGGAGAAGTTCTGCCCCTCCCCACCCGGTATGAGGACTCCCAACTCAGCACGAAGCAGTTACAGAAGAGGGGTCTGCACCCTCAGCGCCCCAAGAATGAGGAACGGGACAAAAGGCAGAGGAGGGGTTTGTCACCGGCAAAGCCCATTAAAAATTCCTGGGAGATAAAAATAGAATCTGGGCAATAAAATAAAGTCTAACCTTTTTTCCTTTGTGCTTTGTCTAATTTCACGTGCTCCTAGGGTCCCGCATGCCAAGGTCCCACACCCCGCACTTCAGACCCGATTTCCTAGTGCAGAATGGCTGGGTCGGCACCTCAGCTCAAGGGGCCCCATGCAGACTCCGCGACATAGAGCCTGAGCTGCAGCCAACCCGGCCCTCAAGAGCTCCACCCCTTTCCTCCCACTGACGCTGCTGGGATCCCTACACAGCAGCTCCACCCACAGCCTGTGGGGAAGCGCTCGCTCTCACCTCTCCATTCTCTCATCAAAATATAAAGTTTCCTTTGCTTCTGAACAGTCTCGATCTGTTGGCTCCAATGACACTGGGCAGGGAGACCCTTGTTGGGGCCCACTCTGGAGGATCAGTAACAGAAATTGAGAACATTGTAACTTCAATGAACAGATGTGTGAGCCAAACTGTAGTTAACATAGAACAGTTTATAAGGCTCGGGTAAAATAAGATGTTTCTAACACTTCCATTTGATATTTCCATCACTTTATTATAAGCAAGTTCAGTGAAGAAGTTTGTCTTATTTGTCAGGTCAACATTAGAGAAATGAAGTGATTTCTTTCCAAGGATGTACCTCTAATAGTCATGGCTGAAGCTTCAATCTTGTTTCAAATGCTTTTCCATTGAAAATGATACCTCTCTTTCAGCTCCCCCATTTCTGAGAAGTATAAAATCTTATAACTTATTATTACCAAAGGGGAAAGGTGGGAGGAGGGATAAATTAACAGTTTGGGATTAACACATACACACTGCTATGTATAAAACAGATCATCAACAAGGAACTACTGTATAGCACAGGGAACTACACTCAATATTTTGCAATAACCTATAAAGGGAAATAATGTGAAAAAGAACAGATATTTTTATCGACATCATCTATCAACGACAGATAAAATGTAACCTAAGGGAAGCCGATGGTGAGCGCTTCTGACCCTGAAGACTTCAATCATCTAAAGTTCGCACTCTGCCTACTTCCCAAGGCCCTTAATGAACATACGTGTAGTCGTATCTTAAAAATTCCCCAGTTTGGATTTCAGGGAGATACTGATTTGAAAAAATCCCTGGTGTTCTCCTTACATGCACGGGACCCTTCCTACTGCTAAAACATACCTGTCACACCCAGATGATAGTACACCGTCTGATCGGGAAGAGTTTGGAAAAGGCATCTCATCTCCTCATCTCTTGGTTCTCGGGTTCACCCCTCCAGTGTCTTTCCTAACAATCTCCCCACTTGGAGATGTCAGCACTGTCAACATCCTGTTGCACACAGTTTGGAATTTGTCCAGAGGATGAAGCGGAAGGATGAGAAACAATGAGAGACAAGTCCTAGGTGTTCGGAAAGGCACATGTCACTCTAATTTCCAATCAGGAAGACGTATTGACCAAAGGCTAAGATTACCCACGGAAACAGAATAGGGCTTGAGGAAATCCCGCTGTTTTGTGGCCAGTTCCCAAAAACACAAGTTGAAAAATGGAACTCAGGGGCACTAAAGTTCACGAAACTGAAGAGCTGAAAATACCTATCGTCGAAAAATGTCTTGAGGTAAGTCACCGAAAAGGACTTGTAAGCAAGGGAGAATGGCAGGAAAGGGATTTGAAGAGGTAGAAAGGACTCGCCATTAAAGTACAAGAAAAGGGGCTGAACATCGCCAACGATGCAGTTGGCCAAAAAGGGCATATGCGTTTTTTCTGAATATATTCAAGAAAAGGGCATATGCCCTTTTTAGCCAACCAAACAGGTGGGCACTGGAAATCAATACTACAAGAGGTATCACTTCACATCAGTCAGAAGAGCCATCCTCATAAAGTGTAAACACCACAGAAGCAGGACAGGGCGAGGAGAAAAGGGAGCCCTGTGAGGCTGATAGTGGAAATGTAAATTGCCAACGGCCACTCTGCAGAAGTGTATTGTGTTTACTAAAACATCTAAAAAATGAGCTACAGAGCATAGGGCACTTGCACTCATGGGTGTATATCTTGGGAAAAACAAAAATCGAGAGGACACAGGCACCCCAACGTTTACCGCCTCTCTGTTTAAAAGATCCTCGACTAGGATATAACTTAAATGTCTCTGGAGGGAAAAACTGGTTAGATATGTGGTACTTATGTAGAGTGGAATATTACTCAGCCTGGAAATCAATGAAATATGGCCAGTTGTAACAACTCCGGAGAAGTTACGTATGATTATTCTAAGTGACATAATTCAAAAAGAAAAAGACACATATCATAAGATATCACTTAAAGGTGGAATCCAGAATGGCTACACATGAAATAAATTACAAAACAAAAACACAGTCAAATATGTAGAAAACACGCATAAGGCTGCTAAACGGGAAAGGTGGGGAGGGGTGAGGCATCATCCAGGAGGTTGAAATTAGCAAAGATACCATTCCAAATACCAAACTGATAATCGAAAAGACCTACACGGTACCTCAAAGAGCTGCACTCAGCACACTCAAGTCACCGGAAAAGAATATATACGACTGGTAAGAATCCGAAGAAAAATTTATTGATGTCTCTCTATACGTGAATCAAGTGGATGTACAGCAGCAAGAAACAAGACCATTGAAAATCAGCTGTAACCAATATAATAAATTAAAAAAAAAGACAGTGAGACAGAAAAATTCTTACAATTTTTGCTCAGGGGCTGTTAATCAACATGGATTGAACATATACAGACCCACAGCAGGATGAGACATAAGGCTGGAAACTGTTCGTGGTAAGAGAATTAGTGAGGTTGGGTGAGGAAATGCAGACAACTGAAAGTAATACTGCCTGGTACCCATTCCATGGGTCCCAAATCTGCAGGTTCAAGGGGACTGCCTACAGGTAAAACATGCATGGGAAACCCAGAGGACTGTACACGGTGTGAACGGGAAAGGTGGCTAAAATGCACCTCATTTTTCACCTCCTGGTGTTCGGGTTCGCCATTCCAGCCACTTTACTAAAAATTTCCCCACTTGGAGAATCAGAGCCTTTAACCTGTTTCGCACAGCTGTAAATTTGTGCAGAGGATGAACGGGAAGAAGGGGAACCAATGAGACACTAGCTGTGGGTGTTTCGACAGGCACATGTCAGACTCATTTCCCATCGGGAAGAAGAATTAACCAAAGGCTCAGCCTACTGGCCTAAAACCAGAATAGGGCCTGAACCAATCCTGCGGTTTTGCGACCAGCACACAAAAAAGCGAGTTGAAAAATGGAGCTCAGGGGCAGTGAAATTCACAAAGCTGCAGAGTTATACATGACACCTAACGTCCAATAATATATTGAGGTAAGGCAACGAAGAGCCTCTGAATGCAAGGCAGAATTGCAGGAAACAGATTTCAAGAGGTGGATTAGTCTAGCCTTTAAAGCACATGAAAAGCGTCAGAACTTCGACAATGATGCAGTTGGCCAAAAAGGGCGTATGCGTTTTTTCCTGAATATATTCAGGAAAAACCGCATACGCCCTTTTTGGCCAACCAAAGCAAGTGGGCAATGCAAATCGGCACAAGAAAGAAGTCTCACTTCCCACCACTCAAAAGGGCCATCCGAAAAATATGTAAAAACCAGAAATGCAGGACAGGCCATGGAGAACAGGGAGCCTTATTACGAGGATGTGCACGGTATAAATTGCCGAGAGCCACTCTGGAGAAGTGGATGGTGTTTCCAAAAACATTTAAAAAACAGAGTGAAAGAGCATAGGGCACTTCTAGTCACGGGCGAATATCTTGGGAAGACTAAAAATAAACAAGACACAGACACCCCAATGTATAGGGCTGCTCTGTTTACAAGAACCTAGATTTCGGTTCACCTTAAATATCCCAGGAAAGAGAACAATGGATAAAGCAGTTGTGGTAGTTATGTACAATGGAATTTCACTCAGCCATGAAATCAGTGTCATAAGGCCAGCAGCAGCATAATGAGTGGATTTAGGTCCGATGACTCTAAGTGAAATAAGTCACACAGAAAAAGAAACTTATCATAAGATATCACTTTTAGAAGGAATGTAACCATTGCTACACATGAACTAAATTACAAAACAGAACAGAGTCACACATTTAGAAAACACGCTTATGCCTGCTTAAGGGGAAAGTTGAGGTGGGGTGATGCATAAAAAAAGAGATGGAAATTAGCACAAATACCGTTATATACATCAAATATGTAACAGACAAGACCTACTCCTCAATGAACTAGACTCAACACTCCCTCTTCACCAAAGAAGAATATATCTGACTAGTAAGAATCTTAAAACCTATGTATTGATATGTCACCGTAGGGAAATCAAGTGTGTGTAGAGCAGCATAAACACAGCAGTGAAACTCAGCTAAACCCCATTATAAAAATGAATTTCAAACACAAACACAAAGACCGTGAAAGAGAGAAATTCTTACAAAATTCGTTCATGGGCTGTGATGCAACACGGACTGAGCACATCTACAACCACAGCTGGATGAGACATAAGCCTGGACATTCTTGTGGCTGAGAGGATTGGTAGGGTTGGGTGAGAAAAGGCATACCATTTAAAGTAATTCTGCCTGCTACTCATTCCAGGGGTCCCAACTCTCCAGGTTCACCGAATCTGCGTACGGTGAAAAGATGAGTGGGAAAACCAGAGGATGGTACACGGGGTGATCCAGAAAAATTTCTAAAACGCACCTCATTTTTTAATCTCCTGGTGCTCGGGTTCACCATTCCAGCTGCTTTACTAACAATCTCTTCACCTGAATAATCAGCGCCTTTAACCTCCTATTTCCCACAATTTGCAATTTGTCCGGAGGATGAATGGGAAGAGGGGGAATCAATGAGAGACTAGCTATAGCTGTTTAGATGGGCACATGTCACTATAATTTCCCATCAGGAAGAATAATTAACGAAAGGCTCAGCCTGCCGCTTCAGAACCAGAATAGGGCCTGATGCAATCCTGCGGTTTTAAGGCCAGCTCACAAAAAAGCGAAATGAAAAATGGAGCTCAGGGGCACTGCAATTCACAAAACCTGCAGACTTACAAAGCACAACTATCGTCCAAAAATATATTGAGGTAATGCTACGAAGAGGACTTGAAAGCAAGGCACAATTGCAGGAAACAGATTTCAGGAGGTAGATTGGAATTGCATTTAAAGCATATGAAAAGTGGCAGAACTTCGACAATGATGCACTTGGCCAAAAAGGGCGTATGCGTTTTTTCCTGAATATATTGAGGAAAAAATGCATACGCACTTTTTGGCCAACGAAGCAAGCGGGCAATGCAAATCCGCACTACAAAGAAGTCTCACTTCCACAGATAAAAAGGGCCATTCCGAAAAAAGTGTTAAAACCAGAAAGGCAGGACAGGCCGTGTTGAAAAGGGAGTCTTGTTACGCTGACGGACGGGATGTAAATTGTGAGCAGCCACTCAGGAGAAGTGTATGGTGTTTCTTAAAACATCTAAAAAACAGCTACAGATCATAGGGGACTTCCACTCATGGGCATGTATCTTGGGAAAAACTAAAAATCAACAAGACACAGCCACCGCAAAGTTTAGGGCTGCTCTGCACACAAGATCATCGACTTCAGTACACCTTAAATATCATAGGAAAGAGAAAGATGGATAAAGAAATTGTGGTACTTATGTACAATGGAATATCACTCAGCCATGAAATCAATGTCATAAGGCCAGCAGCAGCAAAATGAGTGGATTTAGGTACGATGATTCTAGGTGAAAGAAGTCACACAGAAAAAGAAACATCATAAGATATCACTAATACACGGAATGTAAACATGGCTACAAATGAGCTGAATTACAAAACAGAACAGAGTCATACATTTAGAAAACGCACTTATGCCTGCTTAAAGGGAAAGGTAGGTGGGGTGATGGATAAAACCGGAGTTTGAAATTAGCACAGATACCATTCCATAAACCAAATATGTAATAGACAAGACCTACTCTTGCTCAATGAACTGGACTCAGCACCCACTACGCACCGCAGAGGAATATATGTGACTAGTAAGAATCTTAAAACCTATGTATTGATATGTCTCTGTAAGGGAATCAAGTGTGTGTAGAGCGGCAGAAACACTGCAGTGAAAACAGCTAAACCCCATTATAAAAAGAAATTTCAAAAAACAAAAAAACACAAAGAGAGTGATGGAGAGAGAAATTCTTACAAAATTCATTCAGGGACTGTGATGCACCCTGAATTGACCTTATCTACACCCACAGCTGGATGAGACATAAGGCTGGACACTTGGGGCTGAGCGGATTGGTGAGGTTGGGTGAACAAATGCAGACCCTTTAAAGCAATACTACACGCTTCCCATTCCATGGGTCCCAACTCTGCAGGTTTAAGGGAATCTTCCTACAGCTAAAACATGCAAAGGAAACCCAGAGGACGGTACACTGTGTGACCGGGAAAGGTTTCTAAAACGCACCTGAGTGTTCCTCTCCTGGTGCTAGGGTTCGCCATTCCAGCCGCTTTACTAACAATCTCCCCATTTGAAGAGTCAGCGCCTTAAACCTCCTATTTCGCACAGTCTGCAATTACTGCAGAGGATGATCGGGATGAGGGGGAACTAATGAGAGAATAGCTGTAGGTGTTTGGACGGGCACATGTTACTCTAATTTCCCATCAGGAGGAAGAATTAACCAATGGCTTAGCCTGCCGGCCCGGAACCAGAATAGGGTCTGAAGCAATCCTGTGGTGTTGCGGCCAGCTCACAAAAAAGCGAGTTGAAAAATGGAGCTCAGGGGCACTGCAATTCACAAAGCTGTAGAGTTAAAAAGGACAACTTTCGTCGAAAAATATATTGAGGTAAGGCAACGAAGAGGATTCGAAACCAAGGCAGAATTGCAGGAAACAGGTTTCAACACGTAGATTGGAGTCTCCTTTAAAGCACATGAAAAGCGGCAGAACTTCGACAATCATGCACTTGGCCAAAAAGGGCGTATGCGTTTTTTCCTGAATATATTCAGGAAAAAACGCATACCCGCATTCTGCCCAACCAAGCAAGCGGCAATGCAAATCGGCACAACAAAGAAGTCTCTCTTCCCACTGGTCCAAAGGGCCATCTGAAAAAAGTGTAAAAACCAGAGAGGCAGGACACCATGGAGAACAAGGAGCCTTGTTGCCCTGATTGGTGGGATGTAAATTGCCAACAGTCACTCTGGAGAAGTGTATGGTGTGTTGTAGTTTTTCTTATGACAGGGCCGAAAGTAAGCTCATCACAGGAGATGAATTGTGCCAAAGCTCAGCAGTAGAGGGCTGCCACCCGCTCAGGCAAAACAGCGCCGTCTGTCCTGCTGTGGTAGCTTTTATTTAAGCATTATCTATGTTTACATTTTAAGACTTGTTTTCTTAACATTCCAGAAATGCCAAAGCAGCAACATACACTTTTATTGATTATACAAGCAATAATGGGCTTTCATGAAAACATGCCGTGCTTCGTCCTTGAGCGCAAAAGCTGCACAAGGACATTGCCTTGTGTTCCCACCATTCTGATTATACTGAGGACATCTCATGGATCAGTGCCCAAAGCACTCAATGCTTATTCGCAGGCTTCCGGTTTGCTGTGTGTGTGTGTGGGGGGTCTCAAAACACTCAGGACTGTTTACAGTTCTGGCTTATTCGCATGCCCCCGGTTTTCTGGGGGGGTGGCTCATGGGTCACGTCTCCTTTCTATGTCCTCAGTTATTCCACTACATTTCCCCCTTTTTGTTTTGCAGCTTGTGCACCATCAAGGAGAACACGGCAGCTTGTTGAGATGTTGTATGGCGGGTAGCTTTCACTCGTCGTCGGACTACAGTTAAACATATGATTATTATTATAATGAGCATTAGCAATCCTGTAGTAGAACCAAATAAAGCATGTAATTTAGACATGGGATTTAAATTATTAAATCCTTGAATAATTTTAGACCATATTTCTTGTGAATTAAGTCGTTGTAATTTCTTTTGAAAAGTTTGTTGAATTTTCCCTTGTAAATTCACAATTTCTTCTGTCAAATTTTTGTGATGTAATAAATGCTTTTTTATTTTTGCCCAGCGGAATGTAGACTGATTATATGGAACCGAAGTGCCACAAAAGGCACTTTGATTCCAGTCACAACGTAGCTTCATTTGTCTTTGTAAATTTATAAGTTTGTCCCCCAACATAACCACAGCTTGTTATAAGTCTGCTATTTCCGAATGTACTTCCGAATCAATTTGTCGTTGAGAGGACCAAAGCATTTCAGAATTTTTATGTCGATCAGTTATATAATCAACGGTCTGAATAGATTGTTCTAAAGCAACTCCAGCTACTGCAGCAGTAGCTGTTATGGCTATAATACCCATGACAGCTGCAATCAACATTCCTACAAATCTTTTACTTTTTTTTTAATGCATCAGCTAAATATTGTGAAACAGCCATAGGAAGAGATTCTTGCCATCCCCTTCCAAGATTGACAGGAAGCCAAAGACCTGTCCGAGCTTGTAAGATATACAAACTTTCAGTAGATATGTTAAAAGATATACTAGAGTTAATGCAGGTATACAGAGAGCAACTTTTACACATTATAATACCTAGAGTCTTATTCCATTTATCTGGTCCCTTTAACAATATATAAGGTAATTTCACACAACTATGAGTATACCAAGTAACATTTTTATGAAAAGTCAAACTATGATTTCCAGATTTGTTAACCATATGTCCTACCCAAGCATTAATCTTTTTCAAAGCTGCCATAAGCTTCCACAAGTCCTTTTGGATAGGATATCCATTTAAATGAGGATCTGGAGGAGAAAACCCTCCAGCATGTCATACTATGGTATCATTAATAGTATTGCTATAGTGTTATCCTCTCTATGCCAGTGTAAATTCTTCAGACCCCTTTTTTCTCGGGTGGAGCCAAAAGGGCTCCAATCAATGATGCTTCCCCAAGAAGTATTAACAAGAACCCGAGCCACTTCTCCTCGGCATCGAGTCCAATGGACCCAGTCCGATAATCGATCCACAAGAGGCACCTGGCATGGAGGCAAGTAAGGTGTGGAAACATTCTCATTAAGAGTGGAATTAGAACTTTTAAAACTATAAGCACTCAAAAGATATAACCCATGATATCTGCTTTCATTTTTGACAACACTTAACCATGCCTGATAATTCATTTTAAGGCAATGATCTCCCTTTCCCATACAAATAGGAGGTCCCCTAACACCCACCGTGTAATTTTCTATTACCCTTCCTTCTTCTTCCGGCTTCAAAGGGCCTCTATCATCAAAAGGACCAGGCAACCATCTACACTCATTTATATATACAAGAATCGGGGCATCCCACCAGGTAACCCCCATATTAAGAGGAGGGTTATGAATATAAGTCCAATACGTATGGTTAGTACAATTTATCTCATTGGCTGATATGCTTATTACCTGTGCAGACAACACTGCCATCATGGCCACAAAAAGACTGGTGCTATTGAGGGATTTACCCTGGGAAATAACAAGATTTTCAGCAGTGCCTGTAAACTTTTTCATTTGTCCCCAGGTCAATGGAGGCGCCTTCTTTTTTCCACCAAGTCTTAAACTGTATATATTGTCCAGGTTCAAGAACAGTCTTGGCAAGCGCCTCCCAATCCTGAGGAAGTAATATGTTTTCGGAAGCATACCTAGACAAAACACCTTGAACATAATTAGAATGCATCCCATATACATTAATGGCTTTTTTTAGCATTTTTAAAATTTTTACATCATGAGGGTTATACTCAACGTTCATATATCCATTCAGAAATTGATCATTAGCAGGCATAGCTTGTCTAACAATAGGGAAAGCAAAAAATGATTCAGAATATTGCTTTTCTTCCTTATTCATCTCTTCTTCCAACAATAGTCTATTAGATTCAGGTTTTAGAGGAAAGTGAAACTGACGAGAGGCTCCAACAGGATAAGCTGCTAATTCTAAAGGAGGAGCCGAAGGAATAGTAGGACATGGCTCCTGATATAAAGGAGTGGTAGCATTGTTTTTATTTTCTTCCAATTTAACCCTCAAATTTTTCAACTTTGAAAGTATATCAGAAATCTCATTTTGTTGAGAAAGTGGCATCTCATTTTGTTTGCTAGCCTGCTCCCGATCTTTATCATCATCAGAAAAAGCCCCTTCATCACTGGAACCTGAAAAATCCTCTTCCGTCTCAGACACAAGGGGAGGAGGTGGCGGAGGAAGGTCCTCTATAGGAGACTCACGAAACAGAGTATGAAAAGCAGCAGAATGATAGGGATCAGAATTCGGACGCTGAGGGCGTGCCCCATTTTCACATTCAGTTTCAGATTGTAATGGTTTCAGGGCAAGGGAAATTAATTTACAAAGAGACCAAACACGGACAGATATAGGGTCTCCATGTTGATGTGCTCTTCTTAAGGCTCGCATAACCAGTTTCCAAACTTTTAAATTCAACTGGTTATGACCAGTAGGTTGAAACCAGTAACAATGTTTACGAACCAATGCAAACAATTCATCAAAAGATTCTGGTTTCACTTTCACTCCTGAACTCCGTAATAACTGTTTCAGGAGTCTAATGTACTGAAATTCTACTGAATGGGAATTCCCCATTACAGTTACTCTACTGCTCCCGAAGGTTTGGCTTACTCTTCAACGTACCAAATTCCCCTTAGGTTCCGCGATCACGCGATTATTTACCTTCAGGTCCCTGTTCGGGCGCCAAATGTTGTAGTTTTTCTTAGGACAGGGCCGAAAGTAAGCTCATCACACGAGATGAATTGTGTCGAAGCACAGCAGTAGAGGGCTGCTGCTCGCTCAGGCAAAACAGCGCCGTCTGTCCTGCTGTGGTAGCTTTTATTTAAGCATTATCTATGTTTACATTTTAAGACTTGTTTTCTTAACATTCCAGAAATGCCAAAGCAGCAACATATGCTTTTATTGATTATACAAGCAATAATGGGCTTTCATGAAAACATGCCGTGCTTCGTCCTTGAGCGCAAGAACAGCACAAAGTTCCCACCATTATTTTGATTATACTGAAGTAGCACAAGGACATTTCCTTGTGTTCCCACCATTCTGATTATACTGAGGACATCTCATGGATCAGTGCCCAAAGCACTCAATGCTTATTCGCAGGCCCCCGGTTTGCCGGGGCGGGGGAGCGGGGCTCAAAGCAATCGGGACTGTTTGCAGTTCTGGCTTATTTGCAAACCACCAGTTAGCTGGGGGGTGGGGGCTCATGGGTCACGTCTCCTTTCCATGTCCTCAGTTATTCCACTACAATGGTGTTTCCTGAAACATGTAAAAAAAAGAGCTACAGAACATAGGGCACTTCCACTCATAGCCATATATCTTGGGAAAACTAAAAATCAACAAGACACAGCCACCCCAAAGTTTAGGGCTCTTCTGTTTACAAAATCCTCGACTTCGGTACACCTTAAATATCCCGGGAAAGAGAAAAATGGATAAAGGAGTTCTGGTACTTATGTACAATGGAATATCACTCAGCCATGAAATCAATGTCAGAAGGCCAGCAGCAGCAAAATGAGTAGATTTAGGTACGATGATTCTAAGTGAAAGAAGTCACACAGAAAAAGAAACTTATCATAAGATATCACTTATAGACGGAACGTAAACATGGCTACACATGACCTGAATACAAAACAGAACAGAATCACACATTTAGAAAACGCACTTATGCCGACTTAAGGGGAAAGGTGAGGTGGGGTGATGCATAAAACCAGAGTTTGAAATTACCACAGATACCCTTCCATAAACCAAATATGTATTAGACAAGACCTACTCTTTGCTCAGTGAACTGGACTCAACACACCCTATGCACCGCAGAGGAATATAGGTGACTAGAAAGAAGCTTAAAACCTATGTATTGATATGTCTCCGTAAGGGAATCAAGTGTGTGTAGAGTGGCATAAACACTGCAGTGAATATCAGCAAAACCCCATTATAAAAAGAAATTTCAAAAAACAAGAAAACACTGTGATGGAGAGTGAAATTCTTACAAAATTCGTCCAGGGGCTGTGATGCACCGTGAATTGAACATATCTACAAACACTGCTGGATGAGACCTAAGGCTGGACACTTGGAGCTGAGCAGATTGGTGAGGTTGTGTGAGGAAATGCAGACCCATTAAAGAAATACTGCACGCCACCCATTCCATGGGTCCCAACTCTCCAGGTTTAAGGGAATCTTCCTACGCCTCAAACATGCATGGGAAACAAAGAGGATGGTACAGCGTGTGATCGGGAAAGGTTTCTTAAAACCCACCTCATTTTTCCTCTCCTGGTGCTCGGGTTCGCCATTCCAGCCGCTTTACTAACAATCTCCCCATTTGGAGAGTCAGCGCATTTAACTTCCTGTTTCGCACAGTCTGCAATTAGTGCGGAGGATGAACGGTATGAGGGGGAACCAATGAGAGAATTGCTGTAGGGGTTTGGGCGGGCACATGCCACTCTAATTTCCCATCCGGAGGAAGAATTATCCAAAGGCTCAGCCTGCCGCTCCGGAACCAGAATAGGGTCTGAAGCAATCCTGTGGTTTTGCGGCCAGCTCACAAAAAAGCGAGTTGAAAATGGAGCTCAGGGGCACTGTAATTCACAAACCTGCAGAGTTAAGAAGGGCAACTTTCGTCGAAAAATATATTGAGGTAAGGCAACGAAGAGGATTCGAAACCAAGGCAGAATTGCAGGAAACAGGTTTCAACAGGTAGATTGGAGTCTCCTTTAAATTAAGCACATGAAAAGCGGCAGAACTTCGACAATCATGCAGTTGGCCAAAAAGGGCGTATGCGTTTTTTCCAGAATATATTCAGGAAAAAACGCTTACGCCCATTCTGGCCAACCAAGCAAGCGGGCAATGCAAATCCCCACAACAAAGAAGACTCTCTTCCCACCGGTCCAAAGGGCCATCTGAAAAAAGTGTAAAACCAGAGAGGCAGGACAGGCCATGGAAAAGAGGGAGCCTTGTTACCCTGATGGGTGGGATGTAAATTGCCAACAGCCACTCTGGAGAAGGGTACGGTGTTTCCTGAAACATGTAAAAAACAGAGCTACAGAGCATAGGGCACTTCCACTCATGGGCATGTGTCTTGGGAAAACGAAAAATCAACAAGACACAGACACCCCAAAGTTTAGGGCTCTTCTGTTTACAAAATCCTCGACTTCGGTACACCTTAAATATCCCGGGAAAGAGAAAAATGGATAAAGGAGTTCTGGTACTTATGTGCAATGTTATATCACTCAGCCATGAAATCAATGTCAGAAGGCCAGCAGCAGCAAAATGAGTGGATTTAGGTACGATGATTCTAAGTGAAAGAAGTCACACAGAAAAAGAAACTTATCATAAGATATCACTTATAGACGGAACGTAAACATGGCTACACATGACCTGAATACAAAACAGAACAGAGTCACACATTTAGAAAACGCACTTATGCCGACTTAAGGGGAAAGGTGAGGTGGGGTGATGCATAAAACCAGAGTTCGAAATTACCACAGATACCGTTCCATAAACCAAATATGTATTAGACAAGACCTACTCTTTGCTCAGTGAACTGGACTCAACACACCCTATGCACCGCAGAGGAATATAGGTGACTAGTAAGAAGCTTAAAACCTATGTACTGATATATCTCCGTAAGGGAATCAAGTGTGTGTAGACGGGCATAAACACTGCACTGAAAATCAGCTAAACCCCATTATAAAAAGAAATTTCAAAAAGCAAAAAAACACAGAGTGATGGAGAGAGAAATTCTTACAAAATTCATCCAGGCGCTGTAATGCACCGTGAATTGAACTTATCTACACACACTGCTGGATGAGACCTAAGGCTGAACACTTGGAGCTGAGCAGATTGGTGAGGTTGTGTGAGGAAATGCAGACCCATTAAAGAAATACTGCGCGCCACCCATTCCATGGGTCCCAACTCTCCAGGTTTAAGGGAATCTTCCTACGCCTCAAACATGCATGGGAAACAAAGAGGATGGTACAACGTGTGATCGGGAAAGGTTTCTTAAAACCCACCTCATTTTTCCTCTCCTGGTGCTCGGTTTCGCCATTCCAGCCGCTTCACTAACCATCTCCACATTTGGAGAGTCAGCGCATTTAACCTCCTATTTCGCACAGTCGGCAATTAGTGCGGAGGATGACCGGTATGAGGGGGAACCAATGAGAGAATAGCTGTAGGTGTTTGGACAGGCACATGCCACTCTAATTTCCCATCAGGAGGAAGAATTAACCAAAAGCTCAGCCTGCCGCTCCGGAACCAGAATAGGGCCTAAAGCAATCCTGTGGTTTTGCGGCCAGTTCACAAAAAAGCGAGTTGAAAAATGGAGTTCACGGGCACTGTAATTCACAAACCTGCAGAGTTAAAAAGGACAACTTTCGTCGAAAAATATATTGAGGTAAGGCAACGACGAGGATTTGAAACCAAGGCAGAATTGCAGGAAACAGGTTTCAACAGGTAGGTTGGAGTCTCTTTAAAGCACATGAAAAGCGGCAGAACTTCGACAATCATGCAGTTGGCCAAAAAGGGCGTATGCGTTTTTTTCTCAATATATTCAGGAGAAAACGCATACACTCTTTTTGACCAACCAAGCAAGCGGGCAATGCAAATCCGAACAAGGAAGTCTCTCTTCCAACCGGTCCAAAGGGCCATCGGAAAAAAGTGTAAAAACCAGAGAGGCAGGACAGGCCATGGAGAACAGGGAGCCTTGTTACCCTGATGGGTGGGATGTAAATTGTCAACAGCCACTCTGGAGAAGTGTATGGTGTCTCCTGAAATATGTAAAAAACAAAGCTACAGAGCATAGGGCACTCCCACTCATGGGCATGTATCTTGGTAAAATGAAAAATCAACACGACAGAGACACCGCAAAGTTTAGAGCTCTTCTGTTTACAAAATCCTCGACTTCGGTACACCTTAAATATCCCGGGAAAGAGAAAAATGGATAAAGGAGTTCTGGTACTTATGTGCAATGTTATATCACTCAGCCATGAAATCAATGTCAGAAGGCCAGCAGCAGCAAAATGAGTGGATTTAGGTACGATGATTCTAAGTGAAAGAAGTCACACAGAAAAAGAAACTTATCATAAGATATCACTTATAGACGGAATGTAAACATGGCTGCACATGAGCTGAATACAAAACAGAACAGAGTCACACATTTAGAAAACGCTAAACATGCATAGGAAACAGCTAAAACAGCTAAAACATGCATAGGAAACCCAGAGGATGGTACAGCGTGTGATCAGGAAAGGTTTCTAAAACGCACCTCATTTTTCCTCTCCTGGTGGTAGGGTTCGCCATTCCAGCCACTTTACTAACAATCTCCCCATTTGGAGAATCAGCGCATTTAACCTCCTGTTTCGTACAGTCTGCAGATAGTGCGAAGCATGAAAGGTATGAGGGGGAACCAATGAGAGAATAGCTGTAGGTGTTTGGACAGGCTCATGCCACTCTAATTTCCCATCAGGAGGAAGAATTAACCAAAGGCTCAGCCTGCTGCCCCGGAAAAAGAACAGGGCCTGAAGCAGTCCTGTGGTTTTGCGGCCAGCTCACAAAAAAGCGAGTTGAAAATGGAGCTCAGGGGCACTAAAATTCACAAACCTGCAGAGTTAAGAAGAGCAACTTTCCTCTAAAAGTATATTGAGGTAAGGCAACGAAGAGGATTCGAAATCAAGGCAGAATTGCAAGAAACAGGTTTCAACAGGTACATTGGAGTCTCCTTTAAAGCACAGGACAAGCTACAGAACTTCAAAAGATTGAAAGATTGTAAAAAGATTCAACCTCCTCAGGGCTTTGTGGATGCTAAGCTGGGGGCTCCTGCTGGGGTAAAGTTTCAGCCTCCTCAATGAACTCTGGATGAGGCGCTTGGGCCTCCTGCTGGGATGGAGAATTTTCAGCTTCCTCTGCGGGCTCCATAGTTTTATCTGGGCTCCTAAAAAAATCCCTAGGTCGCCTCTCCTCAGGTTAAATGGCATACATACTGGTATCCAAACAACCCTGCAACTGTCGTTCTAGACCGAGTGTTTTTTTCGAAATTGGCCTGTAGTTCCAACAACAACTTTGGCAAGCCGTTGATGCTGAACTAGATCTTTCTTCAGGTTTGGGGGTGAAACAATAAACTTCATTGGTTTTGAGCTCTTACTACCTAGAGGTGGAACAAGTATTTCAAATGACTGGTGACCTTCAGCGTGATCTAGACCTATGTTTTTAGTCTTACTTTTGTGTCCAGAAGGCAGAACCAAGGGTAATTCTGATCCCAGTCTAGCACTGGAACTGCCTCTGGGAGGTTTTGCACTGGAACTGCCTCTGGGAGCTTGTGATGTTGGGTTTGCTTGTTATTCAGATCCTGATGTGGAACAGCAAACTGATCTGGCCCTATAGGCAGCTCTCCAACTGAATCCATGTCCAGGTATGGAACCTCAGACTCAGTCAAATCCTGATGAGGTGGGGCCAACATCTGCACTGGAGACTAGGACGTCAAGTAGTTAAAGCCTCCGGCTTCTGCCAGGGATGTAAGGGCATGGGGCAGTTTGGGAAGGGTTCTTAGGCATGTGAAGACAAAGCCTCGGTCAGCCGTGCGGGGTTGGGGATCACCTGGACGGGGCCCATGGCCCACTCCGGAGGCTGAACTGCCTGGACTAGAAGCGACCGTTGTTGCCATGTGAGGAAGAGCCGTGGGGTGCAGCCACGACACAGAGGCGCAGCCGCGACATAACATGCGGCGGCTCCCAGGCACAGTGATCGAGGCCAGTGAGGAGCCGGAGCCACATCTTCCTCCAGAGCCAAACCGAACTGCTATGCCAGTGCCGTGACTTGAGGGCTCACGTTAGCAACCGCGCGGCCCGGCCCCGCAAAACGTCCCACCCGTTATTTATGACGTCTTTAGTTACGCCACCCTTATTAGGCTCGTGCGGACATCCAGTCCGCGCCACCAGAGTGGGACTTTCTCCCACAGTCCACAGGGCGCAAGCCATCCTTCCCCTTGCAAAGGTGACAATTACCTCCTGCTGGGCCCTCTTCCCAAATCCGCCCTGCGCACCCGGGCCGCAAACAATGAGGCGGGATTTGGGCTGCAGACCCGAGTGGCCCCAAACTCTGACAGCCCTGGGGTTGAGGGGGGTTGGGAACGATGCAGAGCTTCCCGTGGAAACCAAAGGACCTGGCATTCTGGGAAATTCAAAAGTGCTAGTCCAGTTCTGGCAATCTGAACTCTTCCTCCTCAAAGCTGAAGTCTGAGAGACATTCTTGCTCCCTTTGGCCAAACGGCTGACATGAAAAGTAGCTGACCTGCAAAATGAGCACCAGTTAGGGTGGCGGGATGGGAACACTCCTTACAATTATGCTAAAATGTTGCCATTTCCTCCAAACTCTCAGTATTCACGTCTCATGATTCATTCACCACTCTATTATTAGGGGGTCACCACTGAATCAGTGATGACTCCAGAATTTCTGTAGGAGGGGTCTGGGGCAGGTGAGCAATTCATTCTGGGAAAGAGTTTAAAACCAAGTGAATGGCCCTTTACATTAGCATGGGAAAATGTCCCAAATCCCACCTTGTCTCAACAGAGCCATTAATCTAGAAAAAACTACAGTGCCACTTTTCAGAGGTCTACCCTGTGTGCACACATGGAGAAGACACTTAGAATGTTAAAGTCAGCATGTTAAGTAATTTTCTTGAAATACTGTAACTAGCATCCAGTTTACTTTCTTCACAGGCCTTTTCATAATCTATTTAATTTTAGTCCTTTTTAATTGCCTGTTACACCTTTAACACCTAAATTCCAAGAGAGAAGGAGCTTCATCTTATCTCCACTGCCTAGCACATAATGGTTTCTAAATGGAACTGATTCCAAGATTGGCCTCATTTAGGAGTGGATCTGTTGTTATAATCAGGTTTCCAAAATCTTTAGTATCAATACGGAATCCTTTCCTCTCACATTTCATAGGAAGCTAGACTTCTTAAAGCACAAACATGGATACGTTTCAAGTTTCCTTGACTGATTTAAATTGAATTGAAATAATTATTTTATACAGGAAAAAACTTTCAAAATTTTTACATTTTTCAGAACATAACCACCTTTTCTTTCTCTACTTTCTTCCCTTCAAAACAAACTTTGCGACATTGGGGTGAGTTAAATAATCAGAAATCTAGGCAAAAATTAAGCTCTCAATGGCATGAAATACATTTTTTGCTCATTTTAAATAAAAATCCTATATGCAGTACATTAATGTTTTCTTTTAGAAATTACGTTGACAACTTAATCCCTAATTCGAGGCATCCATATAACTTCTTTACAGAAAGGTTCTTTGGCAAATTATTTAACACAAGATATATATGAGATCTGGGTAATACACCTTACTTGAAAGGCATGAATTGTTTTTAAACAGTGTAGCATAATCACACTTAAGACCATAGTTACTTTGTTCCCAAATCCCTGCAATTCTAATTGAGGGGAGTTCTAAAGGTCCTGTGTCCGCAACTGTAGACGTACACTGGTGGCCCTCAATCCTGCTCTCCAAACTTCAAATAAGGGGCCAGAGACAAGGCTCAGAACTTGGAAAAGGCCAGAAATTTCCTGCCTCAAAAGCAGTTTCAGAGTTTCACCTTTTCCTAAGGAACACAGAGCTGAGTAGACATGCTGAAGTCTTCCATATCCTGCTGGTTGTTTTGAATTATGGCTACACTGGCTGTGTACCCCTTGAGCTTTTATCTCCACATACTTGAATTAAATCCTGTAGTTCCTCTTCGGTTCTAGCATCTGTGACCTCTTCACAGGGTCTATATGCCACAGCTGTTTTACCACTTTCTGTAATAAAATTAACAAGGATCAATTCAGAAGTTTTCTTGTTCTTAAACTTCCTATATACAATGGTAGCACCGAATAATTAGACATTCTTTTGACTTCTAAAAGCAGAAAATAAGAGCATTTTCCTAGAAGTTCCCTCATCTGACACTTCAGTTTTTATCGTAATTATTTGTGAAAACATATATAAGAAGTATCAACTTTGGTTCAAAAATTTATGATCTTAGAAATAAGGAATAAGGACATAGAAATTAAAAGCTGTGGAAAAAACATGTTCAATCACAATACAATTAAATAGGAAGGCATTAGGTGGGAGTCAAAGTGAGTTCAAACCTGGGAGAGATACCACTGGACTATAATAGATACTTCCTATTAGAAGCAAGGCAAGTGCCTGTTCCTTGGGACCAAAATTCTACCAGATACAATGAACATAGCTTTAGAGACAGAGAGAGAGAGTGAGCATTTGAACACTCTACTGGCAGAAACTGGCCCATGTACATTTTGCACAATACAGCTTTCCTCAAGGCAAGTTAGGGCCACCAGGCTTTTTGGTCTAAGTTTTGGGTACATATAAGGAGTACCTTGGCATATTAGGCACAAACAACCCAGTCATTTAGTTTGGTTCTTAAAGGTTGTTACCCAGAGTTGACAGCTGATGGAGATTCTGCCTGATGACCAGGAAAATCAAACTTCACTGGAAAGATTGCCCAGGGTGGAAAGCCAAGACCAATCCAGGGTCAACTCTCACAAGCAAATAAGGTCTCTGACAACTTAGCTAGGATTTCTCAGTCTCTAAGCCTGCAGGGCTGTGAAGCAGGGGAGCAGTTCTGTTCCGGGGATCTACTAATCATAAAGTTTCCTTTGGGCACAGCTTGTGCCATTCTCACCGCTGCATAACTCGATAGGGAACAAAACCAACACTATTCATTCGCATGACCACTTTCAAGGTTTACAAAAATGTAGCCGATTATTATATAAGAATCATATTCACCCACTACATCAGAAATGAAAACTGAAATTAAACTGATTCCAAAAACATAATCTAATAAACTCTTCAACAAGAAAACAGCAGTAATAATAATAGTCAATATATTTTGTCTGCTTACTATGTTTCAGGCATAGCTCTAAGCTTGTTAGGTTCATCATCCCGTTTACTCTTACAATATCCCCCATTTGGTGGTAAGCTTAATTACTAACCCTATTTGCAGATAAAGAAATTGCAGCTTAGATATATTAAATACCTACAAATGTCTCTGGCTACAAAAATCTAAAATTGCAAGAACAAGAAAATCTAAGAGACAAAATTAGGACTCAAACACAGGTGTCCAAGGCTTATAATCACTACACTATTCTGTATGATAAGCAAGCAATTGAGGAAGAAGTGGATCAAACACTTTCTGTATGAACTGAGGCAAGTCATTCTACATCTAAACACTGGGGACAATAATATTTGCTGTCGTTTTTCTCATAAACGCCACAAAGCACAAATGTAAGACTGCTGCTGTGAAAGCATCTGGCGAATGAAAGAATATGTAATGTTTTAGATAACCATTATTTTCATCCAATTAACTTTTCAAATAAGTTTATTTGCTCACTGAAACTGAAGTACTTCAACGACAATCAAAAAGGTCCTACCTAAAACCACATTCAGCAATTTCTGGAATGCATCTGTCATAGCTTTCTGAATAGCAAGCTTCTGGGTTACCTTCCTTCTCATAAGGAATGATAATGACCCAAAATCCAACCAAAACAGATGAATTTAAAATGCCTATATGAATAACTCGTTTCTAGGTTATATGTTTAAAACTAAAAATGCATCTGTGATTCTTAGATCATTACCTTAGTGATTAAGGGCAGGCACAACACTGGGCTACGGGTGAATGTCTCCGTTGCAGGTATACCCTGGCATGGCACATGCTTACTGCTCGGATCTATTCTGGAAGTTCCTAAAATACTAGATGGGAAATGCAAACCAAGAACGTGGCACAAATCTCATATTACTCACAGATTTCAAATGGAGAAGCTGAGGCTGCACTGCTACAGATACTGCTCTCCTCTGCGTAAAGGGCTGGACTCATACAGTGAGATAGATTTGGTTGTAGTGCAGATGATCTGGCCTCTCCTCAACCATCACCCACTCAGGTGGATGGTGGAGCCTCCTCCACCCAATTCGCTAACAGCCCTGCCTCTGACTTAAAACCCTAAGCCCAAGTGCCATGGATTCTACGAAAAAACTCAGTACCAATCGGAATCCCCTTTCTAGGGATCTACATTTACTTATTCTGCTCAGGCCCTTTTATAGCAGGCAAAGGCCTGAACATTTACACAAGAGTTTATTTCAATCTTTAGACAATGATTTTGTTGGGATAACTGAAGCCCAGAAGACATATGCATTTGAAGGACTATTTTAGCCCAAAAATAATTATTAACCAAAAAAAAAAAAATTCCTAATTTTCCCTCCTCCTAAGCTTCTTGGCAGGCAGGAGTTCCAAATTTCTGAAGATTAAGGTGCTGTCAGGTATTCCCTAAGATAAAAACCTATAGTGTCGGGCAGAAAAATTCTGCCCAGGGCTTTAGTTGCTTAGAGAAGGTGATGATGTATCTGAAAAGTTGAGTTTCAGAAAGAAAGGAAAAAAGAGAAATCCCACTGCCTCACCTCCCCCTACACACACATACTGGAAAACAGACCTTCCTCCAACTTATCCAAAGGTTCCTCAGCCATGCCAACCCAGGGACTCCTGCACTCGTGGGAGGGCAAAACCATCTCTAAAGCACAGAAGAACTTCAGGCTTTGCTTCTGAAGTGGTGTCACAATATCTGTATTTTCCCTTTCTTCAAAGTTAGAAAGATCCTGAAGCTGTTAGGATTTTGAATTAAAGGCTAGACTTCAACATATTCTGTTGTTAGAAATAAATACCAAACTCCAGCAATCCCAAGTAATAGTTTAGGTATGCTATCCCTTCAAAATCAACTGAGACTTGCAAATGAATGACTAGATATGGACAACTATTTTTTTTATGATATACCATACAAATACTGAAGAAAATTATGGACACCACCATCCAAGTCATTGAGATTATCACTAATTCTAGGTGGCAGGCCAATGCTCAGATACTTCCTTGTGGAACCCTCCCACATCTCCTCCCCACACCCCTGTTCTATTCTGCTCTCTAAAGTCTAGGAGTTCAATGTTGAAAGGAGTCTGGTTAGTCAAAGAAAATCTACAGAGTTTACCTTGATGATCCTTTTTGACCACCCACGGAAACCAAAGTAGTAATTTGCCAATTCTTGGCATCTGGAGCTCTTTAGGGCAAGCGTATTATGTTGAACCGCCTTATGTCTGGTGCCGAGATGAACCTAAAGACATAAAAGACCTAAAAATATCACGACCCTACATAGCGACTCATTTTCGATATACCTGAGATTTATCAATACCAATTTTATAGAGTGGTTGTGAAGATTAAGTAGGACATTTTAAGCAATGAGTTCACAGTGATCCCTAAATAAAGGTTATTTATTATTTTTCAGTCAGTATTTTTCTGCACCATTTCCAGGACCCCTGATTAACTGGAAGGTTCTCTGACCTCTGGTGGTGAAAGTGATGATGAAAGAACCAAGGAAGCCCAGGAGAAGCCTATTATGGGGCTGGGGGTAAGCAAAGGAAGTGAACTGTTTTACTCACCTCATCCTGTATCTCCTGCTTGAGAATATGACCTGAAGAGGAGAAAAGACGGACCTGCCACTGAATTAGGACCTGAATCTGTAGCACCCCCTCCCCAAGTTACTAACCCCTGTTAGAAGAGGGAATATGTATACCTCTATAAATGTAAATAAAGCAACGAAAAGAATTAGAGGTTCATCTGCATTAACAGGCTTATTTGACAGTGCAAATATTTCCAGTCTTAACTCTCTAAAGAACTTACATATTACTGTGGAGTTTTTATATCACTAGTTCTTTCTTAGATGTCCATTACCATTTTGAACAGGGTGTAGTATATAAATATAGTCATAACAATTCAAATAATACAAATAAAATCACAGCATTGTTAATTCTTTATGGATTTGTTTGTGCATCTTCCTCTGTCACTAGTTTATGAGCTCCTTCAGTGCTTGAAGGAACCATATATTATTCTTTCCTTGTTACCAGAAAGAAGAATACATATTGGCATATAATAGAGGAGTGATGGTCTGTTGACTGAGTGAATGAATGAGTACATAAGAAAATGAAGTTACTTTCTCCAACTGAAGTTGCCTGCTGGGAAGGAGAAATGAAGATTAATTTTTAAATATTGAGTGTTGCATGGGATGCTAGGCCCTGTACGGTGAGTCAAAATGGAGCTGTCCTGGACAATTAGGAAGCTTCAGAAGGGCTTGAGCTCCTGGGTAGTAGAGACAGCTGACATCTGGGATAACCTTGCCACAGTTCTTGCTGGCAAACCTTTCCCTTCGTGCTACTAAGAAAAGCTCAGATACATTAGGCCTTTCCTTGGTTTTAATTTAAGATGTTATTCACTTTTCTGTATTTATAAAAAACACAGGGGAAGTAAGATAAGAAGTATGTATACCTGCCAATGAATAAAAGAACACATAATTGGAACTTCTGTGCTGGTGCAGTGGTTAAGACTCCATGCTCCCAATGCAGGGGGCCTGGGTTCGATCCCAGGTCAGTGAACCAGGTCTCACATGTATGCTGCAACGAAGAGTTTGCACGCCAAATTTCAGGAGCCTGCGAGCCACAAAAAAAGGAGCCTGCCTACTGCAAATGGGGAGCCCACATGCCACAACTGGGGAGCCCTTGAGCCACACCTAAGGAGCTATCTGCTGCAACTGAGATCCAGTGCAAGCAAATAAATAAATAAAATTGAAAAAGAACGCATAAGTAAAGTAGGGAAAAATTTCGGGATTGTGGGTAGTAAACTAAGGCTCTGCATTAAATATACAAATCTAATACGAATGCCCTTTCCTCTCAACTCTATAGTGACTTGGAGAACATTTTCTTCATTATGCTATCAGTGACGGGCTTTATGCTGTGAAAATCTCACAACCTATGCTTATGGAATGGTCTTAATGTCCAATATAAGAAAAGAACTCATTACTCATTACTCACAACTGATACCAAGTAACTGTTTCATAATCTTTCCAGGACCATCTGTAATATCTGAGTGGTTATGTGAAATGGTCACAGGGTGTGCAAATTAAAGAATGTCTGACACAAAATCATTTCAATCCCAGGGAGTACTGCCAGGATTGAAGAGGGTGTTAAACAGGGTAAAGAAGTGGGAGGTAGTGTACCTGGAGTCACATCTGAGGAGAGTTCTCAGATTCAATAAAGGTGAAATCAGTGAGTACAGAAATATGGGTAAGAAGAGGCAGCAAGGTCAGTAGGAAGTAGCCAGAGCAAGAAGTCAATCAGAGAAGACACAATTATAAAGGGAAAGGTCTGGGAAATCTAAGCCTCACTCACTTATTCAGAGGAATTGAAAAGGTCCTTGAAAAAGGAATGGTGGCTGAATGGAAGTACATAATGAAATGTTAATTCTGGGGAAGTAAAATTGGATGGCATTTTGATATGGAATAAGGTTTCTACAATGCATTAAAGAATATTTTAACCATTTTCTGGAATCTGAAGGGAGTTCTGAATAGGCAGTTTGACAGTAATGATGATGATGAAGCCTCCTTTATGTTACATCTGACAAAAGTTTGTCAAGCTCGGGACTTCCCTGGTGGCACAGTTGTTAAGAGTCCGTCTGCCAGTGCAGGGGGCACGGGTTCGATCTCTGGTCCAGGAAGATCCCACATGCCGCAGAGCAACTAAGCCCGTGTGCCACATCTACTGAGCCTGTGCTCTAGAGCCTGTAAGCCAAAACTACTGAAGCCTGCGTGCCTAGAAACCGTGCTCCGCACCAAGAGAAGCCATTGCAATGAGAAGCCCACACACCGCAACGATGAGCAACCCCTGCTCATGCATCTAGAGAAAGCCGGCGTGCAGCAACAAGACCCAACGCAGCCAAAAATAAATAAATTAATTAATTAAAATAAATTGTCAACCTCACACATTTAAAATCCACATAAAAGTAAATATAAGGAAGACTCTTGTGAAGATTTCTTAAATTAAGGGGCAGCATAAAATGACATGGGGTTTAACATCAGTTAAGTTTGGGTTTGGCCTCTAGTTTCCACATTTACTGCCATGAACCTTAAGTAAGCCACTTAACCATCCTGAGTTCGTGTTTCTTCATCTAAAAAAAAGGAAGAAACCACTAGGGAACTGGGGGATCAGTGGAGCAGTGCATCTGAGAGCATTCTGTACACCACAGTGCTGTACAAACGCTGGCCGTTTTTTTTTTTTTTTTACCCCTGGGATCTTAGTTCCCAGACTAGGGATTCAACCCGGGCCCTCAGCAGTGAAAGTGCAGAGTCTGCACATTTGGACCCACCTTCACTGGAGATGTGTGAAAAAGCTGCTTCTGGTCACATGCCTTTTGGGCTCTATGGGCATCCCTTGCTGAATAAAACTTGATGATGGCATAGAACCCAGGACCACCCACTGCTGCGTTTGGGAAGACTCAGACAGAATACAGAAGGCCAAATCAGGAGAAGACTGTGAACAGAGAATGCTCTAGGGTGGTCTCACACTAAGAAAGTGCAGTAAATTTCAGGCCCAGGAAACCAAACCGCCCATTCCCTTATATTCCCCCAGCCCTTCACCACAGGCAACTGTGGTGAGTCTGCTACTCCAAATACTTCTCATTTCATGAACAAGTTCCCTCTGAAATCCTAAGCTTCGAGAAGCATTAGGAGGCAATGCCTTCTGTTGGGAACTATGCCTCAAAAATCTATGGGGGCGAGGTGACTGCTCAGGTCGTCTCTAGAACTAAGATTCCTCTCAGCAGAGACCACAGGCAGATGAGGTGCTGAAGCAGTACCCCGGGGCGCCCAGTTATTGGGGTGCGGGGCGGCTTCCTCCACCCCTCCCTCCACTCCGGCTCCTCTCACTTGCAAGGCCTCGGCCGTGGATCCAGAGCTCAGCTCCCACACCAGCAAGGTTTTGTCACCCCCGATGGGAACTGCAAAAGGTACCAAATGCAGCATCCTAACATCACCGCGCATGCGCTGCTCGGGGCGCAAGAGGACTGCACCAGCGAACGGCCACCCGCGCTTTTTAAAAAGTTAGTGCCAATAAATCTAATATATAGAAAAATAGTTGAAAGCCCCTGAGTGTTTTGTGGATAGAAAAGCATGAGATTCAGAGCAAGTTCAGAGCTTGAGAGTCTAAGAATAAACTAGCTCTCCATTCCATTAGAAGGACTAGGTAGCAGCTTCTGGTTATGGAACCAGAAACTCTCAGGCTCCATATAGGACATAAAACAGCATCACTTGTACTCTTTATAAAATTGCAGAAACAAACAAAATAAACAAAAACATATTTACACCTGTCCTATAAGACAAAGGGTAACTGAGACCTAACGTATATAAAATCAGTTAACAAACTGTGATGCGCTATATCAATAAGTTCTCATTTGCAGAGAGCACAGCATAGGATATGGGGCCATTAATGTTAATTCCCTTCCCCCTTGGATTCCTTTCTCTTGTTCCTTTAACTATGCGGATCCGTTACATTATTAAGCTAACAATGTAACTGAGCTATTATTAGCTTAATAATGTAACCTAGAATCTGATTTTTAGCACAGGGGTAGTTCTTAGAAACTTAGGGAGCTGGAACTCTGAATGAATGAATTAAAAAAACTCAGTTACATCATTAATTTTAAAATTTATCATCATCGATTAAAAATAAAAATTAAAATATTAAATTAAAAATTAAAAATTTATTATCCTGCAATTGAGACTCACCACAATGTGTTACGTCTGTCAGGCATTCCCTGTCACAACGTAGCTTGAATGTCTTACAGACAACCTCAATGGTATTTTTAACTTGGCAGAGGCAGCAGGCCATACGGCTAGGTAAGATCCTATAAATGGAAACACAGGTAATTAAATTCGTGGTAAAAGAGTTACTTGAGAAAGTAGAAGAGGTAGGCCAAGGCCACCACAGACCAGTGCAAAAAGGAGTTCTTGGGGCATATGGACTGCAGAACTGGATAGGGGCCGGTTGGCCAATTGCTGCTCTTGACTGTTGTAAATAAATATAGAGGAGGAGAGAGGTGCCCAACAGAAGGATTAGGATGGCAGTAGGTACGGTATGCCTAGAAAAAAGGGAATAGGGATTAGAATTGGGTGACACTGATCTGTAGTTTAAATCCGAAGTATCTCCTTCCAACCCAAAAGCCTCACTTTGGGTTGAGAGTACACAGGAAGAAGGCAGACATGTAATAATAGTCTGAATAATATTGTACCTTCTGGAGTCCCTTTCTCAGGTCCTATTTATGAGTAGTAATATATTAGAAATTATTCTAGTAGTAAAAAAGCATCCTGCGGTTAAACAATAACAGAGATTGCATTGGCCAAATCTGGACAAAAGGAACATCCCAAACAATAAAATTATCATTATAATAAGGTATAACATAGTTAACTTAAAAAAAAGCACATGAGTTCATAATGATACTCAAAATGAAAAGTGGGGGAGCTCTTCTTTATAAAATAATGTCAACTAATAAATGCAAAAGGAATGATAGAATTAGGAAAGTGTCATTTTGCATCTATCAATGTAATAATCGATTCAGACAAGGATTATCACTGATGCACAGCTGGGTGAAGAGCTGTTTGAAAGTAGGATCTTTACTGATCCCAAAGTATCACTCCACATATGATTTATCAATTACCAAGGGGAAAAATAATTTTACGATGGAGAGATATGGAAGATACCACCTTAATCAAGTGATCAAACTTAGCACTGGGCCAGCTGAACTGATGAAGTATGAAGAATACATCACCTACATAGTATTCTTCCCCAAAATATTTATTTTGAATCTAATGAGGAAATAGACAAATCCAGATTGTCAGGCAATTTACAAGCTAACTGGCTTAGAGTCTTCAAAAATACCAATGTCATAAAAGACCAAAAAAAAACAGAGTAGGGAAATATTGTAGATTAAAGGAAACAAAGACATGACACGCAATGCCTAATCTTTAATTGGACCCTGTATCAAAATAAAACAGACTTGAATGTTATTGGCTTCTGACCAAGATGAAGTAACAAGGACCAATTTAACCTCCCATCTGAAACAATGAAATCATCAGACAGAACATATGAAACAACAGTTTTCAAGAACTGGACCTCAGGCAATAAAGTTCAGTGATCCCCAGGAGATGGGAAATAAATGAAGTGATCCCTATAATTGCCCTAACTTACTTCTCTGAGAGAGTTTCCAGGTCATGGTACAGGGAAGAGAAGTGCAGGCAGAGACTGGTGGATTCCCTGACTGAGGAAATGGAGCTGAGAGTCTGGGAAAATCAAGGTAACTAGAGTTCACAAAGCAGACTATCAGAGAGAAAAGAAGTGCACAGACAAAGAACTCTGGAGATATGCAGAGGGATCTCTTGAGAATTCAACAAAGTATTTGTCAGTACATTTGTGTGAGGAATTACTTGATGCCAGGAAAAGAACCACATGAAAGGATTAACAATAAGAATATCTGGATATCACACAGGGTTGTAGGAATAGTACCTGTTCCTACAAGTCAAACTGGAAAACCTCATGATACTCAGAAAAGACTTGTCTCAGTAGTTGCAAATAATGAGCTCCAGACTAAAGGGTACTTGGACTCCTACCCAACGAATCTTAAAAGCTAGACCTAAAAGAATAAAATTGTTTTGAGTAACTTAATTCCACCCAAAACAAAGCCCAAGCATTTTACAAGAATTTAAATATATATAGTACACAAGAAACAAAAACGCACAGTATCGGGGATCATATGAAATATTGGCAAGCATGCAAAGAAGTAGGAAAATATGCCCCATAGTGAGGAGAAAAGGCAACCGATCAAAACTAACCCATAATCTATACAGATGTTAGAATTGGCAAAAAAGGACATTTTAAAAGTTTTTATACATGAAGAAAAGTTATTATAACTGTATTTCATATGTTCAAAAACCCAGACAAAACACTGAAAATGTTAAGTACAGGCACGGAAAATGTAAAGCAGTCCCAAATTGAGCTTCTAGCAATTAAAAACAATGGCTAAATGAAAAAGACATTGAATGAGGTTAATTGCAGATTAGACACTGCAGAAGAAAGGGTCAGTGAACATTAAGGTATAGTCATAGAAACTATCCAAAATGAAACAAAAAGAGTAACAAAACAAAACAACAACAAAAAAGAATACAGCATCAGTGAGCTGGGCAACAACTTCAAGTGGCCTAATACATGTGAACTTAGAGTCCATGAAGGAGAAGAGGAATACAAACATTTGAAGAAATGATAGCCAAAATTTTTCCAAACTGGTAAACACAAAAAGCCACAAAGTCAAGAAGATCAATGAACTTTAAGCATAAGAAACATGGACAAAACTACACCAATGCAAAAAAATTATCAAATTGCCCAGAACCAGGAATAAAGAGAAAAATTTAAAAGCAGCCAGAGGAAGAACCTATACACTACATACAGAGGAACAAAGATATCAATGACAGCAGAATTTTTGCTGGAAACAATGTAAATGAGAACTCAGTGGAATAACATCTTTAAAGTAGTGAATTGAATTCTATCAAGCTAGAATTCTATACCCAGATGTATCAAAACAAAAGCAAAATAAAGACTGTCTCAGACATACAAAGGCTGCAAGAATTCTTTACAAGTAGCATTTCACTATAAGAAATGTTAAAAGAAGTATTTTTAAGCAAAAGGAAAATGACACCAGATTGGAATATGGATCTACACAAAAGATTAAGAATACTGGAATAGGGACTTCCCTGGTTGTTCAGTGTTTAAAAATCTGCCTTCCAATGCAGGGGTCAAGGGTTCAATCCCTGGTCCGAGAAGATCCCACATGTCGCCGAGCAACTAAGCCCGTACGGCACAACTACTGAGCCTCTACTCTAGAGCCTGTGTGCCACGACTACTGAAGGCCACACACCTAGAGCCTGTGCTCTGCAAAAAGAGAAGTCATCCAATGAGAAGCCAATGCACTGCAACGAAGAGCAGCCCCTGCTTGCCGCAACTAGAGAAAGCCCAGGTGAAGGAATAAAGACCCAACGCAGAAAAAATTAATTAAAAAAAAATACTTAAAAAATTTTTTGAAAGGATTTTACTCATTCAATATATGTCTCTGACCACAGTGGAATTAAATTAGAAATTAACAAATCCGAAAAAGTTCCAAATATTTGGAAACTAAACAACACTCTTCTGAGTAACTTTGCGGTCAAAGAAGAAATCAAAAGGGAAATCAGAAACTATTTTGAACTCACTGAAACTGAAAACATAATATGTCAACATGTGGGTTATTGCTAATGCGGTACTCAGCTTCCTCAACTTCCACCTTAAACTGGAAAAACAAGAGCAAATTAATCACAGAGTAAGAGAAGAAAGAACACAATAAAGATCAAAGTAGAAATAAATAAAATGGAAAACAGAAAAATACTATTGATATTAAAAGGATAATAAGAGAATATATAGAATACTTTATACCAATAAATTCAAGATGAAATGGACAAATTCCTTGAAACACATGCACTACCAAAGTTTATTCAAGAATACAGATATTAAAGAAATTGGGTGTGCAGTTTAAAACCTTCCAACAAAGAAAGCTTCAAGTCCAGATGGCTTAGCTGATAAATTCTACTGAACATTTAAGGAATAAAATAATGCCAAGTCTACACAAACTCTACCAGAAAGTTGAAGAGAAGGGAATATTTCCCAACTTATTTATAAGGCCAACTTTCACCGTATCAAGATTAGACAATGACATTACAAGAAAACTATAGACCAATATCTCTCATGAACACAGAGGCAAAAAATCTTAACAAAATTTTAGCATATCAAATCCAATAATATATAAAAAGATGATACATCATGATCAAGTGGGGTTTATCTCAAGAATGAAAGGTTGGGTTAATATTTGAAAATCAATTTACCAACTTACTACACTAAAAAAGGAAAATCAGGACATCTCTGGTGGGGCAGTGGTTAAGAATCCACCTGCCACTGCAGGGGACATGACTTTGACCCCTGGTCAGTGAAGATCCCACATGCCATGGAGCAACTAAGCCCGTGCACCAGAACTACTGAGCCTGAGCTCTAGAGCCCGTGAGTCACAACTACTGAGCCGATGTGCCACAACTAGTGAAGCCCGTGCTCCTAGAGCCCATTCTCTGCAACAAGAGAAGCCACCGCAATGAGAAGCCTGCATACTGCAATGAGAGTAGTCCCTGCTCGCCACAACTAGAGAAAGCCTGCGTGCAGGAATGGAGGCCCAATACAGCCCAAAAATAAATAAACAAATTAAGAAAAGAAGGGAAAAATCACATAATCATTGCAATAGATGCAGGAAAAGAATGAAAAAATCTATATCCATTCCTGATTAAAGAAAAAAAACAGCCCTCAGCAGACGAGGAATGGAAGGACACTTCCTCAACTTGATAAATGACTTCTACAAAAAACTTACCATCATATTTAATGGTGAAGGACAAAGAACTTGCTCGCCAGTATCAGGACAAAGGCAAGGACGTCTGCTCTCATTATTTCTATTTTACATTGCACTGAAGGTTCTAGCCAGTGCAATAGGGCAACAAAAATAAGAGATATTCAGAAAGGAGAGGAAGAACTAAACCTATGTTTATTTCCACATAACATGATGATAGAGAAAACCTGATAGAATCTACAAAATTGCTACTGGAACTCATCAATGAGTTTCTCAAGTTTGCAGGGTACAAGATGAACATACAAAAAGATTAATTTATCTCAACAAACAATCAGAGATCAAAGTTTTAAAATACTACTTATAATAGAATCAAACATATAAAATACTTAGAATAAATCTGACAAAACATGTAAAAGACTTGCAAAGTGAAAACTGTAAAATATTGCTGGGGGAAATTAAGGAAGACCTAAATAAATGAAGAGATAAAATGTATTCATGGATCAGAAGATTCAATATTGTTAAGACATCATTTCTCCCCAAACTGATTTATAGATCAAAATACCAGTAGGTTTTTCTATAGAAATTGAAAACCTAATTCTAAAATTCATGTGGAAATAAAATTTAGGATAACTAAAACAACATTGAAAAAGAACAAAGTTGAAGAACTAACAGTAACTGATTTCAAGGCTTATGAAGTAACACTTTCAAGACACTGTGATAGTAGTGTAAAGATACACAAAAGGATCAAAGGAAGAGAATAGAATGTTCAGAAGTAGAGAGATGTGGACAACTGACTTTCAGGTTCAAAGGCATTTAAGTGGAGAGATGATAGTCTTTTCACCAAATGATGCTGGAACAATTGAATATACAGGTGCAAAAACCAAACAAAAAAAAAGAACTTCCATCCAAACCATATACGGAAATGAACTCAAATTGGTTCAAAGATCTAAATGTAAAACATAAAAGTATAAAACTTCTAGAACAAAACAGGTGAAAATTTTATGACCTTGAGTTAGGCAAGATTTCTTAGATACAACACCAAAAGCATAATCCATGAAAGAAAAAAATAGATAAATTAGACACTATCTAAATTAAGAATTTGTGCCCTGCAAAAGACACTACTGAGAGAACAGAAAGATGAGTCACAGAATGGGAGAAAATACTTAGCAACTTACATATTGGATAAAGGAGTAATTTCCAGAATATATAAAGAACTCTCAAAACTCCAGAAAAATATAGATAAAAGATAAAAAGATATACAGATGGAAAATAAGCATATGAAAAGACGTTTGACATGATTAATCATTAGGAATGCTACAGTGAGATAAAACTACACACCTATTAAACTATCTGAAATTAAAAATACCGAGCATAGCAAGTGCTGGCCGCAACGTGAAGAAAATGCAATTCTCATACACTGCTGGTAGAGATGTAAAATGATCAAACCACTGTAGAAAATAGGTATTTTTTAAAAACTTAAACATACACTTACCAATGATCCAGCCATTCTACTTGCAGGTATTTGCCCAAGGGAAATGGAAGTATACATCCATACAAAGACTTGTACACAAATATTCATAGCAACTTTATCTGTAATAGACAAAGTCTGAAACAACTCAAATGTTCATCAATGGTGAATAGATAAATACTGGTTCATCAGTATAATGCAATACTATTCGGCAATAAACAGAAATGAATTACTGATATATACAACAATATGGATGAAAATTAAAATGATCATGCCGAGTTAGAAACCAGTTAGAAGAAAGTATACACTGTATGATTCCCTCTACATACAATTCTAGAAAATGCAAACAGAAAGCAGAGCAATGGTTGCATGGTGATTGGGAAGGGCAGGAACAATGGGAAGGAAGAATTACAAAGAGATGTTAAGAAACTTTCTGAGGAGATGGACATTTTGATTTTGGTGGTGTCTTCATGGTGTTTATATATGCGTGTGTGTGAACACAGATTATTGTATGTCAATTATACCTCAAAAAGCTGTTAAAAGAAACGATGTTATATGAGAGAGACAATTGGGGAAATTTGAATAGCAACTTTTTATAAGGTAATATCATTGTGTAGGAATTTAATTTCTTCAATACTGTGTGTTAACAGTATTGTAGTTACATAGGGAAATAATTTTTAATCTCCAGAGAGGAAGGCATCTAGCTGACAAGAGAGGGATCGCAATTGTGGCAGATGCTGTTGGAGGCTGAGGAAGATGAGGCTAGAGCAGTGAACAATGTGTGATGGCGTGGTGAAGACACTCATTTGTCAAATAACCTGACAAAGACGGTTGGAACAGACTGCTAAACGCAGGGCCCTTTCTGCATACTAATCTCATGCAATCCCCTCACCTAGCCTTGGCATAACAGAAAGTTTCTATTAGCTTGCCATATTGGAGGGGGGATGGTACAGTTTAAGGTGCAGTAAGTTGTGTAATAAACTGTCACAATAGGGTCCTACAGAAATAGTTTTTTTTAAATGACAAAGAAAAGAAACTTGACCCTTCCCTCACAACATATATGAAAATTAACTCAAAATGAATCATAGCCCTAAATGGAACTATACAACTTCTGGAAGAAAACATAGGAGAAAATCTTTGTGATTTTGGGTTAGACAGTGGGGTCTCAGACAAAGATTTCTTAGATAAGACACAGAAAAGCACAAACCATCTAAGAAAAATTGCTAAGGGACTTCCCTGGTGGTTAAGACTCTGAGTTCCCAATGCAGGGACCCGGGTTCGATCCCTGGTCAGGGAACTAGTTCCCACATGCATGCCGCAACTAAGAGTTCGCATGCCACAACTAAGAAGCCCATGAGCTGCAACTAAGGAGTCCATCTGCCGCAACTAAGACCCAGAACAGCCAAATAAACAAATATGAAAAACAAGAAAAATTGCTAAATTAGAGATCATCAAAAATTTAAAACTTCTAGTCTTCAGAGACACTGTAATACAATGAAGATAAGTCACAATCTGGGAGAAGATATTTACTAAACACATATCTGAGAGAAAGGACTTTTTCCATTGCTTTTTATATAAAGCACTCTTAAAACTCAATATAAATATACAATTTAAAAATGGATTTGAACAGACACTTCATTTAAAAAGATGTTTCACATCAATAGACACTCAACATCATCAGCTATTACAGAAATGCAAAATGTGGCACAAACCACGAGATGCAACTACACACCTACGAGAAAGGCTAAATTTTTTTAAAAAACAAATATAAGGATCAGGTGACGATGTGGAGCAACTGAAGCTCGCATAAACTGCTAGTGGGAAAGCAAAAAGGCACAGGCACTTTAGAAAACAGTTTAGCAGTTTCTTAAAAAGTTAAATATGCGCTTGGCATATGATGAAGCAATCCCACCCTTAAGTATTTTACCCCAAAGAAATGAAAACATATGCTCGCACAAAACACATGTTCACACACACGTGTGTTTTCAGAGGCTTTCTTCAAAACTACCAAAAAACTAGAAAAAACTCAAATGTTCATCAGTCACTGAATGCGTAAACAAACTGTGTATCCACCTAACTAGAATACTGCTCAGCAATAAAAAGGAATGAAATACTGACAGGTGCAACAAAACAGATAAATCTCCAAAGAGACTGGTAAGTGAAAGAAGCCAAAAACAAATGGCTACATTCCACATGATTTGTTATAAGACTTTCTGGAAAAGGCAACACTACATGGACAAAAATCAGACTGGTTTTTGCCAGGGGCTGGTAGTGGGAGGAGGGTGGATTGACTACAAAGGGACATGAGGGGTCTTTTGGGAGTTCAGAAATGTTCTTTACCTCAAATGTGGTGGTGGCTACAGAACTAACTATACGTTTGTCAAAACACATCACACTGTATATTTAAAAACAGTGAATTTTGTGAAATGAAAATTGTACATAAGTAAACCTGACTTAAGAAAATAATAAAACAAACATAAAAAAAACAAATGAGTGAAAATAAATGTAAGAAAAATCAACTTACAGTTTTTCCAATTCAAGGGTCATCATGAGGATGCTTTCAATTGCTGTGACACTTGTGTTGTTCCCATGTCTCTGAAGGAGAAGCCCAAACATGCATGATATAAAACCCAAAGACAAAAATTCTACACTTAAAAAGATACTTAACATGTGATTACTTCAATTCTGGCTTCTGACTTGCCATAGATGATAATTCCAAAGAGCTCTTATTGAAGAAATTTAAATTTGCATCATCAAATGAATGACCTTGGTGCTGAACAGCACAATCATTTTTTATTATCCTAGCTTCTCATTTTCAATTGCATCTACCTCTTTGATCACTCTTTTTAAAAAAAATAATGTACCCCTTATTCCTTTTTGCTTTCTGGGATAAATAATATTCCTACATGCATCTACATCTTCCATAACTATATGTGTTCTTCAACACTGTTCTCATTCTCTGCTGGCTGTCTTACCCATATATAGTCTTTCTTAATCCTTTTCTTTGCCAATAACTCTTATTTTCAATAACCCAGTTAAAATCTAAATTATGACTTTTTAGCCAAAGTACTCAATCTTTGACGAAAGAAAGAAGGAGCAGAAATTATCTCATGAGCCATGAAACTGTTGCAATACTTACAAATATTTTAATGCTGGCAATGTAAAAAGATAAGAATCTTCAACTGCTGTCAAAGGATTACAATTGAGAATTCTGAAAAATGGAAAGGAATTAAAATTATCTGCATTTTCAATTACTTCCATGAAAGCTTATATTCAATTTTTTTGGTATGGAACTTGAAGGTCAAAAAAACCCCATTTTCTCACTTTACCTATAAATCACCATTAGAATTTGTAAAACACCCTTTCATTGGGAACTAGGCAGGTCTCTAGATGATAAAGTGGAGAAGAGAAACAAACAAAAAAATAGAAAAAAAGTGGCTAGCATAGAAAAAATATGCCAAAGAACTTTTCAGGTTCAAAACCCTCGAAGTGACTATGCTGGTAGGAAGCCCTTGCTCTGTAAAACAGTACTATTTCTAGTGTCCTCCATAATTCAAGGTGTTTTTCTTTCATCTCTACAAATTTTTTGAAAATTTCATGATTTAAACTACCTAATTAAAGACAAAAATAGGTCTAATTCCTTGGTTCTGGAGCCAAAGAAGAGATAAATCCAAGAGGAACTGGTGAAAGCCATATTACCATCACACAGTCCCATGTGTATTCTAGTATCATAGCCTTTGTTACTGTGTATGTAATCACTGGTTTACTTGTCAGTGTCCTAGATTGTCAGCAACTTCAGAGCAAGGACCACACTTTAGTGTCAATATTATTACTGTGCCTGACATAGTGGCTATATATTTACTAGGTATTTAATAAATCTTTGCTGAATAAATAAATAACATTTTGTTTATATATCATAAAATAAACAAATTAATTTTGGGGAACAAAATTTTATTCCAAAATGCTGGAATAGATTTTCTTCTTAGTTCTTTCTTTTTTTTTTTTTCTTCCTTTGCTCTGTAAAACAAATAAGGGGAAAAAAACCCAAAAGAAACAGGAAGAAAGAAGAGAATATATGACTTTAGGTTAACTCTACTCAAGAATTATTAGTGTACTTTTGCAGAATATGATAAAGATAATCATCAAAACTAATATCTTTTGGGTTGCCAGGCTTCTGTGATCAGCATTTAACATTTAATCCTCACAGTAACCTTATGTGATAGATATATTACCCCATTGTACAAATGAGGAAACTGAGGCACAGAGAAGTTACATAACTTGTCCTAAGTCATCAAGCTAGTAAGAAGCAGAGCTGGAATTTGAACTCAGTTCTGACTCTAAAGCCTGTGTTTAACATGAATGAAAAAAATAAAGGGTTTTTTAAAAAATATCTGTCATTTTAACCTTAATTTGGAGAGCACTAAATATAGAAATACCTTTTCAAACTTCATCTACCCATCTGGGAAAGCCTCTATGAGAATTATATTTTCTCTTTTTATTTATTTATTTATTTTTCTTTTTATTTTTTCCTTAATCATCTCCCATAATAAATATTTAATTCGCCTATGGTCATTGAGACTTTAGAGATTTTAAAAAACATTGCAGCAAAATCAGTAATAAAATAATGGAGGAAGGACATCTAAAAATTCATCCCTCCATAGAAGCAACAATAACAATAACAACAACAACAAAACTGGCAAAAATGGTCAGAATCAACTTCTTCTGAACTCTGGAAATTTAACCAACAGGCTCGCAACACAGTGGGGAGCAATTTATTCAAGGAAAACAAATTAATTTCTGTAAGAACAATGAGATCTGTGTTGCTTGAACTTGTCCTTGACCTTTGCTCTCCATGCCAGTGGTAGCCTTGAAAAACAGCCCACATCCCTGGTATCAGAAGGAGCAGCATAGTCTGGGAGGTCCTTCAAAGCCTCATTCCCAAAGAACTGTCATTGTTTTACATGTCTGGTGGTCCCCTGGAAGACCTCACGTGAAAGGCTTGTCTTTGACCTGACCATCAGCAGTCTAGTGAGAAAAGCCGCTCCTCAGGTGGCATTTCGGAAAACATTTTCAAGCAAATATTTTAACATGGCACTTGCATGAGACAATGGATAACAGTTTGGGGCAAAAAACAGCCCACCGAAAAGCTTAAAAACAAAAGCTGAGGAATGAGATGTCCACAGAGACTGAAATGTTCCAATGTATTCCTGGGAAACTGGAAGACCACAAGACATATTCCTGGGAATGCAGGAAATAACTGTTAGCATTAATAAATGAATTCAGCGAGGTTTCAGGATATAAGATCAATATTATTTCGAGGGCTTCCCTGGTGGCGCAGTGGTTGAGAGTCCGCCTGCCGATGCAGCGGACACAGGTTCGTGCCCCGGTCCGGGAAGATCCCACGTGCCGTGGAGCGGCTGGGCCCGTTAGCCATGGCCGCTGACCCTGAACGTCTGGAGCCTGTGCTCCGCAACGGGTGAGGCCACAACAGTGAGAGGCAGCATACCACAAAAAAAAAAAAAAAAAAAAAAAAAAGATTTCTACACACCAGCAATGAGTAATCCAAAAGTGAAATTAAGAAAACAATTCCATGTGTAACAGCATCAAAACAAATAAAATACTTAGGGAAAAATTTAACCAAGTAAGTACAAGATTCACACTGAAAAGTACAAAACTGCTGAAAGAAATTGAAGAAGATCTAAATAAATAAAAAGACATGCTGGATTCATGGACTGGAAGATAGTCATATTAAAATGTCACTACTTCCCAAATCGACCCATGGTTACATTGCAAATCCTATCAAAATCCCACCTGGCCTCTTTCCAGAAATTGCCAAGCTAATTCTAAAATTCATATGGCAATTCAAGGAAACAGAATAACCAAAACAATGTTCGTAAAGAACAAAGTGGGGGACTCACACATCCTGGTTTCAAAACTCAGTTCAAAGCTACTGCAATCACAGTGTGGTACTGGCATAAGACAGGACATGTAAATCAATGGAACAGAAATGACAGTATAGAAATGAACCCTCATATTTATGGTCTATTGATTTTCAACAAGCATGCCAAAACAATTCTATGTGGTAAGAAGAGTCTTTTCAAATGATGCTGGGACAACTGTACATCCACACACAAAATAATAAAGCTGCACTCCTACACTTCACACCATATATGAAAATTAACTCCAAATGGATCAAATATCCAAATGTAAGAGCAAAGGCTATAAAACTCTTAAAAGAAAACACAGGAGTAGTCCTTGCATTAGACAACAGTTTCTTAGATGTAATGCCCGAAGCACAAACAACCAAAGGAAAAATAGATGAATGGGATTTTATAAAAATTAAAAAGTTTGTGCTTCAAAGGACACTATCAAAAAAGTGAAAAAAACATATAGAATGGGAGAAAATACTACAGGTGGGAAGAATAAGATGCAGTTGGGAGAAGAAAATATAGTAGTTGCTAGGTGTGACAGTCTCAAAATTTTGAACTATTACAAATAAAACAGCCACCCTAAATCATGGCAAAGGGCAGACCGAAGTTATTTTTGTTTTACGCCTTTCTAAATCTGAGAAGCTGCCAGGATTCTAGTACATAGCAAAAAGTGATGACAACACCCTGACGTGTGTAAGCTTTTGCGTGTACATAGCTATCTAAAGGAAACCAATGCTAGTTGACTGGGGGAGCATTAGGGCAGCTCTGTGACCACAGCTCAGTTTGCCTTCATAGTGTGGCCCCCCTCCCTCACTGATATTCTCCAAAATGGGGTAAATAATTTAAAAGGGATAAGGCTTTGATTTTCCTCTTATTCTCTCTTGTTCTTGGTTCAATACTGGTGTACCAGACAAGACAGCATGTGAATGCACTCTGTCTGGTTAAGTTATATAGCCTGTATACATTGTAGAGTCCTTCAGTTTCTAAAATCATGGAGCTTGTATTGTTAGAACCAATGAAGTGACTAAAAGAATTTTTAAAAATAAGCCATCAGTCTGGACCTGCCTAGGTGAATAAAGGAGAAACACTATAAAATCAGAAAGAAAAAGTATACTTAACATTTAGGATTATCAACCACTGCTCCTTTTCCGTAATATATTTCATTCCTGATTTTATCTGAAAGAGATATGATTACTACCACCAGTCAAAAAGTGGTACTTTAGTAATTAATAAACTCTTGGTTCATCTTTGAGGTAGATTTCGGATTTAAAATAGACTACCACACTGCTAACTACTTCACCTGATGTTTGTCAATAACATAGAAGCTTCATTCAAGAAACCTACTGACTTATAACTACCTGAAACCCGGTGATGAATCAAGGTTTTGTGGGGCCTGAAGCTCATCTACTTTGGGAAATCCTATCTAATAAAAACATGCAAAGTTGTGAATACAAAAATCGCTAGGACCCCTCTCAAGACTTTGGAAGGGACCTCTGCAAGTGAGGAGCCCTGAAGCCTAAGCTTCGTTGAATTCATGATAAATCCACCTCAGCTGAGGCCCTTTTCCAAACTTATTTAATGCAGGCAACTTATAAACACCCCAATAATACATCATTATAGGTAGTAAAATGACTTAACTCGAGGGTGGCATCTTCCCTTGGTGGTTTGCCTTTGGAAAGAGATGCAATAAAGTTTTTATCTCACCATGGCAAATGTTTCCTGAATCAAATTAGCTTTGTCTATTAGAAAGACTTAGCCCAAGACAAAGACTTACTATAGTGTGACAATCTTTTGAAAGTAACTGTGAATGAGTTTTAGGAGTACAGTACTAATTTATTTCCAACTCCAGATAGTTCTGATTCTTTCACTAACTTTTTCGGTCATTAGAGAGGAAAACAAATTCAAAAGGAACAAGTTGGTGCCTCTTCCATTACAAATCTTTTCTAACCTACCACCCATTTTCTACTTCATCACCCCCCTCCCTCATCTTGTTACCCTGCTGCATAGGTGCTAAAATGGCTCTCATCTATGTTTTCCCATCAACTTTCATCTTTCTCCTCCCAGTATGAAAGCTTCTTGGGGACAATGTCCTTGCCCTATGTGTCTTTGTATCCCCAGCACGTAGTACACTGCTGACACACAGTGGGCATGGTACTCAGTGAATGTTTTTGAATGAATTCATTAATTTTTAAACTGTGATTGATTGATTGATTTCACAATATATTTTCCAGTGTTGCCTACATAACTATAGTGAAACTCTGACTCTTATAAGGAACTCTTGGTGTTATAGGATGTTTAGGAAAGGTGGTGAGTTTAAGACCTTGTATTGACGCTACTAAAACCTCCTGGTGAAGGGACCTCACCAGCCTGCTCTCCGATGTGCTGGCAAAAGAAAAACTGACCCTTGGTGCTCTCTCCCCAAGGTAGGCATCAGCAAAGTAACAAGGGAAAGGAAGGAGGCCACTAAAGATAGGCATCTGCAGGAATTTCTAATCCAGTTCCAGAAACAGCCTCAACACCTTCATTAACCCAAAATGTGTGAACTGTGTGAAACTGGATTTATGACCCACAAGACAGGTAAGAGAGTCTTTTCCAAAGCCAGGTGTAGAAGAGCTCTTTTTTGCCTTGAGTCTAAAATCGCCTTCGGTCCATTGAACGTACCCACTATCATTTCCTTGTGTCATGAGAAATCACAGAATTTTTGAGCTGAAGGCGTGTAAAACCCACACTTCTTATTGAAGAGTAGTCAGCAAAGAACGTATATTGTATTAGGCTACAGCAATGTATTTTCTTTATATTTTTCACACTACAGCTGAACACAAACAACGTCTTTTTCCATATCTCAAAGGTTCCTGTTGGCCACAAACATTACACTTCAGAGATATATGCTTTTTGAAAAATAATGTTCTGGGTGACTGGGGAATGCCCTGTGGTGTGCCTTCAGGAATTCTTTCTGCTTTACCATTTAAAAGAGCTAATAATGGTTGGGGAAGCACCCACACCATTTGCTCCCTGAAGAATTCGCTGCTAAACTTAGTTCTTTGCAGCTCTGTGTTGCATACATTTTAAGCAGTTAGGAACTTTGCACATGAGCAGGAATCAAAGTTAAATTCAAAAGTGGAACTTCATGGGCCATTCGCATGTTGGAGAGGCATCGGTGGGTTTCCATGACAACGCTAATTTGAGTGTTTTGGCTTGGTGCCTTTTATTGCCCGAGCCAAAGTTCAGTACTATGGAAAGCAGAGGGTTTCATATATGAGTTAAACAAGTCTCTTGGCCTCTTTGTACCTAAGTTTCCTCATTTGAAAAAAATAAAAAATAAATGGCTCTCAAGACATCCTTACTAGAATTCATACTGGGCTTACATCCAGCTAACCAATAACGGCATGATGTTTTTATACACAGTTTCTTACATGTATTCATCTTCTATTTCACTTACTACTTGTGTAAAAACTTCATTCCATGCCAGGCCTGAAACGTTCCAAAGCTCAGTTCTGTGAGTAAACTGCAACCAAGATTTCTACAAAGAAAGACACAAGCAAAATAAAAAGAAAAATATATATACTTTCAGAATATTTATCCTTTGGCAATAATTCTAATTTATATACGATGAAACATAACATCACTACTCCCTCCATGCACTAAAGAAATCTCACTGTGGAAGATATTATGATTTATACTTTCATGAATATATATGTGGTGCATTAGATAGAAAATAGTAAATGTTCATTAAATACTTGTGTTAAGTGATCTTTATTTCTCTAGAAAGGCAGCACTCTTGGCATTTTTGGCTGGATAATTCTTTGCTGTGGGAGGCTTCCCTGAACAGTTGGGTGTTTAGTAGCATCTCTGACCTCTGTTCACTAGATGCCAGTAGCATATACAGTTCTGACAAGGAAAAATATCTCCAGACACTACCAAATGTCACCTGCGAGCAAAAATCACCCTGGTTGAGAACCATTGCTCCATAAAGATTCCTCTGATCTGTGTAATAATTCTCACACTAATCTTTGCTAGAGACAAAAAGGATTTGCTACATAATTTTAGTAGTAATTTATTCTTACTTCAAATTGAGTAAAAACTCATCTTATAAAAAATTAAGCTTTATAAAAATTCCAAATATAATGAAGTTATATTTGTAACTTACATAAACTGCAAAAAAGGTAGTGTTTCAAATGTAATGCTTTCGATACATGGTATTTTATTGCAGGAAAAATCTCTAGGAACATTGAAAGGAATATATTGCTTAAATTTGCTTTTAGATATCTAATTAGTAGGAATAACTAGTAGAAGTTAGAATGATAATAATAAATAAGACACTTTGGTCTAAACTCCAAACCTTAGGAATTACTATTTGAACCTTCCAGAGCCCCTAACCCTGCCTTCACGTCTCACCTTCAGGATCTTCATAACTTAAATATACAACTATAGATCTTGATAGATTTTGGAGGTAATCTTTCCTGAGAGAAGAAGCATTGATTAGATTCCACCTTTTGTGGTCTAATCAAATTCTAGATTATGAGCCCAAAGTTTTTATCTCTATATATCATTATAATTTCTTCTATTAAAAGGAATATTCTTATATTTACGCACTTCCCAGTATAGTTCTGCTTTTCTACGCCAATTCATTACCAGAAGAAATAAAAGATAACCTTTCACACAACTTGAAAGGAAGTTATTCCTATCATTAATATGTAATGTTAATTCAGGATGACACTTTCTATCATTTTGACTTTTATTTGAAAATACCTACTCTTGACTATAGCTGACCATCTTATTTCCATTGATTCCAGCTTAGTCTCTCATTTCACCTGGATGGGTATAACTGTCTTCTGACTGGTGTTTCCATCTCTACCCTCTCCCTTTCTAAGTCATCCTCCACGCGATCCCCAGATTAACTCTCCGGAAGTGGTTCTGAAATACCAGCATCACTTGTGAATTAATGAAGATACAAATACTCAGCCCTACTCTGGACCTCTTGAATCAGTAACTGTGGGGGTGGAACTTGTGTTTTCACAAGCCCTCCAAGTGGTTGGTTCTGTTGCAGGCTAATGCTTGTCCTAAAGCACTGCTGTGGTAACATGCTAGCTTGGCATGTTATCCTTGGCTTGGCCTCCAAAGCCCTAGATGATCTGGCTCTAATCCCCTACTCTTCCCACTTGTACTCTTCAGGTACTCAGAGTATTTTTCCTGTGTTTTGCCTTTCTCCCACTTTCCTTTTGCAAGCTTATTCTTCCCAAGATGTCTGTCATTGATACCCAATGGCCCTTCGAGGTCCCGTTTAAACAGCATTGCTCTAGTAACATCTTCCCTGATCCAATTTGAAGTCTTTTTTCCTTCTTTTGTGCTCCAGTACCAACTTGTAGCTCTCATTGCCCGTATTCATTTCTTTCTTTAAATATAGCTCTTTTTGCAACCCATTTCCTCTGAGTATAAACTCCTTCAAACTATGGACTAGGTCCTGCTTATGTGCATCGTCTATCATATTTAAAGCCAACGCGTGGACATAAAGCAAACTCAAATATTTATAAAATCAACAAATAGCTGGGGAATGGATAGAAGGAGGAAATGACTGTTTTAAAACAAATGTAGTTTTATTACTTCATGGTGCCTCCACAGCACTTTGTCATCATGGTTTGAGCTTATATGCTTATTTTGCCTATGAGATCATGAGTTGCTAAAAGGAATCCTGTCTTACCCATCTTCGTGTTTAAAATAAGCCTCTTGTTTTCATCATTTGTCTCTCTTGCTTGAAACCTTGCACGGGCTCCCCATATCTTACAGCGGAACTTTCAAACCTGCATTGCCGATAGCCAAGGTTTTTCATAATCCTATCTTCCATTGTTACCTAACCCAATTATTTACAGCCAGACTAATCTATTAAATTCTGATCATCCCTGCAGTCACACCTTTGCCTAGACTGTACTGCCTATTATTTTTCTGACAAATCACAGCCAATCTTTAAGTCCCAGCTAAACATTGAGCTTATCCATGAAGCCTTCCATGACCTCCACACCCCTGTGATTGCAGGTTCTGGTGAATTACAGCACCTATCTGTATTTCTCTTCATACTTAATTATATATTACCTCCCTTTTAAGGCATATCCCCTTTCTTCCAACTTGTCATTGTCATTTCTGGAGACAATGCCATATAATTCTGTGGCTCCCAAAGTACTTAGCCCTGGGTTGGGCACAAAATGGGTGCTACATATAGAAAGCCAGGGGACAAACTTGAGTTCTAGATATAACTGAGGGATGGAATAATAATAATAGCTACACTAAAATATATGTTAGGCACTGACAGAAGAGCTTTACCTATATTAACTCATCTAAATCTCCCAATGAGATTGGAGTCATTGGGAGATTGAGGACTCATAGGAGTCATCCTATGAGATGATGACTACCATAATCCCCATTTTACAGATGAGGAAATTGAGTCATAAAGCTAATAAATGACAGATCTGGGCTCAAACCCAGGTAGTCTGGCTCCAGAATCTCTACTTAGGAATCATTGACAAACAAAAGGTGGAAACACAAACTCAGTCAATGTGGATTGGGGAGAAAAGGAGGACCCAGGAAGGCCTGAAGAAAGGCTGCCATGTCAGGCACAATGCACAGAACAATTGAGGAGAGGCGATCCTTACCTGATGGTGAAGGTGCCGTTGTAGGCGTTAGGCTCTGGCTCAGGCACTCTGTGGAGCTTCTGCTTTGGGCTGAGACCATTACATGACAGCGCCTCATTTTTGCAGGTACAGAGCTCACATATGCTGAAGTTTATGGTGGCATTCTGTTCCGGCTGCTTCTTTTCTGGGGTTTATTTTACACCAGGAAGACCTGTGGATACTGAATACTGAGTCGAAGGAAAAAGAACTGTCTCAGATGGCATTGGTTGCTGAGATATGTTAACTCCCAGGCCCACAGGTAGAACTGTGACTTGAGTCAGGTTTGGTTGTGCAAGTGTCACCTCAGGGTGTTTCGGAGGGGAAGCTGTAGTCTGCTGTAGGGATGTAGAATGACAAGCCTCCATAGTGGGTTCTGGAATTGTGGTTTGCTCTAGGTCCACATGATGAACTGTGACACTGGATGATGTTGAATACTGACCTTGATCCTTACTTCAAGTTGGAACTGTCACCTCCTGCTGGAATGGAGATTGAAATACAGCGTCCTGAGGTGCCTCTGGAGGCTGTGTTGGTGTGTCCTGCATGATTGGATAAGGTACAGTCTCCATATTGCATCCTGCAGTAATGGTAGTTTCCACATCCATAGGTTGACTTGTGAGTTGAGTGTGGTTTGGCTGTGCAAGTGTCATCTCAGGGTGTTTTAGAGGGGGAGCTGTAGTCTGCTGCCGGGCTGTAGAATATTCAGACTCTGTAGTAGATTGTGGAGTTCTGCTAAGCTCCAGGTCCAAAGGTTTAACTATGATACTGGGTGATACTGGATGCTCAGCATGATCCTGATCTGGGGCTGGAACTGGCACCTCGGGATACAATGGAGACTGAGCTACAACTTCCTTAATGAGCTCTGGAGGCTGAGTTTGGGTCTGCTGCACGGTTGGAGAAGGTTCAACCTCTAAACTGGATTCCAGAGTTAACGTAAGTTCCAGGTCCAAAGGTTGAACTGTGACCTCAGTTAAGGTTGGATGCTGAGCCGGAACTTGCTCTCGTTTGGAAGTGTCACCTCGTGGTATGTTGGAAGAACTATAGTCTCCTGCAGGGGTGTGGAATGTTCACCTCCATAGTAGGTTCTGGAGTTGTGGTAAGCCCCTGGTCTAAAGGTTGAACTGTGACACTGGGTGATGCTGGACGCTCAGTGTGATCCCGATCTGGTGTTGGAACGATTGGGTTCTGATATACTGGAAGCTGAGCTACAAAAACCTCCTTAGGTGGTTCTGGAGGCTGTGTTAAGTTATCCTACATGGATGGAGAAGGTTCATCCTCCTTACTGGGTTGTTGCCTTATGGTCAGTTCAAGGTCCAAAGGTTGAATTGTGACCTCTGTCAAGGTGGGATGCTGAGCCTGAACTTGCTCTGCATTTGGAAATGTCACCTCGGGCTATGTTGGAGGAAATGCAGTCTGCTGCAGGGCTGCAGAATATCCAGCCTCCGTTGTAGGTTCTGGAGCTGTGGGAAGACCCTGGTCCAAAGGTTTAAATGTGACTCTGGGCAAGTTTGAATGCTGAGCTTGATCCTGTCCTAGTGTTGGAATTGTCATCTCATAATGCACTGGAGTTTGTGCTACAACCTCCTTAGGTGGCGCCGGAGGCTGAGATGGGGCCTCCTGCTTGGCTGGAGCAGGTTCTGTCGCTTTAAGGGGTTCCAGAGGTAGGCCTGGGAACGCCTGTTGGACTGGAGAAGATTCCATGTTCTCAGGGGGCTGTAGAAGGTGAGGAAGGGTCCCTTGAGGGACTGGAAATGGTTCCACCTTTGCAGGGAGTTCTGGTGACTGAGCCTGAAGCTCCTGCTCTGTGGGAGAAGGTACCACCTCCTTAGGGGGCTACGGACATAGAGCTGAGCTCCCCTGGGGAACCGGAGACTGAGCTGGGGCCTCCTCCTGGATTAAAGAAAGCTCTATCCCTCCAGGGGGTTCTGGAGTCTGAGTAGGGTCCTCCTGCTGCACTGGAGGATGTTCAACCTCTTACTGGGCTCTAGAGTTAAGACAACCTCCAGATCCATGGGTTTAACTGTGATATTAGGCAACACTGGATGTTCAACTTCACCTGGACCTAGAGGTGAGAATGTCACTTCATTATGTACTGAAGGTTGAGCTGCACCATCTGTAGAGGCCCCTGGAGGCTGAGTTGGGTGCTGATGCTGGACTGGAGAAGGTCCAACCCACTCAGTGGGCTTTGGATGCTGAGCTGAGCTCTCCTGCTGGATTGGAGAAGGGTCAGTTTCCTGAGGAAGCTCTTCAGGTTGAGTTGGGGCTCCCTGCTGAACTGCAGAAGGTTCATCATTTTCAGAGGGGGTTGGATGCTGATCTGAAAATTCTTGCTGGACTGACAATGGTTCCAACTGCTAAGGGAAGACTGTAGACTGAGCCGAGGTTTCTTGTTGGGGTGGAGAAGTTTCAACCTCATTAGTGAACGCTAGAGTTACGATAAGTACAAGATCCACAGGTTTAACAGTGACATCGGGCCGCTGCAGAAGCTGAGCTTGATCCTGACCTAGAGGAGAAACTGTTGTCACAGGATGCTCTGCAGAGAAAACTACAGTCACATTAGAGAGCTCTGGAGACTGAGTTGGAGAGGATTCCACCTCACCATGGGACTCTGGATGCTGAGCTGTGGCTTCCTGCTGAGGTGGAGCAGGTACAACGTCAGGAGCCTGTGAAAGCTGATCTGGAGTCTATTGCTGGCTTGTGGCAGGTATAACCTCTTCTCCACGATGCTCCGGATACTGAGCTGGGGTCTCCGCTTGTACTGAAGGTTTATTATGTGTACTGTCTTCTAGAGTGCGGCTGGAGCCTCCTGCTGAACTGGCAAAAGTTCAACCTCCTCAGGTGGCTGTGAAGGCAGTGTGGGGGCCTCATGTTGCACCGTAGAAAATTCTGCATTAGTAAGGGGCACTGAGGCTGAGCTGAAGGCTTGCGCTGATTTGGAGAAGGTCCCACCTCTGGAGTGGGTTCTTTTGTTATGGTAAGCTCCACATCTGCATGTTTGACAATGACACTGGATAAGTCTGAATGCTGAGCATGAGGGTGACTTGGAGGTGAAACTGTCATTTCATGATGCTCTGGAGGTTGAGCTGGCTGTTCCTGTTGAGTCGGAGAAGGTTCCACCTCCCCTGAAGGAGGCTCTGAAGGCTGAGCTGGTTGCTCCTGCAGGGTTGCAGAAGTTTCTAGCTCCGCTGGAGACAGAGCTGGGATCTCCTGCTGGGTTGCAGAAGATTCTGCCTCATTAGGGGTCTCTGGATACTGAGCTGAGGCTTCCTCCTTGGTTGCAGAGGTTTCAGGTTCTCCAAAAGACTCTGAAAGCTGAGCTGGAATGTCCTGCTGGGTTGCTGGTTTCACCTCCTCGGGAGGCTGTGTAGGCTCAGAAGGCTGAGTCGGTTGCTTCTGTGCACTAGGAGAAGGCTCAGCTTCCCCAAGAGGCCCTGGGGGCTGACCTGTGGGCTCCTGCTGGGTTGGAGAAGGTTCAACTTCCCCAGGAGGCTCAGAAGGCTGAGCTGGTTGCTCCTGCTCCCTTGAAGGCTCAACCTCTCCAGGAGGCTCTGGAGGCATAGCTGAGGTCTCTTGTTGGGTTGGAGAAGATTCTGTCCCCTCAGGATGCTCAAGCGGTGGAGTCAGGTCCTCCTGCTGAGCTGCAGGAAATTCAGCTTCTGTAGTGGGCTCTGGAGTGATGGTTAAGTTCCAAATTCAGAGGTTGAGGTGTAACACTGGGCAAGTTGGAATGAGCGTGACGCTGAATGCCAGGTAGAGGTGCTACCTCTTCACTCACTGGAATTTCATGTACATACTCAGTAGGGAGACCTGGAGCCTGAGTTGGGGCATCTTGATGGAGTAGAGAAGGTTCACCTCCTCAGGGCTCTCTGGAAGCTGAGATGGGGTCTCCTGCTAGACTGGAGAAGGATCAACCTATTTAGTGACCTGTGGAGTTATGGTAAGTGCCAGATCCAGAGTTTTATCAGTGACATTGTACAAGTTTGACTGCTGAGCTTCATTTACCCCATGATGTGCTACTGGTCGAACTACAAGCTCCTTAAGTGTCTCCAAAGGCTGGGCGAGGGCCTCCTGAGAACTTGAAGTTTCTAGTTCCTCAGGGGCCTCTGAAGGCTGAGATGGAGCCTCCTGCTGAAGTGGAGGTGGTTCTACCTCTTCAGTGGGCTCTGGATGCTGAGTCTGGGCCTCTGCCTGGGGTGAAAAAGATTCAACCTCCTCAGGGGTCTGCGGATGCTGAGCAGGGCCCTCCTGGGGAAAAGATTCAGCCTCCTCAGTGAGCTCAGGATTACGAGGTTCGGCCTTCTGCTGGGATGGAGAAATATCTCATCCTCATCAGAAGACTCCCTGTCGTGTAGCTTTTGTGCCATATTTTCCTTGCGTGTGGCGTTGAGAGGCCTATACGTATCCCTATGTCAAAGTGGCCGCCTTCTCCCGAAAGGGTCCTCCTAGGAACAGAAAGGGAAATATTAATTCTGCATCTCCCCTGCTTTCTCTGGCCACAGTACTTTCTCCTCCTCAAATTTACCTGACTCTCACTTTGCCCTGAGCTTCTCTTACGCAGCAGAAATCGAAAAAAGCCCCTTGGAGGCACACACACACAGTTAGTGTTACATGTCCTTTTTGCATCTGTCTCACAATGTGTTACCTCTGGTCTTATTAGGACTAAATGGGTACCTCAGTCCATAATCACAATGAGCAAAATCACCACAGATCCGGGATCCTGAAAATCATTGCATGCATGCTGACCTTCCAGAAGTTCTCTGTGTCTGTCCAAAATGGCCCTCTAGTGTCTCTGGGGAGACCTTTACATGTAGCTTAGCATGGAATATAGGCAGGATTTTCAGCCCCACTCACCTTTCTTGGTCCTTGGCCAAGTGCCATCGTGCAGAGAAAACACTGCACAACGGCGCAGGGCAGAAACACGTTACTCTCTAGATGCGCTTCACACCAGTCCCTTTCGGACTTAGTCACACATGCAACATTTGCTGGGGTTGGGGTGTGGGCAGAAAGCGCTTTTATTTTCCTGGCTGCTCTATCCTATAAGTTGAATCACACCAAGTAAACACCTGAAACCAACGAGCAAAGTTATCTATACCTCTCTGACTTTCATACTGCAGGCTGTCACTGTGGTGTCAGTGAATTGTGGGATCAGTTTAAAGGCCATGACCAGCAGGGAAACACAAAATACTCTTTCTGAATACAAATAGAAGAGAAAAAAATCAGAGTGCAAAATAAGGTTGTTTCAGAAACTACTTATGTCCATATAGTATGTGTATACTGAATCGTGACATAAAACGTAGCTCACAGCCCAAGCACAGTGCGATCAGTAGAGAAGTCCTCAGTGGAAAGGGACCCCCTTCTTTTTGATAATCACTAGCAGTATGACCATGGGGCAATATATTTTCCCCTTCTCCTTCTCCATTTCCTTATTATAAAAGGAAGAGACAAACTACTGTCTAACCTTTCTCCCGGTTAAAATTCTATGAGGTTTGGATAAAGGGAATAGAGTAGGGGCATAAAAAACAGTAGGATGAGAAGCGAAGTTTCCTTGCCAAATTACAAAAGGGACTCATATGTTCTACCTTTTGTCAGCTTTGAGTGAGGCCAGCCCTTACATCCCCAACCATGTGGCCTTCCCTACCCCGGAGCCTCCTAGAAGGCCTCTGGCCTGGCCTGATGCCTAGGAACCAGGCATCAGGCCAGCAGGAACAGGTACAACCAAAACCTCTCCCCGTCCACCCTCTTTCCTTAAAGGACTAGTGAAAGGAGATGAATCGGTGCCAGTCCTGTTCTAAGTCAGCTTGGGCTGGGGAGCTAATTCTGCTAATAAATAAATTAGGGTAAACCATTAGGGTAATTAAACATTCTTCCTGCCTTTGGTCAGGAAATTGAAATAGATGAGTTCTAAGTTCTCCTCTAGTTGTAAAATTCTGCTTTCAAAACCAATATTTACCTTCTGCTTCTCTTTTTCACTTCCTCTTTTGCAAGTCTATGAGAATAAATCTGTTTTGAAAGAAAACGTGATCATGATTAGCCATTACAAGTATTTCCAAATCCTTATTCATTCCTTTTTACTTTAAATCTTATCTACCCAGTGAGATGATAACGTTTTTAAGGAAAGGAAATCTACCCTGTTTAATAATCCTTTGACTCTTCCACAGTACCTAACATAGGGACTTGCATGCAGCAGGCGATATATTTTATTGACTGTTTTAGATAACGTTCAACAGATAATTCCTAGTAAATCTCTTAGAAGTAGGAAAAGAAAATAAAAGTATCTAGCAGAAACCTAAGCATTGTTTTAAAGTCAAGACCAAGAGTAGGATGCCCATGATTACTGCTACTATTGATCATTGTGGAGGAGGTCTTAATCAGTACGATAAGAAAAAGGAAGTATTGGAAAGGAAGAGACAAAAATATTTCCACATGAAATGAGGGACCTAAAAAGACCAAAAGAATCAACCGAAATTTTATTGGAAACAACATGAGTAAGATGGCTCCATACAAAATCAAGAGATCCACATATAAGCCTCGATAGCTTTCCCATATAACACAAATAACTAACGAAGAAACAGAAGAAACATCCCATTTACTATATCAATTGAAATGCATAAAGTACCTAGGGATAAACTTAACCAAAAATTTGTAAGACCTATGTGATGAAAATATTAAAACTTTTCTGAAGGACATTAAGAAGATGTACTTACATGGCATGAGATACCATCCTCCTAGAAGGTTGAAAAGACATCAATTCTCCTCACATTAACCTCCAAATTCAATGCAATCCATTTATAGCCAAAATAATTTTTAAATGAAACCTGGCCAGCAGACATTTGGTAGAGAATATATGTAAGAATAGTTATGAAATGTATGAAAAAGAAGGTCAAAGAGTAGGACCTTGCCCTACCAGATATAACATATGTTATAGAGCAACTGGAATTAAGCACTGTGATATTGGTACTGGTACAGGACAAGATAACTGGATCACAGAATAGAGTCCAGATAAAGATAGGATATTAGACCAGGGAAGAAAGACTAAACCATTCAGTGAAATGTTTGAAAACAATGAGATGTTCATATAGGGGGAAAATGTTAGATCCCCTACCTCAACCACACGAAAAAAACAAATACAACAAATTCTAGACAGATTATTAAAGTACTTGAAGAAAATATTATAGATTATTTTTATGTCATGAGGTGACAAAGGCCTGGCTAACAAAACCCACCGCACATGAGCCATGAGGAGAGGTCGGGCAGATATGGTGGCTGACTGTCAACACACATCCTACTCTTCACAGCCCTTGCCCCCTTTTTCCCTGGACTGTTTGTCTTCTTCTTGTTGACTTATGAAACTCTTGGGAGTGCCCTGGTGGTCCAGTGGTTAGGCCTTGGCTCTTTCACTGCTGTGGCCCGAGGTTCAATCCCTGGTCAGGGAACTAAGATCCCGCAAGCTGCACAGCATGGCCAAACCCCCCACGCCCAAACAACCAAACAAACAAACAACAAACTCCTTAGAGTAAAGAAATACTGGCTTTCATTGAATTTCAGTGTTTCGAATCTTTCCAGTTTTTTTGTCTCTGAGGAGACAAGACAAAAGAGTGGAGTAGGGAGCACAAGCTTTGCAGTCGGGTGAAACTGGCTTCTGCTTTTGGTTTGGCCACTGGGGCCTTACATTGATCTCCTTCATCTATGAAGGAGGGATAGTAATATCAACCTTACAGGACTGTGGGCATTAAATCAGACAATATATGGAAAACTCTTCCTCCTACGCTTGGCATGAATCAGTGCTAAGCTGGTGTCACAGACAAGATGGTGGAATATATCAAAGGCTCTGCTTGTGGCATCAGGCTCTGAAGGCTCTTTCCCACCATAAGATTATAAAAATATTGCTTTTATTTTCTTCTAATACCTTTATGTGGTCTTTCTTCACATTTATGGAAATATGTTTCTTTAAGATGAAAAATGGGGATCTGCTATTATTTACCCCCCAAAGAGTTAGGCAGCTATTCTATCACCATTAATTCATTTTTTTTCACTGATTCGAATATTAAAACATGACATCTCAAAAGTCTTAAGAAAACATGGGTCTATTGCTTGACTCTATGCTACTTCAGATAAATATTCGGCTGCATTTTTCCTCACTGTGGAATTGACATAACGCCTCATCTCCCTTCCGCTGAACACCATTATTGGCTACCATAGGAAGAGCACTGCATGGCCCCTGTCCTCAAAAGTCTTATCATATAAGTGGGGAGAGGAAATAATGGTTACGACTCCTCGGTTTCACTGCAGAGGCTACAGGTTTAATCCCTACTTGGGGAACTAAGATCTTGCAGGCGAAATCAAAACAAAAGAAAACAAATGCAAGGTTAAACTACATAGAAGTTAAAAACAATAAAAAGGGGACTTTACAGAAATTGTCAAAAAGCAAAAAGCCATATGCCACCTGGAGATGTAGAGGGTACAGTCTGGGCAATGGCCAATGACTAGCAAGCTGACCCCATGCTAGTCCCCAGCCTCCTAGGCTCAGAAATCATACTCTTCCTCACCAAGAGAGAACTCATGTCTTCCTGTTGTGGCAGTCTCACTTTATCAATATCACAGGATTGATCAAAAATCAGAATGCCAAATTATTACTTAACAATGAGAAATAAATCTGTTCTACACACAGGGCATCCGTGTCAGCACAATCAGTGAATTACCTTTTGTAGATACAGGCCTCAGTGGCACACTCAAGCACAGTCACAAAATCGAAGGCTACTTGGTGAGAACAGAATTAGAAAAGGAATCAGCTGAATCGAGAATTTAATGGGAAGGCCTGAGGTAGCTGGATCGGCCCATCTCCTCAACAGGCACAGCCTGGCTAGTGGGCCTGACTCTTCAGTTATGCTGCCTAAGGTGCCATCTCTACTCTTGGGCAATGTGAGGATGGGCACTGCTCTCCTCCTTTATGAATAAAGACTCTGCATTGAACGACTTTCCCACCAGCTTCCTGGGCCTCTGCACCATGAGAAGCTGTTTCAGCTTTCTTGGGGATGGCCTCCTGAGCCTTCTTTCTTCAGCAGTGTTCGCCACAGATTACTGGGCATTCCGTTTCCTCCTGACGCTCTCATCTCCTCACCTTGGTCTCTCCTCACCTTTTCTATGCTTTCACTACTGACCAACCCTCCTGCAGATAGACACATTTCTATTGAGAAGTTAGTACATCATGTCAGGTTTTATTCAAGTCTGATAGGGCAGGAAGCCATTGGTCCTTACACATCTCTGCTCAGCTCCGTGATGTGCTAACATTGGTGTTTCTCTCTTGGGGGGCTGCCTTTTAAAAACTGTTTACCACTGTTGTTAGTTCTGAGGGGAGGGGACTGCTTTGCTATGGCCCCTAAGAAATGGTGACAAACCTCACAGGACAAGGATCAGGAGGGCTGGAGTATTCAGGGAACGCTTTATGAAGAAAGATAACTGAACTTGAGTTGGTTTGTGAGAGATTCATAGGACTTCCACAGGCAAAGCAAAATAAAGGAATTTTAGATGGTCAAAGGCACAGACAAAAGTAGGAATGGGTTTGGTGTAACTAGCGTATAGTGAGGAGCTGCTTTGGCTGGAATGCGGGGCTGCCATTACAAGAGAAAAGGTCAATAAAGTAGGTTGGATTGGTAGGGTAGAATCAAGACTGTCAGCTTATTAAAGTCACTCTTTTAATGTTAGCAACTGCCTGTTGGGAAAAGTAATAAACCATTATGTAACTGAACATAAAGGTAAACAGGCTAGCTCCAGGAATAGGCTACTATAAATATGACAAACTTCAGGGTAGCCTGCTGCAGGATTTTATTTGCAGTGTTTTAATGGAAGCTATCTACACAATTCCTAATACACCGGAGAAGAAAGCTGCTAAGTAAACCTAAGGAATTGAAGAGATCACACTTTTATCTTCTAGGCACATCCTTTTAGCCCTCCCAGGGTGACTGATCGCTCCATGAGTATGGAGATCCTATATCTCTCATCATTTCAGCCAACAAGTAAAGAAATCAACAGTAGAATGAGAGTGACTGGTGAGTACAACAAATCAGCATAGTTTTTTGTGTTGAAGAAATTTTACTATCATGTCAACTCTGGCCTTCTTATAAACTTCACTTGTCAAAATAGTCCAATGGCTTGTCACCATGGATCCAATTCCATAGAGATCTCCTGGGAGTGGAATTCCTTTAAAAATCCTGTGGAGACTTCCCTGGTGGCACAGTGGTTAGAATTCGCCTGCCAGTGAAGGGGACGCGGGTTTGATCCCTGGTCTGGGAAGGTCCGACATGCTGCGTAGCAACTAAGTCCATGAGCCACAATTCCTAAGCCCGCGTGCCTAGAGCCCGTACTCCACAAGAGTAGCCACCACAATGAGAAGCCCGCACACCGCCATGAAGACCCAACGCAGAGAAAAAACAAACAAAAACACAAACAAACAAACAAAAATCCTGGGAATATACTTTTCAGTAAAAGAACAAAGTGTATTCAGTCCTCCTGATTAAAGAGAAGAATCAAGTAGTAGGAGGAGGAAAGGTGGCTTTGATTCTCAGTTTGTGGGTTCTGAATCTGAATTAATTATTGTCCTTACCTCAATGAGACAGAGAATTGTAACCAAAATCGTCATTACTACAGTTACAGATATTGCCAAGATGAGTTTGTTGTTATAGCCATATCCTGAAACTTCTTCTGTGTGCTAAAAAAAATAAATAACAATTTTTTAAACACAAGGAGATGGAAGGGATGAAAGCTATTTTTAATCCTATTCTAAATGATAGTTAACTATTCTTAAAATACTATAAAACCCAATCCTTTCAGGTGAGTAGCTTCTATAAGAACAAGCCAAAATGAATGTTATTAATCTTACCATTAGCATTTTCTTCTAAAATTTATTTATCTACACATTATTTATCTTGTGTTATGCCTTTTCTCGTCTACCCTAGGAATAGTGGCACACACTCTAAACGAGCAAAGTGGGAGATCACTGTCGTAGGCAGTTTCATGGCTGAAGAAAAGATACAGACTAGGAGCCCGTGGTATTCCTGCCTGGGCATGTTAATGGCATGTCCTAAACTGAGTGAAAGTCCAGCTACCGTGTGTCAGGGGTTATCCTCACCTCACTTGACTGCTGCTCTTTCTGCTCACTCTGGGCTTCTGTGCTCTCACTGATATAGTTGTCAGTTTTCCACTGATCCATATGCCATTCCGCGTTGGAAACATTTACTTCTTGCTGCTTGCTGAGAAGTTTCATCAGGAGGCCTGTTTTAGAGATGAGGCTGGCACAGGCCAGCTGCACGTGGGCCTCTGAGCAGTCCATTTTCAAAGTCTGGATAACATGAGAAATGAGCCTTCGCATGTCATTATTGGGGATGAGGGACCAGAGCTGCTGGTTTAGCTGAGTTTCAACTTCATCACCTGGGGATGTGAGCCCTGGGAAAGTGAAGCCTGTGGGCTCGGAGGATAATTCAGTGCCCATGTTGTGGTACTCCCATTGTGTTTGTTGGTGTGTTGAACAGTTGGCATACTGTCATCTGCAGCAACAGTAGAATGTGCAGTGGAGACGTTCCTATGGGTAGTGTTTCCAGGGCCGTTTCCTCCTGGCAGAGTAGAGTTTCCTCTAGAAATAATTTCATCAGAAACATTTTGTGCAGTATTGTTTTCTGAACTAGTGTTTTCTGCAGAAGTGTCTGTAAAAGAAAATAATGCTGGAAAAGGATTTTCCTGAGAAGTCACTTCTCTTGAAGGTGAAACAGCCTCTCATGGAGGGGAATTTATGAGACTCCTTGCTACAGAGAACGGAGAGCTTGCAAGCATCATTCTACTGAGTGAACTTTTCTTTCTGAACTTTCGACTCCTTTTGACTTTGGGTTTTCTGTGGACCCGATGAGACTGAGTTTTATGCAAGATATATTTTTCACCAGAAGGTGAGATTAGTTCAGGAGCCTCAATATTTCTAACTCTAGACTTTACAGCTTCTAAAACAAAAATAGTGTGGGATAAGTCTTTTGATTTGCTTTTAACCTCAGATGGGGATTTTGGACGGATGGAGGCAAAAGGCCTGCCCTTGAAGTACTGTTTCAGGGAAGAGGAGCCTGCTGCCTTGTGTTCCTTTATGAATGAAGACTCTGCATTGGACGACGTTCCCACCAGCTTCCTGGGCCTCTGCACCATGAGAAGCTGTTTCAGCTTTCTTGGGGATGGCCTCCTGAGCCTTCTTTCTTCGGCAGTGTTCGCCACAGATTTCTGGGCATTCCGTTTCCTCCTGACGCTCTCATCTCCCACTGCTTTGAGGTGCATTTTCTGTATGCCCCTTGGGCCCCTGAGGACCCTGTTCACTCTCAGCAGCTTTTTCTCTGTACTCTCAATCTTTGCTAGGCTGTCTTTCTCTGGTTGGGCAGCTTCCAATTTCTTTTGAAAGATGTAGAGTTTAAACATGGCACCTAAATGGTTGGAACGCGTATGCGTGGCAGGTTTATCTTCCTTTTTAACCTCATCAAATTTTTCTTCGGTTTCTGCATCTAACAAATTTTCCAGAAAGTGAAGTTTCTTCAATTTATTTTTATTAGTTGAATTGTTGGGTACAGCTTTAACAGAAGGGCTCCTTGTACTGATTTTCAGAATGCCCAGTGGCATATCTCCATCTTGTGTATTTGAAAAAAGAAGTTGAATGAATGGTAATAATGTTGATTCCACATCTCCTAGATTTCCCTCTGAGATAAAAGGCAGTATGTAATTCAGTGCACTGATAATATCACTTTTATTTTTAAAGTCCAGCTGCTCATTCATGAAGCCTGACAAGCTGACAGCACTTTATCTGAGGATGCCCTCTCTGACTCAATACTCAGCTCGCTGCTGTTCTTCTTCCAGGCTTGCAACATCTTCATCAACGATCCTTTTGCATTCCCTATAGATGTTTCTTCATCTGTCAAAAATAACTGTTTTTGATCATTGAAGACTGATGGGACAGCTTTTAGTCAGTCCACAGCCAAATAAATTAGGAATCTGTCAACGTTTGAGTGCCACTTAGGAGAAAAAGAAACACACACTTAAGTCTATGACTGGCAACAGCAAAATGATATCTCTTGAAAAAGTGGCTATCTACTCAGAAAATTCTGTAGTGTGAAATACACTAACTATATTCAGGATTACTCCACTGGTTCCCAGGGGCCAGTACTGAAGAAAATCCAAGGCTGGAAGACAAATATTCCCCTACTCAGCGGGACTCTCTGCAGATGTACTGTGACTCCTCAAATTTATATACCCGATCCTGTCCTTCCTCAGAGGCAGAGGAGTGTGAGGCTTCCTCTATCCACCTCTTTAGTGTGCTTGCGTCCTTGCTACTATCACAGACGACCACGACAACGACCCCTGTTAACAGGTCGTCATCTGGACATTTTCTTCTCCACCCACCCACCGAGTCCTTTGCTCACTCCCTGCTTCCATATGTCCCAGCCCTCATAACAGATGGATCTATACAGGAAAAAAACACTATGTCCGCCTGGGCTCATTGCTAAAATTTGGGCAGGGATCTGGGGTATAAGAGATTTGCCCAATTTTAGGCCAACGTGGAATGTTCAACAAATCAATGGAATAATACTTGAGGTCCAAAATGCAGAAGGGAAAAAGCAACTTCTGTCAGATGGCTACTTTGCTTTCATTTCATTTTACTTCTAATATTTCCAGCTTTACTTGGGGAACCATCCAAAGCTTCTGACTGTGGGAAGGTAATGTGTACCATTGTGTAGCTGGGATTCTCTTCCAAAAGGATTAAAAGTATTTTTCCTAAGGGTCAAAGGAGGAGGGAAGTGTCATGAGAAAGGAGGAGCATGGGCTTGCAGAGAGCCCCAAACTGGGGAGAGGAGACCGGGGCACTAGGATCATAGCACTTAACACTTCTCACCTTGTTTCTCCTCACCTGTAAAAGGAGACTAAAAATGCCTTTTCTGCCCACTTCTGGGGGAGAAGGGAGTAATACAACTAGTAAAAAAAAATTGTTTGGGGGAGTTCCCTGGTGGTCAAGTGGTTAGGACCCGGCACTTTCCCTGCTGTGGCCTGGGTTCAGTCCCTGATTGTGGAGCTAAGATCCCACAACTGTGTGTCACAGACGAAAAAAACAAATTGTGTTGAAAAATCAGCGATATTGTCTTTATATAACTAGCAAAGTGTTATTATTTATGATGTGCTCTAGATCAGCGATAGAGACCTGTATTCAAGCTACGTGGGCATGAAAGCACATTTTGGAAGTCACCAAGTTAGTGCCAATAAATCTAATATATAGAAAAATAGTTGAAAGCCCCTGAGTGTTTTGTGGATAGAAAAGCATGAGATTCAGAGCAAGTTCAGAGCTTGAGAGTCTAAGAATAAACTAGCTCTCCATTCCATTAGAAGGACTAGGTAGCAGCTTCTGGTTATGGAACCAGAAACTCTCAGGCTCCATATAGGACATAAAACAGCATCACTTGTACTCTTTATAAAATTGCAGAAACAAACAAAATAAACAAAAATATATTTACACCTGTCCTATAACACAAATGGTACTTGAGACCTAATGTATATAAAATCAGTTTACAAACTGTGATGCACTCTATGAATAAGTTCTCATTTGCAGAGAGCACAGCATAAGATATGTGGCCATTAATGTTAATTCCCTTCCCGCTTCCATTCCTTTCTCTTGTCCCTTTATGTATGTGGATCAATAACATTATTAAGCTAACAATGTAACTGAGCAACTATTAGCTTAATAATGTAATCAACACTCTGATTCTTACCAAGGGGGTAGTTCTTAGAAACTTAGGGAGCTGGAACTCTGAACGAATGAATTGAAATAATGAAATTACATCATTAATTTTAATTTTAAATTAATTTTAAAAATTATCATCATTGATTACAAATAAAATTAAATTAAAAATTTATTATCCCACAATTGAGACTCACCACAATGTGTGACTTCTGTCAGGCATTCACTGTCACAATGCATCTTGACTGTCTTACAGACAACCTCAATGGTATTTTTAAATTGGCAGAGGCAGCAGGCCATACGGCTAGGTAAGATCCTATAAACGGAAACACAGATAATTAAATTCGTGGTAAAAGAGTTACTTGAGGGCTTCCCTGGTGGCGCAGTGGTTGAGAGTCCGCCTGCCGATGCAGGGGATGCGGGTTCGTGCCCTGGTCCGGGAAGATCCCACATGCCGCGGAGCTGCTGGGGCCGTGAGCCATGGCCGCTGAGCCTGCACGGCTGGAGCCTGTGCTCCGCGACGGGAGAGGCCACAACAGTGAGTGGCCCGCGTACCAAAAAAAAAAAAAAAAAAAAAGAGTTACTTGAGTAGGTAGAAGAGGTAGGCCAAGACCACCATAGACCAGTTAAAAAAGGAGTTCTTGGGGCATATGGACTGGAGAACTGAATAGGGGCCGGTTGGCCAATTGCTGCTCTTGACTGTTGTAAATAAATATAGAGGAGGAGAGAGGTGCCCAACAGAAGGATTAGGATGGCAGTAGGTATGGTATGCCTAGAAAAAAGGGAATAGGGATTACAATTGGGTGACACTGATCTGTAGTTTAATTCAGAATTATCTCCTTCCAACCCAAAAGCCTCACTTTGGGTTGAGAGTACACAGGAAGTAGGCAAACTTCTAAGAAGAGTCTGAATAAGACCGCACCTTCTGGAATCCCTTTCTCAGTTCCCATTTGTGAGTAGTAATATATTAGAAGTTATTCTAGTAATAAAAAAAGCATCGTGTGGTTAAACAATAACAGAGATCGCATTGGCCAAATCCAGACAAAAGGAACATTCCAAAGAATAACATTATCATTATAATAAGGTATAACATAGTTAATTTTAAAAAAGCACATGAGTTCATAGTGATACTCAAAATGAAGTGGGGGAGCTCTTCTGTATAGAATAATGTCAGCTAATAAATGCAAAATGGATGATAGAATAGGAAACTGTCATCTTGCAACTATCAATGTAATAATGGATTCAGACAGAGATTATCATTGATGCACAGTTGGGTGAAGAGTTGTTTGAAAGTAGGATCTTCACTGGTCCCAAAGTATCACCCCACAGATTATTTATCAATTACCAAGGGGAACAATAACTTTACCATGGAGAGATATGGAAGAAACCACCTTAATCAAGTGATCAAACTTAGCACTGGGCCATCCTGCTGGGATGGACAAATTTCAGCTTCCTCAGGGGGTTCCGTAGGTTCATCTGGGCACCCCAAAAAATCCCTAGGTAGGCTGTCCTCAGGATAAATGGCATCCATACTGGGATCTAAATAATCACCCTGCAACTGTCGTTCTAGACCCTGAGTGTTTTTTTGAAATTGGCCTATAGTTCCAACAATAATTTTGTCAAGCCGTTGATGCTGAACTAGATCTTTCTTCAGGTTTTGGGGTGAAACAATAAACTTCATTGGTGTTGAGCTGTTACTACCTAGAGGTGGAACAAGTATTTCAAATCATTAGTGACCTTCAGCCTCCTCTAGACCTATGTGTTTAGTCTTACTTTTGTGTCGAGAAGGGAGAACCAAGGGCTGATTCTGATCCCAGTCTAGCACTGGAACTGCCTCTGGGAGCTTTTGATGTTGGGTTTGCTTGTTATTCAGATCCTGATGTGGAACAGCAAACTGATCTGGCCCTGTAGGCAGCTCTCCAACCGAATCCGTGTCCGGGTATGGAACCCCAGTCTCAGTCAACTTCTGATGAGGCAGGGCCAACATCTGGACTGGAGACAAGGACGTTAAGTAATTAAAGCCCCCGGCTTCTGCCAGGGGTGTAAGGGCATGGGGCAATTTGGGAGGAGGGTCTGAGGCCTGTGAAGACCAAGCCTCTGTCAGCCGCGGGAGGTTGGGCGTCACCTGGACGGGCCCAAGGTCCCACTCCGGAGGCTGAACTGCCTGGACTAGAAGCCACCGACCTTGCCATGTGAGGAAGAGCCGTGACAACCAATGGCACAGCCGGGACATAACATGCAGCGGCTCCAGGGGCAGTGACCCAGGCCAGTGAGGAGCCGGAGCCAAATCCTGCGTCCGAGCTGAACCGCTATGCCAGCGCCAAAGCGACGGCTCACGTTAGCAACCGCGCGCCCCACCCCCGCCTAACGTCCCACCCGTTATTTATGACGTCTTTAGTTACGCCACCGTTATTAGGCTCATGCGGAGATCCAATCCGTGCCGACATAGTGGGACTTTCTCCAAGAGTCCCCAGGACGCAAGCCATCCTTCCCCCTGCAAAGGTGACAATTACCTTCCGCAGGGCCCTCTTCCCAACCCCGCCCTGCCCTGCCTGGCCCCAAACAATGAGGCGGGATGTGGGCTGCAGACCCGAGTGGCCCCAAACTCCAGCAGCCCAGGGGTTGAGGGGGGAGGGAAGGATGCAGAGCTTCCCGAGGAAACCAAAGGACCTGGCATTCTGGGAAATTCAAAAGTGCTAGTCCAGTTCTGGCAATCTGAACTCTTCCTCCTCAAAGCTGAAGTCTGAGAGACATTCCTGCTCCCTTTGGCCACATGGCTGACAAGAAAAGTAGCTGACCTGCAAAATGAGCACCAGTTAGGGTGGCGGGAGGGGAACACACCTTACAATTATTCGAAAATGTTGACATTTCCTGCAAACTCTCGGTATTCACGTCTCATTATTCATACACCACTCTATTATTAGGGGTCACCACTGAATCAGGGATGACTCCAGAACATCTGAAGGAGGAGTTTGGGCAGGTGAGCAATTCATTCTGGGAAAGAGAGTCTAAAACCACGGCCCTTTACATTACTATGGAAAACATCCCCCATCCCAACTTTTCAAAACAGAGCCATTAATCTAGAAAAAAACTACAGTGTCACTTTTCAGAGGTCTACCCTGTGTGCACATATGGAGAAGACACTTAGAATATTAAAGTCAGCATGTTAAGTAATTTTCATGTTAAGTAATTTTCTTGAAATACTGTAACTAGCACTCAGTTTAATTTCTTCACAGTCCTTTTCATAATCTATTTAATTTTAGTCCTTTTTAATTGTCTGTTACACCTTTAACACCTAAACTCCAAGAGAGAAGGAGCTTCACCTTATTTCCAGTGCCTAGCACATAATGGTTTCTAAATGGAACTGATTCCAAGATTGGCCTCATTTAGGAGTGGATCTGTTGTTATAATCAGGTTTGCAGAATCTTTAGTATCAATACAGAACCCTTTCCTCTCACATTTCATAGGAAGCTAGACTTCTTAAAGCACAAACATGGATACGTTTCAAGTTTCCTTGACTGATTTAAATTGAATTAAAATAATTATTTTATACAGGAAAAAACTTTCAAAATTTTTACATTTTTCAGAACATAACCACCTTTTCTTTCTCTACTTTCTTCCCTTCAAAACAAGCTTTGCAACATTGGGGTGAGTTAAATAATCAGAAATCTAGCCAAAAATTAAGCACTCAGTGACATGAAACACATTTTTTGCTCCTTTTTAATAAAACTCCTATATGCAGTACATTAATGTTTTCTTTCAGAAACTACGTTGACCACTTAATCCCTAATTTGACGCATCCATATAACTGGTTTACAGGAAGGTTCTTTGGCAAAATATTTAACACAAGATATATATGAGATGCTGAGATCTGGGTAATATACCTTACTTGAAAGGCATGAATAGTTTTTAAACAGTGTAGCATAATCACACTTAAGACCATAGTTACTTTGTTTCCAAATCCCTGCAATTCTATTTGAGGGGGGTTCTAAAAGGCCTGTGTCTTCTCCTGTGTCCACACGTAGACGTACACTGGTGGCCCTCAATCCTGCTCTCCAAACTTCAAATAAGGGGCCAGAGACAAGGCCCAGGACTTGGAAAAGTCCTAGAAATTCCCTGCCTCAAAAGCAGTTTCACCTTTTCCTAAGTAAGACAGAACTGAGTAGATATGCTGAAGTCTTCCACATCCTGCTGGGTGTTTTGAATTATGGCTACAGTGGCTGTGTACCCCTTGAGATTTTATCTCCACATACTTGAATTAAATCCTGTAGTCCCTCTTCGGTTCTAGCATCTGTGACCTCTTCACAGGGTCTATATGCCACAGTCGTTTTACCACTTTCTGTAATAAAGTTAACAAGGATCAATTCAGAAGTTTTCTTGTTCTAAAACTTCCTATATACAATGGTAGCACCGACTAATTAGACATTCTTTTGACTTCTAAAAACAGAAAATAAGACCATTTTCCTAGAAGTTCCCTCATCTGACACTTCAGTTTTTATTATAATTATTTGTGAAGACATATATAAGAAGTATCAACTTTATGATAAAGTTTTCAAAAACTTTATGATCTTAGAAATAAGAACTAAGGGGATTTCCTGGTGGCACAGTGGTTGGGAATCCGCCTGTCAGTGCAGGGGACATGGGTTCGAGCCCTGGTCTGGGAAGATCCCACAGGCCGCGGAGCAACTAGGCCCGTGCGCCACAACTACTGAGCCTGTGCTCTAGGGCTAATGAGACACAACTACTGAAGCCCACGTGCCACAACTACTGAAACCCCAGCACCTAGAGCCCGTGCTCCGCAACGAGAGAGGCCACAGCAATGAGGAGCCCGCACACCACAATGCAGAGTAGCCCCCACTCGCCCCAACTAGAGAAAGCCCATGTGCAGCAACAAAGACCCAACACAGCCAAAAACAAATAATAAATTTATAAAAAAAAAAAAAGAAATAAGAAATAAGGAATAAGGACATAGAAATTAAAAGCTGTGGAAACAAAAATGTTCAATCAAAATACAAATAAATAGGAAGGCATTAGGTGGGAGTCAAAGTGAGTTCAAACCTGGGAGAGATACCACTGGACTATAACAGATACTTCCTATTAGAAGCAAGGCAAGTGCCTACTCCTTGGGACCAAAATTCTACCAGATACAATGAACAAAGCTTTGGAGACAGAGACAGAGAGAGGGAGCATTTGAACACTCTACTGGTAGAAACTGGCCCATGTACCCTTTGGACAATACAGCTTTCCTCAAGGCAAGCTAGAGCCACCAGGATTTTTGGTCTAAGGGGTTTTGTGTACATATAAGGAGTACCTTGGCATATTAGGCACAAACAACCCAGTCATTTAGTTTGGTTCTTAAAGGTTGTTACCCAGAGTTGACAGCTGATGGAGATTCTGCCTGACGACCAGAGAAGTCAAACTTCACTGGAAGGACTGCCCAGGCTGGAAGGCCAAGACCAATCAAGGGTCAACTCTTACAAGCCAATAAGGTCTCTGACAACTTACCTAGAATTTCTCAGTCTCTAAGCCTGCAGGGCTGTGAAGCAGGGGAGCAATTCTGTTCCGGGAATCTACTAATCATAAAGTTTCCTTTGGGCACAGCCTGTGACATTCTCACCTCTGTATAACTCGATAGGGAACACAATCAACGCTATTCAATAGCATGACCAGTTTCAAGGCTCGCAAAAACATAGCCGATTATTATATAAGAATCACATTCACCCAATACATTAGAAATGAAAACTGAAATTCAACTGATTCCAAAAAGATAGCCTAATAAACACTTCAACAAGAAAACAACGGTAATAATAATAGTCAATATACTTTGTCTGCTTACTATGTTTCAGGCATAGTTCTAAGCTTTTTACATTCATCATCTCATTTACTCTTACAATATCCCCCATTTGGTGGTAAGCTGAATTACTAACCCTATTTGCAGATAAAGAAATTGCAGCTTAGAGATATTAAATACCTTCAAATATCTCTGGCTAGAAAAACCTACAATAGGGACAACAACAACAACAACAAAATCTAAGAGACAATGTTAGGACTCAAACACAGGTGTCCAAGGCTTATAATCACTACACTACTCTGTATGATAAGCAAGCAATTGAGGAAGAAGTGGATCAAACCCTTTCTGTATGAACTGAGGCAAGTCATTCTACATCTAAACACTGGGGACAATAATATTTGCTGTCGTTCTTCTCATAAATGCCACGAAGAACAAATTTAAGACTGTTGCTGTGAAAGCATATGGGGAATGAAAGAATATGTAATGTTTTAGATAACCATTATATTCATCCAATTAACTTTTCAGATAAGTTTATTTGCTCACTGAAACTGAAGCACTTCAACGACAATCAAAAAAGTCTTACCTAAAAGCACAATCAGTAATCTCTGAAATGCAACTGTCATAGCTTTCTGAATAGCAAGCTTCTGGGTTATCTTCCTTCTCATAAACAACAATAATGACCCTAAATCCAACCAAAACAGATGAATTTAAAACGCCTATATGAATAACTGATTTCTAGATTATATGTTTAAAACTAAAAATGCATCTGTGATTCTTAGATCATTACCTTAGTGATTAAGGGCAGGCACAACACTGGGCTACGGGTGAATGTCTCCGTTGCAGGTATACCCTGGCATGGCACATGCTTACTGCTCGGATCTATTCTGGAAGTTCCTAAAATACTAGACGGGAAATGCAAACTAAAATCGTGGCAGAAATCTCATATTACAGATTTCAAATGGACAAGCTTAGGCTGCACTGCTACAGACACTGCTCTCCTCTGCGTAAAGGGCTGGATTCATACAGTGAGATAGATTTGGTTGTAGTGCAGATGATCTGGCCTCTCCTCCACCATCACCCACTCACGTGAATGGTGGAGCCTCCTCCACCCCATTCGATAACAGCCCTGCCTCTGACTTAAAACCGTAAGCCCAAGTGCCATGGATTCTAGGAAAAATCTCAGTAGCAATTGGAATCCCCTTTCTAGGGATCTACATTTACTTTTTCCGCTCAGGCCATTTTATAGGAGGCAAAGGACTGAACATTTACACATGAGTTTATTTCAATCCTCAGACAATGATTTTGTTGAGATAACTGAAGGCCAGATTACATGTGTATTTGAAGAATTATTTTAGCACAAAACAAATTATTAACCAAACAAATAATAATAATAACTAATTTTCCCCCCTCCTAAGCTTCTTGGCAGGCAGCGAGTTCTAAAATTCTAAAGTTTAAGGTGCTGTCAGGTATTGCCTAAGATAAAAACCTATATTGTCGGGCAGAAAAGTTCTGCCCAGGGCTTTAGTTGCTTAGAAAAGGTGATGATGTATCTGAAAAGTTGAGTTTCAGAAAGAAAGGAAAAAAGAGAAATCCCACTCCCTCACCTCCCCCCACACACACATACTGGAAAACAGACCTTCCTCCAACTTATCCAAAGGTTCCTCAGCCATTCCAACTCCAGGACTCCAGCACTCGTGGGAGGGCAACACCACCTCTAAAGCACAGAAGACCTTCAGGCTTTGCTTCTGAAGTTGTGTCACAATATCTTCATTTTCCCTTTCTTCAAGGTTAGAAAGATCCTGAAGCTGTTAGGATTTTGAATTAAACGCTAGACTTCAACATATTCTTTGTTAGAAATAAAAGATAAACTCCAGGAATCCCAGGTAATAGTTTAGGTATGCTATCCCTTCAAAATCAACTGAGACTTGCAAATGAATGACTAGATATGGACAACTATTTTTTATGATATACCATAGAAATACTGGAGAAAATTATGGACACCACCATCCAAGTCATTGAGATTATCACTAATTCTAGGTGGAAGGCCAATGCTCAGATACTTCCATGTGGAAGTCTCTCACATCTCCTCCCCATAGCCATGTTCTATTCTGCTCTGTAAAGTCTAGGAGTTCGATGTTGAAAAGAGTCTGCTTAGTCAAAGAAAGTCTACAGAGTTTACCTTAATGATCCTTTTTGACCACTCATGGAAAACAAAAATGTAATTTGCCAATTCTTGGCATCTGGAGCTGTTTACGGCAAGCGTATTATGATGAACCACCTTATGTCTGGTGCCAAGACGAACCTAAAGACATAAAAGACTTAAAACTATCACAACCCTACATAGAGATTTATTTTGGATATACCTGAGATTTATTAATTCCAATTTCATAGAGTGTTTGTGAAGATTAAGTAGGACATTTTAAGCAATGAGTTCACAGTGAGTCCTAAATAAATGTTATTAATTATTTTTAAGTCAGTACTTTTCTGCATCATTTCCAGGGCCCCTGATTAACAGAAGGTTCCCTGACATCCGGTGGTGAAAGTGATGATGAAGGCATCCAAGGAAGCCCAGCAGAAGCCTATTATGGGCCTGGGGGTAAGCAAAGGAATGGACTGTTTTACTCATCTCATCCTGTAGCTCCTGCTTGAGAATATGACCTGAAGAGGAGACAAGATGGACCTGCCACTGAATTAGGACATGAATCTGTAGCACTCCCTCCCCAAGTTACTAACCCCTGTTAGAAGAGGGAATATATATACCTCTATAAATGTAAATAAAGCATCAAAAAGAATTAGAGATTCATCTGCATTAACAAGCTTCTTTGAGAGTGCAAATATTTCCAGTCTTAACTCTCTAAATAACTTACATATTACTGTGGATTTTATACATCACTACTTCTTTCTGAAATGTCTATTTCCATTTGAACAGGGTGTAATATATAAATTTAGTCATAAAAATTCAAATAATACAAATAAAATCAAAGCATTGTTAATTCTTTGTTGATTTGTTTGTGCATCTTCCTCTGTCACTAGTTTATGAGCTCCTCAGTGCTTGAAGGAACCACATATTATTCTTTCCTTGTTACCAGAAAGAAGAATACATATTGGCATATAATAGAGGAGTGATGGTCTGTTGACTGAGTGAATGAATGAGTACATAAGAAAATGAAGTTACTTTCTCCAACTGAAGCTGCCTGCTGGGAAGGAGAAATGAAGATTAATTTTTAAATATTGAGTGTCGCATGGGATGCTAGGCCCTGTACGGTGAGTCATAATGGAGCTGTCGTGGACAATTAGGAAGCTTCAGAAGGGCTTGAGCCCCTGGGTAGTAGAGACAGCTGACATCTGGGATAACCTTGAAACAGGTCTTGCTGGCAAACCTTTCCCTTCGTGCTACTAAGAAAAGCTCAGATACATTAGGCCTTTCCTTGGTTTTATTTTAAGATGTTATTCTCTTTTCTGTATTTATAAAAAACACAGGGGAAGTAAGATAAGAAGTATGTATACCTGCCAATGAATAAAAGAACACATAATTGGAACTTCCATGCTGGTGCAGTGGTTAAGACTCCATGCTCCCAATGCAGGGGGCCTGGGTTCGATCCCTGGTCCGTGAACCAGGTCTCACATGTATGCTGCAACGAAGAGTTTGCACGTCAAATTTCAGGAGCCTGCGAGCCACAAAAAAAGGAGCCTGCCTACTGCAAGTGGGGAGCCCACATGCCACAACTGGGGAGCCCTTGAGCCGCACCTAAGGAGCTATCTGCTGCAACTGAGATCCAGTGCAAGCAAATAAATAAATAAAATTGAAAAAGAACGCATAAGTAAAGTAGGGAAAAATTTCGGGATTGTGGGTAGTAAACTAAGGCTCTGCATTAAATATACAAATCTAATACGAATGCCCTTTCCTCTCAACTCTATAGTGACTTGGAGAACATTTTCTTCATTACGCTATCAGTGACGGGCTATATGCTGTGAAAATCTCACAACCTACGCTTATGGAATAGTCTTTATGTGCAATATAAGAAAAGTACTCATTACTCACAACTGATACTAAGTAACTGTTTCATAATCTTTCCAGGACCATCTGTCATATCTGAGTGGTACGTGAAATGGTCGCAGGGTCCGCAAATAAAAGCATGTCTGACAAAAATCATTTCAATCCCAGGGAGTACAGCCAGGATTGAAGAGGGTGTTAAACAGCGTACAGAACTGAGAGTTAGTGTACCTGGAGTCACATCTGAGGAGAGTTCTCAGATTCAATAAAGGTGAAATCAGTGAGTAAAGAAATATGGGTGTGAAGAGGCAGCAAGGTCAGTAGGAAGTAGCCAGAACAAGAAGCCAATCAGAGAAGACACACAATTATAAAGGGAAAGGTCTGGGAAGTCTAAGCCTCACTCCCTTATTCAGAGGAATTGAAAAGGCCCTGAACATAATGAAATGTTAATTCTGGGGAGGTAAAACTGGACGGCATGTTAATATGGAATAAGGTTTCTACAATGCACTAAAGAATATTTACCCATTTTCTGGAATCTGAAGTGAGTTCTTAATAGGCAGTTTGAGAGTGATGATGATGATGAAGCCTCCTTTATCTTACATCTGACAAAAGTTTGTCAAGCTTGGGACTTCCCTGTTGGCACACTGGTTAAGAGTCTGGGTGCCAATGCAGGGGACACGGGTTCAATCCTTGTCCGGAAAAATCTCACATGCCGCAGAGCAACTAAGCCCGTGTACCACAACTACTGGGCCTGTGCTCTAGAGGCCGTGAGGCACAACTATTGAAGCCCGTGTGCCTAGAACCCGTGCTCCACAACAAGAGAAGCCGTCGCGATGAGAAGCCCATGCACTGCAACGAAGAACAAACTCCGCTCGCCGCAAATAGAGAAAGCCGGCATGCAGCAACAAGACCCAACACAGACAAAAATAAATTCATTAATTAATTAGAAAAATTTTTGTCAGCTTCACATATTTAAAATCCACATAAATGTATATATAAGTAAGATTCTTGTGAAGATTTCTTAAATTAAGGGGCAGCAGAAAATGACATGGGGTTTAACATCAGTTAAGTTTGGGTTTGGCCTCTAGTTTCCACGTTTACTGTCATGAACCTTAAGTAAGTCACTTAAGCATCCTGAGTTCGAGTTTCTTCATCTAAAAAAAAAGAAAGAAACAACTGGGGAACTGGGGGAACAGTGGAGCAGTGCATGTGAGAGCATTCTGTACACCACAGTGCTGTACAAACGCTGGCCATTATTTTTGTTTGTCGGTTTGTTTGTTTTTTCCCTGGTATCTTAGTTCCCAGACCAGGGGTTGAACCCGGGCCCTCAGCAGTGAAAGTGCAGAGTCCTAACCAGTGGACCACCAGGGAATTCCCGATGGCCTATTAGTTTTAAATTCAGCACTTCATCCCAGTAGAGCGAAGAATGCCACATTTGGACCCACCTTCACTGGAGATGTGTGAAAAAGCTGCTTCTGGTCGCATGGCTTTTGGGCTCTGTGGGCATCCCTTGCTGAGTAAAACTTGATGATGGCAGAGAACCCAGGACCTCCCACTGCTGCGTTTGGGAAGAGTCGGACCGAATACAGAAGGCCAAACTGAGAGAAGACTGTGAACAGAGAATGCTTTAGGGTGGTCTCACACTAAGAAAGTGCTGTAAATTTCAGGCCCAGGAAACCAAACCGCCCATTCCTTTATATTCCCCCAGCCCTTCACCACAGGCAACTGTGGTGAGCCTGTAACTCCAAACACTTCTCATTTCATGAACAAGGTTCCGTCTGAAATCCTAAGCTTCGAGAAGTATTAGGAGGCAATTCCTTCTGTTGGGGACTAACTCTCAAAAATCTATAGGGGTGAGCTGACTGCTCAGGTCGTCTCTAGGACTAAGATTCCTCTCAGCAGAGACCACAGGCAGATGAGGTACTGAAGCAGTACCCCGGGGCGCCCAGTTACTGGGGCACGGGGTGTCTTCCTCCACCCTTCCCTCCCCTCCGGCTCGGCTCAATTGCAAAGCCTCGGGGGTGGGTCCAGAGCTCAGCTCCCACACCAGCAAGGTTTTGTCACCCTCGATGGGAACCGCAAAAGGTACCAACTGCACCATCCCACCGTCACCGCACGTGCGCTGCTCGGGGAGCAAGTGGACTACGCTTGCGCACGCGCACCCGTGCTTTTTAAATACTTAGTGCCAATAAATCTAATATATAGAAAAATAGTTCAAAGCCCCTGAGTGCTTTGTGAATAGAAAAGCTTGAGATTCAGAGCAAGTTCAGAGCTTGACTGTCTAAGAATAAATTAGCTCTCCATTCCATTAGAAGGGCTAGGTAGCAGCTTCTGGTTATGGAATCCGAAACTCTCAGGCTCCAAATAGGACATAAAACAGCATCACTTGTACTCTTTATAAAATTGCAGAAACAAACAAAATAAACAAAACTATATTTACACCTGTCCTATAAGACAAAGGGTACTTGAGAACTAATGTATATAAAATCAGTTTACAAACTGTGATGCACTATATCAATAAGTTCTCATTTGCAGAGAGCACATCATAGGATATGAGGCCATTAATGTTAATTCCCTTCTGTAGGACATGGAAAGGAGACGTGACCCATGAGCCCCCCCCCCCCCCCCCAGCAAACTGAGGGCTGGCGAATAAGCCAGAACTGCAAACAGTCCTGATTGCTTTGAGCGCCCCCCCACCCCCGCCGCAAACCGGGGGCATGCAAATAAGCCAGAGTTGTGAACAGTTCTGAATGCTTCGAGCGCCCGCCCCCCCCCCCCCCCCCCCCCCCCCCCCCCCCCCCCGGCAAACCGGGTGCCTGCAAAAGAAGCATTGAGTGCTTTGGGCACTGATCCATGAGATGTCCTCAGTATAATCAGAGTGGTGGGAACGCAAGGAAATGTCCTTGTGCTACTTCAGTATAATCAAAATAATGGTGGAAACTTTGTGCTGTTCTTGCGCTCAAGGACGAAGCATGGCAAGTGCTCACGAAAGCCAATTATTGCTTGTATAATTAATAAAAACATAGGTTGCTGCTTTGGCACTTCTGAAATGTTAAGAAAACAAGTCTTAAAGTGTAAATCTAGATAATGCTTTAATAAAAGTTACCACAGCAAGACAGACGGCGCTGTTTTGCCTGAGGGAGCAGCAGCCCTCTCCTGCTGTTTGGCACAATTCATCTCGTGTGATGAGCTTACTTTCGGCCCTGTCCTAAGAAACTACAATATTTGACGCCCGAACAGGGACCTGAAGGTAAGTAAGTAATCGCGTGATCGCGGGACCGAAGGGGAAATTGGTCTACTCAGAGTAAGCGAAACCTTCGGCAACAGTAGAGTAACTGTAATGGGGAATTCCCATTCAGTAGAATTCCAATATAGTAAACTCCTGAAACAGTTATTATGGAGTTCAGGAGTAAAAGTGAAACAGGAATCTTTTGATGAATTGTTTGCACTGGTACGTAAACATTGTTACTGGTTTCAACCTACTGGTCACAACCAGTTAAATTTAAAAGTTTGGAAACAGGTTATGCGAGCCTTAAGAAGAGCTCATCAGCATGGAGACCCTATATCTGTCCGTGTTTGGTCTCTTTGTAAATTAATTTCCCTTGCCCTGAAACCATTACAATCGGAAACGAAAAGTGACAATGGGGCGCGTCCTCAGCGTCCGAATTCTGCTCCCCATCATTCTGCTGCTTTTCGTACTTTGTTTCGTGAGTCTCCTATAGAGGACCTTCCTCCGCCCTCTCCTCCCCTTGTGTCTGAGACGAGAGAGAATTTTTCGGATTCCAGTGATGAAGGGGCTTTTTATGATGGTAATAAAGATCGGGAGCAGGTTAGCAAACAAAATGAAATGCCACTTTCTCAACAGAATGAGATTTCTGACATACCTTCAAATTTAAAAAATTTGATGACTAAACTGGGAGAAAATAAAAGCAATACTATTATTCCTTCATATCACGAGCCATGTCCTATTATTCCTTCGGCTCCTCCTTTAGAATTAGCAGCTTATCCTGTTGGAGCCTCTCGTCAGTTTCGCTTTCCTCTAAAACCTGAATCTAATAGAATATTGTTGGAAGAAGAGATGAATAAACAAGAAAAGCAATATTCTAAATCATTTTTTGCTTTCCCTATTGTTAGACAAGCTATGTCTGCTAATGATCAATTTCCGAATGGATGTGTAAATGTTGATTATAACCATCATGATATAAAAATTTTAAAAATGTTAAAAGAAGCCATTAATGCATATGGGATGCATTCTAATTATGTTCAAGGACTTTTGTCTGGGTATGCTACTGAAAACATGTTAATTCCTCATGATTGGGAAGCGATTGCCAAAACTGTTCTTGAACCTGGACAATATATGCAGTTTAAAACTTGGTGGAGAGAGGAAACGGAAACCATGGCAAGGACTAATGCGGTCCGCAATCCTCCAGGGCCACTTTTAGATGAATTAATAGGAGCAGATGCATTTAGTAATCTACAAGCTCAAACTCAATTTGATGATTTACGAATCATTCAAATACGTATGTGTTCTTTACGAGCATGGTTACGAGTGGAACCCCCTGGAAAAACAGCACAATCTTTTACTAAGTTAATGCAAGGGCCTGGTGAGCCTTACACTGATTTCTTGTCTAGACTGCGTGCAGCCATTCAAAGAGCTGTAGCACAAACAGACATGCAAGATTTATTATTACAATCTTTGGCTTTTGAGAATACAAATTCTGAATTCCAGAAGGCATTGCGGCCTTTACAACTGGGCTGTAAACGCTCCAGTTGAGGAGTATATAAAAGCTTGCCATGATATTGGATCTCCTACTTATCAGGCCAATTTACTTGCAGCTGCCATAAATGAAGGGTTGAAAGATAATCGTATTAAATGTTACAATAGTGGAAAGTATGGACATGTGATGTGAGATTGTCGAAAAGGGCAAGGCCAGATATCAAAACAGGCTAAGAATGAGCAGCTACCTGGTATGTGTCGCCAATGTGGTAAAGGACGACACTGGGCTAATAAATGCCGTTCAAAAAGGAATAAGTTAGGAAATCTTTTGCCTCCACGAGATAATGTCTCGGGAAACGGGAAGCTAGGCCCAATCCGGGGCCACAACAACAATACGGGAAAAGTGACAGTAAACTCTCAACAGTATCCAGTAAGCAATGCCAGCTTTTATCAGACATTACAGGACAGTCTCCACCTCGGCTCTTAGTTACTGATCTCATGCACGCTACCAGCGGCAGTGCTGCCGTTGACTTAATTGCTCCTCGAGATTGTATCCTTACGCCAGCAGGAGGAGTACACAAATTAGCTACAGGAATTTATGGCCCTATACCTGCAGGAACTGTGGGACTATTATTAGGACGAAGTAGTTTGACTCTGCAGGGTGTAACAGTTCATACTGGAGTTATTGATGAGGATTATAATGGAGAAATTTCTATTATGATTTCTGTTTCAAAATCTATAGAATTTAATAAGGGACAAAGAATTGCTCAATTGTTATTGTTACCATATGTAAAACAAGCAGCCGCCCCCGTAAAGCGTACAGGGGGGTTCGGCAGCACGGGAAAAAATGTTTTTTGGCAATCCTTTCTCAATGACCAACGTCCTCAATTAACGATTACTTTTAACAATAATGTAAAATTTACGGGTCTTGTTGATACGGTAGCTGATGTGTCTATAATAAAACAGTCTGAATGGCCTTCATATTGGCCTTTAGAAAAGGTGGAAGTTACTTTTACAGGAATAGGAACATTGCATATGATTTGGCGCAGTAAGGAATTCTTGGGATGTAAAGGCCCGGAAGGACAAAAAGCTGTGTTGCAACCATATGTGGCCAATATTGGAATTAATTTATGGAGAAGAGATATACTACAACAATGGGGAACCTCTGTCTCCATACCAACAATTTCCCCTGAAACAATGCAAATGATATCAAATAAGGAATATGATTATTTGCAATTAAATGCTACTGAACCCCAATATGTAACTAAAATGGGGAAAGATTACACTGGGCTTGGATATCCAAATTTAGTGTAGGGGCCACTGCTCAAAAATTTGCATTACCATTAAAATGGTTGAAAGATAACCCTATATGGACAGAGCAGTGGCCCTTAACTCAAGAAAAATTACAAGCATTACACCAATTAATACAAAAACAATTGATAGCAGGACATATTAAAATATCCACTAGCCCTTGGAATTCACCTGTTTTTATAATTAAGAAAAAATCAGGTAAATGGAGAATGTTGACAGATTTACAAAAAATTAATGAGATTATTCAACCTATGAGGGCATTGCAATCTAGAATTCCATCTGCTGCAATGCTCCCTCGCAATTGGGAACTTATAATTATAGATTTAAAAGACTGTTTTTTTAATATACCATTAAAATCTCAAGATTGTGAAAGATTTGCATTTACTGTACCAGCCTTAAATCAAGAACATCCAGCTCAAAGATTTCAATGGAAAGTTCTCCCTCAGGGGATGTTAAATAGTCCAACTATATGCCAATTTTTTGTTAATCAGCCTCTGGAGGAATTACGTCACATGTATCCTGAGGCATGTATTCTTCATTATATGGATGACATTTTATTTGCTCATCCTCATCAACAAACATTACAGCAGATGTTACATCAAGCAGAGTTAAAATTTAAAGAATGGGGTTTACAGATAGCTCCTGAAAAAATTCAAAAATGTGCTCCCTGACAATATCTTGGACAAATTGTAACCAATACTCAGATTATTCCTCAAAAAGTACAAATTAGACGAGATTCTCTTGTAACATTAAATAATTTTCAAAAATTATTAGGAGATATTAATTGGTTACGTCCTAGGAATTCCTAGTAGGAATTCCTACTTATAAGTTACAAAATTTATTTCACACCTTAGAGGGCGATCCAACATTAAATAGTTACCGTAAACTTTCTCCCCAGGCTGAACAAGAACTTAAATGGATAGAAAAACATATACATGATGCACAATTGGATCGGATTGAGTCTCTGGATCATTTACGACTTATTGTATTTCATACTCCTCATTCTCCTACTGGTTTACTACAACAACAAGATAATCTCATAAAATGGATATTTTTAGCTCATAAAGCTCAAAAGAAATTGCAATCTCATGTACAAAAAATAGCTGATATTATTATTAAAGGTAGGTTACGATTAAGGCAACTATGTGGTCAGGACCCACATAAACTTATAGTCCCTTTTTCAAACAAAAAAATACAAACTCTTTCAACTAGAGGATAACTGACAAATTGCCTGTGCTCATTATATAGGTAAAATACATAATCATTATCCTTCTGATAAACGTTTACAGTTTTTGAAAAAGACTAATTGGATTTTGAAAAAAATAGTTCAATTAGATCCTGTTATAGGACCAACTTTTTTTACTGATACCAATAAAACGGGAAAAACAGGATATGCTAACAGTCATGATCATAAGGTGTTACAATCTCCATATGTTTCAATTCAAAAAACAGAACTATTTGCTATAATACTATTGTTACAAGATTATCCAATTGCTCTTAATATAATTACAGATTCTCAATATATGAAATTTACAGTTAAAAATATTAAAACCGCTTTTATCCCAGATAATGGATCAGAACTACATTCTTTATTTTTACAAATACAACATATAATTAGACTACGTACTACACCACTTTATATTACTCATATTCGTGCTCATACTCATTTACCCGGTCCATTGGTAGATGGAAATGATTTTATTGATACTTTAGTGAGTACTATACAATTAGCTACAGCAGAACATCATAGATATCATACTAATGCCAGAGGATTAAAAAATAAATTTAATCTTACATGGAAACAAACAAAAACTATTCTCCGTACATGCCTGCAATGTGCTGCTATTAATCAACCTTATTTGAATATTGGAGTTAACCCTAAAGGCTTATCTGCTAATACTATCTGACAAATGGATGTAACTCAATATCGTGGTTTTAGAAAGTTAAAATATATTCATAATTCTGTAGATACCTACTCTCATTTCTCATGGGCAACTCCATTATCTTCTGAAAGCTGATGCTGTAATAACTCATTTATTAGAAGCTTTTGCTGTTATGGGAATTCCCGACAGCATAAAAACTGATAATGCTTCTGCATATCATTCTCAAAAATGTCAGACATTTTTGCCACACATAATATACAACATGTTACAGGTATCCCAGGAAACAGTACGGGACAAACGGTTATTGAACGACAAAACCACACTTTGAAAAAAATGCTTATAAAACAAAAAGGGGAAGATGAGGTACAAAGTCTTGCTTTATTTACTCTTAATTTTTTAAATCATGGAGAAGATGATCTTAGTGCAGCTGACAGACGTTGGACAAAAACAAGTACACAAGAACTTAGACAGCCTGTTTTTATATTAAATGAAAATACTAACACTTGGGAACCTGGCGAGGTTCTTCGTTGGGGCCGAGGATATGCTTTTGTTTCTAAAGGAGCTGAATCCTATTGGGTGCCAGCTAAGAAGATAAAGCTTCGGGATGGCAACTAAGCGTAGCCTTGTGACGGGAATGACGAAGGGATGTGCGGAGATGGATTTGAGCAAGAGAGCATTCCGTGTGCCGTTGGATCAAAGAAAGAGGGCGTCTCAATTGACTTGGGGGCAAATGAAAAAGTTTGCAGGCACTGCTGAAGATCCTGTTATTTCACAGGGTAAACCCCTCACTAGCACCAATCTTTTTGTAGCTATATTGGCAATGTTGTCTGCACAGGTAATAAGCATATCAGCCAATGAGATAAATTGTACTAACCATACTTATTGGACTTATATTCCTAACCCTCCTCTTAATATGGGGGTTACCTGGTGGGATGCCCTAATTCTTGTATATGTAAATGAGTCTGGATGGTTGCCTGGTCCTTTTGATGATAGAGGCCCTTTGAAGCCAGAAGAAGAAGGAAGGATAATAGAAAATTACACTGTGGGTGTTAATGGACCTCCTATTTGTATGGGAAAGGGAGATCATTGTCTCAAAATGAATCATCAGGCATGGTTAAGTGCTGTCAAAAATGAAAGCAGATATCATGGGTTATATCTTTTGAGTGCTTATAGTTTTAAAAGTTTTAATTTCACTCTTAATGAAAATGTTTCTGCACCTTATTTGCCTCCATGCCAGGTGCCTCTTGTGGATCGATTATCGGATTGGGTCCATTGGACTCAATGCCGAGGAGAAATGTCTCAGGTTCTTGTTAATACTTCTTGGGGAAGCGTCATTGATTGGAGCCCTTTTGGCTCCGCCCGAGGAAAAAAGGGTTTGAAGGATTTATACTGGCATAAAGAAGATAACACTATTTATAGCGATACTATTAATGATACCATAGTATGACATGCTGGAGGGTTTTCTCCTCCTGGTCCTCATTTAATGGATATCCTATCCAAAAGGACTTGTGGAAGCTTATGGCAGCTCTGAGAAAGATTAATGCCTGGGTAGGACATTATGGTTAATAAATCTGAAAATCATAGTTTAATTTTTCATAAAGATGTTACTTGGTATACTCGTAGTTGTGTGAAATTACCTTATATATTGTTAAAGGGACCAGCTGTATGGAATGAGACTCAAGGTATTATAATGTGTAAAAATTGCTCTCTGTATACCTGTATTAACTCTAGTATATCTTTTAACATATCTACTGAAAGTCTGTATATCTTAGGAGCTCGAACAGGTCTTTGGCTTCCTGTCAGTCTTGGAAGGAAATGGCAAATATCTCTTCCTATGGCTGTTTTGCAATATTTAGTTGATGCATTAAAAAGAACTAAAAGATTTGTAGGAATGTTGATTGCAGCTGTCATGGGTATTATAGCCATGACAGCTTCTACTGCAGGATTGCTAATGCTCATTATAATAATAATCATATGTTTAATTGTAGTTCGACGACGAGTGATAGCTACCCGCCATGCAACATCGCAACAAGCTGCTGTGTTTTCCTTGATGCTGCACAAGCTGCAAAATAATTCCATGTAGTTTAGTACCGAGAGTAATGCTGCCGTGTTCTCCTTGATGCTACAAAAATTATAAAACAAAAAGGGGGAAATGTAGCGGGATAACTGAGGACATGGAAAGGAGACATGACCCATGAACCCCCCACCAGCAAACTGAGGGCTGGCGAATAAGCCAGAACTGCAAACAGTCCTGATTGCTTTGAGCCGCACCCCCGGCAAACCGGGGGCATGCAAATAAGCCAGAGTTGTGAACAGTTCTGAATGCTTCGAGCGCCCCCCCCGGCAAACCGGGTGCCTGCAAAAGAGGCACTGACTGCTTTGGGCACTGATCCATGAGATGTCCTCAGTATAATCAGAGTGGTGGGAACACAAGGAAATGTCCTTGTGCTACTTCAGTATAATCAAAATAATGGTGGGAACTTTGTGCTGTTCTTGCGCTCAAGGACGAAGCACGGCAGGTGCTCACAAAAGCCAATTACTGCTTGTATAATTAATAAAAACATAGGTTGCTGCTTTGGCACTTCTGAAATGTTAAGAAAACAAGTCTTAAAGTGTAAATCTAGATAATGCTTTAATAAAAGTTACCACAGCAAGACAGACGCTGCTGTTTTGCCTGAGCGAGCAGCAGCCCTCTCCTGCTGTGCTTTGGCACAATTCATCTCCTGTGATGAGCTTACTTTTGGCCCTGTCCTAAGAAACTACAACACCCTTCCCCCATCCATTCGTTTCTCTTGTTCCTTTATGTATGCGGTCAGTTACATTATTAAGCTAACAATGTAACTGAGCTATTATTAGCTTAATAACGTAAACAAGAATCTGATTTTTAGCAAGGGGGTAGTTCTTAGAAACTTAGGGAGCTGGAACTCTGAATGTATGAATTAAAATAATGCAATTACATCATGAATTTTAAAATTTATCGTCATTGATTAAAAATTAAAATTAAAATATTAAATTAAAAATTTATTATCCCACAATGGAGACTCACCACAACGTGTGAAGTCTGTCAGGCATCAACTGTCAGAACACAGCTTGACTCTTACAGACAACCTCAATAATATTTTTAAATTGGCAGAGGCAGCAGGCCATACGGCTAGGTAAGATCCTATAAATGAAAACACAGGTAATTAAATTCGTGGTAAAAGAGATACTTGAGTAGGCAGAAGAGGTAGGCCAAGGCCACCACAGACCAGTGCAAAAAGGAGTTCTTGGGGCATGTGGACTGTAGAACTGGATAGGGGCCGGTTGGCCAATTGCTGCTCTTGACTGTTGTAAATAAATATAGAGGAGGAGAGAGGTGCCCAACAGAAGGACTAAGATGGTAGTACATATAGTATGCCTAGAAAAAAGGGAATAGGGATTAGAATTGGGTGACACTGGTCTGTAGTTTAAATCCAAAGTATTTCCTTCCAACCTGAAAGCCTCACTTTGGGTTGAGAGTACACAGGAAGAACTCAGACTTCTAATAAGAGTCTGAATAAGACCGTTCCTTTTGGAATCCCTTTCTCAGTTCCTATTTGTGAGTAGTAATATATTAGAAATTATTCTAGTAATAAAACAGCATCGTGTGGTTAAACAATAACAGAGGTCACTTTGGCCAAATCTGGACAAAAGGAACATTCCAAAGAATAACATTATCATTATAATAAGTTATAATATAGTTAATTAAAAAAAAGCACATGAGTTCATAATCATACTCAAAATGAAAGTGGGGGGTGCTCTCCTTTATAAAATAATGTCAGCTAATAAATGCAAAAGGAATGACAGAATTTGAAAGTGTCATTTTGCATCTAACAATGTAATAATCGATTCAGACAAGGATTATGATTGATGCACAGCTGGGTGAAGAGTTGTTTGAAAGTAGGATCTTCAGTGACCCCAAAGTATCACGCCACATATTATTTTTCAATTACCAAGGGGAAAAATAACTTTACAATGGAGAGATATGGAAGATACCACCTTAATCAAGTGATCAAACTTAGCACTGGGACACCTGAAGTGATGAAGTATGAAGACTACATCACCTATATAGTATTTTTCCCCCCAAAGTTTACTTTGAATCTAATGAGGAAACGGACAAATCCAGATTGTGGGGCAATTTACAAGACAACTGGCTTAGACTCTTCAAGAATGCCAATGTCATAAAAGACCAAGAACAAAAATAGAAGGGAAATATTGTAGATTAAAGGAAACAAAGACAAGACATGCAATGCCTAATCTTATTTGGATCCTGTATCAAAGCAAAACACACTTAAAGAATGTTATTGGATTCTGGCCAAGAAGAAGTAACAAGGACCAATTTAACCTTGCACCTGAAGCAATGAAAAAATAAGACAGAACATATGAAAAAACAGTTTTCAAAAAACTGGACCTCAGGCAATAAAGTTCAGTAATCCCCAGGAGATAGGAAATAAATGAAGTGATCCCTATAATTGCCCTAATTTACTTCTCTGAGAGAGTTTCCAGGTCACGGTACAGGGAAGAGAAGTCCAGGCAGAGACAGGTGGACACCCTGACTGAGGAAATGGAGCTGAGATTCTGGGAAAACCAAGGTAACTAGAGTTCAAAAAGCAGAGTATCAGAGACAAAAGAAGTGCACAGACAAAGAACTCTGGAGATATGCAGAGGGATCTCTTGAGAATTCAACGAAGTATTTGTCAGTACATTTGTGTGAGGAATTACTTGATGCCAGGAAAAGAACCGTATGAAAGGATTAATAATAAGAATAACTGGATATTACACAGGGCTGTAGGAATAGTACCTGTTCTTACAAGTCAGACTGGAAAACCTCATGATACTCAGAAAGGACTTGTCTCAGTAGTTGCAAATAATGAGCTCCAGACTAAAGGGTACTTGGACTCCTACCCAACGAATCTTAAAAGCTAGACCTAAAAGAATAAAATTGTTTTGAGTAACTTAATTTCACCTAAACAAATCCCAAGCATTTTACAGGAATGTAAATATATATAGCACACAATAAACTAAAACTCACAATATCCGGGATCATATGAAAAATTGCCAACCATGCAAAGAAGTAGGAAAATATGCCCCATAGTGAGGAGAAAAGGCAATCAATCAAAACTAACCCATAATCTATACAGATGTTAGAACTGGCAGAAAAGAACATTTAAAATGTTATTATACCTGAAGTAAAGTTATTATAACTGTATTTCATATGTTAAAACACGTAGACTAAAAACTGAAAATGTTAAATAAGTACAGGCATGGAAAAGGTAAAAGATACCAAAATTGAGCTTCTAGCGATTAAAAACAATGTCTAAATTAAAAATATATTGAACGAGGTTGATGGCTGATTAGACACTGCAGAAGAAAGGGTCACTGAACATTAAGGCATAGTAATAGAAACTATCCAAAATGAAACAAAAAGAGTAACAAAACTAAACAACAACAAAACTGAATAGAGCATCAGTGAGCTGTGCAACAACTTCAAGTGGCCTAGTACATGTGTACTTAGAGTCCATGAAGGAGAGGAGAAATGCAAAAATTTGAAGAAATAATAGCCAAAATTTTTCCAAATTGGTAAACACTATAAAGCCTCAAAGTCAAGAAGATCAATGAAATTTAAGTATAAAAAACATGGACAAAACTACACCAAGGCACAAAAAATAATCAAATTGCTCAAAACCAACAATAAAGAGAAAAATTTAAAAGCAGCCAGAGGAAAAAACTATACACTACATACAGAGGAACAAAGATATCAATGACAGCAGAATTTTTGTTGGAAACAATGTAAATGAGAACACAGTGAAATAACATCTTTAAAGTAGTGAATTGAATTCTATCAAGCTAGAATTGTATACCCAAATCTGTCAAAACAAAAGCAAAATAAAGACTATCTCAGACATACAAAAGCTGAAAGAATTCATTACTAGTAGACTTTCACTTTAAGAAATGTTAAAAGAAGTATTTTCAAGCAGAAGGAAAATGACACCAGATTGGAATATGGATCTACACAAAAGATTAAGAATACTGGAATAGGGACTTCCCTGGTTGTTCAGTGTTTAAAAATCTGCCTTCCAATGCAGGGGTCAAGGGTTCAATCCCTGTTCCGGGAATATCCCACATGCGGTGGAGCAACTAAACCTGTACGTCACAAGTACTGAGCCTGCACTCTAGAGCCTGTGTGCCACAATTACTGAAGCCCATGCACCTAGAGTCTGTGCTCTGCAACAAGAGAAGACATCCAGTGAGAAGCCAGTGCACTGCAACGAAGAGTAGGCCCTGCTCACTGCAACTGGAGAAAGCCCCGGCGAAGCAAAAAAGACCCAACGCAGCAAAAAAATAAATTAAAGAAATACTTAAAAATTTTTTAAAAGGATTTTAGTCATTCAATATATGTCTCTGAACACAATGGAAATAAACTAGAAATTAACAAATCTGAAAAAGCTCCAAATATTTAGAAACTAAACAACACTCTTCTGAGTAAATTGTGGTCAAAGAAGAAATCAAAAGGGAAATCAGAAACTATTTTGAACTCACTGAAACTGAAAACATAATATGTCAACATGTGGGATATTGCTAAATCTGTACTCAGCTTCCTCAACTTCCACCTTAATCTGGGAAAACGAGAGCAAATTAAACACAGAGTAAGAGAAGAAAGAACACAATAAAGATCAAAGTAGAAATAAATAAAATGGATAACAGAAAAATACTATAGATATTAAAAGGATAATAAGAGAATATATAGAATAAACCAATAAATTCAAGATGAAATGGACAAATTCCTTGAAAGACAAGCACTACTAAAGTTTATTCAAGAATATAAATATTAGGGCTTCCCTGGTGGCACAGTGTTTGAGAGTCCACCTGCCAATGCAGGGGACACGGGTTCGTGCTCCGGTCTGTGAAGATTCCACATGCCACACAGTGGCTAGGCCCGTGAGCCATGGCCGATGAGCCTGCGCGTCTGGAGGCTGTGCTCTGCAACGGGAGAGGCCACTACAGTGAGAGGCCCGCAAAAAAAAAAAAAAAAAAAGAATACAGCTATTAAAGAAATTGGACGTACAGTTTAAAACCTTGCAACAAAGAAAGCTTCAAATCCAGGTGGCTTAACTGATAAATTCTACTGAACATTTAAGGAGTAAAATAATGTCAATTCTACACAAACACTACCAGAAAGTTGAAGAGAAGGGAATATTTCCCAACTTATTTATAAGGCCAACTTTCACCGTATCAAAAATAGACAATAACATTACAAGAAAACTATAGACCAATATCTCACATGAACACAGAGGCAAAAAGTTTTAACATATCAAATCCAGTATTGTATAAAAAGATGATACATCATGACCAACTGGGTTTATCTCAAGAATGAAAGGTTGGTTTAATATTTGAAAATCAATTTACCCAACTTAGTACACTAAAAAAGAAAAATCAGGACTTCTCTGGTGGGGCAGTGGTTAAGAATCCACCTGCCAGTGCAGGGGACATGGGTTTCAGCCCTGGTCCAGGAAGATCCCACATGCCACGGAGCAACTAAGCCCGTGCACCACAACTAATGAACCTGCGCTCTAGAGCCTGTGAGCCACAACTACTGAGCCCATGTGCCACAACTAGTGAAGCTCATTCACCTAGAGACTGTGCCCTGCAACAAGAGAAGCCACCGCAATGAGAAGCCTGCATACTGCAATGAAGTTTAGTCCCTGCTCACCACAACTAGAGAAAGCCTGCGTGCAGCAATGAAGACCCAAAGCAGCCAAAAATAAATAAACAAATTAAGAAAAAAAAGAAGGGAAAAATCACATAATCGTTGCAATAGATGCAGGAAAAAAATGAAATAATCTAACATTCATTCCTGATTTAAGAAAATAACAGCCCTCAGTACACTAGGAATGGAAGGAGACTTCCTCAACTTGATAAATGATTTTTACAAAAAACTTAACATCATATTTAATGCTGAAGGACAAAGTACTTTCTCTCCAGAATCACGACAAAAGCAAGGATGTCTGCTCTCATTACTTCTATTTGACATTGCACTGAAGGTTCTAGCCAGTGCAATAGGGAAACAAAAAAAAAAGAGATACTCAGAATGGAAACGGAGAAGTAAAATGATCTTTAATTGCAGATAACATGATTATGTAGAAAACCTGATAGAATCTACAAAATTGCTACTGGAACTAATAAATGAGTTTATCAAGTTTGCAGGGTACAAGATGAACATTCAAAAAGATTAATTTATCTCAACAAACAATCAGAGATCAAAGTTTTAAAATACTACTTATAATAGAATCAAACATATAAAATACTTAAAATAAATCTGATAAAATATGTAAAAGACTTGCACAGTGAAAACTGTAAAATATTGCTGGGGGAAATTAAGGAAGACCTAAATAAATGGAGAGATATAATGTATTCATGGATCTGAAGATTCAATATTGATACGATATCAATTCTCCCCAAATTGATTTATAGATCAAAATCCCAGTAGGCTTTTCTATAGAAATAGACAAGCTAATTCTAAATTTTATATGGAAATAAAATTTAGAATAACTAAAACAACGCTGAAAAAGAACAAAGTTGAAGAACTAACAGTAACTGATTTCAAGGCTTATGAAGGTACACTTTCAAGACATTGTGATAGTAGCGTAAAGATAGACAAAAAATCAAAGGAACAGAATAGAAAGTTCAGAAGTACAGAGATGTGGACAACTGACTTTCACGTTCAAAGGCATTTGAGAGGAGAAACGATAGTCTTTTCAGCAAATGATGCTGGAACAATTGAATATCCAGGTGCAAAAAAAAAGAACTTCCATCCAAACCATATACAGAAATGAACTGAAATTGGTTCAAAGATCTAAATGTAAAACATAAAACTTCTAGAGCAAAACAAGTGAAAAATTTTATGTCCTTGACTTACGCATGATTTCTTAGATACAACACCAAAAACATAATCCATAAAAGAAAAAAATAGATAAATTAGCCACCATCAAAATTAAGAATTTCTGCCCTGCAAAAGACACTACGGAGAGAATGAAAAGATGAGTCCCAGAATGGGAGAAAATACTTAGCAACTTACACATTGGATAAAGGACTAATTTCAAGAATATATAAAGAACTCTCAAAACTCCAGAAAAATATAGATAAAAGACTCAAAGATATACATATGGAAAATAAGCATATGAAAAGATGTTTGACAAGATTAATCATTAGGGATGCTAGAGTGAGAAAAAGTTACAAACCTATTAAACTATCTAAAATTAAAAATACTGAGCATAGCAAGTGTTGGCTGCAACATGAAGAGATGCAACTCTCATACACTGCTGGTAAGAGATGTAAAATGATCAAACCACTATGGAAAATAGGTATTTTTTAAAAACTTAAACATACACTTACCAATGATCCAGCCATTCTACTTGCAGGTATTTACCCAAGAGAAATGGAAGTATACATCCATACAAAGACTTGTACACAAATATTCATAGCAACTTTATCTGTGATAGACAAAGACTGAAACAACTCACATGTCCATTAATGGTGAATAGATAAATTGGGGTACATCCGTATAATGGAATAATATTCAACAACAAACAGAAATGAATTACTGATAAATACAAAAATATGGATGAAGATTAAAATAATCATGCTGAGTTAGAAGCCAGTTAGAAAAAAGTATACACTGCATGATTTCATTTACATAAAATTCTAGAAAATTAAAACAGAAAGAACATCAATGGTTGCATGGCGATTGGAAAGGGCAAGGAATGATGGGAAGCAATAATTACAAAGAAACATTAAGAAACTTTCTGAGGTGATGAACATTTTGATTTTGGTGATGTCTTCATGGTGTGTATGTATGTGTGTGTGTGAACACAGATTACTGTATGTCAATTATACCTCAAAAAGCTGTTAAAAGACATGATATTATATGAGAGAGACACTTGGGGAAAATTGAACAGCAACTCTTTATTAGGTAATATTATTGTGCAGGAATTTAATTTCTTCAATACTGTGTGTTAACAGTATTGTAGTTACATAGGGAAATTATTTTTTTATTTTTTATTTTTTATTTTTTTTGCGGTACACAGGCCTCTCACTGTTGTGGCCTCTCCCGTTGCAGAGCACAGGTTCCAGACGCGCAGGCCCAGCGGCCATGATTCACGGGCCCAGCCATTCCACGGCATGTGGGATCTTCCCGGAACGGGGCACGAACCCACGTCTCCTGCATCAGCAGGTGGACTCTCAACCACTGTGCCACCAGGGAAGCCCCGGGAAATAATTTTTAATATCCAGAGAGGAGGACATCCAGGTGACAAGAGAGGGATCACAATTGTGGCAGATGCTGTTGGAGGCTGAAGAAGATGAGGCTAGAGCAGTGACCGATGTGTGATGGCGTGGTGAAGACAGTCATTTGTCAGCTGACCTGACAAAGACGGTTGGAACAGACTGCTAAATGCAGGGTTCTTTCCGCATACTAATCTCATGCAATCCCCTCACCTAGCCTTGGCATAACAGAAACTTTCTATTAGCTTGCCATACTGGAGGGGGGATGGCACAATTTAAGGTGCAGTAAGTTGTGTAATAAACTATCACAATAGGGTTCTACATAAATAATTTTTTTAAATGGCAAAAAAAAGAAACTTCACCCTTCCCTCAAAACATATATGAAAATTAACTCAAAATGAATCATAGACCTAAATGGAACTATACAACTTCCGGAAGAAAACATAGGAGAAAATCTTTGTGATTTTGGGTTACACAATGGGGTCTCAGAAAAAGATTTCTTAGATAAGACACAAAAAAGCACAAACCATCCAAGAAAAATTGCTAAGGGACTTCCCTCGTGGTTAAGACTCCAAGTTCCCAAAGCAGGGAGCCCGGGTTCGATCCCTGGTCAGGGAACTAGATCCCACATGCATGCTGCAACTAAGAGTTCGCATGCCACAGCTAAGAAGCCCATGAGCCGCAACTAAGGAGTCCATCTGCTGCAACTAAGACCCAGCACAACCAAATAAATAAATAAATATGAAAAAAAATTGCTAAATTACAATTCATCAAACATTTAAAACTTCTAGTCTGCAGAAACATTTTAATACAATGAAGATAAGTCATAATCTGGGTGAAGATATTTACTAAACACATCTGAGAGAAAGGACTTTTTCCATTGCTTTTTATATAAAGCACTCTTAAAACTCAATATAAATATCCAATTAAAAAATGTATTTTAACAGACACTTCATTTAAAAAGATGTTTGCACATGAATAGACACTCAACATCATCAGCTATTACAGAAATGCAAAATGTGGCACAAACCACGAGATGGAACTATAACCTACTAGAAAGGCTAAATTTTTTTAAAAAACAAATATAATGATCAGGTGACAAAGTGGAGAAACTGCAACTCTCATTGACTGCTAGTGGGAAAGCAAAATGGCACAGGCACTTTAGAAAAAAGTTTAGCAGTTTCTTAAAAACTTAAATATGCACTTAGCATACAGTGAAGCAATCCCACACTTATGTATTTTACCCCAAAGAAATGAAAACATATGTTCACACACACATGTGAGTGTTTTCAGAGGCTTTGTTTATAATAGCCAAAAAACTAGAAACAACTCAAATGTTCATCAAATAATGAATGCATAAACAAATGTGTATCCACACAACTAGAATACTGCTCAGCAATAAAAAGGAATGAAATACTGACAGGTGCAACAAACCAGATGAATTTCCAAAGAGACTGGTTAAGTGAACAAAGCCAAAAACAAAAAGCTACATTCCACATGATTTCATTTATTAGATATTCTGGAAAAGGCAACATTATACAGACAAAAATCAGATTGGTGGTTGCCAAGGGGTGGTAGTGGGAGGAGGATGGATTGACTAGAAAGGGAGATAAGGGGTCTTTTGAGAGTGCAGAAGTTTTCTTTACCTCAAATGAGGTGGTGGCTACAGAACTATACGTTTGTCAAAACACATCACACTGTACATTTAAAAATAGTGAATTTTGTTAAATGAAAATTATAAATAAATCTGACTTAAGAAAATAATAAAAGAAAACTAAAAAAAAATAATTGAGTGAAAATAAATGTCAGAAAAATCAACTTACAGTTTTTCCAATTCAAGGGTCATCATGAGGATGCCTTCAATTGTTGTAAGTGACACTTGTGTTGTTCCCATGTCTCTGAAGGAGAAGCCCAAACATGCTTGATATAAAACCCAAAGACAAAAATTCTAAACTTAAGAAGATACTTAACATGTGATTACTTCAATTCTGGCTTCTGACTTGACATAGATGATAATTCCAAAGAGCTCTTATTGAAGAAATTTAAATTTGCATCATCAAATGAATGACCTTGGTGCTGAACAGCAGAATAATTTTTTTTATCCGAACTTCTCATTTTCAATTGCATCTACCTCTTTGATCACTCTTTTTAAAAAATAATGTACCCCTTATTCCTTTTTGCTTTCTGGGATAAATAATATTCCTACATGCACCTACATCTTCCATAACTATATGTGTTCTGCAACACTGTTCTCATTCTCTGCTGGCTGTCTTACTCATATATAGTCTTTCTTAATCCTTTTCTTTGCCAATAACTCTTATTTTCAATAACCCAGTTAAAATCTAAATTATGACATTTCAGCCAAAGTACTCAGTCTTTGACGAAAGCAAAAAAGAGCAGAAATTATCTCATGAGCCATGAAACTGTTGCAATACTTACAAATATTTTAATGCTGGCAATTTAAAAAGATAAGAATCTTCAACTGTTGTCAAAGGATTACGATTGAGAATTCTGAAAAATGGAATGGAATTAAAATTATCTGCATTTTCATTTACTTCCATGAAAGCTTATATTCATTTGTTTTGGTATGGAACTTGAAGGTTAAAAAAAAAATCATTTTCTGTCTTTACCTATAAATCACCCTTAGAATCTGTAAAACACTCTTTCATTGGGAAGGACCCAGGTCTCCAGATGATAAAGTGGAAAAGAGAAACAAACAAACAAACAAAAATTAGAAAAAACATGGCTAGCAAAGAAAAAATATGCCAAAGAACATTTCAGGTTCAAAACCCTCGAAGTGACTATGCTGGTAGGAGGCTCTTGCTCTGTAAAAAGTACTATTTCTAGTGTCCTCCATAATTCAAGGGGTTTTTCTTTCATCTCTACAAATTTTTTAAAATTTCATGATTTAAACTACCCAGTTAAAGACAAAAATAGGACTAATTCCTTGGTTCTGGAGCCAAAGAAGCAGAGATAAATCCAAGAGGAACTGGTAAAAGCCATACTCCCATCACATAGTTCCACGTGTATCCTTGTCATACCCTTTGTTACTGTGTATGTAATCACCTGTTTACTTGTCAGTCTCCTAGATTGTCAGCAACTTGAAAGCAGGGACCACACATTATTCTCATTATTATTCCTGTGCCTGACATAGTGGCTAATATTTACCAGGTATTTAATAAATGTTTGCTGAATAAATAAATAACATTTTGTTTATATATCAATAAAATAAACAAATTAATCGTGGGGAACAAAATTGTATTCCAAAATGCTGGAATACATTTTCTTCTTAGTTCTTTCTTTCTTTTTTTTTTCTTCGTAGTTCTTTACAACAAATACGGGGGGGAAAGAAAACAGAAACAGGAAGAAAGAAAAGAATATCTGACTTTAGGTTAACACTACTCAAGAATTATTAGCATATTTGTACACAATATTATAAAGATAATTATCAAAACTAATATATTTTGGGTTGCCAGGCATCTGTGATCAGCATTTAACAGTTAATCCTCACAGTAACCTTATGTGATAGATATATTACCCCATTGAACAAATGAGGAAACTGAGGTCCAGCGAAGTTACATAACTTGTCCTAAGTCATAAAGCTAGTAAGAAGCAGAGCTGGAATTTGAACTCAGTTCTGACGCTAAAGCCTGTGTTTAACCTGAATGAAAAAAAAAGGGGCGGGTGTTAATACATCTGTTACTTGAACCTTAACTTTGAGAGCACTAAATATATAAATACCATTTCAAACTTCATCTACCCATCTGGGAAAGCCTCTATGATAATTATATTTTCTCTTTTTATTTATTATTTCTCCTTTAATTTATTTTTTCCTTAATCATCTCCTATCATAAATATTTAATTAGCCTATGGTCATTGAGACTTTAGAGATTTTTAAAAATATTGCACTAAAATCAGTAAAAATGATGGAGGAAAGATATCGGAAAATTCATCCCTCCATAGAAGCCACAATACCAATAACAACAAAAACAACAACAAAACTGGCAAAAATCAGAATCAACTTCTTCTGAACTCTGGAAATTTAACCAACAGGCTTGCAGCACATGGGGGAGCAATTTCTTCAAGGAAAACAAATTAATTTCGGTAAAAACAATGAGATTTGTGTTGCTTTAACTTGTTCTTGACCTTTGCTCTCCATACCAGTGGTAGCCTTGGAAAAACAGCCCACATCCCTGGTACCAGAAGGAGCAGCATGGACTGGGAGGGCCTTCAAAGCCTCATTCCCAAAGAACTGTCATTGTTTTACATGTCTGGTGGTCCCCTGGAAGACCTCACTTGCAAGGCTTTCGTTTGACCTGACCGAGAGCTGTCTGGTGAGAAAAGCCGCTCCTCAGGTGGCATTTCTGGAAAACATTTTCAAGCAAATATTTTAACATGGCGGTTGCATGAGGCAATGGATAACAGTTTGGGGCAATAAACAGCCCAACCGAGAAGCTTAAAGAGAAAAGCTGAGGAATGAGATGTCCATGGAGACTTTGAAATGTTCCAATGTATTCCTGGGAAACTGGAAGACCACAAGACATATTCCTGGGAAACTAGGAAAATAACTGTTAGCATTAATAAAAGAATTCATCAAGGTTGTAGGATATAAGATCAATATTATTTCTACACACCAGCAATGAGTAATCCAAAAATGAAATTAAGAAAACAATTCTATGTGTAACAGCATCAAAACAAGTAAAATACTTAGGGTAAAATTTAACCAAGTAAGGGCAAGATTCACTCTGAAATGTACAAAACTGTTGAAAGAAATTGAAGAAGATCTAAATAAATATAAAGGCATACTGGATTCATGGACTGGAAGATTATCTTATTAAAATGTCACTCTTTCCCAAATCGACCTATGGTTCCATTGCAATTCCTATCAAAATCCCAGCTGACTTCTTTACAGAAACTGCCAAGCTAATTCTAAAATTCATATGGCAATTCAAGGAAACAGAATAACCAAAACAATGTTGGTAAAGAACAAGTGGGAGGACTCACACATCCTGGTTTCAAAACTCAGTTCAAAACTACTGCAATCACAGTGTGGTACTGGAATAAGAACAGACATGTAAATCAATGGAACACAATTGGCAGTATAGAAATAAACTCTCATATGTATGGTCTATTGATTTTCAACAAGCGTGCCAAAACAGTTCAATGTGGAAAGAACAGTCTTTTCAAATAATGCTGGGACAACAGTACATCCACACACAAAATAATGAAGCTGGATTCCTACACTTCACACCATACATGAAAATCAACTGAAAATGGATCAAATATCCAAATGTAAGATCTAAAGCTATAAAACTCTTAGAAGAAAACAGAGGGCTAAATCTTTATGACCTTGCATTACACAATAGTTTCTTAGATATGATACCAAAAGCACAAACAACCAAAGGAAATATAGATAAATGGGATTTTATAAAAATTAAAAAGTTTGTCCTTCAAAGGACACTATCAGGAAAGTGAATAAACATATAGAATGGGAGAAAATACTACAGGTGGGAAGAATAAGATGCAGTTGGGAGAAGAAAAGTATGGTAGTTTCTAGGTGTGACAATCTCAAAATTTTGAACTATTACAAATAAAACAGCCACCCTGAATCACCCCGAAGGGCAGACCCAAGTTATTTTTGTTTTTAATGTTTATGCCTTTCTAAATCTGAGAAGCTGCCAGGATACTAGTACATATCAAAAAGTGATGACAGCACACTGAAGTGTGTAAGCTTTTGTGTGTACATAGCTATCTAAAGGAAACCAATACTAGTTGTCGGGGGGAGCATTACGGCGGCTCTGTGACCGCAGCTCAATTTGCCTTCATAGTGTGGCCACACCTCCCTCACTGATATTCTCAACAACGGGGTAAATAATTTAATAGGGATAAGGCTTTGATCTTCCTCTTATTCTCCCTTAGTGTTTATGTTCTAGGTACAATATTGATGTACCACAGAAAAGGAAGCATGTGAATGTGCTCTGTCTGGTTAAGTTATATAGCCTTTCTACATTGTAGAGTCCTTCAGTTTCTAAAATCATGGAGCTTGTATTGTTAGAACCAATGAAGTGACTAAAAGAATTTTTAAAAATAAGTCATCAGTCGGGACCTGCATAGGTGAATGAAGGAGAAACAATTTATAGTCAGAAAAAAAAGTAAAGTTAACATTTAGGATTATCAACAACTGCTGGTTTTCCATAATATATTTCATTCCTGATTTTATCGGAAAGAGATATGATTACTACCACCATTCAAAAAGTGGTACTTTATTAATTAATAAGCTCTTGGCTCATCTTTGAGGTAGATTTCGGATTTAAAATAGACTACCACACTGCTAACTACTTCACCTGATGTTTGTCAATATCATAGATGCTTGATTCTAGAAACCTACAGACTTATAATTACCTGAAAACTGGTGATGATTCAAGGTTTTGTGGGGCCTGTACCTCATGTACTTCGGGAAATTCTATCTAATAAAAACATGCAAAGTTATGAATACAAAAATTGCTAGGACCTCGCTCAATATCTTGGAAGGAACCTATGCAAGTGAGGAGCCCTGAAGCCTAAGCCTCATTGTATGCATGATAAATCCACCTCATCCGGGGCCCTTTTTCAAACTTATTTAATACAGGCAACTTATAAACACCCCAGTAATATGTCATAGTAGGTAGTAAAATGACTTAACTCGAGGGTGGCATCTTCCTTTGGTGGCTTGCCTTTGGAAAGAGATGCAATAAAGTTTATATATCACTATGGCAAATATTTCCTGAAGCAAATTACCTTTGTCTATTAGAAAGACTTAGCCCAAAACAAAGACTACTATACTGTGACAATCTTTTTAAAGTAACCGTGAACGAGTTTTAGGAGTACAGTACTAATTTATTTCCAACACCAGACAGTTCTGATTCTTTCACTAACTTTTTCTGTCATTTAAGAGGAACACAAATTCAAAAGGAACAAGTTCCTGCCTCTTCCATTACAAATCTTTTCTAACCTACCACCCATTTTCTACTTCATCAACCCCCTCCCTCACCTTGTTACCCCGCTGCATAGATGCTAGAATGGCTCTCATATATGTCTTCCCATCAACATCCGTCTTTCTCCTCCCAGTATGAAAGCTTCTTGGGGACAAAGTCCCTGGCGTATGCATGTTTGTATCCGCAGCACTTAGGACAGTGCTGACACACAGTGGGCATGGCACTCAGTGAATGTTTTCTGAATGAATTCATTAATTTTTAAACTGTGATTGATTATTTTTTTATTTCCACAATGTATTTTCCCGTGTTGCCTACATAACTATAGTGAAACTCTGATTCTTATAAGGAAGTCTTGATGTTATAGGATGTTTAGGAAAGGTGGTGAGGTTATGACGTTATATTGACGCTACTAAAACCTCCTGGTGAAGGGACCCCATCAGCCTGCTCCCCTGTGTGCTGGCAAAAGAAAAACTGACCCTTGGTACTCTCTCCCCAAGGTAGGCATCAGCAAACTAACAAGGGAAAGGAAGGAGGGAGCTAAAGATAGGCATCTGCAGGAATTGCTAATCTAGCTCCAGACACGCCTCAACACCTTCATTAACCCAAAATGTGTGAACTGTGTGAAACTGGATTTCTGACCCACAAGACAGGTAAGAGAGTCTTTTCCAAAGTCAGGTGTAGAAGAGCTCTTTTCCTTGAGTCTAAAATCAACTTCAGGCCATTGAAAGTACCCACTATCATTTCCCTGTGTCAAGAGAAATCACAGAATTTTTGAAATGAAGGGGTGTAAAACCCACACTTCTTATTGAAGAGTAGTCAGCAAAGAAAGTATATTGAATTAGGCTACAGCAATGTATTTTCTTCGTATTTTTCACACTATAGCTGAACACAAACAATGTCTTTTCCCATACTACAAACGTTCCTATTGACCACAGATAATTCACTTCAGAGATATATGCTTTTTGAAAAATAATGTTCTGGATGGCTGGGGAGAGCCTGTGGTGGGTGTTCAGGAATTCTTTCTGCTTTATCATTTAAAAGAGCTAATAATGGTTGGAGAAGCACCCTCACCTTTTGCTCCCTGAAGAATTCGGTGCTAATAGTTAGTTCTTTGCAGCTCTGTGTTGCATACATTTTAAGCAGTTAGGAACTTTGCACATGAGCAGGAATCAAAGTTAAATTCAAAAGTGGAACCTCATGGACCATTCGCATATTGGAGAGGCATCAGTTGGATTCCATGACAATGCTAATTTGAGTGTTTTTGCTCGGTGCCTTTCATTGCCTGTACCAAAGATCAGTACTATGGAAAGCAGGGTGTTTCATATATATGAGTTAAACAAGTCTCTTGGCCTCTTTGTACCTTAGTTTCCTAATTTTAAAGGAAAATAAATTGCTCTCAAGACATATTTTCCAGAATTCACACTGAGCTTACACCAGCTAACCAATAACTGCATGATTTTTTTACAGTGTTTTTTACATGCATTCATCTTGTATTTCACTTACAACTTGTATAATACCTGTATTCCATGCCAGGCCTGAAACTTTCCAAATCTAAGTTCTGTGAGTAAATTGCAACCAAGATTTCTACCAAAAAAGACACCAGCAAAAGAAGAAGAAAAATATGTATTCTTTCAGAACATTTATCCTTTGGCAAATATTCTAATTTATATATGATGAAACATAACATCAGTACTCCCTCCATACACTAAAGTAATCTCACTGTGGAAGATATTATGATTTATACTTTCATGATTATATATGGGGTGCATTAGATACAAACTAGTAAATGCTCATTAAATACTTGTGTTAAGTGATCCTTATATCTCTAGAAAGGCAGCACTATTAACATTTTGGGCTGGATAATTCTTTGCTGTCGGAGGCTTTCCTGTACACTGTTGGATGTTTGTAGTATCTCTGGCCTCTGTCCACTAGATGCCAGTAGCATATACAGTTCTGACAAGCAAAAATGTCTCCAGACACTACCAAATGTCACCTACGTGCCAAATCACCCTGGTTGAGAACCACTGCTCTATGATTATTCATCTGACCTGTGTAATATTTCTCACATTAATCTTTGCTAGAGAGAAAAAGGATTTGCTACAAAATTTTAGCAGCAATTTTAATCAAAATGAGTAATAAATTAATTTTATAAATAATTAAGCTTTATAAAAATTTCAAATATAATGAAGTTATATTTGTAACTTACATAAACTGCAAAAAAGGTAGTGGTTCAAATGTACGTTGTACAGTAGACGGTATTTTATTGCAGGAAAAATTTCTAGGAAATGTAAAAGGAAAATATTGCCTCAATTAGCTATTAGATATCTAATTAGTAGGAATAACTAGTAGAGGTTAGAATGATAATAATAAATAAGAAGCTTTGGTCTAAACTCCAAACCTTAGGAATTACTATTTGAATCTTCCAGAGCCCCTAACCCTGCCTTCACCTCTCTTAAGTGTCTCACCTTCAGGATGTTCATAAATTAAAAATACAACTATAGATCAATAAATTTTGGAGGTAACCTTTCCTGAGAGCAGAAGCATTGATTAGATTCCACCTTTTGTGGTCTGATCAAATTCTAGATTATGAGCTCAAAGATTTTATCTCTATATATCATTATAATTTCTAATATTAAAAGGAATATTCTTATATTTACACACTTCCCAGTATAGTTCTGTTTTTCTAGGCCAATTCATTACCAAAAGAAATAAAAGATACCCTTTCACACAACTTGAAAGGAAGTTACTCCTATGATTAATATGTAAATTTAATTCCGTATTACACTTTCTATCATATGGACTTTTATTCGAAAATACCTACTCTTGACTATAGCTGACTATCTTATTTCCATTGATTCCAGCTTCGTCACTCATTTCACCTGGATGGGTATAACTGTCTTCTGACTGATATTTCCATCTCTACTCTCTCCCTTTCTAAGCCATCCTACATGTGATCGCCAGATTAACACTCTGTAAGTGGTTCTCAAATACCAGCATCACTTGTGAATTATTGAAGATACAAATACTCAGCCCTACTCTGGACCTCTTGAATCAGTAACTACGGGGGTGGAGCTTGTGTTTTCACAAGCCCTCCAAGTGGCTGGTTCTGTTGCAGGCTAAAGGTTGTCCTAAAGCACTGCTGTGGTAACATGCTAGCTTGGCATGTTATCCTTGGCTTGGCCTCCAAAACTCTAGATGATCTGGCTCTAATCTTCTACTCTTCCCACTTGTACTCTACAGGTACTCAAGAGTATTTCTCCTGTGCTTTGTCTTTCTCCCACTTTCCTTTTGCAAGCTTATTCTTCCCAAGATGTCTGTCATTGATACCAAATGGCCCTTCAAGGTCCCGTTTAAACAGCATTGCTCTAGTAATATATTCCCTGATCCAATTTGAAGTATTTTTTCCCTATTTTGTGCTCCAGTACCAACTTATAGTACTCATTGCACATATTCATTTCTTTCTTTAAATATAGCTATTTTTGCAACCCATTTCCTCTGAGCATAAACTCCTTCAAAGTATGGACTAGATCCTGCTTATGTGCATCGTCTATCATATTTAAAGCCAACACGTGGACATAAAGCAAACTCAAATATTTATAAAATCAACGAATAGCTGGGGAGTGGAGAGAAGGAGGAAATGACTGTTTTAAAATAAATGTAGTTTTATTACTTCATTGTGCCTCCATAGCATTTTGTGATTATGGTTTGAGCTTATTATATGTTTTTTTCCCTGTGAGATCATGAGTTGCTAAAAGGAATCCTGTCTTACCCATTTTCATGTTTACAACACTAGGCATAGTGCGTATTAGCATATTCTTTCTTCGCTTTTTTATTGATTGGCATTTTTTTTAAGAATGAGAATACTTATGCTAACATGAAATAATCAGATTATAAAGTATTTCATAGTAGAAGTAATGAAGGGCTTAGCCCACTGAGCAGTTATTTTATTTGTTCTTCTCCAAACTGTGTTTCTAAGGTTTGGAGCCCAGATGGCAGAGAAGATAAAGGTGATTGTCCCTTAAGGCTTGGAAGCCTTGATAATTAAACAAACTATTTTTAGGGTCATGTGGGGCTCTTTATACCCATTTCCCTTAAGCCTTTTATATTTGCAAGAAGAATCTATTTGCTAAAGAGGATCATTCATTCGCTTAATAAAGATTAATGACATACACAACTTTGGATGCCATGGACAAAGGACAAAAACTGAGGTTTTATAGCAAAAAACACAGTTATCTGTTTATCCCTAAATTAAAAGAAATACTAGGCAAGCATTTCCTCTTTGATAAGGAAGCTGGAGAGGGAATTCCCTGGTGATCCAGAGGTTAGGACTCGGCGCTTCCACTGCTGGGGATCTGGGTTCAATGCCTGGTCAGGGAAATAAGACCCCACAAGTTGTGTGGCATGCCCAAAAAACAAAACAAACAAACACAAAAAACAGAAATAAAAAGGCTGGAGAGTTTTTTTAGGGGCATTTCTGAGATGCTTATTTAGTGTGAGCATTTCTAAATATACCACTTAACCATCATCTTAAACATTCTTAATATTAATATCACACTTCCTGCATTAAAATCCTTAACAAGTGTTTGTTATTTTGGTAACTTAATGTGTTCTTGACAATACTGATTTTTTTTAAGAGATTTTTTTTTGATGTGGACCATTTTTAAAGTCTTTATTGAATTTATTACAATATTGCTTCTTTATTTTTATGTTTTCATTTTTGGCCATGAGGCATGTGGAATCTTAGCTCCCTGACCAGGGATCGAACCCACACCCCCTGCATTGGAAGGCAAAGTCTTAACCACTACACCACCAGGAAAGTCCCTTGGCAATACAGTTTACATAATTCATCTGCTTAAATATTTAATACTTAAATGTTAATTTAATTTAGATTAAATTATCAAAGTTAGGAGTTAATGGCATTCATATTAATCTAAGTGTTGTATATTTTCTTGTCTTGTAGGTGACAATTTGAGGTTAACTTTAATTCCTCTCATTTCACTAAACTAACTTTTTAAACCTTTTCTGTAAAGGCCAGATAAGTAAATATTTTAGGCTTTGCAGGCCACATACAGTCTCTGTCACATATTTTTCTTTGTTTCTTTTTTTTTCTCATTTACAGCCCTTTAAAAATCAGTTTTAACATATGGGCTGTATAAAAACAGACTGTGGGCCAGATTTGATCCACAGGTCATAAACAAAATGTAAATACAGATGGAGACTATATGAACACTTATATAACAAGGTTCATATGGGAGCCTATAATTGCTCAGACATCATTACCACTTTTCCTCTACAACTAAAGTGTATTTTTCTATCTATACCTTGTCTGTATAATTTAAAAATTAAAAATGAATAGGAGATATTTAGTGCCAGTGATGGGCTGGGGCCCTACACAGACTCACAGGATTGTAGAATTGTATTGCTAGAAAAAATTGAAGAGATTATCTAACTTGAACCCCTTAATTACTTTATAGATAATCTACTTTATAGGTAAGAACTCATAAATAAATATGATTAACTTACAAATATCGGAGGGATAGCAAGCCTTCAAATGAGTCCTTATGTAATTCAGTCAAATCATTTTCACTGAGAATTCTGAAAAATGAAAAGGTTATTTCTGGATCAAAATGCAAAATAACTACAACTATATACTACATAGGACTAACTCCTATATGTGGAGGAAAGCTGGGTAATGGTGCCACCTAAACAAACTAATTCTTATTTGATTTAGGGATGGTGATTTCTGCTCTGTTTCCATTTAAACCTTCTTTTCACGTCTCACACACACACACACACCACCCACTCTTCCCACCAAATCATATAGTTAAAGCCTACTCTCTAGACCACGAAGTCTCTGTTAGAACCCAGCTCTGGGTGGCACCAACGTTGCAGAGCTGCTCTTCCCTCCTCTCTTTCCCCAAACCTTATTGGGAAGTCCCCCACACAACTGTATCAGGGCAAAGGAAGCCATCTGGTTTTATCCCCATAACAAATTTTTGAAAACTAAAATGCGAATAAAATATACATAACTGTTCAATAATTAAATTGAACAACTGTTCAACTGTTTAATAATTACAATACAGATCCCCACGTAACACCATTCATGTCAAGAAAGAATCCTGCCAGCATCCCAGAAGCCCCCCATGTGCCCTTTTCCAATCACAACCCTCTCTCTGACTTCCTAGAGGGGACCACTATCCTGACTTTAAGAATAATTGCCTTGCTTTTTAAATTTACTTTTGCCTTTTCTCTATCAGCCATAAACAACATAGTTTAGTCTTCCTTCTTCTTGAACTTTATATAAGTGGAATCATATTATATGTATTGTTTTCCACATTGCTTCTTTCATTCAACATTATTTTGTAAAATTATTTTAGTTTTGCCTGTAGTATGTAGTGTTGCATGTCCAACTACATGAGGCTTCTGAGTATTTGAAAGTGGCTAATGACACTAAGGAGTTGAATTTTTAATTTAATTAATTTCAATTATTTTAAAATTTAAAAAACAGATACGCAATGTAATTATCGGAAAATGTTTATGTTAGCAACAATCTGCATATGTGATACTACTTTTTCAACTGTAAATTTTATGCAATCTAAATATTGATCAAGTATTTGTAATAAAATTTAGCAACCAAATTGTGATTTCAAAGAGTTAGTATGGAAAAAAAAATGTAGATTCTCTCATTAATTTTTATATTGATTAAATGTAAATATGATAATACTTCGGATATTTTTAAATCCTTAGTATGAAAAAAACATAGAATATCTTATTAATAATGTATATAATGATTACATGTTAAAATGATATTTGGGATATAAGGGTTAAGTAAAAGATATTAACATTTATTTCATCTGTTTCATTTAACTTTTATTTTTAAGTGGCTACCAGAAAATTTAAGATTACTTATGTGGCTTGCATTATGTTTCTGATGAAGTCTATGACTTCTAATTATGATTATATCACACTTTATTTATTCAACAGTTGGTGTATACTGAGATTTTTTCTAGTTTTCATTTATTAAAAACAATACTGCTTTGAACATTCTTATATTTGTATCCTGATACATATTTGCCTGAGTTTGTCTAGGATGTAATAGGGATACAAAATTGTTTCCTAAGAAGTTGTGCTATTTCAAGTTGGCAGATTGAAACATGTCAAGTCTCCACCCCTTCAACTTCCACCAAAATCCCTAAGAATGATAGAAAAGATATAACTTAAAAATCACAACCTTAGCTCAATGTGTGGGAGCACCTCCCCTACCAGAAACGTCCCGGAGCTGCCTACAGGGTGATCAGTTGGAATAGTTCGGTAGGAGCAGCCGACAGCACACATCAACCCCACATCTTCCCTCCTTGATCAAGGCAGCAAAAGGTGTCTTCCTCTAGGCAGGAGCAATTGGTGTTAGAAAGGGGGCAAGGTCCCAGAACCCTGAAAGAAAGGTATGCACTCCCTGACTAGCCACAAGAAGGCACCTCCCACCTCTGACTTATTCTCAGGGGAACCCATTGGGAGTAATAAGCCCCAACAGCTCATTTCACTTGTCCCCTAAAGCTGGGAAACAAACGCAGTAGAATCTCAACTACAAAGGTGAATTACACTCAGGAATGACCAAACAATGTGATAAAGCCAACTCCATTAAGGAAAGAAATCAAAAACAAACATAAGAGCTTATAGCCAATGAATCAGAGTTAACAAAGCACAAGAGGATCTTAGGATAGCACAATTATTACCCTCAGACAGATGTAGGCAGATAGTGCATCCATTAATCAAGAATATATGAATGAAAAGTGTTAGCAATAATTTAAAAAACTCAGTATATGAGCAGCAGAAATGACAGTTAAAGAATAAATTAGGAAACTGAGAGATCCAGCCAAATACTTCTCCAGAATGCAGAATGAAGGGAGCAGAAACGATTCACAGTCAAGCCTGACCCCTGGGTCTGCCCGAGGAATGTTAACCCCTTTGCTTCAAGTGGTCTCACAATAAAGACTAGGAACATACTGCAGGGAGGAGGGGGTGGTGTTTTGCACCAGTTTCTTAAATCTGATAAGCAGGAAGGCACATAGCCAGTGACCCAAGAGTGGAGTGAGGGAGTGATAGAGAGAGCCAGTACAGAAGAAACTCTATAAGATGTCAAAGGTTGGTTTCTCTTGCCTGGAAGTATCCCCTTCCTTGCACGTGATATTAACAGTGGTACATCCTTCAGAAGCCTTGGGGATCTGAGCACAGGCTATGTTGCCTTGTGAAGCTATTTCCACTGAGTTCTGCATTTAAACGTTCTGCTTTCCACTCACAGTGTCTCTTGGTCACATATTTATATTAGTTCCATCTCATAGCTTATTTCCAGCTCATAAATTAATTCTTTACTCATAGCTTATGAGAATTAAAATATTACTACCTGGAAACTCTGCAACTCAGTTATTAAGGTGGTTCATATTATACAGAATATAGTCACACACATTTGTATAAGATCACTAAAACAAAAACACAAAAGACTTCAATTCCCACAAAGAACTCTTGGAGCCCTGAGCATGCTTCAAAGACCCTGACCTCAATTTGAAATTCACCATTTTAGAAGGAATCCCAGTGATTGTCAGAATACATGTTAGGGGGAATGGTCAACAGATGGTGCTAAGACTGTTTTCTCACCTCTAAGTACTGGTTTCATATTTCCATGCAAATGATCCAAAAAGAAAAAAAACAAATCAATATGTCCAACGACATGTATGCTAATCCTTTTCATACCTTCCAAGGTAGGAAAAAACTCTACCTCCCCATATGGCATAACAAAACGGTATGTATATACCATAAATGATATACAAACGTCACAGGAAATGATGGTATATGAAAAAAGCTACACAAAAGTGGAACTCACATATACTAACTATAACTTTGAACGCTGACAAGGATTCAGTAAGTACAGCAAAGAGATGGGGCTGATCCTCAACTCTATATGGCACTGTCTTCTCTGATTGGCTGATGCCCATATCAGACTGGTTGGAGTTTGAATATCATGCTAGGACAGGGCGTAACCAAACAGTATGTATTTCAAATTAATAGGGTTTCTTTCTGTGAAGTTGTTTGGATGACAGGATAGTAGAAATGTTAAAAATAACAACGGTAAGTTCAGCCTAGAAGTAAAGTTTAGACTGAGAATGAGTCAGTCACCAGAAAATTACCCAAAAAGGAGCTTCAAATAAGCAATAACTGAGTAACTGAAATAAAATACATTAATCTGTAGAACTCCAAATATCCATTTTGACTGAAGAAAAAATTTTAAAAATATGGGGAATCAGAGTTAAAGCCAGATCTAAAACTTTCTCACACCATGAAAATATCAAAACCAGGCGTGAATGAACATTTAAGAATGATCCATGTCTAACTTCTGACCAGGGTTCTGGTCTAAGGCAATCTTCTGAATTTCACATTCATTCCTGATTCTGTATTATTGACAATTATCCTTCTCTCAACCTCTGTAACTTCTAGGAAATTGAGAGGGCTCAGGGTTGGTTTGTTTGTTTGTTTTATTGATTTAACTATATATATAATGCAAACAATAGGCCTTTCTGGGACTGATTTACTCTCCTTTCCCTGCTTTCTTTCTCTCCAAAGTACTTAGCAATGCTTGAAATTATATCTATTTATTATACTTACATACTTATTTCCATATATTTGTAAATCCCCTGAGAACTGGGATACTTGTGCTGTTTCATTCTTGGGCCTGTAACTCTAGCATGTAATAGTGGTGTGAGTAGGCAACCTTGTCTTGTTCCTTATCTTAGAGGAAATGGTTTCAGTTTTTCACCATTGAGGACAATGTTGGCTGTGGGTTTGTCATATATGGCCTTTATTATGTTGAGGATAGTTCCCTCTATGCCTACTTTCTGCAGGGTTTTTATCATAAATGGGTGTTGAATTTTGTTGAAAGCTTTCTCTGCACCTATTGAGATGATCACATGGTTTTTATACTGCAATGTGTAGGCAGAACACTCTATGACATAAATCACAGCAAGATCCTTTTTGACCTACTTCCTAGAGAAATGGAAATAAAAACAAAAATAAACAAATGGGACCTCATGAAACTAACCGCTTTTGCACAGCAAAGGAAACCATAAACAAGACCAAAAGACAACCCTCAGAATGGCAGAAAATATTTGCAAATGGAGCAACTGACAAAGGATGAATCTCCAAAATTTACAAGCAGTTCATGCAGCTCAATAACAAAAAAACAAACAACCCAATCCAAAAATGGGCAGAAGACCTAAAGAGACACTTCTCCAAAGAAGATATACAGATTGCCAACAAACACATGAAAGAATGCTCAACATCATTAATCATTAGAGAAATGCAAATCAAAAGTACAATGAGATATCACCTCACACCGGTCAGAATGGCCATCATCAAAAAATCTAGAAACAATAAATGCTGGAGAGGGTGTGGAGAAAAGGGAACACTCTTGCATTGTTGGTGTGAATGTAAGTTGATACAGCCACTATGGAGAACAGTATGGAGGTTCCTTCACAAACTACAGATAGGGGGGCTTCCCTGGTGGCGCGGTGGTTGAGAGTCTGCCTGCTGATGCAGGGGACACGGGTTCATGCCCCGGTCTGGGAAAATCCCACATGCCACGGAGCGGCTAGGCCCGTGAGCCATGGCCGCTGAGCCTGTGCCTCCGGAGCCTGTGCTCTGCAACGGGAGAGGCCACAACAGTGAGAGGGCCGCGTACCGCAAAAAATAAAAAACTACAAATAAAGCTACGATAAAACCCAGCAATCCCACTACTGGGCATATAACCTGAGCAAACCATAATTCATAAAGAGTCATGTACCAATATATTCATTGCAGCTCTATTTACAATAGCCAGGACATGGAAGCAATCGAAGTGTCCATTGACAGATGAACGGATAAAGAAGATGTGGCAAATATATACAATGGAATATTACTCAGCCATAAAAAGAAACGAAATTGAGCTATTTGTAGTGAGGTGGATGGACCTAGAGTCTGTCATACAGAGTGAAGTAAGTCAGAAAGAGAAAAAGAAATACTGTATGCTAACACATATATATGGAATCCAAGAAAAAAAAAAGTCATGAAGAACCTAGGGGTAAGATGGGAATAAAGGCACAGACCTACTAGAGAATGGACTTGAGGATATGGGGAGGGGGAAGGGTAAGCTGTGACAAAGTGACAGAGTGGCATGGACATATATACACTACCAAATGTAAAATAGATAGCTAGCGGGAAGCAGCCACGTAGCACAGGGAGATCAGCTCCGTGGTTTGTGACCACCTAGAGGGGTGGGATAGGGAAGGTGGGAGGGAGGGAGACACAAGAGGGAAAAGATATGGGAACATATGTATATGTATAACTGATTCACTTTGTTATAAAGCAGAAACTAACACACCATTGTAAAGCAATTATACTCCAATAAAGATGTTAAAAAAAAAAAGCTAACTGCATTATAAGATCCTTCTTGGTTCAGAATTTTGAGGTCAATACCTGTGAGAAAAGGTATTTCCCCTTCCATATCCCAAAGCAAGATAATGATTGAAATTCTGTGTTTATTTTAAAAATCAAGTTTGGCAGGACCTCTTTAAAACCAGTAAGAGACAATTTAAACTTATTTTCTATTATACAAGTAATACATGATTATATTCTCAATATTTAACAATGACATTACAGGTATAGTGAAAACCCTCCTTGTGCCCTAATCCCCCACCTACTACTTTGAGTTTAGTATTAATCCTTCCAGATTCTTTTCCATACGTTTGAGTACATACATATTTACAGATAGCCAAATAGGTTTGTGTGCTTTTTCCTATCTTCTTTTTACATAAGTAACATCCTTGCAACTTGATCCCTTCATTTCATGATATGTCTTAGATTTCTTTCCTTCCCAGTACATAGAGGGTTACCCCATTCATTTAAACTCCTGCATAATATTCCATAGTATGAATGTATCACAGTTTAATAATGACTCTATTGAAGGATGTTTAGATTATGTCCAGTTTTCTTGTTACTTGCATTGCTGCAATGAGTATCCTTGTACATGCATTTTTGTGAGCCTGGTCATTAATTTCTATAGAATAGTTATTTAGAAATGGGATTGTTGGGGTGAAGACTATTTAGATATAAAATTTTAATTGCCCTCAAAAAAGTTGTGCCACAGTTCTGGCAAAGAACGTTGTGAGAAGGGGATCGCTGCCTTCTAGCCCGGGGCCCTCCAGGCCCTCCGGCCTCCGGTCAGCGGGTGACTGGGGAGCCCCCGGGACAGGCTCAGGCTGTGTCTTGCCGAGCCCCAGAGCCCTCGCCTCAGTTGCCCACTGGCAGTGCCCGAGCCCGGAAGCAGGAACGAACTGCTCCCCCACCCCCACCTCCGCGACTTAATGGCGGCGGCCCCTCGGAGCCCAGTTCCCACCTACCGCCGGGTCTCTTGACCTCACGCTGCAGGGGTTAGGCGAAGCCTCCGGCAGGCCACCGAGAACGTGGCACTCTTGGGCGTCGGGCGTGGCAGGGCGAGAAGAATGGCGGCCACTGGAACGCTGCGGAGGAACGTTAGAGCCTCGAGGGCCCGGGAAGGGGGGGTCTACGTGTACGCCAGCTCAGCCACCCTTAGGCCTTGGAGCCCTCGCGATCTGGGACCTGAGGTGACCTCTCTGTCCCAGCTGGACAAGACCTCACCTCGTCCGGACAACGACAGACAAAGGCCTTAACGGGCCCGGAAGGTAAGCGGAGCCGCGGTCGACGACGGGTGGAACATTAGCGGGTCATCGGGCGGTTGGTCTTCGTTCTACCAAGACCTAGATGTTGGAAGATAGAAATGGTAGAATCACGTACCACATGTGGCCAATAGGAAGTGCCCGCCACCCTTTGGGAAGATTTACTGGCCGTTTATAGAAGGCCTGTGTATATAATATGAAAAAGCTGCTCTCAACTTTCCCCCCAACCTTTCGAAAACTTTTCGCTACATATAGGCCTTCTAGATGTGAAGAGGTTACCGACATATGATAGTTAAAGTCACATGTCTTGTAAATGCCCATTTGTTTCTTTAAAAAAACCGTAGAAAAGAAATGTCTTCTGGAAATGACTTTTCGAAATGGAATTGTTTGACCACCTCTAGAGGTGACATCAGGAGCCACAGAGCTCCACGTTTGCTCAGTGGGTTAGAGGACATGGAATGGAAGACGTTGAGGAGGAAGAAAAGAAGGTTCTATGCCAGACTGGTCACAGTCTGAGGTCTTCTGCCAGTGCTCAGTAGGTGTTCTGTAGGAGTTGTTCCACATGTAGATGTATTTCTGATGTATTTGTGGGGAGGAAGATCACGTGATCTCTGTGTCTTACTCTTCCGCCACTTGAAGCTCCTCCCGGCATTTTAAATATGGACTGGTTGGAGTAGCAAATGCCCAAAGAAAACACAGAAACCACAGATGTTCTTTAAATATCACTCTTGGCATATTGTAAATACTCAGGACATATTAGGTGTTACTACCTTGTTCTTTAATGTTGTTGTTGTTGCCATGATGGTTAATAATAATAAACCATCTTGTTACAAAGCTGTCAGTTACTGACAATATAAGTTCGTTAACAAATATCTTCCACTGTTAGAAAAACCAAATATATCAGGGAGAAATGTCATAGATGTCAATTTAAGAGCTACCAGATTTTTTTCAATGTTAAGTTTACATTAGCCTAGCAACCAGTGGGTGTGAAGGCCTGGACTGACAATTTGTCTTCAATTTGATAAGAAAATGAAGAATGTAACCCCTTGATTAGGAGTACAGACTCTATAGCTGCTTTGAATCTCAGCCTACCCACTTCCTTATTATTTGATTCTGGGAAATTAGATTAGTCTCTCTACATTTCAGTTCTCTCATATTTAATTCATTGAGTTAACTGAAGTAGACAATCCACTTAAAGCATTCACAGAGTCCCTGACACTTAGTACATGCTCAGTAAATGTTAACTATGACTCTTACTCAGTAAGCGGCAGAAGTTCATGACTTCACTCTTTTACCTGCCTGCCCACAGCATATAAATGATAGATCTGCAAAATTAGGCATGGCCTCTACTGGACATTTTTATAAACAAAAATAGCCAAACAATTATGAAAACTCTGCATGCTGAGGATAAAGACTTAATCTGGCAAATATTTTTCTGAGGAAAAAAAAGATTTACTAAGATTTTAAATTTGCTTGTATAGAAAAAAAAGTACACTTAAAAAGAGATTTAATTATTTGGCAATAAAATTATCTTTTATTGTGATTTCAGTGTGCAATTTAACCACACTTTTTGAGCTCATGTGTGTGTACATTGTAATAATCATTCAACTGTCTTAATTTAGCTATTTGTCTCCTTTGTCTTATAAATTGCTTTATATTTGCACTGAAACAAGCTTTTTAAAATTATCACAAATATTTGTTTTACATAACCACTGTTGAGGAAAAAAGAAAAGCTTGCTGGGACTTCACTCGTGGTGCAGTGGTTAGGAGTCTGCCTGCCAATGCAGGGGACACGGGTTCAAGCCCTCATCTGGGAAGATCCCACATGCCGTGAAGCAACTAAGCCTGTGCGGCACAACTACTGAGCCTGTGCTCTAGAACCCACGAGCCACAACTACTGAGCCCACGTGCTACAACTACCAAAGACCACGTGCCTTCAGCCCATGCTCTGCAACAAGAGAAGCCCCAGTTCAATGCAACTAGAGAGAGTCCACGCACAGCAATGAAGACCCAATGTAGCCAAAAATAAAATAAATAAATAAATATATAAACAAATTTATAAAAAAAAGAAACAAAGATCTTGTTGATTTCCATGTAATTCTAAAGGATACAGAAAATGATACTTTCTTACTCCCTGCATTGTCAGGCTATAGTTATGTAAATGGGATCTGTGACCAAGTATTTACTGCACTTGCATTCACTGAACACTGCAGCTGAGCAGGACCCAGGAATTATAAAACGTGTAAATTTACTGATCTATAGCATCTCTTCCTTGTTTAATCTATGGCTTTTTAAAGATGCAGAAGAATCTAACTAGGGGTTTACCAAAATGTTAGTTCCATAATAGCTGCTGGCCTCAATGGCTGGGCATGACTTCTAAAGAAAAGGGGGAAAAAAATCATCATTTTCACATCTCTCACTAGTGGGTTTTTGCTTTGGAAGTCCCCATTCTTATGGACGTGAATCCAGACAAACCTAGGCCCGAGCTCTCTCTTTGCCATTTACTCCTTATGTAACTTCATATTTCAGTTAACTTTGCTGAGCCCTGGTTCCTAGGAATCCTGGTCTTTATTTTATTGGGTCTGTGGAAAAATCAGAATATTTCTGAGTTTGTATTTGTGGTCCCAATTATATCAGAATGGTCCTCCCTCTCAGAGGTGACTTCATTCTTCACAATGACCTTGGTTTGCATATTCCTCAATCTTGATAATCCTGACCAAAGAATTAGATTCCCAGAACAAATTCCTGTTCTGCTTTTCTTTCTGCCTCTATACTCTTTTGTCCCCATCGGCATCTCTTCTTCTTCCTACTATTCCACACATGGAGAGCCCCATAACACAACTGAGTCCTTGGCCTCATGTTCCCTTATACCTTCATTCCTAGAAACTTTAAAAAATTCTTATTCCGCTAATAATTAGCGTCAACTAGTAATGGCACGTATCCTAATTCTTGCAACAATTCTACAAGTTGCTTCTAATATTTGCCACTTTTACACATTGGTTTTATTCCTAGCCTTCAAAAGAAAACTTAAAACCAGATTTGCCTGACCCAAATGATCATACTCTTTCAGATATACACGCTACTTCTTTATTTACACCTCGGCTCTAGACCTGGCCACCTGAGTCCTTGGCTTATATATACAGCTAATTAGGTCTGAGTGTTTTTAACTGGAGGGTAATCAATCTCCCATAGGCATACTCCTCTATGCCCATCCCAGTTTCTGTCCATTAGAATTACCACTATCCTCATAGTTTCCTCAATGGCTGGGATCTTATAGTATCTACATCAAAGGGTCAGTTGTAAGGACAAAATATATGAATAGGTATAGATGGGGTAGTATCTGGCACATGATCCATTCTCAATAAGTTGTTGTTCTTATTATTACTAATACTAATACTACTACTTCAAAAATGCTCTAAAAGCTTAAGATCTAGAAAATGAGTAGATACATAGGGAGTAACAACTCAGTCAGTTAAGTGCTCTGATAGATATTTGTATAAGATGCTCTATGATCACAGCAGAGAGTGTCTAAATGTACAATGCCTGAACTTTTTAATATTTAGTCACTAAACACACACACAGACACACAAGCACACACACTGACTATATGTGCACCCCATATTTTGGAGAAGGAAAGTATATTGGTAAGATTCCTCTGGACTATCCCCCATGGAATGAAATTCTTAGTGAATGCCACTCTGAAGTGAGACTTTCTATCTTCAGTTACCACATTGTCTCCTGAAGTAATTGAAACTCGTGAGCCTTGAATATAAAGCTGCTCAGTGCCACTGATCATAATAGAGCAATGCGAGCTGAGGTGACAATACTGTTTTTGAAATGGGAGGGTTAGCTTAGCCAATATAAAATATATAAACATATATTTATTTAAATACATAATTTTTAAAGGATTTGTGCCTGAGTGGTGCAGCTCCTAAATCTCTAATTACGTTTAATATAGTAAGGAAGCTTAGTCATTGCTTCCTGGCACTTCCAACAAGAGTCAGGATAACATCCAGGGAACTTCATGAAGCAAAAGCCCAATGACCTTCTCTCTCTTTGGAGAATCCTAAAGCAACAGAGCCTGGACTTGGTCAATGCTGCTACTGATACGACAGTTCCTTGCTAGCCATTACCTGAAGGGATGAGAAAGTAACCATTAAATTCCTACATCTCTTAACTTATTGAGATCTGAAGAGGAAAAGGACAGGAGATGGCATTAAAGCTTAGCTCCACTTACTTCTACTTTTGCCTCTGTGAAAATTAGAAAATTAGTCCTTACTCGGACTAAGTCAGAGGAGGAAGTTAGATGGGTAGAAAAGGAACCACATGCTTCTTAATAACCTCACTGTCACTAATGCACCCTGAGGAAGGCACCAGTGCCCAGCAGTCATGTGAGAAGCAGGGGAGATAGTTGTTTTATTCAGAGGCACAGTGATTGAGTAGGGTGGTGTTCCAAAGAAAGACAAATGGAGGAATGCTTGAAACAGAATTGCTCATGTTTAAATCCTGTATCATATTTGCCAGCTGTGTGACTTTGGGCAAATGATTCTGATCCTCTGAATTCCAGTCGCCTCATTTGTATAATGGGGACAAAACTTACATTAAAAACCCGTTGATAGAATTTAAGATGATGCAGGTAAATGGTGTAGCATGTAATTAATATCCAATCAGTTATGGTTTCCTTCTTTGTTTTGCCTACCAATTCTATTTCCTCCAATACCACATTTAAGAGCAGTACATCAACTGATATAAAAGTCAAATCATTAAGAAAATTTAAATTATTTTCTGATTAAAAAGAGGAAAGAAGTTGGGAAAATCTTTTTGAAATTTGTGTTGAAAAATATTCTGAGGTCAAGTTAGGACCTAAGTGGGTAGAGTGTTCTGATTGGTTAACAATATCTACACAGACAGAGGAGGGGACAGTAGTTACTTGCATACCATATAGTTATGATATCTTGGCTAACATGTCTTAGAGATATTTGCAGCATTTGAATCACAAAGTCCTAAATATCAAACTATATAAACTAAATTATGACTGACTTTTGCCTCTTATTAAATTTTATTGGGAGTATAAAGAGGGATGACATAGTCCTTGTCCTCCATTAACCAGGTAAATAAGGATAGAAAAGATATTCTACAGAAATAAATGACATTTACAATCAAATAAATAAAGGACCTAGGAATAAATTTAACCAAGGAGGTAAAAGATCTGTGCACTGGAAACTATAAGACACTGATGAAAGAAACTGAAGAAGACACAAATAAGTAGAAAGATATCCCATGCTCATGGACTGGAAGAATTAATATTGTTAAAATGTCCATACTACCCAAAACAATCTACAGATGCAATGAAATCCCTAACAAATTCTTAATGGCATTTTTCACAGAAATAGAGCTAACATTCCTAAAATTTGTATGGAACCACAAAAGACTCCAAATAGCCAAAGCAACCTTGAAAAGAAGAACAAAGCTGGGGTTATCATGCTTTGTGATTTCAAACTATATTACAGAGCGATAGTAATCAAAACAGTATGGTATTGGCATTAAAACAGACACATAGATCAATAGAACAGAATAGACAGCCCAGAAATAAACCATGGACATATGGTCAGTTAATCTACAACAAAGGAGCCAAGAATGTACAATGGGGAAAGGATAGTCTCTGCAATAAACAGTGTTGAGAAAACTAGATAGCCACATACAAAAGAATGAAACTGGACTCCTGTCTCACACCATATACAGAAACCAACTCAAAATGTATTAGACTTGAACATAAGACCTGAAACCATAAAACTACTAGAAGAAAACATGTGGGTATACTCCTTGATACTGGTCTTAGCAATGATTTTGATTTGACATTAAAAGCAAAGGCAACAAAAGCAAAAATAAACAAGTGAGACTACAACAAACTAAAAAGCTTCTGCACAGCAAAGGAAATTATCAACAAAATGAAAAAGCAACCTATGAAATGGGATAAAAAATTGCAAACCACATATCTGATAAGCAGTTAATATCCAAAATATACCTGGAACTGACAGCAAGAAAAAACAAATAACCTAATTTAAAAATGGGCAAAGGACCTGAATAGACATTTTTCCAAGGAAGACATGAACATGACCAACAGCTACAAAAAGGTGCTCAACATCACTAATATCAGGGAAATGCAAATCAAAGCCACAAATGGTATCACCTCATACCTCTTAGGATGGCTGTCATCAAAAACACAAGAGAGAAATCATGGTGAGAATGTAGAGAAAAGGGAACGCTTGTACACTGTTGATGGAAATATAAACTGGTATAGCCACTATGGAAAACAGTATAAAGGTTCCTCAAATTAAAAATAAAACTACCACATGATCCAGCAATCCCACTCCCGGATATATATCCAAAGGAAACAAAATTACTATCTTGAAGAGAGAGTTGTACTCCAATGTTCATTGCAGCATTACTCACAATAGCCAAGGTATGGAAACAACATAAGTTTGTCAGCAGATCAGTGGATACAGAAAAAGTGACTGATACACACACACACACACACACACACACACACACACACACACAGAGGAATACTCTTCAGCCTTGAAAAAGAAGGGAATCCTGCCATTTGGATGAATCTGAAGGTCATTATGCTAAATGAAATAACCCATAACAGAAAAATGAACACTGCATGGTATCACGTATGTGTAGAACCTGGAAAAAAAAAAAGTTGAACTCATAAAAACAGAGAGTAGAATGGTGGTTGCCAGGAGATGGGGAATAGGAGAAAGAGGGATAGGTGGTAAAAGGGTACAAACTTTCAGTTATAAAATGAATAAGATCTGAGGACCTAATATATAACATTGTGATTAGAGTTGATAACACAGTGTTGTATAACTGAAATTTGCTAAGAGAGTGGAACTTAAGTGTTCTCACCAAAAGAAAAAAAAAGTGAATAAATATGTGAGGTGATAGATGTGTTAATTAATGTGATGGTAGGAGTTCTTTTACAATATATACGTATATCAAATTATCACATTGTACACTTTATAAATTGTAATACAATTTGTCAATAAAGCTGGAAAAACATATGAGAGTATTCATACTCGTCTTATCAAAAGGTGGGAGTCTATGTCCCCTAATGTGAATCTGGATAGGGTTGCACTTTCCAACATCAATTTTCTAAAACCAGTGAGGTGTCCTACAATTCAAATGAATTCTGATACTAACTACCCAGATATAGCACAGACCCCATAGGCTAAAAGGCTCAGTGCTATGAGATGGCCCCTACTTTGGGGCCCAGCTACAGGTGCTAGAGACTACTATACTTTTGACCAATAGGCTTGGCTACAAATTCAGGGGTTCCCCTGATCCCCTACAGTTTCAATAATTTTCTAGAACAACTCACAAAACTCAAGGAAGTGCTATATTTAAATTACCATTTTATTATAAAGGATATAAATGAACAGCCAGTTGAACAGGTACATGGGGCAAAGGTCCCAAGCACTAGAGCTTCTGGTCCCATGAAATCAGAGTATGTCACCCTCCCAGTACATCAATATGCTCACCAACCAAGAAGCTCTCTAGTCCCTCTACCCTCCAAGAGGGACTAGAGAGGTCAGGGGATGAGACCGAAATTTCCAACCCTCTCATCACATGGTTGGTTTTGCTGTCAATCAGCCCCCATGCTAAAGCTATCTAGAGGCCCCACTATGAGTTACCTCACTGCATAAATTCAGATATGGTTGAAGAGGGGTCATCATGAATAACAAAAGACACTCTAATCCCTCAGAAAATTCCAAGGATTCTTGAAACTCTGTGCCAGGAACCAGGGACAAAGACCAGATATATTCTTTATTATACCAGACCTTGCGATTGCTTTCACAAAGAGAGAACTGCTAAAGTGATTCTGTGTGATGCACAAAGCTGTGTCATAAAAGGCCATGCAGCTTCCACCTTGTTCAATGGACCATTCATACTCAGAGCCCTGAACCATACTCTAAGAAACCTAACTCCACGAGGCCTCCATGCCATAAACCAATCAAACCACATGTAGGCACTCTGATTTGAGTCACTCAAACAAATATGAGATGAGTCTTTAGAAGTTTCTAGCCACCAGCCTTCTCATCAACTTAGCCAGTGAGTCTTCCCAACTGAATCCCCAGAATATGGATCAGAGAAAAGCAGTCCCTGTTGGGTCCTATCTGAATTCCTGACCCGTAGAATCTGTAAGCATAATAAGAGGGCTATTTTAAGCTGTTAAATTATAGGGTACCTTGTCACACAGCAATAGTAACTGGAACAAGTCATAACAAGTGAGGCTGGAGAAGTAGAATAGGGCCAGGTCGTGCCATGTGAAGAGCATTGAGCTTTATTCCATAGATAATCAGTTTTTAGACCATCAGAGTTGGACTTACTTTTTAGATAACTCATCCTGGCTGCAGTGAGAAGGTTAAATTTAAGACAGGCAAGACCAGAGTCAGGGAGATGGTAAGAGACTACTGAAAGATGAGGAGGACATTTACTAGGACAGTAATGATACAAATAGAGAAGGGAGGATAGCCTTGACAAAAAAAACCAAACCAAAACGAAACAAAATTTAGAGGGTAAAAGCAGCAGAATTTGGTGGAAAATCCAATACAGAATTCAGGAAGAGGAGGGAGAAGGAAGAATTAATGGTGACCCACATGTTTCTGGATTGAATGGCTAGGAAGCTGATAGGGCTATCAATTGAGATTTAATACTAAAGAAGTTAACTACAGTTGACGAAAATATAATATCCACCAAGTTTTGAATGTGTTAAATTGTAATTTCTTTGGAATGCTAGGTGGATATACCCAGCAAAGCGCTCACAAGCCTAAAGCTTGGGAAGGAAGTTAGGACAGATGGTAGTAGATTTGAGAATCAACAGTCTCTACAGTTAGACCAATGAAAACAGATTAGATCATTTAGGGGAATTATTCAAAATAAGTAAAATGGAGAATCAAAGATAAATCTCTATAGGTCCAGTATCTAAGAGTCTTATAGGGTAGGAATGACCAAGGAAACAAAGAAAAAAGGAAAGTAAGGCCAGAGAGGAAAGCAGGAGTGACACTGACTCCAAGGAGTAGAGTTTCAGAAAGCCTTTATTGCTCTCTGTCATTAAATGGAGCAGAGAGTGGCACTAAACCCATGTTAAGACCTTTCCAAGACACTGAGAATATAAATGTGAATACATCATCACTCTAGCCTTCACAGAGACATAGACAGGTAAACAAATATGTGACAGTAGAGTGGGAACAGTGCAAAATACAACTGTTATTCAGTAGAGAATTACCTCAAGGAAGCAGAAACTGAGTTAGTGAAAATAAAATCTTCAGAGAATATAATACATCAGGTTTTTGTCTTCTAAAATGGTTTGCAAGCCACTTGAATTCAAGAATCAGAACTTTTTTCATACTCAAGCCTTGAGGACCACTACGTGGACTTCAGTAAGTGAGTACACATGATGGATCTGAAATTCTGTAACTTCTGGGAAAATCACACATTCTGAAATGATAATTTGCATTAAAGTGTAAAAAAAAAAAATCCCACCCAGAGAAGGAAGAGGGTTGCCATTCATACCAGACCCCAAGGGAAGCCGGGCCCTTCTTCCTGTCTGGCATCAGTACAACTAATCTGTAAACTGCCTTTCTGGACCCTGGACCTCCCTGTTGGTATTCTGACCCTGTGCCATTATGTGGGGTGGAGAGCACCTGAAAGAAGCATTTATTACTGCCTTGAATTGAAATCTAGAAGCCAGAATTGTTTGGGAGCTAAAAGCAATTTATTCCTAAGCTTTCATGTTTATAAAGTTGAGATGATTCCCACATCCAGTCCCTCCTCCCTCCAAGCTTTCCATCTTCAAGTTCCAGGGCAGGTGAGTTAGGTTTTGGGGCTGGTTCAACTCCAGATGGTTTCAAACTTTTGCACAGGCCTAAGGATTTACACAACCTCAAGTTTTACCTTTAAAGAAACAGCTAGCCATGTATTTTTGGATGTAGAAGAATTTCTTCCATAGTCAAATGCACAAAACCATGTAAGTAACACACATACAACTGGTAATTTTAGTGTGAAACCTGTCCCTTCAAAGTGCTAGCATGTGTGTGCATGTGTGCGTGCACGTGAGTGTGTGTGTGAGAGAGAGACAGAGAGAGAGAGAGAGGAGGGAGGAAAAAGAGGGAACCATGATTTCAATCAGGGACTATTTTACCTTCCAGGAAACACTTGACAATATGTGGAGATATTTCTGGTTGTCACAACTGAGGGGGGCGGGTGCTACTGGGATCATAGCCCAGGGATGCTGCTAAACACCCTACAAGGCACAGGGCAGCCCTTCACGACAAGGAATTTCCCAGCCCAAAATGTCAATAGTGCCACAGTTGAGAAATCTTGAGAGAGAAAGACAGGAAGAGGAATCAAGTAGTTGTTCCAGTGTTTTTTTCTACACAAATCAAACCTAGTCACAGAACCATCACATCTTCAGGTTGGGAGGATATTCTAGTCATCACACAGTCTCATGTACCATGAAATACAGCATCAGCATGGCAAGACTGGTTTGTGTATTATAATTCTATTAGACAGACTTGTTGGATGAAAGAGAAAATGTGGAACACAATTCCATAATAAGGCTACAAAAACATTGCCCTGTGCTGTGACTAAAGAGAGATAACCCCCCAAGCTAGCAACAGAAGGAAGCTGACTGCATGAGGAGACAACAAGAGAGAAAATATGTTTAATGTTCCAATTGCAAAGAGGCGCCAGCTAGATACAGCTTTGAGATGGTCTTGTAGATTTAGGAACCAGAAGGGAAAATGGTCTTTGACCTCGAGGAGTTGCTGGGAAACAGATGCCTAAAGAGTCCAGAGAAGAATTTTTGACCCAACAACAGGCTTCTTTCATGTGTCAAATGGTATTTCTTTGTGTGTGAAAATTTGCTGTTTCTTTCTAAAATATGAGAAAATGTCCATATTCTTGTGCAGACTCACTGAGGCTTCAGCTCATCTGGTTGGCCACACTCCCAGCTGGAATTTCTGATACCCAAATTCTTTCACTGCATGTTACTTAAGGATCCGCTGTTCTAAGAAATAGCGTGGGGTTTTCCCCTTGTCTCACGGCTCGCTGGGCAGCACAAGTCTTTGTAGAGATTTCAGGAAGTTAGAGGTATATTCACAGCGAAAAAATATGAGCTTGAGGAAGAGACAAGCTTGAGTTTGAATCCTGGTTAGATTCCTATCCGAGCCTGTGACGTTGGTAACATATTAACTTCTCCAAATCTCAATTTATAAATAAGTCAATGAGGAAACATGATTCTTGCGAGAATTAGGTGTGACAACATATTTAATTCTGCCAGGACACTGCCTAGTTTATGGTGGGTATGCATTCAGATGGCTATTATTGAGATAGGTATTATTTCTGAAACACAAGATTTAAAAATACATTTCTACCTATATTATTTTGTGTTTCTGCTTATAATCTAGCTGAGACAAATACAAAGTTGAACGATGTTCCTTGTACTTCTTACTAATCATGCTGGTGACAAAGTGACAAAGGCACAGGCCACACAGGATGGAAATAAAGGTACTAGAAATTGAGAGACAGCTTTTCCTTTCGAAATAAATTTGAGTCTGCACATATCTGTCCATATTTTTCCTGAACTTGTTCACAATGAAGAAATACAGTAGAATGTCTAATTAGAATAGATGGGGAGAGGTGATTCATATGAATGCATGGCCTCTTAAAAGAAAACATTTTTTATACTCAAGTACTTTTAATACCTAAAGAGATATAGTGTGTATCATTTTTCCCTTCATGTGCACACTTCCCACAATCTTCTAGAAGGCAGTGGAAGGGAATGGATATACTGCTCTGAAATACAGTACATGAAATTTCATGCAGTCAGAGATTTCAACTGTGAAAAATCATTCTAGATGTTATATCCACTTGATAATACTAATAATTTCAAAAATGAAGGCACTAAAAGTATGAAACATAGTTTTGTTTTAATCCAAGGATCCAGTGCTTCCATACGGCCTTCTAAGTTCTGAAGTTCTACCAACTCCTACCCTCAAGTGTCTTTCAGAGCCAATGTGCTAAAGGAAACACCACAGCAGGCCAAGACAGGTGCTAGAAACAGCATGCTTGGGTGTGAGTCCTGTCACCAGCACCTACCAGCTATGTGAATTTGGCAAAGTAATTTCACTCTTCTGAGGCTCAGTTTTCTCACTTGTAATACAGGAATATTCTCATCTACCCTGAAGGCTTGCTTGAGGATATTAAGTAAGATAATGCATATAAAGCATGTGAGATAGCCCCTGATGATAGCCTTATCTTTGCTACTACAGATTCCCATTTCATCTTTCCGCAGAAAAGTTACACAGTGTTATCTGTGGTGTCCTATCAACTCCATCTGATGGCTTGATGCTTACTGTTTCTGCCCATTCTCTAAGTTGAAGCTTTTTTGGCACACTTCCAAGCCACTAAGGGAAATACTACTTTATTTGGACAGATTCCCAGGTATAGCCACTATCCTACTGGACTTCAAAATGGAAACACCCCAGCCGATGTCTCACCAACTGTGATAAGCCTTCTGCTATGATTAATGCAATTATCTCTAACCTCTCAGAGCCTTCTGGATCCTTCACCCCAGTATCCTTGTATTTTTCTGGGTTCTCCAGAGAAAAAGAACAAATAGAACGTATATAGAGATTTACGGTTGAGAGTCCGCCTGCCGATGCAGGGGACGCAGGTTCGTGCCCCGGTCCGGGAGGATCCCACATGCTGTGGAGCGGCTCGGCCCGTGAGCCATGGCCGCTGAGCCTGCGCATCCAGAGCCTGTGCTCTGCAACGGGAGAGGCCACAACAGTGAGAGGCCCACGTACCGGGAAAAAAAAAAAAAAGGTCACCAATGTAAATGCTAATTTCATCTTAAACCACCCTCACAGAAAAATCCAGAATAATGTTTGACCAAATATCTGAATTCCATGGCCCAGCCAAGTAAAACAAAATTAACCATCACAATCCTCTCTTAGGGCTGTTGTCCAGGCAGGTTATATTATCTGAATGCCCTCAACCCCAACATAGGTTTTCATTTGCTGCTGGTCCCCTCTGTACAGGTTTGGCACACAGCTTTCTGTGCTGTGATACCAATCCCTAACTGTCAAGCAGCATAATGTCCCTAGTCATTTCAAGAACAATCAGATCATCAAAATCATAAACCTTTCATATTTTAGACCAACCCATAGTACCCAGCATTGCATTCTTCAGACAATAATATGTACCACAAATATCTGTTAAGAACATACCAAATTCTAGGCTTTTATCAGTCTTAAATATGGGGAAAAAAAGAAGCCCCCCACTCACACAAAACTTATTTGCTGACTTCATTGTTTTGGAGGACACCTAGTCAGAAATGACTCCTTTCATTGCATTTATCGCAAGCTGAAATCATCAAGGCACTGTGATAGAGTCTGAAGATGGAGGGCAATTTACATGCAAAAGCCTGGGAAGGTCTGAGGGTGACATTTGAGCTGAAACTGAAGGATCAGAAATGAAAAGAACTGTGAGAAACTCCAGGTAAGGGAACAATAAGAAAAAGATTTTGAGATGCAAAGAGCAGTGTGATTGGAGTATACAATTGAGAAGACAGTTTGGCGGCAAAAGGTCTAGATCATATAGGATGTGGTAGGTCATGGTAGCGCTTATGTTACATTAAAACTGCCACAAGACATGAGTGCATTTTAAGTGAGGATGTGGGACAAACCAATTTACATTTTAAAACATATTCCTTGGACTTTTATGAAGAAAACAGAATGAGAATGTGGCCTACAATATCTGCCCTTCAATTATCTATCAACCGTCTATAACATTGGACCTGCTCGTTTATATTTATTCCAGTTGGCACAGTTGGGAGATTTAGTTAAATGCTTCCATCATCTTACTTGCCTTGATGGTTTAATTTCTGCCTAATCCCATTAGTCCTACAATAGTCACAACTGTGACTTAGTCACAGTTTGGAGTAATCTCTGAAGCTTCAACAGTCTTGGTTTGCACCATAATCCATCCTTACCATTCATTCAAGGAACCAGGGGCTTGTATACTTTATTATAGTTAGGGATAGGTTTGAAAAGAGATATAGAAAATGAAGACATTATAGTTCTTCAGAATCTCTATATTAGCATTTATGCACACACTTAAAATATTTATGGAACGTGTACTATGTTTCAGGCACTGTGTTGGCCATTACGGTTATAGTAACTGATAAGACAGGCTATTCCTATGTGAAAGAGAATAAATGCATCTCAAACTGTTAAGGTCAAAGGTCATATTAATTAACAAATTTTTCCTCTAAAACAAGAAATTGTCTTCATCTGGAAATGGGGACGACAAGATTGTTTTAAGGATAAAAAATTTTAAATTGTCACATTGACTAGCACATAGCAGATACATTTTAAAAAGCCACATTTATGGACCTCTGGATATCAGAAAGTGAAGTGCTTAGAATTATAGCACTACTCTGATTTCCTGTCCTATAATCAAGGCTTCTTTGAGCTGCAGATGCCAGTGGATTTTAGGAATGGATTTATATATGATCTGCTAGGAATGAGCAATTTCTTAGCATATTACCTAGACCACACCAGTTGGGTTCATCCTTCAATTATATTGTATATACTGTTGTATATTAATACACATTTTATCTATCAAACGGGCCATGAGCTTGGCTTTAGGAAAAAATTAGCTTTAAAAAGCTAATTTTTTAATGTACAAATAGAGATAGCAATCTGAATCTGATTGGTAGCAGAACAGCATTTAGGGACTCACAGACAGTGGGTATCACTTTCTTCTAGACAAGATAGAAGTGAGGTATTGTATTATTAGTTTAGTAGTAACAATTGCATCATTTGTGTCATGAAAGCAAATGTGAACTTTATGAATAATAATCTATTCTCCTGGACTGGAGATAATCTAATAATAATAATAAATTCCATTCATTGACCATCATAATGACAATAGTTATAATGGCATTTATTGACACTTATGTATCTGTCTTAAGCACTTTGTATCTCACTTAATCTCCTAGCAGACTAATAGAATTGTCTGTTGCCTCCATTTACACTTAGTAAAGCTGGGGCTTGGAACGGTTATGCAAGTCACCAGTGGAACTGATAATCAAACCAAGGCATTCATCAAACCAGAGCCATGCTCATCATGACTCATCATGCTCATCATCAATACTGCACCAATATAGGGTAGTGGTCTTGTGTAGGTATGCCTACCTGGCCAGAAGTGCTGCTTCAGACCTACTCTATGGATGAACAAAGTAAGGCTGTTCAGGAACTATCATGCTGGAAATAAGCAGCTTTCAGATGCCAATGGCAATGACACTGAAAGTACACTGGTGGTAAAGAGGAGCCTTCTGTAACAACTAACATAAGCTTTTGCCAAAGATGTAGTTGCAACACACTGGCTAAGAAAGCCACACTCTTTCTGTGAAATCTGCAATTCTGCACACTTTGCAGAATTGTACTGTATTACTTCTGAGCACACTGAATTTTAGAGCATTCTCTAGAAGAGAAAAAAAAAGCAAACTCAGTAAATCCCAGTGTTTTTACTGCCTTTGCCAAATTTGACATCTTTCAAAGTAACTGTAAGAAGCGCGCACAATCTCTGCCAACTGCATGATTTAGCAGCTATAAAATCTCTCTGAATCAAACCCATTTTGAAATAGAAAGGAACCTGCTTGAGAATTTCATTGCACTGTTGGATACCTACTCAAAGATCAGTCACCTCTCTTCATTCTGTATTCCTGGTATATTTTTAAGTTTAATCTTTTTTGCAGCTTACCCATTTAGTTAAGGGTAGAATTTTAAAAGACTAAAGATTGAGAAAGGAGGAGGAGGACATGAAATCTGAACAAAGAGCTTCTTTATATTCTGCACAATAGAATTGAAAAGGATGGTCTATTTTCTTTTCATCTTTTTCCCCAATGGTGCAGTACCTAGATTCTCAAAACTTGAGTGTCCTTTCCCCCAAGGAAAATAGTATCTCTCTGCAGGCTGTCTAGTACGATGAAACAGCTGTGTTTCCTACTCCACAGGGGATTTCTTCAGATGAAAGTCTATTTTTTTTTGCGGAATATGATTGGGTGAGCAGAAGGCTAAACACATTGCTTAAGGTAGGCCTCCAATGACAATTGAAAAAAGGTGTTCATAAAATGTAGTATAAAAGGAATTTAACTATCTTGAGACTGAAATATACATTGTAAAATAAAATACTGGCTATAAGGAATATAAAGTTGTGAATAGCACCAAGCCTCAAAGGAATAAAAATAAAATTGTTTGAATTTTGGTCTCTATAAAGGTTTAATGTCTATGGAAAATAAAATTCTTGGCTCTCACTTTGAGTCTCACTAATGCAAACATTTCAGTTATGACATATGCACAGACACTTCAGTTATACTGTATGTTTAACAGTGAAGGCAACAAAGGAAGATACTTTTCCTCACAATAAGAATGTTTATTTAAAGGACTAATAATATTCGCCTATAGAACTACTAAAAAAATACTAAGAAAAGTCAGATATGAGCTAAATTCCCATTAAGGGGAAAACCTTATGTTGGAAATACCTCATAGCCTTTATCTTCCTCTCTCTGGAACAAATCTCCCAAAGAATCACACCTAGAAATCATTCATAGACTCTAATTGTCTACTAGACCGTATTTTTCTGGTTTGGACAACCAATAGCATTTTATTAATAACCCAAATTCATTTCAAGAGTAGTCAACTTCAATGTGTATCCATTCATGTAGAATTGGTATGGCGCTCCCAACATGAGGAATAGATTTGCAATTGTGTCAGTATAAGGAGCCCACAAGCCACAACTAAGGAGCCAGCCTGCCGCAACTGAGGTGTAGTGTGACCAAATAATTTTTTTTAAATATAAGATTTTTGAAAGGGTGTATGTTTACTCTGCATAAAGCCATGAAGTTGCTAAATTGTGATTAATGTCTTAGATGCAAAACACACATAGTATCTGCAACATCCTTATAAAATCTACTGTAGGCTAGATTCTCTCTTTGTGTGTGTGTGTGTGTGTGTGTGTGTGTGTGTGTGTGTGTGTTGGAGAGTCTGGACCACAGGAAAATTTAGAAATAAAAATAATAATTTGCCACTGAAACATAAATTAGAATGTGGGTTATTAGTAGAGTGTTCATATAAATTATTATCTAAAATGGACAATCATGAGAGTTAAAGGGGGCACAAGTAATAATTGCACTGAGACAACAGGCATAAACTAGGATATATAATGACACTATATATTAGCAAAATATTCTCTTCCTAATCAGAACATAAGAAAACGGCAGCATGATGGGGGGAGGGAGGGTGTGCTTTGGAAGCAGCTAGGCTTAGATTTGAATCTAAACTCTGACTTACATTAGTTATATGCATTTGTTTCCATATCTCTCCATTTCCTCATCTGTAAGATAGCAGGATGTATATCTAACTTTGATGTAGTGTTTACAATGCACCAGAAAATATGTTAAGGTGTAATATTGAATAGCTTCATTTAAATCTCTTAACAACTACTCATATTATTACTCTTTTCCCTATTCTACACGTGAAGCAATGAATTAAGTGAGGTTAAATGACTTGCTTGTGCTCATTCAGCAAGTGGTAGAGCTGAAATATGAACCCTGGCAGTTGGTCTTCAGTGTTCATACTCTTAAACCTTGTAATATCCCGAAGATGTCAATACCAATTTTTCAGAGTTTTTGTTAAGACTAAATGAGATACTGGATGCCAGACAACAAGCACAATGCCCAAAACATAGCAGAAAATAAAATCAGAGTTACTAAAATGCTTTTTGTGATAACCCATCTGGGACTACTTTGGAGGTGACATTTATTTATAGTGCGGCCCTTTGGTAATTCTATAGCTAAAGCTCTCGCTTGACTAGAAAACTCTACTAACCTGATACTGAATAATTGTTTATAAATCACAAGGTGAGACTGAAGTAACAGTCATTTTAAACTCCTCGTAACCTGGGATTACAGCCATTACTGAAATGTTTTACTCAAGTCATGCAATAATTTTTGTACAAGTATTTCTTCTCAAGAAGTAAGAAGAATCAACCAGGTTGAAAATGCCTTGTCAAAAAGCATTTGATAAAAGTCAACATCCATTCATGGTAAATAACCCTCAACAAACTAGGAATGGAAGAAAATTTTCTTTAAGCTAATAAAGGGCATTTAGGGAAAAAAAAGGGGCCAGCTAACATCATACGTCATGGTGAAGGCTGAATACTTTTCTGCAGAGTGGACAAGACAAGGATATCCACCCTCCCCACTTCTATTCCACATTATACTGAAGGGCCTAGCCAGTGCAACTAGTCAAGATACATAGATAGATAGATAAACAGATAAATGTATAAAGATAAATAGTAGTATATATATTGAAAAAGAAGAAATAGAACTATCTCTATTTTCAAATTATGATTGTCTTCATAGAAAACCCAAGGAAGTCTACCCAAAAACCCCTCTAGAACTAATAAGTGAATTTATCAAAGTTACAAAACTCAAGATCAACATAGGGACTTCCCTGGTGGTGCAGTGGTTAAGAATCCGCCTGCCAATGCAGGGGACATGGGTTCAAGCTCTGGTCCAGGAAGATCCCACAGGCCGTGGAGCAACTAAGCCCGTGCACCACAACTACTGACCCTGTGCTCTAGAGCCCGTGAGCCACAACTACTGAGCCCGTGTGCTGCAACTACTGAAGCTCGTGCACCTAGAGCCCATGCTCCAAAACAAGAGAAGCCACTGCAATGAGAAGCCTGCACACCACAACGAAGAGTAGTCCACGCTCACCGCAACTAGAGAAAGCCCGCGTGCAGCAACGAAGACCCAATGCAGCCAAAAATAAATATATTAATTAAATTAAATGTTTAAAAATGATCAACATAAAAATCAACTGTATTTCTTCATATAGTAATGAAAAATTGTAAACAGATTTTTAAAGTGTTGCCTTCTCTCCCTTAGTATGTGTAAATCTGGAAAGAGTATCACTCCCACCTAACAATAAGGAAAAGCCGGATAATCAACAAAACTATAACTTCTGTCAAATCTTTTGGAGAGCTGTGGTCACAGCAACCAAGTAGCCTAAGGAAAGACATACATCTCCAAGGAGAGACGAAAACACAGCACTGCTTTACCTAAGACACAGCACTTGACAAAGACAAAGCCACCATAGAACCAGGTAAAAATATTTCTGTTAAAATTTTTAACAAACTCCTGAAGGACAGAACCCCTAGGAGCTACAGACACAGTGAGTGTCTGTAGTCCATTTCTAGATTCTTCCCCATAGAACCTCATGGGTGCCTATTATGGTTTGAAAATTTATATGTTGAAGTCATAATCCCCAGTAACTCAGAATGTGGCCTTATTTGGAGGCAGGGTCTTTATAGAGATAATCAAGTTAAAATGAGGTTCATTATGGTGGGCACTAATCCAACATGACCGGTGTTTTCATAAAAAGCGGAAATCTGGACAGAGATACACATAGAGGAAAGACGATGTGAAGAAACATGAGAAAAAGGTGGCCACCTACAAGTCAGGTAAAGGTGTGGAACAGATCCTTCCCTCACAGACCTCAGAAGGAACCAAACCTGCCAACACCCTGATGATAGATTTCTAGACTTCTAACCCACAGACAATAAATTTCTGCTGTTTAAGTGACCCAGTTTGAGGTCCTTTGCTGTGGCAAGCCTAACAAACTAATGCCGTGCTGATGAGAAAAATGGGAGTAGAGTGGGAAACCAGAGACAGCTTCCCTCACTGGTGCTGGCCTGGCAGAAAGGAGCAGCAGTTCACCACAGGAAAGGAACAAAGCCCCATACGGATCCTTCTCTCCTATCTCCCCTAAAGAACAAAAGTCATAAGCAGGAAACCCTGCAGCACATATAACACAGGTGAAGACCCACTGAAGCAACTGGAAGGAAACAAAAAATAATAATAATCCTCTGCCTCAAGAAGGGGCAAGACTCCACCTTGGACCTACCATTAGAAATACCCTAATGCTACCCACTAGGTAAGGGCAGAATCACTGAAAAATCCTCATCTTCAAGACCAAGAAACAATGGGTGTGCCTAAGACTGAGGCTACAATGAGACAGAATTCTCCCCGACACATACCACCAGTTAGCAACGAGCAAGTCACACGTAACAGCAGTCTAATTCAGGGGAAAGGTACAAAACTTAGGGAAAAGCTCTCACTCTTGACATTCATGCTGATAAGAGAAGTCTAAATCTAGAGAAGAAGAGAAGAACTGAGAGAAGTCCTCCAACACACAACCCCAACCTAAGCAGAAAGTAATCAAAGGAATTTGAAGCCAGTGATTTACTGAGAGGAACCACTGTAACAACAAAACACAAACTCAGCACATCTCTTGGGTAAATTAATTGAACTCCACATACTAATAGCCTAGCAGAAAAAGAGCTATGTCTCTTTCCTGGCATATACCTTAGTCTCTACTGTTCTACTATTCTCTATTCTCTACTGGAATATCTTCCATTCAACCAAAAGTGATGAGACTCAAGTTCAGAAAGAAAGAAAGAAAAAAAAACATTGTCAAGAGACAAAATAATCAATGGAATTAGACTCATGATAGTTCAAAATATCAGACAAAAAATTTAAAATTCCTTAAGAAAGTCCTTAAGACAAGGAAAGAAAAGTAACTTGATATAACTCCAGTGGTAAAGGTGAAAAATATAAATGAACAAATGCAGAATTTTAACAGAGAGATGAAAACTACAAGAAAGAATCAAATGGGATGTTAGGGGGAAATGGTAAAAGAAATTAATAATGCTTTTGGTGGGTTCATCAGTACTCTAGGCAACTGAGGAAAGAATCAGTGAATCTGAAGTTAGGTCATAGAAATTATCCAAACTGAAATGCAGAGTCAAAAAAAAAAAAGAAAAGAACAGAGTATGCAAGAGCTTGAAGACAATAACAAAAGGTCCAATACACATGTAATTGGACTCCTCAATGGAAAAGAGGAAGAACAGGGCAGAAGAAACATTTGAAAAGATAATGGCAAATATTTTCCAAAAATAATGGAAGATGTAAAATCAAAGATCCAAGAAGTTCCAAGAACACCAAACAGGATTTTTCAAGTAAATAAATGAAACATCACATTCAAACTGCTGGAAACCAAGCATAAGGAGAAAATCTTGAAGGCAGTTAGAGGAAAAAGACATATTACATTAAAAGGAACAAAGATATTAATTATAGAAGAACTTCTCATCAGAAGCCATATAAGCCAGAAGGGAACAAAGTGACATTTTTAAGGTGCTGAAAGAAAAAGAAAATCCTCAACTCAGGACTCTATACTAAGGGGACAATATCCTTTAAAAGTGAAGGAAAATAAAACAGCAATGAGATACCACTACACCTATATTAGAATGACAAAAATCCAAAACACTGACAACACCAAATACTAGCGAGGATGTGGAGCAACAGAAACTCCAACTCATTGCTGTTATGAAGGCAAAACAGTACAGCCTATTGGAAGGTAGTGTGGCAGTTTCTTACAAAGCTAATCATAGTCTTACCATACGATCCAGCAATCTTGCTCCTTGGTATTTACCCAAAGGAGTTGAAAATTTACATCCACATGTAAACTTGGACACAAGTTTACCATAGCTTTATTCATACTTCCAAAAAATTGGCAGTAACCAAGTTGTCTTTCAATAGTTTAATGAATAAAAAAACTGTGGTAAACACAAAATGTATTAGATACCTAAATGTTAAACCCCAAACCTATAAAATTTCTAAAATAAAAATAGGAGAAAGTATTTGTGACTTGGGTTAGGCAAATTTTCTTAGCTACAACACCAAAATCATGATCCATTAAAAAAATTAATGAATCGTTAAATAGGATTAATCAAAATTATAAACTTCTCTGTAAAAGACACAACAGAACGAAAAGGCAAACCACATTCTGAGATAAAATATTTGCAGAAAACACATCTGACAAAGGACTTGCATCCAGAATATATGTCCAGAATATTAAAAAGAATCTCAAAACTCAAGAAAGCAAACAACACAATTTTTTTTAATTGCAGAAGACTTGAACACACACTTCACCAAACAAGACATAAAAATGGCAAATAAGTACATGTATAATGCCCAACATTATCAGCCATTATAAAAATGAAAATTAAAAATATAGTCACCTCGGGCTTCCCTGGTGGCACAGTAGTTGAGAGTCCGCCTGCTGATGCAGGGGACACGGGTTCGTGTCCCAGTCCGGGAAGATCCCACATGCTGTGGAGTGGCTAGGCCCATGAGCTATGGCTGCTGAGCCTGCGCTTCGCAACGGGAGAGGCCACAACAGTGAAAGGCCCATGTACCGCAAAAAAAAAAAAAAAAAAAAAAAAATATATATATATATATATAGTCACCTCATACTTGTTAGAATGGCTATTATCAAAAAGACAAGAAATAACAAGTGTTGGAAAGGATGTGGAGAAAAGGTAACCTGGTGCACTGATAGTGGGAATGTAAATTGGTGCAGCCTCTATGGAAAACAGTATGAAGGCTTTTCAAAAAATTAAAAATAGAACTACCATAGGATTCAGCAATTCCACTTCTATGTATTTATCTGAAGGAAATGAGAATGCTCACTCAAAGGGATATCTGCCCCTTCATGTTCACTGCAACATTATTTACAAAAGCCAAGACATGAAAATAACCTAAGTGTCCACTGATGGATGAATGGACAAAGAAGATGTGAGATAGATAGATAGATATAATATTATTCAGCCATAAAAAAGGAAATTTTGCCATTTGCAACATGCATGGACCTTGAGAGCATATGCTAAGTGAAATAAGTCAGACAGAAAGACAAATTCCATGTGATCTCACTTTTATGTGGAATCTAAAAAGAAAAAAAATGAACTCATAATACAGAGAACAAATTGGTGGCTGCCAGAAGCAGGAGACGGGGAGTGTCAGAAATGGGTGACGGTGGTCAAAAGGTACAAACTTCCAGTTAAAAAATAAATAAGCCCTAGGGATGTCATGTACAGCATGGTGACTCTAGTTAATAATACTGTATTGTATATTTGAAAGTTGCTAAGAGAGTAGATCTTAAAAGTTCTCATCACAAGAAAAAACAAATTTGTTACAACATGTGGTGATGGATGTTAACAAGACTTATTGTGGTGATCATTTCACATTATTATATACCAGCAGTCCCCAAACTTTTTGGCACCAGGAACTGGTATCGTAGAAGACAATTCTTCCACTGACTGGGAGGGGGATGGTTTCAGGATGATTCAAGTGCATTACATTTCTTACATACTTTATTTCTATTATTATTACATTGTAATATATAATGAAATAATTATACAAAGCAATTGATTTATTATGGTCTCTGTGCAGTCAAACCTCTCTACTAATGATAATCTGTATTTGCAGCCGCTCCCCAGTGCTAGCTAACATCACTGTCTCAGCGCCACCTCAGATCACCAGGCATCAGATTCTCGTAAGGAGCGCGCAGCCTAGATCCCTCACATGTGCAGTTCACAGTAGGGTTTGCACTCCTATGAGAATCTAATGCTGCCGCTGATCTGACAGGAGGCAGAGCTCAGGCAGTTATGCAAGTGATAGGGAGCGGCTGTAAATACAGATGAAGCTTTGCTCTCTCACCCGCTGCTCACCTCCTGCTGTGAAGGCCGGTTCCTAACAAGGGGTTGGGGACCCGTGTTATATATAATACATTGAATCATTAAGTTGTAACCTGAAGCTAATATAACATTATATGTCAATTATATCTCAATTAAAAAAAATTTAAAAACAAAACCAAAAAACCCCATAACGAGATACAGTACCAAATGCTGGCAAATATGTACTTGGAATTCTCTTACATCACTGATGGGAATGCAAAATGTTACAGCCCCTTAGAGAAGTTTGGCAGTCTAATAAATTAAACATACACATACAATATTACCATGTAGTCCTACTGCTATGTATCTACTCATGAGAAATTAAAACTGGTTTACACAAAAAAATTGAACATGAATTTTTAGTGTTTTTTATTCATAACCCCCTACCCTGGAAATAAATGAAATATCCACTGGTGAATGGAGAAAACAGCTGTGGTACATCTATACAACGGAATGCTGCTTAGCAATAAAATGAACTGAACTACTGATACGCACAACATTATGGATAAATCTTATAAGTATTTTGCTAAGTGAAAGATACAAAGGCCATGAGGGAAATTTGAGGGGTGACAAAGCTGTCACATATCTTCATTGTGATGGCAGTTACATGACTGTGCATTTTGCCAAAACTCAGAACTCTTAACTTTTACTCCTAAATTTTCTCTACTTAGCATTAAATTACTTATTTTCTCTCAAATTCCTTAGAAACAAAGAAGCATCTGCATCCTCTACTCATACTTTTATAGAACAGTAATTAAACATCTGAGAATGATGGATACGATTTGAAATACTGTGCAAATACAGAATTATTAGAAAATAATTTGTTGGTTCATTCTCTCTAATATTTATTTTTAAAAATACACACAGAAGAGGGGGGACCTTCAGGATGGTGGAAGAGTAAGACGTGGAGATCACCTTCCTCCCCACAAATACGTCAAAAATAAAACTAAATGTGGAACAACTCCTACAGGACACCTACTGAACACTGGAAGAAGACCTCAGATTTCCCAAAAGGCAAAAAACTCCCCCATGTACCTGGGTAGGAAAAAAGAAAAAACAGAGACAGAAGAATAGGGATGGGACCTGCACCTTTGGGAGGGAGCTGTGAAGGAGGAAAAGTTTCCACACATTAGGAAACCCCTCACTGTTGGAGATGGGGGTGGGCAGGGGGGGGAGTCTCAAAGCTACAGAGGAGAGCGCAGCAACAGGGGTGCAGAGGGCAAAGCAAAGAGATTCCCGCACAGGGTATCGGTGCCGAGCACCACTCAACAGCCTGAGAAGCATGTCTGCTCACCTGCCATGGTGGGTGGAGGCTGGGAGCTGAGGCTCAGGAATTGGAGGTCAGATCCCAAGGAGAGGACTGGGGTTGGCTGCGGGAAAACAGCCTGAAGGGGGCTGGTGCGCCACAGCCAGCCAGGAGGGAGTCCGGGAAAAAGTCTGGAACTGCCTAAGAGGCAAGACACCACTGTTTCAGGGTGAACGAGGAGACAGGATTCCTCCACCGTCAGCCCACAGAGGCAGAGCACAACGTAAACGAGCTCCAGAGACGGGCGCGAGCCGCAGCTAATAGCACGGACACCAGAGATGAGCATGAAATGCTAACGCTTCTGCTGCAGCCACCAAGAAAATATATATATTTTTGTAACCTGAAACTAATATATATATATTACATATATATACATATATACATATATATATACATATATATATGTATGTATATACATATATATATATATTTCCTGAAAATATTCAGGAAAAAACGCATATGCACTTTTTGGCCAACAAAGCAAGCAGGCAATGTAAACCCGCACTACAAAGAAGTCTCACTTACCACCGATCCAAAGGGCCGTCCGAAAAAAGTACAAAAACCACAGAGGCAGGACAGGCCATGGAGAACAGGGAGCCTTGTTACCCTGATGGGCGGGATGTAAGTCGCCAACAGCTACTCTGGAGAAGTGTATGGTGTTTCCTGAAACATCTACACAGAGCTACAGAGTACAGGGCACTTTCACTCATGGGCATATATCTTGGGAAAACTAAAAATCAAAAAGACACAGCCACGCCAAAGTTTAGGGCTGCTCTGTTTACAAAAACCTCGAGTTCGGTACACCTTAAAAATCCGAGGAAAGAGAAAAATGGATAAACAAGTTGTGGTACTTATGTACAATGGAATCTCACTCAGCCATGAAATCAATGTCATAAGGCCAGTAGCAGCATAAGAGTAGATTTAGCTACGATGACTCTAAGTGAAATAATTCACAGAGAAAAAGAAACTTATCATAAGATACCACTTATAGAGGGAATGTAAACATGGCTACACATGAGGTGAATCACAAAACAGAACAGAGTCACACATTTAGGAAAAGCACTTATGCCTGCTTAAGGGGAAAGGTGAGGTGGGGTGATGAATACAACCAGAGTTTGAAATTAACACAGATACCATTCCATAAACCAAATATGTAATAGACAAGACCTACGCTTTGCTCAATGAACTGAACTCAACACCCCCTATGCACCGCACAGGAATATATCTGCCTAGTAAAAATCTTAAAACCTATGTGTCTCCGTAAGGGAATCAAGGGTGTGTAGAGCGGCAAAAACAGAGCAGTGAAAATCAGCTAAACCCCATTATAAAAATAAATTTCAAAAAAAAGAAAAACACAAAGACAGCGACAGAGAGAGAAATTCTTACAAAATTCGTTCAGGGGCTGTGATGCACCCTGGATTGACCACATCTACACCCACAGTTGGATGAGACATAAGGCTGGACACTTGGGGCTAAGAGGACTGGTGAGTTTGGGTGAGGAAACGCAGACCCTTTAAAGCAATACTGCGTGCCCCCATTCCATGGGTCCCAACTCTCCAGGTATAAGGGAATCTTCCTACAGCTAAAACATGCATGAGAAACACAAAGAATGGTACACCGTGTGATTGGGATCGGTATCTAAAACGCACCTCATTTTTCCTCTCCTAGAGCTCGGGATCACCATTCTAGCTGCCTTACTGAAAATCTCCCCATCAGGAGAGTCAGCACCTTTAACCTCCTGTTTCGCACAACCTGCAATTAGTGCGGAGGATGAATGGGATGAGGGGGAACCAATGAGAGAATAGCTGTAGGTGTTTGGACGGGAACATGTCACTCTAATTTCCCATCAGGAAGAAGAATTAACCAAAGGCTCAGCCTGCCGCCCTGGAACCAAAATAGGGCCTAAAGCAATCCTGCGGTTTTGCGGCCAGCTCACAAAACAGCGAGTTGAAAAATGGAGCTCAGGGGCGCTGCAATTCAAAAACCTGCAGAGTTATAAAGGACAACTATCGTCGAAAAATATATTGAGGTAAGGCAAAGAAGAGGATTTGAAACCAAGGTAGAATTGAAGGAAACAGGTTTCAACAGGTAGATTGAAGTCTCCATTAAAGCACATGAAAAGCAGCAGAACTTCGACAATGATGCAATTGGCCAAAAAGGGCGTATGCGTTTTTTCCTGAATATATTCAGGAAAAAACGCATACGCCCTTTTTGGCCAACCAATCAAGCAGGAAATGCAAATCCGCACAACAAAGAAGTCTCTCTTCCCACCAGTCCAAAGGGCCATCCAAAAAACCTGTAAAATCCCGAGAGGCCGGACAGGCCATGGAGAACATGGAGACTTGTTACACTGATGGGCGGGATGTAAATTGCCAACAACCAATCTGGAGAAGTGTATGGTGTTTCCTGAAACATGTAAAAAAACAGAGCTATAGAGCATAGGACACTTCTACTCATGGGCATATATCTTGGTAAAACTAAAAATCAACAAGACACAGCCACCCCAAAATTTAGGGATGCTCTGCTTACAAAAACCTCGACTTCGGTACACCTTCAATATCCAAGGAAAGAGAAAAATGTATAAAGAAGTTGTGGTATTTATGTAGAATGGAATAATACTCAGCCATGAAATCAATGTCATAAGGCCAGCAGCAGCATAATGAGTGGATTGAGGCACGATGATTCTAAGTGAAAGAAGTCACACAGAAAAAGAAACTTAACATAAGTTATCAATTATAGAGGGAATGTAAACATGGCTACACATGAGCTGAATTACAAAACAGAACAGGGTCTCACATTTAGAAGATGCACTTATGCCTGCTTAAGGGGAAAGTTGAGGTAGGGTGATGCATAAAACCAGAGTTTGAAGTTAGCACAGATACCGTTCCATAAACCAAATAAGTAATAGACAAGACCTACTCTTTGTTCAATGAACTGGACTCCACAACCCCTATGCACCGCAGAGGAATGTATCTGACTAGTAAGAATCTTTAAACCTATGTATTGATATGTCTCCGTAAGGGAGTCAAGTGTGTGTAGAGCGGCATAAACACTGCAGTGAAAATCAGCTAAATCCCATTATAAAAATAAATTTCAAAAAAAAACACAAGGAGAGTGAAAAGGAGAGAAATTCTTACAAAATTCGTTCAGGGGCTGTGATGCACCATGGATTGACAATATCTACACCCAGAGCTGGATAAGACATAAGGCTGGACACTTGGGGCTGAGATGACTGGTGAGATTGGGTGAGCAAATGCAGACCCTTTAAAGCAATACTGTGTGCTACCCATTCCATGGGCCCCAACTCTCCAGGTTTAACAGAATCTTCCTTCAGCTAACACATGCATGGGAAACCCAGAGGATGGTACACCTTGTGATCGGGAACAGTTTCTAAAACACACCTCATTTTTCCTCTCCTGGTGCTCGGGTTTGCCATTCCAGCCGCATTACTAACTATCTCCCCATTTGGAGAGTCAGCGCCTTTAACCTCCTGTTTCGCACAATCTGCAAGTAGTGCGGAGGATGAACGGTATGAGGGGGAAGCAATGAGAGAATAGCTGTAGGTGTTTGGACGGGCACATGTCACTCTAATTTCCCATCAGGAAGAAAAATTAACCAAAGGCTCAGCCTGCCGCCCCGGAACAAGAACAGGGCCTGAAGAAATCCTGCAGTTTTGAGGTCAGCTGACATAAAAGCGAGTAGAAAAAAGGAGCTCAGGAGCACTGCAATTCACAAACCTACATAGTTATAAAGGACAACTATCGTCGAAAAATATATTGAGGTAAGGCAAAAAAGAGTTTCTGAAACCAAGGCAGAATTGCAGGAAACACGTTTCAAGAGGTAGATTGGAGTCTCCTTTAAAGCACATGAAAAGCGGCAGAACACCGACAATGATGCAGTTGGCCAAAAGGTCATATGCATTTTTTCACGAATATATTCACAAAAAAATGCATACCGCCTTTTTGGCCAACCAAACAAGCGGGCAATGCAAATCCGCACTATAAACCAGAGAAGCAGGACAGGCCATGGAGAACAGGGAGCCTTGTTACCCTGATGGGCGGGACGTAAGTCGCCAACAGCCACTCTGGAGAAGTGTATGGTGTTTCCTGATACATCTAAAACACAGAGATACAGAGTACACGGCAGTTTCACTCATGGGCATATATCTTGGGAAAACTAAAAATCAACAAGACACAGCCACCCCAAAGTTTAGGGCTGCTCTGTTTACAAAGACCTCGACTTCAGTACAACTTAAATATCCCAGGAAAGAGAAAAATGGATAAAGAAGTTGTGGTACTTATGTACAATGGAATATCACTCAGCCATGAAATCAATGTCATAAGGCCAGTAGCAGCATAATGAGTGGATTTAGGTACGATGATTCTAAGTGAAATAATTCACACAGAAAAAGAAACTTATCATCAGATATCACTTATAGAGGGAATGTAAACATCTCTACACATGAACTGAATTGCAAAACGGAAGAGAGTCACACATTTAGAAAGCACACTTATGCCTGCTAAAGTGGAAAGCTGAGGTGCGGTGATGCATAACACAAGAGATTGAAATTAGCACAGATACCGTTCCATAAAACAAATATTTAATAGACAAGACCTACTCCTTGCTCAATGAACTGGACTCAACATGCCCTATTCACCGCAGGAGAAGGTAACTGACTAGTAAGAATCTTAAAACCTATATATTGATATCTCTCTGTAAGTGAATCATGGGTGTGTAGAGCTGCATAAACACAGCAGTGAAAATCAGCTAAACCGCATTATAAGAATAAATTTCAAGCACAGAACAGAAAGATAGTGAAAGACAGAGAAAGTCTTACAAAATTCGTTCAGGGGCTGTGATGCATTGTGGATTGACCACATCTACACACACAGCTTTGTGAGACATAAGGCTGGACACTCTTGGGGCTGAGAGGATTGGTGAGGTTGGGTGAGCAAATACAGACCCTTTAAAGAAATACTGCATGCTACCCATTCCATGGGTCCCAACTTTCCAGGTTCAAGGGAAAATTCCTACAGCTACAACATGCATGGAAACCCAGAGAATGGTACACCGTGTGATCGGGAAAGGTTTCTAAAACCCACCTCATTTTTCATCTCCTGGTGCTCGGGTTTGCTATTCCAACCGCTTTACTAACAATCTCCCCACTTGGAGAGTCAGTGCCTTTAATCTCCTCTTTCACACAGTCTGCAATTAGTTCGGAGGATGAACGGGAAGAGGGGGAACCAATGACAGACTAGTTATAGGTGTTTCGACAGGCACATGTCAGTCTAATTTCCCATCAGGAAGAAGAATTAAACAAAGGTTCAGCCTTCGCTCTGGAACCAGCATAGGGCCTGAAGCAATCCATCGTAAAAATAAATATATTCAGGAAAAACGCATACGCTCTTTTGGGCCATGCAAACAAGCGCCAAATGCAAATCAGCACTACTCACTTCACATTCGTCAAAAGTGCCATCCTGGAAAAGTGTAAAACCAGAAATGCAGCACAGGCCATGGAGAAAAGGGAGCCTTGTTAAGTTGATGGGGGGGATGTAAATAGGCATGGCCACTCTGGAGAAGTGTATGGTGTTTCCTGAAACATCTAAAATGAAGAACTACAGAGCATATGGCACTTCCACTGTTGGGCATATATCTTGGGAAAACCAAACATCGACAGGACACAGGCACTGCTACGTTTAGTGTTACCCTGTTTAGAAATGCCTCGACTTGGGTACAACTTACATGTCCTTCGAAGTAAAAAATGGATAAAGAAGATGTGGTACTTATTTACAATGGAATATTACTGAGCAATTAAATCAGTGAAATAAGGCCAGTTGCAGCAACTCGTGGAGGTACGATCATTCTATGTGACATAAGTCAGACATAAAAAGAGACTTATCATAAGGTATCACTTATAGATGGTATCTAAAAATGGCTACACATGAACTCAGTTACAAAACAGAAACAGTCACACATTTAGGAAACACACTTATGGCTGCTAAAGGAGAACGGTGGGGTGGGGTGATGCATAAATGAGGAGGATGGAATTAGCATAGATACGGTTCCATATACAAAATAGGTAATCGACAGGACCTACTGTATATCTCAAAGAGCTGGACTCAGCACACTGTTGTCACCGGAAAAGGATATATAAGACTGGTAAGAATCCTTAAAAAATTTATTTATGTCTCTCTTTAAGTGAATCAAGTGGATAGATGTAGAACAGGAAGAAAGGCAGTATTGAAAATCAGCTATACCCTATTATAAAATTAAATAACAAGAACAAAAAAAAAAAGACAGTGAGAGAGAGAGAAATTCTTACAAAATTTGTTCAAGGGCTGTGATGCAACCTGGACTGAACACATCTAGACACACAGCTGGATGGGACCTAAGGCTCTACACTCCTGGGCCTGAGAGGCTTGGTGAGGATGGGACAGCAAATGCAGCACTTTTAGAGTAATACTGCCTGGCCCCCATTCCATGGGTCCCATATCTCCAGGTGCAGGGGACACTTCCTACAGCTAAAACATGAATGGGACATCCAGAGGATGGTACACCGTCTGTTCAGGAAGAGTTTGGGAAAGTCACCTCATCTCCACTTCTCCTGGTTATTCAGGTTCCCCAGCTCCTTTCCTTAGAGTCTCCCCACTTTGGGAAGGCAGCACACTCAACAGCCGGTTTTGCACAGCTTGGAATTTTCTGTGAGAAGAAGGGGAATGGGGGGATGGAATGAGACACAAGCCCTAGATGTTTGGACAGGCATATGCCACTCTAGTTTCCTAATCTGGAATAAGAATTTCCCTATCCTTCAGGTGCCCCAGTAACCGGAATGGGTCTGTAGAAATCCTGCCCCTTTGTGGCTGCTTCCCTAAACAAGAAGTTGAAAACTGGTGCTCAGGGGCACTGCAATTCACAAACATGCAGGGTTGTAATTGACACCTCTAATGGAGTCATTTCTTGAGCCAAGTATTCATAAAGGCCTTGTAGCAAGGCAGAATTGCAGGAAAGGGATTTCAAGAGGTAGTTTGCACTCGCCATTAAAGCACATGCAAAGCCGCTGAACATCGCCAATGATGCAGTTTGCCAAAAAGGCCGTATGTGTTATTCTTTAATATATTCAGGAAAAACCCTTACTCCATTTTTGGCCAACAAAACAGGCGGGCAATGTAAATTAATACTACAAAGAGGTATCAATTCACACCAGTCAGAATGGCCAAGCTCACAAAATGTAAAACCTGAAATGCAGGACAGGGCGTGGAGAAAAGGGAACCCTGACAAGCTGATGGTGGGAATGTAAATTGATAACAGCCACTGTAGAGAAATGGATGGTGATTCCTTAAAAATCTCAAAAACAGAGCTTGAGAGCATATGGCACTTCCACTCCTGGGCCTGTATATTGGAAAAAACATAAATTGACAGGACCCATGCACTCCAAAATTTATGCAGCCCTGTTTACAAGAGCCTCTACTTGGTAGCTACCTAAACGTCCTTGGAAGGAAGACTGGATGAAGAAATTATGGTAGATATGTACAATGGAATATTACTCAGCCATTAAATGAATGGAATAAGGCCATTTGCAGCCACTCGGAAGGACACAGATACATTCATACTAAGTGTCATAAATCAGACAATGATAAATATCATATGATATTACTTATTGGTGGAATCTAACAACTGATACAAAGGTACTATCTTACAACACAGAAACAGAGTCCCAGACTTAGAACACAAACTTACGGTTACCAAACTGGAAAGGTGTGTTGGAGGCATAAATCATGAGGTTGGAGTTAGTATATACATACTTACAGAGAGAAAATTTGTAATCAACATGGACCTGCTGTAGAGCACTTGGAACTCTTCTCAACACCCTTTAGTAACCTCAATGGGAAAATAATTCCAGAAAGAATATATAGTCATCTCTGTATAAGTGAATCATGTTGGTGTATATCAAAAACGAACACAACATGGTAAATCAACTATACTCCATTATAAATTTTAAATGAATTATAGAAAAGAAAAATGATCACTAAATTCGTTTAGTCACGGTGAACGTGCTAGTGTCACATCCCTGGACATAGACCCTATTTGGTCCCAAGGCTGGACTGTTGTGGGCCTGAGGACCTCGGGAGGATATGCCAGCTAATTCGACCCCTTGAACATGTAGTACCTGGTCCCCTCTGCATGGGATCACAATCTCCAGATCTAAGTGTGCCCTCATACTAGTAAACCAACCCTCTGACACACAAAGGATGGTGGACTCTCTGGGCTGGATGACATTTGGAAAATCACCTGGTCTCAACATATCCTGGTGTTTGGGTTCCGACCTCCTGACTCCGTTAGGGTCATCCCACTCTACAAGACAGCACCCTCAACAGGTGATTTTGCAGGGGTATATACTAGTTCGGGGGATGAAGGGTAACGGGGAAGAAGGAATGGGACAGAAGCCCTTAAATGTTTGGTCAGGCACATTCCACTCTAATTTAAAACCCACGAACAGGACTTTCCCTACATCTAAGGTTGTGTCAGTAACCAGAGAGGGACAGTAGAAATCCTGCCGCATTCTGTTTCCCAACAATTCTAAAACTGGACCTTATAGGCACTTCACATTCACAATGCCTGGGGAGCTGTAAATGGCAACAGCCCTCAAAAAATGTCTTGGGGTAGGTAATCGAAATAGACTTCAAAACAAGGCAACCTTTCAATAACCCTTTTTCAAGGGGTAAATTTTACTCACACTGTTCAAAAAAAAACACAGCACATATGAAGGTGCTCACCATTGCTTTATGTTAGACAAATGCAATGTACAAAGAAGTATCACCTGGAACCACTCAGAATAGCCATCCTCACAATGTCTGGAAACAAGAAATGCTTCAGAGGGTGTGGAAAAAAGAGAAACCTACTACTTATTATTTTTTAATCTGTGTTGGGTCTTCGTTGCTGCGTGCGGCTTTTCTATAGTTGCAGCAAGCGGGGGCTACTCATCGTTGTGGTACGCAGCCTTCTGTTTGCGGTGGCTTCTCTTGTTGTGGAGCACAGGCTCTAGGCACACAGCCTTCAGTAGTTGTGGCACGTGAGCTCAGTAGTTGTGGCTCGTGGGCTCTAGAGCACAGACTCAGTAGTTGTGGTGCACGGGCTTAGTTGCTCTGCAGCGTGTGGGATCTTCCTGGGCCAGGGCTCGAACCTGTGTCCTGTGCATTGGCAGGCAGATTCTTAACCACTGTTCCACCAGTACTACGTTACTAGTGGCAATGCCAATTGGTAACAGCCACTATGGGGCACAGAATGGAGGTTACCAGAGTAAGGGGAGGCAGGAGGGATAAACTGGAAATTGGGATTAACATATACACACCACTACATATAAAAGAGATATCAAATAAGGGCCTACTGTATAGCACAGCGAACTCTACTCAATACTATGTAATGACCTGTATGGGAAAGGAATCCAAAAGGGATTGGATATATGTATAACTGCTTCACTCTGCTGTGCAGCAGAAAGTAACACAACATCGTAAATCAACTATACTCCAAAAAAATTGAATTGAAATGAAATGAAATAAAATAAAATAAAATAGAGCTACCAGATGATCCAGCAAGTTCACTCCTGTGCGCACATCTGGAGGAAACCATAAATCGAAAAGACACATCTTCCCCAATGCTCACTGCAACACTCTTTACAATAGCGAAGACATGGAAGCAACCAAAATGTCCATCAACATATGAATATAGGTAAAGAATATGTGGTACATATATATAATGGAATATAACACAGCCATAAAATAGAAGAAAATAATGCCAATTGCAGTAACACGGATGGACCTAGAGATGATTGTACTAAGTGAAGTAAGTCAGACACAGTAAGACAAATATTGTATGATATCACTTCTAGGTGGAACCTAAAAATTGATACAAATGAACAAACTTACAAAACACAGGCAGACTCACAGACTTGGAAAACAAACTTATGGTTACCAAAGGGGAAAGGTGGGGCGTAGGGATAAATCAGGAACTTGGGGGAAACATACGAATACTGCTACATATAACATAGATAAGCAACAAGGACTTACTGTATAGCACAGGGAACTCTACTCAATATTCTGGGAATACCTTTATCAGAAAAGAATCTGAAAAAGAATGAATATATGCATATGTGTAACTGAATCACTTGCTGTGCAGCTGAAATGAACACAACGTTGTAAATCAACTATACTCCAAGAAAATTCAAATTACAAAATAAAGAAAATCATCTATATTTCAAAAGAAAAAAAGAATTCCCACATATTTTTATGGCTTGATAGCTTACTTTTTTAGTGCTCAATACTATCCCATTCACAGAATATATTAATACTATACCATTTCATTCACCTATTGGAGGACACCATAGTTTCATTCACATTTTGGCAATATTGAATTAGGTGCTATAAATATCCATACGCAGGTTTTCGTCTGGAAGTATGTTTTAAACTACTTTCAGTAAATATCCATGAGAACACTTGCTGGATTGTACAGTAAGGGAATGTTCAATATTATAGCAAGTGTCAATCAGACTACCAAAGTAGCTGTATTATTTTTCATTTCCACCAATAACAAATGACATTTCCTATTGTTCCACATCCCCTACAGAATTTGTTCTTGTCATTGTTCACATTTTAGCCATTCTAATGGCTAAAATTGTATGTAAATGTATTGTTAATTTGCTTTTTGATGGCAGCATGTAATCTGAATTATTCTTCTGTATATTTATATGCATAGTATCTATTTTCTTTGGTGAGGTGTCCGTAAAGTATATTGGTCCACATTTTATTTAGGCTGCTTTCATTTTTTTCTACCCAATCTGTATTTGTTTTATTTATTTTCGTGCCTTATTGCATTAGCAAGGACTTGGAGTAAAATATGGAAAAGGAGTCATGAAAGGGAACATCCTTGCTTTTAACTGAACTTAGTGGAAAAGCTTCATGTTTTTGACCATTAATCATGATGTAAGATAAAAGTTTCCTCTAGATCTTTGTTATCAACTTGAGAAAGCTCCAATCTATTTCTTTAACTGAGAGTTTTTATGAAGAATGGGTGTTAGGTTTTTTCAAAGGTCTTCTGAATCTATTGATATGCTAACGATTGTCTTTAGGGTGTTGATATGATGGATATAATTATTTGATTTTAGAATGTTGAACCAGCCTTGCATAGTTGGGATTATTCCCTCTCATTCATGATATAAAATTCTCTCAAAATATTGTTGGATTCGATTTGTTAACATTTTGTTGAGGATTTTTACATTGATGTTCCTGAGAGATATTGGTCAGTTTTATTTGCTATTCATATGTTCCTCTAAGTTTGGATGCTGTGGATTTAGTGTCAGACATTCATTTGGGGGAGATTCTCAGTCATTTTTAAAAAATATTTTCTGTTCTTTGCTATCTTTATTCTCCTCCTGCTATACCCATTATGTATAGGTCACAGCATTTTCATTGTTCCACAATTATTGATTACTCTGATCTGTTGATTTCTTTCCTGCCCATTTTCTCTTTTTTTTTGAGATTTAAAGGTTTCTCTTGATATGTCTTCAAGCTCACAGATGTTCCTCCTCAGCCAGCTCTTTGACTGATAAAACAAAATACGAGGGACTTGGTATTTTATAAATAACAGAATATTTTTGTTTTCTCATAATTGCTGAGGCTGAAAAGTTCAAGAACAAGTTACCAGGGGATTCACTGGTGGCACAGTGGTTAAGAATCTGCCTACCAATAAAGCGGACACAGGTTGGAGTCCTGGTCCTGGAAGATCCCACATGCCATGGAACAACTAAGCCCCCATGCACCACAAATACTGAGCCTGTACTCTAGAGACCACAGGCCACAGCTACTGAGCCTGTGTGCCACAACTACTGAAACCTGCACGCCTAGAGCCCATGCTCCGCAACAAGAGAAGCCACCCAATGAGAAGCCCGCATGCTCGGCAATGAAATCATGTGATGGGCATGAGATTTGTGTGCTACATTTATTAGGTCACTGATCCCATGTTTGAGGTCTCTGGCCTCATGACCTAATCACCTCCCAAAAGCTCCACCTCCTAATACCATCAACATGGGAGCTGGGTTTCAAAATTTTAAAATTAGAGGTACAAAATATTTACACCATAACAGGGACCACAGAGTTAACTGATTTTTCCTTTCATGTTAAAGGTTTGCACATTTATATTTATTATATACTCCCAAAACCCTTGTTCTTTTTTTAAGATTCTTTTCCCATATATGTCAGTACACAACATTGAGTAGAGTTCCCTGTGCTATAAAGCAGGTCCTTATCAATACTTATCTATTTTATATATACTATTGTGTATAGGTCAGTCCCAATCTCCCAATTTATCCCTTCCCCACTTATCCCCTGGTAACCATAAGCTTGTTTTCTTTATCCATGACTATTTCTGTTGTGTAAATAAGTTCATTTGTACCTTTCTTTTCTTTTTTAGATTCCTCATATAAGCAATATCAAATGATATCTTTCTGTGTCTGACTTGCTTCACTCAGTATAACAATCTCTAGGTCCATCCATGTTGCTATAAAATCCTTAATTGTTAAGGATAACTCTCAATTTTTTCCAGTATCATCAGCAATTCTTTCTGGCAGACATGTGATAACACTTTTCAAACAAGGATATTGAGACCAAGGCTCCTGACCTGCAAACAAACAAAACATCATTTATATAGTGAAAACTTATCATGTCAAAGGATGAAAGCACTTGGTGTAAATCCCTTTGCACCCACTGCTGACAGAGGGCAGAGGAGTTTGACTCACTAATCTTCCTTACGTGCACTTCTTCCTAATGGGGTATTCCATCTAAAACTTACAAGAAGCGGGAATGCATCATGGAACACACCAATCTCTACTACAGATTCTGATGCAGCAAAAAAACAAAAACAAAAACATGATGAATCCATCCAAACGGTTCTGTCCACATTGTTGCAATAGTTTCCCTCGCACTGTGAACCCTTTTCAAACCCTATCACTTGAACCTACTTTCATTTTTTTCAACAAAAATAATGTTAATCTGCAGTCACACGCTCCAGTAATATTACACTACCCTTTGTGCAAGGATGTAGGGATTTGAGGAGTTATGGAAGGCTATCATGAGAGGTTGCCTAGAGTAATTAGGACATTTCATTTAATGTTGGCTCTTCTCCCTAAGATGTCTGCTGTCCTCTTCTTTTTGAAGCTACTAGCATTGAGAAAGTGACCAAAATAAGGCCCTTCTCTTTTACTGCCCATGAATGCAGCTGTGATTAACCCCACAGACATTGGTGCTTCCAGAATCCCCTGAACCTACTGACCCTCCATGCATGGCATGACATAGATAAGGATGGTGCCGTGTATACTTGTATAGAGCATGCTATAAAATTTTCGAGTCTTCCCTTCCTCATAATTCCAAAGAATAGATTTCTTTGGATTTCTGCTTAATGCTGCTGGAGTTGGTACATAAGTTGAGGGAGGTATCAGGGCACACCAAAAGAGAGGGTAACTGCACAGAAAATACAAGCAGGTATATTTCTGTGTAGTTTCAAGCAGCTTATTTGCTATATCAACCATGGTGACATGTTGAGCCTTCCTCTTTCTACTAGTAGTACAACAAATATAAAGGATATTTAGGCTGCTTGTTTTATCCCCACCTCTCTCAATTGATCTGCATTCACATATAGGACAATGAAGTGCCCTTTCTACCATCTTAACCAATACTTGAGAACTAGAAAATGTCCAGATTTTTCCAGGGATTATTTTCATATTCCCCAATCAGGACTATGAAGAAATCTAACCTATTGTGTTTAATGAAGTCATATCTCTGACGGCATCCCATCATCAACAAAACTGGAAAGAAATTTGAAGGGTCTTAGATTTACCATATTTGAAATTCCAATATTTTAGCCTGACACATTTTTGGAGTTTAGAAAAAAATATTTTACATGAGACAAAAAATCATTTTTATGACACAAAAAGACAGCAATAGTTTTATATTTTTATCTGTTCCACTTGCACACTAATGTCTCATGGGGTGATGTAAAGCAGTCCTGTTGGGTGCTGTGCATGGTGCAAGTATGGATTAAAGCTTAGGAATCTTAAGCTTCAGTCACCTGAAACTTCTAAATTAGGATGCAAGCAATCCTGTCCAACATTTGAGCAGAGCAAGACACTGTCTTTATTTTATTTGTCAGGTAATTAATCTTTTTCCCCAAAGAGAGAAACAACTGGCATCTTCCATCAATGTGTTGTACAAAAATCTTTGAACACAGAGTGCAAGCAGAGTCTGTTACAAGATGTGAAAAAAAAAAAAGAGAGACCCTTGTGGCATTTTCTCCTAACTTATTGCAATCTCCCATTTAAAATGTGGGAATAATCAATCTTCTGAGGAAAAAAACCCAAGGAAGGTTTTTGCTTCTGTGGAATAATGGGATTGCTAAAGATTTCAGGAGGCCAGATGAATTAGTGAGAATGACCATGAGAAATCAGAGAAAAGTCAGACCCATGGATGAAGTGATGTTTACCTCTGTGAATCAATGAGATGTAGGAGCAAATGAAAAGAAAGCTGAATACAACATTTTCTGAATAAATGTAACCTTTCAGCTGTCATAGAAAAATTAATAGTCACTATGATACAATATATTTAGTTTAGAAAGTTAATTAAATTTAAAGATTAATAATTAGATTCATTGAAGAAATGAAAACATATTTGTGGTTTAGAATAAATAATGTGTTCTGCTACAGATAATAAGACTACATAAATAAATAGAAATAAGACTAAATAAATAAATAAATAGGAAAATAACAAATTAGATGTTATTAACATTAAAAACTGACACTCATCTAAAGAAAGAGAAGGAGAGACAGAGAGAAGAACTCATAGCAAGCATATATTAAAAACTCTTAAATAAGAAGTCTTCGGATGTTAAAAAAAAAAAAAAGAAGTCTTCAATAAGAAGATAATGTAATAGCAAAAATGGGGAAAATATACCAAAAGATATTTCAAAAAAGATAGTACAGAATGTTAATTAAACATATCAAAAGATGCTTGGCTTCTTAGTAGTCAATTAAATGCAAAAAAGTGATACCTTTAATTATCACTCACCAACCAGAAAGTTCAAATGAAAATGACAGGTATTATCAAGTTTGACAAGAATGTGCATAATCCTTGAATCTCATTCACTGCTGCTGAGGATAAAAAAATCATACAAATGAGTGAAGTAAGTCAGAAAGAGAAAGACAAATACCATATGCTAACACATATACATGGAATTTAAGAAAAACAAATGTCATGAAGAACCTAGGGGTAAGACAGGAATAAAGACACAGACCTACTAGAGAATGGACTTGAGGATATGGGGAGGGGGAAGGGTAAGCTGGGACAAAGTGAGAGAGTGGTATGGACATATACACACTACCAAATGTAAAATAGATAGCTAGTGGGAAGCAGCCACATAGCACAGGGAGATCAGCTCGGTGCTTTGTGACCACCTAGAGAGGTGGGATGGGGAGGGTGGGAGGGAGGGAGATGCAAGAGGGAAGAGATATGGGAACATATGTATATGTATAACTGATTTGCTTTGTTATAAAGCAGAAACTAATACACCATTGTGAAGCAATTATACTCCAATAAAGATGTAAAAAAAAAAGAAAAAGAAAAATCATACACGTTTTGAAAATATTTAGAAATATCTAAAAAGATAAACACATGAAAGCTATGACTCAAAAATTTTACTACTACATGTACACTGAACAATAATTTATACACACACCACCAAAGCTCAAGTTCTAGAATTTATATACCAGTGCTATTCTCAACAGACACAAACTGAAAATCACTCATATTGTAATACACATTGGAATAAATGAATTGTTAAATATTTACACTATGGAATCCTATGCAACAGTGGCAATGCATGATCACAACAGGAAACCATATAGGCATATTCACAAGCAGTATAAAATAAAAAAGCCGAATCCAAAAGTGATTTTACTGTGCCATAACATTTATATAAACTACAAAATACAGGTAACATGATCTTTTTGTTAGATACAAGAACAATCTTAAACCTTAAGGGGAGTCACTAGAATGGGACCAGGGGGCCTCTGAGTATCTGGCAATTTTCTGTGTCTTTATCTAGAAGCTATGTATAGAGTGTATTCAGATTCTGAATTTCCTAAAATTTGTCATTTCCTTACAAACTTTTTATACATAACAAAAAGTAAAAACGATAGACTAGGGAAGGTAATTATATTAGCACTTTAATATCCATGCTTTTCAAGGTGGAACTGAAAGGTATTAAATACTTGACACTGTGATTACTTCTTTAAAGGTGAAAATTTGAGATTAATAAATAAGACATACTTCTTCATATATAATCCTCAAACAGGAGGGGTAGAAAGGAGTATTATTATTTTTTTATTTAATACAGAATTGTTAAGATAGAAAATAATGAAAACAAACTAGGTTTAAAAAAGAGCACAATGGACTTCCCTGGTGGCACAGTGGGTAAGAATTTGCCTGCCAATGCAGGGGACAGGGGTTCAATCCCTGGTCTGGGAAGATCTCACAGCTGCAGAGCAACTAAACCCGTGTGCCACAACTACTGAGCCTGCGCTCTAGTGCCAGCAAGCAACAACTATTGAGCCTGCATGACACAACTACTGAAGCCCATGCACCTAGAGACCATACTCCACAACAGGAGAAACGACCACAAGAAGTCCGTGCACCACAACGATGAAAGCCCTGCTTGACACAACTAGAGAAAACATGTGCAGCAACGAAGACCCAACACAACCAAAAATAAATAAAATTAAATCTTTTGAATTCTGAGATGACTCACTCATGTGGCTGTAGGTAAGAGGCCTCAGTTCCTTGCCACATGGATCTCTCCTTAGGTCTGCTTGAGTGTCCTCATGACATGGCAGCTGGCTTACCCCAGGATGAGTGATCTAGCAGAAACCAAAGCAGAAGCTGCAATGTCTTTTATAATTTTGGAAGCTGCACTTTGTCATTCCTGCAATTTCTTATTAGTTTAACAGTCAGCCCTTTTCAAGTGCGAGGAGCCACACGGTACATGAAGACTGGGAGATAATTAGGGGATAATTAGGGCCATCTTAGAGGCTGGCTACCAAAGTGGCTGACTAGCCAAAAACTGAATTTTGTTTTCTTCACTTCTGGAGAGAAAATGGTCAGTGAATCTCACTGGTGGTCTTTGAGGTGTACCAAAGCTACCTCTTGCCCTCACCCCCAGCCACGTGGCTGACAGGGTCTTGGTGCTCCAGCCGGGTGTCAGGCCTGTGCTTCTGAGGTGGGAGAGCTGAGTTCAGGAATTGGTCTACCAGAGACCTCCGGCACCTTGTAATATCAAACGGCAAAAGCCTCCCAGAGATATCCGTCTCAACGCTAGACCCAGCTCCACTCAGAAACCAGCAAGATCCAGTGCTCGATATCCCATGCCAAACAACAAGCAAGACAGGAATACAGGCCCACCCATTAGCAGAGAGGCTGCCTAAAATCATAATAAGGCCACAGACACCCCAAAACACACCACCAGATGCGGACCTGTCAACCAGAAAGACAAGATCCAGACACACCCACCAGAACACAGGCACCAGTCCCCTCCACCAGAAAGCCTACACAACCCACTGAACCAACCTTAGCCACTGGGGGCAGACACCAAAAACAACGGGAGCTACGAATCAGCACCCTGTGAAAAGGAGACCCCAAACACAGTCCCCAAAGCCAAATAAGACAGAGAAACACACAGCAGATGAAGGAACAGGGTAAGATCTCACCAGAACAAACAAATGTAGAGGAAATAGGCAGTCTAGCAGAAAAAGAATTCAGAGTAATGATAGTAAAGATGATCCCAAATCTTGGAACTGGAATGGAGAATATACAACAAACATTTAACAAGGACCTAGAAGAACTAAAGAGCAAACAAACAATGATGAACAACACAATAAATGGAATTAAACATGCTCTAGAAGGAAACAGTAGCAGAATAACTGAGGCAAAAGAATGGATAAACGACCTGGAAGACAAAATAGTAGAAAAAACTACTGCAGAGCAGAAAAAAGAAAAAAAGAATGAAAAGAATTGAGGACAATCTGAAACACCTCTGGGACAACATTAAACACACCAACATTAGAATATAGGGATCTCAGAAGTAGAAGAGAAAAAGAAACAGACTGAGAAAATATTTGAAGAGATAATAGTTGAAAACTTTCCTAATATGGGAAAGGAAATCATTAATCAAGTCCAGGAAGTGCAGAGAGTCCCATACAAGATACACCCAAGGAGAAACTTGCCAAAATATATATTACTCAAACTGTCAAAAATTAAATACAAAGAAAAAATTTTAAAAGCAGCAAGGGAAAAACAACAAGTAACATACAAGGGAATCCCCAAAAGGTTAACGGCTAATCTTTCAGCAGAAACTCTGCAAGCCAGAAGGGACTGGCAGGACATATTTAGAGTGATGAAAGGGGAAAAGCTACAACCAAGATTACTCGACCCAGCAAGGATCTCGTTCAGATTTGACAGAGAAATTAAAACCTTTACAGACAAGCAAAAGCTAAGAGAATTCAGCACCACCAAACCAGCTTTACAACAAATGCTAAAGGAACTTCTCTAGGCAGGAAACACAAGAGAAAGAAAAGACCTACAATAACAAACCCAAAACAATTAAGTAAATGGTAATAAGAACATACATATCAATAATTACCTTAAATGTAAATGAATTAAATGCTCCAACCAAAAGACATAGACTGGCTGAATGGATACAAAAACATGACCAGCAAATATGCGGTCTACAAGAGACCCACTTCAGACCTAGAGACACATACATACTGAAAGACAGGGGATGGAATAAGATATTCCATGCAAATGGAAATCAAAAGAAAGCTACAGGAGTAATTCTCATATCAGACAAAAAAGACTTTAAAATAAAGACTATTACAGGAGACAAAGAAGGACACTATATAATGATCAAGGGATCAATCCAAGAAGAAGATATAACAATTGTAAATATTTATGCACCTAACACAAGAGCACCTCAATACATAAGGCAAATGCTAACAGCCATAAAAGGGGAAATCGACAGTAACACAATCATAGTAGGGGACTTTAGCACCCCTCTTTCACCAATGAACAGATCATCCAAAATGAAAATAAGGAAACACAAGCTTTAAAAGATATATTAAACAAGGTGGAATTAATTGATATTTATAGGACATTCCATCCAAAAACAACAGAATACACTTTTTCTCAAGTGCTCGTGGAACATTCTCCAGGATAGATCACATCCTGGGTCACAAAAAAAGCCTTGGTAAATTTATGAAAATTGAAATCATAACAAGTATCTTTTCTGACGACAATGCTATCAAAATAGATATCAATTACATGAAAAGATCTGTAAAAAATACAAACACATGGACGCTAAACAATATACTACTTTATAACCAAGACATCACTGAAGAAATCACAGAGGAAATAAAAAAAATACCTAGAAACAAATGACAATGAAAACATGAAGACCCAAAACCTATGGGATGCAGCAAAAGCAGTTCTAAGAGGGAGGTTTATAGCACTACAATTCTACCTCAAGAAAGAAGAAACATCTCAAATAAACAAGCTAACCTTACACCTAAAGCAATTAGAGAAAGAAAGAAAAAAAACCCAAAGTCAGCAGAGGAAAGTAATCATAAAGATCAGATCAGAAATAAGTGAAAAAGAAATGAAGGAAACAACAGCAAAAGTCAAAAAAACTAAAAGCTGGTTCTCTTAAGAAGGTAAACAAAATGGATAAACCATTAGCCAGCCTCATCAAGAAAAAAAGGGAGAAGACTCAAATCAATAGAATTACAAATGAAAAAGGAGAAGTAACAACTGACACTGCAGAAGTACAAAGGATCATGAGAGATTACTGCAAGCAACTATATGCCAATAAAATGGACAACCTGGAAGAAATGGACAAATTCTTAGAAAAGCACAAGCTTCCAAGACTGAACCAGGAAGAAATAGAAACTATTTCTAAAACTAAACAAACCAATCCCAAGCACTGAAATTGAGACTGTGATTAAAAATCTTCCAACAAACAAAACCCAGGACCAGATGGCTTCACAGGCAAATTCTATCAAACATTAAGAGAAGAGTTAACACCTACCCTTCTCAAACTCTTCCAAAATATAGCACAGAGGGGAACTCTCCCAAACTTACTCTATGAGACCACCATCTCCCTGATACCAAAACCAGACAAAGATGTCACAAAGAAAGAAAACTATAGGCCAATATCACTGATGAACACAGATGCAAAAATCCACAGCAAAACACTAGCAAACAGAATCCAACGGCGCATTAAAAGGATCATACACCAAGAGCAAGTGGGGTTTATCCCCGGGATGCAAGGTTCTTCAATATATGCAAATCAATGTGATACACAATATTAAAAAACTGAAGGATAAAAACAATATGGTCATCTCAATAGACACAGAAAATGCTTTCGACATTATTAAACACCCATTTATGATAAAAAACCTCCAGAAAGTAGGCATAGAGGGAACATTCTTCAACATAATAAAGGCCATATATGACAAACCTAGCCAACATCGTTCTCAATGGTGAAAAGTGAAACCATTTCCACCAAGATCGGGAACAAGACAAGGTTGCCCACTGTCACCACTATGATTCAACACACTTTTGGAAATTTTAGCTACAGCAACCAGAGAAGAAAAAGAAATAAAGGGAATCCAAATCGGAAAAGAAGAAGTTAAGCTCTCACTGTTTGCAGATGACATGATACTATACATAGAGAATCCTAAAGATGCTACCAGAAACCTACTAGAGTTAATCAATGAATCTGGTAAGGTTGCAGCATACAAAATTAATGTACAGTTATCTCTTTCATTCATATACACTAAAGATGAAAAATCTGAAAGAGAAATTAAGGAAACACTCCCATTTACCACTGCAACATAAAGAATAAAATACCTAGGAATAAACCTACCTAAGGAGACAAAAGTCGTTTACTCAACAAACTATAAGACACCGATTAAAGAAATCAAAGATGACACAAACAGATAGAGAGATATACCATGTTCTTGGATTGGAAGAATCAACATTGTAGAAATGACTATACTACCCAAAGCAATCTACAGATTCAATGCAATCCCTATCAAACTACCAATGGCATTTTTCAGAGAACTGGAACAAAACAATTCACAATTTGTATGGAAACACAAAAGACCCTGAACAGCCAAAGCAATCTTGAGAAGAAAAACAGAGCTGGAGGAATCAGGCTCCCTGACTTCAGACAATGCCACAAAGCTACAGTAGTCAAGACAGTATGGTACTGGCACAAAAAGAGAAATATAGATCAATGGAACACGAGGGAAAGCCCAGAGATAAACCCATACACATATGGTCACCTTATTTATGATAAAGGAGGCAAGAATATACAATGGAGAAATCACAGCCTCTTCAATAGTGGTGCTGGGAGAACTGGGCAGCTACAGGTAAAAGAATGAAATTAGAAGATTCCCTAACACCATACACAAAAATAAACTCAAAATAGATTAAAGACCTAAATATAAGGCCAGACACTATAAAACTCTTAGAGGAAAACATAAGCAGAACACTCTATGACATCAATCACAGCAAGATCCTTTTTAACCCACCTCCTAGAGAAATGGAAATAGAAACAAAAACAAACAAATGAGACTTAAAAGCTTTTGCACAGCAAAGGAAAATGTAAACAAGACGAAAAGACAACCCTCAGAATGGCAGAAAATATTTGCCAACGAAGCAACTGACAAATGATTAATCTCCAAACTTTACAAGGAGCCCATGCAGATCAAAAAAACAAACAACCCAATCCATAAATGGGCAGAAGACCTAAATAGACATTTCTCCAAAGAAGATATACAGATTGCCAACAAACACATGAAAGAATGCTCAACATCACTGTTCATTAGAGAAATGCAAATCAAAATTACAATGAGGTATCACCACACACAGGTAAGAATGTCCATCATCAAAAAAATCTACAAACAATAAATGCTGCAGAGGTGTGGAGAAAAGGGAACCCTCTTGCACCGTTGGTGGGAGTGTAAATTGATACAGTCACTATTGAGAACAGTATGGAAGTTCCTTAAAAACCTAAAAATAGAACTACCACTACCATATGTCACAGCAATCCCAGTACTGGGCATATACGTGGAGAAAACCATAATTCATAAAGAGTCATGTTCCACAATATTCATTGCAGCTCTATTTGCAATAGCCAGGACATGGAAGCAATCTAAGTGTCCATCAACTGATGACTGGATAAAGAAGATGTTGCACACCTTCAATATAAAATGGAATATTACTCAGCCATAAAAAGAAATGAAATTGAGTTATTTGTAGTGAGGTGGATGGACCTAGAGTCTGTCATACAGAGTGAAGTAAGTCAGAAAGAGAAAAACAAATACTGTATGCTGACACATATATATGGAATCTAAAAAAAAAGAAAAAATATGGTTCGGAAGAACCTAGGGGCAGGACTGGAATAAAGATGCAGACATAGAGAATGGACTTGAGGACATAGGGAGGGAGAAGGGTAAGCTGGGATGAAGTGAGAGAGTGGCATGGACTTATATATACTACCAAATGTAAAATAGATGGCTAGTAAGAAACAGCTGCATAGCACAGGGAGATCAGCTCAGTGCTTTGTGACCACTTAGAGGGGTGGGATATGGAGGGGGGGAGGGAGACACAAGAGGGAGCAGATATGGGGATATATGTATATGTATAGCTTGTTCACTTTGTTATAAAGCAGAAACTAACAAACCATTGTAAAGCAATTATAGTCCAATAAGATTATATAAATAAATAAATAAATAATTTATGCCCCCCCCAAATTAAATCTTTTTAAAAAAAAAAAAATAAAAAACAGCACTCGATAACATGGTAACTCTAAACCTAAGTATTTTCAGTACTATAGTAAATGTAACTGGATTAGTATTTCCTATTGCAGTGTAATTTTTTATATTATGTGCAACTAAATTTTTTTCACAATATACAGGTAAAATGAAAGAATTACATTAGAAAGGAGAAAACATTCCACGTATTTAAAAACAATAAGCATATAATATCATGCTTATAATAAGCATATACTAAGCATGTATAATATCATATAATATATAAGCATACAATATCATGCTCATAATAAGCATATAAGCATCTTAGATAAAATGCTCTTTAAGCTCAGAACACTTTGTCATTATTGTAATTAGTATTATCCCAATTTCTTAAAAATATTTCAATACTTCTATTTGAAAAAATATTTTAATATTTTTTTCTTCACTCTTTTGTGATCTAATACACGATAAGTATTTAGGTGCTAACATAACCTAAAAATATATGTTGTTTTTTCACAGCCAAACAAAACTGAATTGAGAAGAAATAGAGGGCTTCCCTGGTGGCGCAGTGGTTGAGAGTCCGCCTGCCAATGCAGCGGACACGGGTTCGTGCCCTGGTCCGGGAGGGTCCCACATGCCGCGGAGTGGCTGGGCCCGGGAGCCATGGCCACTGAGCCTGTGCGTCCGGAGCCTGAGCTCCACAACGGGAGAGGCCACAACAGTGAGAGGCCCGCGTACTGCAAAAAAAAAAAAAAAAGAAGAAGAAAAAATAGATAACTTGAACATACTGATCACTAAAAGCCAAATAGAATCTGTAATTAAAAAAACTTCCTACCAACAAAAGTCCAGTATCAGATGGTTTCACAGGCAAATTCTTCCAAATATACAAAGCAAAACTTACACTGATTCTTCTCAAACTCTTCGAAAAGATTGAAGAGTAAGGAATACTTCCAAAGACATTCTATGAAGCCACCATCACCCTGATATCAAAGACAGATGGGGGGGACTTCCCTGGTGGCAGAGTGGCACAGAATCCATCTGACAATGCAGGTGACATAGGTTTGAGCCCTGGTCTGGGAAGATCCCACATGCTGCGGAGCAACTAAGCCTGTGTGCCACAACTACTGAGCCTGCACTCTACAGCCCAGGAGCCACAACTACTGACCCTTATAGCCACAACTGCTGTAGCCCGCGCACCTAGAGCCCATTGTCTGCAACAAAAGAAGCCACCACAATGAACAGCCTGCACACCACAATGAAGAGAAGCTCCCGCTCGCCACAATTAGAGACAGCCCACGCACAGCAACGGACACCCAATGCATCCAAAAATAAATAAAGAAATCTACTAAAAAAAAACCAAACAAACAAACAAAAAAAACAGATGGGGACTTTTCTGGTTGTCCAGCAGTTAAGATTTCACCTTCCAGTGCAGGGCAGGGGGCAGGTTCAATCCCTCATGGTGGAGCTCAGATCCCACATGCCTCACAAAAAAGAAACCAAAACATAAAACAGAAGCAATATTGGAACAAATTCAATAAAGACTTAAAAAAAAAACACAGAGAAAGACACTACCAAAATAGAAAATTGCAGACCAATATCTTTGATAAATATAGATGCAAAAATTCTCAACTGAATATTAGAAAACCGAATCCGACAATACATAAGAGGATCTTACACCATGACCAAATTTGATTCTCCCTAGTGTCACAAAGTTGTTTCAACATATGCAAATCAATCAACATGATACACCCCATCAACAAAGGAAAAACACAGAACAAATGATCATCTCAATAGATGCTGAAAAAGCATTTGAAAAACTTCAACATCCACTGATGATAAAAACACTTACCAGGGGCTTCCCTGGTGGCGCAGTGGTTGAGAGTCCACCTGCCAATGCAGGGGACACGGGTTCGTGCCCCGGTCCAGGAAGATCCCACATGCTGCGGAGCAGCTGGGACCATGAGCCATGGCCGCTGAGCCTGCGCGTCCAGAGCCTGTGCTCCACAACAGTGAGAGGCCCGCGTACCACAAAAAAAAAAAAAAAAAAAAAAAAAAAAAAACCAACAAAGAAAGAAAACACTTACCATGGCTTCCCTGGTAGTGCAGTTGTTGAGAGTCCGCCTTCCAATGCAGGGGACACGGGTTCATGCCCCGGTTTGGGAAGATCCCACATGCTGCAGAGCGGCTGGGCCCGTGAGCCATGGCCACTGAGCCTGCGCATCTGGAGCCTGTGCTCCGCAACAGGAGAGGTCACAACATTGAGAGGCCCGTGCACTGCAAAAAAACAAAACAATACAATACAAAACAAAACACTTACCAAAGTGGGTATAGAGGAAACATATCTCAACATAATAAAAGCTATTTATGAAAAACCCACAACCAATATAATACTCAATGTTCATAGGCTGAAAGCCTTCCCCCTAAAATCAGGAACAAGACAAGGATGCCCACTCTCACCTCATATCTTCAACATAGTATTGGAAGTCCTAGCCACAACAATCAGACAAGAAAAAGAAACAAAAATCTAAGCACATTGGAAGGGAAGAGGTAAAGTTGTCATTATATGCAGATGGCATGATAATATATATAAAGGAAACCCTAAAAGTTCCACACAAAAACTACTAGAAGTGATAAACAAATTCAGCAAAGTAGCAGGATACAAGATTAACATACATAAATTGGTTGCATTTCTTGGTTTTTCTTTTTTAAATTTATTTTGGCTGCACTGGGTCTTCATTGCTGTGCACGGGCTTTCTCTCATTGTGGCCGGTGGGGGCTAGACTTCATTGTGGTACGCAAGCTTCTCATTACAGTGGCTTCTCTTGTTGCAGAGCACGGGATCTAGGAACGCAGGCTTAGGTAGTTGTGGCACATGGGCTCAGTAGATGTGGCTCACGGGTTCTAGTGTGCAGGCTAAGTACTTGTGGCACACAGGTCTAGTTGCTCCACGGCATGTGAGATCTTCCTGCACCAGGGCACAAACCTATGCCCCCTGTATTGGCAGGCGGATTCTCAACCATGGAGCCACGAGGGAAGTCCCTGGATGCATTTCTTTACACTAACAATGAAATATCAGAAAGGAAATGTAAACAAGCAATCCTTTTTAAAATGGCATCAAGAAAATAAAATACTTAGGAATAAACCTCACCAAGGAGGTGAAAGACTTATATGTTGAGAACTACAAAACATTAGTAAAGGAAACTGAAGATGATTCAGAGAAATGGAAAGACAACCCACGCTCTTGGATGGGAAGAATTAAAACTGTTAAAATGGCTATACTATCAAAGCAATCTACAGAGTTAATGTGATTCCTATCAAATTACCCATGACACTTTCCCCAGAACTAGAACAAATAATCCTAAAATATATCTGGAACCATAAAAAGTCAGAACTGTCAACACAATCCTGAGGAAAAAGAGAAAAGCAGGAGGCATAACCCTCCTAAACTTCAGACAATACTACAAAGTTACAGTAATCAAAACCGCATGGTATTGGCACAGAAGCAGATACATGGATCAATGGAATGGAATAGAGAGCCCAGAAATAAACTCATACACCTATGATTAATTAACCTTCGACAAAGGAGGCAAGAATATACAATGGGGAAAAGACAGTCTCTTCAGCAAGTGGTGTTTTGAAAGTTGGACAGCCGTATGCAAATCAGTGAAGTCAGAACAAACCCTCACACCATACACAGAAATAAACTCTAAACAGCTTACATGCTTAAATATAACATAGGACACCTTAAAACTCCTAGAAGAGAACATAAGCAAAACATTCTCTGACATAAATCATACCACAGTTTTCCTAGGCAGTTCTCCCTAGGCAGTACAAATACAGTAAGTCACCTACATATGCACCTTCAAGTTGCAAACTTTCAAAGATGCAAACGTCCATTTGCATGTTCAATTCGCATATAAGTTAGTTCACGTGACTGGCATACATTGTCATGTGCGTTCATCCTCTATAAGCAGTTGTGCTTTTGTGCTCTTTACAGTACTGTATAGAGTACAGTAGTAGAGTACCTTTATTTCAAGCCCAAGATGTCTGGAAGCAAGCGTAAAGGCAGCGGTGATGTAGCTGGTACTGTTAAGAAGGGCCAAGCGATAATGATGGAAACAAATGTGAAAGTAATTGAGAGAGTGGAGCGAGGCAAAAAGATGTTAGACATCGCTCATTCTTATAACATGAATCATTCAATCATTGGCACGAATCTAAAGAACAAGGAAAAGATCATGGAACACGTGAAGTCTGCTGTGCTGATGATGTTGACAAAATATCGAAGAAGCATGGAAAAGTGATGGAGGAGATGGAGAAACTTCTCAGTGTGCACATGCAGGATCAACATCAGCGCTGAGTCCTGCTCAGCTTAATGCTGATTCAAGAGAAAGCTAAAAGCCTTTATGAAGACTTGAAGAAGAAACATGGCAAAGAATCAGAGGGCATGTCTTTCAATGCCAGCCATGGCTGGTTTCATCGGTTCAAGGCTAGAGCCAACCTTCACAATGTAAAATTAAGTGCAGAGGCAGCAAGTGCAGGTAGGGTAGCTGTCCGGGAACTTCCGGAAACACTTTGAGAAATTATTGATGATAGTGTGTATTTACCCAACCAGGTTTTTAATATGGACGAGACACAACTCTACTGGAAGAGGATGCCAGACCGAAGTTACATCAGTAAGGAGGAAAAGTTGATGCCGGGCTGTAAAGCAGCAAAGGATAGGCTAACTGTTGTTTGGCGGCAATGCTTCCGGTGAACTGAAGCTGAAGCCTCTCTTAGTTTATCGTTCAGTGAACCCAAGAACCCTTAAAAACATAGCCAAGGGCTCTCTTCCTGTTGTGTGGAAGCGTAACCCCAAATCCTGTATTACACAGGCCACGTTCCAGGACTGGTTTTGCCACCACTTTATCCCAGATGTAGAGAAATATTGCTTGGAGAAGGACGTTCCAGCAAAACATTCTTTTGCTGCTCGACAATGCTCTGGGCCACCCCCCATCCATGGATGACTTTCATCCCAACGTCAAAGTAGTGCATCTGTCACTGAATACTATGTTGCTCATCCAACCTATGGACCAGGGAGTTAGAGCGACTTTCAAGAAATATTATTTATGTCACACTTTTTGTCAGGCAGTAAAGGTAAGTGACAAATCAGGAATAACCTAGGGACAACGTTGCAAGGACTATAACATCTACAAGACCATAAAAACATTGACTTTGTATGGTGTGAAGGTATGGTGGTCACCATGAATGGGCTTTGGAAGAACCTTGGCCCACAGTTCATGATTTTTGTGGATTTGAGAAGGTAGATCAGAAGTCTGAAGAAGTCTTCAGCAACGTAGTGACCCTCAGCGAGAAGCTGGAACTAGATCTGCAAGAGGACGATTTCATTGAACTCCTTGCTGTGCAACATGAGGAGCTTACTGATGGAATTGGAGGCCCAGAGAAAGGATGAAGAGGGACAGGAGGAAGAAGTAGTAACTGAAGAACTGAAGAGATTCGCAACAGAACATGGCAAGGGAATCTTCTTTATTTGAGGAAGCGCTGTTAGTTTTTGAGGCACAGGACCCAAAACTAGAATGGTACCCAAAGGTGGCAGCAGCCATTCAGAATGAAATCCAGTGCTACCTTGTCATCTATGATGAGAAAAAAAAAGCTATGACCCAGACATCAATGGATCATTTTTTCAAGAGGGTAGATAGAATTAAATCCAGCAAGGGAGCAGAACTTGTACCATCAACGTCAGGTATGAGTGAAATGGCAGCTTGACCTCTGTCTCCTACTGCTGATAATCCTTTACCTCTACCTTCTCCCACTTCCTCTCCCTCCTCTAATCAGTAACTCTTCTCGCCTGTTCCCTCGATGCCAGCCCAAGTATCCCAGCTGTTGTAATGTATTACTGTACTTTTCAAGTTACTGTACTGTAAGATTTAAAATGTTTTCTTTATTTTTGTGTTTGTTTTTTATGTATTGTTTGTGTGAAGAGCTTATAAACCTATTACAGTACAATACCATATACCCGACTGTGTAAGATGGATACCTAGGCTAACTTTGTTGCACTTACAAACAAATTGGACTTACAAATGCACTCTTGGAACAGAACTTGTTCATATGTAGGGGACTTACTGTAAAAGCAAAAAAGAAACAGGAACTAATCAAACTGATAAGCTGTTGCACAGCAAAGGAAACCATAATCAAAATGAAAATACAACCTATGGACTGGGAGAAGATATTAGCAAATGATGAGACTGACAAGGGCTTAATTGCCAAACTATACAAACAGCTCATACAACTCAATAACAAAATAACAAATAACTCAATGGAAAAATGGGTAGAAAACCTAAAGAAACATTTCTCCAAAGAAGACATGCAGATAGCCAATAGACACATGAAAAGATGCTCATCATTACTAATTATTAGAGAAATGCAAATCCAAATTACAATGAGGTATCACTTCACACTGATCAGAATGGCCATCATTAAAAAAATCTACAATTAACAAATGCTGGATGGGGTATGGAGAAAAGGGAACCCTTCTACACTGTTGGTGGCATTTTAAGTTGGTGCAGCCACTATGGAAAACAGGATGGAGGTTCCTCAAAAAAACTCTAAAGAGAGTTGCCATATGATCTAGCAATCCCACTTGTGGACATATATGTAGACAAAACTATAATTCAAAAAGATACATAAAACCCGATGTTCATTGCAGCAGTATTTATAATAGCCAAGACATGGAAACAACCTAAATGTTCATTGAAAAATGAATGTATAAAGAAGGTGTGGTATATGTATACAATAGATATTACTCAGACATAAAAAAAGAATGAAATAATGCCATTTGCAGAAACATGGATGGACCTAGAGATAATGATACTAAGTGAAGTAAGTCAGAAAGAGAAAGACAAATACCATATAATATCACTTATATGTGGAATCGAAAACAGGACACAAATGAACATGTCAGTGAAACAGAAACAAACACAAAAATATAGAAAACAGAGTTGTGGTTGCCAAGGAGAGAGTGATGGAAAGATTGGGAGTTTTGGAATAGCAGAAGCAAACTATTCTACATAGGATGGACAACCACAAAGACCTGCTGTATAGCAGAGGAAACTATATTCAATATCCTGTGATAAACTATAATGGAAAAGAATATATATATATATATATATATACACACACACACACAGAAATTAACACAACAATGTATAAAGGCTGCAGAGGGTGTGGAGAAAAGGGAACCCTCCTACACTGTTGGTGGGAATGTAAACTGATACAGCCACTATGGAGAACAGTATGGAGTTTCCTTAAAAGCTAAAAACAGAACTACCATATGACCCAGCAACCCCACTGGTGAGGTGGTTGGACCTAGAGTCTGTCATACAGAGTGAAGTAAGTCAGAAAGAGAAAAACAAATACCGTACACGAACACATACATATGGAATCTAGAAAAATAGTACTGACGAACCTAGTGACAGGGCAGGAATAACGACACAGATGTAGAGAACGGACATAAGGACACAGGGCGGAAGGGGAGACAGGGACGTAGTGAGAGAGTAGCACTGACAAATATACACTACCAAATGTAAAAGAGCTAGTGGTAAGCTGCCGCATAGCACAGGGAGATCAGCTCGGTGCTTTATGTCCCCCACAGGGGTGGGATAGGGAGTGTGGGAGGGAGCCTCAGGAGGGGGGGATATCACATATAGGTGATTCACTTTGTTGTAAAGCAGAAACGAATACAGTGTTATAAAGCAATTATACTCCAATAAACATGTATTAAAAAAACCCACAACATTGTAACTACACTAGAAAATACTTCTTAAGTGCAAAAGATATTTTGAATGTAAGTTTTATTGTGTGTGTGTACCACAGGTTCAATATATATGAATTATGTCAAATTGATTACATTGTTTTTCAAAATAATTTTTGATATTCTACATCAGCTTCATTATATAAATGCAGAAAAACTATATTATTTTTTTCTAAAATTCAGAAATAGCCATTTTGCTCATTCAGTATACTATAAACCACTAACTGTTAAAAAGGGATTCGTGACCTCTTCCTTCCAAAGAAATATTTCTGCACTCACACATGTTTAATAGAATGTTCTGCCATGAACTGACTTCCCACCTTAGAGACACCAGATTTGCATCCTGAAATCTCTTTCTTGCAAAAATGTCCAATTAGCATCCTAGCATTACAGAAAAGAAATGCTTTTTTCCAGATCTCAAATTCCACACAATTTTATCAAGAAATCATGTATTTGTTTTTCACACACACAGACTGTATTTTATTTTTACAAGAGAGAAATCAACTGACACCAAGCATTGTAAATGGATGACCACAACAAAAGCAACAATGACTGCAATTACCAAACATAAAACACACTCATACTATGTCATAATATTGACATTAAGTCCAGGAATACTTCACTGTAAGAGCTCCTTTACTTTGCAGTGAAAGACATCATGTATTTTTAAATTATCAGCACTCACCTGAGATCTTCAAAAATCAACAAAAACATAATTTTGTGTTCTCTTTCATTTATTCTGGTTCTAAGTGGTCATTCCTAAACGAAAGTATTTAAGTATGTTAACGTCATCTTATAACATCATATTTCAGATGACTACCGTCTCTCCAAAGATGAAATATGAGGAACTCATAATTAGGCTCTCCAAAGTATTACTCTCTGAATCTGTATTACCCTTCTGCTAAACTCCACACTGTTCATTATTCTTTGAGAATATTCTTTTTTCTTGTATGGCCATCACATGCTCTTTCATTTCATGAAGTTTTCCTACAATTTTATGCCTAGTTTATTTCTGAGAATATGCATTATTTCTGATTGATATTTATAGACACAAAGACTTCTCTATAATTCCCTGAGTTTCAAGAACTCCTACTTCTTTTTTTTAATACCTAGATTCTGAAGCTCTCCACAAAGCATTACTAAAATTGCATTTACATAAGTATCTACATATTAATCACACATTAAGGCATTTACAATTTTATTATGCTTTATTGCTAATTTCAGAGCATACATGTAGCTGTCTTATTTACCACCCTCTTGGAAATCACTTTAATATTTGCACTTAGGACTTGAAAAAGAATGGACAAATAAAAACCTGAAGAATATGCAAATACAATTTATATATTTCTCATAAAATTAGGTGATTATCTAACCTTTATCCAGAAAAAAGAAGAGCCCAGATACTCTGCAGGCATGATACTCGACAATGTGTGGAAAACATGCAGTAATCCATGTGGCAGAGTTTACCTGTGACCATCTGGGGTTAGTGACCTATGCATTCCTTACATGCAACATATCAGGAGTGGAAAAAGGGAATTTGTCAGTTGTGGCAATAAGTATAATGAAGATTTGTAGCAGGTCATGCTCATATATTCAACACAGGTACAATCAAAATTTTGCTCAATTCTGGTAGATCTAAGTCTCTATCTGTTACCTTGTGTTTAACGAGGAAATGTCAGAACTGACTTACAAAAAAAAAGTGTTTTGTTTGTTTGTTTTAATTACAGTCATGGTGAGTAAGACACAGCTCAGAACAGCTAATGTGACTTAGTGATTCTCCCATCAGGAAATACAGGTTCTACTTCCCTGTTTATTCTCCACATCCTGTAGTAAGTTAAGTTTCAATGAAAGATAAATCTACAGAGCGAAAAAGAAAAGAAAACTTTCATGTGTTGATAAGATCATTCTGACAAGTTTTACCACGTATGTCAGTGTTTGTGCTGATGGGACACAAGCCAGAGCTCCCTACTCTGACATTTTCACTGATGTCATTCCCCTTGATCCTCAATTTAAAAGTGGATAAATATGTTTTCTATGTTGTCTTCTTTAAGAAATTAAATAATGAATGCTTTCTAGACATTATCCTCTAATGATTTTCAGTCAGTGGTCATCAAGAGAGGAAAAGCACAGAATCTCATCCCCACAGAAGGGTGACATGCAGTCAGGTAATAAAATTCTCCCCAAAATCAGAGCTTCACCTTTAACATGCAATCAGAGGCTTTCACAGGTTCCTGATCACTGTGCACTCAGCCCTACCATATGGGATTGGCTCTAAGAATCTCACATCAGATGACTGACAAACATTTCACAGTACACTGATCTGGTACCAGATCCTGCCCTTCTTATTACAATATTCTAGGATATTTCCTGGAGCCCTCTACTCTATACAGGTACACTTCCAAGTAGAAACAGAAGTTTTGATTCTCACTGGGACCCCTGCTCTATGCAACCAACCTCTCTAGAAATACGATGTTCTAATCTCTCCTGATTAGAACATTTCAAGGTCTCTCCCTGTGCTAATTTACTAAAGGTAAAAGAGAAATAAGAAAGAGCTAATTATGCAGGGAGCAATATATAAGATTCCTTTACTTAATGTATTTATCTGATATACCCAAATATTGAGAAATATATATTCATTTTATAATGGTCAAGAAAAGAGGAGGAGGAACCTCCATGCCAACAGTATATATAAAATGGAATCAATATTGCATAAGCTCCAGCTTAAGCTTAGCTACGAGGTACTAACTCTTCTCATAAAGAAGCAATAACTCTCCATCATTTGAAGCACACTGAGGACTCAGACAGCTGGACTCTCCTCACTCGAATTCTGTACTTGAATCACAGAGCAATGAAATATTCCCAACGAATTATTAAGGATGAGGTGGGGAGCCAAAATAAAAAAGATGAATCCATAGTCTGCCCTACCATCTGTTCTGCGGGATATTACCACCATCGCGGCCCAATATGACCTTCCCACCTTTCTCTGGGCCTCCCTACTTTCCACCTCCATCCTCTCATTATATCTTACCTACACTTGGAATCGACTCTAGTTTTTCCACTTATCTTTATCAACAAGTAATCCAAAGAGCAACTTTGTATATAACTCCTTAGAAACCTCAGGTCTGACTCAGTAATACATGACCTTCTAAGTCCAAAGTTTTCCTTATTCCCTTTATTATGTTTTCTCGAATTTCCATGTACTTACATTCTCTGGACCTCCACTGTTCTCAGGTTCGTCTTCCCTGCAAAATCTGTCAACCTAGACATAGACTTAAGTACCACCCTCTAATTATCTCCTAGGGAATCCAGGTTTTAAAAAAGCCTCAGCAAGCCTTATGGACTTTATTAAAGACTCTTTAAGATAACCCATGGGAGATAGCAGTACACCCACAGATATCTATTTAATACACCCTCAGAATATTTTTTTTCTTTTTAATAAAGTCTCTTCTGTCCAATGAAGACTCTCAGCTCTTCTTCTTCAACATATGCAGTGTCTCACTCTTCTGATTACTCTCTGCTCTATCCCATGGTCACTCCCTTTCCTCATATTACATTCTTTCCCAATTTTGTATATTAGTAAAATCAAATAACATAAAATATAACATGTGAATTATTATAAAGTGCACCTTTCAGTGATATTACATACATTCATTTTACTGGGTGATGAACATCGCCATCTGTCTTTCTAACTCTTTTCTACGTTTGAAAACTGTGACTCTATATCCTTTAAACATCACTTTCCTTTTTGTTCCATAACCACCTGAAAAGCATCATTACCCTCCCAATTTCTATGGTTTTGACTACACTAAGTACCCCATATAATTGAAATAAGTAGTTGTATTGTTATGACTCACTAAAAGTCACAAAAATGGCATTTTGGTACCTAAATTTCCTCAAGATTCATCCATGCTGTAGCATATTCCTAGATCTTTTCCTTCTTAACAGTGAACAATATTGTATTATATGGGTATACCACACTTTGTTTATCCAGAATCTAGTGGATGAACACTTAGGTTGCTTTCATATTTTAGCTACTGTGATTATTACTGCTCTAAACACTGGAGTACAAATATTTCTTTAGGACCCTGATTTCAATTCCTTTGGGTATACCTCATAGCAAAATTCCTGGATCATGTAGTAATTCTATTTTTCAATATCTGAAAACTTGCCATACTCTTCTGCAAAGCAGCTGTATCATTCTACATTCCCACTGACATAGCACAATGCTTCCAACTCCCTCACATCCTCACCAATACTTGTTTTCTGCTTCTGTATGTGTGTGTGTGCTTGTGTGTGTATGCATGCACACAAATATATAAACATGCATTTAGTGATATGGAGCATCTATTCAAGTGCTTAGTCATTTGTACATCTTTTTGAAGAACCATCTATTCAAGTCTTTTATCCATTTTTGAATCAGGGTGTTTGCTTTTTGTTGACTTGTAAGAGTTCTCTGTATATTCTGAATAGAAATCTCTTGTCAGATAGATGGCTTTCAAATATTTTCTCCTATCTTGTGGGTTGCCATTTTATTCTGTTTACATCTCCTTGATACACATTTTTTTAAAATTATATACTGAAAATTGTTTATTTTTTTGTTAGCTCTACCTCTGTTGTTCCTTCATTTCATATTGAGGAAAACACTGCCAAATCCAATGTCATGAAGCTCTTGTCCTGTGTCTTCTTCTAAGACTTTTTATTTTATTAGGTCTTATATTTAGTTTCTTGATACGTTTCCATTAATGTATGCATATGATGTTAGGTAAGGGTCCATCTTCCTTCTTTTGCATGTTGACAACAAGACTTCTCAGCATCATTTGTTGAAAATACTATCCTTTCTGCTTTGAAAAGTCTCGGAAACTTGTCAAAAATCATTTGGCCATATATCAGGGTTTATTTCTGGGTGTTCTATTCTATTCTATTAGCCTTGAATAAGGGAGAAAATAGTATAACTTATCCAGGTTGATGAAGAACATAAAGAAAGTCCAGGACTGAGAATTAGGAGGGCAATATAAAACAGCAGGGAGTAAAAGACAGTGTGAGAGAAGATCTTGTATTTGCAAGTTCATGGAAATATGATCATGTTAAACCACTAAATGCTTGACTTGAACAATACGGTAAATGTGCTAGCAAGAAACATAACACTTACCCATCTCCAGGAAATATAGTATGGGCATAAAGATAAAATACACACAAATATATTTAAAAGGGAATGGTTTTCATGGTGTGAGAATATTGTGGGATTTGAAATACAATTTACTTCTGTTCTACCATTGTCTCTAAAATTTATCAAAGTGTATATACAAGCAATTCCAATTCTGGTAATGTGCTTGACAGGTTTATATATGGACTTCAGACGACCAGTAAATGTACATTCATAGTAGGACTGTTCTCTAATCCAAAAAACAAAACAAAAACTGGAAAGACTAGAGGTCACTTTTTCAACACACATACAGATGCAGTGATGGTTAAGGGTCCAAAAACAGAAGGTGAGCATGGGTGCAAGAGTTAATCCCCAGGCTGGTGTGGCGAGCAGAGTTTGAGGGTAACACAGGTAGAAAAGGCTTTTGTCCTACCCTTGATTTTTGAGTTATGGAAACTCACAGGTCACTACCTTCATTTCAAAATGAATGAATGCACTATTCAATTTTTTAAAACAGGAGAAGTAAACATGAGTGATAATAAATTTCCAACTGTCGCTAATCAAATGAGATACTAAGAAAAATTAAATAATATGATTTAAGAATGAAGTGGAGAGATTGTCTAAGATGGTAGCATTCAAAGACCCAGAGCTTGATGCCTCTCACGGGCACACCAAAGTCACAACTGTTTACAGAACAGCAATTGATGAAAAAGGCCAGGACCTACCATAAAAGATGTTTTAGAGCTAAAGATATAAGGAAGGCACCTCGGCAAGACAAGAAGGAAGGGCAAAATCTCAAGAGAGTCAAGACCCATACCACCAGGTGGGTGACCCACAAATGGGAGAATAATTACAATTACTGAGGTGCTCCCAGGTAGCGAGGGGTATGAACAGAGCATCAGGCTCCCAAACCCAGGGATCCTGTGCTGGAAAGAAGAGTTCCTAGAAAGCTGGGCTTTGAAGACCAGTAGTGCTTATTTTCCAGAGAGCCAGAGGGTTGTGGGAAACAGAGAGTCCACACTTAAAAGATGCTCACAGGGCTTCCCGGGTGGCGCAGTGGTTGACATGCAGGGGATGTGGATGACATGCAGGCCGATGCAGGGGACACGGGTTCGTGCCCTGGTCTGGAAGGATCCCACATGCTGCGGGGCAGCGGCCCGTGAGCCATGCACGCTGAGCTTGCGCGTCCCGAGCCTGTGCGCCACAATGGGAGAGACCACAAAGGTGAGAGGCCTGTGTAGCCCCCCCAAAAAAATATGCTCACAAAATCCCACATGACTGGAGAATCAGAACAGAAGCAGTCATTTGAAAGGATCCTGGGTCACACCTACCTCCTGATCTTGGAGAGTCTCCCAGAGAGGCAAGAGGCAACTACAGCACAGCCTCAGGGACACAGACACTGGCAGCAACCACTTGGGGGAGCTCCTTCTACCTCGTGGCCACTGGTACCAGGAAGCATAATTTCTGAATCCTCCCTCTATATTTTAGCCTCAGGACCTAGCCCTACCCATTTCCACCAGACCATAGACACAAGTACTAGGATGCTGCAGGCCAAGCAACAAACTGAGCAGTGGCATAGCCCCATCCGCCAGCAAACAGGCTGCCTTCAGACGCTCTCAATGCACAGCTGCCCCTGGACATGGGCCCAGCCACCAAAAGCCCCAGGACCAGCCTCCACACCTCAGTGGACAGACACCAACCAGCCCCAGAGTCCCTGGCCCCTTGGACAAGTGAGCCTGCTCTGGCCTTGGAATCAGCCTCACCATTGGCAAGTGATTACTGAACAGGGACTGGATGGAGCTTGGTCTTACCCAACAGCAAACCTGCTCTAACAGTGGGATCAGCCTCATACACCAACAGGCACACACCAGCTCCAGGAATACCACATTCCAGCAGCGTGTGTGACCAGAACACTCACTTGCAGGCCACAAGCAGCCATGGACTCAGTTGGGCCCTGCCCCTGCCCATCAGAATGCCAATACAAGATTAGGGATACCGCAGACCCTGCAGATAGCTGTGTCAGGAACAGTGATCCAACACCAACTCTGCGACTCCTGGGCCCTGCAGTCAGAGCTCAGGAACTGTGTCTTCCTCGCTGTAGCCAGCATAGCCCCAGGACCAGTGACTGGGCACTAGCCCTGATATCTCCTGGACTGCAATTCTACCCATAAGTGAACCAGCACTAGATTTGGTGTCCCCCAGAGTTGTGCAGCCAGCTGCCTTATGATTTAGCCTTACCAAGCAGCACAGACAGCCTCCATACTAAGCAGAGTCTGGCAAACATGCACTCTGGGGGCAGCCAAGGCTACCAGACGACCCCCAGTAGTCAGCTCACCACAACAGAAGAGCCCAAGCAGCCCACATAGGGGGTACACCTAGAAGATATAGTTCTAGTGAGCAGGGGGCAGTGGGTTGCTGGGACACATAGGACCTCTCCTACAAAAGGCCACTTCTCCAAGGTCAGGAAATGTAACGAGCCTACTACATACATAGCAATAAAAACAGCAAGTTAAGAAAAATGAGGTGACACAGAAACACGATCCAAATGAAGGAACGAGATAAGAACTCAGAAGAAGATCTCAGTGAAGTGGAGATAGCCAATCTCCTCAACAACGAGTTCAAGGTAATGACTATAAAGATGATCAAAGAACTCAGGAGAAGAATGGACAACCAGAACAAGAACTTAGAATTTTTTAAAAAAGAGTTAGACCGTTAAAGTACAACAAAACAGAGGTGAGGAATACAATAACTGAAATGAAAAATTCACTAAAAGGAAAATACTGTAGACTAAATGATACAGAGGAATGAATCAGAAAACTGAAGGACAGAGAACTGGCAATCACTGAAGATGAATGGTAAAACAATAGATTAAAATGAAATGAGGAAAGTTGAACAGACTTGTGAAACAACATCAAGTGTACTAATATTTGCATTATACTGGCCCCAGAAGCAAAAAGGAAGGAGATAGCAGTGTAGAACATACCTGAAAACATAAGAGCTGAAAACTTTCCTAACCTGGGAAAGAAAACAGAAATCCATGTCCAGTAAACACAGTAACAGCAAAACAGGATTAACCCAAATAGGACCACACCAAGACTCACTGTAATTAAAATGGCAAAAAAAATAAAGATAAAAAGACACTATTAAACGGAGCAAAGGAAAAGCAACAAGTTACAAACATGGGAACTTGCATAAAGTTATCAGCTGACTTTTCAGGATAACCTCTGCATGCCAGAAGGGAGTGGCATGGTATATTTAAAGTCATGAAAGGGGAAAGTCTATAACCAAAAATACTCTATCCAGCGAGGCTCTCCTTCAGATTTGATGGTGAGATCTAAAGTTTTACAGAGAAGCAAAACTTAAAGAGCTCAGCATCGCCAAAACAGCTTTATGAGAACTCTTAAAAGGGCTTTTCTCAGTGAAAAAGAAAAGGCCACAACTGAAACATAAAAATTAGGAAAGGAAACTTACTAAAGGAAAAACCTCATTGGAAAAGGCAAATATTCAACAAAGGCAGTAAATCAACCATGTACACAGCTAATAGGAAGGATAAAAGAAAACACTAATAAAATCATGTATATTCACAACAAGAAGTTAAGGGATACAGGAAACAAGTAGATGTAAACTACAAGGTCAAATTCAGTAACTGTGGGGGAGCAGAGTAACAATGCAGTGTTGTTAGTGTCCATGTGAAATTCAGAGCTCAGCAACTTAAATAATCAGACACACACACACACACACACACACAACTGAAAGAAATCCAAACATAATATTAAAGATAGTCCTCACATCACAGATGAAGGGAATAAAAGGGGAAGAAAGGAACACTGAAGAAATTAAAGAGGGATTCTAAAAATACCCAAGACAAATGAAAATGAACACACAATGATTCAAAATCTATGGGACACAGCCAACGCAGTGTGGGAAGTTATAGGGGGAAGTTATAGTGATACAAGCTTATTCTTAGGAAACAAGAAAAAGTTATAGTGATACAAGCTTATTCTTAGGAAACGAGAAATGTCAAATAAACAACTTAACATTACACCTGAAGGAATTAGAAAAAGAAGAAAAAACAAAACTCAAATCTGCCAGAAAGAAAAAAATTAAGAAAACAATACCATATGCAATCACAACAAAAAGAATAAGATACCTAGGAACAAACACCCCTAAGCAGGTAAAAGACATGTACTCAGAAATCTATCAGCCATTGGTGAAAGAAGTTGAAGGCAACAGAAAAAGATGGGAAAATATAGCAGGTGCATGGACTGGAAGAATTAATACTGTTAAAATAACCATACGACCAAAGACAATCTAGAGATTTAATGCAATCCCTATCGGAATACCAAAGCATTTTCACAGAACTTTAAAAAGTAATTTTAAAATTTGTATAGAAACACAAACACCCCAAATAGACAAACAATCTTGAAAAAGAACAGAGCTGGAGGCATCACGCACCTTGACTTCAGGTTATACTGAAAAGCGAGAGTAATCAAAGAAAATGGGACCGGAGCAAAAACAGACTCAAAGATCACTGGAATAGAATAGAGATCCCAGAAAGAAGCCCACACACGTATATTTAATTGATTTATGACAAAGCAGGCAATATGGGGAAAAAACTGTCTCTTCAATAAGTGGTACTGGTAAAATTGGTCAGCTACATGGAAAAGAATAAAATTAGAGTATTTTAGCACACCATATATAAAACAAACGCAAAACTGAATAACGATCTAAATGTAGGACCATAAAACCCCTAGAGGATAATACAGAACATTCTTCAACATAAATGATAGCAACAGTTTTAGGTTCAGTCTACAAAAGCAAATGAAACAAAAGCAAAAATAAACAAATGGGACTTCACTAAACTTAAAAGATTTTGCACAGCAAAGGAAACCAAAGACAAAATGAAAAGACAACCTGCTGAAGTAGAGAAAATATTTGCACATGATAAGAGGTTAACACCAAAAAGATGACCAAGCAAGGGTTCATATCTAAACTACAGAAACAGCACATAAAACTCAATATCAGAACAACACACAAAATATTTTTATAAAAAATGAGAAGACCTAAATAGACATTTTTCCAAGGAAAAAATACAGATAGACAGCCAGAACTCACAAAGATGCTAAACATAGCTAATCCGGCAATAAAATGCAAATCAAAACAATGAGATATATCACCTCAGGCTTGTCAGAATGGCTGTCATCAAAAAAGTCACAGATAACAAAGGTTAGTGAGGATGTGGAGAAAGGGAAACTCTTGTACACTCTTGATGTGAATGTGAATTAGTGCTGTTACTGTGGAAAGCAGAATGGAGGTTCCACAAAAAACTAAAAATAGAACTACCATAATATCCAGCAATTTCACTGTTGGGTATATCAGAGGAAAACAAAAACATTATTTCAAAAAACTAACTGCACACCAATGTTCATAACAGTGTTATTTGCCATAGCCAAGATATAGAGTCAAACTAAGTGTTCATCAATAGGTTAGGGGATAAAAAAGATTTTCTATGATGACTTCAGCAAGAAATGAAATTTTGCCATTTGCAAGAACATGGATGGACTTGGAGGGTATTATGCTTAGTAAAATAAGCCGCAGAGAAAACAAGCCTGGTAGGTCATCACTTACACGTGGCATCTAAAAAATTGAATACAACAACAACAACAACAAAACAGACTCACAGATTAAAGAACAGACTAGTGGTTACCAGCAGGGAGAGACAGGGTGGAGGAGCAAAATAGTGGTAGGAGATTCTGAGGAAGAATCCACTATGTATAAAATCAATAATCTACAGTGACGTACTGTATAGCATGGGGGATAGAGCCACTCTTTTATAATAAGTATAAATGGAGAAAAAGCTAAACATTTATGAAGCACTATGTTGTACCTCTGAAACTAATGTAATAATGTAAATTAACTATAGATCAATAAAATATAAAGTAAGAAACAATAAAGGGAAGACACTGGTTATTAGATAGAAATCAATTAAACACAAGTTTTGGAAATCAATGAATTGAAAAACAACATGTAAGACACAACATTGGCATTTAAAGTGTATGAACTATTCATTTAAGTGGAGAAAAATGGTACCCATTCTCACAATTTTGTATATCTAGGATAAATTATTATCTACAAAAATTAGTTACAAATATTCACTCAAAAAGAGAAAATTTGGATTAACCCATTTTAGTATACAAATTTAATATCAAAGTCTCTATGTAACATTGACTTGAATAAGTTCTGTTAGCCACTTCTAGTTTCTTTGTGATGTAAAATCTTTTAAAGCATAAAAATCAGCCTTCCTATATTTTTCCATTAGACATACATAGAAGTTAAAAGAAATGAGAAGACACAACAATCAACCAGGAAGGTGAATTTACTGAGAAACAGTCATTCGTTCTCCCTCCTCCTTTTCTTTTCCTCCTTTTCCAGGTCTCTTTCTGTTCCAATCAGGAAAAGTCTTGTGAGTTCTGAGAATATTTCTTTAAGGGCTTCAAATCACCACACCTACATCCTCTGCCACAACTACACACACGGGAACAAAAATAAACCTCTGCTATCTACTCATGTAGGAGGGATTCGTGCAAAATAAACTCCTACACGGAGACCAACAGGTGAGTTTTCTACCTGTTCTTTATAATGTCTTTCCATTATTGTAAATCCCACACATTACGAGGCAGAAGCGGTTATGTGAGCTTTTCCTTGAAGTCAAAAATCTTGCATTCATTTCAAGTACGTGGTGATCACAGGGTACAGCCAGGGAAGGTGCCATCCCCCCCTTGCGGGGGGGCGGTGAATGGGCTCCCGCAGCCATGCACCTCCTGATGTACAGATTCTGGAGAAACAAAGGGCAGTCACACCGCAGTCAGCCTGTCAGGCTGTCGGGCCACTGGGCAACCACACCAGCCTGGAAGTGCCCCATCAGTTGCTGAAAGCAAAACCCTGTCCCCCCTGTGAAGCCAGGCAATTTGGGCCACAGAGTCAGAGGAGACCGGTAATCAACTCCTCCTCTCTGCTCACCTCCTTGGGGTTACAACAACCCCATCTCCAAACCCAACTCTGACCCTGGAGTGCGAAAGTGGGAGTGCAGGTGGGCTCTGCCGGTGCTTCAGCGCCCTCTGGGAAGCCCCCTAGTTTGAATATGATTTGAGTTTGATCCTGTGAAACCATCAGAACTTCCCACCAGAGATAAATGAGGAGATTCTGGCCTTTATTAGTACACACGGTGAACACGGTGGTCCTGGCTGTACTTGCCAACCCTCCTATTTTACCCACCTATTTTTATTGATCTTCCTCCCTGTGAGTACCTTTGACCAACTCTGAGCTCAGACTCCTGACCTATTACAGTGACTTTGTCAGTCATTCTTTAAAACTAGACAGGTAGGGCTTCCCTGGTGGCACAGTGGTTGAGAGTCCGCCTGCCGATGCAGAGGACACGGGTTCGTGCCCCGGTCCGGGAGGATCCCACATGCCGCAGAGCAGCTGGGCCTGTGAGCCGTGTCTGTTGAGCCTGCGCGTCCAGAGCCTGTGCTCTGCAACGGGAGAGACCACAACACTGAGAGGCCCGTGTATTGCAAAAAAAAAAAAAAAAAGGGACAGGTAATAAAATGAATTTAACCTAGAAGCAGCAGCTCAGTAAGGGAAATAAAATCATCAGAAGCTATCTAATCACAGCCACAGCCATCCAGGGCTCTGTCTTATCCGCTGGGGCATAAGAATGGGACCTTCCTAAATTTGAAGGACATCCAATCAAATAAGTAAAGGTGTCGCTCACCTCTGGCTCTTGGAGGGATTGCTAGGCGTCTACCCAGTGTATACTAACTGCAAAACACTGTCATGGTTTTGAAACATCTATGTTCCAGAAAAGCTTTTTGGGGTGCATGGGGAAGGTTTGTTTTTACATCAAGCAAAAAATAAATCACCAAGCTCTTTGAGCACAGGGGTTCTTAACAGGGAAGTAGAAGGAAGGAATGGGCAGAAAAGACGATCTCCTCTGAAGTGAAGGTCGTTTTTGCAAAAGAGTAGGATTTAGTCTCAGTTTAAGAAGAACACTTTTAAATAGCTGGGACAGCTCCAAACTGCAGTTTAGGGAACGAGTGCTTCAAAAGAACAGTGCTTTAAAAGTCCTGGCAAGGCAGCAAGAGGATGAAGAGTTGGTTTTGCGTAGTTTTGAACACAGGAGTAAAGAAGCAGAGGCATCTCTGACTAAAAGGCCCTGAGATCCTATGGCATCAGTGGGTCAGTTGCAGGGGGCATGGGGTGTGGGGGGCGATATTTCTCTCTCAAAGTTTCCCAGGGAAGCCACCCCTCCCTACCCCACCCCCCTACTCCCTTCACCCTTCCTCCCTCCACTGTAGGGTCCCAAGGGACAGCACTTCTTAAGCGGGAGCCCTCAGGCACCATCTCTGCAGTATGGATTCTTCCTGGAGCCTGGAAAATTCTGGAACAGGAAGCCAGGTCTGCAAGGCCGCTGGGATGAAGTTGGACCTGGAGGCCTGGAGGGGAACTGGAGCCCTGAACCTCCCCCACGTCCTTGAGGCCGAGGGAGGAACACAACCTCCTCACAGTACTTCTCAGGGCTCAGCATGCTCCCCACCTGACGGTGATCCATACTCACTTGAGGCAGCAAGGACTGCCTCTAACTAGCCCCCTCGATTCCGCCTTAAGGGTCCTCGGACATATGTGAGAGCGCAGGCCCCGGATCTCTTTAGTCAGCTGAGGCCAGTGCTGCCGGGGTCCCTCCAGTCCCATCCCCCAGCCCCTCCCTCATGGACTGTATCTAATAGAAGAAAGTGCACAGGGGAATTGGATGAATCAAGCGACCTGGGAGACTGGGTATGAGTTTGAAGACCGAGAACCTAAGGTGCAATTACATATTATTGGAAACTCTTGTGGGGTGTGTGGGGGTAGGTTAGGAGGCTGAGTCGACCTGGTGAGTCCAGCCCCAGGACACCATACAGCCCCGCCCCCCCTTCCCTGCCATGGGACAAGGGGTGCTGCAACTCCAGCCGGGACTCTGCACTTCCCCCTCCCTGATTCTCCTCCAGAAGAGCAGGTGGCCCCCCTCTGAGGGCAGCAGCAAGACAACGCACCAAGTCTCCCTGCACTAAGGCGCTACTGGAAGCTCTTCCTGAACAGCAGTGCTGGCTTGGAGCGAACCCGTGCACCCCCAAAGTTGGTCTCGTCCTGCAGCTGAGAGAATCGGGGTTTAAGTCAGCTGCCCTGGCTTTAAATCAATCAGCCCCCGCTTTAAGTCAAGTGATCCGACTTTAAATCACTCTGTGCCCCTCAAGCCTGCAACTTCAAAAGTTGGGAACTTCACTTTGATCCCAGCAGCTCACCGAGCTGAACGCACACTGTAGTCAGCCCCAAGCCTGGCCTAGAGGCAGGATATAAGGTAAGGGGATGGGCGTGCACTCATGGTGATGAGAGTGTACTTCATGGACCAGAAGGGTCTAGGCACTCTGGGGTACAGCGAGCAGTGCACGATACAGCAGCTCCCTGGCAAAGCTGGTGATGCACAGGGAGAGCAGGCACACCCATGCATGCAGTCGTCCAGGACGGGAGCTGGGGCACAGCCAGCGGGAGGGTGTGAAAGCGGAGGATCTGAGCCTTCTTGAGAAAGGCAGACACAGAGGAAGAGAAACAAAGACCAGATGAAATATGGATTTGAAAAACACACCCTGCTCTTGAAATTAGCGTGGGGGGCACCCAAGAGTTGAGTCTTCTTACTCCCCAGTACCTAGTGCTTTGGTCTTTGCCCAATTACTTATAAAATTAATGATAATATCTAACCCATATAATACTGCATTTGTAGTGGTATCGCATGTTAATGTTACTATAGTGGAAAAATCTTTTCTACAAGAAAAATGTACACTATCTGAAATAAATTAAAACCCCTCTTTATAAAGAACTATATGGGACTTCCCTGGTGGCGCTGTGGTTAAGAATCTGCCTGCCAACGCAGGGGACATGGGTTCGAGCCATGGTCAGGGAAGATCCCACAGGCCGCAGAGTACCTATGCCCATGAGCCACAATTACTGAGCCTGCAGGCCACAACTACTGAAGCCGGCGCACCTAGAGTTGGTGCTCCACAACAAGTGCAGCAATAGAAGCCACCACAATAAGAAGCCCGCGCACCGCAACAAAGAATAGCCCCTGCTTGCCGCAACTAGAGAAAGCCCGCGTATAGCAATGAAGACCCATCGCAGCCAAAATTTAATTAATTAATTTTTAAAAGTACTATATCCTTCTGTACAACTTATCTGGGAAGAACAGAGAGATGGTATGGGAGAGTGAGAAAGACCAATATTTAGTGCACATCTCTCATGCAAGTGCTCTGCTGGCTCAGATACATTTATCCCCACTTTACAAAGGAGGAAATAAGCTCAGAGAAGTTTAGTAATTTTCCCAAAGCCAAACAGCTATTGAGTGGCAGAACCAGGATCTGAACCAAGTCTGTTACCTTCAAAGCCTAAGTCCTCATCACAACAAAACTCAATTCATATTTACATTAATTGAAATACATTGAAAACTGGGGAGTTCTTGGCACAGTCCTGAATAAGAGTGAGAAAGAAAGGAATAGCATTGTTCCTACAGTCAACCAAAATTTTTGGAGCAGCTGCTAGATACCTGGCCCTTTTTGGAGTTCAGCAGCGATCACGACAGGAAGAGTCCTGCTTTCATGGACCATGTAGTGGGGAGGAGAGACGGGTGCAACTGGGTGAGGGATTTCACCTTGCTGGGCCTCTGTTTTCTCATCTGGAAAATGGGACGGTGTTCCTCATTTTCTGGGATTGTCCAGCCCTCACTGTTAGACCTGCGCGGTCTCCTAGGAGTTTCGACTCGCCCAGGAAACAACAAGAGTCGGAAGTCGATGCAAAACGCAAGAGGTTTATTGAAGGCCGGTGCACCGGGGTTCCTTGGTCCTCACGCAGGAGGTCGAAGAAGGAACCCTTTTGGGCGCGAATATGTCAGTTTTATAGGTTCCCACTTCCCCGTATGTAAATTATAGATTTGGTTGTGTTCTCCTGCTGATTGGTCCCGGCTTAGGCTCGGACCAGAGAGGGAACTTGTCCCCAGCTGCCTGATTGGTCTTTGACAGACACCTTTTTTACATTTTGTTATCTCCCTCCTTCTCGGAAGGGGGCCGGACATCCTGGAAATTCACCCATTGTCTAAGAAGCCCCTATTGTCTGGAGAGTTCTTAATCATTAGCTGGAACAATGTCCCTCGAGTCCCACATTCCCCCCTTTTTCTTGTGACTATTGATTCCAATCATGGAATCTCAACCTTCTGTTCGTAAACTTTGGTACTGTTGTCTTAACATTAGAACTTGTACAGTACTGATACGTTCTCTAATAAATGCTATCAAGCGATTTAGAACACATGGTCCAAAAGTTAAAATCAACAATAAAACAATAAGAGGTCCCAACAGAGTAGAGATTAAGGTGGTAAACCAGGGGGACTTATCAAACCATGATTGAAACCATCCTTTTTCATTCTCTCTCTCCCTTTGCCTTTTATCTAAGCGTTCCCTTAGTTTATCCATGGTTTTGGTAATGGTTCCTGAATGATCAATATAAAAGCAACATTCTTCTTTTAGAGCGGCGCATAATCCCCCTTCCTTAAGAAACAGCAAATCTAGGCTGCAACACCATTTCTGAAAGTGAGGTGAGTGATTCCTTTAGTTGAGTTATGGAACTTTCTAATGCTCGAAGGTCGATGTCTGCAGCCTGTCTTAAACTTGCATAATACTGGGGTTGTATGAGGGCTGTGGTTCCTGTTCCTATCCCGGCAGATATTCCTAGTCCTAGAAGGACAGCCAATGTGAGGGTTACAGGTTCTCTTTTGTTTTTCCTACATATTCATCTAAAAAGGATGAGTCTGAATGGTAGATAAGTCTAGGGACTAATTGCACTAACACACAAAAGTCAGCTGAAGTATTAAGAACCTCTAAAGAGACACAAGGGGTGAGCCCCGTGTTACATGTCCACCATCCATCTTGAGGAGGTACAAGATATCCTGAGCCTGAAGGGAGGCTAAAATCATGACAAAGGTGTCTATGGGACTGGGGAGGTGTTCCTATACAAGTACCATTTCCAAAAACCGAGGACAGGGTTAATTTACTGTTCCCTTCTTGCTTCCATCGACATTGGTCTGAGGAGGTAGAATTAGTATAGTTGGAGCTATATCCTATAGCATCATAATAAGGGGGAGGGGCAGCATAGCAAAGCCAACATGATTTTGTAGCCTCTGGGTTTGTAGCATTGAGAACCGTAAAGGCTGCCTGCACCAAAGAAAGCATCCTATCCTGAGGAGTCCCAGGCTTAACTGTGGGTTCTTTGGATCCAGAGGTTTCATTAGTCTCATTCTTTGTTGACGTAGTTGAAGGGGCCGGGGGAAGCAAAGGGGGGCCAAGTATGGGATTTGGGCCTATTGATATAGGAGCAGGAGTCTCAATCTTTAGCTTAAGGGTCATTAATATTCCTAAATCATATCCCCTCATGTAAAATCTAACGCCCCAAGAATGACCATTTATCCATTTTTTATCTCTTTTTCCAGGATTACTAAAGGAAATTTTAAGGGGATGACACCATCCTGAACATTTACTCCAGTGTCCGGTATCCTCATTATGAGAATAATTAGCCGTTACAGTAATAAAATCCCAAGTTGAGGTGGGTTTCCAATTAGTATCCCCGGTAGTTTCACATCCCCAGCTTTTGCAATAAAAGTTTTCAGTTCCACCACATTTATAATTCAGAGATCAAGGGCGGTGGAACCCGGGGCATACGTAGAAAGTGAGGATACCAAGCATCATTCTTTTGCCTGCATTTTTGCAACCCGGCCCAAACCAATCAGTTTCCGAAACTTTGGAAGGGGCAGTGTTCATATCATGAGAATCTTCTGTATCCCAATAAGGTGCTCCTATAGCCAATTTACAAACATCAGGAAAAAGATCTGGCCACCAGGTCCAGGGGGGTGCAGTATGACTAATGGACCAGGTTACATCTCCAGTCTGAGAAATTACCTGCCAAGTTAAACGTTGGGGGAGGTGAGGGCTAAAATCACTTACAGTCAGTAAAGGCAGTAAAACCAAAATTATAAGTCTTAGGTTCGTAGAAGCTTGAGTTTGAGCGGGTTGTCGGTTCTTTGGGCCCGCCATTCTGATGATGCCGTCGCTGGTGCAGCCTTCACATGTGAAGCATGGATCCAGGCAGCGATGCCGTCCACTTTTATGGCCATTGGGGTGGTGAGGAGGACGGTGTATGGTCCTTTCCATCGAGGTTCCAACGTCTGGGTTCGATGCCGACGGACGTATACGGAGTCTCCGACTTGGAAAGGATGAGTTTCTCCCGGTGTTCCCGATTGGTAGGCCTTGGCGAGTTGGGACCATATTTCTTTCTGGACCAATTGGAGTCCCAGTAGCCTAGCATATAAGTCAGTGTTATTTTGACAATCAGGTTTTATTTCTTTTCCTAAAGTGAGGAGGGGAGGCGGGGCACCATATAATATTTCAAAAGGAGTAAGATGGTATCGGGAAGGTGTATTTCTAACCCGGAATAGGGCCAAAGGAAGGAGCACCGTCCAATCGGTACCGCCAGTCTCCAAGGACAATTTAGTTAGGGTCTCTTTTAGAGTCCTATTCATTCTTTCTACCTGACCTAAACTTTGGGGTCTATAGGCACAATGTAATTTCCAATCAGTCCCCAAATATCTGGCCACATCCTGACTTACCTGGGCGACGAAGGCTGGACCATTATCAGACCCTATTACCTTTGATGCTCCAAATCGAGGAAAAATTTCTTCTAAAATCTTCTTGGCTACTACAGCAGCTGTTTCTTTCTTTGTTGGGAAAGCCTCTATCCATCCTGAAAAAGTGTCTACAAAAACTAACAGGTATTTATTACCGTACCTTCCAGGACGCACTTCGGTAAAGTCCACTTCCCAGTAAGTTCCTGGGCGGTCCCCCCTGAGTCTCTTTCCAGTTTCAAGTTTCCCTTTGTGAGCATTTACCTGTTGACATGGGACGCATTCCTGCACAATTTGTTCAGCTAATTTTGTCATTCCAGGGGTTTCGTATCCAGCTTTTTGTAACAAGGCTACCATCTTTTTAGTCCCCAAATGTGTCCATCTGTGCATCTGTTGAAACATGGATTCTGCTTGCTGAGGGGACAAAGTTCCTTTTGTTGTGGCCGGGATGATTTCTTCATCGCAGCCTGGTTTTTCAGGAACTTTATCTGACAGTCCTAAAATGACTTCTCCCGATGCTATTTCTCGGGCCACTTGGTCAGCCATATTATTTCCCCTAATTATTGGGGTATTTCTTTTTTGATGTCCAGGGCAGTGGATGATACTGACTTTAGTAGGAAGCATGAGTGCAGTCAACAAAGCCACGATTTCGTCTTTGTTTTTAATTTCTTTGCCACCTGAAGTTAGTAGCCCTCTGTTGGTAAATGGCACCGTGGATATGAGCGGTAGCAAACGCATATCTACTGTCTGTGTAGATGTTTACTTTTTTATTCTCTGCCATCTCTAATGCCCTCGTCAGGGCAATTAATTCAGCTCGTTGGGCTGAGGTCCCTTGTGGTAGCGCCGCTGCCCATATGACTTGTTTTCCGTCTACCACGGCTGCCCCAGTTCGACGCTTACCTTCCTCCAGGAAACTGCTCCCATCCGTGAACCAGGTGAAATCAGCATCAGGGAGGGGCAGGTCCATCAGATCTGGCCTACTGCCGTGTGCTGCGGCTAGTACTTCCCGACAATCATGTATGATGGTGGAGCCTTCCAAGTCAGGATCAGGTAGCAAGGTGGCTGGATTGAGTCCTGTGGCTGGAGCAAACTTGATGCGATCTGAGTTTAGCAACAGGGTTTGGTAATGGGTCATCCTGGCATTAGTTAGCCACCTATCCGGTGGTTGACGGACTACATTTTCCAGGGCATGAGGAGCTGTTATCGTTAGATTTTGTCCTAAAGTTAGTTTGTCAGCATCTTTGACTAGAACGGCCACTGCAGCGATTATCTTTAAACAGGTGGGCCATCCTGATGCCACAGGGTCCAATTTTTTTGACAAATAAGCAACTGGGCGATTCCAGGGACCCAATTTCTGAGTCAATACTCCTTTTGCAATGCCCTTATTTTCGGCCACATATAAATGAAAAGGTTTGGTTACATCTGGCAGTCCTAGGGCTGGAGCTGAAAGTAAAGCTCGTTTGATTTGGTCAAAAGCCCGTTGTTCCTTATCGCCCCAAACGAAAAGAGTGCTGTTTTTGGTTAGGGGGTACAATGGGGCTGCCAGCTCAGCAAACCCTGGAATCCAGTCTACAGAATCCGGCTGTCCCCAAAAATTCTCTAACCTGCCTGGCGTTTTTGGGAGCCGGAATTTGGGCCACCGTATCCTTTCTGCTCTCCGTGAGCCATCTTTGCCCCCCTTTTAATAGATACCCCAGGTAACTGACCTGTTGTTGGCATATTTGTGCTTTCTTGGCTGAGGCTCTATATCCCAGGGTTCCAAGTTCCGTTAACAGTTTTTCAGTACCCTTGATACAATCTTCTTGGGTCTCAGCAGCTAATAAAATATCATCAACGTATTGGAGTAATGTTACCTGGGGATTTGATTCTCTATATAATGCCAAATCCTGATGGAGGGCTTCATCAAAGATGGTCGGGGAGTTCTTAAATCCCTGAGATAGCCGTGTCCATGTCAGCTGACCAGACATTCCCAATGTTGGATCTTTCCATTCGAAGGCAAAGTAGGTTTGGCTCAGGGGAGAGAGTCTTAAACAGAAAAAAGCATCTTTAAGGTCCAAAACAGTATACCACGTATGTTGAGGTGGAAGAGTGCTCAGGAGGTTGTAAGGGTTTGGAACTGTGGGGTGGAGGTCTGCCACCCATTTGTTTACCTCTCGTAGATCCTGCACCGGCCGATAATCATTTGTTCCTGGTTTCTTTACCGGCAGGAGAGGGGTGTTCCATGCTGATTGACATCTTATTAAGATGCCCAAGTCTAGTAGCCTCTGTATATGGGGACGGATACCGTCTTTGGCTTCTCTACTCATGGGGTATTGACGGACCGTTATTGGGGTAGCAGTTGCCTTGAGTTCCACTAGCACCGGGGACCGATTTTTGGCCATCCCCATTCCGGCAGTTTCTGCCCAGGCTTGAGGGAACCGAGTTACCCAATCAGTAACATTAACTCGTGAGGATGAAGGCTGCTCGTATAATTTATATTCATCTTCTAATTTCATAGTCAATATTTGAAGTAACCTTCCCTTATTATCAGTTATGGTGGGACCTTCTGGCTGAAAGTGGATTTGAGCCCCTACTTTGGAGAGTAAATCTCTTCCCAGCAAAGGATAGGGGCATTCCGGAATAATCAAAAATGAATGGGTTACTCGTCCAATCCCAAGATCTACTGTCCTTCGTGTGGTCCATGAATATTGTTTATTCCCAGTGGCTCCTTGTACCCATGACCTTTTAGCTGAGATAGGACCTTTTGAGTGGAGAAGGACGGAGTGCTGGGCTCCGGTATCTACCAAAAATTGAACAGGTTCCCCCTCCACTTTAAGAGTTACCCAGGGCTCGGGGAGAGGGTTCGAGCCCTGACTTTCCTAGTCTTCTTCTTTCAATGTTAAGATTTTGTTTTTGGTTGGCCTTCCTCCATTCTTTTTCTTAGGGCATTCTCTCGCCCAATGTCCTTTTTCTTTACAGTAGGCACATTGGTCCTTGTCTAATGGCCGCCTTCTGTCTGCCGTTCGCCCTTCCTGCCTATTTCTATCCCCTATATTTCTTCCTCCAACCACAGTGGCCAGTATCTTACTTAAATTCCTCTCCTGTCTCTTATCCCGTCTTATTTCATGGGCTTCCTGCTCTTTCTGCTTTCTTTCTTCCTTCTCTTCCTCTGTTTCTCTTTTGTTATATACTTTATCTGCCTCTTTTACTAACTCCTGAAGAGAAAATCCCTGCAAGCCATCTAGCCTCTGTAATTTCTTCTTAATATCAGGGGCCGCTTGATCTATGAAAGCCATTGCTATAGTAGCCCTATGTCCCTCCGAAGTTGGATCATAAGGGGTAAAGCGTCTAAAGGCTTCCATTAAACGTTCCAGGAACACAGTTGGCGATTCCTGGGGCCCCTGAGTTACTTCCCTTACCTTAGCCAAATTAGTGGGCCGTCTGGCCGCTCCATGGAGACCCGCCACCAGAGCCTGGCGATACATTTTCAGGCACTCCCTACCTTCCGGGGCATTGAAATCCCAGTTTGGCCTGACGACTGGGAAACCAGTATCAATCTCGTTAGGCAGCTGGGTAGGTTGCCCATTGGCGCCTAATACATTTTTTCTGACTTCTAAAAGAACCCGTTGCCTCTCCTCAGTTGTTAGGAGAGTCTGGAGCAGCTGCTGACAATCATCCCATGTGGGCTGGTGGGAGAAAACAAGAGATTCTATTAAAGCGATAAGGGCCTGTGGATTTTCGGAAAAAGTTGGGTTATGCATTTTCCAATTATAAAGATCTGCAGAGGAAAAGGGCCAATATTGGAGAGGTCTATTCCCTTGGCCATCGGGGGGGCCATATTCTCTAAGAGGTAGGGCAGTGGAGTCCGGGGAGATAGCCCTCCGGCTCCTAGTGCCCACTGAGGGACCCCTTTCTTCTTCCATCATGGATGGTTCCCTTGGTGCTGAGGGCAGTGGAGCTGGGGGTCCTCTAGGTGGTAGGGGATTCGGGGCCGGAGGATAAGGGGGTGGGGAATCCAAAAGAAGCAAATCGGACTGCGGGTCAGGATAAATCGCCTTCGGTAGATCCGGGGCGTCGGGTAGCTTCTCCGTGTTGGGGTTTTTCTTTAAGGCTAATATCTCCGACGCTGCTGATGTATGCGCGGACGTACCTGTTGAGGAAACAAAGGGCCGGACCCACGGAGGTGGGGAGAGAATTAAATCTTCCCAGACCAAGACGTATGGTACTTGGTCTGGATGTCCGTGGGGATCTATATTAAATATCTTAGACTTCAGCAGCTTAATCTTGTCTAATAAAAAGGATCCTTCGGGGGGCCATCCTATCTGAAATGTTGGCCATTCAGAGGCACACAAAGTCTGCCACTTTCCTTTCTTTACCTCTACCGAAAAATTATGGGCTCTGGCCCAAACTTCGGTCCAATAGCTTAGAGTAAGGGAAAGAGAAGTCGTCATAGTTTGTCCCATTGTCGTCCGTCAGAGAAGAAGAATAGACCACAATACAGAAACAGTTAAAACTCCACGAAACACATATACGTATGGGCCACCGCGAGCTCGCTTCAAAACCGAAACTTCTTCAGATGGCAGTTATCACCAAGGGAACTGCCGAAACCGAGTGAAGGGGAGACAGACTTTGCCTCTCCTTCCAGATGAGCCACCAGGGCGTCCCCTAGGGCTCATGGACGCCGGCTATTAGCACGTCTGCCTAGCCAGAGGTCCGATACAGATTCCATAATAAGCCGATTCTTATGGCTTTCCTCCGATAATGGCCCACAAAGAACAAGGGACAAACAGACAATCAAGCTCGAGCTTACCTGGTACCTCCAACTCCCGATGTTCTTGTGGTCCGGGGCGAGTGGAATCCCGGACGAGCCCCCAAATGTTAGACCTGCGCGGTCTCCTAGGAGTTTCGACTCGCCCAGGAAACAACAAGAGTCGGAAGTCGATGCAAAACGCAAGAGGTTTATTGAAGGCCGGTGCACCAGGGTTCCTTGGTCCTCACGCAGGAGGTCGAAGAAGGAACCCTTTTGGGCGCGAATATGTCAGTTTTATAGGTTCCCACTTCCCCGTATGTAAATTATAGATTTGGTTGTGTTCTCCTGCTGATTGGTCCCGGCTTAGGCTCGGACCAGAGAGGGAACTTGTCCCCAGCTGCCTGATTGGTCTTTGACAGACACCTTTTTTACATTTTGTTATCTCCCTCCTTCTCCCCAGCTGTCTGATTGGTCTTTGACAGACACCTTTTTTACATTTTGTTATCTCCCTCCTTCTCGGAAGGGGGCCGGACATCCTGGAAATTCACCCATTGTCTAAGAAGCCCCTATTGTCTGGAGAGTTCTTAATCATTAGCTGGAACAATGTCCCTCGAGTCCCACATCACATTCTCTGATTCCATAAGAAGCATTTGTTTTCCTGTTTCTTTAAAATTCATTCAGGCCGTGAGCCGTGATGAATGTTGTTAGCTGCTCCCCAAATCACTCTATTCTCACCCTTTTCCTGTGAGCAGGTCTTTACCGAAACATGACTCACAATCAGTCAAGTCACAGAACCTAAGGGGCACCCAGCAGAAAAATTCCAACCCTTGCTTCTCAGGAGCTCTGCGGTCTACCTGCCAGGTAAACTTAACTTACCTGGCACAAGGTGGCCACCCCCGGTTTCACATCAACGTGATCTCAGGCACAAACCTCCTTGTTTTTCCATTTTGTCTTTAAGTAACTTGTTGAAACAACTGTACAAATATGACAAAGATATAAAATCAGGCATCTTCTGCCCCCAGTGCCTACTAATAAATGATTTTCTGCCACTTTAATGATAAAGATAGAACATTTCAACATTCTGCTGCCCTTATTGTCATTTTTGTTGATATTTCTATTGAAATACATCTTTCAATATTTTAACAATGGAACATTTATGTAGGTTGTTGCAGACCCAGCCTTTAGTGGTAAAGGTTTTGTTGTTCTATTTCTATTGTTTCCTTTAAAATCATTATCCTATTTAAATGGATTAAGTCAAATCTATAGGCATTTCTTATGAATATTGATGAAATGAATACATAGAGGGCAGTAGTACAAGTTGATTGGACTTGAGAACCTCTATTAGCACAGTTACGTATAAATATTATTTATGTAAACCAAAGTACATGCTGAGTGAGATTCTCCGACACTTTTTCACTGTCTGCCCCTCAAGCCTGTGAGAAATGGAATATTTCTTGCCATCTCAGTAAACAAAGGATGTCACAGTCATCAGCACTTGCAGCCCTCCAGTGTGAGCCGCCGCGGGCCCAGAGAAACTCAGGATATGCAAATACAGAATGCAGGCCCCAGAGAGCTGAGGTGCATATCAAAGGAAGGATTACAGGGAGCCCAGACTCTGGCATCTTCGCATACAAAGAAAAGCGCTACATTCCTCACGTTGGGAGAGCAGGTTTTCCTTAGTTAAGAATCACCTTTTGATAGTCCCCATTACCTGCGTCAGCCCCCTGCCCTGTCCACCACCGCCCCCCTCCCCCGCCCCGTACTTTAGCTCAGGAAGGAAGGAGCGCAGAGGGACTCAGCTGAATAAGGGGCCTGCGAGCCCCGGGAGGAGTTTTCAGCCGCTTTCCCCGCAGTCGGGAGTAGGGGCGCTGACGCTGCACCGGACCCGGTGCCTCCCTTGCCCCGTTTCCCCTCAGGACGCTCACGCCGACCCCCTCCCCACGACCCCCAGGCCCCGCGAGCCAGGCCAAGGGCAGGCGCGAGAGGAGGAACCGAAGTTCCCCGGGACCAGACGCTGGGGGCCGCTCTTTCTGCACAGCAGCGGCGGGTGGCAGCGAACCCCTGCCCCTCAGAAGCTGGTCTTGCCCTGCCGCCTTGGCACCGGACAAGGTGGAGGGTCGCCACGCACTTACCGGCCCGCCGTCCGCACGACTGGCGCGGCTTCGGCCGCTGGGGCCCCTCAAGAGCCGGCAGCCTCAGTGAGCCCGCCCTCCCCTCGGGCTCCAGGACAGTTCCGTGACGGCGAAAGGAGGAGATACAGAGCTTAGGGAGCTCCAGCTCTGCGGAAACGCGGGCTCCGTTCTTGGCGCAGGGGGTGGGACCGGTCTTCCCCGAGGCCTTCCGGGAGGCAGGGAGGCGCCGTGGGAGGGAGCCGCCAGGAGCGCAGGGCCCCGTCGGGGGTCCTGGAGGGGCGGCAAGTCCTGGGGGCCCTGCCCACTGAGGCCGCAACCCAGGCCTTTTTCTTGGAATCCTACACAAAAAAGTTAGAAAGATACACTGTCTCTAGTAAATATTCACAAATGATTGTTGCTGCTGTGCTGACTATTCTATTAAACGTGTAAAATCCATAAAACACTTTAAGTTCAAAGTTAACTATGAATTTTTACCTTTCCTTATTATGTCTCTGCTATTCCCAATTGTGGTTAATGAATCATAGACTAGTGTAACTCATGTTTAACTAGTGTGGCATCACTAGTTAAACATAAGCTTGTTAAAAAAATGGAATTCAAGCCCACCAGAACTACTGAATCAGAATCTGCACTTTTAAAATCTCCCCAGTGTACTTGTGTACCCATGAATTGTTAGAAGTTTCATTTCTACCTTGACATGTCTTTTCTGGCTGAGAAATACATTTTATCCATTTTGATATAAATTAAACCCTCAAAAATGCATATGCCTGTGTTGAAACCATCATTTTATCATTTCTTTTCCAGATAAGTATAGTCTCTATACTGGTTTTGTGGGTCACATGCCATACTCTTTTCTTGTAGTAAGAAATAAGATAGAGAAACTTACTGTGTAAAAAAAGTACATATATATATATATATATTAGTGGATAATTCAAGACACTCTTCTAAATTAAAAACAGTTCTCTTAACTTGCTGTTTTCTTCTTGGGTCATATTATGAACTCTTCCCGTGGCCACACGATATGTGTACTTTTAGTTTCAGGGACTGCTGACATTCCATGATGTGCCCATAGGTTTCTCTCAAGAGGACTGTGAATGCCTGGACCAAGATCAATGAGAATTGTTACAGGGATGTGATGGTAGACAAGGTTAGGAACCTTCTCTCTTTGGGTGAGCACACCTTCCTTCCAGAATTCCTTATTGACCCATAGGGTTTAGAGTACTTCATTTGTAGAAGATCTCCTGGAATCTTCTGCTTCCTACAATAGGGTTTCAGGTTGCAACGTTTCACGAAAGATCGGGAGTTTGTGGGTATAATTTATCTTATTGTTTAAAACTGTAGCCTCCCTTTTAATATACTTTGTAACTGCTTGGGATGTGTCTATATGAACTGTGTACTATATGCTTGTGTTATAGTCCTTACAATATTTCATTGTTTTATTTTTTGTAAAAATTTTCCATGGATTCTTTGGGCTTAAGGTATATTAAAAGGGAGACTGCGATTCTGGGACTTCCCTGGTGATGCAGTGGTTAAGAATTCACCGGCCAATGCAGGGGACACGGGTTCGATCCCCGGTCCGGGAAGACCCCACTTGCCACGGAGCATCTAAGCCAGGCGACCACAACTACTGAGCCTGCGTGCCACAACTACTGAAGCCGGTGTGCCATGAGTCCATTCGCCACTTATTTTTTGGAGAATACAACCACCTCTGAGTGATTAAAATTTAGACCAGCTAGTCAAAATGCTTTATCACCTGTTCTTCTAAAACACTGATCAACGGAACAAGTTTTACTAGGGATAACAGTGTAATTGTATTCTAGAGTTCATATCGGCAATATGGTTTATGACGTTGATGCTGGATCAGGACATTTCAATGGTATAACTGCTATTAATTCTCTGTTTGTTCAACGATTAAAGTCTCACGTGATCTGAGTTCAGACTGGAGTCATCCTGGTTGCTTGCTGTCTATTAAGATTTCTTCCAGTATGAAAGGACAAGAGCAATACAGCTTACTTTACAAAATGTCTGCAAACTAAATGATGATATAATCTACATTTAATTTATTTATACATACCCTACTGTAGAACATGGTTTGTTTCGGTGGCAGAGCCCAGTAATTATGTAAAATTGAAACCTTTATCTGCATGGGTTCAAGTCCTCTTCCTAAGAATATGTTTATAATCAACATTCTTTCACAAATGACCCAATTTAATTGACCAGAGCATTCCTCATATTAACTAAATGGAAAATCCTAGGCTATATACAAATCCAGAAAGGGCCAAAAATCATCAGCCCCCATGGATTATTACAAACCATTGCTGAGGCTTTAAGTTATTTATTAAAGAACTACTATGTCCATCAACATGATCAATTTATATATTATTGCCCCAAAGCTAGCCTTAACTCTGGCTCACACAACATGAATTCCACTTTCCATATCTTATACATTAATTGATGTAAATCTAGGCATACTATTTATATTAGCCATATCACACCTAGCCATTTATTCCATCCGCTGATCTGGATGAGCATCAGATTCAAAATACTCACTCACTGGAGCCCTAGGGACAGTAGCACACACAATCTCATATGAAGTAATGTAGCAGTTATCCTATTCACAGTCTTACAGATAAACGGATCATTTACACTTTCAACAGTAATTATTACACAAGAACACTTATGACTAATTTTCTCCTGACCGCTACCCAGATTTGATTATCTCCACAGTAGCAGAAATCCAATGAAACCCCACTAGATTTAACAGAAGTAGAATCAAAACCTGTATATGTCTTCAATGTAGAAAATGTAGCAGGCCCATTCAGCCCTTCTTTCCTAGAGAATATGTCAATTTCCTTATAATAAACATTTCCACAACAATCTATTTTTAGGAGCATTCGACAATCCCTAGGTGCCAGAATTATATACAGCCCAAGTCATCATTAAAACACATCTAACAATCTCCTTTCTATGAATTCGAGCATTCTACACACAATTTTGATATGATCAATGTCTACATCTCTTATAAAAAGTTTTTTTAGTACTAACATTAGCCCGATGTATATGAGAGTTTTCACTACCTGTCATCGTACCAGGCAACCCACCACAAACTTAAGAACTATGTCTGACAAAAGAGTTACTTTGATAGAGTAAATCATAGAGGTTTCAATGCTCTTATTCCTGGAATTGAACTCTTCCTAAGAATTTTACATTCTCCATGCCACCACTTTATACCACATGCTATATAGTAAGGTTCTCTAAGTAAGCTTCAGGCCCATACCCCCAAAATGTTGTCGTATGTCCTTCCTGTACTAATAAACTCTCATTGTTTTTACTATCATTCTACTGACTATTATCTCAGGAAATATAATTGTATAACAAGCTCACACTGGTTAATTGTATCCCCATTCTAATAAAAAACACGAACCCATAAGCTACAGAAGCAACCAACAAATTTTCCTAAAACAATCCACCACAACAATACTACTTATAATGGCTATTATCATTACTCTAATATACTCTGGTCAAAGAACACAAAGAATAACAAAAATCTTTGATCCAGCAGCATCCACCCTCATGGCAATCGCCCTTGTCACAAAAGTAGGACTTTCCCCATTTCATTTCTGAGTGTCTGAAGTAACACAAGGCATTCCATGAACAGCAGGCCCGATGCTATTTACATGACAAAAGTGCACCCCTATCAGTTTTATATCACGTCACCATCCATCAACCTAAATATACTATGAATCATAGTGATATTATAAATCATAGCTGGAGGCTGAGGCAGACTGAGCCATACTCACCTGGAAAAAATTACACCCTCCTCATCAATTGCCCATATAGGATGAGTAACAGCTATTATAAAGTATATTCCAATTACAACAATCCTAAACATACTAATTTATATCATAACAACACTCTCTTCTTCTTACTTATGCCCAGATGATGTACTACAAGAGTATCATTATCACACACGTGAGATAAAACACCTCCCATCACAATCCTTTTCCTCACCATTATAGTATCATTAGGACATCACCCATCACTATCAGGGTTTTTACCCAAATGAGTAATTATCCAAGAGATAACAAAAATGATAACATCATTCTACTAACACTAATAGCCATCATAGCAGTCCTCAACATATATTTCTACTTGCAGCTAACATACTCCACATCACTAACTATGTTCCCTTCATTAAACAGCACAAAAGTAAAACAATTTGAACATACAAAGAAATAACTTTCCTATCATTACCAATCATAGTATCCACACGATTACTACACATAACACGCATTCTGTCAGTGCTGGACTAGGAATTTAGGTTAGTTCAGACCAAGAGCTTTCATAACCCTAAAGGAGTAAAATTTATTTAATTCCTAAAATTAAGGATTGCAAGACGTCATCAATTGAATGCAAAGCATCAATTGAATGCAAAGCAAACATTGAATCAATTGAATGCAAAGCAATCAATTGAATGCAAATCAATTGAATTCAAAGCAAACATTGGAGCCAAATTGGGTTTAGAGTCTTTAGGAGATCGATGAGTTTTTAGGAGATCGATGAGTTTTAACCCAAGGAGACTTTAGTTAACAGGCAAATCCTCTAGTCAACTGGCTTCAATCTGCTTCTCCTTCATTTGAGAAAGAAAAAAAGAGAAAAAAGACAGGAAAATCTCTGGCAGAATTGAAGCTGCTTCTTTGAAATTACAGTTCAACTTGTTGATTCAGCACAGGGTTTGCAAGAAAGAGGGCTCAATCTCTGTCTTTACATTTACAGTCGAATGCTAGCTCAGTCTTTTTACCTCTGTTCATACACTGCTGATTATTTTCAACAAATCACAAAGATATTTTATATTTACTATCTGGTGCTTGAGCTGGAGTACAAGGCAGCACCTTAAGTATATTAATCCAGGCTGAGCTATGCTAACCTGGAGTGCTACTTGGAGATGCCCAAATCTGTAAGGTAGTCATAACAGTCCCTGCACTTGTAATTATTTTCTTTATAGTTGTACCCATTATGATTGCAGGGTTTGAAAACTGACTTGGGCCACTAACAACTCAGACACCTGAGGTAGCATTTCCCCGAATAAATCATGTAAAATTTTGACTACTTCCCCTATCATTCTTACTCCTACTCATATCACCAATAGTAGAAGCTGGCTCTGGTACCAGTGGAATCCTATGTTCAGCAATCTGGCCCACGCAGGAGCCTCAGTTGACCTAACCATTTCCTTCTTTTATTTAGCAGGTGTCTCTTCAATTTTTGGTGCTATTATTTTTATTACTATAGTCTTTAATAAAAAACCAGAAGTCACATTCCAATACCAAACACCACTATTAGTTTAATCTTCCCCAACTATAGCCATATTACTATAATTACCAGTGTCAGTCCGAGCACCCAGAATTGCCATACTGTTAAGAGATAGAAATCTCAACACTACTTTCTTTGACCCTGCAGGAGGAGACCGAATCCTATACCAACACCCGTTTTGATTCTTTGGTCACCCTGAAGTCTGCACTCATGGTCTACCAGGGTTTGTTATAAACTCACATATCATTACATACTATTTAGGACAAAAAGTGCCTTTCAGCTATTTGGGAGTAGTATGAGTCATGTCTACTGGCTTTTTAGGATTTCTCTTGTGGGCCCATCATATGTTTGCCATAGGGATAGCTGTCAACTCAGGAGCACACTTTGCATCAGCTACCGTAATTACTTCTGCCCCTACAGGAGTAAAATTAGCTAGTTGATTAGCAACTCTTTCTTTAATTTTTCTTTTTTTTTTTTCTTTTGGCCTTGTTGGGTCTTGGTTGCTGCATGTGGGCTTTCTCTCCTTGCGGTGAGCGGCAGCTACTCTTCGTTGTGGTGTGCAGAATTTTCATTGCAGTGGCTTCTCTTGTTGCAGAGCACGGGCTCTGGTGCACGGGCCCAGTAGTTTTGGCTTGCGGCTCTAGAGCGCAGGCTCAGTAGTTGTGGCACATGAGCTTTCTGCTCTGCGGCATGTGGAATCTTCCCGTACCGGGGATCGAACCAATTTCCCCTGTATTGGCAGGCCAATTCTTTACCACTGCATCACCAGGGAAGTCCCTGATTAGCAACTGTTCATGGAGGTAATATTATATGAGATCCCACTCTATTATGAGTTTTAGGCTTTGTTTTCCTTTATACAGTAGGTGGTTTGACAGGAATCATCTTAGCCAACTCATCCCCGGACATTGTCCTCCAGGATACATACTATGTAGTAGCACACTTCCATGATGTAGTGTCCATGGGAGCAGTCTTCACTATTATAGGAGGCTTTCTACACTGATTCTCACTATTCTCAGGTTATACAGTTAACTCAGCAGTAGCAAAACTCACTTCACAGGTATATTTGTAGTAGTAAATATGACTTCCTGCAGCACTTTCTTGGCCTCTCAGGGAGGTTACTACATTACTCTGAGGCACACACAACATGAAATATTTTGTCTTTAGGCTCATTCATTTCAGTAGCAGCAGTAATGCTAATAATCTTCATACTGTGAAAAACATTTTTGTCCAAACAAGAAGTCTCAGCAGTGGAAACTGCTACTACTAACCTAGAATGGTTGCACAGAGACCCTCCACCACATCCTATATTTGAAGATCCTACCGATGTAAAATAAGGAAGTGCTCAAGTCCTTTTCAAGCAGTTTGAAGCCAACAGCATAACAATTATGTCTTTCTCAATAAATGAGATAAAAGTAAAAGTGATGCAAATTTTTCAAAGTAAAATTATAGGCTAAAATAGTGTCTATCACGAAGGCATATAAATTTCATCTAGGGTCTCAAGATACAGCATCACCGATTATGGAAGAACTTTTACATATTCATCATCACACAATAGTGATTTTTGAAATAAGTTCTCTAGTCCTCTATATTATTTCACTAATATTGACAATTAAACTAACTGATATATGTACAATAGATGAACAGGTGGAGAAAATGTGAACAATTTACCAGCCATTATTGTAATCTTAATTGCCCTATCATCATTGTGAATCCTTTACATGATACATGAAATCAATAACTCTTCCCAAACCATACAAACTATGGCTCAGTAATGTTACTGAAGCTACAAATACAGAGATTATGAAGATTTAAATGTTGACTCCTCTGTAATCCCCACATCAGAGCTAAAACCAGGAGAATAATGACTAATAGAAGTCAACAACCCAGCAGTATAGAGACAGTCATTGAATATTAGTTTCATCTGAAATTGTTTTACACTCCTGAGCTGTTCCTTCTCAGGCCTAAAAAGAGCTGCTATCCCAGGACGCCTAAATTAAAGAATCCTAATACCAACAGGAGCAGGCCGATGTTGTGGGCAATGATCAGTAGAGGTCGTTTTCCTGAGTTCAAAGAAAGGACAGAGGGATATGGCTCAGATATGGGGTGAATCGGGAGCCCATGGGGATACACTGTCCAAGCTCCAGGATAGGAATGGGGTCTCTGGGATCCCAGGCCACCCACCACGCTCTCCCGAGCAGCAACTTGGCAACATTCCCTGTCAGTGATGAGGCAGCCCTAGCACTTGTCATGCCCCAATGCTGTGCCCTATGTGGGTCCCATGCTCTTGGGACCACATGCACACTCTGCAGGTCCATGCTGCAGGGTCCTTTGTGCCTCAGGAGTAGAGACCACACAGCAAGCAGTTCCCTCCCCAACCAGCAGGAAGGAGAGCAGGGGCACCAGGGGAATCTCACTCAGACAACAACACCCCAGGGGTGCCAGTGGGGCCAGTGATGATGCAGATGAGGCCCAGGCCAAGAGATGGAACCAGAGGACCCAAAAGGCAGCTGGTCAGGTCCTGGCTCATCTGCACCCCGGACACCTTTGTCCCTCATACACCCCCTTCCTCATACACCCTCTCCTTAAATGCAGATTCTTCAGAGGCAAACAGGCAGAGCTTCAGACTGAAAGTCAGCTCTTCCAAAGTGACCCGTCAGCAAACACTGCAGGGTTCCACTCCAGTGGGTGCCCTGGAGTCAGCAACTCAGGGACTGAAATGGATATCGGTGCCAGGGGCAGTGGGAGGGAATGGGTAGTGAGACTTACATGGTTGTGGAATTTTGGTTTTGCAAGATGAAAAGTTCTAGGGATGGTGGTGATGGCTCCACGAGAGAGTGAATAGATCTGATGCCTCAGAAATGTGCACTTAAAATGGTGACGATGGTAAAGGGAAAGTGATGTGTGTTTTATTTCACTTAAAATAAATTCTTAAAATAATGTCTTGTTAATTGAGATTCCATTTCGACTCCTCTTCGTCACAAATGTCAGAGGCCCAGACACAGTCCCCTACCTTAGAGGCCATCATGGTACCCTCACATGGCACAAGGGAGACCATTCTTAGGGGGGGGCTAGTCTGTGCTCACCTGACCTCTGTCCAGGTGGACCGAGGCAGTGGTGACCCCCACAGATTAGACATATGATATTCTATGATATTAATATGATACCACCAAGCATTGTCACTCACCAGAACACAGAGCAGCAACCCACTCAAACATGCCTGACCTCATATGAATGTGACAAGATTAAGAGAAGAAAAGGAACCACAGGTTAATCAGGGCAACACCCTTAATGCAGAGGTTGGAAATCTCAAAGGAGAAAATACACACTGCAGTCAAAGAGCACATATGCGGTCTCCCCGTACATGTGATCCTGAACCATGCAGATGTGGTGAGACCCACACAGACCCGCACCCTATACCTGGGGTCACGTATCCACACTCACCAGGGTGACCCATCTCCCCAGACCCTGCACCTAAAGTCACACATTCTATCTCAACTGGTGACCCCTCCTACCCAGACCCTGCATCTAAAGTCACACATGCTCTCTCAAAAAGTGACCCCTCCTACCCAGACCCCTCCACCTAAGTCACATGTCCACAGTCTCAGAGTGAATTGCCCTCCCAAGACTCCCCCACCTGGGGTCACAGGTTCACAGTCTCCAGGGTGACTCCACCTCCCCAGACCCTGCACCTGGGGGTCACACCTCCCCTTGATCAGGACACCATGGCTCTGCTGGTGGCTCCCCTAATGTGGAAACAAGCTGGGTCCCTGGGATGGGAAAAAGTGGCAGGTGGGTCTCCTCTGCCCACACTTGTCCCAGAGAAGTCCTCCTCTTTTCCCTTTGGTTCTGTTGATTTTACCTGTTTTTAAAGCTTTCATGCTAGAGTTGAACACACTTCCTTGGTTCTCGCAGGCTCAGTCCTTTCTTGTCTCACATACTTGTTGAGAAACTCACAGGACAGCAGGGCTGAAAGCCGAGGGGCAGCTCTGGACGCTGCTGAGTAGGGATGGGAGACTGGAAGGAGAGCTCAGCAACAGCCTCACCTGTTACCCATCAGCCTTTTACCTGATCTGCCCTGCAATCAATTCACCAACTAAACCTGCCTCCCTATGCACCATGCATGTGCTGGTGAATTGGAATAATCGGCAGGTAGCCCTCCTAAAGATTCTCCAAGAGCCCCAGGGAAGGTGAAACTTGCAGGGATATAGACTAAGGCCCCGACCATAGCACTGACCGTTGGGAGGACCTGGTAACCACAGTCAGAAGAGAGGCTGTTACTTAGACAAGCCCACCTCAGCTCCAGACCCCATACATCTAAGCACTGACCTTCAGATGCAGGCACAGAGCTTCCCAGTACTGAGGCCAGGCCGGGTCTCTACCCATGTTCCCATAGTCCTAGCGTGCACAGAACATGGTCAAGTCTAAATCTTCTTATTATAGACAATACATGGTCAGCTCTAAACATAATCAGTAGACAGGACAGGCAGAGGTCTAAATCTACCGTGTAGACACAACTTGATCATGTTTAAACTAGCTTAGGGCTGATCTCACAGGAAGTACAGATCACACACATGGGTCTCTCATCTTTGGACACCCACATCAGGAAACTGAACAAAATCTTTGTCATTAAACATTTCAACAGGCAAAACAGAAATGTTACCAATTTCTCTGGCCACCTGATGGTCAGGATCCACGGGTGAGCCACGAACTTCTTAGAGTGCAGCCCAGTCTGCTGCCAGGACAGACAAGAAGGGGCCTGATTCCAGCCTCCCAGGCTTCCAGAAGGAGGCGGCCGCACTGGAAGCCCAGGCAGGACACTCCTGCATGGTCTGGGCTGGGAGATCCGGTCTGTCCATTCCGCTGGCTGATTCCGGGCGGGGCGCTCAGGACTGCTGAGAGCCCTGCACTCAGGTCCTGCTTACCTGCAGCGTGTGCATGTGTGTGTGCATGTACTGTGCGTTTGTGTGTAGAGGATGCCATGGCTGATGGCTCCCATGGCTCCCGTCCCAGGCACCGTGCTGTCTTCGAGGGGAGGCACGGGGAGAGGTAGGGGCACAGAAGCCGTTGGAGAGGAGAGCCCACCGCGGAATTCCTTGCACACTGGCTCGCCCCACCTGGTGACCCGTCTGCCCATGGTGGGCCGCCTGTCACCTCCCAGCTCCCACCCACGAGGGCAGGGCGCATGCTCTTTCAACAGCACAGGGTCCCACATGAAGGAGACCCAATGGGGCTGTCACGCCCCCACTCCTGATACTGAGTTTGGGGAGAATGAACCCCCTTGACTGGGCGATGCGACCTTGTGAGGAAAGAGGTGGCGGCCCCATCCAAGTCAGGGCCTGGCTGAGAGATGGGAACACAGGAGCCAAGTGCAGAGCCTGGAGGCCAGGCCAACAGGAGGGGCACCCCCAGCCTTGGCCGGGCTCTCCAACTGTGACATTGTAGCTTTAGGGGACCTGGGGCAGGTGACTGAATGTAATGGGGGTCTAAACTGGACCCTGAATGAGACTTAAAGAAGCTGTGAAGGATGTTACTGAGACAGTGACAGTCATTGGAAGACAGACTCTGTGTCAGGACATCCTGCTCCATCCATTTAAATCCCTGAGATCTGTGACCTTTACATGGCAATGCAGGATTGTTAGAGCAGGTGCGTGCCGACATATCTGGGGCACAATTCAGTCTGCAACTAACTTGCAAGTGGTTCCAGAAAACACACAGTGTGCGCACAGGCAAGCACAGCACACACACAAACATATGGAGGTGCACAGCACAAATATATTCACACGCTAGCATATGAACACACATGCACGCATATGCCCATGCACATGCTAATGTGTGCAAGTGCACATACTTATGCACATGCACAGTATATGTATGCAAACAGGCAATGCACATGCATAGTACACACACAGGGAATAAAGTGAATTCATAAAGCATTAATTCCTGAACAGATTTGAAGCTGACATGTATTTTTCCCTTTTTCTTAGCTTTGATGATTTTCACAGTAAAAAAGTTTAAGAAAAAAGTTAATGGCAGATGACTTTTGATTCATAGGATTTTCTGACATTATTTCACAAATATTAGGACATGAGAAATGAATGTAGATATTACATGTGTCCACTAATGGATGAATGGAGAAGCAAACCATGGTCCATCAATACCAGGGGATGTTATTCATCCTAAAAAGGAAGGCAATTCTGACATAGGCTGCAGCAGGGATGAACCTTGAGGGCATTATGCTCAGTGATGTAAGCTAGACACAAAAAAACAAACAGTGCTTGATCCAATCATACAAGGCCCCTAGAGCAGTCGGAAACAAAGAGACAGAAAGTAGGGTGGTGGGTGCCAGGGGCTGAGGGAGGGAGAATGGAGAGTGTTTAATGGGGACTGTTTCAGTTTTGCAAGATGAAAAAGTTCTGGAGGACGATGGCGGTCAGGTTTGCACAACAGTGTGAATTACTTCTTGACCATGAAATGTGCACTTAAACATGGCTAAGATAGTAAATTTTATGTTACGAGTATTTGACCACAATTTTTAAAACTTTTTAAAAAAGAACAGGAAATAGTCCATGAAAACTACAAGATGCACAACTTCACTAACAACCAAGGGATTAAAACCAAAAGAAAACTACTGTGCACACACCTACCAGAATGGCAGACATGAAGACACAGTATCAAATATCAGCAGGATGTGGAGCAATGGAAAGCCTGGTGCGCAGCGGGTGGTGCAAACACTTCTGAAACAGTCGGACCATAGAGAACGCATTCCGTGCACACAGACCCAAAGTGTTCCTCCCAGCTGAACACAAACCACCCAGCCCTGCACCAGGATACACAGACAGGGACTCTGCAGCCACAGGAGCCAAACCTGAGAGAACCTGAAGGCCATCACAGGCGGATGCAGAAGTGAGCCCTGCACGCTCCTAGGAAGGAATGTTCCACAGCAATGGAGTACGATTTGTTTAAAGGTAGTAAAACTATAAAAATTATTTTTTAAAGAAACTATATTCACAAGATGAAAGAATCTCATGGACACAATGCTGAGCCATCAAGAGCAACAAAGCAGCAAGCACGGTCCACCAACTTATGGACATTGGAACTAGGCAAAGCTGGGCTGCGTTGTTTAGGGATGCATGCTAGGGTGTAAACTATGAGGACAAGTCACTGACACAACATCAGGAGAGCAGCTACCTCACGGCGGGGAGGAGGCTGGGACGAGGGAAGGGCACTCCTGGGTGTCCACTCATCAGGTTCTGATTCTTGATGTTTATGATTATTGTTTACATGTATATAACCTAATCCTTAACATGTACTTACAGCTTATCATTTTTGTTTATTAAAAAGGGGGTCTCCCAAACAAAGTAGAAGGAGACCTGCTTCTCCCAGGGAAGAAAAGGAATAGTTTCTACCGGTGAGGTATGGATACCGTGGCTGCTTCAACCATCAAGCCTGACAGCAACTCCCGTGAGAAGGGCACCGCGGCCACGACACTCAGAAGGAGGCTATGGGGCCTCAGTCCTGGGTCACTGCTTCTGCGGAGCCCACGGCACCTGGTCAGAGTTCTCAGTCTTTTTGTGCACGACCCTTTTGCCTTGGTTGCTCTGGCACAGCTCGGCCGGCACCATCGCTGGGAGAGAAAGAAGAAACGTGCAGAAGAGGGAACCGGATTTCCAGCTGACCCCCTCCTTCTACGGAGACAAATCCACAGTCCCTAAGAGAGGACAGCAAGGCCACGGAATCCAGCCTCTCTGCCTGAGGCCTGGCCACACTAGCGCCCCACGCTTCTGGTGCCACAGGGAGAATTTCACAAGGTGCCCTCAGACCACCTGGTTTGACACACGGGGCTTTCAGACACGCAGGTCCTGTCCGACCCCGGACCTCTGCTGTCACATTCTGGAGGTGGGCCTGGAAGCCTCCAGGTTTTCGCTTTTGGTAACAGCTTTATTGAGACTGAATTTCTTTACCACACAGTTAGTTAACCCATTTTAAGTATTAAGCTCAGTGGTGTTTTGCATATTCACAGGGTTGTGCAGCCACCAGCACAATCCATTTGACAACATTCCCATCATCTCCCCAAACCCCCACTCTTTAGAGGTCACCCCTCATTTCCCACAGCCCCGGCATCCCTGGTCCACGTTCTGTCTTTGTGGGCTTGCCTGTTCTGGATGTCTCATGTAAGTGGAATCCACTGATTGTCTTCTTCTGTCTGGCCTCTCTCACTGGGCATCGTGTTTTCGAGGTTCATCCACATCATAACCTGTGTCAGTGCTTCTCTCCTTTTCCATGGCTGAGTCACCCTTAGTCTCTCTGCTTTTAACTCTATAATTAATTGTGTCTCCCTGCCTGCACCGCACAGGGCTGATGAGGATTTCACCTTCCGTCATTCTTGGGCTGTAAGCTGAACTTTGAACCAACACCAAGGGGTCTTGTGCAGAGGCTGAAAGCCCAGCCCCACACGGTGCACAGTCGCCGTGTGTGACCAGAGCCCAGGAGGAAGGGTGAGATGGGCCTGCCTGTTTACGGGACCAGCGTCCTACGGTCTCATGGGAAACCAACTCGCTCGTCAGCGTCTCGTGAGAGCTGCTCCCCACCGTGCCAAGCGGGCAAGACAGACTGGTCAGGGACCACGGTGCTGCCTTCAGTTCAGACCCACTCATACTAACTGTCTAGTTGGAAAGTGCTGAGGCTCCAGGGAAGGGTCCTTCCTGCTTCTTCCAGCTTCTTGGGGCCCCAGGCATCCCTGGGCTTCTGGCTGCATCCCTCCCATCTCCGCCTTCATCTTCATGTGGCTTCCCCTCTGTGTCTGTGTCTCCACTCATCATATAAGGGCACAGTTACACAGGATTGGGACCACCCTAAGGCCCGTGTCTCATCTAGTTACACGACAAGGCCCTACTTCCAAATGAGGTCCTGGCTTGAGCCCCTGGGGTCAGGGCATGGACGTCTCTTTCCTTGAGGGGTACACAATCCCCCTTCAGTCTGAGGTAACAGTAATGTCGCCCATGAAACAAGCAAGCCCCTTACCTAAGCCAGCCCCTCGAAGAGGTCTGAGCCTGCCTGGTCTCTTGGAAACTGACATGGCAGGAGAGTGTGACTCAGGACCCGAGTGTGAAGGACACCAGGAAGCACCCGTGTGAGGCTCCCCTTCGCAGCGGCAGTGGTGGACCAGCTGATGAGGTCCAGCAGGGCAACCCCGAGCTCCTTAGAGGACTCGACCCACGTGGACTGGGGGCGACAGGCAGCAGTGAGTGGGCGTGTGATGAAGTGTATGTGATGGGCCTGCAGCGAGCAGGTGAGCACATCTGTGTGTGTGACATCAGGCACACGTGATGGGTCAGCAGTGAGCACACGTGTCTGAGATCAGGTGAGGTACACACTCTCGTGATCAGGTTCACGTGGCATCTTAGCAGGCAGGGCACCACAGGGCTGCAGTGCTGCCACGGGCTCGAGCCACCAACTCTGCCTGGTGTGGAGCATCCCTCCCCCACCACGTGCCCCAGCAGCTCCCACGTCCGCGACTGTGCAGTGGCTACACCTGCACAGAGTACTTCCCCTGGTCAAGTACTTCTTGAAGAGGGTCACCTCCATGGTGACGGTGACCTTCCTCTTCTGCTGCTTCAGTTGGGGCACCCCGCCAGTGCATATTTTCAGCAAGGCATCCGGGCCGCAGAGGGCTTGTCCCTGCACCTGAGACCAAAGAGAAGGACTTGAGGGACTGTGCTTCCTCCCACAAGGAGCCTCATATCCAGGGGAGCCAGTGGGGGCATGTCAGACACACCGGGCCGGACATTCTGGTTCATCTTCCCCCAACACGGTGGGTGAAAGGACAGCCACGTGGGACCTCAGACCACGTAGGACAAGGCATGTGTCGAGGACCAGTGAGTGTCCATTGTTGCAGCACATCCATCCTCTATCAGACCGGCCCCCCTCCCACGAAGGCTGGGTCTATTAACACAGGGGATCCTGCAAGGGAATTTTCTGTCTGCTGCTTCACTGAAGCTGGGTGTTTGGGGGACATGGGGCAGTCTGCAGTTTTGGTGAAGACATTGTTATCTCCAGGGAAAGAGGTAAACACTCAGTCCCCTCTCTGTGGATGGTCTAGTCCTCTGGGTGTCATGTCTCTTCTTGGGGGTCACTGGGGTTTTATCCTCACTCCGTGGGGTACAGGAGGGGAGGGATGGACACGTCCTGGGCTCACTGTGCCTCGGCTCCTGGGGAGGACCTCTCTGGCCCACATGTTCACAGGCCTCCATCCCCCCTGCTCGACAGCTCCCTCCAGAGGCTCGGCAAGAGGACCTGCCCTGTGAAACGGGGTGCCTGGGTCGGGGGGCTTGTGGGTCCCTTCTCAGATGGCCACATTCAGGTCTCGGGATGGGTGCAGTGGCCTGTGGCCACTCGCCAAGGTCACCACGCCGCTGCGGCTCCTTTCTGGAGCCTGAGATGCCCAGGGGTGGCTGGGGGAGGTGGGGGGGGTGGCTGGGGGAGGTGGGGAGTTCGCTGTGATGGGGACGTGTGGGACGGGGGTCCTGGGCCCTGGGTCCCTCCCCGAGGAGGAGTGGGGGTCATGCCCAGAGGGGAGGCGGCCGGTGCCCGTCCTGGGTGTCAGCAGGCACAGTGCCGTGCCCCGCAGGCCTGGTGTGGGATTCCTGTGGTCCTGGCATAGAACACCAGATGGGGGGCGGTGCTGGGACAGGGGATGCTTCCTCTCAGGCCTGGAGCCCAAGGTCAAGGTGCTGGTGGCCCACTCCTCCGCAGGTTCTGGGGTCAGTCGGTCCCAGACCCCTCCCAGCCCCGTCTCTGTCTCTGCCATGACATCGCCTTCTCCCCCGTGTGTGTGGGTCCAAATGCCCCCCATGAGGATGCCCGCACACAGGTCAGTGACCTCGGCTCACCCCGGACAGCTCTGTGGTGGCCCATCTGCACACAAAGTCCCATTCTGAGGTCCCGGGGAGTCCGTCTTCCGGGGCCTCTTGAGGTGACAGTCCTTGTGGTCGATACAGCTCGTGGGGTCGTGTGGGTCCCCCAGGCCGAAATCCAGGAACCTCATGGAGGAAGCCATGTCCTGACTCAGGGAAGACGGACAGACGGGCAGCAGTGAGAGGGAGGCCGAGGGGCAGTCAGCCCTGCCCTCTGGGGAGTGGGGAGTCTCTAGAGGGCCGGGCCGGAGCTGGCGGGGGGACGCGGTGGTCAGAGGTGGGTGGCCTGGGCTGTGACGGGTGGCGTCACTTAGGGGCAGGGGCACGGGGGCCTCATGGATGCCCTCTGTCTGCTCCTACGAAGGTGGCCAGCCGCGGGCTCCCAGCCAGGTTGGGCCAAACGTGGAGCGGTTTGAAGACACACCCCAGGGCCACCTTCGAGTAGTGCCTTTTGCCTGGGGACACGGAGCCTCCAGCCTGCCGGGGAGTGTGTGGGCTGTTGGCACGTGGGGCTGCATCAGGGCCCTGAGGAGCTCGAGATGCCTGCTCCAGGCCTCACCTGGTCCAGGACGGAGGGCAGCTGCCCAGGGCCTCCTTCTTCGGGCACCACTCCTGGGCTGGGCGGGACCAGCGGGTCCCCTGACCCGTCACTGCAGCCAAGCTGAGGTTGCTGAGCGGCCAGGGCCGGAGCACGACCTGTGGGTGGGATGTGCGTGAGGAGGTCGCAGGACAGCGGTGGGGCGCCCGCATCAACAGAGGCGGGTCATCCACTGGACATACGACAGGAGCGAGCGGGACAGCAAGGCAGCCTGACGCCCAGCTCGGGTGGGGAGGCGGCTGCGTGTCCTCCATCTTCAGCACCCAGACGTATGTGTAGAGATGCTCGTCCAGATACCAAGGGGCTCTTTCCTCCGATGCCTCGTGTCTCATCATCTGGCAGGTGTGGGGGTCCTGGGGCGACCGTGACAACATGCCACAAGCCGGGGGGGTCACAACAGCAGAGATTTCCCTCTCGCAGCTCTGGACGCTGGAAATACACAATGAAGGTGCAGTTGATTCCTGCTGGAACTTCAGGGAATATGCCCTGGCCTCTCCCGGCTTCTCTGGTTTCCAGAAATCCTTGGCGCTCCTGGACTTGGGGCTGCATCACCTCCACCTCTGCCTCTATCGTCACGTGACTTCTCCTCTGTCTGTGTCCAGATTTCCCTCTTCTTATAAGGACACCACCTGCTGGATTTAGGGCTCTCCCTAATCCAGCATGACCTCATCTTAACCACATCTGCAGAGACCCTGTTTCAGAAATAAGGCCTGATTCTGGGGTCAGAACGGATATAAATTGGGGGGGGACACTACTGAACCCACAGTAGTAAGTGAGGTGTTAGCGGATGGAGGGAACGAGAAGTGCCCACCGAACTGACAGGGCATCGTCAGACTGAAAACCGAGGCAGGAAGCTCCAGGTAATTAACGGATCAGTTTATTATTGGGTAGTTTACTCACAGGGTGGGGTTGGGATGTGGTGAACAATGACCAGAAGCATGTGCCGCCGCGCTCTGCATGGCCAAGGGGCCACCAGGAAAAGTTATGGTTAACTTGCGGGCGGGGTGTGCTTGGAAACAGAACACACATTCCTAAGTCAAGGTTCATGAATGGGTAACTGGCCTCATGGGCACCGGGGACACATCAGTGAAGGTCTTCCTTGTTTGGGGACTAACAAAGCATACAGGCCACCTGGTCCTGATAATTACTAAACAGCCTCTATTAACTACAAAAGGCTTGAGGACAGAGAAGTGACTGACCACACAGTACAGTCCTGGGTAAGGTCAGCGGAAGGACGAGCCCAGGATGGCATCAGTTATGCTGACAGCCTTACATGGCAGGGAGGCAGGGCTGGGGAAGTTGCGGGCTTGAGTCCCGCAGGTGCCCCAGAGAAAGGGACGTGGGCCGGCAGTGGGGTGGGCCTTGCACCTCGAGTGGGACAGGGGCATGGCCCTCAGAAGTGACCTGACACTTGTTCGTAGGGACCCCTCTGTGCAGGGTGGACACACCTGTGTCCAGAGTCATGTCCTGCTGCATGGGGCCCGACCTCTGCGTGACCTCTGCAGGCTGTCCTGAGTGGGAGTATATTGTGTCAGGAGCCTCAGGTAGGACATCCTCCGGGTTTGGGGAGGACCCCCAGGAGGCCTTGGAGGTCAGTTCTGGTGGGGGAGGGGTGAGGGTTCAACTCTGCCGCCGTAAAGGCGGCGTCCACACATGGAGGGGGCGGTGTTATCAGTTTACCTGAGAAAACACACTTTCAGGTCCCCCTTGCGTTACGGGAAAATCCTGTCTCTAACATGCAGGTGTTCAGGTAGCTGGAAGTGCTCCGGCCTTACTCTGTGGCTGGGCCCGTGCTCCTGCAGCTCCGGAAGACTGAGTGCAGCGCCGTTGGCTTCACCTGGCAGGTCCCAGCCTTGGGGCAAGGGAGATTGGGCCACGGCCTCGGTGTCCAGGGCTGCAGTCAGGCAGTGCCCGGCCACCGGCCCCATGGGGCTGTTCACAGTGCAATGACAAATCCAAATGGATTCTGTCCTGTGCTGTTTGGAACAAGCTCTGGGTCTGCCTCTGAACTGTCCCTGTGTGGGGTTGTTCATACCATCATTTACACTCCACAGCCCCCACGAGGTCACCTGGGGTCCCAGGAATCACCTGGGAAAGCAGACAGCTTCTCTTGGCAGAAATGGAAATTCCCTGAGGTGTCAAGTTCTTGATGTGACGAATTTTTTTTTTAGTTGTGATTAAAATATATGTAACATAAAATTCACCATTTACCATTAACTTGAACAACTCAGTGGTATTGATCACATTCACAATGTTGAGCCAGCACCACCTCCATCTGGTTGTAAAACATTCTCGTCCCCCCAAAAGGAGACCCCTCCCCCCTCCCCTAGCCCTTGGCACCACTAACCCCCTCCTGTCTCTGTGGCTTTGCCTCTAATGGACATTTCATATAAATGGAATCATAGTCTGTGGTTGTTCTTGGCTGAATGCTTCTGTCCCTCCAAAATTCACACGTTGAAATCCTTACCCCCAAGGTGATGGTATTAGGAGGTTGTGCTTTTGGGAAGTGATTAGGTCATGAGGGTGGAGCCCCTATTATGGGATTAGTGTCCTTATAAAAGAGACGTCAGAGAGCTCCCTCACATCTTCTCCATGTGAGGACACAGGGAGAAGATGCCATGTATAACCAAGAAGAGAGCCTCACCAGAACCTGACCGTAGTGGCATCCTGATCTCTGACTTCTGTCCTCCAGAACTGTAGGAAATACAATTCTGTTGGATACCCCAGCCTGGTAGTTTCTTATGGCAGCCCAAGCCGACTAAGACAGTGTCTTCTGTGTCTGGCTTCTCTCACTGAGCATTGTGTTCTCGAGTTTTGTCAGCACTGTAACGAGTGTCAGTGCTTCACTCCTTTTCATGGCTGAGCAATATTCTATTGTGTGGATGGAGCACATTGTGTGTATCTGTTCTGTTTACCTGTTGATGGTCATTTGGGTGGTTTCCACATTTTGGCTGTTGTGATTCATGCTGCTATGAACATGCATGTACAAGTGTTTGTGTGGACGTGTGGTTTCCTTTCTCTTGGGTTTATACATAGGAGTGGGATTGCTGGGCCTTGTAGCGACTCCATATTTGACATTTTGAGGAACTGCCAGACTGTCTTCCAAAATGGAGGCACCATTTCACATTCCCACTAGCGCTGTTTGGATGTTCCAATTTCTTCCCTTTTTATTGTCTGTCTTTTGGATTCTAGCACCTTAGTAGGAATGAAATGCTATGTCATGGGTGTTCTGTCAGCCCATCAGACCCTCACCCCTTTTATATCAAGTACTTTGTAACGCTCCCCTCGCTTTCTGAAATCAGAGGCAAAGATAATCTCTCTACACATATAATTTAAGTATAATTATGTATATGTGTGTATGCATCTCTAGTTACAATAGAGAGAATTAAAGATAAATACACTTCATTGAAATAATACATAACTTAATAGGTAAATGCTTGGCTTCAACCACACTAAGTAATCAGATGTTTGCTTAAATTTTTCTTCAAGTTAGATTTAAGAAAAGGCAGGTAACATTCAACTCGATTCAAACTTTATACTTAATGTTTTTAAATGAGGACAAATAGGCATTGTTTTATAGAATTCGAATTACTTTGGTGACAGCAATCCTAGTGCATTTACTGACAATTCAGAAACTCTGAGCCACTTTACCAGGAGATTTGATTTTCCAAAATGTCAAAGAATTCTTGGTAAAGTTCTGAATAACTGTGAGAACAAGCTTTCCTAGAATCATATGGTTGTTCTTTTCCTGCAAAATTCAGTATATCTTAAAGCCATATAGAAATAACTTGTGTGTAAAGCAGAAGAGAGTCAGAATCTCAGCTCAGAAAATCACGAGCAGGTCCTTCCCAGGAAGGGCGGGCAGGCACAGGACAGTGCCTAAAACAACCGTCAAATACATAGTTCTGTAAGATCAGTGATTGTAATAGTATAACTCTAGATATGGGAAGACTCTATAAGAGGGAACCATTTCCTGGACCGTAAGAGACTAGTAGGACAGGCAACCCAGTGGCTTTGGGCTACTGTTAACAGGGCCTAGTCCAGTAACAGCACATTGAGTGGCCTATCAACGAAATCCTCACCTGAACTGGGAATGAGTATTCCTAGGGCCGTGGGATAAATTCGTCCTGAAATGCCTCCTAAACCTTGGTCAAAATTAAGACCAAAAGAGAGGGGATTGTAACATAAAGAAAGTTGCCCACGATTCAGTTCCACAAGAATGAAGTCATCATCCACCACAATCGCTGACTTACAGGACACCCTGAAAGGAATTCAGGGCAAAGGTCAGGATGCGGCACTTTGTGCTCTGGGCCAGAACCAGCCCGCAGAGAGTTCGATATTTTCAGAGAAAATTTTTTTGAACCTGGATTCCTGCCTCTTCCCACATTTAGAAAAGCACTAAAACCATTAAGGTATCTGCCCCTCCTGAACAGCAGTAACCTCCTACCAGGCTGTGTGCTTGGTTGCACATACCCCTTCACCAAATTCACACAAATGGGTCATTTTTTAAATATAAGCAGTTCTTTTCAGCTTTCACGTAGAGAAAAGACAGTCATGAACAACATTTCACAGGAGAGCAAACTGAATGGACCAAATGACAGTGGTGAGATGCGTGCCGTGTCCTACGTGGTCTGAGGTCCCACGTGGCTGTCCTTTCACCCACCGTGTTGGGGGAAGATGAACCAGAATGTCCGGCCCGGTGTGTCTGACATACCCCCGCTGGCCCCCCTGGATATGAGGTTCCTGGTGGGAGAAAGCGCAGTCCCTCAAGTCCTTCTCTTTGGTCTCAGGTGCAGGGACAAGCCCTCTGCGGCCCGGATGCCTTGCTGAAAACATGCACTGGCAGGGGCGCCCCCACTGAGGCAGCAGAAGAGGAAGGTCGCCGTCACCATGGAGGTGACCCTCTTCAAGAAGTACTTGACCAAAGGAAGTACTCTGCGCAGGTGCAGCCACTGCGCAGTTGTGGACATGGGAGCTGCTGGGGCACGTGGTGGGGGAGGGATGCTCCACACCAGGCAAAGTTGGTGGCTCGAGCCCGTGGCAGCACTGCAGCCCTGTGGTGCCCTGCCCGCTAAGACACCATGCGAACTTGATCACGTGAGTGTGTACCACACCTGATCTCAGACACGTGTGCTCACTGCTGACCCATCACGTGTGCCTGATGTCACACACACAGATGTGCTCACCTGCTCACTGCAGGCCCGTCACATACACTTCATCACACGCCCACTCACTGCTGCCTGTCGCCCCCAGTCCACGTGGGTCAAGTCCTCTAAGGAGCTCGGGGTTGCCCTGCTGGACCTCATCAGCTGGTCCACCACTGCCGCTGCGAAGGGGAGCCTCACACGGGTGCTTCCTGGTGTCCTTCACACTCGGGTCCTGAGCCACACTCTCCTGCCATGTCAGTTTCCAAGAGACCAGGCAGGCTCAGACCTCTTCGAGGGGCTGGCTTAGGTAAGGGGCTTGCTTGTTTCCTGGGCAACATTACTGTTACCTCAGACTGAAGGAGGATTGTGTACCCCTCAAGGAAAGAGACGTCCATGCCCTGACCCCAGGGGCTCAGGCCAGGACCTCATTTGGAAGTAGGGCCTTGTCGTGTAACTAGATGAGACACGGGCCTTAGGGTGGTACCAATCCTGTGTAACTGCATCCTTATATGATGAGTGGAGACACAGACACAGAGGGGAAGCCACATGAAGATGAAGGCGGAGATGGGAGGGATGCAGTCAGAAGCCCAGGGATGCCTGGGGCCCCAAGAAGCTGGAAAAAGCAGGAAGGACCCTTCCCTGGAGCCTCAGCACTTTCCAACTAGACAGTTAGTATGAGTGGGTCTGAACTGAAGGCAGCACCGTGGTCCCTGACCAGTCTGTCTTGCCCGCTTGGCACGGTGGGGAGCAGCTCTCACGAGACGCTGACGAGCGAGTTGGTTTCCCATGAGACCGTAGGACGCTGGTCCCGTAAACAGGCAGGCCCATCTCACCCTTCCTCCTGGGCTCTGGTCACACACGGCGACTGTACACCGTGTGGGGCTGGGCTTTCAGCCTCTGCACAAGACCCCTTGGTGTTGGTTCAAAGTTCAGCTTACAGCCCAAGAATGATGGAAGGTGAAATCCTCATCAGCCCTGTGTGGTGCAGGCAGGGAGACACAATTAATTATAGAGTTAAAAGCAGAGAGACTAAGGGTGACTCAGCCATGGAAAAGGAGAGAAGCACGGACACAGGCTATGATGAAGATGAACCTCGAAAACATGATGCCCAGTGAGAGAGGCCAGACAGAAAAAGACAATTAGTGGATTCCACTTACATGAGACATCCAGAACAGGCAAGCCCACAGAGACAGGACGTGGACCGGGGATGCCGGGGCTGTGGGAAATGAGGGGTGACCTCTAAAGAGTGGGGGTTTGGGGAGATGATGGGAATGTTGTCAAATGGATTGTGCTGGTGGCTGCACAACCCTGTGAATATGCAAAACACCACTGAGCTTAATACTTAAAATGGGTTAACTAACTGTGTGGTAAAGAAATTCAGTCTCAATAAAGCTGTTACCAAAAGCGAAAACCTGGAGGCTTCCAGGCCCACCTCCAGAATGTGACAGCAGAGGTCCGGGGTCGGACAGGACCTGCGTGTCTGAAAGCCCCGTGTGTCAAACCAGGTGGTCTGAGGGCACCTTGTGAAATTCTCCCTGTGGCACCAGAAGCGTGGGGCGCTAGTGTGGCCAGGCCTCAGGCAGAGAGGCTGGATTCCGTGGCCTTGCTGTCCTCTCTTAGGGACTGTGGCTTTGTCTCCGTAGAAGGAGGGGGTCAGCTGGAAATCCGGTTCCCTCTTCTGCACGTTTCTTCTTTCTCTCCCAGCGATGGTGCCGGCCGAGCTGTGCCAGAGCAACCAAGGCAAAAGGGTCGTGCACAAAAAGACTGAGAACTCTGACCAGGTGCCGTGGGCTCCGCAGAAGCAGTGACCCAGGACTGAGGCCCCATAGCCTCCTTCTGAGTGTCGTGGCCGCGGTGCCTCTCTCACGGGAGTTGCTGTCAGGCTTGATGGTTGAAGCAGCCACGGTATCCATACGTCACCGGTAGAAACTATTCCTTTTCTTCCCTGGGAGAAGCAGGTCTCCTTCTACTTTGTTTGGGAGACCCCCTTTTTAATAAACAAAAATGATAAGCTGTAAGTACATATTAAGGATTAGGTTATATACATGTAAACAATAATCATAAACATCAAGAATCAGAACCTGATGGGTGGGCACCCAGGAGTGCCCTTCCCTCGTCCCAGCCTCCTCCCCGCCGTGAGGTAGCTGCTCTCCTGATGTTGTGTCAGTGACTTGTCCTCATAGTTTACACCCTAGCATGCATCCCTAAACAACGCAGCCCAGCTTTGCCAGTTCCAATGTCCATAAGTTGGTGGACCGTGCTTGCTGCTTTGTTGCTCTTGATGGCTCAGCATTGTGTCCATGAGTTCTTTCATCTTGTGAATATAGTTTTTTTAAAAAATAATTTTTATAGTTTTACTACCTTTAAACAAATCGTACTCCATTGCTGTGGAATATTCCTTCCTAGGAGTGTGCAGGGCTCACTTCTGTATCCGCTTGTGATGGCCTTCGGGTTCTCTCAGGTTTGGCTCCTGTGGCTGCGGAGTCCATGTGTGTGTATCCTGGTGCAGGGCTGGGTGGTTTGTGTTCAGCTGGGAGGAACACTGTGGGTCTGTGTGCACGGAGTGCGCTCTCTGCGGTCCGATTGTTTCAAAAGTGTTTGCACCGCCCGCTGCGCACCAGGCTTTCCATTGCTCCACGTCCTGCTGATATTTGATACTGTGTCTTCATGTCTGCCATTCTGGTAGGTGTGTGCACAGTAGTTTTCTTATGGTTTTAATCCCTTGGTTTTTAGTGAAGTTATGTGTCTTGTGGTATTCACGGACTACTTCCTGTTTTTTTTTAAAAAGTTTTAAAAATTGTGGTCAAATACACATAACATAAAATTTACTACCCTAACCATTTTTAAGTTGGCATTTCAGGGTCATGAAGTAATTCGCACTGTTGTGCAAACCTGACCGCCATCGTCCTCCAGAACTTTTTCATCTTGCAAAACTGAAACAGTCCCCATGAAACACTCACTCCCCATTCTCCCTCCCTCAGCCCCTGGCACCCACCACCCTACTTTCTGTCTCTGTTTCCGACTGCTCTAGGGGCCTTGTATGAGTGGATCAAGCAGTGTTTGTATTTTTGTGTCTAGCTTATATCACTGAACATAATGCCCTCAATGTTCATCCCTGCTGCAGCCTGCGTCAGAATTGCCTTCCTTTTTAGGCTGAATAACATCCCCTTGTATTGATGGACCATGGTTTGCTTCTCCATTCATCCATTAGTGGACACATGTAATATCTACATTCATTTCTCATGTCCTAATATTTGTGGAATAACGTCAGAAAGTCCTATGAATCAAAAGTCATCTGCCATTAACTTTTTTCTTAAACTTTTTATTGTGAAAAACATCAAAGCTAAGAAAAAGAGATGAATACATGTCAGCTTCACTTGTGTTCAGGAATTAACGCTTTACGGTATCCACTTTATTCCCTGTGTGTGTGCTATGCATGTTCATGTGCCTGTTTGCATACATGTGCTATGCATGTGCATAGGTATGTTCACTTGCACACATTAACGTGTGCATGGGCATATGCGTGCATGTGTGTTCATATGCTAGTGTGTGAATATATTTGTGCTGTGCACCTCCATATGTTTGTGTGTTTGCTGTGCCTGCCTGTGTGCACAACTGTGTGTTTGCTGGAACCACTTGCAGATATATCCACACGCAGCTGCTCTAACAATCCTGCGTAGCCACATAAAGGTCACAGATCTCAGGGGTTTAAATGGATGGAGCAGGATGTTCTGACACAGAGTCTGTCTTCCATTGACTGTCACTGTCTCAGTAACATCCTTCACACCTTCTTTAAGCCCCATTCAGGGTCCAGTTTAGACCCCCATTACATTCAGTCACCTGCCCCAGGTCCCCTAAAGCTACAATGTCACAGTTGGAGAGCCCGGCCAAGGCTGGGGGTGCCCCTCTTGTTGGCCTGGTCTCCAGGCTCTGCACTTGGCTCCTGTGTTCCCATCTCTCAGCCAGGCCCTGACTTGGATGGGGCCGCCACCTCACAAGGTCGCATCAAGGTCGCATCGCCCAGTCAAGGGGGTTCATTCTCCCCAAACTCAGTATCAGGAGTGGGGGCGTGACAGCCCCATTGGGTCTCCTTCATGTGGGACCCTGTGCTGTTGAAAGAGCATACGCCCTGCCCTCGGGGGTGGGAGCTGGGGGGTGACATGCGGCCCACCATGGGCAGACGGGTCACCAGGTGGGGCGAGCCGGTGTGCAAGGATTTCCAAGGTGGGTTCTCCTCTCCAAAGGCTTCTGTGCCCCTACCTCTCCCCGTGCCTCCCCTCGAAGACAGCGCGGTGCCCGGGACCGGAGCCATGGGAGCCGTCAGCTACCGCCCTCTCTACACACACACAAACGCACATGCACACACACATGCACACGCTGCAGGGAAGCAGGACCTGAGTGCAGGGCTCTCAGCGGCCCTGAGCGCCCCGCCTGGAAACGGCCAGCGGAATGGACAGACCGGATCTCCCGGCCCGGACCATGCAGGAGTGTCCTGCCTGGGCTTCCAGTGCGGCCGCCTCCTTCTGGAAGCCTGGGAGGCTGGAATCAGGCCCCTTCTTGTCTGTCCTGGCAGCAGACTGGGCTGCACTCCTAGAAGTTCGTGGCTAACCTGTGGATCCTGACCATCAGGTGGCCAGAGATATTGGTAACATTTCTGTTTTGCCTGTTGAAATGTTTAATGACAAAGATTTTGTTCAGTTTCCTGATGTGGGTGTCCAAAGATGAGAGACCCATGTGTGTGATCTGTACCTCCTGTGAGATCAGCCCTAAGCTAGTTTAAACATGATCAAGTTGTGTCTACACGGTAGATTTAGACCTCTGCCTGTCCTGTCTACTGATTATGTTTAGAGCTGACCATATGTTGTCTATAATAAAATTTAGACCTGACCATGTTCTGTGTACGCTAGGACTATGGGGAGCTGGGTAGAAACCCGGCCTGGCCTCAGCACTGGGAAGCTCCGTGCCTGCATCTCAAGGTCAGTGCTTAGATGTCTGGGGTCTGGGGCTGAGGCGGGCTTGTCTAAGTAACAGCCTCTCTTCTGAGTGTGGTTACCAGGTCCTCCCAACGGTCAGTGCTATGGTCGGGGCCTTAGTCTTAATCCCTGCAAGGTTCACCTTCCCTGAGGCTTGTGGAGAATCTGCAGGAGGCCTACCTGGCAATAATTCCAATTCACCAGCACGTGCATGGTGAATAGGGAGGCAGGTTTAGCTGGTGAATTGATTGCAGGGCAGGCAGATCGGGTAAAAGGCCAATGGGTAACAGCTGAGGCTGTTGCTGAGCTCTCCTTCCAGTCTCCCGTCCCTACTCAGCAGCGTCCAGAGCTGCCCCTCGGCTTTCAGCCCTGCTGTCCTGTGCGTTTTCTCAACAAGTATGTGAGACAAGAAAGGACTGAGCCTGCGAGAACCAAGGAAGTATGTTCAACTCTAGCATGAAAGCTTTAAAAACAGGTAAAATCAACAGAACAAAAGGGAAAAGAGGAGAACTTCTCTGGGACAAGTGTGGGCAGAGGAGACCCACCAGCCACTTTTTCCCATCCCAGGAGCTCCCAGGAACCCAGCTTGTTTCCACATTAGGGGAGCCACCAGCAGAGCCATGGTGTCCCGACCAAGGGGACGTGTGACCCCAGGTGCAGGGTCTGGGGAGGGCGGTTCACCATGGGACTGTGGACATGTGACTCAGGTGGATGGGGCTGGGTAGGAGGGGTCACCTGTTGAGAGAGAACGTGTGACTTTAGGCGCAGGGTTTGGGCAGGTGTGGTCACCGTGGTGAGTGTGGATGTGCGACCCCGGATATAGGGTGCGGGGACTGTGTGGGTCTCACCACATCTGCATGGGTCAGGATCACATGTGGGGAGACTGCATATGTGCTCTTTGACTGCACTGTGTCCCGTCCCCTTTGAGATTTCCAACCTCTGCATTAAGGGTGTTGCCCTGATTAACCTGTGGTTCCTTTTCTTCTCTTAATCTTGTCACTTTCATATGAGGTCAGCCATGTTTGAGTGGGTTGCTGCTCTGTGTTTTGGTGAGTGACAACCCTTCGTGGTATCATATTAATATCATATCATATCATATGTCTATCTATGGGGGTCTCCACTTCCTGGGTCCGCCTGGACAGAGGTCAGGTGAGCACAGACAAGCCCCCCTTAAGAATGGTCTCCCACGTGCTCTGTGAGGGTGCCGTGATGGGCCCTAAGGTAGGGAACTGTGTCTGGGCCTCCAACATTTGTGATGAAGAGGAGTCGAAATGGAATCTCAATTAACAAGACATTATTTTAAGAATTTATTTTAAGTGAAATAAAACACACATCACATTCCCTTTACCATCATCACCATTTTAAGTGCATGTTTCTTTCTTTTTTTTTTTTTTCGGTACGCGGGCCTCTCACTGCCGTGGCCTCTCCCATTGCGGAGCACAGTCTCCGGACGTGTAGGCTCAGTGGCCATGGCTCACGGGCCCAGCCTCTCCGCAGCATGTGGGATCTTCCTGGACCGGGGCACGAACCCGTGTCCCCTGCATCGGCAGGCAGACTCTCAACCATTGCGCCACCAGGGAAGCCCAAGTGCATGTTTCTGAGGCATCAGATCTATTCACTCTCTCGTGGAGCCATCACCACCATCCCTAGAACTTTTCATCTTGCAAAACTAAAATTCCACAACCATGAAAGTCTCACTCCCCACTCCCTCTCACTGCCCCTGGCACCGATATCCACTTCAGTCCCTGAGTTGTCGACTCCAGGGCACCCACTGGAGTGGAACCCTGCAGTGTTTGCTGACAGGTCACTTTGGAAGAGCTGACTTTCAGTCTGAAGCTCTGCCTGTTTGCCTCTGAAGAATCTGCATTTAAGGAGAGGGTGTATGAGGAAGGGGGTGTATGAGGGACAAAGGTGTCCGGGGTGCAGATGAGCTAGGACCTGACCAGCTGCCTTTTGTGTCTTCTGGTTCCACCTCTTGGCCTGGGCCTCATCTGCATCATCACTGGCCCCACTGGCACCCCTGGGGTGTTGTTGTCTGAGTGAGATTCCCCTGGTGCCCCTGCTCTCCTTCCCTCCTCCTGCTGGTTGGGGAGGGAACTGCTTGCTGTGTGGTCTCTACTCCTGAGGCACAAAGGACCCTGCAGCATGGACCTGCAGAGTGTGCATGTGGTCCCAAGAGCATGGGACCCACATAGGACACAGCACTGGGGCATGACAAGTGCTAGGGCTGCCTCATCACTGGCAGGGAATGTTGCCAAGTTGCTGCTCGGGAGAGCGTGGTGGGTGGCCTGGGATCCCAGAGACCCCATTCCTATCCTGGAGCTTGGACAGTGTATCCCCATGGGCTCCCGATTCACCCCATATCTGAGCCATATCCCTCTGTCCTTTCTTTGAACTCAGGAAAACGACCTCTACTGATCATTGCCCACAACATCGGCCTGCTCCTGTTGGTATTAGGATTCTTTAATTTAGGCGTCCTGGGATAGCAGCTCTTTTTAGGCCTGAGAAGGAACAGCTCAGGAGTGTAAAACATTTTCAGATGAAACTAATATTCAATGACTGTCTCTAACTACTCGGTTGTTGACTTCTGTTAGTCATTATTCTCCTGGTTTCAGCTCTGATGTGGGGATTACAGAGGAGTCAACATTTAAATCTTCATAATCTGTGTATTTGTAGCTTCAGTATCATTACTGACCCATAGTTTGTATGGTTTGGGAAGAGTTATTGATTTCATGTATCATGTAAAGGATTCACAATGATGATAGGGCAATTAAGATTACAATAATGGCTGGTAAATTGTTCACATTTTCTCCACCTGTTCATCTATTGTACATATATGAGTTAGTTTAGTTGTCAATATTAGTGAAATAATATAGAGGACTAGAGAACATATTTTAAAAGTCACTATTGTGTGATGATGAATATGTAAAAGTTCATCCATAATCGGTGATGCTGTATCTTGAGACCCTAGATGAAATTTATATGCCTTCGTGATAGACACTATTTTAGCCTATAATTTTACTTTGAAAAATTTGCATCACTTTTTACTTTTATCTCATTTACTGAGAAAGACAAAATTGTTATGCTGTTGGCTTCAAACTGCTTGAAAAGGACTTGAGCCCTTCCTTATTTTACATTTACATCGGTAGGATCTTCAAATATAGGATGTGGTGGAGGGTCTCTGTGCAACCATTCTAGGTTAGTAGTAGCAGTTTCCACTGCTGAGACTTCTCGTTTGGACACAAATGTTTTTCACAGTATGAAGATTATTAGCATTACTGCTGCTACTGAAATGAATGAGCCTAAAGACAAAATATTTCATGTTGTGTGTGCCTCAGAGTAATGTAGTAACCTCCCTGAGAGGCCAAGAAAGTGCTGCAGGAGGTCATATTTACTACTACAAGTATAGTGAAGTGAAGTGAAGTGAATTTTGCTACTGCTGAGTTAACTGTATAACCTGAGAATCGTGGGAATCAGTGTAGGAAGCCTCCTATAATAGTGAAGACTGCTCCCATGGACACTACATCATGGAAGTGTGCTACTACATAGTATGTATCCTGGAGGACAATGTCCGGGGATGAGTTGGCCAAGATGATTCCTATCAAACCACCTATTGTAAAAAGATAAACTAAAGCCTAAAACTCATAATATATTGGGAGGTCATATAATATTACCTCCATGAACAGTTGCTAACCAGGGACTTCCCTGGTGATGCAGTGGTTAAGAATTCGCCTGGCAATGCAGGGGACATGGGTTCGAGCCCTCGTCTGGGAAGATTTCACACGCTGCGGAGCAAAAAGCCCGTGTGCCACAACTACTGAGCCTGCCCTCTAGAGCCCGCAAGCCACAACTACTGAAGCCCATGCGCCTAGAGGCCGTGCTCTGCAACGAGAGAAGCCACTGCAATGAAAAGGCTGCGCACCGCAGCAAAGAGTAGCTGCCACTCACCGCAAGGAGAGAAAGCCCATGTGCAGCAACGAAGACCCAATGCAGCCAAAAAAAAAAAAAAAAAAAAGAAAAGAAAAGAAAAAGAAAGAGTTGCTAATTAGCTAGATACTTTTACTCCTGTAGGGATAGAAGTAATTACGGTAGCTGATGCAAAGTGTGCTCCTGAGTTGACAGCTATCCCTATGGTAAACATATGATGGACCCACAAGAGAAATCCTAAAAAGCCAGTAGACATGACTCATACTACTCCCAAATAGCTGAAAAGCACTTTCTGTCCTAAATAGTATGTAATGATATGTGAGTTTATAACAAACCCTGGTAGGCCATGAATACAGACTTCAGGGTGACCAAAGAATCAAAACAGGTGTTGGTATAGGATTCGGTCTCCTCCTACAGGGTCAAAGAAAGTAGTGTTGAGATTTCTATCTCTTAACAGTATGGCAATTCTGGGTGCTCGGACTGAGAGTGGTAATTATATTAAGATGGCTATAGTTGGGGGAGATTAAACAAATAATGGTGTTTGGTATTGGGATATGACTGCTGGTTTTGTATGAAAGACTATAGTAATAAAAGTAATAACACCAAGAATTGAAGAGACACCTGCTAAATGTAAGGAGAAAATGGTTAGGTCGACAGAGAATCCTGCGTGGGTCAGATTGCAGGCTAGAGGTGAATATACGGTTCCACTGGTAACAGAACCAGCTTCTACTATTGGTGATATGAGTAGGAGTAAGAATGATGGGGGAAGTAGTCAAAAGTTTACGTGATTTTTTTGGGAAATGCTACCTCAGGTATCCGAGTTATTAGTGGCCCAAGTCCATTTTCAAACCCTACAATATAATGGGTACAACTATAAAGAAAATTATTACAAGTGCAGGGACTGTTATGACTACCTTACAGATTTGGGCATCTCCAAGTAGCGCTCCAGGTTAGCATAGCTCAGCCTGGATTAATATACTTTGTGCTGCCTGCTACTCCAGCTGAAGCATCAAATAGTAAATATAAAATACCTTTGTGATTTGTTGAAAATAATCAGCAGTGTATGAACAGAGGTAAAAAGACTGAGCTAGCATTCGACTGTAAATCTAAAGACAGAGATTGAGCCCTCTATCTCGAAAACCCTGTGGTGAATCAACAAATTGAATTGTAGAAGCTGCAGAGAAGCAGCTTCAATTCTGCTGGTGATTTTCCTGCCTTTTCTTTTCTTTCTCTAATGAAGGAGAAGTAGACTGAAAGCAGTTGACTGGAGGATTTGCCTGTTAACTAAAGTTTCCTGGGGTTAAAACTCATCAATATTGTAAAGATTTGGCTTAATTACAATGTTTGCTTTACATTCAATTGATGTAGGATAAAGTCTTGCAATCTTTATTTTTAGGAATTAAGTAAATTTTACTTGTTTAGGGTTTTGAAAGCTCTTGGTCTGAACTAACCTAAATTCCTAGTCCAGCACCGATAGAATGGGTGTTATGTGTAGTAATCGTGTGGGTATTATGATTGGTAATGAGAGGAAGGTTATATTTTGTATGTTCAAACTGTTTTATTTTTATGTTGTTTAATGAAGGGGACATAGTTACTGATGTAGAGTATGTTAGCTGCAAGTAGAAATATATGTTGAGGACTGCTGTGATGGCTATTAGTGTTGGTAAAATGATGTTATCATTTTTGTTATCTCTTGGATAATTATTCATTTGGGTAAAAACGCTGATAGTGATGGGTGATGTCCTAATGATACTATAATGGTGAGGAAAAGGATTGTGATGGGAGGTGTTTTATCTCTTGTGTGTGATAATGATACTCTTGTAGTACATCATCTGGGCATAAATAAGAAGAAGAGAGTGTTGTGATGATATAAATTCGTATGTTTACAATTGTTATAATTGGAATATACTTTATAATAGCTGTTATTCATCCTATATGGGCAATTGATGAGGAGGGTGTAATTTTTTCCAGGTGAGTATGGCTAAGTCTACCTCATCCTCCAGCTATGATTTATAATATCACTATGATTCATAGTATATTTAGCTTGATGGATGGTGACATGTGATATAAAACTGATAGGGGTGCAATTTTGTCAGGCTGACAGCATCAGGCCTGCTGTTCATGGGATGCCTTGTGTGACTTCAGGCACTCAGAAGTGAAATGGGGAAAGTCCTACTTTTGTGACAAGGGCGAATGTCATGAGGGTGGATGCTGCTGGATTAAAGATTTTTGTTATTCTTTGTGTTCTTTGACCAGAGTATATTAGATTAATGATAATAGTCATTATAAGTAGCATTGATGTGGTGGATTGTTTTAGGAGTATTTGTTGGATGCTTCTGTAGCTTATGGGTTCGTGTTTTTTATTAGAATGGGGATATCATTACCAAATGTGAGCTTGTTATACAATTATATTTCCTGAGATAATAGTCAGTAGAATGATAGTAAAAACAATGAGAGTTTATTGGTACAGGAAGGATATACAACAATATTTTGAGGGTATGGGCCTGAAGCTTACTTAGAGAACCTTACTATATAGCATGTGGTGTAATGTGGTAGCGTGGAGAATGTAAAATTCTTAGGAAGAATTCAATTCCAGGAATAAGAGCATTGAAACCTCTATGATTTACTCTATCAAAGTAACTCTTTTGTCAGACATACATCTTAAGTATGTGGTGGGTTGCCTGGTATTATGACAGGTAGTGAAAACTCTCATATACATTGGGCTAATGTTAGTAGTAAAAAAAGTTTTTATAAGAGATGTATATGTTGATCATATCAAACTTCTGGGTAGGATGCTCAAATTCATAGAAAGGAGATTGTTAGATGAGTTTGAATGATCACTTGGGCTGTATATAATTCTGGCACCTAGGGATTGTCGAATGCTCCTAAAAATAGATTGTTGTGGAAATGTTTATTATAAGGAAATTGACATATTCTCTAGGAAGGGCGGGCTGAATGGGCCTGCTACATTTTCTACATTGAAGACATATACAGGTTTTGATTCTACTTCTGTTAAATCTAGTGGGGCTTCATTGGATTTCTGCTACTGTGGAGATAATCAAATTCTCAGTAGGGGTCAGGAGAAAATTAGTCATAGGTATTGTGTAATAATTACTGTTGAAATTGTAAATGATCCATTTATCAGTAAGACTGAGAATGGAATAACTGCTACATTACTTCATATGAGATTGTGTGTGCTACTGTCCCTAGGGCTCCAGTGAGTGAGTATTTTGAATGTGAAGCTCATCCAGATCTGAGGATGGAATAAATGGCTAGGTGTGATATGGCTAATATAAATAATATGCCTACACTTATACTAATTAGTAGATAAGGTATGGGAAGAAGAATTCATATTGTGAGAACAAGGGTTAAGGCTAGCATTGGGGCAATAATATATAAATTGATGATGTTGATGGGCATAGTGGTTCTTTAATAAGAAATTTAAATGCCTCAGCAATGGGTTGCAATAATCCATGGGGGCTGATGATTTTTGGCCCTTTCTGGATTTGTATATAGCCTAGTATTTTCCATTTAGTTAATATGAGGAATGCTATGGTGAATTAAATTGGATCATTTGTGAAAGAATGTTGATTATAAACATATTCTTAGGAAGAGGACTTGAACAAGTGCAGATAAAGGTTTCAGTTTTACATAATTACCGAGCTCTGCCACCGTAACAAACCGGGTTCTACAGTAGGGTATGTATAAATTAATTGAATGTAGATTATATCATCATTTAGTTTGCAGACATTTTGTAAAGTAAGCTGTATTGCTCTTGTCCTTTCATACTGGAAGAAATCTGCAATGGACAGCAACCAGGATGACTCCAGTCTGAGCTCAGAACACGTGAGACTTTAATCATTGAACAAACAGAGAATTAATAGCAGTTATACCATTGAAATGTCGTGATCCAGCATCAAGGTCATAAACCATATTGCCGAAATGAGCTCCAGAATACAGTTATACTGTTATCCCTAGTAAACCTTGTTGCGTTGATCAGTGTTTTAGAAGAACAGGTGATAAAGCATTTAGACTAGCTGGTCTAAATTTTAATCACTCAGAGGTGGTTTTATTCTCCAAAAAATAAATGGCGCACGGGCTCAAGGCGCACCGGCTTCAGTAGTTGTGGCGCACAGGCTCAGTAATTGTGGCCCACTGGCTTAGTTGCTCTGTGGCACGTGGGATCTTCCCACACCGGGGATCAAACCCATGTCCCCTGCATTTGCAGGTGAATTCTTAACCACTGCATCACCAGAGAAGTCCCAGAATCGCAGTCTCCCTTTTAATATACCTTAAGCCCAAAGAATCCATGGAAAATTGTTACAGAAAATAAGACAATAAAATATTGTAAGGACTATAACAGAAGCATATAGTACACAGTTCATATAGACATGTCCCAAGCAGTTACAAAGTATATTAAAAGGGAGGCTGCAGGGCTTCCCTGGTGGTGCAGTGGTTGAGAGTCCGCCTGCCCATGCAGGGGACACGGGATCGTGCCCCGGTCTGGGAAGATCCCACATGCTGTGTGCTGGGCCTGTGAGCCATGGCCGCTGAGCTTGCGCGTCTGGAGCCTGTTCCCTGCAACGGGAGAGGCCACAACAGTGAGAGGCCCGTGTACCGCAAAAAAAAAAAGGGAGGCTGCAATTTAATTTTATTATTTAATTATTTTTTTAACATCTTTATTGGAGTATAATTGCTTTACAATCATGTGTTATTATCTGCTTTATAACAAAGTGAATCAGTTATACATATGCATATGTTCCCATATTTCTTCCCTCTTGCATCTCCCTCCCTCCCACCCTCCCTATCCCACCCCTCTAGGTGGTTACAATGCACCAAGCTGCTCTCCCTGTGCTATGTGGTTGAGGGAGGCTGCAATTTTAAAAGAATAAGATAAATTATACCCACCAACTCCCAATATTTCCTGAAACGTTGCAATCTGAAACCCTATTGTAAGAAGCAGAAGATTCCAGGAGACATTCTACAAATGAAGGACTCTAAACGCTGTGGTTGGATAAGGAATTCTAGAAGGAAGGTATCCTCACCCAAGGAGAGCAGGTTCCTATACTTGTCTAACATCACATCCCTGTACAATTCCCACTGATGTTGGTCCAGGCATTCTCACTCCTCTTGAGAGAAATGTATGGCCATATCCTGGAATGTCAGCAGTCCCTGAAATTAAAGGTACACATGCCATGTGGCCATGGGAAGAGTTCATAATGTGACCCAAGAAGAAAACAGCAAGTTAAGAGAACTGGTTTTAATTTAGAAGAGTGTTTTCAGTTATCCACTTATATATATATATATATTTACAAAGTAACTTTCTCTACCTTATTTCTAACTACAAGAAAAGAGTGTGGCATGTGATCCACAAAACCAGTATAGAGACTATACTTATCTGGAAAAGAAATGATAAAATGATGGTTTCAACACAGGCATATACATTTTGAGTGTTTTATTTATATGAAATTGGATAAAATGTGTGTATTTCTCAGACACAAAAGACATGTAGAGGTAGAAATGTACCTTTCAACTATACATGGGTACACAAGTACACTGGGGAGATTGTAGAAGTGCAGATTGTGATTCAGTAGGTCCGGTGGGCCTGAGTTCTATTTTTTTCACAAGCTCATTTTTAACTAGTGATGCCACAGTCTCTGATTCATTAACGACAATTGTGAATAGCAGAGACATAATTAGAAAGGTAAAAATTCATATTTAATTTTGAACTTAAAGTGTTTTATGGATTTTACACGTTTAATAGAATAGTCAGCACAGCAGCAACAATCATTTGTTAATATTTACTATAGACCGTGTATCTTTCTAACTTTTTTGTGTAGGATTCCAGGAAAAAGGCCTGGGCAGCGGCTACAATGGGCGGGGCCCCCAGGCCGGGCCGCCCCTCCAGGACCCCCGACGGGGCCCTGCGCTCCTGGCGGCTCCCTCCCCCGGCGCCCCCTTCCCTCCCGGAAGGCCTCGTGGCAGAGCGGTCCCACCCCCTGCGCCAAGAACGGAGCCCGCGTTTCCGCAGAGCTGGAACTCGCGGCTCGGGGTCTCTTCCCTTCGCCGTCACGGAACTGTCCCGGAGGCCGAGGGGAGGGCGGCCTCACTGAGGCTGCCGGCTCTGGAGGGGCCCCAGCGGCCGAAGCCGCCACAGTCGTGGGGACGGCGGGCCGGGTAAGTGGGCGACGACCCTTCGCCTGGTCCGCTGCCCGGGCGGCAGCGCAGGACCAGCTTCTGAGGGGCAGGGGTTCGCTGCCACCCGCCGCTGCTGTGCAGAAACAGCGGTCCCCAGCGTCTGGTCCGGGAAACTTCGGTCCCTCCTCTCTCCCCTGCCCTCGGCCTGGCTCGCGGGGCCTGGGGGTCGTGGGGAGGGGGTCGGCCTGAGCGTCCTGAGGGGAAACGGGGCAAGGGAGGAGCAGGGTCCGGCTGCAGAGTCAGCGCCCCTCCTCCCGACTGCGGGGAAAGCGAATGAAAGCTCCTCCCGAGGCTCGCAGGCCCCTTATTCAGCTGAGTCCCTCTGCGCTCCTTCCTCCCTGAGCTAAAGTACCGGGGTGGGGTGGGGGGACAGGGCAGGGGACGGACGCAGGTAATGGGAAACATCAGAAGGTGATTGTTAACTAAGGAAAACCTGCTCTCCCAACGTGAGGAATGTAGGGCTTTTCTTTGTATGCGAAGATGCCAGAGTCTGGGCTCCCTGAAATCCTTCCTTTGATATGCACCTCAGCTCCCTGGGGCCTGCATTCTGTATTTGCATATCCTGAGTACCTCAGGGCCCGAGGCTCACACTGGAGGGCTGCAAGTGCTGATGACTGTGACATCCTTTGTCTACTGAGAAGAAATATTCCATTTCTCACAGGCTTGAGGGACAGACAGTGAAACAGTGTCAGAGAATCTCACTCAGCATGTACTTTAGTTTACATATATATAATATTTATACGTAACTGTGCTAATAGAGGTTCTCAAGTCCAATCAACTTGTACTACTGCCCTCTATGTATTCATTTCATCAATATTCATAAGAAATGCCTATAGATTTGACTTAATCCATTTAAATAGGATAATGATTTTAAAGGAAACAATAGAAATAGAACAACAAAACCTTTACCACTAAAGGCTGGGTCTGGAACAACCTACATAAATGTTCCATTGTTAAAATATTGAAAGATGTATTTCAGTAGAAATATCAGCAAAAATGACAAATAATAAGGGCAGCAGAATGTTGAAATGTTCTATCTTTATCATTAAAGTGGCAGAAAATCATTTATTAGTAGGCACTGGGGGCAGAAGATGCCTGATTTTATATCTTTGTCATATTTGTACAGTTGTTTCAACAAGTTACTTAAAGACAAAATGGAAAAACAAGGAGGTTTGTGCCTGAGATCACGTTGATGTGAAACCGGAGATGGCCACCTTGTGCCAGGTGAGTTAAGTTTACCTGGCAGGTAGACCGCAGAGCTCCTGAGAAGCAAGGGTTGGAATTTTTCTGCTGGGTGCCCCTTAGGTTCTGTGACTTGACTGATTGTGAGTCATGTTTCGGGAAAGACCTGATCACAGGAAAAGGTGGGAATAGAGTGATTTGGGGAGCAGCTAACAACATTCATCACGGCTCGTGGCCTGAATGAATTTTAAAGAAACAGGAAAACAAATGCTTCTTATGGAATCAGAGAATGTGAGGGCTGGACAATCCCAGAAAATGAGGAACACCCGTCCCATTTTCCAGATGAGAAAACAGAGGCCCAGCAAGGTGAAATACCTCACCCAAGTTGCACCCGTCTCTCCTCTCCATTGCGTGGTTCATGAAAGCAGGACTCTTCCTGTCGTGATGACTGCTGAACCCCAAAAGGTCCAGGCATCTAGCAGTTGCTCCAAAAATTTTGGTTGGCTGTAAGAACAATGCTATTTCTTTCATTCTCACTCTTATTCAGGACTGTGCCAAGAACTCCCCAGTTTGCAATGTAATTCGATTAATGTAAATATGAATTGAGTTTTGTTGTGATGAGGACTTAGGCTTTGAAGGTAACAGACTTGGTTCAGATCTTGGTTCTGCGACTCAATAGCTGTTTGGCTTTGGGAAAATTACTAAACCTCTCTGAGCTTATTTCCTCCTTTGTAAAGTGGGGATAAATGTATCTGAGCCAGCAGAGCACCTGCATGAGAGATGTGCACTAAATATTGGTCTTTCTCACTCTCCCACGCCATCTCTCTGTTCTTCCCAGAGAAGTTGTACAGACGGATATAGTACTTCTTTTAAAATAATTAATTAATTAATTAATTTTTGGCTGTGATGGGTCTTCGTTGCTATGCGCGGGCTTTCTCTAGTTGCAGCGAGCGGGGGTTACTCTTTGTTGCGGTGCGCGGGCTTCTCATTGTGGTTGCTTCTCTTGCTGTACCTGCTGTGGACACCGCCTCTGGGTGTGCGGGCTTCAGTAATTGTGGCCTGCAGGCTCACTAATTGTGGCGCATGGGCATAGCTGCTCCGCGGCATGTGGGATCTTCCCTGACCAGGGCTCGAACCCATGTCCCCTGTGTTGGCAGGCAGATTCTTAACCACTGAGCCACCACGGAAGTCCGATATAGTACTTTATAAAGAGGGGTTTTAATTTATTTCAGATAGTGTACATTTTTCTTCTTGTAGAAAAGATTATTCCACTATAGAAACATTAACATGCGATACCACTACAAATGCAGTATTCTGTGGGCTAGATCTTATCAGTAAATTTTATAAGTAATTGGGCAAATGCCAAAGCACTAGGTACTGGGGAGTAAGAAGACTCAAATCTTGGGTGCCCCCCCACGCCAATTTCAAGAGCAGGGTGTGTTTTTCAAATCCATATTTCATCTAGTCTTTGTTTCTCTTCCATCCTCTGTGTCTGCCTTTCTCAAGAAGGCTCAGATCTTACACTTTCACACCCTCCCAGCTGGCTGTGCCCCAGCTCCCGTCCTGGACCCTCTGCATGCATGGGTGTGCCTGCTCTCCCTGTGCATCACCAGCTTTGCCAGGGAGCTGCTGTATCGTGCACTGCTCGCTGTACCCCAGAGTGCCTAGACCCTTCTGGTACATGAAGTACACCCTCATCACCATGAGTGCACGCCCATCCCCTTACCTTATATCTTGTCTCTAAGCCAGGCTTGGGGCTGACTACAGTGTGCGTTCAGCTATGAGAGCTGCTGGGATCAAAGTGAAGTTCCCAACTTTTGAAGTTGCAGGCATGAGGAGCACACAGTGATTTAAAGTCGGGTCACCTGACTTAATGGGGGCGCTGATTGATTTAAAGCCAGGACAGCTGACTTAAACCCTGCGTCCCTCAGCTGCAGGACGAGACTAACTTTGGCGGTGCACGTGTTCGCTCCAAGCCAGCACTGCTGTTCAGGAAGAGCTTCCAGTAGCGCCTTAGTGCAGGGGAACTTGGTGCGTTGTCTTGCCCCTGCCCTCAGAGGGGGGCCACCTGCTCTTCTGGAGGAGAATCAGGGAGGGGGAAGTGCAGAGTCCCGGCTGGAGTTGAGGCACCCCTTGTCTGATGGCAGGGAAAGGGGGGCGGGGCTGTGTGGTGTCCTGGGGCTGGACTCACCAGGTCGACTCAGCCTCTCAGCCTCCTAACCTACCCCCACACACCTCACAAGTTTCCAACAATATGTAATTGCGCCTTAGGTTCTCGGTCTTCAAACTCATACCCAGGCTCCCAGGTCCCTTGATTCAGCCAATTCCTCTGTGCTCTTTCTTCTATTATATACGGTCCCAGAGGGAGAGGCTGGAGGATGGGACTGGAGGGATCCTGGCAGCACTTGGCTCAGCTGACTGAATAGATCTGTGGCCTGCGCTCTCACACATGTGTGAGAACCCTCAAGGCGGAATCGAGGGGGCCAGTTAGAGGCAGTCCTTGCTGCCTCAAGTGAGCATGGATCACCGTTGGGTGGGGAGCACGCTGATCCCTGAGAGTACTGTTAGGAGGATGTGTTCCTCCCTTGGCTTCAAGGACGTGGGTGGACTTCAGGGCTCCAGTTCCCCCCAGGCCTCCAGGTCCGACTGCACCCCAGTGGCCTTGCAGACCTGGCTTCCTGTCCCAGAACTTGTCAGGCTCCAGGAAGAATCCAGACTGCAGAGATGGTGCCTGAGCGCTCCAGCTTAAGAAGTGCTGTCCCTGGACACCCAACAGTGGAGGGAGGAAGGGTGAAGGGAGTAGGGGGGTGGGGTAGGGAGGGGTGGCTGCCCTGGGAGACGTTGAGAGAGAAATATCGCCCCCCACACCCCCTGCCCCCTGCAACTGACCCACTGATGCCATAGGATCTCAGGGCCTTTTAGTCAGAGATGCCTCTGCTTCTTTACTCCTGTGTTCAAAACTATGCAAAACCAACTCTTCATCCTCTTGCTGCCTTGCCAGGACTTTTAAAGCACTGTTCTTTTGAAACACTCGTTCCCTAAACTGCAGTTTGGAGCTGTCCCAGCTATTTAAAAGTGTTCTCCTTAAACTGAGACTAAATCCTACTCCTTTGGAAAAACGACCTTCTTTTCAGAGGAGATCGTCTTTTCTGCCCATTCCTTCCTTCTACTTCCCTGTTAAGAACCCCTGTGCTCAAAGAGCTTGGTGATTTATTTTTTGCCTGATGTCAAAAACAAACCTTCCCCATGCACCCCAAAAAGCTTTTCTGGAACATAGATGTTTCAAAACCATGACAGTGTTTTGCAGTTAGTATACACTGGCTAGACGCCTAGCAATCCCTCCAAGAGCCAGAGGTGAGCGACACCTTTACTTATTTGATTGGATGTCCTTCAAATTTAGGAAGGTCCCATTCTTATGCCTCAGAAGATAAGACAGAGCCCTGGATGGCTGTGGCTGTGATTAGATAGCTTCTGATGATTTTATTTCCCTTACTGAGCTGCTGCTTCTAGGTTAAATTCATTTTATTACCTGTCCGCCCCTTTTTTTTTTTTTTTTTGCAATACACGGGCCTCTCAGTGTTGTGGTCTCTCCCGTTGCAGAGCACAGGCTCTGGACGCGCAGGCTCAACAGACACGGCTCACAGGCCCAGCTGCTCTGCGGCATGTGGGATCCTCCCGGACCGGGGCACGAACCCGTGTCCTCTGCATCGGCAGGCGGACTCTCAACCACTGTGCCACCAGGGAAGCCCTACCTGTCCAGTTTTAAAGAATGACTGACAAAGTCACTGTAATAGGTCAGGAGTCTGAGCTCAGAGTTGGTCAAAGGTACTCACAGGGAGGAAGATCAATAAAAATAGGTGGGTAAAATAGGAGGGTTGGCAAGTACAGCCAGGACCACCGTGTTCACCGTGTGTACTAATAAAGGCCAGAATCTCCTCATTTATCTCTGGTGGGAAGTTCTGATGGTTTCACAGGATCAAACTCAAATCATATTCAAACTAGGGGGCTTCCCAGAGGGCGCTGAAGCACCGGCAGAGCCCACCTGCACTCCCACTTTCGCACTCCAGGGTCAGAGTTGGGTTTGGAGATGGGATTGTTGTAACCCCAAGGAGGTGAGCAGAGAGGAGGAGTTGATTACCGGTCTCCTCTGACTCTGTGGCCCAAATTGCCTGGCTTCACAGGGGGGACAGGGTTTTGCTTTCAGCAACTGATGGGGCACTTCCAGGCTGGTGTGGTTGCCCAGTGGCCCGACAGCCTGACAGGCTGACTGCGCTGTGACCGCCCTTTGTTTCTCCAGAATCTGTACATCAGGTGCATGGCTGCGGGAGCCCATTCACCGCCCCCCCGCAAGGGGGATGGCACCTTTCCTGGCTGTACCCTGTGATCACCAGGTACTTGAAATGAATGCAAGTTTTTTGACTTCAAGAAAGAGCTCACATAACCCCTTCTGCCTCATAATGTGTGGGATTTACTATAGTGGAAGGACATTACAAAGAACAGGTAGAAAACTCACCTGTTGGTCTTTATGTAGGAGTTTATTTTGCATGAATCCCTCCTACATGAGTAGATAGCAGAGGTTTATTTTTGTTCCCGTGTGTGTAGTTGTGGCAGAGGATGTAGGTGTGATTTGAAGCCCTCAAAGAAATATTTTCAGAATTCTTAAGACTTCTCTTGATTGGAACCGAAAGAGACGTGGAAAAGGAGGAAAAGAAAAGGAGGAGGGAGAACGAATGACTGTTTCTCAGTAAATTCACCTTCCTGGTTGATTGTTCTGTCTTCTCATTTCTTTTAACTTCTATGTATGTCTAATGGAATAATGTAGAAGATTTTACATCTCAGAGTAGAAGTGGCTAACAGAACTTATTCAAATCAATTTTACATAGAGACTTTGGTATTAAATTTGTATACTAAAATGGGTTAATCCAAATTTTCTCTTTCTTTTTGAGTGAATATTTGTAACATATTTTTTATAGATAATAATTTATCCTAGATATAGAAAATTATGTTAACGGGTACCATTTTTCTCCACTTAAATGAATAGGTTGTACACTTTAAATGCCAATGTTGTGTCTTACATGTTGTTTTTTAATTCCTTGATTTCCAAAACTTGTGTTTATTTAATTGATTTCTATCTAATAATCTGTCTCCCCTTTATTGTTTCTTACTTTATATTTTATTGATCTATAGTTAATTTACATTATTATATTAGTTTCAGAGGTACAACATAGTGATTCATAAATGTTTAGCTTGTTCTCCATTTATACTTATTATAAAAGAGTGGCTCTATCCCCCATGCTATACAGTACGTCACTGTAGATTATTGATTTTATACATAGTGGATTCTTCCTCGGAATCTCCTACCACTATTTTGCTCCTCCACCCTCTCTCTCCCTGCTGGTAACCACTAGTCTGTTCTTTAATCCGGGAGTCTGTTTTGTTGTTGTTGTATTCAATTTTTTAGATGCCACGTGTAAGTGATGACCTACCAGGCTTGTTTTCTCTGCGGCTTATTTTACTAAGCATAATACCCTCCAAGTCCATCCATGTTCTTGCAAATGGCAAAATTTCATTTTTCGCTGAAGTCATCATAAAAAATCTTTTTTATCCCCTAACCTATTGATGAACACTTAGTTTGACTCTATATCTTGGCTATGGCAAATAACACTGTTATGAACATTGGTGTGCAGTTATTTTTTTGAAACAGTGGTTTTGTTTTCTTCTGATATACCCAAGAGTGAAATTGCTGGATATTATGTTAGTTCTATTTTTAGTTTCTTGTGGAAACTCCATTCTGCTTTCCACAGTAGTTGCAGTACTTCACATTCACATCAAGAGTGTACAAGAGTTTCTCTTTCTCCAAGTCTTCACTAACCTTTGTTATTTGTGACCTTTTTGATGACAGCCATTCTGACAAGACTGAGGTGATATATCTCATTGTTTTGATTTGCATTTTATTGCCAATGAGCTATGTTTAGCATCTTCATGAGTTCTGGCTGTCTATCTGTATTTTCTCCTTGGAAAAATGTCTATTTAGGTCTTCCCATTTTTTTAAAAAAAGATTTAGGGTGTTGTTCTGATATTGAGTTTTATGTGCTGTTTCTGTAGTTTAGATATGAACCCTTGCTTGGTCATCTTTTTGGTGTTAACCTCTTATCATGTGCAAATATTGTGTCTCCTTCAGCAGGTTGTCTTTTCATTTTGTCTTTGGTTTCCTTTGCTGTGAAAAATCTTTTAAGTTTGGTGAAGTTCTATTAAGTTTCGTGAAGTCCCATTTATTTTTGCTTTTGTTTCATTTGCCTTAGTAGACTGAACCTAAAACTGTTGCTATCATTTATGTTGAAGAATGTTCTGTATTTTTCTCTAGGGGTTTTCGGGCCTACATTTAGGTCTTTATTCAGTTTTGCATTTATTTTATATATGGTGTGCTAAAATATTCTAATTTTATTCTTTGCCATTTAGCTGACCAGTTTTCCCAATACCACTTAATGAAGAGACAGTTTTTTCTCCATATTGCCTGCTTTGTCATAAATCAAGTAAATATAAGTGTGTGGGCTTATTTCTGGGATCTTTATTCTACACCAGTGATCTTTGTGTATATTTTGGCTGTGGCACAATTCTTTTTGATTACTGTCGCTAAGCAGTATAATCTGAAGTCAAGGTGCGTGAGGCCTCCAGCTCTGTTCTTTCTCAAGATTGTTTGGTTATTTGGGGTCTTTGTGTTTCTATACAAATTTTAAAATTACTTTTCCAACTTCTGTGAAAATGCTTTGGTATTCTGATAGGGAATGCATTAAATCTGTAGATTGTCTTTGGTCGTATGGTTATTTAAAGGCGACTCCAATCTACCACTTGAGATCTGTTTCCTGCAATTCTGCCTTGCTTTGAAATCCTCTTCGTTGTCTTACTTCAATATATTTTGGGACGATAGCTGTCATTTATAACTCTGCAGGTTTGTGAATTGCAGAGACCCTGAGCTCCATTTTTCAGCTCGCTTTTTTGTGAGCTAGCCGCAAAACGGCAGGATTGTTTCAGGCCCTATTCTGGTTCCGGGGTGGCAGGCTGAGCCTTTGATTAACTCTTCTTCCTAATGGGAAACTAGAGTGACATGTGCCCGTCCAAAACCCTACAGCTAGTCTCTCATTTGTTCCCCCTCTCCCTGTTCATCCTCCCCACTAATTGCAGACTGTGCGAAACAGGAGGTTAAAGGCACTGACTCTACAAGTGGGGAGATTGTTAGTAAAGCGGCTGGAATGCAAACCCGAGTACCAGGAGAGGAAAAATGAAGTGCGTTTTAGAAACCTTTCCTGATGACACGGTTTGCCATGCTCTGGGTTCCCCATGCATGTTTTAGCTGAAAGAAGATTCCCTTAAACGTGGAGAGTTGAGGCCCATGGAATGGGTAGCACGCAGATTGCTTTTAAAGGTCTGCATTTGCTCACCCAACCTCACCAATCCTCTCAGCCCCAAGTGTACAGCCTTATGTCTCATCCAGCTGTGTGTGTACAAGTGGTCAACCCAGGTGGCATCAGAGCCCCTGAACGAATTTTGTAAGAATTTCTCTCTCTTTCGCTGTCTCTGTGTTTTGTTTTTGAAATTTATTTTTATAATGGGGTTTAGCTGATTTCCACTGCTGTGTTTATGCCGCTCTACACACACTTGATTCCCTTACGGAGACATATCAGTACATAGGTGTTAAGATCCTTACTAGTCAGATATATTCCTCTGCGGTGAATAGGCATGGTTGAGTCCATTTCGTTGGGCAAGGAGTTGCTCTTGTCTATTACATATTTGGCTTATGGAACGGTATCTGTGCTAATTTCAATCTCTGGTTTTATGCAGCACCCCAACCCACCTTTCCCTTTAAGCAAGCATAAGTTGGTTTTCTACATTTAAGACCCTGTTCTGTTTTGTAATTCAGTTCCTGTGTAGCCAAGTTTACATTCCGTGTATTAGTGATATCTTATGATGTTTCTTTTTCTGTGTGACTTATTTCACTTAGAATCATCGTACCTGAATCCACTCATTATGCTGCTACGGGCCTGATGACATAGATTTCATTGCTGAGTGATATTGCATTGTACGTAAGTAGCACAACTTCTTTATCCATTTTTCGCTTTCTGCGATATTGAACTTGTACCATAAACGAGGTTCTTGTAAACAGAGCCGTCCCAAACTTTGGGGTGGCTGTGTCTTTTTGAGTTTAATTTCCCTAAGCTATAGGACCATAAGTGGAAGTGCCCTAGGCTCTGTTGCTTTGTTTTTTGGATGTTTCAGGAAACACCATACACTTCTCCAGAGTGGCTGTTGGCAATTTACATCCCGCCCATCAGCATAACAAGGCTCCCAGTTCTCCATGGCCTGTCCTGCCTTTCTGGATTTTACACTTTTTTCAGATGGCCCTTTTGACTGGGGGGAAGTGAGACTTCATTGTAGTGCAGATTTCCTTTGCAAGCTTGCTTGGTTGGCCAGAAAGTGCGTATGCGTTTTTGCCTGAATATATTCAGGAAAAAACGCATACGCCCTTTTTGGCCAAGTGCATCATTGTGGACGTTCTGCCTCTTTTCCTATGCTTTACATGCAATTCCAGTCTACCTCCTGAAATCGGTTTCCTGCAATTCTGCCCCGCTTTCAAGTCCTCTTGGCAGCCTTACTTCAATATATTTTTGGACCATAGCTGTCATTTATAACTCTGCAGGTTTGTGAATTACAGTGCCCCTGAGCTCCTTTCTTCAACTCGCTTTCTTGTGAGCTGGCCGTAACACCGCAGGATTGCTTCAGGCCCTAGTGTGGTTCCGGCACGGCACGCTGAGCCTTTGGTTAATTCCTCTTCCTGGTGGGAAATGAGAGTTAAATATGCCCGTCCAGACACCTCCAGCTAGTCTCTCATTGGTTCTCCCTATTCCTGTTCATCTTCCGCAGAAATTGCAAACTGGGCCAAACAGGAGGTTAAAGGCACTGACTCTCCAAGTCGGGAGAGTGTTAGTAAAGCATCTGGAATGTTGCACCCGAGTACCAGGGGACAAAAACTGAGACATATTTGAACACATCTCCCAATCACACGGTGGATCATACTCTGGGTTCCACATGCATGTTTTAGCTGAAGGAAGAATCCCTGAAACCTGGAGTGTAGAGACCCGTGGAATGGGTACCATGCAATATGACTTCAAAGGGTCTTCATTTGCTCACCGAACCTCTCCAATCCTATCACTGCTGCGTTTATGCCCCTGTACACACGCTTGATTCTCTTTGGGAGACATAGCAATCCATAGGTTTTCAGATACTTACTAGTCAGGTACATTCTTAGGCGTTTAATATGGGGTGTTGAGTCCATTTCGTTGAGCAAGGAGTAGCTCTTGTCTATTACATATTTGGCTTAAGGAACTTTATCTGTGCTCATTTCAATCTCTGGTTTTATGCAGCACCCCAACTCACCTTTCCCCTTAAGCAAGCATAAGTTGGTTTTCTAAATTTGAGACCCTGTTCTGTTTTGTAATTCAGTTCCTGTGTAGCCAAGTTTACATTCCGTGTATTAGTGATATCTTATGATGTTTCTTTTTCTGTGTGACTTATTTCAGTTAGAATCATCATACCTGAATCCACTCATTATGCTGCTACGGGCCTGATGACATAGATTTCATTGCTGAGTGATATTGCATTGTACGTAAGTACCACAACTTCTTTATCCATTTTTCACTTTCTGTGATATTGAACTTGTACCGTAAACGAGGTTCTTGTAAACAGAGCCGTCCCAAACTTTGGGGTGGCTGTGTCTTTTTGAGTTTAATTTCCCTAAGCTATAGGACCATAAGTGGAAGTGCCCTAGGCTCTGTTGCTTTGTGTTCTAGATGTTTCAGGAAACACCATACACTTCTCCCCAGTGGCTGTTGGCAATTTACATCCCACCCATCAGCATAACAAGGCTCCCAGTTCTCCATGGCCTGTCCTGCCTTTCTGGATTTTACACTTTTTTCAGATGGCCCTTTTGACCGGGGGGGAAGTGAGACTTCATTGTAGTGCAGATTTCCTTTGCAAGCTTGCATGGTTGGCCTAAAAGGGCGTATGCGTTTTTTCCAGAATATTCAGGAAAAAACGCATACGCCCTTTTTGGCCAAGTGCATCATTGTGGACGGTCTGCCTCTTTTCCTATGCTTTAAATGCAATTCCAGTCTACCTCCTGAAATGGGTTTCCTGCAATTCTGCCCCGCTTTCAAGTCCTCTTGGCAGCCTTACTTCAGTATATTTTTGGACAATAGCTGTCATTTATAACTCTGCAGGTTTGTGAATTACAGTGCCCCTGAGCTCCTTTCTTCAACTCTCCTTCTTGTGAGCTGGCCGCAACACCGCAGGATTGCTTCAGGCCCTAATCTGGTTCCGGCACGGCACGCTGAGCCTTTGGTTAATTCCTCTTCCTGCTGGGAAATGAGACTTAAATTTGCCCGTCCAGACACCTCCAGCTAGTCTCTCATTGGTTCTCCCTATTCCTGTTCATCTTACACAGAAATCGCAAACTGGGCCAAACAGGAGGTTAAAGGCACTGACTCTCCAAGTGGGGAGAGTGTTAGTAAAGTGTCTGGAATGTTGCACCCGACTACCCGGGGATGAAAACTGAGACATATTTGATCACGTCTCCTGATCACACGGTTGATCACACTGTGGGTTCCACATACATGTTTTCGCTGAAGGAAGAATCCCTGAAACCTGGAGAGTTGAGACCCGTGGAATGGGTACCATGCAGTATGACTTCAAAGGGTCTTCATTTGCTCACCGAACCTCTCCAATCCTATCACTGCTGCGTTTATGCCCCTGTACACATGCTTGATTCTCTTTCGGAGACATAGCAATCCATGGGTTTTAAGATACTTACTAGTCAGTACATTCTTAGGCGTTTAATATGGGGTGTTGAGTCCATTTCGTTGAGCAAAGAGTAGCTCTTCTCTATTACATATTTGGCTTAAGGAACTTTCCCTGTGCTCATTTCAATCTCTGGTTTTATGCAGCACCCCAACTCTCCTTTCCCCTTAAGCAAGCATAAGTTGGTTTTCTACATTTGAGACCCTGTTCTGTTTTGTAATCCAGTTCCTGTGTAGCCAAGTTTACATTCCGTGTATTAGTGATATCTTATGATGTTTCTTTTTCTGTGTGACTTATTTCAGTTAGAATCATCATACCTGAATCCACTCATTATGCTGCTACGGGCCTGATGACATAGATTTCATTGCTGAGTGATATTGCATTGTTCATAAGTACCACATCTTCTTTATCCATTGTTCTCTTTCCTGGGATATTTAAGGTGTACTGAAGTTGAGGTTCTTGTAAACAGAGTAGCCCTAAACTGTGGTGTGCTTGTGTCTTGTTGATTTTTAGACTTCCCTAGATATACTCCCATGATTGGAAGTGTCCTATGCTCTGTAGCTCTGTTTTTTAGATGATTTAGGAACCACCATACACTTCTCCAGAGTGGCTCTCGGCAGTTCACACACTGCCCATCAGCGTATAAAGGCTCCCTGTTCTCCATGGCCTGTCCTGCATTTCTGGTTTTTACAATTTTTTAGGATGGCCCTTTTGACCGGTGGGAAATGAGACTTCTTTGTTGTGCACATTTGCATTGTTTGCTTGCTTTGTTGCCCATAAAGTGCGTATGTGTCTTTTCCTGGATATAATCAGGAAAAAACGCATATGCCCTTTTGGGCCAACTGCATCATTGTCGAAATTCTGCCGCTTTTCATGTGCTTTAAAGACGAGTCCAATCTATCTCTTGAAATCTGTTTCTTGCAATTCTGTCTTGCATTCAGATCCTCTTCTTTGCCTTACCTCAACATATTTTTGGACGTTAGTTTTCATTTATAACTGCAGGTTTGTGAATTGCAGTGACCCTGAGCTCCATTTTTTAAGTTGCTCTTTTGTGAGCTGGCCTCAAACCCGCAGGATTGCTTCAGGCCCTATTTTGGCTCCGGCGAGGTGGGCTGAGCCTTTTTTCAATTCTTATTCTTAATGGGAAATTAGAGTGATATGTGCCCGTCCAAACCCCTACAACTGTTCTCTCATTGGTTCCCCCTCTTCCCGTTCATCCTCCTCACAATTTGCAAAATGTGTGAAACAGAAGTTGAAATGTGCTGATTCTCCAAGTGGGGAGATTCTAAGTAACGTGGCTGGAATGGTGAACAGGAGCACCAGGAGAGGATAAATGAGCTGCATTTTAGACACATCTCCCGATCACATGGTGTACAGTCCTCTGGGTTTTCCATGCATGTTTTAGCTGTAGGAAGATGCCTTGAACCTGCAGATTTGGGACCCAGTGAATGGGTACCAGGTAGTATTACTTTAAAGGGTGTGCATTTCCTCACCCAACCTCACATTTCTCTTAGCGCGAACAGTTTCCAGCCTTATGTCTCATCCTGCTGTGGGTCTAGATGTGTTCAATCCATGTTGCATCACCGTCCCTGAGGAAAAGTTGTAAGAGGTTTTCTCTGTCTCTCTGTTGTTTATTTTTTTCAATTTATTACTATATTGGTTACAGCTGATTTTCAAAGCTCTGTTTCTTGCTGCTGTACATCCACTTGATTCACGTACAGAGAGACATCAGTAAATTCTTTTTCAGATTCTTACCAGTCATAAATATTCTTTTCCGGTGACTTGAGTGTGCTGAGTGCAGTTCTTTTAGCTACCGTGTAGGCCTTGTGATTATCAGTTTGGTATTTGGAATGGTATCTTTGCTAATTTCAACCTCCTGGATGATGCCTCACCCCTCCCCACCTTTCCCGTTTAGCAGCCTTACGCGTGTTTTCTACATATTTGACTATGTTTTTGTTTTGTAATTTATTTCATGTGTAGCCATTTTGGATTCCACCGTTAAGTGATATCTTATGATATGTGTCTTTTTCTTTTTGAATTATGTCACTTAGAATGATCATACGTAACTCCTCCGGAGTTGTTACAACTGGCCATATTTCATTGATTTCCAGGCTGAATAATATTCCACTCTACCTAAGTACCACATCTCTATCCATTTGTTCTCTCCAGAGACATTTAAGTTATATCCTAGTCGAGGATCTTTTAAACAGAGAGGGGGTAAACATTGGGGTGACTGTGTCCTCTCGATTTTTGTTTTTCCCAAGATATACGCCCATGAGTGCAAGTGCCCTATGCTCTGTAGCTCATTTTTTAGATGCTTTAGTAAACACAATACACTTCTCCAGAATGGCCGTTGGCAATATACATTTCCACTATAAGTCTCACAGGGCTCCCTCTTCTCCTTGCCCTGTCCTGCATTTCTGTTGTTTACGCTTTATGAGGATGGCTCTTCTGACTGATGCGAAGTGATATCTTTTGTAGTATTGATTTCCAGTGCCCACCTGTTTGGTTGGCTAAAAAAGTGTATGCCCTTTTCTTGAATATATACAGAAAAAAACACATAAACACTTTTTGGCCAACTGCAATGTTGGCAATGTTCAGCCCCTTTTCTTGTGCTTAATGGCGAGTCCTTTCTACCTCCTCAAATCCCTTTCCTGCCATTCTCCCTTGCTTACAAGTCCTTTTCTCTGACTTTCCTCAAGACATTTTTCAGTGATAGATATTTTCAACTCTGCAGTTTCGTGAATTTTACTGCCCCTGAGTTCCATTGTTCAACTTGTGTTTATGGGAACTGGCCACAAAGCAGTGGGATTTCCTCAAGCCCTATACTGTTTCCATGGGCAAACCTAGTCTTTGGTCAATTCGTCTTCCTGATTGGAAATTAGAGTGACATGTGTCTGTCTGAACACCTAGGACTTGTCTCTCATTGTTCCTCATCCTTCCGCTTCATCCTCTGGACAAATTCCAAACTGTACGCAACAGGATGTTGACAGTGCTGACATCTCCAAGTGGGGAGACTGTTAGTAAAGAGGCTGGAGGGGTGAACCCGAGCACCAGGAGATGAGGAGATGAGATGCCTTTTCCAAACTCTTCCCGATCAGATGGTATACTATCCTCTGGGTGTGACAGACATGTTTTAGCAGTAAGAAGAGTCCCATTCATGTAAGGAGAACACCAGGGCTTTTTCAAAATCAGTGTCTCCCCGAAACCCAAACTGGGGAATTTTTTAAGCTACGGCCACACATATGTTCATTAAGGGCCTTGGGAAGTAGGCAGAGTCCAAACTTTAGATGATTGAAGTCTTCAGGGTCAGAAGTACTCACCACCAGCTTCCCTTAGGTTACACTTTAACTGTCATTGATAGATGATGTCAATAAAAATATCTATTCTTTTTCAGATTATTTCCCCTTATAGGTTATTGCAAAATGTTGAGTGTAGTTCCCTGTGCTATACAGTAGTTCGTTGTTGATGATCTATTTTATACATAGCAGTGTGTATGTGTTAATCCCAAACTGTTAATTTATCCCTCCTCCCACCTTTCCCCTTTGGTAATGATAAATTATAAGATTTTATACTTCTCAGAAATGGGGGAGCTGAAAGAGAGGTATCATTTTCAATGGAAAAGCATTTAAAACAAGATTGAAGCTTTAACCAAGATTATTAGATGTACATCCTTGGAAAGAAATCACTTCGTTTCTCTAATATTGACCTGACAAATAAGACAAACCCTTTCACTGAACTTGCTTATAATAAAGTGATGGAAATATCAAATGGAAGTGTTAGAAACATCTTATTTTACCCGAGCCTTATACACTGTTCTATGTTAACTACAGTTTGGCTCACATATCTGTTCATTGAAGTTACAATAGTCTCAATTTCTGTTACTGATCCTCCAGAGTGGACCCCAACAAGTGTCCCCCTGCCCAGTGTCATTGGGGCCAACAGATCGAGACTGAGTTTGGTTCACAAGCAAAGGAAACTTTATATTTTGATCAGAGAATGGAGAGGTGAGAGCATGCACTACCCCGTGGGCTGTGGGCTGGGCTGCTGTGTAGAGATCCTGTCAGAGTCAGTGGGAGGGAGGGGACAGATCTTTCAAGGCCTGGGTTGGCTGCAGCTCAGGCTCTATATCGCGGAGACTGCACTGGGCCCCAGGAGCTGAGGTGTCGACCCAGCCATTCTGCACTAGGAAACCTGGTCTGAAGTGCCGGGTGTGGAACCTCTGCATGCGAGACCCTAGGAGCACATGAAATTAGACAAAACACAAAGGATAAAAAAGGTTAGACTTGACTTTATTGCCCAGATTCTATTTTTATCTCCCAGGGATTTTTAATGGGCTTTGCTGGGGACAAACCCCTCTTCTGCCTTTTGTCCCATTCCTCATTCTTGGAGTTCTGAGGGTGCAGACCCTTCTTCTGTAACTGCTGAGTGCTGAGTTGGGAGCCCTCATACCCAGGGGCGAGGGTCAGAACTTCTCCCCAGCAGCCTCCAGGTGACGTTGATTGTCCCCAGGCCCCCTGCCTCCTTGCTCGTCCACCTGAGCACCAGCATTGGAAGTGTTATAGATTCTAATGACCTTTAAGGGTCCAGGAAAGAGATGTGCAGAGACGCTGTGGGGGCTGGTTTCACCCCACTCCACAGTTGTTCGGCCACCTTAGGCTGACCGTTTCTGCCAGCCTAGATGCTCTGAACAGTAGTCTGTGCTTTCTTCAATTAGGCCCCTGAATTAACGTACAAACAGCACCAGGTGTCAGAGCCCTGCCCACTCAACTCCCAGACAGTCCAGGGTCAGTGGTGATCAAGGACCATGATGGCCACTGAGTCAACAGCCTTTTCAAGTAAACAGGAGTCCAGCCAGTCTTATTGGCCACCATCATCACGGTGTCTGTAGGCTTTTCTATGGTGACAGTGTGATATACGGTTCCCATGCCAAGATTATTAGCTCCCCTCCGGGTGCAGTAAGTCCTGCAAGCAGTAGTCTACTCCTTCGGGACACACTCTTGTTGTTTTATGAGAGAAACTCCAGGTCAAGTGATGTTCACACGAGTCGTCATGGTGCCCTGTTGCCCCCGGTTATCTCTCTGGATGTTGGAGTTGGAGGGCCTCCTCACTCGAGGTTGGTGTGCCCATGGAGCGAACCCTGCAACTTCAGGGCATGGTTGGTGGTTAGGATCACCACGTGGGGTCCTTTTCCCTTAGGAGGGAGGTGGTCTTTTGGGCTGCTGATTTCCAGGATTTTAGATACCGCCAGTATCTTGGCCAGATGTGGCAGTGGGCCAAGCCCCTTGGTGACCGTAGTTTATCCTACCTGGATGGCATTCTTGCATTGTTCCATTTCAAGTGGTCCCAGTTTTTGCACTAATTCTCCAATGGCGATTCACCTTTCACCGGGAATGTAAAGGTCAAAGGGTTTAGCTAAATTAGGGAGTTCCAGGGCAAGGGTCTGAATTGACTGCTCTTTCCATTCTTGAAAGGCCACTTCTGGATTCTATTCAAAAGGATCATCATCTTTTCCTTTCAGTGTTTCATATAGAGGCCCAACTAGTAGACTGTAGTTAGGGATCCAGAAGCAGCAAACCCTGGCCTCCCCAGGAACCCCTAAGCTGTCTTCTAGTTTTAGAAAGGGGTAAGGCTGAAAATGGTTTCTTCCCTTTCCTGGGATGGGCTTCTCCGACCTTCTGTGAGAATGAAGCCCAGGCAGGTCACCGCAGTCTGTGATATTTGAGCTTTTTCTTGGACAACTTCTATCCTTTATTGGCTTGGTAGTTCAGAGGCCTCCTTAGTAGGGCTGGCGATCAGAATGTCGTCTGCGTATTGAAGGAGTTTTTCCTTTTCCAGAGGTAGAACTTTTAGGTCTTTACCTAAGCTTTCCCCAAAGACGGTGTGGGAATTTTTGCACCCTTGGGGCAAGACGGCCCGGAAATATTGTTTTAGTTGTATGTTGAGTCCTGTCACCCACAAGCCAAAATTTCTTGTGACTCTGGGACTAATGGAATACAAAAGAAGGCATCATTGAAGACTAATACAGAATACCATGTCCTGGTGGTTGGTAGAATGACCAGCAGGATGTAGGAATTAGGAGCAACTGGAGGTATATCCTCAGAGGCTTCACTGACTGTCCTGACATCCTTTACCAGGTCCCCAGCAGCCCATGGGGCTCTCGTGGTCAGACCAATCCCCGGATACAGAGCTACCCTTGCAGGTACCGTGGCAGGGCTGGGCACACAGGAACCATGCACATAGCCCTCATTGCAGAGCACCCCCAGCTCACCTGTCACTCAGAGCTGACACAGAGCACCTCAGAGCAGGACTTGAACTAACAAACAGCAGCTGTAACAGTTCTGTGACCCTGGGCATCACTCTGTGCGGCCTCCCTCCACCTGGTCTTCCAGAGACTTCCACTGCACCCGGGGCACCAGGCCTCTGTCTCCAACCACCACCCACCCCTCCTCTCCCTGACTCCTGGGTTCCTCTCATTAGGAGAGGGTTTTCTTGAAGTTGTCTCCCACTCATGGGCCAGATAAAATGATTAGGAAACAAGCCAAAGCTGCAGCCCCTTGTCTATCCTGACTCTCAGGAGCCCACACCTGTTCCTTGGACCTGGCCGGTTCAGCAAGTTCCATTTTCTGCAACTGTGAGCCCCTGAGGGGTGATGATTGGCTGAGCTGGGCAGCCTTACCGTGCCGGCCAGCCCTCCCCAGGTGTGCCTGGGTTGAGATCAGTATAAATACCACCCCAGGCAGCAAGAGCCCCTGCAGCCCTGCCTGACGCCATTTTCTCTGCCCCGTCAGCAGTCTCGGGGCTGGGCTGGTGGGAGGGAGTGAGAGGCCACAGCTTTGTGGGTGGCCTAGTGTGAGTGGGGCTCTGCTGGACTTTCTGCAGCAGTTGCCAGGCTGCCACCTGCTAAAGAAGAGGATGTGTCACCCATACCTGCTGCTGGAATTTCTCCCTGGGCAGAGGTGAGGAAGGAAAAAAGCAGTGGGGGCAGGGACAGGACGGGTATCTCAGGCAGGGAAATGGAAATCTTCCAGAAGAGCACCCAGGGCCAGGACCATCCTGGCTGGCCTGCAGGCACCAAGTCGGCTGGCATGCTGTCACTCGTGTGGCTCCATGGCCCTTCCTCTAGGCTTTCAAGTCCTTGTACATATTCATGTGTTTTACCTGGGAAGGGTGGGAACAGTTCAGCAGCAGCTGGCCTGGGGCTCATCTCACGTTTACTCACAGATGCCTCGGCACGGTCCCCCAGGCTTGTAATGAGGACACTCCTTGCGGGGGGGCTGCTGGCTGCATGCGAGACGATTCCCCACCTCTGACCAACTTCAGAATTGTCTACCACTGGAGCAAGTGCCCTGATAGGGTTTTCATCTGTATAACTGGTGGGTTCTGTTTTGTTTTTTTCTTTTTTGTTTCAAGGTAGGTTTTATTCCTCCTTTTTGTACTTATGGATGTAAGCATGGAAATAATTCATTCATATAAATACATGTATGTGAAGGGAATAACTTTTTTCCGTTTTTTAAAAAATTTTATTTTTCATTTTATTTTATTTATTTTTTATACAGCAGGTTCTTATTGGTTATCTATTTTATACATATAAATGTATACATGTCAATCCCAATCTCCCAACTCCTCCCACCACCAACCCCCCCATGGCTTTCCCCTCTTTGTGTCCATACATTTGTTCTCTACATCTGTGTCTCTATTTCTGCCCTTCAAACCGGTTCATCTGTACCATTTTTCTAGGTTCCACATATATGCGTTAATATACAATATTTGTTTTTCTCTTTCTGACTTACTTCACTCTGTATGACAGTCTCTAGATCCATCGACGTCTCTACAAATGACCCAATTTCATTCCTTTTTATGGCTAATAGTCCATTTTATATATGTACCACATCTTTATCCATTCGTCTGTCTGTGGGCATTTAAGTTGCTTCCATTACCTGGCTATTGTAAATAGTGCTGCAATGAACATTGTGGTGAATGTGTCTTTTTGATTTATGGTTTTCTCTGGGTATATGCCCAGTAGTGGGTTGCTGGGTCATATGGTAATTCTATTTTTAGTTTTTTAAGGAACCTCCATACTGTTCTCCATAGTGACTATCAATTTACATTCCCACCAATCGTGGAAGAGGGTTCCTTTTCTCCACACCCTCTCCAGCATTTGTTGTTTGTAGATTTTCTGATGATGCCCATTCTAACAGGTGTGAGGTGATACCTCACTGTAGTTTTGATTTGCATTTCTCTAATAATTAGTGATGTAGAGCAGCTTTTCATGTGCTCCTTGGCCATCTCTACGTCTTTTTGGAAGAAATGTCTATTTAGATCTTCTGCCCATTTTTGTATTGGGTTGTTTGTTTTTTTAATATTGAGCTGCATCAGCTGTTTATATATATTGGAGATTAATCCTTTGTCCATTGATTCAGTTGCAAATATATTCTCCCATTCTGAGGGTTGTCTTTTTGTGTTTGTAGTTTCCATTGCTTTGCAAAAGCTTTTACGTTTCATTAGGTCCCATTTGTTTAGTTTTCTTTTTTATGTCATTACTCTAGGAGGTGGATCAAAAAAGATCTTGCTGTGATTTATGTTAGAGTATTCTTCCTATGTTTTCCTCTAAGAGTTTTATACTGTCCGGTCTTACATTAAGGTCTCTAATCCATTTTGAATTTATTTTTGTGTATGGTGTTAGGGGGTGTTCTAATTTCATTCTTTTACATGTAACTGTCCATTTTTCCCAGCACCACTGATTGAAGACACTGTCTTTTCTCCATTGTATAGTCTTGCCTACTTTGTCATAGATTAGTTGACCATAGGTGTGTAGGTTTATCTCTGGGCTTCTTTCTTTTTTATTTTCCTTTTACACCTTTATTGGAGTATAATTGCTTTACAATGGAGTGTTAGTTTCTGCTGTATAACAAAGTGAATCAATTATACATATACATATATCACCATATCCCCTCCCTCTTACATCTCCCTCCCACCCTCCACATCCCACCCCTTTAGGTGGTCGCAAAGCACCGAGCTGATCTCCCTGTGCTATGTGGCTGCTTCCCAGTAGCTATCAATGTTACATTTGGTAATGTATATATGTCCATGGCACTCTCTCACTTCGTCCCAGCTTACCCTTCCCCCTCCCCGTGTCCTCAAGTCCTTTCTCTATGTCTGTGTCCTTAATCCTGTCCTGCCCCTAGGTTCTTCATAAACTTTTTTCTTTAGATTCCATATATCTCTGTTAGCACACGGTATTTATTTTTCTCTTTCTGACTTACTTCACTGTGTAGGACAGACTCTAAGTTCATCCCCCTCACTACAAATAACTCAGTTTTGTTTCTTTTTATGGCTGAGTAATATTCCATTTATATATGTGCCAGATATTCTTTATCCATTCATCTGTCGATGGACACTTAGGTTGCTTCCATGTCCTGGCTATTGTAAGTAGAACTGCAATGAACATTGTTGTATATAACTCTTTTTGAATTATGGTTTTCTCAGGGCAAATGCCCAGTAGTTGGATTGCTGGGTCGTATGGTACTTCTATTTTTAGTTTTTTAAGGAACCTCTATACTGTTATCCCTGGTGGGTATAGCAATTTACATTCCCAGCAACAGTGCAAGAACGTTCCCTTTTCTCCAGTAAATGCCTCTCCAGCATTTATTGTTTGTAGATTTTTTGATGATTGCCATTCTGACTGCTGGGAGGTGATACCTCACTGTAGTTTTGATTTGCATTTCTCTAATGATTAGTGATGTTCAGCATCCTTTCATGTGTTTATTGGCAATCTGTATATCTCCTTTGGAGAAATGTCTATTTAGGTCTTCTGCCCATTTTTGGATTGTGTTGTTTGTTTTTGTGATATTGAGCTACACGAGCTGCTTGTAAATTTTGGAGATTAATCTTTTGTCATTTGCTTCATTTGAAAACATTTTCTCCCATTCTGAGGGTTGTATTTTCATCTTGTTTATGTTTTCCTTTGCTGTGCAAAAGCTTTGAAGTTTCATTAGGTCCCATTTGTTTATTTTTGTTTTTATTTCCACTTCTCTAGGAGGTGGGTCAAAAAGGATCTTGCTGTGATTTATGTCATAGAGTGTTCTGCCTATGTTTTCCTCTAATAATTTTATAGTGTCTGGTCTAACATTTAGATCTCTAATTCATTTTGAGTTTATTTTTGTGTATGGTGTTATGGAGTGTTCTAATTTCATTCTTTCACGTGTAGTTGTCCAGTTTTCCCAGCACCACTTACTGAAGAGACTGTCTTTTCTTCATTGTATATCTTTGCCTCCTTTGTCATAGATGAGTTAGCCATAGGTACGTAGGTTTATCTCTGGGCTTTCTATCTTGTTCAATTGATCTATATTTCTGTTTTTGTGCCAGTACCATATAGTCTTGATTAATGTAGCTTTGTAGTATAGTCTGAAGTTAGGAAGTCTGATTCCTCCAGCTCTTTTAATTTCCCTCAAGACTGCTTTGGCTATTCGGGGTCTCTTGTGTCTCCATACAAATTTTAAGATTTTTTTGTTCTAGTTCTGTAGAAAATGCCAGTGGTATTTGATAGGGATTGCATTGAATCTGTAGCTTGCTTTGGGTACTATAGTCATTTTCACAATATTGGTTCTTCTAATCCAAGAACATGGTTTATACCTCCATATGTTTATATCATCTTTGATTTCTTTCAGCAGTGTCTTATAGTTTTCTGAGTACAGGTCTTTTACCTCCTTATGTAGGTTCATTCCTCCGTATTTTATTCTTTTTGTTGCAATGGTGAATGAGATTGTTTCCTTAATTTCTCTTTCTGATCTTTCATTGTTAGTGTATAGGAATGCAAGAGATTTCTGTGCATTAATTTTGTATCCTGCAACTTTACCAAATTCATTGATTAGCTCTAGTAGTTTTCTGGTGGCATCTTTAGGATTCACTATGTGTAGTATCGTGTCATTTGAAAACAGTGACAATTTTACTTCTTCTTTTCCAATTGTATTCCTTTTATTTCTTTTTCTTCTCTGATTACTGTGTCTAGGACTTCCAAAACTATGTTGAGTAATAGTGGTGAGAGTGGACATCCTTGTCTTGTTCCTGATCTTAGAGGAAATGCTTTTAGTTTTTCACTATTGAGAATGATGTTTGCTGTGGGTTTGTCATATACTGCCTTTATTATGTTGAGGTAGATTCCCTCTATGCCCACTTTTTGGAGACTTTTAATCATAAATTGGTGTTGAATTTTGTCGAAAGCTTTTCCTGCATCTATTGGGATGATCATATTTTTATTCTACAATTTGTTAATATGGTGTATCACATTGATTGATTTGTGTATATTGAAGAATTCTTGCATCCCTGGGATAAACCCCACCTGATCATGGTGCATGATCCTTTTAATGTGTTGTTCAATTCTGTTTCCTAGTATTTTGTTGAGGATTTTTACATCTATATTAATCAGTGATATTGGTCTCTAATTTTCTTTTTCTGTAGTATCTTTGCCTGGTTTTGGTATCAGGGTGATGGTGGCCTCATATAATGAGTTTGGGAGTGTTCCTTCCCCTGAAAAGTTCTGAAGAGTTTGAGAAGATTGGGTGTTAGCTCTTGTCTAAATGTTTGATAGAATTCACCTCTGATGCCATCTAGTTCTGGACTTTTGTTTGTTGGAAGATTTTTAATCACACTTTCAATTTCATTACTTGTGATAGGTCTGTTCATATTTTCTATTTCTTCCCGGTTCAGTCTTGGAAGGTTATACCTTTCTAAGAATTTGTCCATTTCTTCCAGGTTGTCCATTTTATTGGCATAGAGTTGCTTGTAGAGGTCTCTTAGGATGCTTTGTATTTCTGTGGTGTCTGTTACAACTTCTCCTTTTTCATTTCTAATTTTATTGATTTGAGTCCTCTCCCTCTTTTACTTGAGTCTGGCTACAGGTTTATCATTTTTGTTTATCTTCTCAAAGAACCAGCTTTTAGTTTTATTGATCTTTGCTATTGTTTTTATTTCATTTATTTCTGCTCTGATCTTTATGATTTCTTTCCTTCTATTAACTTTGGGTTTTGTTCTTCGTTCTCTAGTTCCTTTAGGTGTAGGGTTAGATTGTTTATTTGAGATTTTTCTGGTTTCTTGAGGTAGGCTTTTATTGCTATAAACTTCCCTCTTAGAACTGTTTTTGCTGCATCCCATAGGTTTTCAATTATCGTGTTTTTGTTGTCATTTGTCTCTAGGTAGTTTTTGATTTCCTCTTTTATTTCTTCAGTGATCTCTTGGTTATTTAGAAACGTATTGTTTAGCCTCCATGTGTTTGTTTTTTACGTTATTTTCCCTGTAATTGAGTTCTAATCTCATAGCATTGTGGTCGGAACAGCTGCTTGATATGATTTCAGTTTTCTTAAATTTACTGAGGCTTTATTTGTGACCCAAGATGTGATCTATCCCAGAGAATGTTCCGTGTACCATTGAGAAGAACTTGTAGTCTGCTGTTTTTGGATGGAATGTCCTATAAATATCCATTAAATCTATCTGGTCTATTGTGTCATTTAAAGCTTGTGTTTCCTTATTAATTTTCTGTCTGGATGATCTCCATTGGTGTAAGTGAGGTGTTAAAGTCCCTTGCTATTATTGTGTTACTGTTGATTTCCTCTTTTATAGCTGTTAGCAGTTGCCTTATATATTGAGGTGTTCCTGTGTTGGGTACATATATATTTATAATTGTTATATCTTGGATTGATCCCTTGATCATTATGTAGTGTCCTTCCTTGTCTCTTGTAACATTCTTTATTTTAAAATCTATTTTATCTGATATGAGTATTGCTACTCCAGCTTTCTTTTGATTTTCATTTGCATGGAATATATTTTTCCATCCCCTCACTTTCAGTCTGTATGTGTCCCTAGGTCTGAAATGGGTCTCTTGTAGACAGCATATATATGGATCTTGTTTTTGTATCCATTCAGTGAGCCTGTGTCATTTGGTTGGAGCATTTAATCCATTCATGTTTAAGGTAATTATCAATATGTATGTTCCTATTATTATTTTCTTAATTGTTATGGGTTTGTCTTAGTGGGTCCTTTTCTTCTCTTGTGTTTCCCACTTAGAGAAGTTCCTTTAGCATTTGTTGTAGAGCTGGTTTCGTGGTGTTGAATTCTCTTAGCTTTTGCTTGTCTGTAAAGCTTTTGATTTCTCCATCAAATCTGAATGAGATACTTGCTGGGTGGAGTACTCTTGGTGGTAGGTTCTTCCCTTTCATCACGTTAAATTTATCATGCCACTCCCTTCTGGCTTGTAGATTTTCTGCTGAGAAATCAGCTGTTAACCTTATGGGAGTTCCGTTGTATGTTGTCATTTTTCCCTTGTTGCTTTCAATAATTTTTCTTTGTCTTTAATTTTTTCAATTTGATTACTGTGTGTCTCGGCATTTTTCTCCTTTGGTTTATCCTGCCTGGGACTCTCTGCGCTTCGTGGACTTCGGTGGCTATTTCTTCTCCCATGCTAGGGAAGTTTTCAACTATAATCTCTTCAGATATTTTCTTGAGTCCTTTCTCTCTCTGTTCTCCATCTGGGACCCCTATAATGCGAATGTTGTTGCACTTAATGTTGTCCCAGAAGTCTCTTAGGTTGTCTTCATTTATTTTCATTCTTTTTCTTTATTCTGTTCCATGGCAGTGATTTCCACCTTTCTGTCTTCCAGGTCACTTATCCATTCTTCTGTCACAGTTATTCTGCTACTGATTCCTTCTAGTGTATTTTTCATTTCAGTTATTGTATTGTTCATCTCTGTTTGTTTGTTCTTTAATTCTTCTAGGTGTTTGTTCCTTAATTCTTCTAGGTCTTTGTTAAGCATTTCTTGCATCTTCTCGATCTTTGCCTCCATTATTTTTCTAAGGTCTTGGATCATCTTCACTATCATTATTCTGAATTCTTTTAATGGAAGGTTACCTATCCCCACTTCATTTCGTTGTTTTTCTGAGGATTTATCTTGTTCCTTGATCTGGTATAAAGTCCTCTGCCTTTTCATTTTCTCTATCTTTCTGTGAATGTGGTTTTCCTTCCACAGGCTGCAGAATTGTAGTTCTTCTTGCTTCTGCTGTCTGCTCTCCAGTGATTGAGTCTATCTGAGAGGCTTGTGCAAGCTTCCTTATGCGAGGGACTGGTGGTGGGTAGAGCTGGGTGTTGCTCTGGTGGGCAGAGCTTTAATCTGCTTGTCTGTGGATTAAATAAAAGTTTAATAAAAAGTTTAATCCGCTTGTCTGCTGAGGCATGGGACTGGGTTCCCTCCCTGTTGGTTGTTTGGACTGAGGTGACCCAGCACTGGAGCCTACCTTGCTCTTGGTGAGGCTAATGGTGGACTCTGGGAGAGTTCACGCCAAGGAGTATTTCCCAGAACTTCTGCTGTCAGTATCGTTGTCCCCATGGTGAGCCGCAGCCACACCCCACCTCTGCAGGAGACCCTCTAAAACTAGCAGCTAGGTATGATCATTCACCTATGGGGTGACTGCTCCTTCCCCTGGGTCCTGATGTGCACACTACTTTGTGTGTGTCCTCCAAGAGGGGAGTCTCTGTTGAGACTCTGAGTCTCTGAGTGCAGTTGAGACTCTGAGTGGAGTCGCACAGACTCTGGGTCCTGTGAAACTTCGATGTTTTGTGGTTCTAGAAATCCTATAGGAGACGGTCCACAGCAGGTGAAGCTAATGCTGTCATAGAGGTGGTGAAACCAAAGATCTGCAGTTCCGACTAGAGGTGCTGATGTACAAACAGGACAAAATCATCTCATGTGAATGTAGTTCAGGCATGTTTAAAATGAATGCAGTCATGTTAATGCCTAACATCTTCTATCTTGTGCCTCTCCTCAAGGACCCCCTCCTCAGTTCCTGAGGCTCCTGTAAGTCATGTACAGGGGAATGGAGAGTGGGCTCTGTCCAGTCTGAGCCCTGAGTTACCCTGTGTGTATCTTAGGATACTTTGTATTTCTGTGGTGGCTCTTGTAACATCATCTCTTTCAGTTCTGATTTATTTGGGCCCTCTCTTTTAAAAAAAGTACTACTGTTGTCTTTTATTCTTTACAGAAGTTTAATAAGTGTTTGATCTACTACCCTTACTCTATGTATACTTTTTGCCGTGAGATTTTTACTTTTGTTTGTTTTCTTGTTACTGTCAATAATTAGTGAGAATTCTTTTAAGCTACCTTCAACATTGCTTATAAAGCTGCTTTATTAGTGATGACAGAGCTTTAATGGAAGTCGTGTTCTGGTTGTAAACTAGAATGCAATGTGCCAGCAAAAAGTCCCTTAAGTGTATGTCTCATTACTTCTTGTTCTTTTTTTTCCTTTTTTCTCTCTTTTTTTTTCTTGTTCTTTTTTTAATTTTTATTTTTTATCAGAGCAAATTTGATTAAAATGTTTTGTTTGTTCTAGGTGTGTAAGATGTGGTTCTTTTACACATATACATGTATCTATACTTCTTCAGATCGTTTTCTCATGTAGCTTGTGACACAATGTTGAGTAGTCTTCTCTTGGTATTCCGTAGGTCTTTGGTGATTATATATTTCACATGTGTTCCTATATCTATGTTAACCCCAATATCCTAATGTATCCAGTCCTCACACCTTTCCATTTGGTGAACCTTAACTTTGTTTAATGAATCTGTGATTGCCTTTCTCTGTGGAAATATCTTCATTGGTATCAATTTTTAGCTAACACCTATAAGTGATATTATAGGATATGTGTCTTTTGCTGTCTGACTTAGTACAATTTGCCTGATTACCTCTAGAATCATCTACGGTGCTGCAAATGGCATTGTTTCATTTTTTTCCCTAGATAATATTCCATCTGTACATGTACCAGTTCTTCTTTGTCCACTCACCTCTTGATGGACTTTCTGGTTGCCTCCATGTCTTGGCTATTGTAATACTGCTGCACTGCACATTTGCCTGCCTGTGTCTTTCCAATTCTGTCTTCTTATGTTATAGGCCCAAGAGTGGGCCTCCTGTATCATATAGTATCTCAGGGTTTACCGTTTAAATGCACCATGATTCTGTGCTCATTAGTGGCTCTTTCCAGGTTACATCTCACTTAAAGTTGAGGGTATGCATTTCTCCACAACACCTTCAGCATTTATTTATTTATTTATTTTTAACATCTTTATTGAAGTATAATTGCTTTACAATGGTGTGCTAGCTTGTGCTTTACAACAAAATGAGTCAGTTATACATATACATATGTTCCCATATCACTTCCCTCTTGCGTCTCCCTCCCTCCCACCCTCCCTCCCCTCCAGGCGGTCACAAAGCACCGAGCTGATCTCCCTGTGTCATGCTGCTGCTTCCCACTAGCTATCTACCTTACGTTTGGTAGTGTATATATGTCCATGCCTCTCTCTCCCTTTGTCACAGCTTACCCTTCCCCCTCCCCATATCCTCAACTCCATTCTCTAGTAGGTCTCTGTCTTTATTCCTGTTTTACCCCTAGGTTCTTCATGACATTTTTTTCCTTAAATTCCAGGTATATGTGTTAGCATACGGTATTTGTCTCTCTCTTTCTGACTTACTTCACTGTGTATGACAGACTCTAGGTCTATCCACCTCATTACAAATAGCTCAATTTCGTTTCTTTTTGTGGCTTCAGCATTTATCATTTGTAGTTTTCTTGCTGATGGATATTCTGACTGGTGTGAGCTGATACCTCTTTGTGGTTGAATTTTCATATGACTCATAATCCTTTGAAATTGAGCTTTAAGGCATGTCCTTTTTATTTTTCAAACTGTGATTACAGCTTAGCTCTTCAAAGTGTTTTCTAAAGTATGTGTTACATTTTGAAATTTATTGGCCATTACCTCCCTCAAAACATTTTGAGGGCAGGTTTCATTTACAGCCCTGCAGTACTTGTTCACATGAAGTGACTATTAGCACAGGCTTTAAAGCTGCTTTTGCAGGTAACAGCCAGATTGCGGCAGCCTTTCTTTGTTCCCCATGCTGGTACTAGGGAAACAGAGCTTCCGGCCAGTGGTCTTCCTCGGTTATAAATTAGAGTGGAATGTGCCCGGATAAACCCCCAAAGGCTGATGTCTCCTTATTTTTGTTTGTTTTTTAAATTTAATTTATATTTTTATCGGAGTAATATTCCATTGTGTATATGGACCACTTCTTGGTGCATAGCTCTGTTGAGGGACATTTTCGTTGCTTCCAAGTGTTGGCTATATTAAATATTGCTGGAGTGCAAGATTGCCAGCCTGTGACTTTTTGATTCTCATTTTCTCAGGTGATAGGCCCAGCAGTGGGTGTGACTGATTGACTAGTAGCTCAATGTTTACCTTTTCAAAGCACCTCCATTGTGTTTTCCTTAGTGGCTCTTACCATGTCTCCCTTAGAACCGAGGGTACGAACTTCTCCACAATCCCTTCAGCATTTATAGTTTGCAGCATTTTTGCTAATGGCCAATCTGACTGCTGTGACCTGATAGGTTTTTGTAATTTGGGTTGGCATGACTTTAAAAATTCCTAAAATTCATCATTTTCCACGCCTTTTTCCTTTCTGTTAAAAATCAAGTGTGAGTACAATATATCTCTTGAAGCTCTCTTCTTGGAAGGTTGCCCTCTTTTGAATTTTTGGTGGATATTCAACCCCAGGATTTTTTTGGAGGGCAGATGTCATTACAGAACTGCAAGTTTGGTTAATATTTAGTGACCATTAGCACTGGGTTTAAAGCTGCTGTTGTGGGAAACGGCCACAAGGAGGCAGCATTTGTCCTTTCCCAAATCTGAGTACTAGGGCAGCAGAGCCTTTCTGGAAGTTGTGGTCCTAGGTTTTAAGTTAGAATGGAATGTGCCAGGAGGAACGCCCATAAGTTTATGTCTCATTACATCTTGGTTTTTAAAATTTATTTAATCGGGGTAATGATTAGATATTGTTTGTCCAGATGTACACAATCTGGTTCATTTGTACAATATATATGTCTATTCATGTTCAGATCCTCTTCCCATGTAAAATATTACAGTGTTCCGTAGACCTCCCTTGCTATATGGTCCGTCTTTTTGCTATATGTTTATTCTATGTATTTGTATACGTATGGTAACGTTAATCTTAATTTATCCATTCTGCCCACCTTTCCTTTTAGATAAGCATACTTAATTTTTAAGTCTGTGAGTGTCTTTCTCTGTGGAAATATGTTCATTTGTGTTAGTTATTAGATAACGCCTATAAGTGATATCATAGGATATAGGTCTTTTGCTTTCTGACTTACCTCATATTCTGTGATTATCTCCAAGCTCATCTATGGCACCTCAAATAGCAGTGTTTCATTGTTTTCCATGGCTAATATTCTATTGTGAACGTGGACCACTTCTTCTTCATCCATACATCTGTTGATGGACATTTTGGTGGCTTCACTGTCTTGGCTATTGTGAATAAGGCTGCAGTGTAGCTTTTGCAGCCCGCGTCTTCTCGATTCTGGTCTTCTCAGGTGAGAGGCCCAGTGGTGTGACTGCTGCATCGAATGGTATCTCAACTTTTACTTTTAATCGTAGCTCCTTTCTGTTCTCATTATTGGCTCTTACCACGTTACATCTCACCAGCAGCTAGAGGGTACACAGTTCTCTAAAACCCCTTCAGAATTTATTGTTTGTAGACCTTTTGCTGATGGGCAGTCGACTGGTGTGAGTTGAAACCTTTTTGTACATTAGATTTGCATGAGTCTAATAATTCCTGAGGTTGAGCTTTCACCCATTTTCCTTTTTTTAAACAAGAGAGTGAGTCAAACTTACCTCTTCATACTGTCGTCTTGAAAAATTTGTCAGTTTTGAATTTTATTGTCCATTCCCTACCTCAGCACAGTTGTTTAGGGCAGGTGTCCTTTGCAGCCCTGAGTCCTTGTGAATGTTAAGAGAACATTAGCTGTGGGCTTAACGCTGCTCTTACGGAAAACGGCCACAAGGCAGCAGAATTTCTACATTTCCAACTCTGGGTTTTTGGGCAGCAGAGCCTTCCTGGAAATCGTGTTAGTAGGCTGCAAATTAGAGTGGAATGTGCCAGAGCACATCCCCAAGAGCTTATATCTCCTTACTTCTTGTTTGTTTTATAAATTTAATTTTTATTAATTATCAGAGCAAACTTGATAAAAATATTTTGTTTCTCCTAGGTGTACAGAATCTGGTTCATTATATCAATGTATCTGTCATTTATCTTTGCATTCTTTACCGTGTAGGTTATTACAGAGTGTTGCCTAGACCTCTCTTGGTATTCCATAGGTATTTTGTGATTATATATTTCATATGTATTAGTACATGTCTGTTAACCCTCATATCCTAATTCACACATTCCTTACACTTTTCCATTTGGTTAAACATAATTTTTTTTTCTTAATCCATGCTTTTCCTTCTCTTGGAAATAAGTTCATGAGTATCAACTTTTAGGTAACACCTAGAAGTGATGTCATAGGATATCTGTCTTTCACTTTCTTTCTTTAATTTGAGTGATTATCTCTAGGTCCTTATATGGTGGTGCAAACGGCACTGTTTCATTGTTTTCCATGGCTAATATTCCATTGTTTACATGGACCACTTCCTCTTTGTGCATTTTTCTGTTGATGGACATTTTGGTTTCTTCCAAGTCTTGGCTATGTTAAATATTCCTGCAGTACAGGATTGCCAGCCTGTGTCTTTTCCGTTCTGCTCTGCTCAGGTGATAGGCACATCAAAGGACCTACCAGATCACATGGTAGCTCAATTTTTACCCTTAAACGCACCTCCATTATGTTCTCGCTACTGGCTGTTACCAGTTTACATCCCCCCCAGCAGCTGGAGGGTACACAGTTCTCTGAAACCCCTTCAGCATTTATTCTTTGTAGACTTTTTGCTGAAGAACATTCTGACGGCTGTGAGGTGAACATTTCTGTAATTGGATTTGCATGGCTTTATTCATTGCTGATGTTGCGCATTTTTCAATTTCCTTTTATTTTAAAGAGAAAAAAAAGAAAAGACAAAATGTGCGTAAAATATGCCTCTTGACATTGTCTTCTTGAAATGTTGACGTCTTTTGAATTTTCTGGTCGATTACGACCCCAGGACATTTTTTGAGGCCCGGTGTCCTTTACAGTGCTGCACATATTTTGAATATTAAGTGAACATTACCTCTTGGTTTAAAGCTGCTGTTGTGTGAAACAGCCACAAGGCGGCAGCATTTCTCCTTTACCAAATCTGGTTACCAGGGCAATAGAGCCTTAATGGAAGTCCTGTTCTAGGTTGAAAATTAGAATGGGATGTGCCAGGAAAAATTCCTTTCAGTTTATGTCTCATTATTTCTTGTTCATATTTTTAATTTAATTTTTATTTTTTATCGCAGCAAATTTGATTACAATGGTTTTTTTTTTGTTCTAGGTGTGCAAGATGTGGTTCTTTCACACACATACATATATCTATTCTTCTTTGGAACCTTTTCCCAGGTAGGTTATGACACAATGTTGAGTAGTCTTCTCTTGGTATTCCATAGGTCTTTGGTGATTATATATTTCACATGTGTTTCTATATCTATGTTAACCCCAATATCGTAATGTATCCAATCCTCACACCTTTCGATTTGGGGAACCATAAGTTTGTTCAATGAATCTGTGATTGCCTTTCTCTGTGGAAATATCTTCATTGTTATCAATTTTCAGGTAACACCTATAAGTGATATACGTTAGGTGTCTTTCGCTTTCTCACTTACTACAAGTTGCATGGTTACCTCTAGACTCATCTATGGTGCTGCAAATGGCATTGTTTCATTTTTTTCCCGAGCTAATATTCCATCTCTATATGTAACAGTTCCTCTTTGTCCACTCATCTGTTGATGGACTTTTGGTTGCTTCCATGTCTTGGCTATTGTAATACTGCTGCAGTGCAGATTTGCCTGCCTGTGTCTTTCCAATTATGTCTTCTTATGTTATAGGCCCAGGAGTGGGCCTGCTGGATCATATAGTAGCTCAATGTTTACCTTTTAAAGGCACCTCCACCCTGTTCCCATTAGTGACTCTTACCAGGTTACGTCCCACTTCAAATTAAGGGTATGCATTTCTCCACAACCTCTTCAGCATTGATCATTTGTAGTTTCTTTCCTGATGGTTATTCTGAATGGTGTGAGCTGATACCTCTGTGTGGTTGGATTTGCATGTGTCTCATAATCCTTTGAAATTGAGCTTTCAGGCATGTCCTTTTATTTTTCAAACGGTTATTACAGCTTAGTTCTTCAAATGGTTTTCTTGAAATATGTGCCACATTTTGAAATACTTTGGCCTTTACCTCCTGCAAAACATGATGAAGGCAGGTTTCCTTTACAGCCCTGCAGGACTTGTTCATATGAAGTGAAAATTAGCATAGGTTTTAAAGCTGCTTTTGCAGGTAATGGCCAGAGGGTGGAGCATTTCATAATTCTATGAAACGTAACTGAACACACAATATATAGTTTTTCTTTTAAATTTCCATTGTTACTTTTTTAAAGTACAATTATAATTGAAGTTCTTTGTAACAAGTGAAATTTAAAAAATTAAAGGAAAAGATAATATTTTACCACTTGCCATCCTTTCCCATTTACTGAAACGACCAGCATAATGTGTAGAGTTCTCATTTTATCCAGGTGTTCTATACATCTGGAATATCATGCTTCTCACTGTAGAAAAACAGATTTAGCTCTCACACTTTTTATAGGCTACATAACAGTCCATAGAACAGAAGTACCAACTATTTCAGACTTAGCTTTTTGAGGGACACTCAGGTTACGTTCTGTTTTATTTTGTTGTTCTTTTTCTGGGGGGGGTAGGAGTTTATTATTTATTTATTTATTTTTGTTGTGTTGGGTCTGAGTTTCCGTGTGAGGGCTTTCTCTAGTTGTGGCAAGTGGGGGGCCACTCTTGATCTCGGTGCGCAGGCCTCTCACTATTGCGGCCTCTCTTGTTGCAGAGCACAGGCTCCAGATGCGAGGGCTCACTTGTTGTGGCTTATGGGCCTAGTTGCTCCATGGCATGTGGGATCCTCCCAGACCAGGGCTCGAACCTGTGTCCCCTGCATTAGCAGGCAGATTCTAACCACCGCACCACCAGCGAAGCCCCCTATTTTGTTGTTCTGCTAGTTTGTTTTAACCCAAGAAAATATTTTTTTAAATACAAAAAAACAAAATTAAGCTAGGGGTAAGGATTAGGGTTTAGGGTAAGGTTTAGGGTTAGGATACGGGTTAGGATTATTGTACAGCTTAGAGTATGGTTTAGGGTTATGGTTATGGTATGGGTTAGTGTTAGGGTACAGTTTAGGGTATGGCTATGGTTTAGTGTTAGGGTACGGGTTAAGGTATGGGTTAGTGTTAGGGTATGGGTTAGGATTAGGGTATGGTTTACATTCAGGGTTATGGTTAGGTTTAGTGTATGGGTTAGTGTTAGGTATGGGTTAGGGTAAGGGTTAGGGTTAGGTTTAGTGTTAAGGAAGGGGTACAGTTTAGGGTACAGTATAGGGAACAACAAAGGGTTAGGGTTAGGGTACGTGTTAGGGTACAGTTTAGTGTTAGTGTACGGGTTAGGATTAAGGTATGGTTTAGGGTAAAGTTTAGGGTTAGGGTTAGGGAATGGGTATGGTTTGGGGTACAGTTTAGGGTATGACCACGGGTTAGGAGTAGGGTAAGTGTTAGGGTATGGTTTAGTGTTAGTGTACAGGTTAGGATTATGGTACGGGATAGTGTAAGGGTTAGGGTTAGGGTTAGGGAATGGGTACAGATTAGGTTACAGGTTAGGGTATGACAATGGGTTAGGGTTAGGGTACGTGTTAGTATATGGGTTAGGATTAGGGTACGGGTTAAGTTATGGGTTAATGTTAGGGGATGGGTTAGGATTAGGGTACGGGTTATGGTACGGTTTAGGGAAAGGGTTAGGATATGGGGTAGGGTAAGGATAAAGTTTAGTGTATGGCTATGTGTTACTGTTAGGGTACATGTTAGCGTACAGGTTAGTGTTTGTGTACAGCTTACGGTAAGGGTTAGGGTTAGGGAACGGGTACGGTCTCAGGTACAGGTTAGGGTACGGTAGCGGGATAGGGTTAGGGTACGTGTTAGGATGAGACTTCTTTGTAGTGCAGATTTGAATTTCCCGCTTGCTTGGTTGGCCAAAAAGGGCGTATGTGTTTTATCCTGAATATATTCAGGAAAAAACGCATACGCACTTTTTGGCCAAGTGCATCGTTGCCGAAGATCTGCCGCTTTTCATATGCTTTAAATGCAATTCCAATCTACCTCCTGAAATCTGTTTCCTGCAATTGTGCCTTGTTTCAAGTCCTCTTCACAGCCATACCTCAATATATTTTTGGACGATAGTTGTCCTTTATAACTCTGCAGGTTTGTGAATTGCAGTGCCCCTGAGTTCCTTTTTTCAACTCACTTTCTGTGAGCTGGCCACAAATCAACAGGATTGCTTCAGGCCCTATTCTGGTTCCGGCACGGCACGCTGAGTCTTTGGTTAATTCTACATCCTGGTGGGAAATTAGAGTGAAATGTGCCCGTCCAAACACCTACAGCTAGTCTCTCATTGGTTCTCCCTATTCCCGTTCATCCTCCGCAGAAATTGCAGAGTGTGCCAAACAGGAGGTTACAAGCACTGACTCTCCAAGTGGGGAGATTGTTAGTAAAGCGTCTGGAATGGCGAACCCGAGTACCAGCGGATGAATAATGAGATGCGTTTTAGAAACCTTGCCCGATCACACTGTGGACCATCCTCTGGGTTTCCCACGCATGTTTTAGCTGTAGGAAGAATCCCTTAAACCTGGAGAGTTGGGACCCATGGAATGGGTAGCACGCAGTACTACTTCAAAGGGTTTGCATTTGCTCACCGAACCTCACCAATCCTCACAGCCCCAAGTGTCCAGCCTTATGTCTCTCCCAGCTGTGGGTGTAGATGTGGTAAATCCAGGTTTTGTCACAAGCCCTGAACGAATTATTTAAGAATTTATCTCTCTTTCACTGTCTTTGTGTTTTGATTTTGAAATTTATTTTTATAATGGGGTTTAGCTGATTTTCACTGCTGTGTTTATGCCGCTCGATGCACACTTGATCCTCTTATGGAGACATATAAACACATAGGTTTTAAGATTCTTACTAGTCAGATATATTCCTCTGCAGTGAATAGGGGGTGTTGAGTCCACTTCGTTGAACAAGGAGTATATCTTGTCTATTACTGGCTTATGGAACGGTATCTGTGCTAATTTCAATCTCTGGTTTTATGCAGCACCCCAACTCACCTTTCCCCTTAAGCAAGCAAAAGTTTGTTTTCTAAATGTGAGACTCTGTTCTGTTTTGTAATTCAGTTCATGTGTAGCCAAGTTTACATTCCCTCTATAAGTGATATCTTATAACTAGTTTCTTTTTCTGTGTGACTTATTTCACTCAGAATCATCTTACCTAAATCCACTCATTATGCTGCTACGGGCCTGATGACATTGATTTCATTGCAGAGTGATATTCTATTCTATGTAAGTACCATAACTTCTTTATCCATTTTTCTCTTTCTGGGATACTTAAGTTGTTCTGTTGTCGAGGTTCTTGTAAACACAGCAGCCCTAAACTTTGGGGTGGCTGAGTCTTGTTGATTTTAATTTTCCTAAGCTATAGGGCCATAGGTGGAAGTGCCCGAGTCTCTGTAACTTTGTTTTTTAGAGGTTTCAGGAAACACCATACACTTCTCCAGAGTGGCTGTTGGCCATTTACATCCCGCCCATCAGCATAACAAGGCTCCCTGTTCTCCATGGCCTGTCCTGCCTTTCTGGTTTTTACATTTTTTTCAGATGGCCCATTTGACCGGTGGGAAGTGAGACTTCATTGTAGTGCGGATTTCCATTGCACGCTTCCTTGGTTGGCAAAAAAGGCCATATGCGTTTTTTCCTGGATATATTCAGGAAAAAACCATGTGCATTTTTTGGCCAAGTGCATCATTGTCGAAGTTCTGCCGCTTTTCATATGTTTTAATGCAGTTTCCATCTACCTCCTGAAATATATTTCCTGCAATTGTGCCGTGCTTTCAAGTCCTCTTTGCAGCCTTACTTCAGTATATTTTTGGACGATAGCTGTCATTTATAACTCTGCAGGTTTATGAATTACAGTGCCCCTAAGGTCCTTTCTTCAACTCGCTTTCTTGTGAGCTGGCCGCAAAACCACAGGATTGCTTCAGGCCCTAATCTGGTTTCATCACGGCACGCTGAGCCTTTGGTTAATTCCTCTTCCTGGTGGGAAATTAGAGTGAAATGTGACCGTCCAAACACCTACAGCTAGTCTCTCATTGGTTCTCCCTATTCCCGTTCAACCTCTGCAGAAACTGCTAACTGTGCTAAACAGGAGTTTTAAGGCACAGACTCTCCACTTGGGGAGATTTTTAGTAAAGCATCTGGAATGGCAAACCCGTGTACCAAGGGACAAAAAATGAGATGCGGTTTAGAAACGTTGCCCCATCACATGGTGTACAATCCTCTGGGTTTCCCATGCATGTTTTAGCTGTAGGAAGAATCCCTTAAACGAGGAGAGTTGGGACCCATGGAATGGGTAGCATACAGTATTACTTCAAAGGGTCTCCATTTGCTCACCGAACCTCACCAATCCTCTCAGCCCCAAATGTCCTGCCTTATGTCTCACCCAGCTGTGGGTGTAGATGTGGTAAATCCAAGTTTCATCACAAGCCCTGAACGAATTATTTAAGAACTTTCTCTCCTTCACTGTCTTTGTTTTTGAAATTTATTTTAATAATGGGGTTTAGTTGATTTTCATGGCTGTGTATAGTGCTCTACACACACTTGATTCTCTTACGGAGACATATAAATACATATGTTTTAATATTCTTATTGTCAGATATATTCCTCTGCAGTGAATAGGCGGTGTTGAGTCTAATTCGTTGAGCAAGGAGTATATCTCGTCTATTACATATTTGGCTTATGGAATAGTATCTGTGCTAATTTCAATCTCTGGTTTTACGTAGCACCCCAACTCATCATTCCCCTTAAGGAAGCATAAGTTTGTTTTCTAAATGTGAGACTCTGTTCTGTTTTGTAATTCAGTTCATGTGTAGCCAAGTTTACATTCCCTCTATAAGTGATATCTTATGATAAGTTTCTTTTTCTGTGTGACTTATTTCCTTTGAATCATTGTACCTAAATCCATTCATTATGCTTGTACGGGCCGGACGACATTGATTTCATTGCTGAGTGATGTTCCATTGTACGTAAGTATGAAAACTTCTTTATCCATTTCTCTCTTTCAAGGATATTTAATTTGTACCATAGTCGAGACTCTTGTAAACAGAGCAGCCCTAAACTTTGGGGTGGTTGTTTCTTGTTATTTTAATTTTCCTGAGTTATAGTGCTATAAGTAGGTTTAGGGTTAGGGTTAAGGTTAGGGTTAGGGAACGGGTATGGTTTAGGATGCGACAATGGTTTAGGGTGAGCGAAAGTGTTAGGGTACAGGTCAGTGTTAGTGTACCATTTAGGATTAGGGTAAGTGTTAGGGTAATGCTTCAGGTTAGGGTTATGTTTAGGGAATGGGGACGGTTTAGGGTAGAGGTTAGGGTACGACAACAGTTTAGGGATAGCGTACATGTAAGGGTAAGTGTTAGTGTTAGCGTACGGGTTAGGATTAGGGGACGGGTTAGGGTAAGGCTTCGGGTAAGGGTTAGGGTTAGCGTTAGGGATAGGGGACGGTGACCATTTAGGGAACAGGTTAGGGTATGACAATGGTTGAGAGTCAGCATTCGTGTTAGGGTATGAGTTAGAGTTAGCGTATGGGTTAGGATAAGGGGACCGGATAGGGTAAGACTTCGGGTAAGGGTTAGGGATAGGGTTAGGGGACGGGGAAAGTTTAGGGTACAGGTTAGGGTACGACAAGAGTTTAGGGTGAGCATACATGTTAGGGTATGGGTTAGTGTTAGAATACGGGTTAGAATTAGGGGACGGGTTAGGGTAAGGCTTCAGGTAAAGTTTAAGCTTAGGATTAGGGGACTGGGAAGGTTTAGGGTACAGGTTAGGGAACGACGATGGTTTAGGGTGAGTGTACATGTTAGGGCATGGGTTAGTGTTAGCATACGGGTTAGGATTAGGGGACAGGTTAAGGTAAGGCTTCGGGTAAAGGTTAGGGTTAGGGTTAGGGGACGGGGAATTTAGGGTACAGTTTAGGGTACGACAGTGGTTTAGGGTGAGTGTACGTGTTAGGGTACGGGTTAGTTTAGCGTACGGGTTAGGATTAGGGGACGGGTTAGGGTAAGGCTTCAGGTAAGGGTTAGGGTTAGGAGAGGGGGACAGTTTAGGGTACAGGTTAGGGTGTGACAGCAGTTTAGGGTGACCGTACGTGTTAAGGTATGGGTTAGTGTTAGCGTACGGGTTAGGATTAGGTGACGGGTTAGGGTAAGGCTTCAGGTAAGGGTTAGGGTTAGGGTTAAGGGACGGGGACGGTTTAGGGTACAGATTAGGGTACTACAACGGTTTAGGGTGAGTGTACGTGTTAGGATATGAGTTAGTGTTAGCGTACGGGTTAGGATGAGGGGACAGGATGGGATAAGGCTTCGGGTAAGTGTTAGGGTTAGGCTTATGGGACGGGGACGGTTTAGGGTACATGTTAGGGTACAACAACGGTTTAGGGTGAGCATAAGTATTAGAGTACAGGTTAGTGTTAGGGTATGGCTTAGGATTAGGGGACGAGTTAGGGTAAGGCCTCGGGTAAGTGTTAGGGTTAGGGGACAGGGTCGGATTAGGGTACAGTTTAGGGTACGACAATGGTAAAGGGTGAGCGTACATGTTAGGGTACAGGATAGTGTCAGCGTACGGGTAAGGATTAGGGGAAAGTTTAGGGTACGGCTTCCAGTAAGGGGTACGGTTAGGGTTAGGGAATGGAGATGGTTTAGGGCACAGGTTAGGGTACAACAACAGTTTAGGGTGAGCATAAGTGTTAGGGTATGGGTTAGTGTTAGCGTACGGGTTAGGATTAGGGGACGGGTTAGGGTAAGGCTTTGGGTAAGGGTTAGGGTTACGGTTAGGGGACGGGGACGGTTTACGGTACAGGTTAGGGTACGACAAAGGTTTAGGGTGAGGCATACGTGTTAGGGTATGGGTTAGTGTTAGCATACGGGTTAGGATTAGGGGATGGGTTAGGGTAAGGCTTCGGGTAAGGGTTAGGGTTAGGGTTAGGGTTAGGGGATGGGGATGGTTTAGGGGACAGGTTAGGGTACGACAACGGTTTAGGGTGAGCGTACGTGTGAGTGCACGGATTAGTGTTAGCATACGGGTTAGGATTAGGGGATGGTTTAGGGTAAGGCTTCAGGAAAGGGTTAGGGTTAGGGTTAGGGTTAGGGAACGGGGAAGGTTTAGGGGACAGGTTAGGGTACGCCAACAGTTTAGCGTGAGTGTACGTGTGAGGGCACGGTTTAGTGTTAGCGAATGGGTTAGGACTAGGGGATGGGATAGGGTAAGGCTTCGGGTAAGGGTTAGGGTTAGGGTTAGGGGATGGAGACGGATTAGGGGACAGGTTAGGGTACGACAACGGTTTAGGGTGAGAGTACGTGTGACGGCATGGCTTAGTGTTAGCGAACGGGTTAGGATTAGGGGATGGGTTAGGGTAAGGCTTCGGGTAAGGGTTAGGGTTAGGGTTAGGGTTAGGGGATGGGGACGGTTTAGGGGACAGGTTAGGGTACGACAACGGTTGAGGGTGAACGTACGTGTGAGGGCTCGGATTAGTGTTAGCGTATGGGTTAGTATTAGGGGACGGGTTAGGGTAAGGCTTTGGCTAAGGGTTAGGGTTAGGGGACAGGGACGGTTTAGGGGACAGGTTACGGTACAATGGTTTAGGGTGAGCGTACGTGTGAGGGCATGGGTTAGTGTTAGCGTACGTGTTAGGATTAGGGGATGGGTTAGGGTAAGGCTTCAGGTAAGGGTTAGGGTTAGGGGACGGGGACGGTTTAGGGGACAGTTTAGGGTACGACAACAGTTTAGGGTGAGCATACGTGTGAGGCCACAGGTTAGTGTTAGCATACGAGTTAGGATTAGGGGACGGGTTAGTATAAGACTTCGGGTAAGGGTTAGGGTTAGGGTTATTGGATGGGGACGGTTTAGGGGACAGGTTAGGGTACGACAACGTTTTAGGTTGAGCGTACGTTTGAGGGCATGGGTTAGTGTTAGCATACGGGTTAAGATTAGGGGACGGTTTAGGGTAAGGCTTCAGGTAAGGGTTACGGTTAGAGTTAGGGGACGGGGATGGTTTAGGGGACAGGTTAGGGTACGACAACAGTTTAGGGTGAGCATACGTGTGAATGCAGGGGTTAGTGATAGCGTACGGGTTAGGATTAGGCAACGGGTTAGGGTAAGGCTTCGGGTAAGGGTTAGGGTTAGGGTTAGGGGACGGGGATGGTTTAGGGGACAGGTTAGGGTATGACAACGGTTTAGGGTGAGCGTACATGTGAGGGCACGGGTTAGTGTTAGCGTACGGGTTAGGATTAGGGACGGGTTAGGGTAAGGCTTCGGGTAAGATTTAGGTTTAGGGTTAGGGTTAGGGTTAGGGGACAGAGACGCTTTAGGGGACAGGTTAGGGTATGACAACGGTTTAGGGTGAGCGTACGTCTGAGGGCACGGGTTAGTGTTAGCGTGTGGTTTAGGATTAGGGGACGGGTTAGGGTAAGGCTTCGGGTAAGTGTTAGGGTTAGGATTAGGGGACGGGGACGGGGACAGTTTAGGGGACAGGTTAGGGTACGACAACGGTTTAGGGTGAGCGTAGGTGTGAGGGTGTGGGTTAGTGTTAGCGTACGGGTTAGGATTAGGGGACAGGTTAGTCTAAGGCTTAGGGTAATGGTTAGGGTTAGGGTTAGAATTATGGTTAGGGTTAGGTGATGGGGACGATTTAGGGGACAGGTTAGGGTATGACAATGGTTTAGTGTGTGCGTACGTGTGAGGGCACGGGTTAGTGTTAACGTACGGGTTAGGATTAGGGGACGGGTTAGGTTAAAGCTTCAGGTTAGGTTTGGTTAGGGGACGGTTTAGGAGACAGGTTAGTGTACGACAACTCTCTGTGGTGAGCGTACATGTGAGGGCACAGGTTAGTGTTAGCGTACGGTTTGGGATTAGGAGACGGGTTAGGATAAGACTTCTGGTAAGGTTAGGGTTAGGGTTAGGGTTAGGGGATGGGGACGGTTTAGGGGAGAGGTTAGGGTACGACAATGGTTTAGGGTGAGCGTACGTGTGAGGGCATGGGTTAGTGTTAGCATACGGGTTAGGATTAGGGAACGGGTTAGGTTAAGGCTTCGGGTAAGGTTTAGGGTTAGGGTTAGCGGACGGGGACGGGGATGGTTTAGGGGAGAGGGTAGGGTACGACAACGGTTTAGGGTGAGCGTACGTGTGAGAGCACGGGTTAGTGTTAGCGTACGGATTAGCATTAGGGGACGGGTTAGGGTTAGTGTTGGGGTTAGGGGACGGGGATGGTTTAGGGGACAGGTTAGGGTACGTCAACGGTTTAGGGTGAGCGTACGTGTAAGGGCACGGATTAGTGTTAGCATACGGGTTAGGATTCGTGGATGGTTTCAGGTAAGGCTTCGGGTAAGGGTTAGGGTTAGGGTTAGGGCTAGGGTTAGGGGACGGGGACGGTTTAGGGGACAGGTTAGGGTATGAAAACTGTTTAGGGTGAGTATACGTGTGAGGGCACGAGTTGGTGTTAGCATATGGGTTAGGATTAGGGGACGAGTTAGGGATAGGATTAGTGTTAGTGTTAGGGGACGGGGACGGTTTAGGGGACAGGTTAGGGTACACCAACGGTTTAGGGTGAGCGTACGTGTGAGGGCACGGTTAGCGTACGGGTTAAGATTAGGGGACGGGTTAGGGTAAGGCTTCGGGTTAGGGTTAGGGTTAGGAGATGGGGATGGTTTAGGGGACAGTTTAGGGTACGACAACGGTTTAGGGTGAGCGTACATGTGAGGGCACAGGTTAGTGTTAGCGTACGGGTTGGGATTAGAGGACGGGTTAGGGTAAGGCTTCTGGTAAGTGTTAGGGTTAGGGTTAGGGTTAGGGGATGGGGACGGTTTAGGGGACAGGTTAGGGTACGACAATTGTTTAGGGTGAGCGTACGTGTGAGGGCACGGGGTAGTGTTAGCGTACGGGTTAGGATTAGGGGACGGGTTAGGGTAAGGCTTTGGTAAGGTTTAGGGTTAGGGTTAGGGTTAGGGATCGGGGATGGTTTAGGGGACAGGGTAGGGTACGACAACGGTTTAGGGTGAGCGTACGTGTGAGGGCACGGGATAGTGTTAGCGTATGGGTTAGGATTAGGTGACGGGTTAGGGTAAGGGTTCGGGTAAGGGTTAGGGTTAGTGTTAGGGTTAGGGTTAGGGGACGAGGAAGGTTTAGGGGACAGGTTAGGGTACGTCAACTGTTTAGGGTGAGCGTACGTGTAAGGGCATGGGTTAGTGTTAGCGTACGGGTTAGGATTAGGGGATGATTTAGGGTAAGGCTTCGGGTAAGGGTTAGGTTTAGGGTTAGGGTTAGGGGACGGGGACGGTTTAGGGGACAGGTTAGGGTACGACAAAGTTTTAGGGTGAGTGTACTTGTGAGGGCACTGGTTAGTGTTAGCGCACGTGTTAGGTTTAGGGGATGGTTTAGGGTAAGGCTTCGAGTAAGTGTTAGGGTTAGGTTTAGGGTTAGGGTTAGGGTTAGCGGATGGGGACTGTTTAGGGGAAAGGTTAGGGTATGAAAATGGTTTAGGTTGAGCATACGTGTGAGGGCACAGGTTAGTGTTAGCTTACGGGTTAGGATTAGGTGACGGGTTAAAATAAGTCTTTGGGTAATGGTTAGGGTTAGGGGACGGGGACGGTTTAGGGGACAGGTTAGGGTACGACAACGGTTTAGGGTGAGCGTACATCTGAGGGCATGGGTTAGTGTTAGCGTACGGCTTAGGATTAGGGGACGGGATAGAGTAAGGCTTGGGGTATGGGTTAGGGTTAGGGTTATGGTGAGGGTTAGGGGACGGGGACGGTTTAGGGGACAGGTTAGGGTACGACAACGGTTTGTGGTGAGCGTACGTGTGAGGGCACAGGTTAGTGTTAGCGTACGGTTTGGGATTAGGGGACGGGTTAGGGTAAGACTTCTGGTTAGGGTTAGGGGACGGGGACGGTTTAGGGGAAAGGTGAGGGTACGACAACGGTTTAGGGTGAGGGTACATGTGAGGGCACGGGTTAGTGTTAGCTTACGGGTTAGGATTAGGGGACGGGTTAGGGTAAGGCTTCGGGTAAGGGTTAGGGTTAGGGTTAAGGGACGGGGATGGTTTAGGGGACAGGTTAGGGTACGACAACGGTTTAGAGTGAGCGTACGTGTGAGGGCAGGGGTTAGTGATAGCGTACGGGTTACGATTAGGCGACGGGTTAGGGTAAGGCTTCGGGTTAGGGTTAGTGTAAGGGGACGGGGACGGTTTAGGGAACAGGTTAGGGTACGCCAATGGTTTAGGGTAAGCGTACGTGTGAGGGCAAGGGTTAGTCTTAGCGTATGGTTTAGGATTAGGGGGCGGGTTAGGGTAAGGCTTCGGGTAAGTGTTAGGGTTAGGATTAGGATTAGGGTTAGTGGACGGGGACGGTTTAGGGTACAGGTTAGTGTATGAAAACGGTTTAGGGTGAGGGTACGTGTGAGGGCACGAGTTAGTGTTAGTGTATGAGTTAGGATTAGGGGACGAGTTAGGGTTAGGATTAGGGTTAGGGTTAGGGGACGGGGATGGTTTAGGGGACAGGTTAGGATATGACAACGGTTTAGGGTGAGCGTACGCGTGAGGGCACGGGACAGTGTTAGCATACGGGTTAGAATTAGGGGACGGGTTAGGGTAAGGCTTTGGGTAAGAGTTAGGTTTAGGGTTAGGGTTAGGGGACGGGGACAGTTTAGGGGACAGGAAAGGGGACGACAACGGTTTAGGGTGAGCGTACGTGTGAGGGCACTGATTAGTGTTAGCATATGGGTTAGGATTAGGGGACGGGTTAGGGTAAGGCTTTGGGTAAGCGTTAGGGTTAGGTTTAGGTTTAGGGTTAGGGTTAGGGAATGGGGACGGTTTAGGGGACAGGTTAGGGTACGTCAATGGTTTAGGGTGAGAGTACGTGTGAGGGCACGGGTTAGTGTTAGCGTACGGGTTAGGATTAGGTGACGGCTTAGGATAAGGCTTCGGGTAAGGGTTAGGGTTAGGTTTAGGGTTTGGGTTAGGGGACAGGGACGGTTTGGGGACAGGTTAGGGTACGACAACGGTTTAGGGTGAGCGTATATCTGAGGGCATGGGTTAGTGTTAGCGTACGGGTTAGGATTAGGGGACGGGTTAGAGTAAGACTTTTTGTATGGGTTAGGGTTAGGGTTAGGGTGAGGGTTATGGTGAGGGTTAGGGGACGGGGATGGTTTAGGGGACAGGTTAGTGTATGCCAACGGTATAGGGTGAGTGTACGTGTGAGGGCCCGGATTAGTGTTAGCGTACGGTTTAGTAATAAGGGACTGGTTAGGGTAAGGCTTCGGGTTAGGGTTAGGGGACGGGGACGGTTTAGGGGACAGGTTAGGGTACGACAACAGTTTAGGGTGAGCGTACGCGTGAGGGCACAGTTTAGTGTTAGCGTAAGTGTTAGGATTAGTGGACGGGTTAGGTTACGTCTTCGGGTAAGGGTTAGGGTTAGGGTTAGGGTTAGGGGATGGGGAGGGTTTAGGGGACAGGTTAGGGTACGACAACGTTTTACGGTGAGCGTACGTGTGAGGGCATGTGTTAGTGTTAGCTTACGGGTTAGGATTAGGGGACGGGTTAGGGTAAGGATTCCGGAAAGGGTTAGGGTTAGGGTTAGTGGATGGGGACGGTTTAGGGGACAGGTTAGGGTACGACAACGGTTTAGGGTGAGCGTACGTGTGAGGGCACGGGTTAGTGTTAGCGTACGGGTTAGGATTAGGGACGGGTTAGGGTAAGGCTTCGGGTAAGATTTGGGTTTAGGGTAAGGGTTAGGGTTGGGGGACGGGGACGGTTTAGGGGTCAGGTTAGGGTACGACAACGGTTTAGGGTGAGCGTACGTGTGACGGCACAGGTTAGTGTTAGCGTACGGGTTAGGATTAGGGGACGGGTTAGTCTAAGGCTTAGGGTAAGGTTTAGGGTTAGGGTTAGGGTTAGATTTAGGGTTAGGGTTAGGGGACGGGGACGGTTTAGGGGACAGGTTAGGGTATGACAATGGTTTAGGGTGAGCGTACGTGTGAGAGCATGGGTTAGTGTTAGCGTAATGATTAGGATTAGGGGACGGGTTAGGGTAAGGCTTTGGGTAAGGTTTAGGATTAGGGTTAGGGTTAGGGTTCAGGGATGGTTTAGGGGACAGGGTAGGGTAAGACAACGGTTTAGGGTAAGCGTACGTGTGAGGGCACGGGTTAGTGTTAGCGTATGGGTTAGTATTAGGGAACGGGTTGGGGTAAGGGTTCGGGTAAGGGTTAGGGTTAGTGTTAGGGTTAGGGGACGGGGACGGGGACGGGTTAGGGTTCACGTTAGGGTATGAAAACGGTTTAGGGTGAGCGTACGTGTGAGGGCACAAGTTAGTGTTAGCATATGGGTTAGGATTAGGGGTCGAGTTAGGGTTAGGATTAGGGTTAGGGTTAGGGGACGGGGACGGTTTGGGGACAGGTTAGGTTACGACAACGGTTTAGGATGAGCATACGCATGAGGACACGGGATAGTGTTAGTGTTCGGGTTAGGATTAGGGGACGAGTTAGGGTAAGGCTTCGGGTAAGGGTTAGGTTTAGGGTTACGGTTAGGGGACGGGGACGGTTTAGGGGACAGGTTAGGGTACTACAACGTTTTAGGTTGAGCGTACTTCTTAGGGCACTGGATAGTGTTAGCGTACGGGTTAGGATTAGGGGACGGGTTAGGGTAAGGCTTCGGGTAAGCGTTAGGGTTAGGGTTAGGGTTAGGGTTAGTGGATGGGGACGGTTTAGGGAACAGGTTAGGGTACGACAACGTTTTAGGTTGAGCGTACTTGTTAGGGCACTGGTTAGTGTTAGCATACGGGTGAGGATTAGGGGACGGGTGAGGGGAAGGCTTCGGGGAAGGGTTAGGGTTAGGGGACGGGCTAGGGTTAGGGTTAGGGGACGGGGATGGTTTAGGGTCCAGGTGAGGGTACGACAACGGTTTAGGGGGAGAATACGTGTGAGGGCACGGGTTAGTGTTAGCGTACGGGTTAGGATTAGGGGACGGGTGAGGGGAAGGTTTCGGGGAAGGGTTAGGGTTCGGGCTAGGGTTAGGGTTAGGGGACGGGGATGGTTTAGAGTCCAGGTGAGGGTGCGACAACGGTTTAGGGGGAGCGTACGTGTGAGGGCAAGGGTTAGTGTTAGCGTACGGATTAGGATTAGGGGACGGGTGAGGGGAAAGCTTTGGGGAAGTGTTAGGGTTAGGGTTCTTGTTAGGGTCAGGGTTAGGGGACGGGGACGGTTTAGGGTCCAGGTGAGGGTACGACAACGGTGTAGGGGGAGCGTACATGTGAGGGCAAGGGGTAGTGTTAGCGTACGGGTTAGGATTATGGGATGGGTGAGGGGAAGGCTTCGAGGAAGGCTTAGGTTTAGGTTTCGGGCTAGGGATAGGGTTAGGGGACGGGGACGGTTTAGGGTCCAGGTGAGAGTATGACAACGGTTTAGGGTGAGCGTACGTGTGAAGGCATGGATTAGTGTTAGTTTACGGGTTAGGATTAGGGGACGGGTGAGTGGAAGGCTTCGGGAAAGTGTTAGGGTTAGGGTTCGGGCTAGGGTTAGGGTTAGGGGACGGGGACGGTTTAGGGTCCAGCTGAGGGTACGAGAACGCTTTAGGGTGAGCGTGCGTGTGAGGGCGCAGGTTAGTGTTAGCGTACGGGTTAGGATTAGGGGACGTGTGAGGGTCAGGCTTCGGGGAAGTGTTAGGGTTAGCTTTCCGGCTAGGGTTAGGGTTAGGGGACAGGGAAGGTGTAGGGTTCAGTTAGGGTACGACAACGCTATAGGGGGAGCGTGCGTGTGAGGGCACGGGATAGTGTTAGCGTACAGGTTAGGATTATGGGACGGGTGAGGGTCTGTCTTCAGGGAAGGGTTAGTGTTAGTGTTGGGTCTAGGGTAAGGGTTAGGGGACGGGGATGGTTTAGGGTCCAGGTGAGTGTATGACAACGTTTTAGGGTGAGCGTACGTGTGAGGTCATGGATTAGTGTTAGCGTACGGCTTAGGATTAGGGGACGTGTGAGGGTCAGGCTTCGGGGAAGGGTTAGTGTTAGTGTTGGGTCTAGGGTTAGGGTTAGGGGACGGGGACGGTTTAGGGTCCAGGTGAGTGTACGACAACGGTTTCGGGGGAGCGTACGTGTGACGGCACGAGATAGTGTTAGCGTACTGTTTAGGATTAGGGGACGGGTGAGGGGAAGGCTTCGGGGAAGGGTTAGGGTTAGAGTTCCGGCTAGGGTTAGGGTTACGGGACGGAGACGGTTTAGGGTCCAGGTGAGGGTACGACAACGGTTCAGGGGGAGCGTACCTGTGAGGGCACGGGTTAGTGTTAGCGTACGGGTTAGGATTAGGGTACTTGTGAGGGTCAGGCTTCGGGGAAGGGTTAGGGTTAGGGTTAGGGCTAGGGTTAGGGTTAGGGGACGGGGACGGTTTAGGGTCCAGGTGAGTGTACGACAACGGTTTAGGGGGAGCGTACGTGTGAGGGCACAGGTTAGTGTAAGCGTACGGGTTAGGATTAGGGGAGGGGTGAGGGGAAGGCTTCGGGGTAGGGTTAGGGTTAGGGGACGGGGACGGCTTAGGGTCCAGGTGAGGGTACGACAATGGTTTAGGCGGAACGTATGTGTGAGGGCACGGGTTAGTGTTAGCGTACGGGTTAGGATTAGGGGATGGGTGAGGGGAACGCTTCGGGGAAGTGTTAGGGTTAGGGTTCGGGCTAGGGATAGTGTTAGGGGACGTGGACGGTTTAGGGTCCATATGAGAGTACGGCAACGCTTTAGGGGGAGCGTACCTGTGAGGGCATTGGTTAAGGTTGGCGTACGGGTTAGGATTAGGGGACGGGTGAGGGGAAGGCTTCGGGGAAGGGATAGGGTTAGGGTTCGGGCTAGGGTTAGGCTTAGGGGATGGGGACGGTTTAGGGTCCAGGTGAGGGTATGACAACAGTTTAAGGGGAGCGTACGTGTGAGGGCAAGGGTTAGTGTTAGCGTACGGGTTAGGTTTAGGGGGCGGGTGAGGGGAAGGCTTTGAGGAAGTGTTAGGATTAGGGTTCGGGTTAGGGTTAGGGGACGGGGATGGTTTAGGGTCCAGGTGAGGGTATGACAACGATGTAGGAGGAGCTTACTTTTGAGGGCAAGGGTTAGTGTTAGCGTACGGGTTAGGATTATGGGACGGTTGAGGGGAAGGCTTCGGGGAAGGCTTAGGGTTAGGTTTCAGGCTAGGGTTAGGGTTAGGGGACGGGGATGGTTTAGGGTCCAGGTGAGGGTACGACAACTGTTTAGGGTGAGCGTACGTGTGAGGGCACGGATTAGTGTTAGCGTACTGTTTAGGATTAGGGGACGGGTGAGGGGAAGGCTTCGGGGAAGGGTTAGGGTTAAGCTTAGGGCTAGGGTTAGGGTTAGGGGACGGGGACAGTTTAGGGTCCATATGAGAGTACGACAATGCTTTAGGGGGAGCGTACCTGTGAGGGCATGGGTTAGTGTTAGCGTACGGTTTAGGATTAGGGGACGGGTGAGGGGAAGGCTTCGGGGAAGGGTTAGGATTAGGGTTCGGGCTAGGATTAGGGTTAGTGGACGGGGACAGTTTATGGTCCAGGTGAGGGGAAGACAACGCTATAGGGGGAGCGTGCGTGTGAGGGCACGGGAATGTGTTAGCGTACTGGTTAGGATTATGGGACGGGTGAGGGTCAGGCTTCGGGGAAGTGTTAGGGTTAGGGTTCGGGCTAGGGTCAGGGTTAGGGGACGGGGACGGTTTAGGGTCCAGGTGAGGGTACGACAATGCTTTATGGGGAGCGTGCGTGTGAGGGCGCGGGTTAGTGTTAGCGTACGGATTAGGATTATGGGACGGGTGAGAGTCAGGCTTCGGGGAAGGGTTAGGGCTAGGGTTCGGGCTAGGGTGAGGGTTATGGGACGGGGACGGTTTAGGGTCCAGGTAAGGGTACGACAACGCTTTAGGGTGAGCGTGCGTGTGACGGCGTGGGTTAGTGTTAGCGTACGGGTTAGGATTAGGGGACGGGAGGGGGTCAGGCTTTGGCGAAGTGTTAGGGTTAGGGTTCGGGCTAGGGTTAGGGTTAGGGGAAGGGGACGGTTTAGGGTCCAGGTCAGGGTACGACAACACTTTAGGGGGAGCGTGGGTGTGAGGGCGCAGGTTAGTGTTAGCGTACGGGTTAGGATTAAATTTCGGGTGACGTTCAGGCTTCGGGGGAGGGTTAGGATTACGGTTCGGGCTAAGGTTAGGGTTAGGGGACTGGGACGGTTTAGGGTCCAGGTCAGGGTACGACAATGCTTTAGGGGGAGCGTGCGTGTGAGGGCGTGGGTTAGTGTTTGCGCACTGGTTAGGATTAGGGGACGGGTGAGGGTCAGGCTTCGGGGAAGGTTTAGGGTTATGGTTCGTGCTAGGGTTAGGGTTAGGGGACGGGGACGGTTTAGGGTCCAGGTGAGGGTACGTCAACGCTTAAGGGGGAGCGTGCGTGTGAGGGTGCGGGTTAGTGTTAGCGTACGGTTTAGGATTAGGGCACGGGTCAGGGTCAGGCTTCGGGGAAGGGTTAGGGTTAGGGTTCGGTCTAGGGTTAGGGTTTGGGGATGGGGACGGTTTAGGGTCCAGGTGAGGGTACGACAACGCTTTAGGGGGAGCGTGCATGTGAGGGAGCGGGTTAGATTTAGCGTACTGTGTAGGATTAGGGGACGGGTGAGGGTCAGGCTTCGGGGAAGGGTTAGGGTTAGAGTTCGGAAAAGGGTTATGGTTAGGGGACGGGGACTGTTTAGGGTCCAGGTGAGTGTATGACAACGCTTTAGGGTGAGCGTCCGTGTGAGGGAGCGGGTTAGTGTCAGCGTACGGGTTAGGATTAGGGGACGGGTGAGGGTCAGGCTTCGGGGAAGGGTTAGGGTTAGGGTTCGGGCTAGGGTTAGTGTTAGGGGACTGGGATGGTTTAGGGTCCAGGTGAGGGTACGACAACGCTTTAGGAGGAGCGTGCGTGTGAGGGCGCGTGTTAATGTTAGCGTACGGTTTAGGAATAGGGGACGGGAGAGGGTCGGGCTTCGGGGAAGGGTTAGGTTTAGAGTTCGGGCTAGGGATAGGGTTAGAGGACGGGGACGGTTTAGGATCCAGGTGAGGGTACGACAACGCTTTAGGGGGAGCGTGCGTTTGAGGGCACGTATTAGTGTTAGCGTACGGGTTAGGATTAGGGGACGGATGAGGGTCAGGCTTCGGGGATGGGTTAGAGTTAGGGTTCGGGAAAAGGTTAGGGTTAGGGGACGGGGACGGTTTAGGGTCCAGGTGAGGGTACGACAACGCTTTAGGGGGAGCGTGCGTTTGAGGGCGTAGGTTAGTGTTAGCGTGCGGGTTAGGATTACGGGACAGGTGAGGGTCAGGCTTCGGGAAAGGGTTAGGGTTAGGGTTCGGGCTAGGGTTAGGGGTCGGGGACGGGAACGGTTTAGGGTCTAGGTCAGGGTACGACAACGGCTTAGGGGGAGCATGGGTGTGGGGGGGCGATTTAGTGTTAGCGTACGCGTTAGGATTAGGGAACGTGTGAGGGTCAGGCTTCGGGGAAGTGTTAGGGTTAGGGTTCGGGCTAGGGTTAGGGTTAGGGGACGGGGACGGTTTAGGGTCCAGTTCAGGGTATGACAACGCTTTAGGGGGAGCGGGCGTGTGAGGGCGCGGGTTAGTGTTTGCGAACGGGTTAGGATTAGGTGACTGGTGAGGGTCAGGCTTCGAGGAAGGGTTAGGGTTAGGGTTCGGGCTAGGGTTAGGGTTAGGGGACGGGGATGGTTTAGGGTCCAGGTGAGGGTACGACAACGCTTTAGGTTGAGCATGCATCTGAGGGTGCAGGTTAGTGTTACCGTACGGGTTAGGATTAGTGGAAGGGTGTGGGTCAGGCTTCGGGGAAGGGTTAGGGTTAGGGTTCGGGCAAGGGTTAGGGGACGGGGACGGTATAGGGTCCAGGTGAGCGTACGACAATGCTTTAGGGGGAGAGTGCGTGTGAGGGCATGGGTTAGTGTTAGCGTACGGGTTAGGATTAGGGGACGGGTGATGGTCAGGCCTCGGGGAAGGTTAGGGTAAGGTTCGGGCTAGGGTTAGGGTTAGGGGACGGGGATGGTTTAGGGTCCAGTTGAGGGTACGACAACGCTTTAGGGGGAGGGTGCGTGTGAGGGCGTGGGTTAGTGTTAGCGTACGGGTTAGGATTAGGGGACGGGTGAGGGTCAGGTTTTGGGGAAGGGTTAGGGTTAGGGTTCTGGCTAGGGTGAGGGTTAGGGGACGGGGATGGTTTAGGGTCCAGTTGAAGGTACGACAACGCTTTAGGGGGAGCGTGCGTGTGAGGGCGTGGGTTAGTGTTAGCGTATGGGTTAGGATTTGGGGACGGGTGAGGGTCAGGCTTCGGGGAAGGGTTAGGGTTAGGGTTCGGGCTAGGGTTACGGTTAGGGGACGGGGACGGTTTAGGGTCCAGGTGAGGGTACGACAACGCTTTAGGGGGAGCGTTCGTGTGAGGGCGCGGGTCAGTGTTAGCGTACGGGTTAGGATTAGGGAACGGGTGAGGGTCAGGCCCTGGGGAAGTGTTAGCGTTAGTGTTCGGGCTAGGGTTAGGGTTAGGGGACGGGGACGGTTTAGGGTTCAGTTGAGGGTACGACAACACTTTAGGGGGAGTGTGCGTGTGAGGGCGCGGGTTAGTGTTAGTGTACGGGTTAGGATGAGGGGACGGGTGAGGGTCAGGCTTCGGGGAAGGGTTACGGTTAGGGTTCGGGCTAGGGTTAGTGTTATGGGACGGGGACGGTTTAGGGTCCAGGTGAGGGTACGACAACGCTTAAGGGGGAGCGTGCGTGTGAGGGCGCGGGTTAGTGTTAGCGTACGGTTTAGGATTAGAGCTCTGGTCAGGGTCAGGATTCGGGGAAGAGTTAGGGTTAGGGTTCGGGCTAGGGTTAGGGTTAGGGGACGGGGACGGTTTAGGGTCCAGGTGAGGGTACGACAAGTCTTTAGGGGGAGTGTGCGTGTGCGGGCGCGGGTTAGTGTTAGCGTACGGGTTAGGATTAGGGGACGGGTGAGGGTAAGTCTTCGGGGATGGGTTAGGGTTAGGGTTCGGGCTAGGGTTAGGGTTAGGGGACGGGGACGGTTTAGGGTCCAGGTGAGAGTACGACAACGCTTTAGGGGGAGCGTGCGTGTGAGGGCGCGGGTTAGTGTTAGCGTACGGGTTAGGAATAGGGGACGGGTGAGGGTCAGGCTTCGGGGAAGGGTTAGGGTTAGGGTTCGGGCTAGGGTTAGGGTTAGGGGACGGGGACGGTTTAGGTTCCCGATGAGGGTACGACAACACTTTAGGGTGAGCGTGAGTGTGAGGGCGCGGGTTAGTGTTAGCGTACGGGTTAGGATTAGGGGACGGGTGAGGGTTAGGCTTCGGGGAAGGGTTAAGGTTAGGGATCGGGCTAGGGTTAGGGTTAGGGGACGGGGACGGATTAGGGTCCAGTTGAGGGTACGACAACACTTTAGGGGGAGCGTGCGTGTGAGGGCGCGGGTTAGTGTTAGTGTACGGATTAGGATGAGGGGACGGTTGAGGGTCAGGCTTCGGGGAAGGGTTAGGGTTAGGGTTCGGGCTAGGGTTAGGGTTATGGGACGGGGACGGTTTAGGGTCCAGGTGAGGGTACGTCAACGCTTAAGGGGGAGCGTGCGTGTGAGGGTGCGGGTTAGTGTTAGCGTACGGTTTAGGATTAGGGCACGGGTCAGGGTCAGGCTTCGGGGAAGGGTTAGGGTTAGGGTTCGGTCTAGGGTTAGGGTTTGGGGATGGGGACGGTTTAGGGTCCAGGTGAGGGTACGACAAGTCTTTAGGGGGAGTATGCGTGTGCGGGCGCGGGTTAGTGTAAGCGTACGGGTTAGGATTAGGGGACGGGTGAGGGTAAGGCTTCGGGGAAGGGTTAGGGTTAGGGTTCGGGCTAGGGTTAGTGTTAGGGGACGGGGACGGTTTAGGGTCCAGGTGAGGGTACGACAACGCTTTAGGGGGAGCGTGCGTGTGAGGGCGCGGGTTAGTGTTAGCGTAAGGGTTAGGATTAGGGGACGGGTGAGGGTCAGGCTTCAGGAAATGGTTAGGGTTAGGGTTTGGGCTAGGGTTAGGGTTAGGTGACGGGGACGGTTTAGGGTTCATGTGACGGTACGATAACGCTTTAGGGGGAGCGTGCGTGTGAGGGCGCGTGTTAGCGTTAGCGTACGGTGTAGAATTAGGGGACGGGTGAGGGTCAGGCTTCAGGGAATGGTTAGGGTTAGGGTTCGGGCTAGGGTTAGGGTTAGGGGAAGGGGACGGTTTAGGGTCCATGTGAGGGTACAACAACGCTTTAGGTTGAGCATGCGTCTGAGGGCGCGGGTTAGTGTTAGCGTACGGGTTAGGATTAGGGGACGGGTGAGGGTCAGGCTTCGGGGAAGGGTTAGGTTTAGGGTTCGGGCTAGGGTTAGGGTTAGGGGACGAGGACGATTTAGGGACAAGCTGAGTGTACGACAACGCTTTAGGGTGAACTTGCGTGTGAGGGCGCGGGATAGTGTTAGCGTACGGGTTAGGATTAGGGTTCGGATGAGGGTCAGGCTTCGGGGAAGTGTTAGGATTAGGGTTCGGGCTAGGGTTAGGGTTAGGGGACGGGGACGGTTTAGGGTCTAGATGAGGGTACGACAACACTTTATGGTGAGCGTGAGTGTGAGGGCGCGGGTTAGTGTTAACGTACGGGTTAGGATTACGGGACGGGTGAGGGTCAAGCTTCGGCGAAGTGTTAGTGTTAGGGTTCAGCCTAGGGTTAGGGTTAGAGGACGGGGATGGTTTAGGGTCCATGTGAGGGTACGACAACGCTTTAGGGGGAGCGGGTGTGTGAGGGCGCGGGTTAGTGTTTGCGCACGGGTTAGGATTAGGTGACGGGTGAGGGTCAGGCTTCGGGGAATGGTTAGGGTTAGGGTTCGGGCTAGGGTTAGGGTTAGGGGACGGGGACGGTTTAGGGTTCAGGTGAGGGTACGACAACGCTTTAGGTTGAGCATGCATCTGAGGGCGCAGGTTAGTGTTACTGTACGGGTTAGGATTAGGGGACGGGTGAGGGTCAGGGTTCGGGGAAGGGTTAGGGTTAGGGTTCGGGCTAGGGTGAGGGTAGGGGACGGGGACGGTTTAGGGTCCAGTTGAGGGTACGACAACGCTTTAGGGGGAGCGTGCGTGTGAGGGCGTGGGTTAGTGTTAGCGTATGGGTTAGGATTAGGGGACGGGTGAGGGTCAGGCCTCGGGGAAGTGTTAGCGTTAGGGTTCGGGCTAGGGTTAGGGTTAGGGGACGGGGACGGTTTAGGGTCCAGTTGAGGGTACGACAACACTTTAGGAGGAGCGTGCGTGTGAGGGCGCGGGTTAGTGTTAGTGTACGGGTTGGGATGAGGGGACGGGTGAGAGTCAGGCTTCGGGGAAGGGTTAAGGTTAGGGATCGGGCTAGGGTTAGGGTTATGGGACGGGTACGGTTTAGGGTCCAGGTGAGGGTACGACAACGCTTAAGGGGGAGCGTGCATGTGAGGGTGCGGGTTAGTGTTAGCGTACGGTTTAGGATTAGGGCACAGGTCAGGGTCAGGCTTCGGGGAAGGGTTAGGGTTAGGGTTCTAGCTAGGGTTAGGGTTTGGGGACGGGGACGGTTTAGGGTCCAGGTGAGGGTACGACAAGTCTTTAGGGGGAGTGTGCGTGTGAGGGCGTGGGTTAGTTAAAGCGTACGGGTTAGGATTAGGGGACGGGTGAGGGTCAGGCTTCGGGGAAGGGTTAGTGTTAGGGTTCGGGCTAGGGTTAGGGTTAGGGGACGGGGACGGTTTAGGGTCCAGATGAGGGTACGACAACACTTTAGGGTGAGCGTGAGTGTGAGGGCGCGGGTTAGTGTTACCGTACGGGTTAGGATTAGGGGACGGGTGAGGGTCAGGCTTCGGGGAAGGGTTAGGGTTAGGGTTCGGGCTAGGGTTAGGGTTAGGGGACGGGGACGGATTCGGGTCCAGGTGAGGGTACGACAACGCTTTAGGGGGAGCGTGCGTGTGAGGGCGCGGGTTAGTGTTAGCGTACCAGTTAGGATTAGGGGACGGGTGATGGTCAGCCCTTGGGGAAGTGTTAGGGTTAGGGTTCGGGCTAGGGTTAGGGTTAGGGGACGGGGATGGTTTAGGGTCCAGTTGAGGGTACGACAATGCTTTACGGGGAGCCTGCGTGTGAGGGCGCGTGTTAGTGTTAGCCTACGGGTTAGGATTAGGGGATGGGAGAGGGTCAGGCTTCGGCGAATGGTTAGGGTTAGGGTTCGGGCTAGGGTTAGGGTTAGGGGACTGGGACGTTTAGGGTCCAGGTCAGGGTACGACACCACTTTAGGGGGAGCGGGCGTGTGAGGGCGCGGGTTAGTGTTTGCGTATGGGTTTGGATTAGGTGACGGGTGAGGGTCAGGCTTCGGGGAAGGGTTAGGGTTAGGGTTCGTGCTAGGGTTAGGGTTAGGGGACGGGGACGGTTTAGGGTTCAGGTGAGGGTACGACAACGCTTTAGGTTGAGCATGCGTCTGAGGGCTCGGGTTAGTGTTACCGTACGGGTTAGGATTAAGGGACGGGTGAGGGTCAGGCTTCGGAGAAGTGTTAGGGTTAGGGTTCGGGCACGGGTTAGGGGACGGGGACGGTATAGGGTCCAGGTGAGGGTACGACAACGCTTTAGGTGGAGCGTGCGTGTGAGGGCGCGGGTTAGTGTTAGCGTACGGGTTAGGATTAGGAGACGGGTGATGGTCAGGCCTCAGGGAAGGGTTAGGGTTAGGTTCGGTCTAGGGTTAGGGTTAGGGGACGGGGATGGTTTAGGGTCCAGTTGAGGGTACGACAACGCTTTAGGGGGAGCGTGCGTGTGAGGGCGTGGTTTAGTGTTAGCGTATTGGTTAAGATTAGGGGACGGGTGAGTGTCAGGGTTCGGGGAATGGTTAGGGTTAGGGTTCGGACTAGGGTTAGGGTTAGGGGACGGGGACGGTTTAGGGTCCAGGTGAGGGTACGACAACGCTTTAGGGGGAGCGTGCGTGTGAGGGCGCGGCTCTGTGTTAGCGTACGGGTTAGGATTAGGGGACGGGTGAGGGTCAGGCCTCTGGGAAGTGTTAGCGTTAGGGTTCGGGCTAGGGTTAGGGTTAGGGGACGGGGACGGTTTAGGGTCCAGGTGAGGGTACGACAACGCTTAAGGGGGAGCGTGCGTGTGAGGGCGCGGGTTAGTGTTAGCGTACGGTTTAGGATTAGGGCACGGGTCAGGGTCAGGCTTCGGGGAAGGGTTAGGGTTAGGGTTCAGGCTAGGGTTAGGGTTAGGGGACGGGGACGGTTTAGGGTCCAGGTGAGGGTACGACAAGTCTTTAGGGGGAGTGTGCGTGTGCGGGCACCGGTTAGTGTTAGCGTACGGGTTAGGAGTAGGGGACGGGTGAGGGTAAGGATTCGGGGAAGGGTTAAGGTTAAGGTTCGGGCTAGGGTTAGGGTTAGGGGACGGGGACGGTTTAGGGTCCAGGTGAGGGTACGACAACGCTTTAGGGGGAGTGTGCGTGTGAGGGCGCGGGTTAGTGTTAGCGTACGGGTTAGGATTATGGGACGGGTGAGTGTCAGGCTTTGGGGAAGGGTTAGGGTTAGGGTTCGGACTAGGGTTAGAGTTAGGGGACGGGGATGGTTTAGGGTCCAGATTAGGGTACGACAACACTTTAAGGTGAGCGTGAGTGTGAAGGCGTGGGTTAGTGTTACCGTACGGGTTAGGATTAGGGAACGGTTGAGGGTCAGGCTTCGGGGAAGGGTTAGGGTTAGGGTTCGGGCTAGGGTTAGGGCTAGGGGACGGAGACGGATTAGGGTTCAGGTGAGGGTACGACAACGCTTTAGGGGGAGCCTGCGTGTGAGGGCGCGGGTTAGTGTTAGCGTACGTTTTAGGATTAGGGCACGGGTCAGGGTCAGGCTTCGGGGAAGGGTTAGGGTTAGGGTTCGGGCTAGGGTTAGGGTTAGGGGACGGGGACGGTTTAGGGTCCAGGTGAGGGTATGACAAGTCTTTAGGGGGAGTGTGCGTGTGTGGGCGCGGGTTAGTGTTAGCGTACGGGTTAGGAGTAGGGGAAGGGTGAGGGTAAGGCTTCGGGGAAGGGTTAGGGTTAGGGTTCGGGCAAGGGTTAGGGACGGGGATGGTTTAGGGTCCAGGTGAGGGTACGACAACGCTTTAGGGGGAGCGTGCGTGTGAGGGCGCGGGTTAGTGTTAGCGTACGGGTTAGGAATAGGGGATGGGTGAGGGTCAGGCTTCGGGGAAGGATTAGGGTTAGGGTTCGGGCTAGGGTTAGGGTTAGGGGACGGGGACGGTTTAGGGTCCAGATGAGGGTACGACAACACTTTAGGGTGAGCGTGAGTGTGAGCACGCGGGTTAGTGTTAGCGTACGGGTTAGGATTAGGGGACGGGTGAGGGTTAGGCTTCGGGGAAGGGTTAGGGTTAGGGTTCGGGCTAGGGTTAGGTTTAGGGGATGGGGACGGATTAGGGTCCAGTTGAGGGTACGACAACACTCTAGGGGGAGCGTGCGTGTGAGGGCGCGGGTTAGTTTTAGTGTACGGGTTAGGATGAGGGGACGGGTGAGGGTCAGGCTTCGGGGAAGGGTTAGGGTTAGGGTTCTGGCTAGGATTAGGGTTTGGGGACGGGGACGGTTTAGGGTCCAGGTGAGGGTACGACAAGTCTTTAGGGGGAGAGTGCGTGTGAGGGCGTGGGTTAGTTAAAGCGTACAGGTTAGGATGAGGGGACGGGTGAGGGTCAGGCTTCGGGGAAGGGTTAGGGTTAGGGTTCGGGCTAGGGTTAGGGTTAGGGGACGGGGACGGTTTAGGGTCCAGATGAGGGTACGACAACACTTTAGGGTGAGCGTGAGTGTGAGGGCGCGGGTTAGTGTTACCGTACGGGTTAGGATTAGGGGACGGGTGAGGGTCAGGCTTCGGGGAAGGGTTAGGGTTAGGGTTCGGGCTAGGGTTAGGGTTAGGGGACGGGGACGGATTCGGGTCCAGGTGAGGGTACGACAACGCTTTAGGGGGAGCGTGCGTGTGAGGGCGCGGGTTAGTGTTAGCGTACCAGTTAGGATTAGGGGACGGGTGATGGTCAGCCCTTGGGGAAGTGTTAGGGTTAGGGTTCGGGCTAGGGTTAGGGTTAGGGGACGGGGATGGTTTAGGGTCCAGTTGAGGGTACAACAATGCTTTACGGGGAGCCTGCGTGTGAGGGCGCGTGTTAGTGTTAGCCTACGGGTTAGGATTAGGGGATGGGAGAGGGTCAGGCTTCGGCGAATGGTTAGGGTTAGGGTTCGGGCTAGGGTTAGGGTTAGGGGACTGGGACGTTTAGGGTCCAGGTCAGGGTACGACACCGCTTTAGGGGGAGCGGGCGTGTGAGGGCGCGGGTTAGCGTTTGCGTATGGGTTTGGATTAGGTGACGGGTGAGGGTCAGGCTTCGGGGAAGGGTTAGGGTTAGGGTTCGTGCTAGGGTTAGGGTTAGGGGACGGGGACGGTTTAGGGTTCAGGTGAGGGTACGACAACGCTTTAGGTTGAGCATGCGTCTGAGGGCTCGGGTTAGTGTTACCGTACGGGTTAGGATTAGGGGACGGGTGAGGGTCAGGCTTCGGAGAAGTGTTAGGGTTAGGGTTCGGGCACGGGTTAGGGGACGGGGACGGTATAGGGTCCAGGTGAGGGTACGACAACGCTTTAGGGTGAGCGTGCATGTGAGGGCACAGGTTAGTTTTACCGTACGGGTTAGGATTAGGGGAAGGGTGAGGGTCAGGCTTCGGGTAAGGGTTAGGTTTAGGGTTCCGGCTAGGTTTAGTGTTAGGGGACGGGGACGGTTTAGGGTCCAGGTGAGGGTACGACAACGCTTTAGGGGGAGCGTTCGTGTGAGGGCGCGGGTCAGTGTTAGCGTACGGGTTAGGGTTAGGGTACGGGTGAAGGTCAGGCCCTGGGGAAGTGTTAGCGTTAGTGTTCGGGCTAGGGTTAGTGTTAGGGGACGGGGACGGTTTAGGGTTCAGTTGAGGGTACGACAACACTTTAGGGGGAGTGTGCGTGTGAGGGCGCGGGTTAGTGTTAGTGTACGGGTTAGGATGAGGGGACGGGTGAGGGTCAGGCTTCGGGGAAGGGTTACGGTTAGGGTTCGGGCTAGGGTTAGGGTTAGGGGACGGGGACGGTTTAGGGTCCAGGTGAGGGTACGACAACGCTTAAGGGTGAGCGTGCGTGTGAGGGCGCGGGTTAGTGTTAGCGTACGGGTTAGGATTAGGGGACGGGTGAGGGTAAGGCTTCGGGGAAGGGTTAGGGTTAGGGTTCGGGCTAGGGTTAGGGTTAGGGGACGGGGACGGTTTAGGGTCCAGGTGAGGGTACGACAACGCTTTAGGGGGAGCGTGCGTGTGAGGGCGCGGGTTAGTGTTAGCGTAAGGGTTAGGATTAGGGGACGGGTGAGGGTCAGGCTTCAGGAAATGGTTAGGGTTAGGGTTTGCGCTCGGGATAGGGTTAGGTGACGGGGACGGTTTAGGGTTCATGTGACGGTACGATAACGCTTTAGGGGAAGCGTGCGTGTGAGGGCGCGTGTTAGCGTTAGCGTACGGTGTAGAATTAGGGGACGGGTGAGGGTCAGGCTTCAGGGAATGGTTAGGGTTAGGGTTCGGGCTAGGGTTAGGGTTAGGGGAAGGGGACGGTTTAGGGTCCAGGTGAGGGTACAACAACGCTTTAGGTTGAGCATGCGTCTGAGGGCGCGAGTTAGTGTTAGCGTACGGGTTAGGATTAGGGGACGGGTGAGGGTCAGGCTTCGGGGAAGGGTTAGGTTTAGGGTTCGGGCTAGGGTTAGGGTTAGGGGACGAGGACGATTTAGGGACAAGCTGAGTGTACGACAACGCTTTAGGTTGAACTTGCGTGTGAGGGCGCGGGATAGTGTTAGCGTACGGGTTAGGATTAGGGTTCGGATGAGAGTCAGGCTTCGGGGAAGTGTTAGGATTAGGGTTCGGGCTAGGGTTAGGGTTAGGGGACGAGGACGGTTTAGGGTCTAGATGAGTGTACGACAACACTTTATGGTAAGCGTGAGTGTGAGGGCGCGGGTTAGTGTAAACGTACGGGTTAGGATTACGGGACGGGTGAGGGTCAAGCTTCGGCGAAGTGTTAGTGTTAGGGTTCAGCCTAGGGTTAGGGTTAGAGGACGGGGACGGTTTAGGGTTCATATGAGGGTACGACAACGCTTTAGGGGGAGCGGGTGTGTGAGGGCGCGGGTTAGTGTTTGCGCACGGGTTAGGATTAGGTGACGGGTGAGGGTCAGGCTTCGGGGAATGGTTAGGGTTAGGGTTCGGGCTAGGGTTAGGGTTAGGGGACGGGGACGGTTTAGGGTCCAGGTGAGGGTACGACAACGCTTTAGGTTGAGCATGCATCTGAGGGCGCAGGTTGGTGTTACTGTACGGGTTAGGATAAGGGGACGGGTGAGGGTCAGGGTTCGGGGAAGGGTTAGGGTTAGGGTTCGGGCTAGGGTGAGGGTAGGGGACGGGGATGGTTTAGGGTCCAGTTGAGGGTACGACAACGCTTTAGGGGGAGCGTGCGTGTGAGGGCGTGGGTTAGTGTTAGCGTATGGGTTAGGATTAGGGGACGGGTGAGGGTCAGGCCTCGGGGAAGTGTTAGCGTTAGGGTTCGGGCGAGGGTTAGGGTTAGGGGACGGGGACGGTTTAGGGTCCAGTTGAGGGTACGACAACACTTTAGGAGGAGCGTGCGTGTGAGGGCGCGGGTTAGTGTTAGTGTACGGGTTGGGATGAGGGGACGGGTGAGAGTCAGGCTTCGGGGAAGGGTTAAGGTTAGGGATCGGGCTAGGGTTAGGTTTATGGGACGGGTACGGTTTAGGGTCCAGGTGAGGGTACGACAACGCTTAAGGGGGAGCGTGCGTGTGAGGGCGCGGGTTAGTGTTCGCGTATGGTTTAGGATTAGGGTACGGGTCAGGGTCAAGCTTCGGGGAAGGGTTAGGGTTAGGGTTCGGGCTAGGGTTAGGGTTTGGGGACGGAGACGGTTTAGGGTCCAGGTGAGGGCACGACAAGTCTTTAGGGGGAGTGTGCGTGTGAGTGCGTGGGTTAGTTAAAGCGTACGGGTTAGGATTATGGGACGGGTGAGGGTCAGGCTTCGGGGAAGGGTTAGGGTTAGGGTTCGGGCTAGGGTTAGGGTTAGGAGACGGGGATGGTTTAGGGTCCAGTTGAGGGTACGACAACACTTTAAGGTGAGCGTGAGTGTGAGGGCGTGGGTTAGTGTTACCGTACGGGTTAGGATTAGGGAACGGGTGAGGGTCAGGCTTCGGGGAAGGTTTAGGGTTAAGGTTCGGGCTAGGGTTAGGCCTAGGGGACGGAGACGGATTAGGGTCCAGGTGAGGGTACGAGAACGCGTTAGGGGGAGTGTGCGTGTGTGGGCACGGGTTAGTGTTAGCGTACGGGTTAGGGATAGGGGAAGGGTGAGGGTAAGGCTTCGGGGAAGGGTTAGGGTTAGGGTTCGGGCAAGGGTTAGGGGACGGGGATGGTTTAGGTTCCAGGTGAGGGTACGACAACGCTTTAGGGGGAGCGTGCGTGTGAGGGTGTGGGTTAGTGTTAGCGTACGGGTTAGGATTAGGGGACGGGTGAGGGTTAGGCTTCGGGGAAGGGTTAGGGTTAGGGTTCGGGCTAGGGTTAGGGTTAGGGGATGGGGACAGATTAGGGTCCAGTTGAGGGTACGACAACACTCTAGGGGGAGCGTGCGTGTGAGGGCGCGCGTTAGTAGTAGTGTACGGGTTAGTATGAGGGGACGGGTGAGGGTCAGGCTTCGGGGAAGGGTTACGGTTAGGGTTCGGGCTAGGGTTAGGGTTATGGGACGGGGACGGTTTAGGGTCCAGGTGAGGGTACGACAACACTTTAGGGTGAGCGTGAGTGTGAGCGCGCGGGTTAGTGTTAGCGTACGGGTTAGGATTAGGGGACGGGTGATTGTCAGGCCTCGGGGAAGTTTTAGGGTTAGGGTTCGGGCTAGGGTTAGGGTTAGGGGACGGGGATGGTTTAGGGTCCAGTTGAGGGTACGACAATGCTTTAGGGGGAGAGTGCGTGTGAGGGCGCGGGATAGTGTTAGCGTACCGGTTAGGATTAGGGGACGGGAGAGGGTCAGGCTTCGGGGAAGGGTTAGGGTTAGGGTTCGTGCTAGGGTTAGGGTTAGGGGACGGGGACGGTTTAGGATCCAGGTGAGGGTATGACAACGCTTTAGGGGGAGCGTGCGTGTGAGGGCGTGGGTTAGTGTTAGCGTACGGGTTAGGATTAGGGGACGGGTGTGGGTCAGGCTTCGGGGAAGGGTTAGGGTTAGGGTTCGTGCTAGGGTTAGGGTTAGGGGACGGGGACGATTTAGGGTCAAGGTGAGTGTATGACAACGCTTTAGGGTGAGCATGCGTTTGAGGGCGCGGGTTAGTGTTAGCGTACGGGTTAGGATTAGGCAACGCGTGAGGGTCAGGCTTCGGGGAAGTGTTAGGTTTAGGGTTCGGGCTAGGGTTAGGGTTAGGGTACGGGGACGGTTTAGGGTTCAGGTGAGGGTACGACAACGCTTTAGGGGGAGTGTGCATCTGAGGGCGCGGGTTAGTGTTACCATACGGGTTAGGATTAGGGGACGGGTGAGCGTCAGGCTTCGGGGAAGGGTTAGGGTTAGCCTTAGGGTAGGGTTAGGATTAGGGGACAGGGATGGTTTAGGGTCCAGGTGAGGGTACGACAACGCTTTAGGTTGAGCATGCATCTGAGGGTGCAGGTTAGTGTTACAGTACGGGTTAGGATTAGTGGAAGGGTGAGGGTCAGGCTTCGGGGAAGGGTTAGGGTTAGGGTTCGGGCAAGGGTTAGGGGACGGGGACGGTATAGGGTCCAGGTGAGGGTACGACAATGCTTTAGGGGGAGCGTGCGTGTGAGGGCATGGGTTAGTGTTAGCGTACGGGTTAGGATTAGGGGACGGGTGATGGTCAGGTATCGGGGAATGGTTAGGGTAAGGTTCGGGCTAGGGTTAGGGTTAGGGGACGGGGATGGTTTAGGGTCCAGTTGAGGGTACGACAACGCTTTAGGGGGAGGGTGCGTGTGAGGGCGTGGGTTAGTGTTAGCGTACGGGTTAGGATTAGGGGACGGGTGAGGGTCAGGTTTTGGGGAAGGGTTAGGGTTAGGGTTCTGGCTGGGGTGAGGGTTAGGGGACGGGGATGGTTTAGGGTCCAGTTGAAGGTACGACAACGCTTTAGGGGGAGCGTGCGTGTGAGGGCGTGGGTTAGTGTTAGCGTATGGGTTAGGATTAGGGGACGGGTGAGGGTCAGGCTTCGGGGAAGGGTTAGGGTTAGGGTTCGGGCTAGGGTTAGGGTTTGGGGACGGGGACGGTTTAGGGTCCAGGTGAGGGTACGACAAGTCTTTAGGGGGAGTGTGCGTGTGAGGGCACGGGTTAGTTAAAGCGTACGGGTTAGGATTATGGGACGGGTGAGGGTCAGGCTTTGGGGAAGGGTTAGGGTTAGGGTTCGGGCTAGGGTTAGGGTTAGGGGACGGGGAAGGTTTAGGGTCCAGATGAGGGTACGACAACACTTTAGGGTGAGCGTGAGTGTGAGGGCGCGGGTTAGTGTTACCGTACGGGTTAGGATTAGGGGACGGGTGAGGGTCAGGCTTCGGGGAAGGGTTATGGTTAGGGTTCGGGCTAGGGTTAGGGTTAGGGGACGGGGACGGATTAGGGTCCAGGTGAGGGTACGACAACGCTTTAGGGGGAGCGTGCGTGTGAGGGCATGGGATAGTGTTAGCGTACCAGTTAGGATTAGGGGACGGGTGATGGTCAGCCCTCGGGGAAGTGTTAGGGTTAGGGTTCGGGCTAGGGTTAGGGTTAGGGGACGGGGATGGTTTAGGGTCCAGTTGAGGGTACGACCATGCTTTACGGGGAGCCTGCGTGTGAGGGCGCGTGTTAGTGTTAGCCTACGGGTTAGGATTTGTGGATGGGAGAGGGTCAGGCTTCGGCGAACGGTTAGGTTTAGGGTTCGAGCTAGGGTTAGGGTTAGGGGACTGGGACGTTTAGGGTCCAGGTGAGGGTACAACAACGCTTTAGGTTGAGCATGCGTCTGAGGGCGCGGGTTAGTGTTAGCGTACGGGTTAGGATTAGGGGACGGGTGAGGGTCAGGCTTCGGGGAAGGGTTAGGTTTAGGGTTCGGGCTAGGGTTAGGGTTAGGGGACGAGGAAGATTTAGGGAGAAGGTGAGTGTACGACAACGCTTTAGGGTGAACGTGCGTGTGAGGGCACGGGATAGTGTTAGCGTACGGGTTAGGATTAGGGTTCGGATGAGGGTCAGGCTTCGGGGAAGTGTTAGGATTAGGGTTCGGGCCAGGGTTAGGGTTAGGGGACGGAGATGGTTTAGGGTCTAGATGAGGGTACGACAACACTTTATGGTGAGCGTGAGTGTGAGGGGGCGGGTTAGTGTTAACGTACGGGTTAGGATTACGGGACGGGTGAGGGTCAAGCTTCGGCGAAGTGTTAGTGTTAGGGTTCAGCCTAGGGTTAGGGTTAGAGGATGGGGACGGTTTAGGGTCCATGTGAGGGTACGACAACGCTTTAGGGGGAGCGGGTGTGTTAGGGCGCGGGTTAGTGTTTGCGTACGGGTTAGGATTAGGTGACGGGTGAGGGTCAGGCTTCGGGGAATGGTTAGGGTTAGGGTTCTGGCTAGAGTTAGGGTTAGGGGACGGGGACGGTTTAGGGTCCAGGTGAGGGTACGACAACGCTTTAGGTTGAGCATGCATCTGAGGGCGCAGGTTAGTGTTACCGTACGGGTTAGGATTAGGGGACGGGTGAGGGTCAGGGTTCGGGGAAGGGTTAGGGTTAGGGTTCGGGCTAGGGTGAGGGTAGGGAACGGGGATGGTTTAGGGTCCAGTTGAGGGTATGACAACGCTTTAGGGTGAGCGTGCGTGTGAGGGCGTGGGTTAGTGTTAGCGTATGGGTTAGGATTAGGGGACGGGTGAGGGTCAGGCCTCGGGGAAGTGTTAGCGTTAGGGTTCGGGCTAGGGTTAGGGTTAGGGGACGGGGACGGTTTAGGGTCCAGTTGAGGGTATGACAACGCTTTAGGGTGAGCGTGCGTGTGAGGGCGCGGGTTAGTGTTAGTGTACGGGTTGGGATGAGGGGACGGGTGAGAGTCAGGCTTCGGGGAAGGGTTAGGGTTAGGGTTCGGGCTAGGGTTAGGGTTATGGGACGGGTACGGTTTAGGGTCCAGGTGAGGGTACGACAACGCTTAAGGGGGAGCGTGCGTGTGAGGGCGCGGGTTAGTGTTAGCGTACGGTTTAGGATTAGGGCACGGGTCAGGGTCAGGCTTCGGGGAAGGGTTAGGGTTAGGGTTCGGGCTAGGGTTAGGGTTTGGGGACGGGGACGGTTTAGGGTCCAGGTGAGGGTACGACAAGTCTTTAGGGGGAGTGTGCGTGTGAGGGCGTGGGTTAGTTAAAGCGTACGGGTTAGGATTAGGGGACGGGTGAGGGTCAGGCTTCGGGGAAGGGTTAGGGTTAGGGTTCGGGCTAGGGTTAGGGTTAGGGGACGGGGACGGTTTAGGGTCCAGCTGAGGGTACGACAACGCTTTAGGGGGAGCGTGCGTGTGAGGGCGCCTCAGTGTTAGCGTACGGGTTAGGATTAGGGGACGGGTGAGGGTCAGGCCTCTGGGAAGTGTTAGCGTTAGGGTTCGGGCTAGGGTTAGGGTTATGGGACGGGGACGGTTTAGGGTCCAGCTGAGGGTACGACAACGCTTTAGGGTGAGCGTGCGTGTGAGGGCGCGGCTCAGTGTTAGCGTACGGGTTAGGATTAGGGGACGGGTGAGGGTTAGGCTTCGGGGAAGGGTTAGGGTTAGGTTCCGGCCTAGCGTTAGGGTTAGGGGACGGGGAAGGTTTAGGGTCCAGGTGAGGGTACGACAACGCTTTAGGGTGAGCGTGCGTGTGAGCGCGCGGGTTAGTGTTTGAGCACGGGTTAGGATTAGGGGACGGGTGATGGTCAGGCCTCGGGGAAAGGTTAGGGTTAGGTTCGGGCTAGGGTTAGGGTCATGGGACGGGGATGGTTTAGGGTCCATTTGAGGGTACGACAACGCTTTAGGGGGAGCGTGCGTGTGAGGGCGTGGGTTAGTGTTAGCGTACGGATTAGGATTAGGGGACGGGTGAGGGTCAGGGTTCGGGGAAGTGTTAGGGTTAGGGTTCGGGCTAGGGTTAGGGGTAGGGGACAGGGATGGTTTAGGGTCCAGTTGAGTGTACAACAACGCTTTAGGGGGAGCGTGCGTGTGAGGGCGTGGGTTAGTGTTAGCGTATGGGTTAGGATTAGGGGACGGGTGAGTGTCAGGCTTCGGGGAAGGGTTAGGGTTAGGGTTCGGGCTAGGGTTAGGGTTAGGGGACGGGGACGGTTTAGGGTCCAGGTGAGGGTACGACAACGCTTTAGGGGGAGCGTGCCTGTGAGGGCGTGGGTCAATGTTAGCGTATGTGTTAGGATTAGGGGACGGGTGAGAGTCAGGCCTCGGGGAAGTGTTAGTGTTAGGGTTCGGGCTAGGGTTAGGGTCAGGGGACGGGGACGGTTTAGGGACCAGTTGAGGGTACGACACACTTTATGGGGAGCGTGTGTGTGAGGGCGCATGTTAGTGTTAGCGTACGGGTTAGAATTAGGGGACGGGTGAGGGTCAGGCTTCGGGGAAGGGTTAGGGTTAGGGTTCGTGCTAGGGTTAGGGTTAGGGGATGGGAACGGTTTAGGGTCCAGGTGAGTGTACTACAACGCTTTAGGTGGAGTGTGCGTGTGAGGGTGCGGGTTAGTGTTAGCGTACGGGTTAGGATTAGGGGACGGGTGAGGGTCAGGCTTCTGAGAAGGGTTAGGGTTAGGGTTCAGACTAGGGTTAGGGTTAGGGGACCGGGACGGTTTAGGGTCCAGGTGAGGGAACGACAACGCTTTAGGGGGAGCGTGCGTGTGAGGGCGCGGGTTAGTGTTAGCGTACGGTTTAGGATTAGGGCACGCGTCAGGGTCAGGCTTCGGGGAAGGGTTAGTGTTAGGGTTCGGGCTAGGGTTAGGGTTAGGGGACGGGGACGGTTTAGGGTCCAGGTGAGGGTACGACAATGCTTTAGGGGGAGCGTGCGTGTGAGGGCATGGGTTAGTGTTAGCGTACGGGTTAGGATTAGGGGACGGGTGAGTGTCAGGCATCGGGGAAGGGTTAATGTTAGGGTTCGGGCTAGGGTTAGGGTTAAGGGATCGGGACGGTTTAGGGTCCAGGTGAGGGTTCGACAACGCTTTAGGTTGAGCATGCGTCTGAGGGCACGGGTTGGTGTTAGCGTACGGGTTAGGATTAGGGGACGGGTGAGGGTTAGGCTTCGCGGAAGGGTTAGGGTTAGGGTTCGGAAAAGGGTTAGGGTTAGGGGACGGGGACTGTTTAGGGTCCAGGTGAGTGTATGACAACGCTTTAGGGTGAGCGTCCATGTGAGGGCGCGGGTTAGTGTTAGCGTACGGGTTAGGATTAGGGGACGGGTGAGGGTCAGGCTTCGGGGAAGGGTTAGGGTTAGGGTTCGGGCTAGGGTTAGTGTTAGGGGACGGGGACAGTTTAGGGTCCAGGTGAGAGTACCACAATGCTTTAGGGGGAGCGAGCGTGTGAAAGCGTGGGTTAGTGTTAGCGTACGGTTTCAGATTAGGGCACGGGTCAGGGTCAGGCTTCGGGGAAGGGTTAGGGTTAGGGTTCGCGCTAGGGTTAGGGTTAGGGGACGGGGACGGTTTAGGGTCCAGGTGAGGGTACGACAAGTCTTTAGGGGGACTGTGCGTGTGCGGGCGCGGGTTAGTGTTAGCGTACGCGTTAGGATTAGGGGACGGGTGAGGGTAAGGCTTCGGGGAAGGGTTAGGGTTAGGGTTCGGGCTAGGGTTAGGGTTAGGGGACGGGGACGGTTTAGGGTCCAGGTGAGGGTATGACAACGCTTTAGGAGGAGCATGCGTGTGAAGGCACGGGTTAGTGTTAGCGTACGGGTTAGGATTAGGGGACGGGTGAGGGTCAGGCTTCGGCGAAGTGTTAGGGTTAGGGATCAGGCTAGGTTTAGGGTTAGGGGACGGGGACGATTTATGATCCAGGTGAGGGTACGACAACGCTTTAGGGTGAGCGTGCATGTGAGGGCATGGGTTAGTGTTAGTGTACGGGTTAGGATTAGGGGACCGGTGAGGGTCAGGCTTCGGGGAAGGGTTATGGTTAGGGTTCGGGCTAGGGTTATGTTTAGGGGACGGGGAAGGTTTAGGGTCCAGGTGAAGGTACGACAACGCTTGAGGGTGAGCGTGCGTGTGAGGGCGCGGTTTAGTGTTAGCGTACGGTTAAGGTTTAGGGGACGGGTGAGGGTCAGGCTTCGGGGAAGTGTTAGGGTTAGGGTTCGGGCTAGGGTTAGGGTTAGGGGACGGAGACGGTTTAGGGTCCAGGTGAGGGTACGACAACGCTTTAATGGGAGCGTGTGTGTTAGGGTGAGGGTTACTGTTAGCGTACGGGTTAGGATTAGGGGACGGGTGAGTGTCAGGCTTCGGGGAAGGGTTAGGGTTAGGGTTCGAGCTAGGGTTAGGGTTAGGGGACTGGGACGTTTAGGGTCCAGGTCAGGGTACGACAACGCTTTAGGGGGAGCGGGCGTGTGAGGGCGCGGGTTAGTGTTTGCGTATGGGTTAGGATTAGGTGACGGGTGAGGGTCAGGCTTCGGGGAAGGGTTAGGGTTAGGGTTCGTGCTAGGGTTAGGGTTAGGGGACGGGGACGGTTTAGGGTCCAGGTGAGGGTACGACAACGCTTTAGGGGGAGCGTGCGTGTGAGGGCGCGGGTTAGTGTTAGCGTACGGGTTAGGATTAGGGGACGGGTGAGGGTTAGGCTTCGGGGAAGGGTTAGGGTTAGGTTCCGGCCTAGCGTTAGGGTTAGGGGACGGGGAAGGTTTAGGGTCCAGGTGAGGGTACGACAACGCTTTAGGGTGAGCGTGCGTGTGAGGGCGCATGTTAGTGTTAGCGTACGGGTTAGGATTAGGGGACGGGTGAGGGTCAGGCTTCGAGGAAGGGTTAGCGTTAGGGTTAGGGCTATGGTTAGAGTTAGGGGACGGGGACTGTTTAGGGTCCAGGTGAGGGTACGACAACGCTCCTGGGGGAGCGTGCGCATGAGGGCACGGGTTAGTGTTAGCGTACGGGTTAGGATTAGGGGACGGGTGAGTGTCATGCATCGGGGAAGGGTTAGGGTTAGGGTTCGGGCTAGGGTTAGGGTTAGGGGATTGGGACGGTTTAGGGTCCAAGTGAGGGTACGACAACGCTTTAGGGGGAGCATTCGTGTGAGGGCGCGGGTAGTGTTAGCGTACGGGTTAGGATTAGGGGACGGCTGAGTGTCAGGCTTCGGGGAAAGGTTAGGGTTAGGGTTCGGGCTAGGGTTCGGGTTAGGGGACGGGAACGGTTTCGGGTCCAGGTGAGGGTACGACAATGCTTTAGGGGGAGCGTGCGTGTGAGGGCGTGGGTTAGTGTTAGCGTGAGTGTTAGGATTAGGGGACGTGTGAGGGTCAGACTTCGGGGAAGGGGTAGGGTTAGGGTTAAGGCTAGGGTTAGGTTAGGGGACGGGGACGGTTTAGGTTCCAGGTGAGGGTAGGACAACACTTTAGGGGGAGCGTGCGTGTGAGGGCACGGGTTAGTGTTAACGTCCGGGTTAGGATTAGGGGACGGGTGAGGTTCAGGCTTCGGGGGAGTGCTAGGGTTAGGGTTAGGGCTAGGGGTAGGGTTAGGGGACGGGGACGGTTTAGGGTCCAGGTGAGGGTACAACAACGCTTTAGGGGGAGCGTGCGTGTGAGGACGCGGGTTAGTGTTAGCGTACGGGTTAGGATTAGGGGACGGGTGATTGTCAGGCCTCGGGGAAGTTTTAGGGTTAGGGTTCGGGCTAGGGTTAGGGTTAGGGGACCGGGACGGTTTAGGGTCCAGGTGAGGGTATGACAACGCTTTAGGGGGAGCGTGCGTGTGAGGGCGTGGGTTAGTGTTAGCGTACGGGTTAGGATTAGGGGACGAGTGTGCGTCAGGCTTCGGGGAAGGGTTAGGTTTAGGGTTCGGGCTAGGGTTAGGGTTAGGGGACGGGGACGATTTAGGGTCAAGGTGAGTGTACGACAAGGCTTTAGGGTGAGCATGCGTTTGAGGGCGCGGGTTAGTGTTTGCGTACGGGTTAGGATTAGGCAACGCGTGAGGGTCAGGCTTCGGGGAAGTGTTAGGTTTAGGGTTCGGGCTAGGGTTAGGGTTAGGGGACGGGGACGGTTTAGGGTTCAGGTGAGGGTACGACAACGCTTTAGGGGGAGTGTGCATCTAAGGGCGCGGGTTAGTGTTAGCGTACGGGTTAGGATTAGGGGACGGGTGAGGATCAGGCTTCGGGGAAGGGTTAGGGTTAGGTATCGGGCTAGGGTTAGGGTTAGGGGACGGGGACGGTTTAGGGTCGAGTTCAGGGTATGACAACGCTTTAGGGGGAGCGGGCATGTGAGGGCGCGGGTTAGTGTTTGCGAACGGGTTAGGATTACGTGACTGGTGAGGGTCAGGCTTCGAGGAAGGGTTAGGGTTAGGGTTCGGGCTAGGGTTAGGGTTAGGGGACGGGGACGGTTTAGGGTCCAGGTGAGAGTACAACAACGCTTTAGGTTGAGCTTGCGTCTGAGGGCGTGGGTTAGTGTTACCATACGGGTTAGGATTAGGGGACGGTTGAGCGTCAGGCTTCGGGGAAGGGTTAGGGTTAGCGTTAGGGTAGGGTTAGGGTTAGGGGACGGGGATGGTTTAGGGTCCAGGTGAGGGTACGACACCGCTTTAGGTTGAGCATGCATCTGAGGGTGCAGGTTAGTGTTACAGTACGGGTTAGGATTAGTGGAAGGGTGTGGGTCAGGCTTCGGGGAAGGGTTAGGGTTAGGGTTCGGGCAAGGGTTAGGGGACGGGGACGGTATAGGGTACAGGTGAGGGTACGCCAATGCTTTAGGGGGAGCGTGCGTGTGAGGGCATGGGTTAGTGTTAGCGTACGGGTTAGGATTAGGGGACGGGTGATGGTCAGGCATCGGGGAAGTGTTAGGGTAAGGTTCGGGCTAGGGTTAGGGTTAGGGGACGGGGATGGTTTAGGGTCCAGTTGAGGGTACGACAACGCTTTAGGGGGAGGGTGCGTGTGAGGGCGTGGGTTAGTGTTAGCGTACGGGTTAGGATTAGGGGACGGGTGAGGGTCAGGCTTCGGGGAAGTGTTAGGGTTAGGGTTCGGGCTAGGGTTAGGGTTTGGGGACGGGGATGGTTTAGGGTCCAGGTGAGGGTACGACAAGTCTTTAGGGGGAGTGTGCGTGTGAGGGCACGGGTTAGTTAAAGCGTACGGGTTAGGATTAGGGGACGGGTGAGGGTCAGGCTTCGGGGAAGGGTTAGGGTTAGGGTTCGGGCTAGGGTTAGGGTTAGGGGACGGGGAAGGTTTAGGGTCCAGATGAGGGTACGACAACACTTTAGGGTGAGCGTGAGTGTGAGGGCGCGGGTTAGTGTTACCGCACGGGTTAGGATTAGGGGACGGGTGAGGGTCAGGCTTCGGGGAAGGGTTAGGGTTAGGGTTCGGGGTAGGGTTAGGGTTAGGGGACGGGGACGGATTAGGGTCCAGGTGAGGGTACGACAACGCTTTAAGGGGAGCGTGCGTGTGAGGGCATGGGATAGTGTTAGCGTAATGGTTAGGATTAGGGGACGGGTGATGGTCAGCCCTCGGGGAAGTGTTAGGGTTAGGGTTCGGGCTAGGGTTAGGGTTAGGGGACGGGGATGGTTTAGGGTCCAGTTGAGGGTACGACAATGCTTTACGGGGAGCCTGCGTGTGAGGGCGCGTGTTAGTGTTAGCCTACGGGTTAGGATTAGGGGATGGGAGAGGGTCAGGCTTCGGGGAAGGTTTAGGGTTAGGGTTCGGGCTAGGGTTAGGGCTAGGGGACAGAGACGGATTAGGGTCCAGGTGAGGGTACGACAACGATTTAGGGGCAGTGTGCGTGTGTGGGCGCGGGTTAGTGTTAGCGTACGGGTTAGGGATAGGGGAAGGGTGAGGGTAAGGCTTCGGGGAAGGGTTAGGGTTAGGGTTCGGGCAAGGGTTAGGGGACGGGGATGGTTTACGGTCCAGGTGAGGGTACGACAACGCTTTAGGGGGAGCGTGCGTGTGAGGGCGCGGGTTAGTGTTAGCGTACGGGTTAGGAATAGGGGACGGGTGAGGGTCAGGCTTCGGGGAAGGGTTAGGGTTAGGGTTCGGACTAGGGTTAGGGTTAGGGGACGGGGACGGTTTAGGGTCCAGATGAGGGTACGACAACACTTTAGGGTGAGCGTGAGTGTGAGCGTGTGGGTTAGTGTTAGCGTACTGGTTAGGATTAGGGGGAGGGTGAGCGTTAGGCTTCGGGGAAGGGTTAGGGTTAGGGTTCGGGCTAGGGTTAGGGTTAGGGGATGGGGACGGATTAGGGTTCAGTTGAGGGTACGACAACACTCTAGGGGGAGCGTGCGTGTGAGGGCGCGGGTTAGTTTTAGTGTACGGGTTAGGATGAGGGGACGGGTGAGGGTCAGGCTTCGGGGAAGGGTTACGGTTAGGGTTCGGGCTAGGGTTAGGGTTATGGGACGGGGACGGTTTAGGGTCCAGGTGAGGGTACGACAACGCTTTAGGGGGAGCGTGCGTGTGAGGACGCGGGTTAGTGTTAGCGTACGGGTTAGGATTAGGGGACGGGTGATTGTCAGGCCTCGGGGAAGTTTTAGGGTTAGGGTTCGGGCTAGGGTTAGGGTTAGGGGACGGGGATGGTTTAGGGTCCAGTTGAGGGTACGACAATGCTTTAGGGGGAGTGTGCGTGTGAGGGCGCGGGATAGTGTTAGCGTACGGGTTAGGATTAGGGGACGGGAGAGGGTCAGGCTTCGGGGAAGGGTTAGGGTTAGGGTTCGGGCTAGGGTTAGGGTTAGGGGACGGGGACGGTTTAGGGTCCAGGTGAGGGTATGACAACGCTTTAGGGGGAGCGTGCATGTGAGGGCGTGGGTTAGTGTTAGCGTTCGGGTTAGGATTAGGGGACGGGTGTGGGTCAGGCTTCGGGGAAGGGTTAGGTTTAGGGTTCGGGCTAGGGTTTGGGTTAGGGGACGGGGACGATTTAGGGTCAAGGTGAGTGTACGACAACGCTTTAGGGTGAGCATGCGTTTGAGGGCGCGGGTTAGTGTTAGCATACGGGTTAGGATTAGGAAACGCGTGAGGGTCAGGCTTCGGGGAAGTGTTAGGTTTAGGGTTCGGGCTAGGGTTAGGGTTAGGGGACGGGGACGGTTTAGGGTTCAGGTGAGGGTACGACAACGCTTTAGGGGGAGTGTGCATCTGAGGGCGCGGGTTAGTGTTAGCGTACGGGTTAGGATTAGGGGACGGGTGAGGATCAGGCTTCGGGGAAGGGTTAGGGTTAGGTATCGGGCTAGGGTTAGGGTTAGGGGACGGGGACGGTTTAGGGTCCAGTTCAGGGTATGACAACGCTTTAGGGGGAGCGGGCGTGTGAGGGCGTGGGTTAGTGTTTGCGAACGGGTTAGGATTACGTGACTGGTTAGGGTCAGGCTTCGAGGAAGGGTTAGGGTTAGGGTTCGGGCTATGGTTAGGGTTAGGGGACGGGGATGGTTTAGGGTCCAGGTGAGGGTACAACAACGCTTTAGGTTGAGCATGCGTCTGAGGGCGTGGGTTAGTGTTACCATACGGGTTAGGATTAGGGGACGGGTGAGCGTCAGGCTTCGGGGAAGGGTTAGGGTTAGGGTTCGGGCTAGGGTTAGGGTTAGGGGACGGGGATGGTTTAGGGTCCAGTTGAGGGTACGACAATGCTTTACGGAGAGCCTGCGTGTGAGGGCGCATGTTAGTGTTAGCCTACGGGTTAGGAATAGGGGATGGGAGAGGGTCAGGCTTCGGCGAGCGGTTAGGGTTAGGGTTCGGGGTAGGGTTAGGGTTAGGGGACGGGGACGGTTTAGGGTCCAGGTGAGGGTATGACAACGCTTTAGGGGGAGCATGCGTGTGAGGGCGTGGGTTAATGTTATCGTACGGGTTAGGATTAGGGGACGGGTGAGGGTCAGGCTTCGGGGAAGGGTTAGGGTTAGGGTTCGGGCTAGGGTTAGGGTTAGGGGACGGGGACAGTTTAGGGTGCAGGTGAGGGTACGACAACGCTTTAGGTTCAGCATGCGTCTGAGGGCGTGGGTTAGTCTTACCGTACGGGTTTGGATTAGGGGACCGGTGAGGGTCAGGCTTCGGGGAAGGGTTAGGTTAGTGTTCGGGCTAGGGTTAGGGGAGGGGACAGTATAGGGTCCAGGTGAGGGTACGACAATGCTTTAGTGGGAGCGTGCGTGTGAGGGCGGGGGTTAGTGTTAGCGTACGGGTTAGGATTAGGGGACGGGTGAGGGTCAGTCCTTGGGGAAGGGTTAGGGTTAGGGTTCGGGCTAGGGTTAGGGATAGGGGACTGGGACGGTTTAGGGTCCAGGTCAGGGTACGACAAAGCTTTAGGGTGAGCGTGCGTGTGAGGGCGCGGGTAGTGTTTGAGCACGGGTTAGGATTAGGGGAAGGGTGATGGTCAGGCCTCGGGGAAGGGTTAGGTTTAGGTTCGGGCTAGGGTTAGGGTTATGGGACAGGGATGGTTTAGGGTCCAGTTGAGGGTACGACATCGCTTTAGGGGGAGCGTGCGTGTGAGGGCGTGGGTTAGTGTTAGTGTACGGGTTAGGATGAGGGGACGGGTGAGTTTCAGGCTTCGGGGAAGGGTTAGGGTTAGGGTTTGGGCTAGGGTTAGGGTTAGGGGACGGGGACGGTTTAGGGTCCAGGTGAGGGTACGACAAGTCTTTAGGGGGAATGTGCGTGTGCCGGCGCGGGTTAGTGTTAGCGTACGGTTTAGTATTAGGGGACGGGTGAGGGTCAGGGTTCGGAGAAGTGTTAGGGTTAGGGTTCGGGCTAGGGATAGGGTTAGGGGACGGGGACAGTTTAGGGTCTAGATGAGGGTACGACAACACTTTAGGGTGAGCGTCAGTGTGAGGGCGAGGGTTAGTGTTAGCGTACGGGTTAGGATTAGAGGACGGGTGAGGGTCAGGCTTCAGCGAAGTGTTAGTGTTAGTGTTCGGGCTAGGGTTAGGGTTAGAGGACGGGGACGGTTTAGGGTCCATGTGAGGGTACGACAACACTTTAGGGGGAGCGTGCGTGTGAGGGCGCGTGTTAGTGTTAGCGTACGGGTTAGGATTAGGGGACGGGTGAGGGTCAGGCTTCGGAGAAGAGTTACGGTTAGGGTTTGGGATAGGGTTAGGGTTAGGGGACTGGGACGGTTTAGGGTCCAAGTCAGGGTACGACAACGCTTTAGGGGGAGCGGGCGTGTGAGGGCGCGGGTTACTGTTTGCGTACGGGTTAGGATTAGGGGACGGGTGAGGTTCAGGCTTCAGGGAAGGGTTACGGTTAGGGTTCGGGATATGGTTAGGGTTAGGGGACTGGGACGGTTTAGGGTACATGTCAGGGTACGACAGCGCTTTAGGGGGAGCGCGCATGTGAGGGCACGTGTTAGTGTTTGCTTACGGGTTAGGATTAGGTAACGGGTGTGGGTCAGGCTTCGGGGAAGGGTTAGGGTTAGGGTTCGGGCTAGGGTTAGGGTTAGAGGACGGGGACGGTTTAGGGTCCAGGTGAGTGTACGACAACGCTTTAGGGGGAGCGTGCGTGTGAGGGCGCGGGTTAGTGTTAGCGTACGGGTTAGGATTAGGGGACCGGTGAGGGTCAGGCTTCGAGGAATGGTTAGCGTTAGGGTTAGGGGCTATGTTTAGAGTTAGGGGACGGGGACTGTTTAGGGTCCAGGTGAGGGTACGACAACGCTTTAGGGGGAGCGTGCGTGTGAGGGCGTGGGTTAGTGTTAGCGTGAGTGTTAGGATTAGGGGACGTGTGAGGGTCAGACTTCGGGGAAGGGTTAGGGTTAGGGTTAAGGCTAGGGTTAGGGTTAGGGGACGGGGACGGTTTAGGTTCCAGGTGAGGGTAGGACAACACTTTAGGGGGAGCGTGCGTGTGAGGGCACGGGTTAGTGTTAACGTCCGGGTTAGGATTAGGGGACGGGTGAGGGTCAGGCTTAGGCGAAGGGTTAGTGTTAGGGTTCGGGCTACTGTTAGGGTTAGGGGACGGGGACGGTTTAGGGTCCAGGTGAGGGTACGACAACGCTTTAGGGGGCGCATGCATGTGAGGGCGCGGGTTAGTGTTAGCGTACGGGTTAGGATTAGGGGACGGGTGAGGTTCAGGCTTCGGGGAAGTGGTAGGGTTAGGGTTAGGGCTAGGGGTAGGGTTAGGGGACGGGGACGGTTTAGGGTTCAGGTGAGGGTACGACAACGCTTTAGGGGGACGTGCGTGTGAGGGCGTGGGTTAGTGTTAGCGTACGGGTTAGGATTAGGGGACGGGTGAGGGTTAGGCTTCGGGGAAGGGTTAGGGTTAGGTTCCGGCCTAGCGTTAGGGTTAGGGGACGGGGAAGGTTTAGGGTCCAGGTGAGGGTACGACAACGCTTTAGGGTGAGCGTGCGTGTGAGCGCGCGGGTTAGTGTTTGAGCACGGGTTAGGATTAGGAGACGGGTGATGGTCAGGCCTGGGGGAAAGGTTAGGGTTAGGTTCGGGCTAGGGTTAGGGTTATGGGACGGATATGGTTTAGGGTCCATTTGAGGGTACGACAACGCTTTAGGGGGAGCGTGCGTGTGAGGGCGTGGGTTAGTGTTAGCGTACGGATTAGGATTAGGGGACGGGTGAGGGTCAGGGTTCGGGGAAGTGTTAGGTTTAGGGTTCGGGCTAGGGTTAGGGGTAGGAGACAGGGATGGTTTAGGGTCCAGTTGAGGGTACAACAACGCTTTAGGGGGAGCGTGCGTGTGAGGTCGTGGGTTAGTGTTAGCGTATGGGTTAGGATTAGGGGACGGGTGAGTGTCAGGCTTCGGGGAAGGGTTAGGGTTAGGGTTCGGGCTAGGGTTAGGGTTAGGGGACGGGGACGGTTTAGGGTCCAGGTGAGGGTACGACAACGCTTTAGGGGGAGCGTGCCTGTGAGGGCGTGGGTCAATGTTAGCGTATGTGTTAGGATTAGGGGACGGGTGAGGGTCAGGCCTCGGGGAAGTGTTAGTGTTAGGGTTCGGGCTAGGGTTAGGGTTAGGGGACGGGGACGGTTTAGGGTCCAGATGAGGGTACGACAACACTTTAGGGTGAGCGTGAGTGTGAGGGCGCGGGTTAGTGTTAGGGTACGGGTTAGGATGAGGGGACGGGAGAGGGTCAGGCTTCGGGGAAGGGTTAGGGTTAGGGTTCGGGGTAGGGTTAGGGTTAGGGGACGGGGACGGTTTAGGGTCCAGGTGAGGGTATGACAACGCTTTAGGGGGAGCGTGCGTGTGAGGGCGTGGGTTAATGTTATCGTACGGGTTAGGATTAGGGGACGGGTGAGGGTCAGGCTTCGGGGAAGGGTTAGGGTTAGGGTTCGGGCTAGGGTTAGGGTTAGGGGACGGGGACATTTTAGGGTGCAGGTGAGGGTACGACAACGCTTTAGGTTCAGCATGCGTCTGAGGGCGTGGGTTAGTCTTACCGTACGGGTTTGGATTAGGGGACGGGTGAGGGTCAGGCTTCGGGGAAGGGTTAGGTTAGTGTTCGGGCTAGGGTTAGGGGAGGGGACAGTATAGGGTCCAGGTGAGGGTACGACAATGCTTTAGTGGGAGCGTGCGTGTGAGGGCGGGGGTTAGTGTTAGCGTACGGGTTAGGATTAGGGGACGGGTGAGGGTCAGTCCTTGGGGAAGGGTTAGGGTTAGGGTTCGGGCTAGGGTTAGGGATAGGGGACTGGGACTGTTTAGGGTCCAGGTCAGGGTACGACAAAGCTTTAGGGTGAGCGTGCGTGTGAGGGCGCGGGTAGTGTTTGAGCACGGGTTAGGATTAGGGGAAGGGTGATGGTCAGGCCTCGGGGAAGGGTTAGGTTTAGGTTCGGGCTAGGGTTAGGGTTATGGGACAGGGATGGTTTAGGGTCCAGTTGAGGGTACGACATCGCTTTAGGGGGAGCGTGCGTGTGAGGGCGTGGGTTAGTGTTAGTGTACGGGTTAGGATGAGGGGACGGGTGAGTTTCAGGCTTCGGGGAAGGGTTAGGGTTAGGGTTTGGGCTAGGGTTAGGGTTAGGGGACGGGGACGGTTTAGGGTCCAGGTGAGGGTACGACAAGTCTTTAGGGGGAATGTGCGTGTGCCGGCGCGGGTTAGTGTTAGCGTACGGGTTAGTATTAGGGGACGGGTGAGGGTCAGGGTTCGGAGAAGTGTTAGGGTTAGGGTTCGGGCTAGGGATAGGGTTAGGGGACGGGGACAGTTTAGGGTCTAGATGAGGGTACGACAACACTTTAGGGTGAGCGTCAGTGTGAGGGCGAGGGTTAGTGTTCGCGTACGGGTTAGGATTAGAGGACGGGTGAGGGTCAGGCTTCAGCGAAGTGTTAGTGTTAGTGTTCGGGCTAGGGTTAGGGTTAGAGGACGGGGACGGTTTAGGGTCCATGTGAGGGTACGACAACACTTTAGGGGGAGCGTGCGTGTGAGGGCGCGTGTTAGTGTTAGCGTACGGGTTAGGATTAGGGGACGGGTGAGGGTCAGGCTTCGGAGAAGAGTTACGGTTAGGGTTTGGGATAGGGTTAGGGTTAGGGGACTGGGACGGTTTAGGGTCCAAGTCAGGGTACGACAACGCTTTAGGGGGAGCGGGCGTGTGAGGGCGCGGGTTACTGTTTGCGTACGGGTTAGGATTAGGGGACGGGTGAGGTTCAGGCTTCAGGGAAGGGTTACGGTTAGGGTTCGGGATATGGTTAGGGTTAGGGGACTGGGACGGTTTAGGGTACATGTCAGGGTACGACAGCGCTTTAGGGGGAGCGCGCATGTGAGGGCACGTGTTAGTGTTTGCTTACGGGTTAGGATTAGGTAACGGGTGTGGGTCAGGCTTCGGGGAAGGGTTAGGGTTAGGGTTCGGGCTAGGGTTAGGGTTAGAGGACGGGGACGGTTTAGGGTCCAGGTGAGTGTACGACAACGCTTTAGGGGGAGCGTGCGTGTGAGGGCGCGGGTTAGTGTTAGCGTACGGGTTAGGATTAGGGGACCGGTGAGGGTCAGGCTTCGAGGAATGGTTAGCGTTAGGGTTAGGGGCTATGTTTAGAGTTAGGGGACGGGGACTGTTTAGGGTCCAGGTGAGGGTACGACAACGCTTTAGGGGGAGCGTGCGTGTGAGGGCGTGGGTTAGTGTTAGCGTGAGTGTTAGGATTAGGGGACGTGTGAGGGTCAGACTTCGGGGAAGGGTTAGGGTTAGGGTTAAGGCTAGGGTTAGGGTTAGGGGACGGGGACGGTTTAGGTTCCAGGTGAGGGTAGGACAACACTTTAGGGGGAGCGTGCGTGTGACTGCACGGGTTAGTGTTAACGTCCGGGTTAGGATTAGGGGACGGGTGAGGGTCAGGCTTAGGCGAAGGGTTAGTGTTAGGGTTCGGGCTACTGTTAGGGTTAGGGGACGGGGACGGTTTAGGGTCCAGGTGAGGGTACGACAACGCTTTAGGGGGCGCATGCATGTGAGGGCGCGGGTTAGTGTTAGCGTACGGGTTAGGATTAGGGGACGGGTGAGGTTCAGGCTTCGGGGAAGTGGTAGGGTTAGGGTTAGGGCTAGGGGTAGGGTTAGGGGACGGGGACGGTTTAGGGTTCAGGTGAGGGTACGACAACGCTTTAGGGGGACGTGCGTGTGAGGGCGTGGGTTAGTGTTAGCGTACGGGTTAGGATTAGGGGACGGGTGAGGGTTAGGCTTCGGGGAAGGGTTAGGGTTAGGTTCCGGCCTAGCGTTAGGGTTAGGGGACGGGGAAGGTTTAGGGTCCAGGTGAGGGTACGACAACGCTTTAGGGTGAGCGTGCGTGTGAGCGCGCGGGTTAGTGTTTGAGCACGGGTTAGGATTAGGAGACGGGTGATGGTCAGGCCTGGGGGAAAGGTTAGGGTTAGGTTCGGGCTAGGGTTAGGGTTATGGGACGGATATGGTTTAGGGTCCATTTGAGGGTACGACAACGCTTTAGGGGGAGCGTGCGTGTGAGGGCGTGGGTTAGTGTTAGCGTACGGATTAGGATTAGGGGAAGGGTGAGGGTCAGGGTTCGGGGAAGTGTTAGGTTTAGGGTTCGGGCTAGGGTTAGGGGTAGGAGACAGGGATGGTTTAGGGTCCAGTTGAGGGTACAACAACGCTTTAGGGGGAGCGTGCGTGTGAGGTCGTGGGTTAGTGTTAGCGTATGGGTTAGGATTAGGGGACGGGTGAGTGTCAGGCTTCGGGGAAGGGTTAGGGTTAGGGTTCGGGCTAGGGTTAGGGTTAGGGGACGGGGACGGTTTAGGGTCCAGGTGAGGGTACGACAACGCTTTAGGGGGAGCGTGCCTGTGAGGGCGTGGGTCAATGTTAGCGTATGTGTTAGGATTAGGGGACGGGTGAGGGTCAGGCCTCGGGGAAGTGTTAGTGTTAGGGTTCGGGCTAGGGTTAGGGTTAGGGGACGGGGACGGTTTAGGGACCAGTTGAGGGTATGACAACACTTTATGGGGAGCGTGCGTGTGAGGGCGCATGTTAGTGTTAGCGTACGGGTTAGGATTAGGGGACGGGTGAGGGTCAGGCTTCGAGGAAGGGTTAGCGTTAGGGTTAGGGCTATGGTTAGAGTTAGGGGACGGGGACTGTTTAGGGTCCAGGTGAGGGTACGACAACGCTCTTGGGGGAGCGTGCGCATGAGGGCACGGGTTAGTGTTAGCGTACAGGTTAGGAGTAGGGGACGGGTGAGTGTCATGCATCGGGGAAGGGTTAGGGTTAGGGTTCGGGCTAGGGTTAGGGTTAGGGGATTGGGACGGTTTAGGGTCCAAGTGAGGGTACGACAACGCTTTAGGGGGAGCATGCGTGTGAGGGCGCGGGTAGTGTTAGCGTACGGGTTAGGATTAGGGGACTGCTGAGTGTCAGGCTTCGGGGAAAGGTTAGGGTTAGGGTTCGGGCTAGGGTTCGGGTTAGGGGACGGGAACGGTTTCGGGTCCAGGTGAGGGTACGACAACGCTTTAGGGGGATCGTGCGTGTGAGGGGGTGGGTTAGTGTTAGCGTGAGTGTTAGGATTAGGGGACGTGTGAGGGTCAGACTTCGGGGAAGGGTTAGGGTTAGGGTTAAGGCTAGGGTTAGGGTTAGGGGACGGGGACGGTTTAGGTTCCAGGTGAGGGTAGGACAACACTTTAGGGGGAGCGTGCGTGTGAGGGCACGGGTTAGTGTTAACGTCCGGGTTAGGATTAGGGGACGGGTGAGGGTCAGGCTTACGCGAAGGGTTAGTGTTAGGGTTCGGGCTACTGTTAGGGTTAGGGGACGGGGACGGTTTAGGATCTAGATGAGGGTACGACAACACTTTAGGGGGAGCGTGCGTGTGAAGGCGCGGGTTAGTGGTAACGTACGGTTTAGGATTAGGGGACGGGTGATGGTCAGGCCTCGGGGAAGGGTTAGTGTTAGGGTTCAGGCTAGGGTTAGGGTTAGGGGACGGGGACGGTTTAGGGTCCAGTTGAGGGTACGACAACGCTTTAGGGGGAGCATGCGTGTGAGGGCGCGGGTTAGTGTTAGCGTACGGGTTAGGTTTAGGGGACGAGTGAGGGTCAGGCTTCGGGGGAAGGTTTAGGGTTAGGGTTCGGGCTAGGGTTAGGGTTAGGGGACGGGGACGGTTTAGGGTCCCGATGAGGGTACGACAACACTTTAGGGTGAGCGTGAGTGTGAGGGCGCGGATTAGTGTTAGGGTACGGGTGAGGATTAGGGGACGGGTGAGGGTTAGGCTTCGGGGAAGGGTTAGGGTTAGGGTTCGGGCTAGGGTTAGGTTTAGGGGACGGGGACGGATTAGGGTCCTGTTGAGGGTACGACAACACTTTAGGGGGAGCGTGAGTGTGAGGGCGCGGGTTAGTGTTAGGGTACGGGTTAGGATGAGGGGACGGGAGAGGGTCAGGCTTCGGGGAAGGGTTAGGGTTAGGGTTCGGGGTAGGGTTAGGGTTAGGGGACGGGGACGGTTTAGGGTCCAGGTGAGGGTATGACAACGCTTTAGGGGGAGCGTGCGTGTGAGGGCGTGGGTTAATTTTATCGTACGGGTTAGGATTAGGGGACGGGTGAGGGTCAGGCTTCGGGGAAGCGTTAGGGTTAGGGTTCGGGCTAGGGTTAGGGTTAGGGAACGAGGACGATTTAGGGTCAAGGTGAGAGTACGACAACGCTTTAGGGTGAGCATGCGTTTGAGGGCGCGGGTTAGCGTTAGCGTACGGGTTAGGATTAGGAAACGGGTGAGGGTCAGGCTTCGGGGAAGGGTTAGGTTTAGGGTTCGGGCTAGGGTTAGGGTTAGGGGACGGGGACGGTTTAGGGTCTAGATGAGGGTACGACAACACTTTAGTGTGAGCGTGAGTGTGAGGGAGAGGGTTAGTGTTAGCGTACGGGTTAGGATTAGGGGACGGGTGAGGGTCAGGCTTCGGGGAAGTGTTAGGTTTAGGGTTCGGGCTTGGGTTAGGGTTAGGGGACGGGGACGGTTTAGGGTCCAGCTGAGGGTACGACAACGCTTAAGGGGGAGTGTGTGTGTGAGGGCGCGGGTTAGTGTTAGCGTACGGGTTAGGATTAGGGGACGGGTGAGGGTCAGGCTTCGGGGAAGGGTTAGGGTTAGGGTTCGGGCTAGGGTTAGGGTTAGGGGACGGGGACAGTTTAGGGTGCAGGTGAGGGTACGACAACGCTTTAGGTTCAGCATGCGTCTGAGGGCGTGGGTTAGTCTTACCGTACGGGTTTGGATTAGGGGACGGGTGAGGGTCAGGCTTCGGGGAAGGGTTAGGTTAGTGTTCGGGCTAGGGTTAGGGGCGGGGACAGTATAGGGTCCAGGTGACGGTACGACAATGCTTTAGTGGGAGCGTGCGTGTGAGGGCGGGGGTTAGTGTTAGCGTACGGGTTAGGATTAGGGGACGGGTGAGGGTCAGGCTTCGGGGAAGGGTTAGGTTAGTGTTCGGGCTAGGGTTAGGGGCGGGGACAGTATAGGGTCCAGGTGACGGTACGACAATGCTTTAGTGGGAGCGTGCGTGTGAGGGCGCGTGTTAGTGTTAGCGTACGGATTAGGATTAGGGGACGGGTGAGGGTCAGGCTTCGGAGAAGAGTTACGGTTAGGGTTTGGGATAGGGTTAGGGTTAGGGGACTGGGACGGTTTAGGGTCCAAGTCAGGGTACGACAACGCTTTAGGGGGAGCGGGCGTGTGAGGGCGCGGGTTACTGTTTGCGTACGGGTTAGGATTAGGGGACGGGTGAGGTTCAGGCTTCAGGGAAGGGTTACGGTTAGGGTTCGGGATATGGTTAGGGTTAGGGGACTGGGACGGTTTAGGGTACATGTCAGGGTACGACAGCGCTTTAGGGGGAGCGCGCGTGTGAGGGCACGGGTTAGTGTTTGCTTACGGGTTAGGATTAGGTAACGGGTGTGGGTCAGGCTTCGGGGAAGGGTTAGGGTTAGGGTTCGGGCTAGGGTTAGGGTTAGGGGACGGGGACGGTTTAGGGTCCAGGTGAGTGTACGACAACGCTTTAGGGGGAGCGTGCGTGTGAGGGCGCGGGTTAGTGTTAGCATACGGGTTAGGATTAGGGGACCGGTGAGGGTCAGGCTTCGAGGAAGGGTTAGCGTTAGGGTTAGGGCTATGGTTAGAGTTAGGGGACGGGGACTGTTTAGGGTCCAGGTGAGGGTACGACAACGCTTTAGGGGGAGCGTGCGTGTGAGGGCGTGGGTTAGTGTTAGCGTGAGTGTTAGGATTAGGGGACGTGTGAGGGTCAGACTTCGGGGAAGGGTTAGGGTTAGGGTTAAGGCTAGGGTTAGGGTTCGGGGACGGGGACGGTTTAGGTTCCAGGTGAGGGTAGGACAACACTTTAGGGGGAGCGTGCGTGTGAGGGCATGGGTTAGTGTTAACGTCCGGGTTAGGATTAGGGGACGGGTGAGGGTCAGGCTTAGGCGAAGGGTTAGTGTTAGGGTTCGGGCTACTGTTAGGGTTAGGGGACGGGGACGGTTTAGGATCTAGATGAGGGTACGACAACACTTTAGGGGGAGCGTGCGTGTGAAGGCGCGGGTTAGTGGTAACGTACGGTTTAGGATTAGGGGACGGGTGATGGTCAGGCCTCGGGGAAGGGTTAGTATTAGGGTTCAGGCTAGGGTTAGGGTTAGGGGACGGGGACGGTTTAGGGTCCAGTTGAGGGTACGACAACGCTTTAGGGGGAGCATGCGTGTGAGGGCGCGGGTTAGTGTTAGCGTACGGGTTAGGTTTAGGGGACGAGTGAGGGTCAGGCTTCGGGGAAGGTTTAGGGTTAGGGTTCGGGCTAGGGTTAGGGTTAGGGGACGGGGACGGTTTAGGGTCCAGGTGAGGGTACGACAACGCTTTAGGGGGCGCATGCATGTGAGGGCGCGGGTTAGTGTTAGGGTACAGGTTAGGATTAGGGGACGGGTGAGGTTCAGGCTTCGGGGAAGTGGTAGGGTTAGGGTTAGGGCTAGGGGTAGGGTGAGGGGACGGGGACGGTTTAGGGTTCAGGTGAGGGTACGACAACGCTTTAGGGGGAGCGTGCGTGTGAGGGCGTGGGTTAGTGTTAGCGTACGGGTTAGGATTAGGGGACGGGTGAGGGTTAGGCTTCGGGGAAGGGTTAGGGTTAGGTTCCGGCCTAGCGTTAGGGTTAGGGGACGGGGAAGGTTTAGGGTCCAGGTGAGGGTACGACAACGCTTTAGGGTGAGCGTGCGTGTGAGCGCGCGGGTTAGTGTTTGAGCACGGGTTAGGATTAGGGGACGGGTGATGGTCTGGCCTCGGGGAAAGGTTAGGGTTAGGTTCGGGCTAGGGTTAGGGTTATGGGACGGGGATGGTTTAGGGTCCATTTGAGGGTACGACAACGCTTTAGGGGGAGCGTGCGTGTGAGGGCGTGGGTTAGTGTTAGCGTACGGATTAGTATTAGGGGACGGGTGAGGGTCAGGGTTCGGGGAAGTGTTAGGTTTAGGGTTCGGGCTAGGGTTAGGGGTAGGGGACAGGGATGGTTTAGGGTCCAGTTGAGGGTACAACAACGCTTTAGGGGGAGCGTGCGTGTGAGGGCGTGGGTTAGTGTTAGCGTATGGGTTAGGATTAGGGGACGGGTGAGTGTCAGGCTTCGGGGAAGGGTTAGGGTTAGGGTTCGGGCTAGGGTTAGGGTTAGGGGACGGGGACGGTTTAGGGTCCAGGTGAGGGTACGACAACGCTTTAGGGGGAGCGTGCGTGTGAGGGCGTGGGTTAGTGTTAGCGTGAGTGTTAGGATTAGGGGACGTGTGAGGGTCAGACTTCGGGGAAGGGTTAGGGTTAGGGTTAAGGCTAGGGTTAGGGTTAGGGGACGGGGACGGTTTAGGTTCCAGGTGAGGGTAGGACAACACTTTAGGGGGAGCGTGCGTGTGAGGGCACGGGTTAGTGTTAACGTCCGGGTTAGGATTAGGGGACGGGTGAGGGTCAGGCTTAGGCGAAGGGTTAGTGTTAGGGTTCGGGCTACTGTTAGGGTTAGGGTACGGGGACGGTTTAGGATCTAGATGAGGGTACGACAACACTTTAGGGGGAGCGTGCGTGTGAAGGCGCGGGTAGTGGTAACGTACGGTGTAGGATTAGGGGACGGGTGATGGTCAGGCCTCGGGGAAGGGTTAGTGTTAGGTTTCAGGCTAGGGTTAGGGTTAGGGGACGGGAACGGTTTAGGGTCCAGTTGAGGGTACGACAACGCTTTAGGGGGAGCATGCGTGTGAGGGCGCGGGTTAGTGTTAGCGTACGGGTTAGGTTTAGGGGACGAGTGAGGGTCAGGCTTCGGGGAAGGTTTAGGGTTAGGGTTCGGGCTAGGGTTAGGGTTAGGGGACGGGGACGGTTTAGGGTCCAGGTGAGGGTACGACAACGCTTTGGGGGCGCATGCATGTGAGGGCGCGGGTTAGTCTTAGGGTACGGGTTAGGATTAGGGGACGGGTGAGGTTCAGGCTTCGGGGAAGTGCTAGGGTTAGGGTTAGGGCTAGGGGTAGTGTTAGGGGACGGGGACGGTTTAGGGTTCAGGTGAGGGTACGACAACGCTTTAGGGCGAGCGTGCGTGTGAGGGCGTGGGTTAGTGTTAGCGTACGGGTTAGGATTAGGGGACGGGTGAGGGTCAGTCCTTGGGGAAGGGTTAGGGTTAGGGTTCGGGCTAGGGTTAGGGATAGGGGACTGGGACTGTTTAGGGTCCAGGTCAGGGTACGACAAAGCTTTAGGGTGAGCGTGCGTGTGAGGGCGCGGGTAGTGTTTGAGCACGGGTTAGGATTAGGGGAAGGGTGATGGTCAGGCCTCGGGGAAGGGTTAGGTTTAGGTTCGGGCTAGGGTTAGGGTTATGGGACAGGGATGGTTTAGGGTCCAGTTGAGGGTACGACATCGCTTTAGGGGGAGCGTGCGTGTGAGGGCGTGGGTTAGTGTTAGTGTACGGGTTAGGATGAGGGGACGGGTGAGTTTCAGGCTTCGGGGAAGGGTTAGGGTTAGGGTTTGGGCTAGGGTTAGGGTTAGGGGACGGGGACGGTTTAGGGTCCAGGTGAGGGTACGACAAGTCTTTAGGGGGAATGTGCGTGTGCCGGCGCGGGTTAGTGTTAGCGTACGGGTTAGTATTAGGGGACGGGTGAGGGTCAGGGTTCGGAGAAGTGTTAGGGTTAGGGTTCGGGCTAGGGATAGGGTTAGGGGACGGGGACAGTTTAGGGTCTAGATGAGGGTACGACAACACTTTAGGGTGAGCGTCAGTGTGAGGGCGAGGGTTAGTGTTAGCGTACGGGTTAGGATTAGAGGACGGGTGAGGGTCAGGCTTCAGCGAAGTGTTAGTGTTAGTGTTCGGGCTAGGGTTAGGGTTAGAGGACGGGGACGGTTTAGGGTCCATGTGAGGGTACGACAACACTTTAGGGGGAGCGTGCGTGTGAGGGCGCGTGTTAGTGTTAGCGTACGGGTTAGGATTAGGGGACGGGTGAGGGTCAGGCTTCGGAGAAGAGTTACGGTTAGGGTTTGGGATAGGGTTAGGGTTAGGGGACTGGGACGGTTTAGGGTCCAAGTCAGGGTACGACAACGCTTTAGGGGGAGCGGGCGTGTGAGGGCGCGGGTTACTGTTTGCGTACGGGTTAGGATTAGGGGACGGGTGAGGTTCAGGCTTCAGGGAAGGGTTACGGTTAGGGTTCGGGATATGGTTAGGGTTAGGGGACTGGGACGGTTTAGGGTACATGTCAGGGTACGACAGCGCTTTAGGGGGAGCGCGCGTGTGAGGGCACGGGTTAGTGTTTGCTTACGGGTTAGGATTAGGTAACGGGTGTGGGTCAGGCTTCGGGGAAGGGTTAGGGTTAGGGTTCGGGCTAGGGTTAGGGTTAGAGGACGGGGACGGTTTAGGGTCCAGGTGAGTGTACGACAACGCTTTAGGGGGAGCGTGCGTGTGAGGGCGCGGGTTAGTGTTAGCGTACGGGTTAGGATTAGGGGACCGCTGAGGGTCAGACTTCGAGGAAGGGTTAGCGTTAGGGTTAGGGGCTATGGTTAGAGTTAGGGGACGGGGACTGTTTAGGGTCCAGGTGAGGGTACGACAACGCTTTAGGGGGAGCGTGCGTGTGAGGGCGTGGGTTAGTGTTAGCGTGAGTGTTAGGATTAGGGGACGTGTGAGGGTCAGACTTCGGGGAAGGGTTAGGGTTAGGGTTAAGGCTAGGGTTAGGGTTAGGGGACGGGGACGGTTTAGGTTCCAGGTGAGGGTAGGACAACACTTTAGGGGGAGCGTGCGTGTGAGGGCACGGGTTAGTGTTAACGTCCGGGTTAGGATTAGGGGACGGGTGAGGGTCAGGCTTAGGCGAAGGGTTAGTGTTAGGGTTCCGGCTACTGTTAGGGTTAGGGGACGGGGACGGTTTAGGGTCCAGGTGAGGGTACGACAACGCTTTAGGGGGCGCATGCATGTGAGGGCGCGGGTTAGTGTTAGGGTACGGGTTAGGATTAGGGGACGGGTGAGGTTCAGGCTTCGGGGAAGTGGTAGGGTTAGGGTTAGGGCTAGGGGTAGGGTTAGGGGACGGGGACGGTTTAGGGTTCAGGTGAGGGTACGACAACGATTTAGGGGGACGTGCGTGTGAGGGCGTGGGTTAGTGTTAGCGTACGGGTTAGGATTAGGGGACGGGTGAGGGTTAGGCTTCGGGGAAGGGTTAGGGTTAGGTTCCGGCCTAGCGTTAGGGTTAGGGGACGGGGAAGGTTTAGGGTCCAGGTGAGGGTACGACAACGCTTTAGGGTGAGCGTGCGTGTGAGCGCGCGGGTTAGTGTTTGAGCACGGGTTAGGATTAGGAGACGGGTGATGGTCAGGCCTGGGGGAAAGGTTAGGGTTAGGTTCGGGCTAGGGTTAGGCTTATGGGACGGATATGGTTTAGGGTCCATTTGAGGGTACGACAACGCTTTAGGGGGAGCGTGCGTGTGAGGGCGTGGGTTAGTGTTAGCGTACGGATTAGGATTAGGGGACGGGTGAGGGTCAGGGTTCGGGGAAGTGTTAGGTTTAGGGTTCGGGCTAGGGTTAGGGGTAGGGGACAGGGATGGTTTAGGGTCCAGTTGAGGGTACAACGCTTTAGGGGGATCGTGCGTGTGAGGGCGTGGATTAGTGTTAGCGTATGGGTTAGGATTAGGGGACGGGTGAGTGTCAGGCTTCGGGGAAGGGTTAGGGTTAGGGTTCGGGCTAGGGTTAGGGTTAGGGGACGGGGACGGTTTAGGGTCCAGGTGAGGGTACGACAACGCTTTAGGGGGAGCGTGCCTGTGAGTGCGTGGGTCAATGTTAGCGTATGTGTTAGGATTAGGGGACGGGTGAGGGTCAGGCCTCGGGGAAGTGTTAGTGTTAGGGTTCGGGCTAGGGTTAGGGTTAGGGGACGGGGACGGTTTAGGGACCAGTTGAGGGTACGACAACACTTTATGGGGAGCGTGCGTGTGAGGGCGCATGTTAGTGTTAGCGTACGGGTTAGGATTAGGGGACGGGTGAGGGTCAGGCTTCGAGGAAGGGTTAGCGTTAGGGTTAGGGCTATGGTTAGAGTTAGGGGACGGGGACTGTTTAGGGTCCAGGTGAGGGTACGACAACGCTCTTGGGGGAGCGTGCGCATGAGGGCACGGGTTAGTGTTAGCGTACAGGTTAGGATTAGGGGACGGGTGAGTGTCATGCATCGGGGAAGGGTTAGGGTTAGGGTTCAGGCTAGGGTTAGGGTTAGGGGATTGGGACGGTTTAGGGTCCAAGTGAGGGTACGACAACGCTTTAGGGGGAGCATGCGTGTGAGGGCGCGGGTAGTGTTAGCGTACGGGTTAGGATTAGGGGACGGCTGAGTGTCAGGCTTCGGGGAAAGGTTAGGGTTAGGGTTCGGGCTAGGGTTCGGGTTAGGGGACGGGAACGGTTTCGGGTCCAGGTGAGGGTACGACAACGCTTTAGGGGGAGCGTGCGTGTGAGGGCGTGGGTTAGTGTTAGCGTGAGTGTTAGGATTAGGGGACGTGTGAGGGTCAGACTTCGGGGAAGGGTTAGGGTTAGGGTTAAGGCTAGGGTTAGGGTTAGGGGACGGGGACGGTTTAGGTTCCAGGTGAGGGTAGGACAACACTTTAGGGGGAGCGTGCGTGTGAGGGCACGGGTTAGTGTTAACGTCCGGGTTAGGATTAGGGGACGGGTGAGGGTCAGGCTTACGCGAAGGGTTAGTGTTAGGGTTCGGGCTACTGTTAGGGTTAGGGGACAGGGACGGTTTAGGATCTAGATGAGGGTACGACAACACTTTAGGGGGAGCGTGCGTGTGAAGGCGCGGGTTAGTGGTAACGTACGGTTTAGGATTAGGGGACGGGTGATGGTCAGGCCTCGGGGAAGGGTTAGTGTTAGGGTTCAGGCTAGGGTTAGGGTTAGGGGACGGGGACGGTTTAGGGTCCAGTTGAGGGTACGACAACGCTTTAGGGGGAGCATGCGTGTGAGGGCGCGGGTTAGTGTTAGCGTACGGGTTAGGTTTAGGGGACGAGTGAGGGTCAGGCTTCGGGGGAAGGTTTAGGGTTAGGGTTCGTGCTAGGGTTAGGGTTAGGGGACGGGGACGTTTTAGGGTCCAGATGAGGGTACGACAACACTTTAGGGTGAGCGTGAGTGTGAGGGCGCGGGTTAGTGTTAGGGTACGGGTGAGGATTAGGGGACGGGTGAGGGTTAGGCTTCGGGGAAGGGTTAGGGTTAGGGTTCGGGCTAGGGTTAGGGTTAGGGGACGGGGACGAATTAGGGTCCTGTTGAGGGTACGACAACACTTTAGGGGGAGCGTGAGTGTGAGGGCGCGGGTTAGTGTTAGGGTACGGGTTAGGATGAGGGGACGGGAGAGGGTCAGGCTTCGGGGAAGGGTTAGGGTTAGGGTTCGGGGTAGGGTTAGGGTTAGGGGACGGGGACGGTTTAGGGTCCAGGTGAGGGTATGACAACGCTTTAGGGGGAGCGTGCGTGTGAGGGCGTGGGTTAATGTTATCGTACGGGTTAGGATTAGGGGACGGGTGAGGGTCAGGCTTCGGGGAAGGGTTAGGGTTAGGGTTCGGGCTAGGGTTAGGGTTAGGGAACGAGGACGATTTAGGGTCAAGGTGAGAGTACGACAACGCTTTAGGGTGAGCATGCGTTTGAGGGCGCGGGTTAGCGTTAGCGTACGGGTTAGGATTAGGCAACGGGTGAGGGTCAGGCTTCGGGGAAGGGTTAGGTTTAGGGTTCGGGCTAGGGTTAGGGTTAGGGGACGGGGACGGTTTAGGGTCTAGATGAGGGTACGACAACAATTTAGTGTGAGCGTGAGTGTGAGGGAGAGGGTTAGTGTTAGCGTACGGGTTAGGATTAGGGGACGGGTGAGGGTCAGGCTTCGGGGAAGTGTTAGGTTTAGGGTTCGGGCTTGGGTTAGGGTTAGGGGACGGGGACGTTTTAGGGTCCAGCTGAGGGTACGACAACGCTTAAGGGGGAGTGTGTGTGTGAGGGCGCGGGTTAGTGTTAGCGTACGGGTTAGGATTAGGGGACGGGTGAGGGTCAGGCTTCGGGGAAGGGTTAGGGTTAGGGTTCGGGCTAGGGTTAGGGTTAGGGGACGGGGACAGTTTAGGGTGCAGGTGAGGGTACGACAACGCTTTAGGTTCAGCATGCGTCTGAGGGCGTGGGTTAGTCTTACCGTACGGGTTTGGAATAGGGGACGGGTGAGGGTCAGGCTTCGGGGAAGGGTTAGGTTAGTGTTCGGGCTAGGGTTAGGGGAGGGGACAGTATAGGGTCCAGGTGAGGGTACGACAATGCTTTAGTGGGAGCGTGCGTGTGAGGGCGGGGGTTAGTGTTAGCGTACGGGTTAGGATTAGGGGACGGGTGAGGGTCAGTCCTTGGGGAAGTGTTAGGGTTAGGGTTCGGGCTAGGGTTAGGGATAGGGGACTGGGACTGTTTAGGGTCCAGGTCAGGGTACGACAAAGCTTTAGGGTGAGCGTGCGTGTGAGGGCGCGGGTAGTGTTTGAGCACGGGTTAGGATTAGGGGAAGGGTGATGGTCAGGCCTCGGGGAAGGGTTAGGTTTAGGTTCGGGCTAGGGTTAGGGTTATGGTACAGGGATGGTTTAGGGTCCAGTTGAGGGTACGACATCGCTTTAGGGGGAGCGTGCGTGTGAGGGCGTGGGTTAGTGTTAGTGTACGGGTTAGGATGAGGGGACGGGTGAGTTTCAGGCTTCGGGGAAGGGTTAGGGTTAGGGTTTGGGCTAGGGTTAGGGTTAGGGGACGGGGACGGTTTAGGGTCCAGGTGAGGGTACGACAAGTCTTTAGGGGGAATGTGCGTGTGCCGGCGCGGGTTAGTGTTAGCGTACGGGTTAGTATTAGGGGACGGGTGAGGGTCAGGGTTCGGAGAAGTGTTAGGGTTAGGGTTCGGGCTAGGGATAGGGTTAGGGGACGGGGACAGTTTAGGGTCTAGATGAGGGTACGACAACACTTTAGGGTGAGCGTCAGTGTGAGGGCGAGGGTTAGTGTTAGCGTACGGGTTAGGATTAGAGGACGGGTGAGGGTCAGGCTTCAGCGAAGTGTTAGTGTTAGTGTTCGGGCTAGGGTTAGGGTTAGAGGACGGGGACGGTTTAGGGTCCATGTGAGGGTACGACAACACTTTAGGGGGAGCGTGCGTGTGAGGGCGCGTGTTAGTGTTAGCGTACGGGTTAGGATTAGGGGACGGGTGAGGGTCAGGCTTCGGAGAAGAGTTACGGTTAGGGTTTGGGATAGGGTTAGGGTTAGGGGACTGGGACGGTTTAGGGTCCAAGTCAGGGTACGACAACGCTTTAGGGGGAGCGGGCGTGTGAGGGCGCGGGTTACTGTTTGCGTACGGGTTAGGATTAGGGGACGGGTGAGGTTCAGGCTTCAGGGAAGGGTTACGGTTAGGGTTCGGGATATGGTTAGGGTTAGGGGACTGGGACGGTTTAGGGTACATGTCAGGGTACGACAGCGCTTTAGGGGGAGCGCGCGTGTGAGGGCACGGGTTAGTGTTTGCTTACGGGTTAGGATTAGGTAACGGGTGTGGGTCAGGCTTCGGGGAAGGGTTAGGGTTAGGGTTCGGGCTAGGGTTAGGGGTAGGGGACAGGGATGGTTTAGGGTCCAGTTGAGGGTACAACAACGCTTTAGGGGGAGCGTGCCTGTGAGGGCGTGGGTCAATGTTAGCGTATGTGTTAGGATTAGGGGACGGGTGAGGGTCAGGCCTCGGGGAAGTGTTAGTGTTAGGGTTCGGGCTAGGGTTAGGGTTAGGGGACGGGGACGGTTTAGGGACCAGTTGAGGGTACGACAACACTTTATGGGGAGCGTGCGTGTGAGGGCGCATGTTAGTGTTAGCGTACGGGTTAGGATTAGGGGACGGGTGAGGGTCAGGCTTCGAGGAAGTGTTAGCGTTAGGGTTAGGGCTATGGTTAGAGTTAGGGGACGGGGACTGTTTAGGGTCCAGGTGAGGGTACGACAACGCTCTTGGGGGAGCGTGCGCATGAGGGCACGGGTTAGTGTTAGCGTACGGGTTAGGATTAGGGGACGGGTGAGTGTCATGCATCGGGGAAGGGTTAGGGTTAGGGTTCGGGCTAGGGTTAGGGTTAGGGGATTGGGACGGTTTAGGGTCCAAGTGAGGGTACGACAACGCTTTAGGGGGAGCATGCGTGTGAGGGCGCGGGTAGTGTTAGCGTACGGGTTAGGATTAGGGGACGGCTGAGTGTCAGGCTTCGGGGAAAGGTTAGGGTTAGGGTTCGGGCTAGGGTTCGGGTTAGGGGATGGGAACGGTTTCGGGTCCAGGTGAGGGTACGACAACGCTTTAGGGGGAGCGTGCGTGTGAGGGCGTGGGTTAGTGTTAGCGTGAGTGTTAGGATTACGGGACGTGTGAGGGTCAGACTTCGGGGAAGGGTTAGGGTTAGGGTTAAGGCTAGGGTTAGGGTTAGGGGACGGGGACGGTTTAGGTTCCAGGTGAGGGTAGGACAACACTTTAGGGGGAGCGTGCGTGTGAGGGCACGGGTTAGTGTTAATGTCCGGGTTAGGATTAGGGGACGGGTGAGGGTCAGGCTTAGGCGAAGGGTTAGTGTTAGGGTTCGGGATACTGTTAGGGTTAGGGGACGGGGACGGTTTAGGATCTAGATGAGGGTACGACAACACTTTAGGGGGAGCGTGCGTGTGAAGGTGCGGGTTAGTGGTAACGTACGGTTTAGGATTAGGGGACGGGTGATGGTCAGGCCTCGGGGAAGGGTTAGTGTTAGGGTTCAGGCTAGGGTTAGGGTTAGGGGACGGGGACGGTTTAGGGTCCAGTTGAGGGTACGACAACGCTTTAGGGGGAGCATGCGTGTGAGGGCGCGGGTTAGTGTTAGCGTACGGGTTAGGTTTAGGGGACGAGTGAGGGTCAGGCTTCGGGGAAAGGTTTAGGGTTAGGGTTCGGGCTAGGGTTAGGATTAGGGGACGGGGACGGGGACGGTTTAGGGTCCAGGTGAGGGTACGACAACGCTTTAGGGGGCGCATGCATGTGAGGGCGCGGGTTAGTGTTAGGGTACGGGTTAGGTTTAGGGGACGGGTGAGGTTCAGGCTTCGGGGAAGTGGTAGGGTTAGGGTTAGGGCTAGGGGTAGGGTTAGGGGACGGGGACGGTTTAGGGTTCAGGTGAGTGTACGACAACGCTTTAGGGGGACGTGCGTGTGAGGGCGTGGGTTAGTGTTAGCGTACAGGTTAGGATTAGGGGACGTTTGAGGGTTAGGCTTCGGGGAAGGGTTAGGGTTAGGTTCCGGCCTAGCATTAGGGTTAGGGGACGGGGAAGGTTTAGGGTCCAGGTGAGGGTACGACAACGCTTTAGGGTGAGCGTGCGTGTGAGCGCGCGGGTTAGTGTTTGAGCACGGGTTAGGATTAGGAGACGGGTGATGGTCAGGCCTGGGGGAAAGGTTAGGGTTAGGTTCGGGCTAGGGTTAGGGTTATGGGACGGATATGGTTTAGGGTCCATTTGAGGGTACGACAACGCTTTAGGGGGAGCGTGCGTGTGAGGGCGTGGGTTAGTGTTAGCGTATGGATTAGGATTAGGGGACGGGTGAGGGTCAGGGTTCGGGGAAGTGTTAGATTTAGGGTTCAGGCTAGGGTTAGGGGTAGGGGACGGGGACGGTTTAGGGTTCAGGTGAGGGTACGACAACGCTTTAGGGCGAGCGTGCGTGTGAGGGCGTGGGTTAGTGTTAGCGTACGGGTTAGGATTAGGGGACGGGTGAGGGTCAGTCCTTGGGGAAGGGTTAGGGTTAGGGTTCGGGCTAGGGTTAGGGATAGGGGACTGGGACTGTTTAGGGTCCAGGTCAGGGTACGACAAAGCTTTAGGGTGAGCGTGCGTGTGAGGGCGCTGGTAGTGTTTGAGCACGGGTTAGGATTAGGGGAAGGGTGATGGTCAGGCCTCGGGGAAGGGTTAGGTTTAGGTTCGGGCTAGGGTTAGGGTTATGGGACAGGGATGGTTTAGGGTCCAGTTGAGGGTACGACATCGCTTTAGGGGGAGCGTGCGTGTGAGGGCGTGGGTTAGTGTTAGTGTACGGGTTAGGATGAGGGGACGGGTGAGTTTCAGGCTTCGGGGAAGGGTTAGGGTTAGGGTTTGGGCTAGGGTTAGGGTTAGGGGACGGGGACGGTTTAGGGTCCAGGTGAGGGTACGACAAGTCTTTAGGGGGAATGTGCGTGTGCCGGCGCGGGTTAGTGTTAGCGTACGGGTTAGTATTAGGGGACGGGTGAGGGTCAGGGTTCGGAGAAGTGTTAGGGTTAGGGTTCGGGCTAGGGATAGGGTTAGGGGACGGGGACAGTTTAGGGTCTAGATGAGGGTACGACAACACTTTAGGGTGAGCGTCAGTGTGAGGGCGAGGGTTAGTGTTAGCGTACGGGTTAGGATTAGAGGACGGGTGAGGGTCAGGCTTCAGCGAAGTGTTAGTGTTAGTGTTCGGGCTAGGGTTAGGGTTAGAGGACGGGGACGGTTTAGGGTCCATGTGAGGGTACGACAACACTTTAGGGGGAGCGTGCGTGTGAGGGCGCGTGTTAGTGTTAGCGTACGGGTTAGAATTAGGGGACGGGTGAGGGTCAGGCCTCGGGGAAGTGTTAGCATTAGGGTTCGGGCTAGGGTTAGGGTTAAGGGACGGGGACGGTTCAGGGTCCAGGTGAGGGTACAATAAGTCTTTAGGGGGAGTGTGCGTGTGAGGGCGCGGGTTAGTGTAAGCGTACGGGTTAGGATTAGGGGACGGGTGAGGGTAAGGCTTCGGCTAAGGGTTAGGGTTAGGGTTCGGGCTAGGGTTAGAGTTAGGGGACGGGGACGGTTTAGGGTCCAGGTGAGGGTACGACAACGCTTTACGGGGAGCGTGCGTGTGAGGGCGCGGGTTAGTGTTAGCGTACGGGTTAGGATTAGGGGACAGGTGAGGGTCAGGCTTCGGGGAAGGGTTAGTGTTAGGGTTCGGGCTAGGGTTAGGGTTAGGGGACGGGGACGGTTTAGGGACCAGTTGAGGGTACGACAACACTTTAGGGTGAGCGTGAGTGTGAGGGCGCGGGTTAGTGTAACCGTATGGGTTAGGATTAGGGGACGGGTGAGGGTCAGGCTTCGGGGAAGGGTTAGGGTTAGGGTTCGGGCTAGGGTTAGGGTTTGGGGACGGGGACGGATTAGGGTCCAGGTGAGGGTACGACAACACTTTATGGGGAGCGTGCGAGTGAGGGCGCGGGTTAGTGTTAGCGTACCGGTTAGGATTAGGGGACGGGTGATGGTCAGCCCTCGGGGAAGTGTTAGGGTTAGGGTTCGGGCTACGGTTAGGGTCAGGGGACGGGGATGGTTTAGGGTCCAGTTGAGGGTACGACAATGCTTTACGGGGAGTCTGCGTGTGAGGGCGCATGTTAGTGTTAGCGTACGGGTTAGGATTAGGGGATGGGAGAGCGTCAGGTTTCGGCGAACGGTTAGGGTTAGGGTTCGGGCTAGGGTTAGGGTTAGGGGACTGGTACGTTTAGGGTCCAGGTCAGGGTACGAGAAGTCTTTAGGGGGAGTGTGCGTGTGCAGGCGCGGGTTAGTGTTAGCGTACGGGTTAGGAGTAGGGGACGGGTGAGGGTAAGGCTTCGGGAAAGGTTTAAGGTTAGGGTTCGGGCTAGGGTTAGGGTTAGGGGACGGGGACGGTTTAGGGTCCAGGTGAGGGTACGACAACGCTTTAGGGGGAGCGTGCGTGTGACGGCGCGGTTTAGTGTTAGCGTACGGGTTAGGAATAGGGGACGGGTGAGGGTCAGGCTTCGGGGAAGGGTTAGGGTTAGGGTCCGGGCTAGGGTTAGGGTTAGGGGACGGGGACGGTTTAGGGTCCAGATGAGGGTACGACAACACTTTAGGGGGAGCGTGCGTGTGAGGGCGCGGGTTAGTGTTAGTGTACGGGTTAGGATGAGGGGATGGGTCAGGGTCAGGCGTCGGGGAAGGGTTAGGGTTAGGGTTCGGGCTAGGGTTAGGGTTATGGGACGGGGACGGTTTAGGGTCCAGGTGAGGGTACGTCAACGCTTAAGGGCGAGCGTGCGTGTGAGGGTGCAGGTTAGTGTTAGCGTACGGTTTAGGATTAGGGCACGGGTCAGGGTCAGGCTTCGGGGAAGGGTTAGGGTTAGGGTTCGGTCTAGGGTTAGGGTTTGGGGACGGGGACGGTTTAGGGTCCAGGTGAGGGTACGACAAGTCTTTAGGGGGAGTATGCGTGTGCGGGCGCGGGTAAGTGTAAGCGTACGGGTTAGGATTAGGGGACGGGTGAGGGTAAGGCTTCGGGGAAGGGTTAGGGTTAGGGTTCGGGCTAGGGTTAGTGTTAGGGGACGGGGACGGTTTAGGGTCCAGGTGAGGGTACGACAACGCTTTAGGGGGAGCGTGCGTGTGAGGGCGCGGGTTAGTGTTAGCGTAAGGGTTAGGATTGGGGACGGGTGAGGGTCAGGCTTCAGGAAATGGTTAGGGTTAGGGTTTGGGCTAGGGTTAGGGTTAGGTGACGGGGACGGTTTAGGGTTCATGTGACGGTACGATAACGCTTTAGGGGGAGCGTGCGTGTGAGGGCGCGTGTTAGCGTTAGCGTACGGTGTAGAATTAGGGGACGGATGAGGGTCAGGCTTCGGGGAAGGGTTAGGGTTAGGGTTCGGGCTAGGGTTAGGGTTAGGGGACGGGGACGGTTTAGGGTCCAGATGAGGGTACGACAACACTTTAGGGTGAGCGTGAGTGTGAGGGCGCGGGTTAGTGTTAACGTACGGGTTAGGATTAGGGGACGGGTGAGGGTCAGGCTTCGGGGAAGGGTTAGGGTTCGGGCTAGGGTTAGGGTTAGGGGACGGGGACGGATTAGGGTCCAGGTGAGGGTACGACAACGCTTTATGGGGAGCGTGCGTGTGAGGGCACGGGTTAGTGTTAGCGTACCGGTGGGGATTAGGGGACGGGTGATGGTCAGCCCTCGGGGAAGTGTTAGGGTTTGGGTTCGGGCTAGGGTTAGGGTTAGGGGACGGGGATGGTTTAGGGTCCAGTTGAGGGTACGACAATGCTTTACGGGGAGCCTGCGTGTGAGGGCGCATGTTAGTGTTAGCGTACGGGTTAGGATTAGGGGATGGGAGAGGGTCAGGCTTCGGGGAAGTGGTAGGGTTAGGGTTCGGGCTAGGGTTAGGGTTAGGGGACTGGTACGTTTAGGGTCCAGGTCAGGGTACGACAAGTCTTTAGGGGGAGTGTGCGTGTGCAGGCGCGGGTTAGTGTTAGCGTACGGGTTAGGAGTAAGGGACGGGTGAGGGTAAGCCTTCGGGGAAGGGTTAAGGTTAGGGTTCGGGCTAGGGTTAGGGTTAGGGGACGGGGACGGTTTAGGGTCCAGGTGAGGGTACGACAACGCTTTAGGGGGAGCGGGCGTGTGAGGGCGCGGGTTAGTGTTAGCGTACGGGTTAGGATTAGGGGACGGGTGAGGGTCAGGCTTCGGGGAAGGGTTAGGGTTAGGGTTCGGGCTAGGGTTAGGGTTAGGGGACGGGGATGGTTTAGGGGCCAGATGAGGGTACGACAACACTTTAGGGTGAGCGTGAGTGTGAGGGCGCGGGTTAGTGTTACCGTACGGGTTAGGATTAGGGGACGGGTGAGGGTCAGGCTTCGGGGAAGGGTTAGGGTTAGGGTTCGGGGTAGGGTTAGGGCTAGGGGACGGAGACGGATTAGGGACCAGGTGAGGGTACGACAACGCTTTAGGGGGAGCGTGCGTGTGAGGGCGCTGGTTAGTGTTAGCGTACGGTTTAGGATTAGGGCACGCGTCAGGGTCAGGCTTCGGGGAAGGGTTAGGGTTAGGGTTCGGGCTAGGGTTAGGGTTAGGGGACGGGGACGGTTTAGGGGCCAGGTGAGGGTTCGTGAAGTCTTTAGGGGGAGTGTGCGTGTGTGGGCGCGGGTTAGTGTTAGCGTACGGGTTAGGAGTAGGGAACGGGAGAGGGTAAGGCTTCGGGGAAGGGTTAGGGTTAGGGTTCGGGCAAGGGTTAGGGGATGGGGACGGTTTAGGGTCCAGGTGAGGGTACGACAACGCTTTAGGGGGAGCGTTCGTGTGAGGGCGCGGGTCAGTGTTAGCGTACGGGTTAGGATTAGGGTACGGGTGAGGGTCAGGCCCTGGGGAAGTGTTACGTTAGTGTTCGGGCTAGGGTTAGGGTTAGGGGATGGGGACGGTTTAGGGTCCAGGTGAGGGTACGACAAGTCTTTAGGGGGAGTGTGCGTGTGCGGGCGCGGGTTAGTGTTAGTGTACGGGTTAGGATGAGGGGTCGGGTGAGGGTCAGGCTTCGGGGAAGGGTTACGGTTAGGGTTCGGGCTAGGGTTAGGGTTATGGGACGGGGACGGTTTAGGGTCCAGGTGAGGGTACGACAACACTTAAGGGGGAGCGTGCGTGTGAGGGCGCGGTTTAGTGTTAGCGTACGGTTTAGGATTAGGGCTCGGGTCAGGGTCAGGATTCGGAGAAGGGTTAGGATTAGGGTTCGGGCTAGGGTTAGGGTTAGGGGACGGGGACGGTTTAGGGTCCAGGTGAGGGTACGACAAGTCTTTAGGGGGAGTGTGCGTGTGCGGGCGCGGGTTAGTGTTAGCGTACGGGTTAGGATTAGGGGACGGGTGAGGGTAAGGCTTCGGGGAAGGGTTAGGGTTAGGGTTCGGGCTAGGGTTAGGGTTAGGGGACGGGGACGGTTTAGGGTCCAGGTGTCGGTACGACAACGCTTTAGGGGGAGCGTGCGTGTGAGGGCGCGGGTTAGTGTTAGCGTACGGGTTAGGATGAGGGGACTGGTGAGGGTCAGGCTTCGGGGAAGGGTTAGGGTTAGGGTTCGGCCTAGGGTTAGGGTTAGGGGACGGGGACGGTTTAGGGTCCAGATGAGGGTACGACAACACTTTAGGGTGAGCGTGCGTGTGAGGGCGCGGGTTAGTGTTAGCGTACGGGTTAGGATTAGGGGACGGGTGAGGGTTAGGCCTGGGGGAAAGGTTAGGGTTAGGTTCGGGCTAGGGTTAGGCTTATGGGACGGATATGGTTTAGGGTCCATTTGAGGGTACGACAACGCTTTAGGGGGAGCGTGCGTGTGAGGGCGTGGGTTAGTGTTAGCGTACGGATTAGGATTAGGGGACGGGTGAGGGTCAGGGTTCGGGGAAGTGTTAGGTTTAGGGTTCGGGCTAGGGTTAGGGGTAGGGGACAGGGATGGTTTAGGGTCCAGTTGAGGGTACAACGCTTTAGGGGGAGCGTGCGTGTGAGGGCGTGGATTAGTGTTAGCGTATGGGTTAGGATTAGGGGACGGGTGAGTGTCAGGCTTCGGGGAAGGGTTAGGGTTAGGGTTCGGGCTAGGGTTAGGGTTAGGGGACGGGGACGGTTTAGGGACCAGTTGAGGGTACGACAACACTTTATGGGGAGCGTGAGTGTGAGGGCGCATGTTAGTGTTAGCGTACGGGTTAGGATTAGGGGACGGGTGAGGGTCAGGCTTCGAGGAAGGGTTAGCGTTAGGGTTAGGGCTATGGTTAGAGTTAGGGGACGGGGACTGTTTAGGGTCCAGGTGAGGGTACGACAACGCTCTTGGGGGAGCGTGCGCATGAGGGCACGGGTTAGTGTTAGCGTACAGGTTAGGATTAGGGGACGGGTGAGTGTCATGCATCGGGGAAGGGTTAGGGTTAGGGTTCAGGCTAGGGTTAGGGTTAGGGGATTGGGACGGTTTAGGGTCCAAGTGAGGGTACGACAACGCTTTAGGGGGAGCATGCGTGTGAGGGCGCGGGTAGTGTTAGCGTACGGGTTAGGATTAGGGGACGGCTGAGTGTCAGGCTTCGGGGAAAGGTTAGGGTTAGGGTTCGGGCTAGGGTTCGGGTTAGGGGACGGGAACGGTTTCGGGTCCAGGTGAGGGTACGACAACGCTTTAGGGGGAGCGTGCGTGTGAGGGCGTGGGTTAGTGTTAGCGTGAGTGTTAGGATTAGGGGACGTGTGAGGGTCAGACTTCGGGGAAGGGTTAGGGTTAGGGTTAAGGCTAGGGTTAGGGTTAGGGGACGGGGACGGTTTAGGTTCCAGGTGAGGGTAGGACAACACTTTAGGGGGAGCGTGCGTGTGAGGGCACGGGTTAGTGTTAACGTCCGGGTTAGGATTAGGGGACGGGTGAGGGTCAGGCTTACGCGAAGGGTTAGTGTTAGGGTTCGGGCTACTGTTAGGGTTAGGGGACAGGGACGGTTTAGGATCTAGATGAGGGTACGACAACACTTTAGGGGGAGCGTGCGTGTGAAGGCGCGGGTTAGTGGTAACGTACGGTTTAGGATTAGGGGACGGGTGATGGTCAGGCCTCGGGGAAGGGTTAGTGTTAGGGTTCAGGCTAGGGTTAGGGTTAGGGGACGGGGATGGTTTAGGGTCCAGTTGAGGGTACGACAACGCTTTAGGGGGAGCATGCGTGTGAGGGCGCGGGTTAGTGTTAGCGTACGGGTTAGGTTTAGGGGACGAGTGAGGGTCAGGCTTCGGGGGAAGGTTTAGGGTTAGGGTTCGGGCTAGGGTTAGGGTTAGGGGACGGGGACGTTTTAGGGTCCAGATGAGGGTACGACAACACTTTAGGGTGAGCGTGAGTGTGAGGGCGCGGGTTAGTGTTAGGGTACGGGTGAGGATTAGGGGACGGGTGAGGGTTAGGCTTCGGGGAAGGGTTAGGGTTAGGGTTCGGGCTAGGGTTAGGGTTAGGGAACGAGGACGATTTAGGGTCAAGGTGAGAGTACGACAACGCTTTAGGGTGAGCATGCGTTTGAGGGCGCGGGTTAGCGTTAGCGTACGGGTTAGGATTAGGCAACGGGTGAGGGTCAGGCTTCGGGGAAGGGTTAGGTTTAGGGTTCGGGCTAGGGTTAGGGTTAGGGGACGGGGACGGTTTAGGGTCTAGATGAGGGTACGACAACACTTTAGTGTGAGCGTGAGTGTGAGGGAGAGGGTTAGTGTTAGCGTACGGGTTAGGATTAGGGGACGGGTGAGGGTCAGGCTTCGGGGAAGTGTTAGGTTTAGGGTTCGGGCTTGGGTTAGGGTTAGGGGACGGGGACGGTTTAGGGTCCAGCTGAGGGTACGACAACGCTTAAGGGGGAGTGTGTGTGTGAGGGCGCGGGTTAGTGTTAGCGTACGGGTTAGGATTAGGGGACGGGTGAGGGTCAGGCTTCGGGGAAGGGTTAGGGTTAGGGTTCGGGCTAGGGTTAGGGTTAGGGGACGGGGACAGTTTAGGGTGCAGGTGAGGGTACGACAACGCTTTAGGTTCAGCATGCGTCTGAGGGCGTGGGTTAGTCTTACCGTACGGGTTTGGAATAGGGGACGGGTGAGGGTCAGGCTTCGGGGAAGGGTTAGGTTAGTGTTCGGGCTAGGGTTAGGGGAGGGGACAGTATAGGGTCCAGGTGAGGGTACGACAATGCTTTAGTGGGAGCGTGCGTGTGAGGGCGGGGGTTAGTGTTAGCGTACGGGTTAGGATTAGGGGACGGGTGAGGGTCAGTCCTTGGGGAAGGGTTAGGGTTAGGGTTCGGGCTAGGGTTAGGGATAGGGGACTGGGACTGTTTAGGGTCCAGGTCAGGGTACGACAAAGCTTTAGGGTGAGCGTGCGTGTGAGGGCGCGGGTAGTGTTTGAGCACGGGTTAGGATTAGGGGAAGGGTGATGGTCAGGCCTCGGGGAAGGGTTAGGTTTAGGTTCGGGCTAGGGTTAGGGTTATGGGACAGGGATGGTTTAGGGTCCAGTTGAGGGTACGACATCGCTTTAGGGGGAGCGTGCGTGTGAGGGCGTGGGTTAGTGTTAGTGTACGGGTTAGGATGAGGGGACGGGTGAGTTTCAGGCTTCGGGGAAGGGTTAGGGTTAGGGTTTGGGCTAGGGTTAGGGTTAGGGGACGGGGACGGTTTAGGGTCCAGGTGAGGGTACGACAAGTCTTTAGGGGGAATGTGCGTGTGCCGGCGCGGGTTAGTGTTAGCGTACGTGTTAGTATTAGGGGACGGGTGAGGGTCAGGGTTCGGAGAAGTGTTAGGGTTAGGGTTCGGGCTAGGGATAGGGTTAGGGGACGGGGACAGTTTAGGGTCTAGATGAGGGTACGACAACACTTTAGGGTGAGCGTCAGTGTGAGGGCGAGGGTTAGTGTTAGCGTACGGGTTAGGATTAGAGGACGGGTGAGGGTCAGGCTTCAGCGAAGTGTTAGTGTTAGTGTTCGGGCTAGGGTTAGGGTTAGAGGACGGGGACGGTTTAGGGTCCATGTGAGGGTACGACAACACTTTAGGGGGAGCGTGCGTGTGAGGGCGCGTGTTAGTGTTAGCGTACGGGTTAGGATTAGGGGACGGGTGAGGGTCAGGCTTCGGAGAAGAGTTACGGTTAGGGTTTGGGATAGGGTTAGGGTTAGGGGACTGGGACGGTTTACGGTCCAAGTCAGGGTACGACAACGCTTTAGGGGGAGCGGGCGTGTGAGGGCGCGGGTTACTGTTTGCGTACGGGTTAGGATTAGGGGACGGGTGAGGTTCAGGCTTCAGGGAAGGGTTACTGTTAGGGTTCGGGATATGGTTAGGGTTAGGGGACTGGGACGGTTTAGGGTACATGTCAGGGTACGACAGCGCTTTAGGCGGAGCGCGCGTGTGAGGGCACGGGTTAGTGTTTGCTTACGGGTTAGGATTAGGTAACGGGTGTGGGTCAGGCTTCGGGGAAGGGTTAGGGTTAGGGTTCGGGCTAGGGTTAGGGGTAGGGGACAGGGATGGTTTAGGGTCCAGTTGAGGGTACAACAACGCTTTAGGGGGAGCGTGCCTGTGAGGGCGTGGGTCAATGTTAGCGTATGTGTTAGGATTAGGGGACGGGTGAGGGTCAGGCCTCGGGGAAGTGTTAGTGTTAGGGTTCGGGCTAGGGTTAGGGTTAGGGGACGGGGACGGTTTAGGGACCAGTTGAGGGTACGACAACACTTTATGGGGAGCGTGCGTGTGAGGGCGCATGTTAGTGTTAGCGTACGGGTTAGGATTAGGGGACGGGTGAGGGTCAGGCTTCGAGGAAGTGTTAGCGTTAGGGTTAGGGCTATGGTTAGAGTTAGGGGACGGGGACTGTTTAGGGTCCAGGTGAGGGTACGACAACGCTCTTGGGGGAGCGTGCGCATGAGGGCACGGGTTAGTGTTAGCGTACGGGTTAGGATTAGGGGACGGGTGAGTGTCATGCATCGGGGAAGGGTTAGGGTTAGGGTTCGGGCTAGGGTTAGGGTTAGGGGATTGGGACGGTTTAGGGTCCAAGTGAGGGTACGACAACGCTTTAGGGGGAGCATGCGTGTGAGGGCGCGGGTAGTGTTAGCGTACGGGTTAGGATTAGGGGACGGCTGAGTGTCAGGCTTCGGGGAAAGGTTAGGGTTAGGGTTCGGGCTAGGGTTCGGGTTAGGGGATGGGAACGGTTTCGGGTCCAGGTGAGGGTACGACAACGCTTTAGGGGGAGCGTGCGTGTGAGGGCGTGGGTTAGTGTTAGCGTGAGTGTTAGGATTACGGGACGTGTGAGGGTCAGACTTCGGGGAAGGGTTAGGGTTAGGGTTAAGGCTAGGGTTAGGGTTAGGGGACGGGGACGGTTTAGGTTCCAGGTGAGAGTAGGACAACACTTTAGGGGGAGCGTGCGTGTGAGGGCACGGGTTAGTGTTAATGTCCGGGTTAGGATTAGGGGACGGGTGAGGGTCAGGCTTAGGCGAAGGGTTAGTGTTAGGGTTCGGGATACTGTTAGGGTTAGGGGACGGGGACGGTTTAGGATCTAGATGAGGGTACGACAACACTTTAGGGGGAGCGTGCGTGTGAAGGTGCGGGTTAGTGGTAACGTACGGTTTAGGATTAGGGGACGGGTGATGGTCAGGCCTCGGGGAAGGGTTAGTGTTAGGGTTCAGGCTAGGGTTAGGGTTAGGGGACGGGGACGGTTTAGGGTCCAGTTGAGGGTACGACAACGCTTTAGGGGGAGCATGCGTGTGAGGGCGCGGGTTAGTGTTAGCGTACGGGTTAGGTTTAGGGGACGAGTCAGGGTCAGGCTTCGGGGAAAGGTTTAGGGTTAGGGTTCGGGCTAGGGTTAGGATTAGGGGACGGGGACGGGGACGGTTTAGGGTCCAGGTGAGGGTACGACGCTTTAGGGGGCGCATGCATGTGAGGGCGCGGGTTAGTGTTAGGGTACGGGTTAGGATTAGGGGACGGGTGAGGTTCAGGCTTCGGGGAAGTGGTAGGGTTAGGGTTAGGGCTAGGGGTAGTGTTAGGGGACGGGGACGGTTTAGGGTTCAGGTGAGGGTACGACAACGCTTTAGGGGGACGTGCGTGTGAGGGCGTGGGTTAGTGTTAGCGTACAGGTTAGGATTAGGGGACGTTTGAGGGTTAGGCTTCGGGGAAGGGTTAGGGTTAGGTTCCGGCCTAGCATTAGGGTTAGGGGACGGGGAAGGTTTAGGGTCCAGGTTAGGGTACGACAACGCTTTAGGGTGAGCGTGCGTGTGAGCGCGCGGGTTAGTGTTTGAGCACGGGTTAGGATTAGGAGACGGGTGATGGTCAGGCCTGGGGGAAAGGTTAGGGTTAGGTTCGGGCTAGGGTTAGGGTTATGGGACGGATATGGTTTAGGGTCCATTTGAGGGTACGACAACGCTTTAGGGGGAGCGTGCGTGTGAGGGCGTGGGTTAGTGTTAGCGTATGGATTAGGATTAGGGGACGGGTGAGGGTCAGGGTTCGGGGAAGTGTTAGGTTTAGGGTTCAGGCTAGGGTTAGGGGTAGGGGACGGGGACGGTTTAGGGTTCAGGTGAGGGTACGACAACGCTTTAGGGCGAGCGTGCGTGTGAGGGCGTGGGTTAGTGTTAGCGTACGGGTTAGGATTAGGGGACGGGTGAGGGTCAGTCCTTGGGGAAGGGTTAGGGTTAGGGTTCGGGCTAGGGTTAGGGATAGGGGACTGGGACTGTTTAGGGTCCAGGTCAGGGTACGACAAAGCTTTAGGGTGAGCGTGCGTGTGAGGGCGCTGGTAGTGTTTGAGCACGGGTTAGGATTAGGGGAAGGGTGATGGTCAGGCCTCGGGGAAGGGTTAGGTTTAGGTTCGGGCTAGGGTTAGGGTTATGGGACAGGGATGGTTTAGGGTCCAGTTGAGGGTACGACATCGCTTTAGGGGGAGCGTGCGTGTGAGGGCGTGGGTTAGTGTTAGTGTACGGGTTAGGATGAGGGGACGGGTGAGTTTCAGGCTTCGGGGAAGGGTTAGGGTTAGGGTTTGGGCTAGGGTTAGGGTTAGGGGACGGGGACGGTTTAGGGTCCAGGTGAGGGTACGACAAGTCTTTAGGGGGAATGTGCGTGTGCCGGCGCGGGTTAGTGTTAGCGTACGGGTTAGTATTAGGGGACGGGTGAGGGTCAGGGTTCGGAGAAGTGTTAGGGTTAGGGTTCGGGCTAGGGATAGGGTTAGGGGACGGGGACAGTTTAGGGTCTAGATGAGGGTACGACAACACTTTAGGGTGAGCGTCAGTGTGAGGGCGAGGGTTAGTGTTAGAGTACGGGTTAGGATTAGAGGACGGGTGAGGGTCAGGCTTCAGCGAAGTGTTAGTGTTAGTGTTCGGGCTAGGGTTAGGGTTAGAGGACGGGGACGGTTTAGGGTCCATGTGAGGGTACGACAACACTTTAGGGGGAGCGTGCGTGTGAGGGCGCGTGTTAGTGTTAGCGTACGGGTTAGAATTAGGGGACGGGTGAGGGTCAGGCCTCGGGGAAGTGTTAGCATTAGGGTTCGGGCTAGGGTTAGGGTTAAGGGACGGGGACGGTTCAGGGTCCAGGTGAGGGTACAATAAGTCTTTAGGGGGAGTGTGCGTGTGAGGGCGCGGGTTAGTGTAAGCGTACGGGTTAGGATTAGGGGACGGGTGAGGGTAAGGCTTCGGCTAAGGGTTAGGGTTAGGGTTCGGGCTAGGGTTAGAGTTAGGGGACGGGGACGGTTTAGGGTCCAGGTGAGGGTACGACAACGCTTTACGGGGAGCGTGCGTGTGAGGGCGCGGGTTAGTGTTAGCGTACGGGTTAGGATTAGGGGACAGGTGAGGGTCAGGCTTCGGGGAAGGGTTAGTGTTAGGGTTCGGGCTAGGGTTAGGGTTAGGGGACGGGGACGGTTTAGGGTCCAGATGAGGGTACGACAACACTTTAGGGTGAGCGTGAGTGTGAGGGCGCGGGTTAGTGTAACCGTATGGGTTAGGATTAGGGGACGGGTGAGGGTCAGGCTTCGGGGAAGGGTTAGGGTTAGGGTTCGGGCTAGGGTTAGGGTTTGGGGACGGGGACGGATTAGGGTCCAGGTGAGGGTACGACAACACTTTATGGGGAGCATGCGAGTGAGGGCGCGGGTTAGTGTTAGCGTACCGGTTAGGATTAGGGGACGGGTGATGGTCAGCCCTCGGGGAAGTGTTAGGGTTAGGGTTCGGGCTACGGTTAGGGTCAGGGGACGGGGATGGTTTAGGGTCCAGTTGAGGGTACGACAATGCTTTACGGGGAGTCTGCGTGTGAGGGCGCATGTTAGTGTTAGCGTACGGGTTAGGATTAGGGGATGGGAGAGCGTCAGGTTTCGGCGAACGGTTAGGGTTAGGGTTCGGGCTAGGGTTAGGGTTAGGGGACTGGTACGTTTAGGGTCCAGGTCAGGGTACGAGAAGTCTTTAGGGGGAGTGTGCGTGTGCAGGCGCGGGTTAGTGTTAGCGTACGGGTTAGGAGTAGGGGACGGGTGAGGGTAAGGCTTCGGGAAAGGTTTAAGGTTAGGGTTCGGGCTAGGGTTAGGGTTAGGGGACGGGGACGGTTTAGGGTCCAGGTGAGGGTACGACAACGCTTTAGGGGGAGCGTGCGTGTGAGGGCGCGGTTTAGTGTTAGCGTACGGGTTAGGAATAGGGGACGGGTGAGGGTCAGGCTTCGGGGAAGGGTTAGGGTTAGGGTCCGGGCTAGGGTTAGGGTTAGGGGACGGGGACGGTTTAGGGTCCAGATGAGGGTACGACAACACTTTAGGGGGAGCGTGCGTGTGAGGGCGCGGGTTAGTGTTAGTGTACGGGTTAGGATGAGGGGATGGGTGAGGGTCAGGCGTCGGGGAAGGGTTAGGGTTAGGGTTCGGGCTAGGGTTAGGGTTATGGGACGGGGACGGTTTAGGGTCCAGGTGAGGGTACGTCAACGCTTAAGGGAGAGCGTGCGTGTGAGGGTGCAGGTTAGTGTTAGCGTACGGTTTAGGATTAGGGCACGGGTCAGGGTCAGGCTTCGGGGAAGGGTTAGGTTTAGGGTTCGGTCTAGGGTTAGGGTTTGGGGACGGGGACGGTTTAGGGTCCAGGTGAGGGTACGACAAGTCTTTAGGGGGAGTATGCGTGTGCGGGCGCGGGTAAGTGTAAGCGTACGGGTTAGGATTAGGGGACGGGTGAGGGTAAGGCTTCGGGGAAGGGTTAGGGTTAGGGTTCGGGCTAGGGTTAGTGTTAGGGGACGGGGACGGTTTAGGGTCCAGGTGAGGGTACGACAACGCTTTACGGGGAGCGTGCGTGTGAGGGCGCGGTTTAGTGTTAGCGTAAGGGTTAGGATTGGGGACGGGTGAGGGTCAGGCTTCAGGAAATGGTTAGGGTTAGGGTTTGGGCTAGGGTTAGGGTTAGGTGACGGGGACGGTTTAGGGTTCATGTGACGGTACGATAACGCTTTAGGGGGAGCGTGCGTGTGAGGGCGCGTGTTAGCGTTAGCGTACGGTGTAGAATTAGGGGACGGGTGAGGGTCAGGCTTCAGGGAATGGTTAGGGTTAGGGTTCGGGCTAGGGTTAGGGTTAGGGGAAGGGGACGGTTTAGGGTCCAGGTGAGGGTACAACAACGCTTTAGGTTGAGCATGCGTCTGAGGGCGCGGGTTAGTGTTAGCGTACGGGTTAGGATTAGGGGACGGGTGAGGGTCAGGCTTCGGGGAAGGGTTAGGTTTAGGGTTCGGGCTAGGGTTAGGGTTAGGGGACGAGGACGATTTAGAGACAAGCTGAGTGTACGACAACGCTTTAGGGTGAACGTGCGTGTGAGGGCGCGGGATAGTGTTAGCGTACGGCTTAGGATTAGGGTTCGGATGAGGGTCAGGCTTCGGGGAAGTGTTAGGATTAGGGTTCGGGCTAGGGTTAGGGTTAGGGGACGGGGACGGTTTAGGGTCTAGATGAGGGTACGACAACACTTTATGGTGAGCGTGAGTGTGAGGGCGCGGGTTAGTGTTAACGTACGGGTTAGGATTACGGGACGGGTGAGGGTCAAGCTTCGGCGAAGTATTAGTGTTAGGGTTCAGCCTAGGGTTACGGTTAGAGGACGGGGACGGTTTAGGGTCCATGTGAGGGTACGAAAACGCTTTAGGGGGAGCGGGTGTTTGAGGGCGCGGGTTAGTGTTTGCGCACGGGTTAGGATTAGGTGACGGGTGAGGGTCAGTCTTCGGGGAATGGTTAGGGTTAGGGTTCGGGCTAGGGTTAGGGTTAGGGGACGGGGACGGTTTAGGGTCCAGGTGAGGGTACGACAACGCTTTAGGTTGAGCATGCATCTGAGGGCGCAGGTTAGTGTTACTGTACGGGTTAGGATTAGGGGACGGGTGAGGGTCAGGGTTCGGGGAAGGGTTAGGGTTAGGGTTCGGGCTAGGGAGAGGGTAGGGGAAGGGGATGGTTTAGGGTCCAGTTGAGGGTACGACAACGCTTTAGGGGGAGCGTGCGTGTGAGGGCGTGGGTTAGTGTTAGCGTATGGGTTAGGATTAGGGGACGGGTGAGAGTCAGGCCTCGGGGAAGTGTTAGCGTTAGGGTTCGGGCTAGGGTTAGGGTTAAGGGACGGGGACGGTTCAGGGTCCAGGTGAGGGTACAACAAGTCTTTAGGGGGAGTGTGCGTGTGAGGGCGCGGGTTAGTGTAAGCGTACGGGTTAGGATTAGGGGACGGGTGAGGGTAAGGCTTCGGCTAAGGGATAGGGTTAGGGTTCGGGCTAGGGTTAGGGTTAGGGGACGGGGACGGTTTAGGGTCCAGGTGAGGGTACGACAACGCTTTACGGGGAGCGTGCGTGTGAGGGCGCGGGTTAGTGTTAGCGTACGGGTTAGGATTAGGGGACGGATGAGGGTCAGGCTTCGGGGAAGGGTTAGGGTTAGGGTTCGGGCTAGGGTTAGGGTTAGGGGACGGGGACGGTTTAGGGTCCAGATGAGGGTACGACAACACTTTAGGGTGAGCGTGAGTGTGAGGGCGCGGGTTAGTGTTAACGTACGGGTTAGGATTAGGGGACGGGTGAGGGTCAGGCTTCGGGGAAGGGTTAGGGTTCGGGCTAGGGTTAGGGTTAGGGGACGGGGACGGATTAGGGTCCAGGTGAGGGTACGACAACGCTTTATGGGGAGCGTGCGTGTGAGGGCACGGGTTAGTGTTAGCGTACCGGTTGGGATTAGGGGACGGGTGATGGTCAGCCCTCGGGGAAGTGTTAGGGTTTGGGTTCGGGCTAGGGTTAGGGTTAGGGGACGGGGATGGTTTAGGGTCCAGTTGAGGGTACGACAATGCTTTACGGGGAGCCTGCGTGTGAGGGCGCATGTTAGTGTTAGCGTACGGGTTAGGATTAGGGGATGGGAGAGGGTCAGGCTTCGGGGAAGTGGTAGGGTTAGGGTTCGGGCTAGGGTTAGGGTTAGGGGACTGGTACGTTTAGGGTCCAGGTCAGGGTACGACAAGTCTTTAGGGGGAGTGTGCGTGTGCAGGCGCGGGTTAGTGTTAGCGTACGGGTTAGGAGTAAGGGACGGGTGAGGGTAAGCCTTCGGGGAAGGGTTAAGGTTAGGGTTCGGGCTAGGGTTAGGGTTAGGGGACGGGGACGGTTTAGGGTCCAGGTGAGGGTACGACAACACTTTAGGGGGAGCGGGCGTGTGAGGGCGCGGGTTAGTGTTAGCGTACGGGTTAGGATTAGGGGACGGGTGAGGGTCAGGCTTCGGGGAAGGGTTAGGGTTAGGGTTCGGGCTAGGGTTAGGGTTAGGGGACGGGGATGGTTTAGGGTCCAGATGAGGGTACGACAACACTTTAGGGTGAGCGTGAGTGTGAGGGCGCGGGTTAGTGTTACCGTACGGGTTAGGATTAGGGGACGGGTGAGGGTCAGGCTTCGGGGAAGGGTTAGGGTTAGGGTTCGGGGTAGGGTTAGGGCTAGGGGACGGAGATGGATTAGGGTCCAGGTGAGGGTACGACAACGCTTTAGGGGGAGCGTGCGTGTGAGGGCGCTGGTTAGTGTTAGCGTACGGTTTAGGATTAGGGCACGCGTCAGGGTCAGGCTTCGGGGAAGGGTTAGGGTTAGGGTTCGGGCTAGGGTTAGGGTTAGGGGACGGGGACGGTTTAGGGTCCAGGTGAGGGTTCGAGAAGTCTTTAGGGGGAGTGTGCGTGTGTGGGCGCGGGTTAGTGTTAGCGTACGGGTTAGGAGTAGGGAACGGGAGAGGGTAAGGCTTCGGGGAAGGGTTAGGGTTAGGGTTCGGGCAAGGGTTAGGGGACGGGGACGGTTTAGGGTCCAGGTGAGGGTACGACAACGCTTTAGGGGGAGCGTTCGTGTGAGGGCGCGGGTCAGTGTTAGCGTACGGGTTAGGATTAGGGTACGGGTGAGGGTCAGGCCCTGGGGAAGTGTTACGTTAGTGTTTGGGCTAGGGTTAGGGTTAGGGGATGGGGACGGTTTAGGGTCCAGGTGAGGGTACGACAAGTCTTTAGGGGGAGTGTGCGTGTGCGGGCGCGGGTTAGTGTTAGTGTACGGGTTAGGATGAGGGGTCGGGTGAGGGTCAGGCTTCGGGGAAGGGTTACGGTTAGGGTTCGGGCTAGAGTTAGGGTTATGGGACGGGGACGGTTTAGGGTCCAGGTGAGGGTACGACAACACTTAAGGGGGAGCGTGCGTGTGAGGGCGCGGTTTAGTGTTAGCGTACGGTTTAGGATTAGGGCTCGGGTCAGGGTCAGGATTCGGAGAAGGGTTAGGGTTAGGGTTCGGGCTAGGGTTAGGGTTAGGGGACGGGGACGGTTTAGGGTCCAGGTGAGGGTACGACAAGTCTTTAGGCGGAGTGTGCGTGTGCGGGCGCGGGTTAGTGTTAGCGTACGGGTTAGGATTAGGGGACGGGTGAGGGTAAGGCTTCGGGGAAGGGTTAGGGTTAGGGTTCGGGCTAGGGTTAGGGTTAGGGGACGGGGACGGTTTAGGGTCCAGGTGACGGTACGACAACGCTTTAGGGGGAGCGTGCGTGTGAGGGCGCGGGTTAGTGTTAGCGTACGGGTTAGGATGAGGGGACTGGTGAGGGTCAGGCTTCGGGGAAGGGTTAGGGTTAGGGTTCGGCCTAGGGTTAGGGTTAGGGGACGGGGACGGTTTAGGGTCCAGATGAGGGTACGACAACACTTTAGGGTGAGCGTGCGTGTGAGGGCGCGGGTTAGTGTTAGCGTACGGGTTAGGATTAGGGGACGGGTGAGGGTTAGGCCTGGGGGAAAGGTTAGGGTTAGGTTCGGGCTAGGGTTAGGCTTATGGGACGGATATGGTTTAGGGTCCATTTGAGGGTACGACAACGCTTTAGGGGGAGCGTGCGTGTGAGGGCGTGGGTTAGTGTTAGCGTACGGATTAGGATTAGGGGACGGGTGAGGGTCAGGGTTCGGGGAAGTGTTAGGTTTAGGGTTCGGGCTAGGGTTAGGGGTAGGGGACAGGGATGGTTTAGGGTCCAGTTGAGGGTACAACGCTTTAGGGGGAGCGTGCGTGTGAGGGCGTGGATTAGTGTTAGCGTATGGGTTAGGATTAGGGGACGGGTGAGTGTCAGGCTTCGGGGAAGGGTTAGGGTTAGGGTTCGGGCTAGGGTTAGGGTTAGGGGACGGGGACGGTTTAGGGTCCAGGTGAGGGTACGACAACGCTTTAGGGGGAGCGTGCCTGTGAGGGCGTGGGTCAATGTTAGCGTATGTGTTAGGATTAGGGGACGGGTGAGGGTCAGGCCTCGGGGAAGTGTTAGTGTTAGGGTTCGGGCTAGGGTTAGGGTTAGGGGACGGGGACGGTTTAGGGACCAGTTGAGGGTACGACAACACTTTATGGGGAGCGTGAGTGTGAGGGCGCATGTTAGTGTTAGCGTACGGGTTAGGATTAGGGGACGGGTGAGGGTCAGGCTTCGAGGAAGGGTTAGCGTTAGGGTTAGGGCTATGGTTAGAGTTAGGGGACGGGGACTGTTTAGGGTCCAGGTGAGGGTACGACAACGCTCTTGGGGGAGCGTGCGCATGAGGGCACGGGTTAGTGTTAGCGTACAGGTTAGGATTAGGGGACGGGTGAGTGTCATGCATCGGGGAAGGGTTAGGGTTAGGGTTCAGGCTAGGGTTAGGGTTAGGGGATTGGGACGGTTTAGGGTCCAAGTGAGGGTACGACAACGCTTTAGGGGGAGCATGCGTGTGAGGGCGCGGGTAGTGTTAGCGTACGGGTTAGGATTAGGGGACGGCTGAGTGTCAGGCTTCGGGGAAAGGTTAGGGTTAGGGTTCGGGCTAGGGTTCGGGTTAGGGGACGGGAACGGTTTCGGGTCCAGGTGAGGGTACGACAACGCTTTAGGGGGAGCGTGCGTGTGAGGGCGTGGGTTAGTGTTAGCGTGAGTGTTAGGATTAGGGGACGTGTGAGGGTCAGACTTCGGGGAAGGGTTAGGGTTAGGGTTAAGGCTAGGGTTAGGGTTAGGGGACGGGGACGGTTTAGGTTCCAGGTGAGGGTAGGACAACACTTTAGGGGGAGCGTGCGTGTGAGGGCACGGGTTAGTGTTAACGTCCGGGTTAGGATTAGGGGACGGGTGAGGGTCAGGCTTACGCGAAGGGTTAGTGTTAGGGTTCGGGCTACTGTTAGGGTTAGGGGACAGGGACGGTTTAGGATCTAGATGAGGGTACGACAACACTTTAGGGGGAGCGTGCGTGTGAAGGCGCGGGTTAGTGGTAACGTACGGTTTAGGATTAGGGGACGGGTGATGGTCAGGCCTCGGGGAAGGGTTAGTGTTAGGGTTCAGGCTAGGGTTAGGGTTAGGGGACGGGGATGGTTTAGGGTCCAGTTGAGGGTACGACAACGCTTTAGGGGGAGCATGCGTGTGAGGGCGCGGGTTAGTGTTAGCGTACGGGTTAGGTTTAGGGGACGAGTGAGGGTCAGGCTTCGGGGGAAGGTTTAGGGTTAGGGTTCGGGCTAGGGTTAGGGTTAGGGGACGGGGACGTTTTAGGGTCCAGATGAGGGTACGACAACACTTTAGGGTGAGCGTGAGTGTGAGGGCGCGGGTTAGTGTTAGGGTACGGGTGAGGATTAGGGGACGGGTGAGGGTTAGGCTTCGGGGAAGGGTTAGGGTTAGGGTTCGGGCTAGGGTTAGGGTTAGGGAACGAGGACGATTTAGGGTCAAGGTGAGAGTACGACAACGCTTTAGGGTGAGCATGCGTTTGAGGGCGCGGGTTAGCGTTAGCGTACGGGTTAGGATTAGGCAACGGGTGAGGGTCAGGCTTCGGGGAAGGGTTAGGTTTAGGGTTCGGGCTAGGGTTAGGGTTAGGGGACGGGGACGGTTTAGGGTCTAGATGAGGGTACGACAACACTTTAGTGTGAGCGTGAGTGTGAGGGAGAGGGTTAGTGTTAGCGTACGGGTTAGGATTAGGGGACGGGTGAGGGTCAGGCTTCGGGGAAGTGTTAGGTTTAGGGTTCGGGCTTGGGTTAGGGTTAGGGGACGGGGACGGTTTAGGGTCCAGCTGAGGGTACGACAACGCTTAAGGGGGAGTGTGTGTGTGAGGGCGCGGGTTAGTGTTAGCGTACGGGTTAGGATTAGGGGACGGGTGAGGGTCAGGCTTCGGGGAAGGGTTAGGGTTAGGGTTCGGGCTAGGGTTAGGGTTAGGGGACGGGGACAGTTTAGGGTGCAGGTGAGGGTACGACAACGCTTTAGGTTCAGCATGCGTCTGAGGGCGTGGGTTAGTCTTACCGTACGGGTTTGGAATAGGGGACGGGTGAGGGTCAGGCTTCGGGGAAGGGTTAGGTTAGTGTTCGGGCTAGGGTTAGGGGAGGGGACAGTATAGGGTCCAGGTGAGGGTACGACAATGCTTTAGTGGGAGCGTGCGTGTGAGGGCGGGGGTTAGTGTTAGCGTACGGGTTAGGATTAGGGGACGGGTGAGGGTCAGTCCTTGGGGAAGGGTTAGGGTTAGGGTTCGGGCTAGGGTTAGGGATAGGGGACTGGGACTGTTTAGGGTCCAGGTCAGGGTACGACAAAGCTTTAGGGTGAGCGTGCGTGTGAGGGCGCGGGTAGTGTTTGAGCACGGGTTAGGATTAGGGGAAGGGTGATGGTCAGGCCTCGGGGAAGGGTTAGGTTTAGGTTCGGGCTAGGGTTAGGGTTATGGGACAGGGATGGTTTAGGGTCCAGTTGAGGGTACGACATCGCTTTAGGGGGAGCGTGCGTGTGAGGGCGTGGGTTAGTGTTAGTGTACGGGTTAGGATGAGGGGACGGGTGAGTTTCAGGCTTCGGGGAAGGGTTAGGGTTAGGGTTTGGGCTAGGGTTAGGGTTAGGGGACGGGGACGGTTTAGGGTCCAGGTGAGGGTACGACAAGTCTTTAGGGGGAATGTGCGTGTGCCGGCGCGGGTTAGTGTTAGCGTACGGGTTAGTATTAGGGGACGGGTGAGGGTCAGGGTTCGGAGAAGTGTTAGGGTTAGGGTTCGGGCTAGGGATAGGGTTAGGGGACGGGGACAGTTTAGGGTCTAGATGAGGGTACGACAACACTTTAGGGTGAGCGTCAGTGTGAGGGCGAGGGTTAGTGTTAGCGTACGGGTTAGGATTAGAGGACGGGTGAGGGTCAGGCTTCAGCGAAGTGTTAGTGTTAGTGTTCGGGCTAGGGTTAGGGTTAGAGGACGGGGACGGTTTAGGGTCCATGTGAGGGTACGACAACACTTTAGGGGGAGCGTGCGTGTGAGGGCGCGTGTTAGTGTTAGCGTACGGGTTAGGATTAGGGGACGGGTGAGGGTCAGGCTTCGGAGAAGAGTTACGGTTAGGGTTTGGGATAGGGTTAGGGTTAGGGGACTGGGACGGTTTAGGGTCCAAGTCAGGGTACGACAACGCTTTAGGGGGAGCGGGCGTGTGAGGGCGCGGGTTACTGTTTGCGTACGGGTTAGGATTAGGGGACGGGTGAGGTTCAGGCTTCAGGGAAGGGTTACTGTTAGGGTTCGGGATATGGTTAGGGTTAGGGGACTGGGACGGTTTAGGGTACATGTCAGGGTACGACAGCGCTTTAGGCGGAGCGCGCGTGTGAGGGCACGGGTTAGTGTTTGCTTACGGGTTAGGATTAGGTAACGGGTGTGGGTCAGGCTTCGGGGAAGGGTTAGGGTTAGGGTTCGGGCTAGGGTTAGGGGTAGGGGACAGGGATGGTTTAGGGTCCAGTTGAGGGTACAACAACGCTTTAGGGGGAGCGTGCCTGTGAGGGCGTGGGTCAATGTTAGCGTATGTGTTAGGATTAGGGGACGGGTGAGGGTCAGGCCTCGGGGAAGTGTTAGTGTTAGGGTTCGGGCTAGGGTTAGGGTTAGGGGACGGGGACGGTTTAGGGACCAGTTGAGGGTACGACAACACTTTATGGGGAGCGTGCGTGTGAGGGCGCATGTTAGTGTTAGCGTACGGGTTAGGATTAGGGGACGGGTGAGGGTCAGGCTTCGAGGAAGTGTTAGCGTTAGGGTTAGGGCTATGGTTAGAGTTAGGGGACGGGGACTGTTTAGGGTCCAGGTGAGGGTACGACAACGCTCTTGGGGGAGCGTGCGCATGAGGGCACGGGTTAGTGTTAGCGTACGGGTTAGGATTAGGGGACGGGTGAGTGTCATGCATCGGGGAAGGGTTAGGGTTAGGGTTCGGGCTAGGGTTAGGGTTAGGGGATTGGGACGGTTTAGGGTCCAAGTGAGGGTACGACAACGCTTTAGGGGGAGCATGCGTGTGAGGGCGCGGGTAGTGTTAGCGTACGGGTTAGGATTAGGGGACGGCTGAGTGTCAGGCTTCGGGGAAAGGTTAGGGTTAGGGTTCGGGCTAGGGTTCGGGTTAGGGGATGGGAACGGTTTCGGGTCCAGGTGAGGGTACGACAACGCTTTAGGGGGAGCGTGCGTGTGAGGGCGTGGGTTAGTGTTAGCGTGAGTGTTAGGATTACGGGACGTGTGAGGGTCAGACTTCGGGGAAGGGTTAGGGTTAGGGTTAAGGCTAGGGTTAGGGTTAGGGGACGGGGACGGTTTAGGTTCCAGGTGAGAGTAGGACAACACTTTAGGGGGAGCGTGCGTGTGAGGGCACGGGTTAGTGTTAATGTCCGGGTTAGGATTAGGGGACGGGTGAGGGTCAGGCTTAGGCGAAGGGTTAGTGTTAGGGTTCGGGATACTGTTAGGGTTAGGGGACGGGGACGGTTTAGGATCTAGATGAGGGTACGACAACACTTTAGGGGGAGCGTGCGTGTGAAGGTGCGGGTTAGTGGTAACGTACGGTTTAGGATTAGGGGACGGGTGATGGTCAGGCCTCGGGGAAGGGTTAGTGTTAGGGTTCAGGCTAGGGTTAGGGTTAGGGGACGGGGACGGTTTAGGGTCCAGTTGAGGGTACGACAACGCTTTAGGGGGAGCATGCGTGTGAGGGCCCGGGTTAGTGTTAGCGTACGGGTTAGGTTTAGGGGACGAGTCAGGGTCAGGCTTCGGGGAAAGGTTTAGGGTTAGGGTTCGGGCTAGGGTTAGGATTAGGGGACGGGGACGGGGACGGTTTAGGGTCCAGGTGAGGGTACGACAACGCTTTAGGGGGCGCATGCATGTGAGGGCGCGGGTTAGTGTTAGGGTACGGGTTAGGATTAGGGGACGGGTGAGGTTCAGGCTTCGGGGAAGTGGTAGGGTTAGGGTTAGGGCTAGGGGTAGTGTTAGGGGACGGGGACGGTTTAGGGTTCAGGTGAGGGTACAACAACGCTTTAGGGGGACGTGCGTGTGAGGGCGTGGGTTAGTGTTAGCGTACAGGTTAGGATTAGGGGACGTTTGAGGGTTAGGCTTCGGGGAAGGGTTAGGGTTAGGTTCCGGCCTAGCATTAGGGTTAGGGGACGGGGAAGGTTTAGGGTCCAGGTTAGGGTACGACAACGCTTTAGGGTGAGCGTGCGTGTGAGCGCGCGGGTTAGTGTTTGAGCACGGGTTAGGATTAGGAGACGGGTGATGGTCAGGCCTGGGGGAAAGGTTAGGGTTAGGTTCGGGCTAGGGTTAGGGTTATGGGACGGATATGGTTTAGGGTCCATTTGAGGGTACGACAACGCTTTAGGGGGAGCGTGCGTGTGAGGGCGTGGGTTAGTGTTAGCGTATGGATTAGGATTAGGGGACGGGTGAGGGTCAGGGTTCGGGGAAGTGTTAGGTTTAGGGTTCAGGCTAGGGTTAGGGGTAGGGGACGGGGACGGTTTAGGGTTCAGGTGAGGGTACGACAACGCTTTAGGGCGAGCGTGCGTGTGAGGGCGTGGGTTAGTGTTAGCGTACGGGTTAGGATTAGGGGACGGGTGAGGGTCAGTCCTTGGGGAAGGGTTAGGGTTAGGGTTCGGGCTAGGGTTAGGGATAGGGGACTGGGACTGTTTAGGGTCCAGGTCAGGGTACGACAAAGCTTTAGGGTGAGCGTGCGTGTGAGGGCGCTGGTAGTGTTTGAGCACGGGTTAGGATTAGGGGAAGGGTGATGGTCAGGCCTCGGGGAAGGGTTAGGTTTAGGTTCGGGCTAGGGTTAGGGTTATGGGACAGGGATGGTTTAGGGTCCAGTTGAGGGTACGACATCGCTTTAGGGGGAGCGTGCGTGTGAGGGCGTGGGTTAGTGTTAGTGTACGGGTTAGGATGAGGGGACGGGTGAGTTTCAGGCTTCGGGGAAGGGTTAGGGTTAGGGTTTGGGCTAGGGTTAGGGTTAGGGGACGGGGACGGTTTAGGGTCCAGGTGAGGGTACGACAAGTCTTTAGGGGGAATGTGCGTGTGCCGGCGCGGGTTAGTGTTAGCGTACGGGTTAGTATTAGGGGACGGGTGAGGGTCAGGGTTCGGAGAAGTGTTAGGGTTAGGGTTCGGGCTAGGGATAGGGTTAGGGGACGGGGACAGTTTAGGGTCTAGATGAGGGTACGACAACACTTTAGGGTGAGCGTCAGTGTGAGGGCGAGGGTTAGTGTTAGAGTACGGGTTAGGATTAGAGGACGGGTGAGGGTCAGGCTTCAGCGAAGTGTTAGTGTTAGTGTTCGGGCTAGGGTTAGGGTTAGAGGACGGGGACGGTTTAGGGTCCATGTGAGGGTACGACAACACTTTAGGGGGAGCGTGCGTGTGAGGGCGCGTGTTAGTGTTAGCGTACGGGTTAGAATTAGGGGACGGGTGAGGGTCAGGCCTCGGGGAAGTGTTAGCATTAGGGTTCGGGCTAGGGTTAGGGTTAAGGGACGGGGACGGTTCAGGGTCCAGGTGAGGGTACAATAAGTCTTTAGGGGGAGTGTGCGTGTGAGGGCGCGGGTTAGTGTAAGCGTACGGGTTAGGATTAGGGGACGGGTGAGGGTAAGGCTTCGGCTAAGGGTTAGGGTTAGGGTTCGGGCTAGGGTTAGAGTTAGGGGACGGGGACGGTTTAGGGTCCAGGTGAGGGTACGACAACGCTTTACGGGGAGCGTGCGTGTGAGGGCGCGGGTTAGTGTTAGCGTACGGGTTAGGATTAGGGGACAGGTGAGGGTCAGGCTTCGGGGAAGGGTTAGTGTTAGGGTTCGGGCTAGGGTTAGGGTTAGGGGACGGGGACGGTTTAGGGTCCAGATGAGGGTACGACAACACTTTAGGGTGAGCGTGAGTGTGAGGGCGCGGGTTAGTGTAACCGTATGGGTTAGGATTAGGGGACGGGTGAGGGTCAGGCTTCGGGGAAGGGTTAGGGTTAGGGTTCGGGCTAGGGTTAGGGTTTGGGGACGGGGACGGATTAGGGTCCAGGTGAGGGTACGACAACACTTTATGGGGAGCATGCGAGTGAGGGCGCGGGTTAGTGTTAGCGTACCGGTTAGGATTAGGGGACGGGTGATGGTCAGCCCTCGGGGAAGTGTTAGGGTTAGGGTTCGGGCTACGGTTAGGGTCAGGGGACGGGGATGGTTTAGGGTCCAGTTGAGGGTACGACAATGCTTTACGGGGAGTCTGCGTGTGAGGGCGCATGTTAGTGTTAGCGTACGGGTTAGGATTAGGGGATGGGAGAGCGTCAGGTTTCGGCGAACGGTTAGGGTTAGGGTTCGGGCTAGGGTTAGGGTTAGGGGACTGGTACGTTTAGGGTCCAGGTCAGGGTACGAGAAGTCTTTAGGGGGAGTGTGCGTGTGCAGGCGCGGGTTAGTGTTAGCGTACGGGTTAGGAGTAGGGGACGGGTGAGGGTAAGGCTTCGGGGAAGGGTTAGGGTTAGGGTTCGGGCTAGGGTTAGGGTTAGGGGACGGGGACGGTTTAGGGTCCAGGTGAGGGTACGACAACGCTTTAGGGGGAGCGTGCCTGTGAGGGCGTGGGTCAATGTTAGCGTATGTGTTAGGATTAGGGGACGGGTGAGGGTCAGGCCTCGGGGAAGTGTTAGTGTTAGGGTTCGGGCTAGGGTTAGGGTTAGGGGACGGGGACGGTTTAGGGACCAGTTGAGGGTACGACAACACTTTATGGGGAGCGTGAGTGTGAGGGCGCATGTTAGTGTTAGCGTACGGGTTAGGATTAGGGGACGGGTGAGGGTCAGGCTTCGAGGAAGGGTTAGCGTTAGGGTTAGGGCTATGGTTAGAGTTAGGGGACGGGGACTGTTTAGGGTCCAGGTGAGGGTACGACAACGCTCTTGGGGGAGCGTGCGCATGAGGGCACGGGTTAGTGTTAGCGTACAGGTTAGGATTAGGGGACGGGTGAGTGTCATGCATCGGGGAAGGGTTAGGGTTAGGGTTCAGGCTAGGGTTAGGGTTAGGGGATTGGGACGGTTTAGGGTCCAAGTGAGGGTACGACAACGCTTTAGGGGGAGCATGCGTGTGAGGGCGCGGGTAGTGTTAGCGTACGGGTTAGGATTAGGGGACGGCTGAGTGTCAGGCTTCGGGGAAAGGTTAGGGTTAGGGTTCGGGCTAGGGTTCGGGTTAGGGGACGGGAACGGTTTCGGGTCCAGGTGAGGGTACGACAACGCTTTAGGGGGAGCGTGCGTGTGAGGGCGTGGGTTAGTGTTAGCGTGAGTGTTAGGATTAGGGGACGTGTGAGGGTCAGACTTCGGGGAAGGGTTAGGGTTAGGGTTAAGGCTAGGGTTAGGGTTAGGGGACGGGGACGGTTTAGGTTCCAGGTGAGGGTAGGACAACACTTTAGGGGGAGCGTGCGTGTGAGGGCACGGGTTAGTGTTAACGTCCGGGTTAGGATTAGGGGACGGGTGAGGGTCAGGCTTACGCGAAGGGTTAGTGTTAGGGTTCGGGCTACTGTTAGGGTTAGGGGACAGGGACGGTTTAGGATCTAGATGAGGGTACGACAACACTTTAGGGGGAGCGTGCGTGTGAAGGCGCGGGTTAGTGGTAACGTACGGTTTAGGATTAGGGGACGGGTGATGGTCAGGCCTCGGGGAAGGGTTAGTGTTAGGGTTCAGGCTAGGGTTAGGGTTAGGGGACGGGGATGGTTTAGGGTCCAGTTGAGGGTACGACAACGCTTTAGGGGGAGCATGCGTGTGAGGGCGCGGGTTAGTGTTAGCGTACGGGTTAGGTTTAGGGGACGAGTGAGGGTCAGGCTTCGGGGGAAGGTTTAGGGTTAGGGTTCGGGCTAGGGTTAGGGTTAGGGGACGGGGACGTTTTAGGGTCCAGATGAGGGTACGACAACACTTTAGGGTGAGCGTGAGTGTGAGGGCGCGGGTTAGTGTTAGGGTACGGGTGAGGATTAGGGGACGGGTGAGGGTTAGGCTTCGGGGAAGGGTTAGGGTTAGGGTTCGGGCTAGGGTTAGGGTTAGGGAACGAGGACGATTTAGGGTCAAGGTGAGAGTACGACAACGCTTTAGGGTGAGCATGCGTTTGAGGGCGCGGGTTAGCGTTAGCGTACGGGTTAGGATTAGGCAACGGGTGAGGGTCAGGCTTCGGGGAAGGGTTAGGTTTAGGGTTCGGGCTAGGGTTAGGGTTAGGGGACGGGGACGGTTTAGGGTCTAGATGAGGGTACGACAACACTTTAGTGTGAGCGTGAGTGTGAGGGAGAGGGTTAGTGTTAGCGTACGGGTTAGGATTAGGGGACGGGTGAGGGTCAGGCTTCGGGGAAGTGTTAGGTTTAGGGTTCGGGCTTGGGTTAGGGTTAGGGGACGGGGACGGTTTAGGGTCCAGCTGAGGGTACGACAACGCTTAAGGGGGAGTGTGTGTGTGAGGGCGCGGGTTAGTGTTAGCGTACGGGTTAGGATTAGGGGACGGGTGAGGGTCAGGCTTCGGGGAAGGGTTAGGGTTAGGGTTCGGGCTAGGGTTAGGGTTAGGGGACGGGGACAGTTTAGGGTGCAGGTGAGGGTACGACAACGCTTTAGGTTCAGCATGCGTCTGAGGGCGTGGGTTAGTCTTACCGTACGGGTTTGGAATAGGGGACGGGTGAGGGTCAGGCTTCGGGGAAGGGTTAGGTTAGTGTTCGGGCTAGGGTTAGGGGAGGGGACAGTATAGGGTCCAGGTGAGGGTACGACAATGCTTTAGTGGGAGCGTGCGTGTGAGGGCGGGGGTTAGTGTTAGCGTACGGGTTAGGATTAGGGGACGGGTGAGGGTCAGTCCTTGGGGAAGGGTTAGGGTTAGGGTTCGGGCTAGGGTTAGGGATAGGGGACTGGGACTGTTTAGGGTCCAGGTCAGGGTACGACAAAGCTTTAGGGTGAGCGTGCGTGTGAGGGCGCGGGTAGTGTTTGAGCACGGGTTAGGATTAGGGGAAGGGTGATGGTCAGGCCTCGGGGAAGGGTTAGGTTTAGGTTCGGGCTAGGGTTAGGGTTATGGGACAGGGATGGTTTAGGGTCCAGTTGAGGGTACGACATCGCTTTAGGGGGAGCGTGCGTGTGAGGGCGTGGGTTAGTGTTAGTGTACGGGTTAGGATGAGGGGACGGGTGAGTTTCAGGCTTCGGGGAAGGGTTAGGGTTAGGGTTTGGGCTAGGGTTAGGGTTAGGGGACGGGGACGGTTTAGGGTCCAGGTGAGGGTACGACAAGTCTTTAGGGGGAATGTGCGTGTGCCGGCGCGGGTTAGTGTTAGCGTACGGGTTAGTATTAGGGGACGGGTGAGGGTCAGGGTTCGGAGAAGTGTTAGGGTTAGGGTTCGGGCTAGGGATAGGGTTAGGGGACGGGGACAGTTTAGGGTCTAGATGAGGGTACGACAACACTTTAGGGTGAGCGTCAGTGTGAGGGCGAGGGTTAGTGTTAGCGTACGGGTTAGGATTAGAGGACGGGTGAGGGTCAGGCTTCAGCGAAGTGTTAGTGTTAGTGTTCGGGCTAGGGTTAGGGTTAGAGGACGGGGACGGTTTAGGGTCCATGTGAGGGTACGACAACACTTTAGGGGGAGCGTGCGTGTGAGGGCGCGTGTTAGTGTTAGCGTACGGGTTAGGATTAGGGGACGGGTGAGGGTCAGGCTTCGGAGAAGAGTTACGGTTAGGGTTTGGGATAGGGTTAGGGTTAGGGGACTGGGACGGTTTAGGGTCCAAGTCAGGGTACGACAACGCTTTAGGGGGAGCGGGCGTGTGAGGGCGCGGGTTACTGTTTGCGTACGGGTTAGGATTAGGGGACGGGTGAGGTTCAGGCTTCAGGGAAGGGTTACTGTTAGGGTTCGGGATATGGTTAGGGTTAGGGGACTGGGACGGTTTAGGGTACATGTCAGGGTACGACAGCGCTTTAGGCGGAGCGCGCGTGTGAGGGCACGGGTTAGTGTTTGCTTACGGGTTAGGATTAGGTAACGGGTGTGGGTCAGGCTTCGGGGAAGGGTTAGGGTTAGGGTTCGGGCTAGGGTTAGGGTTAGGGGACGGGGACGGTTTAGGGTCCAGGTGAGGGTACGACAACGCTTTAGGGGGAGCGTGCCTGTGAGGGCGTGGGTCAATGTTAGCGTATGTGTTAGGATTAGGGGACGGGTGAGGGTCAGGCCTCGGGGAAGTGTTAGTGTTAGGGTTCGGGCTAGGGTTAGGGTTAGGGGACGGGGACGGTTTAGGGACCAGTTGAGGGTACGACAACACTTTATGGGGAGCGTGAGTGTGAGGGCGCATGTTAGTGTTAGCGTACGGGTTAGGATTAGGGGACGGGTGAGGGTCAGGCTTCGAGGAAGGGTTAGCGTTAGGGTTAGGGCTATGGTTAGAGTTAGGGGACGGGGACTGTTTAGGGTCCAGGTGAGGGTACGACAACGCTCTTGGGGGAGCGTGCGCATGAGGGCACGGGTTAGTGTTAGCGTACAGGTTAGGATTAGGGGACGGGTGAGTGTCATGCATCGGGGAAGGGTTAGGGTTAGGGTTCAGGCTAGGGTTAGGGTTAGGGGATTGGGACGGTTTAGGGTCCAAGTGAGGGTACGACAACGCTTTAGGGGGAGCATGCGTGTGAGGGCGCGGGTAGTGTTAGCGTACGGGTTAGGATTAGGGGACGGCTGAGTGTCAGGCTTCGGGGAAAGGTTAGGGTTAGGGTTCGGGCTAGGGTTCGGGTTAGGGGACGGGAACGGTTTCGGGTCCAGGTGAGGGTACGACAACGCTTTAGGGGGAGCGTGCGTGTGAGGGCGTCGGTTAGTGTTAGCGTGAGTGTTAGGATTAGGGGACGTGTGAGGGTCAGACTTCGGGGAAGGGTTAGGGTTAGGGTTAAGGCTAGGGTTAGGGTTAGGGGACGGGGACGGTTTAGGTTCCAGGTGAGGGTAGGACAACACTTTAGGGGGAGCGTGCGTGTGAGGGCACGGGTTAGTGTTAACGTCCGGGTTAGGATTAGGGGACGGGTGAGGGTCAGGCTTACGCGAAGGGTTAGTGTTAGGGTTCGGGCTACTGTTAGGGTTAGGGGACAGGGACGGTTTAGGATCTAGATGAGGGTACGACAACACTTTAGGGGGAGCGTGCGTGTGAAGGCGCGGGTTAGTGGTAACGTACGGTTTAGGATTAGGGGACGGGTGATGGTCAGGCCTCGGGGAAGGGTTAGTGTTAGGGTTCAGGCTAGGGTTAGGGTTAGGGGACGGGGATGGTTTAGGGTCCAGTTGAGGGTACGACAACGCTTTAGGGGGAGCATGCGTGTGAGGGCGCGGGTTAGTGTTAGCGTACGGGTTAGGTTTAGGGGACGAGTGAGGGTCAGGCTTCGGGGGAAGGTTTAGGGTTAGGGTTCGGGCTAGGGTTAGGGTTAGGGGACGGGGACGTTTTAGGGTCCAGATGAGGGTACGACAACACTTTAGGGTGAGCGTGAGTGTGAGGGCGCGGGTTAGTGTTAGGGTACGGGTGAGGATTAGGGGACGGGTGAGGGTTAGGCTTCGGGGAAGGGTTAGGGTTAGGGTTCGGGCTAGGGTTAGGGTTAGGGAACGAGGACGATTTAGGGTCAAGGTGAGAGTACGACAACGCTTTAGGGTGAGCATGCGTTTGAGGGCGCGGGTTAGCGTTAGCGTACGGGTTAGGATTAGGCAACGGGTGAGGGTCAGGCTTCGGGGAAGGGTTAGGTTTAGGGTTCGGGCTAGGGTTAGGGTTAGGGGACGGGGACGGTTTAGGGTCTAGATGAGGGTACGACAACACTTTAGTGTGAGCGTGAGTGTGAGGGAGAGGGTTAGTGTTAGCGTACGGGTTAGGATTAGGGGACGGGTGAGGGTCAGGCTTCGGGGAAGTGTTAGGTTTAGGGTTCGGGCTTGGGTTAGGGTTAGGGGACGGGGACGGTTTAGGGTCCAGCTGAGGGTACGACAACGCTTAAGGGGGAGTGTGTGTGTGAGGGCGCGGGTTAGTGTTAGCGTACGGGTTAGGATTAGGGGACGGGTGAGGGTCAGGCTTCGGGGAAGGGTTAGGGTTAGGGTTCGGGCTAGGGTTAGGGTTAGGGGACGGGGACAGTTTAGGGTGCAGGTGAGGGTACGACAACGCTTTAGGTTCAGCATGCGTCTGAGGGCGTGGGTTAGTCTTACCGTACGGGTTTGGAATAGGGGACGGGTGAGGGTCAGGCTTCGGGGAAGGGTTAGGTTAGTGTTCGGGCTAGGGTTAGGGGAGGGGACAGTATAGGGTCCAGGTGAGGGTACGACAATGCTTTAGTGGGAGCGTGCGTGTGAGGGCGGGGGTTAGTGTTAGCGTACGGGTTAGGATTAGGGGACGGGTGAGGGTCAGTCCTTGGGGAAGGGTTAGGGTTAGGGTTCGGGCTAGGGTTAGGGATAGGGGACTGGGACTGTTTAGGGTCCAGGTCAGGGTACGACAAAGCTTTAGGGTGAGCGTGCGTGTGAGGGCGCGGGTAGTGTTTGAGCACGGGTTAGGATTAGGGGAAGGGTGATGGTCAGGCCTCGGGGAAGGGTTAGGTTTAGGTTCGGGCTAGGGTTAGGGTTATGGGACAGGGATGGTTTAGGGTCCAGTTGAGGGTACGACATCGCTTTAGGGGGAGCGTGCGTGTGAGGGCGTGGGTTAGTGTTAGTGTACGGGTTAGGATGAGGGGACGGGTGAGTTTCAGGCTTCGGGGAAGGGTTAGGGTTAGGGTTTGGGCTAGGGTTAGGGTTAGGGGACGGGGACGGTTTAGGGTCCAGGTGAGGGTACGACAAGTCTTTAGGGGGAATGTGCGTGTGCCGGCGCGGGTTAGTGTTAGCGTACGGGTTAGTATTAGGGGACGGGTGAGGGTCAGGGTTCGGAGAAGTGTTAGGGTTAGGGTTCGGGCTAGGGATAGGGTTAGGGGACGGGGACAGTTTAGGGTCTAGATGAGGGTACGACAACACTTTAGGGTGAGCGTCAGTGTGAGGGCGAGGGTTAGTGTTAGCGTACGGGTTAGGATTAGAGGACGGGTGAGGGTCAGGCTTCAGCGAAGTGTTAGTGTTAGTGTTCGGGCTAGGGTTAGGGTTAGAGGACGGGGACGGTTTAGGGTCCATGTGAGGGTACGACAACACTTTAGGGGGAGCGTGCGTGTGAGGGCGCGTGTTAGTGTTAGCGTACGGGTTAGGATTAGGGGACGGGTGAGGGTCAGGCTTCGGAGAAGAGTTACGGTTAGGGTTTGGGATAGGGTTAGGGTTAGGGGACTGGGACGGTTTAGGGTCCAAGTCAGGGTACGACAACGCTTTAGGGGGAGCGGGCGTGTGAGGGCGCGGGTTACTGTTTGCGTACGGGTTAGGATTAGGGGACGGGTGAGGTTCAGGCTTCAGGGAAGGGTTACTGTTAGGGTTCGGGATATGGTTAGGGTTAGGGGACTGGGACGGTTTAGGGTACATGTCAGGGTACGACAGCGCTTTAGGCGGAGCGCGCGTGTGAGGGCACGGGTTAGTGTTTGCTTACGGGTTAGGATTAGGTAACGGGTGTGGGTCAGGCTTCGGGGAAGGGTTAGGGTTAGGGTTCGGGCTAGGGTTAGGGGTAGGGGACAGGGATGGTTTAGGGTCCAGTTGAGGGTACAACAACGCTTTAGGGGGAGCGTGCCTGTGAGGGCGTGGGTCAATGTTAGCGTATGTGTTAGGATTAGGGGACGGGTGAGGGTCAGGCCTCGGGGAAGTGTTAGTGTTAGGGTTCGGGCTAGGGTTAGGGTTAGGGGACGGGGACGGTTTAGGGACCAGTTGAGGGTACGACAACACTTTATGGGGAGCGTGCGTGTGAGGGCGCATGTTAGTGTTAGCGTACGGGTTAGGATTAGGGGACGGGTGAGGGTCAGGCTTCGAGGAAGTGTTAGCGTTAGGGTTAGGGCTATGGTTAGAGTTAGGGGACGGGGACTGTTTAGGGTCCAGGTGAGGGTACGACAACGCTCTTGGGGGAGCGTGCGCATGAGGGCACGGGTTAGTGTTAGCGTACGGGTTAGGATTAGGGGACGGGTGAGTGTCATGCATCGGGGAAGGGTTAGGGTTAGGGTTCGGGCTAGGGTTAGGGTTAGGGGATTGGGACGGTTTAGGGTCCAAGTGAGGGTACGACAACGCTTTAGGGGGAGCATGCGTGTGAGGGCGCGGGTAGTGTTAGCGTACGGGTTAGGATTAGGGGACGGCTGAGTGTCAGGCTTCGGGGAAAGGTTAGGGTTAGGGTTCGGGCTAGGGTTCGGGTTAGGGGATGGGAACGGTTTCGGGTCCAGGTGAGGGTACGACAACGCTTTAGGGGGAGCGTGCGTGTGAGGGCGTGGGTTAGTGTTAGCGTGAGTGTTAGGATTACGGGACGTGTGAGGGTCAGACTTCGGGGAAGGGTTAGGGTTAGGGTTAAGGCTAGGGTTAGGGTTAGGGGACGGGGACGGTTTAGGTTCCAGGTGAGAGTAGGACAACACTTTAGGGGGAGCGTGCGTGTGAGGGCACGGGTTAGTGTTAATGTCCGGGTTAGGATTAGGGGACGGGTGAGGGTCAGGCTTAGGCGAAGGGTTAGTGTTAGGGTTCGGGATACTGTTAGGGTTAGGGGACGGGGACGGTTTAGGATCTAGATGAGGGTACGACAACACTTTAGGGGGAGCGTGCGTGTGAAGGTGCGGGTTAGTGGTAACGTACGGTTTAGGATTAGGGGACGGGTGATGGTCAGGCCTCGGGGAAGGGTTAGTGTTAGGGTTCAGGCTAGGGTTAGGGTTAGGGGACGGGGACGGTTTAGGGTCCAGTTGAGGGTACGACAACGCTTTAGGGGGAGCATGCGTGTGAGGGCGCGGGTTAGTGTTAGCGTACGGGTTAGGTTTAGGGGACGAGTCAGGGTCAGGCTTCGGGGAAAGGTTTAGGGTTAGGGTTCGGGCTAGGGTTAGGATTAGGGGACGGGGACGGGGACGGTTTAGGGTCCAGGTGAGGGTACGACAACGCTTTAGGGGGCGCATGCATGTGAGGGCGCGGGTTAGTGTTAGGGTACGGGTTAGGATTAGGGGACGGGTGAGGTTCAGGCTTCGGGGAAGTGGTAGGGTTAGGGTTAGGGCTAGGGGTAGTGTTAGGGGACGGGGACGGTTTAGGGTTCAGGTGAGGGTACGACAACGCTTTAGGGGGACGTGCGTGTGAGGGCGTGGGTTAGTGTTAGCGTACAGGTTAGGATTAGGGGACGTTTGAGGGTTAGGCTTCGGGGAAGGGTTAGGGTTAGGTTCCGGCCTAGCATTAGGGTTAGGGGACGGGGAAGGTTTAGGGTCCAGGTTAGGGTACGACAACGCTTTAGGGTGAGCGTGCGTGTGAGCGCGCGGGTTAGTGTTTGAGCACGGGTTAGGATTAGGAGACGGGTGATGGTCAGGCCTGGGGGAAAGGTTAGGGTTAGGTTCGGGCTAGGGTTAGGGTTATGGGACGGATATGGTTTAGGGTCCATTTGAGGGTACGACAACGCTTTAGGGGGAGCGTGCGTGTGAGGGCGTGGGTTAGTGTTAGCGTATGGATTAGGATTAGGGGACGGGTGAGGGTCAGGGTTCGGGGAAGTGTTAGGTTTAGGGTTCAGGCTAGGGTTAGGGGTAGGGGACGGGGACGGTTTAGGGTTCAGGTGAGGGTACGACAACGCTTTAGGGCGAGCGTGCGTGTGAGGGCGTGGGTTAGTGTTAGCGTACGGGTTAGGATTAGGGGACGGGTGAGGGTCAGTCCTTGGGGAAGGGTTAGGGTTAGGGTTCGGGCTAGGGTTAGGGATAGGGGACTGGGACTGTTTAGGGTCCAGGTCAGGGTACGACAAAGCTTTAGGGTGAGCGTGCGTGTGAGGGCGCTGGTAGTGTTTGAGCACGGGTTAGGATTAGGGGAAGGGTGATGGTCAGGCCTCGGGGAAGGGTTAGGTTTAGGTTCGGGCTAGGGTTAGGGTTATGGGACAGGGATGGTTTAGGGTCCAGTTGAGGGTACGACATCGCTTTAGGGGGAGCGTGCGTGTGAGGGCGTGGGTTAGTGTTAGTGTACGGGTTAGGATGAGGGGACGGGTGAGTTTCAGGCTTCGGGGAAGGGTTAGGGTTAGGGTTTGGGCTAGGGTTAGGGTTAGGGGACGGGGACGGTTTAGGGTCCAGGTGAGGTTACGACAAGTCTTTAGGGGGAATGTGCGTGTGCCGGCGCGGGTTAGTGTTAGCGTACGGGTTAGTATTAGGGGACGGGTGAGGGTCAGGGTTCGGAGAAGTGTTAGGGTTAGGGTTCGGGCTAGGGATAGGGTTAGGGGACGGGGACAGTTTAGGGTCTAGATGAGGGTACGACAACACTTTAGGGTGAGCGTCAGTGTGAGGGCGAGGGTTAGTGTTAGAGTACGGGTTAGGATTAGAGGACGGGTGAGGGTCAGGCTTCAGCGAAGTGTTAGTGTTAGTGTTCGGGCTAGGGTTAGGGTTAGAGGACGGGGACGGTTTAGGGTCCATGTGAGGGTACGACAACACTTTAGGGGGAGCGTGCGTGTGAGGGCGCGTGTTAGTGTTAGCGTACGGGTTAGAATTAGGGGACGGGTGAGGGTCAGGCCTCGGGGAAGTGTTAGCATTAGGGTTCGGGCTAGGGTTAGGGTTAAGGGACGGGGACGGTTCAGGGTCCAGGTGAGGGTACAATAAGTCTTTAGGGGGAGTGTGCGTGTGAGGGCGCGGGTTAGTGTAAGCGTACGGGTTAGGATTAGGGGACGGGTGAGGGTAAGGCTTCGGCTAAGGGTTAGGGTTAGGGTTCGGGCTAGGGTTAGAGTTAGGGGACGGGGACGGTTTAGGGTCCAGGTGAGGGTACGACAACGCTTTACGGGGAGCGTGCGTGTGAGGGCGCGGGTTAGTGTTAGCGTACGGGTTAGGATTAGGGGACAGGTGAGGGTCAGGCTTCGGGGAAGGGTTAGTGTTAGGGTTCGGGCTAGGGTTAGGGTTAGGGGACGGGGACGGTTTAGGGTCCAGATGAGGGTACGACAACACTTTAGGGTGAGCGTGAGTGTGAGGGCGCGGGTTAGTGTAACCGTATGGGTTAGGATTAGGGGACGGGTGAGGGTCAGGCTTCGGGGAAGGGTTAGGGTTAGGGTTCGGGCTAGGGTTAGGGTTTGGGGACGGGGACGGATTAGGGTCCAGGTGAGGGTACGACAACACTTTATGGGGAGCATGCGAGTGAGGGCGCGGGTTAGTGTTAGCGTACCGGTTAGGATTAGGGGACGGGTGATGGTCAGCCCTCGGGGAAGTGTTAGGGTTAGGGTTCGGGCTACGGTTAGGGTCAGGGGACGGGGATGGTTTAGGGTCCAGTTGAGGGTACGACAATGCTTTACGGGGAGTCTGCGTGTGAGGGCGCATGTTAGTGTTAGCGTACGGGTTAGGATTAGGGGATGGGAGAGCGTCAGGTTTCGGCGAACGGTTAGGGTTAGGGTTCGGGCTAGGGTTAGGGTTAGGGGACTGGTACGTTTAGGGTCCAGGTCAGGGTACGAGAAGTCTTTAGGGGGAGTGTGCGTGTGCAGGCGCGGGTTAGTGTTAGCGTACGGGTTAGGAGTAGGGGACGGGTGAGGGTAAGGCTTCGGGAAAGGTTTAAGGTTAGGGTTCGGGCTAGGGTTAGGGTTAGGGGACGGGGACGGTTTAGGGTCCAGGTGAGGGTACGACAACGCTTTAGGGGGAGCGTGCGTGTGAGGGCGCGGTTTAGTGTTAGCGTACGGGTTAGGAATAGGGGACGGGTGAGGGTCAGGCTTCGGGGAAGGGTTAGGGTTAGGGTCCGGGCTAGGGTTAGGGTTAGGGGACGGGGACGGTTTAGGGTCCAGATGAGGGTACGACAACACTTTAGGGGGAGCGTGCGTGTGAGGGCGCGGGTTAGTGTTAGTGTACGGGTTAGGATGAGGGGATGGGTGAGGGTCAGGCGTCGGGGAAGGGTTAGGGTTAGGGTTCGGGCTAGGGTTAGGGTTATGGGACGGGGACGGTTTAGGGTCCAGGTGAGGGTACGTCAACGCTTAAGGGAGAGCGTGCGTGTGAGGGTGCAGGTTAGTGTTAGCGTACGGTTTAGGATTAGGGCACGGGTCAGGGTCAGGCTTCGGGGAAGGGTTAGGTTTAGGGTTCGGTCTAGGGTTAGGGTTTGGGGACGGGGACGGTTTAGGGTCCAGGTGAGGGTACGACAAGTCTTTAGGGGGAGTATGCGTGTGCGGGCGCGGGTAAGTGTAAGCGTACGGGTTAGGATTAGGGGACGGGTGAGGGTAAGGCTTCGGGGAAGGGTTAGGGTTAGGGTTCGGGCTAGGGTTAGTGTTAGGGGACGGGGACGGTTTAGGGTCCAGGTGAGGGTACGACAACGCTTTACGGGGAGCGTGCGTGTGAGGGCGCGGTTTAGTGTTAGCGTAAGGGTTAGGATTGGGGACGGGTGAGGGTCAGGCTTCAGGAAATGGTTAGGGTTAGGGTTTGGGCTAGGGTTAGGGTTAGGTGACGGGGACGGTTTAGGGTTCATGTGACGGTACGATAACGCTTTAGGGGGAGCGTGCGTGTGAGGGCGCGTGTTAGCGTTAGCGTACGGTGTAGAATTAGGGGACGGGTGAGGGTCAGGCTTCAGGGAATGGTTAGGGTTAGGGTTCGGGCTAGGGTTAGGGTTAGGGGAAGGGGACGGTTTAGGGTCCAGGTGAGGGTACAACAACGCTTTAGGTTGAGCATGCGTCTGAGGGCGCGGGTTAGTGTTAGCGTACGGGTTAGGATTAGGGGACGGGTGAGGGTCAGGCTTCGGGGAAGGGTTAGGTTTAGGGTTCGGGCTAGGGTTAGGGTTAGGGGACGAGGACGATTTAGAGACAAGCTGAGTGTACGACAACGCTTTAGGGTGAACGTGCGTGTGAGGGCGCGGGATAGTGTTAGCGTACGGCTTAGGATTAGGGTTCGGATGAGGGTCAGGCTTCGGGGAAGTGTTAGGATTAGGGTTCGGGCTAGGGTTAGGGTTAGGGGACGGGGACGGTTTAGGGTCTAGATGAGGGTACGACAACACTTTATGGTGAGCGTGAGTGTGAGGGCGCGGGTTAGTGTTAACGTACGGGTTAGGATTACGGGACGGGTGAGGGTCAAGCTTCGGCGAAGTATTAGTGTTAGGGTTCAGCCTAGGGTTACGGTTAGAGGACGGGGACGGTTTAGGGTCCATGTGAGGGTACGGAAACGCTTTAGGGGGAGCGGGTGTTTGAGGGCGCGGGTTAGTGTTTGCGCACGGGTTAGGATTAGGTGACGGGTGAGGGTCAGTCTTCGGGGAATGGTTAGGGTTAGGGTTCGGGCTAGGGTTAGGGTTAGGGGACGGGGACGGTTTAGGGTCCAGGTGAGGGTACGACAACGCTTTAGGTTGAGCATGCATCTGAGGGCGCAGGTTAGTGTTACTGTACGGGTTAGGATTAGGGGACGGGTGAGGGTCAGGGTTCGGGGAAGGGTTAGGGTTAGGGTTCGGGCTAGGGAGAGGGTAGGGGAAGGGGATGGTTTAGGGTCCAGTTGAGGGTACGACAACGCTTTAGGGGGAGCGTGCGTGTGAGGGCGTGGGTTAGTGTTAGCGTATGGGTTAGGATTAGGGGACGGGTGAGAGTCAGGCCTCGGGGAAGTGTTAGCGTTAGGGTTCGGGCTAGGGTTAGGGTTAAGGGACGGGGACGGTTCAGGGTCCAGGTGAGGGTACAACAAGTCTTTAGGGGGAGTGTGCGTGTGAGGGCGCGGGTTAGTGTAAGCGTACGGGTTAGGATTAGGGGACGGGTGAGGGTAAGGCTTCGGCTAAGGGTTAGGGTTAGGGTTCGGGCTAGGGTTAGGGTTAGGGGACGGGGACGGTTTAGGGTCCAGGTGAGGGTACGACAACGCTTTACGGGGAGCGTGCGTGTGAGGGCGCGGGTTAGTGTTAGCGTACGGGTTAGGATTAGGGGACGGATGAGGGTCAGGCTTCGGGGAAGGGTTAGGGTTAGGGTTCGGGCTAGGGTTAGGGTTAGGGGACGGGGATGGTTTAGGGTCCAGATGAGGGTACGACAACACTTTAGGGTGAGCGTGAGTGTGAGGGCGCGGGTTAGTGTTAACGTACGGGTTAGGATTAGGGGACGGGTGAGGGTCAGGCTTCGGGGAAGGGTTAGGGTTCGGGCTAGGGTTAGGGTTAGGGGACGGGGACGGATTAGGGTCCAGGTGAGGGTACGACAACGCTTTATGGGGAGCGTGCGTGTGAGGGCACGGGTTAGTGTTAGCGTACCGGTTGGGATTAGGGGACGGGTGATGGTCAGCCCTCGGGGAAGTGTTAGGGTTTGGGTTCGGGCTAGGGTTAGGGTTAGGGGACGGGGATGGTTTAGGGTCCAGTTGAGGGTACGACAATGCTTTACGGGGAGCCTGCGTGTGAGGGCGCATGTTAGTGTTAGCGTACGGGTTAGGATTAGGGGATGGGAGAGGGTCAGGCTTCGGGGAAATGGTAGGGTTAGGGTTCGGGCTAGGGTTAGGGTTAGGGGACTGGTACGTTTAGGGTCCAGGTCAGGGTACGACAAGTCTTTAGGGGGAGTGTGCGTGTGCAGGCGCGGGTTAGTGTTAGCGTACGGGTTAGGAGTAAGGGACGGGTGAGGGTAAGCCTTCGGGGAAGGGTTAAGGTTAGGGTTCGGGCTAGGGTTAGGGTTAGGGGACGGGGACGGTTTAGGGTCCAGGTGAGGGTACGACAACGCTTTAGGGGGAGCGGGCGTGTGAGGGCGCGGGTTAGTGTTAGCGTACGGGTTAGGATTAGGGGACGGGTGAGGGTCAGGCTTCGGGGAAGGGTTAGGGTTAGGGTTCGGGCTAGGGTTAGGGTTAGGGGACGGGGATGGTTTAGGGTCCAGATGAGGGTACGACAACACTTTAGGGTGAGCGTGAGTGTGAGGGCGCGGGTTAGTGTTACCGTACGGGTTAGGATTAGGGGACGGGTGAGGGTCAGGCTTCGGGGAAGGGTTAGGGTTAGGGTTCGGGGTAGGGTTAGGGCTAGGGGACGGAGACGGATTAGGGTCCAGGTGAGGGTACGACAACGCTTTAGGGGGAGCGTGCGTGTGAGGGCGCTGGTTAGTGTTAGCGTACGGTTTAGGATTAGGGCACGCGTCAGGGTCAGGCTTCGGGGAAGGGTTAGGGTTAGGGTTCGGGCTAGGGTTAGGGTTAGGGGACGGGGACGGTTTAGGGTCCAGGTGAGGGTTCGAGAAGTCTTTAGGGGGAGTGTGCGTGTGTGGGCGTGGGTTAGTGTTAGCGTACGGGTTAGGAGTAGGGAACGGGAGAGGGTAAGGCTTCGGGGAAGGGTTAGGGTTAGGGTTCGGGCAAGGGTTAGGGGACGGGGACGGTTTAGGGTCCAGGTGAGGGTACGACAACGCTTTAGGGGGAGCGTTCGTGTGAGGGCGCGGGTCAGTGTTAGCGTACGGGTTAGGACTAGGGTACGGGTGAGGGTCAGGCCCTGGGGAAGTGTTACGTTAGTGTTCGGGCTAGGGTTAGGGTTAGGGGATGGGGACGGTTTAGGGTCCAGGTGAGGGTACGACAAGTCTTTAGGGGGAGTGTGCGTGTGCGGGCGCGGGTTAGTGTTAGTGTACGGGTTAGGATGAGGGGTCGGGTGAGGGTCAGGCTTCGGGGAAGGGTTACGGTTAGGGTTCGGGCTAGGGTTAGGGTTATGGGACGGGGACGGTTTAGGGTCCAGGTGAGGGTACGACAACACTTAAGGGGGAGCGTGCGTGTGAGGGCGCAGTTTAGTGTTAGCGTACGGTTTAGGATTAGGGCTCGGGTCAGGGTCAGGATTCGGAGAAGGGTTAGGGTTAGGGTTCGGGCTAGGGTTAGGGTTAGGGGACGGGGACGGTTTAGGGTCCAGGTGAGGGTACGACAAGTCTTTAGGCGGAGTGTGCGTGTGCGGGCGCGGGTTAGTGTTAGCGTACGGGTTAGGATTAGGGGACGGGTGAGGGTAAGGCTTCGGGGAAGGGTTAGGGTTAGGGTTCGGGCTAGGGTTAGGGTTAGGGGACGGGGACGGTTTAGGGTCCAGGTGACGGTACGACAACGCTTTAGGGGGAGCGTGCGTGTGAGGGCGCGGGTTAGTGTTAGCGTACGGGTTAGGATGAGGGGACTGGTGAGGGTCAGGCTTCGGGGAAGGGTTAGGGTTAGGGTTCGGCCTAGGGTTAGGGTTAGGGGACGGGGACGGTTTAGGGTCCAGATGAGGGTACGACAACACTTTAGGGTGAGCGTGAGTGTGAGGGCGCGGGTTAGTGTTAGCGTACGGGTTAGGATTAGGGGACGGGTGAGGGTTAGGCTTCGGGGAAGGGTTAAGGTTAGGGTTCGGGCTAGGGTTAGGGTTAGGGGACGGGGATGGATTAGGGTCCAGTTGAGGGTACGACAACACTTTACGGTGAGCGTGAGTGTGAGGGCGCGGGTTAGTGTTAGTGTACGGGTTAGGATGAGGGGACGGGTGAGGGTCAGGCTTCGGGGAAGGTTTAGGGTTAGGGTTCGGGCTAGGGTTAGGGCTAGGGGACGGAGACGGATTAGGGTCCAGGTGAGGGTACGACAACACTTTAGGGGGAGTGTGCGTGTGTGGGCACGGGTTAGTGTTAGCGTACGGGTTAGGGATAGGGGAAGGGTGAGGGTAAGGCTTCGGGGAAGGGTTAGGGTTAGGGTTCGGGCAAGGGTTAGGGGACGGGGATGGTTTAGGGTCCAGGTGAGGGTACGACAACGCTTTACGGGGAGCGTGCATGTGAGGGCGTGGGTTAGTGTTAGCGTACGGGTTAGGAATAGGGGACGGGTGAGGGTCAGGCTTCGGGGAAGGGTTAGGGTTAGGGTTCGGACTAGGGTTAGGGTTAGGGGACGGGGACGGTTTAGGGTCCAGATGAGGGTACGACAACACTTTAGGGTGAGCGTGAGTGTGAGCGCGCGGGTTAGTGTTAGCGTACGGGTTAGTATTAGGGGACGGGTGAGGGTTAGGCTTCGGAGAAGGGTTAGGGTTAGGGTTCGGGCTAGGGTTAGGGTTAGGGGATGGGGACGGATTAGGGTCCAGTTGAGGGTACGACAACACTCTAGGGGGAGTGTGAGTGTGAGGGCGCGGGTTAGTTTTAGTGTACGGGTTAGGATGAGGGGACGCGTGAGGGTCAGGCTTCGGGGAAGGGTTACGGTTAGGGTTCGGGCTAGGGTTAGGGTTATGGGACGGGGACGGTTTAGGGTCCAGGTGAGGGTACGACAACGCTTTAGGGGGAGCATGCGTGTGAGGACGCGGGTTAGTGTTAGCGTACGGGTTAGGATTAGGGGACGGGAGAGGGTCAGGCTTCGGGGAAGGGTTAGGGTTAGGGTTCGGGCTAGGGTTAGGGTTAGGGGACGGGGACGGTTTAGGGTCCAGGTGAGGGTATGACAACGCTTTAGGGGGAGCGTGCGTGTGAGGGCGTGGGTTAGTGTTAGCGTACGGGTTAGGATTAGGGGACGGGTGAGGGTCAGGCTTCGGGGAAGGGTTAGGTTTAGGGTTCGGGCTAGGGTTAGGGTTAGGGGACGGGGACGATTTAGGGTCAAGATGAGTGTACGACAACGCTTTAGGGTGAGCATGCGTTTGAGGGCGCGGGTTAGTGTTAGCGTACGGGTTAGGATTAGGCAACGCGTGAGGGTCAGGCTTCGGGGAAGTGTTAGGTTTAGGGTTCGGGCTAGGGTTAGGGTTAGGGGACGGGGACGGTTTAGGGTTCAGGTGAGGGTACGACAACACTTTAGGGGGAGTGTGCATCTGAGTGCGCGGGTTAGTGTTAGCGTACGGGTTAGGATTAGGGGACGGGTGAGGATCAGGCTTCGGGGAAGGGTTAGGGTTAGGTATCGGGCTAGGGTTAGGGTTAGGGGACGGGGACGGTTTAGGGTCCAGTTCAGGGTATGACAACGCTTTAGGGGGAGCGGGCGTGTGAGGGCGCGGGTTAGTGTTTGCGAACGGGTTACGATTACGTGACTGGTGAGGGTCAGGCTTCGAGGAAGGGTTAGGGTTAGGGTTCGGGCTAGGGTTAGGGTTAGGGGACGGGGATGGTTTAGGGTCCAGGTGAGGGTACAACAACGCTTTAGGTTGAGCATGCGTCTGAGGGCGTGGGTTAGTGTTACCATACGGCTTAGGATTAGGGGACGGGTGAGCGTCAGGCTTCGGGGAAGGGTTAGCGTTAGCGTTAGGGTAGGGTTAGGGTTAGGGGACGGGGATGGTTTAGGATCCAGGTGAGGGTACGACAACGCTTTAGGTTGAGCATGCATCTGAGGGTGCAGGTTAGTGTTACAGTACGGGGTAGGATTAGTGGAAGGGTGAGGGTCAGGCTTCGGGGAAGGGTTAGGGTTAGGGTTCGGGCAAGGGTTAGGGGACGGGGACGGTATAGGGTCCAGGTGAGGGTACGACAATGCTTTAGGGGGAGCGTGCGTGTGAGGGCATGGGTTAGTGTTAGCGTACGGGTTAGGATTAGGGGACGGGTCATGGTCAGGCATCGGGGAAGGGTTAGGGTAAGGTTCGGGCTAGGGTTAGGGTTAGGGGACGGGGATGGTTTAGGGTCCAGTTGAGGGTACGACAACGCTTTAGGGGGAGGGTGCGTGTGAGGGCGTGGGTTAGTGTTAGCGTACGGGTTAGGATTAGGGGACGGGTGAGGGTCAGGTTTTGGGGAAGGGTTAGGGTTAGGGTTCTGGCTAGTGTGAGGGTTAGGGGACGGGTATGGTTTAGGGTCCAGTTGAAGGTACGAGAACGCTTTAGGGGGAGGGTGCGTGTGAGGGCGTGGGTTAGTGTTAGCGTATGGGTTAGGATTAGGGGACGGGTGAGGGTCAGTCTTCGGGGAAGGGTTAGGGTTAGGGTTCGGGCTAGGGTTAGGGTTTGGGGACGGGGACGGTTTAGGGTCCAGGTGAGGGTACGACAAGTCTTTAGGGGGAGTGTGCGTGTGAGGGCACGGGTTAGTTAAAGCGTACGGGTTAGGATTAGGGGACGGGTGAGGGTCAGGCTTCGGGGAAGGGTTAGGGTTAGGGTTCGGGCTAGGGTTAGGGTTAGGGGACGGGGAAGGTTTAGGGTCCAGATGAGGGTACGACAACACTTTAGGGTGAGCGTGAGTGTGAGGGCACGGGTTAGTGTTACCGTACGGGTTAGGATTAGGGTACGGGTGAGGGTCAGGCTTCGGGGAAGGGTTAGGGTTAGGTTTCGGGCTAGGGTTAGGGCTAGGGGACGGAGACGGATTAGGGTCCAGGTGAGGGTACGACAACACTTTAGGGGGAGCGTGCGTGTGAGGGCGCGGGTTAGTGTTAGCGTACGGTTTAGGATTAGGGCACGCGTCAGGGTCAGGCTTCGGGGAAGGGTTAGGGTTAGGGTTCGGGCTAGGGTTAGGGTTAGGGGACGGGGACGGTTTAGGGTCCAGGTGAGGGTTCGAGAAGTCTTTAAGGGGAGTGTGCGTGTGTGGGCGCGGGTTAGTGTTAGCGTACGGGTTAGGAGTAGGGAACGGGAGAGTGTAAGGCTTCGGGGAAGGGTTAGGGTTAGGGTTCGGGCAAGGGTTAGGGGACGGGGACTGTATAGAGTCCAGGTGAGGGTACGAAAACGCTTTAGGGGGAGCGTGCGTGTGAGGGCGCGGGTTAGTTTTAGCGTACGGGTTAAAATTTGGGGACGGGTGATGGTCTGGCCTTGGGGAAGGGTTAGGGTTAGGTTCGGTCTAGGGTTAGTGTTAGGGGACGGGGATGGTTTAGGGTACAGTTGAGGGACCGACAACGCGTTAGGGTGAGCGTGCGTGTGAGAGCGTGGGTTAGTGTTAGCGTACGGGTTAGGATTAGGGGACGGGTGAAGGTTAGGGTTCGGGGAAAGGTTAGGGTTAGGTTTCGGGCTAGGGTTAGGGGTAGGGGACGGGGATGGTTTAAGGTCCAGTTGAGGGTACGACAACGCTTTAGGGGGAGCGTGCGTGTGAGGGCGTGGGTTAGTGTTAGCGTATGGGTTAGGATTAGGGGACGGGTGAGTGTCAGGCTTCGGGGAAGGGTTAGGGTTAGGGTTCGGGCTAGGGTTAGGGTTATGGGACGGGGACGGTTTAGGGTCCAGGTGAGGGTACGACAACGCTTTAGGGGGAGCGTTCGTGTGAGGGCGCGGGTCAGTGTTAGCGTACGGGTTAGGATTAGGGCTCGGGTCAGGGTCAGGATTCGGGGAAGGGTTAGGGTTAGGGTTCGGGCTAGGGTTAGGGGACGGGGACGGTTTACGGTCCAGGTGAGGGTACGACAAGTCTTTAGGGGGAGTGTGCGTGTGCGGGCGCGGGTAAGTGTTAGCGTACGGGTTAGGATTAGGGGACGGGTGAGGGTAAGGCTTCGGGGAAGGGTTAGGGTTAGGGTTCGGGCTAGGGTTAGGGTTAGGGGACGGGGACGGTTTAGGGTCCAGGTGAGGGTACGACAACGCTTTAGGGGGAGCGTGCGTGTGAGGGCGCGGGTTAGTGTTAGCGTACGGGTTAGGAATAGGGGACGGGTGAGGGTCAGGCTTCGGGGAAGGGTTAGGGTTAGGGTTCGGGCTAGGGTTAGGGTTAGGGGACGGGGACGGTTTAGGGTCCAGATGAGGGTACGACAACGCTTTAGGGTGAGCGTGAGTGTGAGGGCGCGGGTTAGTGTTAGCGTACGGGTTAGGATTAGGGGACGGGTGAGGGTTAGGCTTCGGGGAAGGGTTAAGATTAGGGTTCGGGCTAGGGTTAGGGTTAGGGGACGGGGACGGATTAGGGTCCAGTTGAGGGTACGACAACACTTTAGGGGGAGCGTGCGTGTGAGGGCGCGGGTTAGTGTTAACGTACGGGTTAGGATTACGGGACGGGTGAGGGTCAAGCTTCGGCGAAGTGTTAGGGTTATGGTTCAGCCTAGGGTTAGGGTTAGAGGATGGGGACGGTTTAGGGTCCATGTGAGGGTACGACAACGCTTTAGGGGGAGCGTGCGTGTGAGGGCGTGGGTTAGTGTTAGCGTACGGGTTAAGATTAGGGGACAGGTGTGGGTTAGGCTTCGGGGAAGGGTTAGGTTTAGGGTTCGGGCTAGAGTTAGGGTTAGGGGACGGGGACGGTTTAGGGTCCAGGTGAGGGTACGACAACGCTTTAGGTTGAGCATGCATCTGAGGGCGCAGGTTAGTGTTACCGTACGGGTTAGGATTAGGGGACGGGTGAGAGTCAGGGTTCGGGGAAGGGTTAGTGTTAGGGTTCGGGCTAGGGTGAGGGTAGGGGACGGGGATGGTTTAGGATCCAGTTGAGGGTATGACAACGCTTTAGGGGGAGCGTGCGTGTGAGGGCGTGGGTTAGTGTTAGCGTATGGGTTAGGATTAGGGGACGGGTTAGGGTCAGGCCTCGGGGAAGTGTTAGCGTTAGGGTTCGGGCTAGGGTTAGGGTTAGGGGACGGGGACGGTTTAGGGTCCAGTTGAGGGTACGACAACACTTTAGGAGGAGCGTGCGTGTGAGGGCGCGGGTTAGTGTTAGTGTACGGGTTGGGATGAGGGGACGGGTGAGAGTCAGGCTTCGGGGGAGGGTTAGGGTTAGGGTTCGGGCTAGGGTTAGGGTTAGGGGACGGGGACGGTTTAGGGTCCAGGTGAGGATACGACAAGTCTTTAGGGGGAGTGTGCGTGTGCGGGCACCGGTTAGTGTTAGCGTACGGGTTAGGAGTAGGGGACGGGTGAGGGTAAGGATTCGGGGAAGGGTTAAGGTTAGGGTTCGGGCTAGGGTTAGGGTTAGGGGACGGGGACGGTTTAGGGTCCAGGTGAGGGTACGACAACGCTTTAGGGGGAGCGTGCGTGTGAGGGCGCGGGTTAGTGTTAGCGTACGGGTTAGGATTATGGGACGGGTGAGGGTCAGGCTTTGGGGAAGGGTTAGGGTTAGGGTTCGGGCTAGGGTTAGGGTTAGGGGACGGGGATGGTTTAGGGTCCAGATGAGAGTACGACAACACTTTAAGGTGAGCGTGAGTGTGAGGGCGTGGGTTAGTGGTACCGTACGGGTTAGGATTAGGGAACGGGTGAGGGTCAGGCTTCGGGGAAGGTTTAGGGTTAGGGTTCGGGCTAGGGTTAGGGCTAGGGGACGGAGACGGATTAGGGTCCAGGTGAGGGTACGACAACACTTTAGGGGGAGTGTGCGTGTGTGGGCACGGGTTAGTGTTAGCGTACGGGTTAGGGATAGGGGAAGGGTGAGGGTAAGGCTTCGGGGAAGGGTTAGGGTTAGGGTTCGGGCAAGGGTTAGGGGACGGGGATGGTTTAGGGTCCAGGTGAGGGTACGACAACGCTTTAGGGGGAGCGTGCGTGTGAGGGCATGGGTTAGTGTTAGCGTACGGGTTAGGAATAGGGGACGGGTGAGGGTCAGGCTTCGGGGAAGGGTTAGGGTTAGGGTTCGGACTAGGGTTAGGGTTAGGGGACGGGGACGGTTTAGGGTCCAGATGAGGGTACGACAACACTTTAGGGTGAGCGTGAGTGTGAGCGCGCGGGTTAGTGTTAGCGTACGGGTTAGTATTAGGGGACGGGTGAGGTTTAGGCTTCGGGGAAGGGTTAGGGTTAGGGTTCGGGCTAGGGTTAGGGTTAGGGGATGGGGACGGATTAGGGTCCAGTTGAGGGTACGACAACACTCTAGGGGGAGTGTGCGTGTGAGGGCGCGGGTTAGTTTTAGTGTACGGGTTAGGATGAGGGGACGGGTGAGGGTCAGGCTTCGGGGAAGGGTTACGGTTAGGGTTCGGGCTAGGGTTAGGGTTATGGGACGGGGACGGTTTAGGGTCCAGGTGAGGGTACGACAACGCTTTAGGGGGAGCGTGCGTGTGAGGACGCGGGTTAGTGTTAGCGTACGGGTTAGGATTAGGGGACGGGTGAGGGTCAGGCTTCGGGGAAGGGTTAGGGTTAGGGTTCGGGCTAGGGTTAGGGTTAGGGGACGGGGACGGTTTAGGGTCCAGGTGAGGGTATGACAACGCTTTAGGGGGAGCGTGCGTGTGAGGGCGTGGGTTAGGGTTAGCGTACGGGTTAGGATTAGGGGACGGGTGAGGGTCAGGCTTCGGGGAAGGGTTAGGTTTAGGGTTCGGGCTAGGGTTAGGGTTAGGGGACGGGGACGATTTAGGGTCAAGATGAGTGTACGACAACGCTTTAGGGTGAGCATGCGTTTGAGGGCGCGGGTTAGTTTTAGCGTATGGGTTAGGATTAGGGGACGGGTGAGGGTGAGGCTTCGGGGAAGGGTTAGGTTTAGGGTTCGGGCTAGGGTCAGGGTTAGGGGACGGGAATGGTTTAGGGTCCAGGTGAGGGTACGACAACGCTTAAGGGGGAGCGTGCGTGTGAGGGCGCGGGTTAGTGTTAGCGTACGGGTTAGGATTAGGGGACGGGAGAGGGTCAGGCTTCGGGGAAGGGTTAGGGTTAGGGTTCGGGCTAGGGTCAGGGTTAGGGGACTGGGACGGTTTAGGGTCCAGGTCAGGGTACGACAACGCTTTAGGGGGAGCGGTCGTGTGAGGGCGTGGGTTACTGTTTGCGTACGGGTTAGGATTAGGTGACGGGTGAGGGTCAGGCGTCGGGGAAGGGTTAGGGTTAGGGTTCGGGCTAGGGTTAGGTTTAGGGGACGGGGACGGGTTAGGGTCCAGGTGAGGGTACGACAACGCTTTAGGGGGAGCGTGCGTGTGAGGGCGCGGGTTAGTGTTAGCGTACGGTTTAGGATTGGGGACAGGAGAGGGTCAGGCTTCGGGGAAGCGTTAGGGTTAGGGTTCGGGCTAGGGTTAGGTTTAGGGGACGGGGACGGTTTAGGATCCAGGTGAGGGTACGACAACGCTTTAGGGGGTGCGTGCGTTTGAGGGCGCGTATTAGTGTTAGCGTACGGGTTAGGATTATGGGACGGGTGAGGGTCAGGCTTCGGGGATGGGTTAGAGTTAGGGTTCGGGAAAGAGTTAGGGTTAGGGGACGGGGACGGTTTAGGGTCCAGGTGAGGGTACGACAACGCTTTAGGGGGAGCATGCGTGTGAGCGCGGGGTTTAGTGTTAGCGTCTGTGTTAGGATTAGGGGATGGGTGAGGGTCAGGCTTCGGGGAAGGGTTAGGGTTAGGGTTCGGGCTAAGGTAAGGTTTAGGGGACGGGGTCGGTTTAGGGTCCAGGTGAGGGTACGACAACGCTTTAGGGGGAGCGTGCATGTGAGGGCGCGGGTTAGTATTAGCGTACGGGTTAGGATGAGGGGACGGGTGAGGGTCAGGCTTCGGGGAAGGGTTAGGGTTAAGGTTAGGTCTAGGGTTAGTGTTAGGGGATGGGGACGGTTTAGGATCCAGGTGAGGGTACGACAACCCTCTTGAGGGAGCGTACGAGTGAGGGCGCGGGTTAGTGTTAGTGTACAGGTTAGGATTAGGGGACGGGTGAGGGTCAGGCTTCGGGGAAGGGTTAGGGTTAGGGTTCGGGTTAGGGTTAGGGTTAGGGTATGGGGACGGTTTAGGGTCCAGGTGAGGGTACGACAACGCTTTACGGGGAGCGTGCGTGTGAGGGCGCGAGTTAGTGTTAGCGTCCGTGTTAGGATTAGGGGACGGTTGAGAGTCAGGCTTCGGAGAAGCGTTAGGGTTAGGGTTCGGGCTAGGGTTAGGGTTAGGGGACGGGGACGGTTTAGGGTCCAGGTGAGGGTACGACAACGCTTTAGGGTGAGCGTGCGTGTGAGGTCGCGGGTTAGTGTTAGCGTACGGGTTAGGATTAGGGGACGGGTGAGGGTCAGGCTCGGCGAAGTGTTAGGGTTAGGGTTCGGGCTAGGGTTAGGGTTAAGGGACGGGGACGGTTTAGGATCCAGGTGAGGGTACGACAACGATTTAGGGGGAGCGTGCGTCTGAGGGCGTGTGTTAGTGTTAGCGTACGGGTTAGGATTAGGGAACGGGTGAGGGTCAGGCTCCTGGGAAGTGTTAGGTTTAGGGTTCTGGCTAGGATTAGGGTTAGGGGACTGGGAAGGTTTAGGGTACAGGTGAGGGTACGACAATGCTTTAGTGGGAGTGTGCGTTTGAGGGCGCGGGTTAGTGTTAGCGTACGGGTTAGGTTAGGGGACGGGTGAGGGTCAGGCTCCGGGGAAGGGTTAGGTTTAGGGTTCGGGCTAGGTTTAGGGTTAGGGGACGGGGACGGTTTAGGGTCCAGGTGAGGGTACGACAAGGCTTTAGGTTGAGCATGCGTCTGAGGGCGCGGGTTAGTGTTAGCGTACGGGTTAGGTTAGGTGACGGGTGAGGGTCAGGCTTCGGGGAAGGGTTAGGGTTAGGTTTTGGGCTAGGGTTAGGGTTAGGGGAAAGGGACTGTTTAGGGTCCATGTGAGGGTACAACAACGCTTTAGGGTGAGCGAGATTGTTAAGGTGCGGGTTAGTGTTAACGTACGTGTTAGGATTAGGAGACGGGTGAGGGTCAGGCTTCGGGGAAGGGTTAGGGTTAGGGTTCGGGCTAGGGTTAGTGTTAGGGGACAGGGACGGTTTAGGGTCCATGTGAGGGTACGACAACGCTTTAGGGGGAGCGTGAGTGTGAGGGCGCGGGTTAGTGTTAGCGTACGGGTTAGGATTACGGGACGGATGAGGGTCAGGCTTCGGCGAAGTGTTAGTGTTAGGGTTCGGGCTAGGGTTAGGCTTAGAGGACGGGGATTGTTTAGGGTCCATGTGAGGGTACGACAACACTTTAGGAGGAGCGTGCGTGTGAGGGCACGTGTTAGTGTTAGCGTACGTGTTAGGATTAGGGGACGGGTGAGTGTCAGGCTTCGGGGAGGTGTTAGGGTTAGGGTTCGGGCTAGGGTTAGTGTTAGGGGACTGGGATGGTTTAGGGTCCAGGTCAGGGTACGACAACGCTTTAGGGGGAGCGGTCGTGTGAGGGCGGGGGTTAGTGTTTGCGTACGGGTTAGGATTACGTGACGGGTGAGGGTCAGGCTTCAAGGAAGTTTAGGGTTAGGGTTCGGGCTAGGGTTAGGTTTAGGGGACGGGGACGGTTTAGGGTCCAGGTGAGGGTACGACAATGCTTTAGGTTGAGCATGCGTCTGAGGGCGCAGGTTAGTGTTAGCGTACGGGTTAGGATTAGGGGACGGGTGAGGGTCAGGCTTCGGGGGAGTGTCAGGGTTTCGGTTCGGGCTAGGGTTAGGGTTAGGTGACGGGGACGATTTAGGGTCAAGGTGAGTGTACGACAACGCTTTAGGGTGAGCGTGCGTCTGAGGGCGTGGATTAGTGTTAGCGTATGGGTTAGGATTAGGGGACGGGTGAGGGTCAGGCTTCGGGGAAGTGTTAGGGTTAGGGTTCGGGCTAGGGTCAGGGTTAGGGGACGGGGACGGTTTAGGGTCCAGGTGAGGGTACGACAACGCTTAAGGGGGAGCGTGGGTGTGAGGGCACGGGTTAGTGTTAGCGTACGGGTTAGGATTAGGGGACGGGAGAGGGTCAGGCTTCGGGGAAGGGTTAGGGTTAGGGTTAGGTTTCGGGCTATGGTTAGGTTTAGGGGACGGGGACGGTTTAGGATCCAGGTGAGGGTACGACAACGCTTTAGGGGGAGCGTGCGTTTGAGGGCGCGTATTAGTGTTAGCGTGCGGGTTAGGATTAGGGGACTGGAGAGGGTCAGGCTTCGGGGAAGGATTAGGTTTAGGGTTAGGTCTAGGGTTAGGGTTAGGGGATGTGGACGGTTTAGGGTCCAGGTGAGCGTACGACAACGCTCTTGGGGGAGCGTGCGAGTGAGGGCGCAGGTTAGTGTTAGCGTACAGGTTGGGATTAGGGGACGGGTGAGGGTCAGGCTTCGGGGAAGGATTAGGTTTAGGGTTCGGGCTAGGGTTAGCGTTAGGGCATGGGGACGGTTTAGGGTACAGGTGAGGGTACGACAACGCTTTAGGGGGAGCGTGCGTTTGAGGGCGCGGGTTAGTGTTTGCGTACGGGTTAGGATTAGGGGACGGGTGAGGGTCAGGCTCCGGGGAAGGGTTAGGTTTAGGGTTCGGGGTAGGTTTAGGGTTAGGGGACGGAGACCATTTAGGGTCCAGGTGAGGGTACGACAATGCTTTAGGTTGAGCATGCGTCTGAGAGCGCGGGTTAGTGTTAGCATACGGGTTAGGATTAGGGGACATGGGAGGGTCAGGCTTCAGAGAAGGGTTAGGGTTAAGGTTCGGCCTAGGGTTAGGGTTAGGGGTCGGGGACGGTTTAGGGTCCAGGTGAGGGTACGACAACGCTTTAGGGGGAGCGTGCGTGTGAGGGCGTGGGTTAGTGTTAGCGTATGGGTTAGGATTAGGGGACGGGTGAGTGTCAGGCTTCGGGGAAGGGTTAGGGTTAGGGTTCGGGCTAGGGTTAGGGTTATGGGACGGGGACGGTTTAGGGTCCAGGTGAGGGTACGACAACGCTTTAGGGGGAGCGTTCGTGTGAGGGCGCGGGTCAGTGTTAGCGTACGGGTTAGGATTAGGGGACGGGTGAGGGTCAGGCTTCGGAGAAGTGTTAGGGTTAGGGTTCGGGCAAGAGTTAGGGGACGGGGACGGTATAGGGTCCAGGTGAGGGTACGACAACACTTTAGGGGGAGCGTGCGTGTGAGGGCGCGGGTTAGTGTTAGTGTACGGGTTGGGATGAGGGGACGGGTGAGAGTCAGGCTTCGGGGAAGGGTTAGGGTTAGGGTTCGGGCTAGGGTTAAGGTTATGGGACGGGTACGGTTTAGGGTCCAGGTGAGGGTACGAGAACGCTTAAGGGGGAGTGTGCGTGTGAGGGCGCGGGTTAGTGTTAGCGTACTGTTTAGGATTAGGGCACGGGTCAGGGTCAGGCTTCGGGGAAGGGTTAGGGTTAGGGTTCGGGCTAGGGTTAGGGTTTGGGGACAGGGACGGTTTAGGGTCCAGGTGAGGGTACGACAACGCTTTAGGGGGAGCGTGCGTGTGAGGGCGCGGGTTAGTGTTAGCGTACGGGTTAGGATTAGGGGACGGGTTAGGGTCAGCCTTCGGGGAAGGGTTAGGGTTAGGGTTCGGGCTAGGGTTAGGGTTAGGGGACGGGGACGGTTTAGGGTCCAGATGAGGGTACGACTGCACTTTAGGGTGAACGTGAGTGTGAGGGCGCGGGTTAGTGTTAGCGTACGGGTTAGGATTAGGGGACGGGTGAGGGTCAGGCTTCGGGGAAGTGTTAGGGTTAGGGTTCGGGCTAGGGTTAGGGTTATGGGACGGAGACGGTTTAGGGTCCAGGTGAGGGTATCACAACGCTTTAATGGGAGCGTGTGTGTGAGGGCGCAGGTTAGTGTTAGCGTACGGGTTAGGATTAGGGGACGGGTGAGGGTCAGGCTTCCGGGAAGGGTTAGGGTATGGTTTCGGGCTAGGGTTAGGGTTAGGGGACGGGGACGGTTTAGGGTCCAGGTGAGGGTACGACAACCCGTTAGGGGGAGCATGCGTGTGAGTGCGTGTGTTAGTGTTAGCGTACGGGTTAGGATTAGGGGACGGGTGAGGGTCAGGCTTCAGGGAAGGGTTAGGGTTAGGGTTCGGGCTAGAGTTAGGGTTAGGGGACGGGGACAGTTTAGGGTCCAGGTGAGTGTACGACATCGCTTTATGGTGAGCGTGCGTGTGAAGGCGCGGGTTAGTGTTAGCATACGGGTTAGCCTTAGGGGACAGGTGAGGGTCAGGCTTCGGTGAAGGGTTAGGGCTAGGGTTCGGGCTAGGGTTAGGGTTAGGGGATGGAGACGGTTTAGGCTCCAGGTGAGTGTACGACAACGCTTTAGGGCGAGCCTTCGTGTGAGGGCGCGGGTTAGTGTTAGTGTACGGGTTAGGATTTGGGGACGGGTGACGGTCAGGCTTCGCGGAAGGGTTATGGTTAGGTTTCGGGTTAGGGTTAGGGTTAGGGGACGGGGACGGTTTAGGGTCCACGTGAGGGTACGACAACGGTTTAGGGTGAGCGTGCGTGTGAGGGCAGCGGTTAGTGTTAGCGTACGTTTTAGGATGAGGGGACAGGTGAGGGTCAGGCTTCGGGGAAGTGTTAGGGTTAGGGTTTGGGCTAGGGTTAGGGTTAGGGGACGGGGAATGTTTAGGGTCCAGGTGAGGGTACGACAACGCTTTAGGGGGAGCGTGCGTGTGAGGGCGTGGGTTAGTGTTAGCGTACGGGTTAGGATTAGGGGAAGGGTAAGGGTCAGGCTTCGGGGAAATGTTAGGTTTAGGGTTTGGGCTAGGGTTAGGGTTAGGGGACGGGGACGGTTTAGGGTCCAGGTGAGGGTATGACAACGCTTTAGGGGGAGCGTGCGTGTGAGGGCGCGGGTTAGTGTTAGCGTACGGGTTAGGATTAGGGAACGGGTGAGGGACAGGCTTCGGCGAAGTGTTAGGTTTAGGGTTCGGGCTAGGGTTAGGGTTAGGGGACAGGGACGGTTTAGGGTCCAGGTGAGGGTACGACAACGCTTTAGGGGGAGCGTGCGTGTGAGGGCGCGTGTTAGTGTTAGCGTACGTGTTAGGATTAGGGGAAGGGTGAGTGTCAGGCTTCGGCGAAGGGTTAGGGTTAGGGTTCGGGCTAGGGTTAGGGTTAGGGGACGGGGACGGTTTAGGATCCAGGTGAGGGTACGACAACGCTTTAGGGGGAGCGTGCGTGTGAGGGTGCGGGTTAGTGTTAGCGTACTGGTTAGGATTACGGGACGGGTGAGTGTCAGGCTTCGGGGAAGTGTTAGGGTTAGGGTTCGGGCTAGGGTTAGGGTTAGGGGACTGGGACGGTTTAAGGTCCAGGTCAGGGTACGACAACGCTTTACGGGCAGCGTGCGTGTGAGTGCGCGGGTTAGTGTTAGCGTACGGGTTAGGATTAGGGGACGGGTGAGGGTTAGTCTTCGGGGAAGGGTTAGGGTTAGGGTTCGGGCTAGGGTTATTGTTAGGGGACGTGGACGGTTTAGGGTCCAGGTGAGGGTACGACAACGCTTTAGGGTGAGCGTGCGTGTGAGGGCGCGGGTTCGTGTTAGGGTACGGGTCATGATTAGGGGACAGGTGAGGGTCATGCTTCGGGGAAGGTTTAGGGTTAGGTTTCGGACTAGGGTTAGGGTTACGGGAAGGGGACGGTTTAGGGTCCATGTGAGGGTACGACAACGCTTTAGGGTGAGCGTGCGTGTGAGGGCGTGTGTTAGTGTTAGCGTACGGGTTAGGATTAGGGGACGGGTGAGGGTCAGGCTTCGGGGAAGGGTTAGGTTTAGGGTTCAGGCTAGGGTTAGGGTTAGGGGACTGGGAAGGTTTAGGGTCCAGGTGAGGGTACGACAACGCTTTAGGGGGAGCGTGCCTGTGAGGGCACGGGTTAGTGTTATCGTACGGTTTAGGATTAGGGGACGGGTGAGGGTCAGGCTTCAGCGAAGGTTTAGGTTTAGGGTTCGGGCTAGGTTTAGGTTTAGGGGACGGGGACGGTTTAGGGTCCAGGTGAGGGTAAGACAGCGCTTTAGGGGGAGTGTGCGTGTGAGGGCGTGGGTTAGTGTTAGCGTACTATTTAGGATTAGGGGACGGGTGAGTGTCAGGCAACGGGGAAGGGTTAGGTTTAGGGTTCGGGCTAGGGTTAGGGTTAGGGGACGGTGATGGTTTAGGGTCAAGGTGAGGGTACGACAACGCTTTAGGGTGAGCGTTCGTGTGAGGGTGCGGGTTAGTGTTAGCGTACGGGTTAGGATTAGGGGAAGGGTGAGGGTCAGGTTTCGGGGAAGGGTTAGTGTTAGGGTTCAGGCTAGGGTTAGTGTTAGGGGACGGGGACGGTTTAGGGTCCAGGTGAGGGTACGACAACGCTTTGGGGTGAGCGTGCATGTGAGGGCGCAGGTTAGTGTTAGCGTACGGGTTAGGATTAGGGGAAGGGTGAGGGTCAGGCTTCGGGGAAGGGTTAGGTTTAGGGTTCGTGCTAGGGTTAGTGTTAGGGGACGGGGACAGTTTAGGATCCAGGTGAGGATATGACAACACTTTAGGAGGAGCGTGCGTGTGAAGGCACGGGTTAGTGTTAGCGTACGGGTTAGGATTAGGGGACGGGTGAGGGTCAGGCTTCGGCGAAGTGTTAGGGTTAGGGTTCGGGCTAGGGTTAGAGTTAGGGTTAGGGGACGGATTAGGATCCAGGTGAGGGTACGACAACGCTTTAGGGTGACCGTGCATGTGAGGGCGCAGGTTAGTTTTAGCGTACGGGTTAGGATTAGGGGACGGGTGAGAGTCAGGCTTCGGGGAAGGGTTAGTGTTAGGGTTCGTGCTAGGGTTAGGGTTAGTGGACGGGGACGGTTTAGGATCCAGGTAAGGGAACGACAATGCTTTAGGGAGTGCGTGCGTCTGTGGGCTCGGATTAGTGTTAGCGTACGGGTTAGGATTAGGGGACGGGTGAGGGTCAGGCTTCGGGGAAGGGTTAGGGTTAGGGTTCGGGCTAGGGTTAGGTTTAGGGGACGGGGAAGTTTTAGGGTCCAGGTGAAGGTACGACAACGCTTGAGGGTGAGCGTGCGTGCGAGGGCGCGGTTTAGTGTTAGCGTACGGTTTAGGTTTAGGGGACGGGTGAGGGTCAGGCTTCGGGGAAGGGTTAGGGTTAGGGTTCGGGCTAGGGTTAGGGTTAGGGGACGGAGACGGTTTAGGGTCCAGGTGAGGGTACGACAATGCTTTAAAGGGAGCGTGTGTGTGAGGGCGAGGGTTACTGTTAGCGTACGGGGTAGGGTTAGGGGCCGGGTGAGGGCCAGGCTTCGGGGAAGTGTTAGGTTTAGGGTTCGGGCTAGGGTTAGTGTTAGGGGACGGGGACGGTTTAGGGTCCAGGTGATGGTACGACAACGCTTTAGGGGGAGTGTGTGTGTGAGGATGTTTGTTACTGTTAGCGTAAGGGTTAGGATTAGGGGACGGGTGAGCGTCAAGCTTCGGGGAAGTGTTAGGTTTAGGGTTCGGGCTAGAGTTAGGGTTAGGGGATGGGGACGGTTTATGTCCAGGTGAGGGTACGGCAACTCTTTAGGGTGAGCGTGCGTGTGAAGGCGCGGGTTAGTGTTAGCGTACGGGTTAGCTTTAGGGGACGGGTGAGGGTCAGGATTCGGCGAAGTGTTAGGGTTAGGGTTTGGGGTAGGGTTTGGGTTAGGGGATGGAGACCGTTAAGGGTCCAGGTGAGGGTACGACAACGCTTTAGGGGGAGCGTACGTGAGAGGGCGCGGGTTAGTGTTAGCGTACGGGTTAGGATTATGGGACGGGTGACGGTCAGGCTTCGGGGAAGTGTTAGGGTTAGGTTTAGGGTTCGGGCTACGGTTAGGGTTAGTGGACGGGGAAGGTTTAGGGTCCAGGTGAGGGTACGACAACGCTTAAGGGTGAGCGTGGGTGTGAGGACACGGGTTAGTGTTAGCATACGGTTTTGGATTAGGCGACGGGTGAGGGTCAGGCTTCGGGGAAGCGTTAGGTTTAGGGTTCGGGCTAGAGTTGGGTTATGGGACGGGGACGGTTTAGGGTCCAGGTGAGGGTACGACAACGCTTTAGGGGGAGCGTGCGTCTGAGGGCGCAGGTTAGTGTTAGCGTACGGGTTAGGATTAGGGCACAGGTGAGAGTCTGGCTTCGGGGAAATGTTAGGGTTAGGGTTCGGGCTAGGGTTAGGGTTAGGGGACGGGGACGGTTTAGGTTCCAGGTGAGGGTACGACAACGCTTTAGAGGGAGCGTGTGTGTGAGAACGCGGTTTAGTGTTAGTGTACGGGTTAGGATAAAGGAACGGGTGAAGGACAGCCTTCGGGGAAGGTTTAGAGTTAGGGTTCGGGCTAGGGTTAGGGTTAGGGGACGGGGACGGTTTAGGGTTCAAGTGAGGGTATGACAATGCTTTAGGGGGAGCGTGCGTTTGAGAGCATGGGTTAGTGTTAGCGTACGGGTTAGGATTAGGGGAAGGGTGAGGGTCAGGCTTCGGGGAAGGGTTATGGTTAGGGTTCGGGCTAGCGTTAGTGTTAGGGGACGGGGAATGTTTAGTGTCCAGGTGAGGGTTTGACAACCCTTTAGGGGGAGCGTGTGTGTGAGGGCACGTGTTAGTGTTAGGGTATGGGTTAGGATTAGGGGACGGGTGAGGGTCAGGCTTCGGGGAAGGGTTAGGGTTAGGGTTCGGGCTAGGGTTAGGGTTAGTGGACGGGGATGGTTTAGGGTCCAGGTGAGGGTACGACAACGCTTTAGGGGGAGCGTGCATCTGTGGGCTCGGGTTAGTGTTAGTGCACGGTTTAGGTTTAGGGGACGGGTGACGGTCAGGCTTCGCGGAAGGGTTATGGTTAGGTTTCGGGTTAGGGTTAGGGTTAGGGGACGGGGACGGTTTAGGGTCCAGGTGAGGGTACGACAACGGTTTAGGGTGAGCGTGCATGTGAGGGCTCAAGTTAGTGTTAGCGTACAGGTTAGGATTAGGGGAAGGGTGAGTGTCAGGCTTCGGGGAAGGGTTAGGTTTAGGGTTCGGGCTAGGGTTAGGGTTAGTGTTAGGGGACGGGGACGGTTTAGGGTCCAGGTGGGGGTACGACAACACTTTAGGGTGAGCATGAGTGTGAGCGTGCGGGTTACTGTTAGCGTACGGGTTAGGATTAGGGGACGGTTGAGGGTCAGGCCTCGGGGAAGTGCTAGCGTTAGGGTTCGGTCTAGGGTTAGGGTTAGGGGACGGGGACGGTTTAGGGTGCAGGTGAGGGTACGACAATGCTTTAGGGTGAGCGTGCGTGTGAGGGTGCATGTTAGTGTTAGCGTACAGGTTAGGCTTAGGGGAAGGGTGAGGGTCAGGCTTCTGCGAAGGGTTAGGTTTCGGGTTCGGGCTAGGGTTAGGGTTAGGGGACGGGGAATGTTTAGGGTCCAGGTTAGGGTACGACAACGCTTTAGGGGGAGCGTGCGTGTGAGGGCGTGGGTTAGTGTTAGCGTACGGGTTAGGATTAGGGGACGGGTGAGTGTCAGGCTTCGGGGAAGGGTTAGGTTTAGGTTTCGGGCTAGTGTTGGGTTATGGGACGGGGACGGTTTAGGGTCCAGGTGAGGGTACGACAACGCTTTAGGGGGAGCGTGCGTCTGAGGGCGCGGGTTAGTGTTAGTGTACGAGTTAGGATTAGGGGACAGGTGAGAGTCAGGCTTCGGGGAAGTGTTAGGGTTAGGGTTCGGGCTAGGGTTAGGGTTAGGGGACGGGGACGGTTTAGGGTCCAGTTGAGGGTACGACAACACTTTAGAGGGAGCGTGTGTGTGAGGGCGCGGGTTAGTGTTAGCGTACGGGTTAGGATTAGGGGACAGGTGACGGTCAGGCTGCGCGGAAGGGTTATGGTTAGGTTTCGGGTTAGGGTTAGGGTTAGGGGACGGGGACGGTTTAGGGTCCAGGTGAGTGTACGACATCGCTTTAGGGTGAGCGTGCGTGTGAGGGCGCGGGTTAGTGTTAGCGTACGGGTTAGGATTTGGGGACGTGTGACGGTCAGCCTGCGCGGTAGGGTTATGGTTAGGTTTCGGGTTAGGGTTAGGGTTAGGGGACGGGGACGGTTTAGGGTCCAGGTGAGGGTACGACAACGGTTTAGGGTGAGTGTGCGTGTGAGGCCAGCGGTTAGTGTTAGCGTACGGGTTAGGATTAGGGGACGGATGAGGGTCAGCCTTCGGGGAAGGGTTAGGGTTAGGGTTCGGGCTAGGGTTAGGGTTAGGGGACGGGGACGGATTAGGGTCCAGGTGAGGGTACGACAAGGCTTTAGGGGGAGCGTGCGTGTGAGGGCGCGGGTTAGTGTTAGCGTACCGGTTAGGATTAGGGGACGGGTGATGGTCAGCCCTCGGGGAAGTGTTAGGGTTAGGGTTCGGGCTAGGGTTAGGGTTAGGGGACGGGGATGGTTTAGGGTCCAGTTGAGGGTACGACAATGCTTTACGGGGAGCCTGCGTGTGAGGGCGCATGTTAGTGTTAGCGTACGGGTTAGGATTAGGGAATGGGAGAGGGTCAGGCTTCGGCGAACGGTTAGGGTTAGGGTTCGGGCTAGGGTTAGGGTTAGGGGACTGGGACGTTTAGGGTCCAGGTCAGGGTACGACAACGCTTTAGGGGGAGCGGGCGTTTGAGGGCGCGGGTTAGTGTTTGCGTATGGGTTAGGATTAGGTGACGGGTGAGGGTCAGGCTTCGGGGAAGTGTTAGGGTTAGGGTTCGTGCTAGGGTTAGGGTTAGGGGACGGGGACGGGTTAGGGTCCAGGTGAGGGTACGACAACGCTTTAGGTTGAGCATGCGTCTGAGGGCTCGGGTTAGTGTTACCGTACGGGTTAGGATTAGGGTACGGGTGAGGGTCAGGCTTCGGAGAAGTGTTAGGGTTAGGGTTCGGGCAAGGGTTAGGGGACGGGGACGGTATAGGGTCCAAGTGAGGGTACGACAACGCTTAAGGGGGAGCGTGTGTGTGAGGGCGCGGGTTAGTGTTAGCTTACGGGTTAGGATTAGGGGACGGGTGAGGGTCAGGGTTCGGGGAAGGGTTAGGGTTAGGGTTCGGGCTAGGGTTAGGGTTAGGGGACGGGGATGGGTTAGGGTCCAGGTGAGGGTACGACAATGCTTTAGGGGGAGCGGGCGTGTGAGGGCGCGGGTCAGTGTTAGCGTACGGGTTAGGATTAGGGGACGGGTGAGGGTCAGGCTTCGGAGAAGTGTTAGGGTTAGGGTTCGGGCAAGAGTTAGGGGACGGGGACGGTATAGGGTCCAGGTGAGGGTACGACAACACTTTAGGGGGAGCGTGCGTGTGAGGGCGCGGGTTAGTGTTAGTGTACGGGTTGGGATGAGGGGACGGGTGAGAGTCAGGCTTCGGGGAAGGGTTAGGGTTAGGGTTCGGGCTAGGGTTAGGGTTATGGGACGGGTACGGTTTAGGGTCCAGGTGAGGGTACGACAACGCTTAAGGGGGAGCATGCGTGTGAGGGCGCGGGTTAGTGTTAGCGTACTGTTTAGGATTAGGGCACGGGTCAGGGTCAGGCTTCGGGGAAGGTTTAGGGTTAGGGTTCGGGCTAGGGTTAGGGTTTGGGGACAGGGACGGTTTAGGATCCAGGTGAGGGTACGACAAGTCTTTAGGGGGAGTGTTCGTGTGAGGGCGCGGGTTAGTGTAAGCGTACGGGTTAGAATTAGGGGACGGGTGAGGATAAGGCTTCGGGGAAGGGTTAGGGTTAGGGTTCGGGCTAGGGTTAGGGTTAGGGGACGGGGACGGTTTAGGGTCCAGGTGAGGGTACGACAACGCTTTAGGGGGAGCGTGCGTGTGAGGGCGCGGGTTAGTGTTAGCGTACGGGTTAGGATTAGGGGACGGGTGAGGGTCAGGCTTCGGGGAAGGGTTAGGGTTAGGGTTCGGGCTAGGGTTAGGGTTAGGGGACGGGGACGGTTTAGGGTCCAGATGAGGGTACGACTGCACTTTAGGGTGAACGTGAGTGTGAGGGCGCGGGTTAGTGTTAGCGTACGGGTTAGGATTAGGGGACGGGTGAGGGTCAGGCTTCGGGGAAGGGTTAGGGTTAGCGTTCGGGCTAAGGTTAGGGTTAGGGGATGGGGACGGTTTAGGGTCCGGATGGGGATGGTTTAGGGTCCAAATGAGGGTATGACAACACTTTAGGGTGAGCGTGAGTGTGAGGGCGCGGGTTAGTGTTAGCGTACGGTTTAGGCTTAGGGCACGAGTAAGGGTCAGGCTTCGGGGAAGAGTTAGGGTTAGGGTTTGGGCTAGGGTTAGGGTTTGGGGACAGGGACGGTTTAGGGTCCAGGTGAGGGTACGACAAGTCTTTAGGGGGAGTGTTCGTGTGAGGGCGTGGGTTAGTGTTAGCGTACGCGTTAGGATTAGGGGACGGGTGAGGGTCAGGCTTCGGCGAAGTGGTAGGGTTAGGGTTCTGGCTCGGGTTAGGGTTAGGGGACGGAGACGGTTTAGGGTCCAGGTGAGGGTACGACAATCCTTTAGGGGGAGCGTGCGTGTGAGGGCGTGGGTTAGTGTTAGCGTACGGGTTAGGATTAGGGGACGGGAGAGGGTCAGGCTTCGGCGAAGTGTTAGGGTTAGGGTTCGGGCTAGGGTTAGTGTTATGGGACGGGGACGGTTTAGGGTCCAGGTCAGGGTACGACAACGCTTTAGGGGGAGCATGGGTGTGATGGCGCAGGTTAGTGTTAGCGTACGGGTTAGGATTAAGGTTCGGGTGACGTTCAGGATTCGGAGGAGGGTTAGGATTACGGTTCGGGCTAAAGTTAGGGTTAGGGGACTAGGACGGTTTAGGGTCCAGGTCAGGGTACGACAACGCTTTAGGGTGACCGTGCGTGTGAGGGCGTGGGTTAGTGTTTGCGCACAGGTTAGGATTAGGGGACTGGTGAGGGTCAGGCTTCGGGGAAGGTTTACGGTTATGGTTCGTGCTAGGGTTAGGGTTAGGGGACGGGGATGGTTTAGGGTCCAGGTCAGGGTACGACAACGCTTTAGGGGGAGCGTGCGTGTGAGGGCGCAGGTTAGTGTCAGCGTACGGGTTAGGATTAGGGGACGGGTGAGGGCCAGGCTTCGGCGAAGTGTTAGGGTTAGGGTTCGGGCTAGGGTAAGCGTTAGGGGACGGGGATGGTTTAGGGTCCAGGTGAGGGTACGGCAACGCTTTAGGTGTAGCGTGCGTTTGAGGGCGCGGGTTAGTGTTAGCGTACGGGTGAGGATTAGGGGACGGGTGAGGGTCAGGCTTCGGGCAAGGGTTAGGGTTAGGGTTAGGGCTAGGTTTAGGTTTAGGGGACGGGGATGGTTTAGGGTCCAGGTGAGGGTAAGACAGCTCTTTAGGGGGAGTGTGCGTGTGAGTGCGCAGGTTAGTGTTAGCGTACTGGTTAGGCTTAGGGGACGGGTGAGTGTCAGGCTTTGGGGAAGTGTCAGGGTTAGGGTTCGGGCTAGGGTTAGGGTTAGGGGACGGGGATGGTTTAGGGTCCAAGTGAGGTTATCACAACGCTTTAGGGGGAGCGTGTGTTTGAGGGCATGGGTTAGTGTTAGCATACGGGTTAGGATTAGGGAATGGGTGAGGTTCATGCTTCAGGGAAGGGTTAGGGTTAGGGTTCGGTCTAGGGTTAGGGTTAGGGAACGGGGACGGTTTAGGGTCCAGGTGAGGCTACGACAACGCTTTAGGGTGAGCGTGCACGTTAGGGCGCAGGTTAGTGTTAGCGTACGGGTTAGGATTAGGGGACGGGTGAGGGTCAGGCTTCGGGGAAGGGTTAGGGTTAGGGCTCGGGCTAGGGTTAGGGTTAGGGGATGGGGACGGTTTAGGGTCCGGATGGGGACGGTTTAGGGTCCAAATGAGGGTACGACAACACTTTAGGGTGAGCGTGAGTGTGAGGGCGCGGGTTAGTGTTAGCATACGGTTTAGGCTTAGGGCACGGGTAAGGGTCAGGCTTCGGGGAAGAGTTAGGGTTAGGGTTCGGGCTAGGGTTAGGGTTTGGGGACAGGGACGGTTTAGGGTCCAGGTGAGGGTACGACAAGTCTTTAGGGGGAGTGTTCGTGTGAGGGCGCGGGTTAGTGTTAGCGTACGGGTTAGGATTAGGGGACGGGTGAGGATAAGGCTTCGGGAAAGGGCTAGGGTTAGGGTTCGGGCTAGGGATAGGGTTAGGGGACGGGGACGGTTTAGGGTCCAGGTGAGGGTACGACAACGCTTTAGGGGGAGTGTGCGTGTGAGGGCGCGGGTTAGTGTTAGCGTACGGGTTAGGATTAGGGGACGGGTGAGGGTCAGGCTTCGGGGAAGGGTTAGGGTTAGGGTTCGGGCTAGGATTAGGGTTAGGGGACGGGGACGGTTTAGGGTCCAGATGAGGGTACGACAACACTTTAGGGTGAGCGTGAGTGTGAGGGTGCGGGTTAGTGTTACCGTACGGGTTAGGATTAGGGGACGGGTGAGGGTCAGGCTTCGGGGAAGGGTTAGGGTTATGGTTCGGGCTAGGGTTAGGGTTAGGGGACGGGGACAGATTAGGGTCCAGGTGAGGGTACGACAACGCTTTAGGGGGAGCGTGCGTGTGAGGGCGCTGGTTAGTGTTAGCGTACCGGTTAGGATTAGGGGACGGGTGATGGTCAGCCCTCGGGGAAGTGTTAGGGTTAGGGTTCGGGCTAGGGTTAGGGTTAGGGGACGGGGATGGTTTAGGGTCCAGTTGAGGGTACGACAATGCTTTACGGGGAGCCTGCGTGTGAGGGCGCGTGTTAGTGTTAGCGTACGGGTTAGGATTAGGGGATGGGAGAGGGTCAGGATTCGGCGAAAGGTTAGGGTTAGGGTTCGGGCTAGGGTTAGGGTTAGGGGACTGGGACGTTTAGGGTCCAGGTCAGGGTACGACAACGCTTTAGGGGGAGCGGGCGTGTGAGCGCGCGTGTTAGTGTTTGCGTATGGGTTAGGATTAGGTGAGGGGTGAGGGTTAGGCTTCGGGGAAGGGTTAGGGTTAGGGTTCGTGCTAGGGTTAGGGTTAGGGGACGGGGACGGTTTAGGGTCCTGGTGTGGGTACGACAACGCTTTAGGTTGAGCATGCGTCTGAGGGCTCGGGTTAGTGTTACCGTACGGGTTAGGATTAGGGGACGGGTGAGGGTCAGGCTTCGGAGAAGTGTTAGGGTTAGCGTTCGGGCAAGGGTTAGGGTACGGGGACAGTATAGGGTCCAGAAGAGGGTACGACAACGCTTTAGGTGGAGCGTGCGTGTGAGGGCGCGGGTTAGTGTTAGCGTATTGGTTAAGATTAGGGGATGGGTGAGTGTCAGGCTTCGGCGAATGGTTAGGGTTAGTGTTCAGGCTAGGGTTAGGGTTAGGGGACGGGGACGGTTTAGGGTCCAGGTGAGGGTACGACAACGCTTTAGGTGGAGCGTGCGTGTGAGGGCGCGGCTCAGTGTTAGCGTACGGGTTAGGATTAGGGGACGGGTGAGGGTCAGGCCTGTGAGAAGTGTTAGCGTTAGGGTTCGGGCTAGGGTTAGGGTTATGGGACGGGGACGGTTTAGGGTCCAGGTGAGGGTACGACAACGCTTAAGGGGGAGCGTGCCTGTGAGGGCGCGGGTCAGTGTTAGCGTACGGTTTAGGATTAGGGCACGGGTCAGGGTCAGGCTTCGGGGAAGGGTTAGGGTTAGGGTTCGGGCTAGGGTTAGGGTTAGGGGACGGGGACGGTTTAGGGTCCAGGTGAGGGTACGACAAGTCTTTAGGGGGAGTGTGTGTGTGCGGACGTGGGTTAGTGTTAGCGTACGGGTTAGGAGTAGGGGACGTGTGAGGGTAAGGCTTCGGGGAAGGGTTAAGGTTAGGGTTCAGGCTAGGGTTAGGGTTAGGGGACGGGGACGATTTAGGGTCCAGGTGAGGGTACAACAACGCTTTAGGGGGAGCGTGCGTGTGAGGGCGCGGGTTAGTGTTAGCGTACGGGTTAGGATTAGGGGACGGGTGAGGGTCAGGCTTCGGGGAAGGGTTAGGGTTAGGGTTCGGGCTACGGTTAGGGTTTGGGGACGGGGACGGTTCAGGGTCCAGGTGAGGGTACGACAAGTCTTTAGGGGGAGTGTGCGTGTGAGGGCGCGGGTTAGTGTAAGCGTACGGGTTAGGATTAGGGGACGGGTGAGGGTAAGGCTTCGGCTAAGGGTTAGGGTTAGGGTTCGGGCTAGGGTTAGGGTTAGGGGACGGGGACGGTTTAGGGTCCAGGTGAGGGTACGACAACGCTTTACGGGGAGCATGCATGTGAGGGCGCGGGTTAGTGTTAGCGTACCGGTTAAGATTAGGGGACGGGTGAGGGTCAGGCTTCGGGGAAGGGTTAGGTTTAGGGTTCGGGCTAGGGTTAGGGTTAGGGGACGAGGACGATTTAGGGACAAGCTGAGTGTACGACAACGCTTTAGGGTGAACGTGAGTGTGAGGGCGCGGGATAGTGTTAGCGTACGGGTTAGGATTAGGGTTCGGATGAGGGTCAGGCTTCGGGGAAGTGTTAGGATTAGGGTTCGGGCTAGGGTTAGGGTTAGGGGACGGGGACGGTTTAGGGTCTAGATGAGGGTACGACAACACTTTATGGTGAGCGTGAGTGTGAGGGCGCGGGTTAGTGTTAATGTACGGGTTAGGATTACGGGACGGGTGAGGGTCAAGCTTCGGCGAAGTGTTAGTGTTAGGGTTCAGCCTAGGGTTAGGGTTAGAGGACGGGGACGGTTTAGGGTCCATGTGAGGGTACGACAACGCTTTAGGGGGAGCGGGTGTGTGATGGCGCGGGTTAGTGTTTGCGCACGGGTTAGGATTAGGTGACGGGTGAGGGTCAGGCTTCGGGGAATGGTTAGGGTTAGGGTTCGGGCTAGGGTTAGGGTTAGGGGACGGGGACGGTTTAGGGTCCAGGTGAGGGTACGACAACGCTTTAGGTTGAGCATGCATCTGAGGGCGCAGGTTAGTGTTACTGTACGGGTTAGGATTAGGGGACGGGTGAGGGTCAGGGTTCGGGGAAGGGTTAGGGTTAGGGTTCGGGCTAGGGAGAGGGTAGGGGAAGGGGATGGTTTAGGGTCCAGTTGAGGGTACGACAACGCTTTAGGGGGAGCGTGCGTGTGAGGGCGTGGGTTAGTGTTAGCGTATGGGTTAGGATTAGGGGACGGGTGAGGGTCAGGCCTCGGGGAAGTGTTAGCGTTAGGGTTCGGGCTAGGGTTAGGGTTAGGGGACGGGGACGGTTCAGGGTCCAGGTGAGGGTACGACAAGTCTTTAGGGGGAGTGTGCGTGTGAGAGCGCGGGTTAGTGTAAGCGTACGGGTTAGGATTAGGGGACGGGTGAGGGTAAGGCTTCGGCTAAGGGTTAGGGTTAGGGTTCGGGCTAGGGTTAGGGTTAGGGGACGGGGACGGTTTAGGGTCCAGGTGAGGGTACGACAACGCTTTACGGGGAGCGTGTGTGTGAGGGCGCGGGTTAGTGTTAGCGTACGGGTTAGGATTAGGGCACGGGTGAGTGTCAGGCTTCGGGGAAGGGTTAGGGTTAGGGTTCGGGCTAGGGTTAGGGTTAGGGGACGGGGACGGATTAGGGTCCAGGTGAGGGAACGACAACGCTTTATGGGGAGCGTGCGTGTGAGGGCGCGGGTTAGTGTTAGCGTACTGGTTAGGATTAGGGGACGGGTGATGGTCAGCCCTCGGGGAAGTGTTAGGGTTAGGGTTCGGGCTAGGGTTAGGGTTAGTGGACGGGGATGTTTTAGGGTCCAGTTGAGGGTACGACAATGCTTTACGGGGAGCCTGCGTGTGAGGGCGCATGTTAGTGTTAGCGTACGGGTTAGGATTAGGGGATGGGAGAGGGTCAGGCTTCGGCGAACGGTTAGGGTTAGGGTTCGGGCTAGGTTTAGGGTTAGGGGACTGGTACGTTTAGGGTCCAGGTCAGGGTACAACAACGCTTTAGCGGGAGCGGGTGTGTGAGGGCGCGGGTTAGTGTTTGCGTATGGGTTAGGATTAGGTGACGGGTGAGGATCAGGCTTCGGGGAAGGGTTAGGGTTAGGGTTCGTGCTAGGGTTAGGGTTAGGGGACCGGGACGGTTTAGGGTCCAGGTGAGGGTACGACAACGCTTTAGGTTGAGCATGCGTCTGAGGGCTCAGGTTAGTGTTACCGTACGGGTTAGGATTAGGGGACGGGTGATGGTCAGGCCTCGGGGAAGTGTTAGGGTTAGGGTTCGGGCTAGGTTTAGGGTTAGGGGACGGGGATGGATTAGGGTCCAGTTGAGGGTACGACAATGCTTTAGGGGGAGCGTGCATGTGAGGGAGCGTGTTGGTGTTAGCGTACGGGTTAGGATTAGGGGCCGGGTGAGGGTCAGGCTTCGGGGAAGGGTTACGGTTAGGGTTCAGGATAGGTGTAGGGTTAGGGGACTGGGACGGTTTAGGGTGCAGGTCAGGGTACGACAACGCTTTAGGGCGAGCGGGCGTGTGAGGGCACGGGTTAATGTTTGCATACGGGTTAGGATTAGGGGACGGGTGAGGGTCAGGCTTTGGGGAAGGGTTTCGGTTAGGGTTCGGGATAGGGTTAGGGTTAGGGGACTGGGACGGTTTAGGGTCCAGGTCAGGGTACGAGAACGCTTTAGGGGAAGCGTGCGTGTTAGGGCGCGGGTTAGTGTTTGCGTACGGGTTAGGATTAGGTGACGGATGAGGGTCAGGCTTCGGGGAAGGGTTAGGGTTAGGGTTCGGTCTAGGGTTAGGGTTAGGGGACGGGGACGGTTTAGGGTTCAGGTGGGGGTACGACAGCGCTTTAGGGGGAGTGTGCATCTGAGGGCGCGGGTTAGTGTTAGCGTACGGGTTAGGATTAGGGGACGGGTGAGGATCAGGCTTCGGGGAAGTGTTAGGGTTAGGTTTCGGGCTAGGGTTAGAGTTAGGGGAGTGGGACGGTTTAGGGTCCAGTTCAGGGTATGACAACGCTTTAGGGGGAGCGGGCGTGTGAGGGCGCGGGTTAGTGTTTGCGTACGGGTTAGGATTAGGTGACTGGTGAGCGTCAGGCTTCGGGGAAGGGTTAGGCTTAGGGTTCGGGCTAGGGTTAGGGTTAGGGGACGGGGACGGTTTAGGGTCCAGTTGAGGGTACAACAACGATTTAGGTTGAGCATGCGTCTGAGGGCGTGGGTTAGTGTTACCGTATGGGTTAGGATTAGGGGACGGGTGAGGGTCAGGCTTCGGGGAAGGGTTAGGGTTAGGGTTCGGGCTAGGGTCAGGGTTAGGGGACTGGGACGGTTTAGGGTCCAGGTCAGGGTACGACAACGCTTTAGGGGGAGCGGTCGTGTGAGGGCGTGGGTTACTGTTTGCGTACGGGTTAGGATTAGGTGACGGGTGAGGGTCAGGCGTCGGGGAAGGGTTAGGGTTAGGGTTCGGGCTAGGGTTAGGTTTAGGGGACGGGGACGGGTTAGGGTCCAGGTGAGGGTACGACAACGCTTTAGGGGGAGCGTGCGTGTGAGGGTGCGGGTTAGTGTTAGCGTACGGTTTAGGATTGGGGACAGGAGAGGGTCAGGCTTCGGGGAAGCGTTAGGGTTAGGGTTCGGGCTAGGGTTAGGTTTAGGGGACGGGGACGGTTTAGGATCCAGGTGAGGGTACGACAACGCTTTAGGGGGTGCGTGCGTTTGAGGGCGCGTATTAGTGTTAGCGTACGGGTTAGGATTATGGGACGGGTGAGGGTCAGGCTTCGGGGATGGGTTAGAGTTAGGGTTCGGGAAAGAGTTAGGGTTAGGGGACGGGGACGGTTTAGGGTCCAGGTGAGGGTACGACAACGCTTTAGGGGGAGCATGCGTGTGAGCGCGGGGTTTAGTGTTAGCGTCTGTGTTAGGATTAGGGGATGGGTGAGGGTCAGGCTTCGGGGAAGGGTTAGGGTTAGGGTTCGGGCTAAGGTAAGGTTTAGGGGACGGGGTCGGTTTAGGGTCCAGGTGAGGGTACGACAACGCTTTAGGGGGAGCGTGCATGTGAGGGCGCGGGTTAGTATTAGCGTATGGGTTAGGATGAGGGGACGGGTGAGGGTCAGGCTTCGGGGAAGGGTTAGGGTTAAGGTTAGGTCTAGGGTTAGTGTTAGGGGATGGGGACGGTTTAGGATCCAGGTGAGGGTACGACAACGCTTTACGGGGAGCGTGCGTGTGAGGGCGCGAGTTAGTGTTAGCGTCCGTGTTAGGATTAGGGGACGGTTGAGAGTCAGGCTTCGGAGAAGCGTTAGGGTTAGGGTTCGGGCTAGGGTTAGGGTTAGGGGACGGGGACGGTTTAGGGTCCAGGTGAGGGTACGACAACGCTTTAGGGTGAGCGTGCGTGTGAGGTCGCGGGTTAGTGTTAGCGTACGGGTTAGGATTAGGGGACGGGTGAGGGTCAGGCTCGGCGAAGTGTTAGGGTTAGGGTTCGGGCTAGGGTTAGGGTTAAGGGACGGGGACGGTTTAGGATCCAGGTGAGGGTACGACAACGATTTAGGGGGAGCGTGCGTCTGAGGGCGTGTGTTAGTGTTAGCGTACGGGTTAGGATTAGGGAACGGGTGAGGGTCAGGCTCCTGGGAAGTGTTAGGTTTAGGGTTCTGGCTAGGATTAGGGTTAGGGGACTGGGAAGGTTTAGGGTACAGGTGAGGGTACGACAATGCTTTAGTGGGAGTGTGCGTTTGAGGGCGCGGGTTAGTGTTAGCGTACGGGTTAGGTTAGGGGACGGGTGAGGGTCAGGCTCCGGGGAAGGGTTAGGTTTAGGGTTCGGGCTAGGTTTAGGGTTAGGGGACGGGGACGGTTTAGGGTCCAGGTGAGGGTACGACAAGGCTTTAGGTTGAGCATGCGTCTGAGGGCGCGGGTTAGTGTTAGCGTACGGGTTAGGTTAGGTGACGGGTGAGGGTCAGGCTTCGGGGAAGGGTTAGGGTTAGGTTTTGGGCTAGGGTTAGGGTTAGGGGAAAGGGACTGTTTAGGGTCCATGTGAGGGTACAACAACGCTTTAGGGTGAGCGAGATTGTTAAGGTGCGGGTTAGTGTTAACGTACGTGTTAGGATTAGGAGACGGGTGAGGGTCAGGCTTCGGGGAAGGGTTAGGGTTAGGGTTCGGGCTAGGGTTAGTGTTAGGGGACAGGGACGATTTAGGGTCCATGTGAGGGTACGACAACGCTTTAGGGGGAGCGTGAGTGTGAGGGCGCGGGTTAGTGTTAGCGTACGGGTTAGGATTACGGGACGGATGAGGGTCAGGCTTCGGCGAAGTGTTAGTGTTAGGGTTCGGGCTAGGGTTAGGCTTAGAGGACGGGGATTGTTTAGGGTCCATGTGAGGGTACGACAACACTTTAGGAGGAGCGTGCGTGTGAGGGCACGTGTTAGTGTTAGCGTACGTGTTAGGATTAGGGGACGGGTGAGTGTCAGGCTTCGGGGAGGTGTTAGGGTTAGGGTTCGGGCTAGGGTTAGTGTTAGGGGACTGGGATGGTTTAGGGTCCAGGTCAGGGTACGACAACGCTTTAGGGGGAGCGGTCGTGTGAGGGCGGGGGTTAGTGTTTGCGTACGGGTTAGGATTACGTGACGGGTGAGGGTCAGGCTTCAAGGAAGTTTAGGGTTAGGGTTCGGGCTAGGGTTAGGTTTAGGGGACGGGGACGGTTTAGGGTCCAGGTGAGGGTACGACAATGCTTTAGGTTGAGCATGCGTCTGAGGGCGCAGGTTAGTGTTAGCGTACGGGTTAGGATTAGGGGACGGGTGAGGGTCAGGCTTCGGGGGAGTGTCAGGGTTACGGTTCGGGCTAGGGTTAGGGTTAGGTGACGGGGACGATTTAGGGTCAAGGTGAGTGTACGACAACGCTTTAGGGTGAGCGTGCGTCTGAGGGCGTGGATTAGTGTTAGCGTATGGGTTAGGATTAGGGGACGGGTGAGGGTCAGGCTTCGGGGAAGTGTTAGGGTTAGGGTTCGGGCTAGGGTCAGGGTTAGGGGACGGGGACGGTTTAGGGTCCAGGTGAGGGTACGACAACGCTTAAGGGGGAGCGTGGGTGTGAGGGCACGGGTTAGTGTTAGCGTACGGGTTAGGATTAGGGGACGGGAGAGGGTCAGGCTTCGGGGAAGGGTTAGGGTTAGGGTTAGGTTTCGGGCTATGGTTAGGTTTAGGGGACGGGGACGGTTTAGGATCCAGGTGAGGGTACGACAACGCTTTAGGGGGAGCGTGCGTTTGAGGGCGCGTATTAGTGTTAGCATGCGGGTTAGGATTAGGGGACTGGAGAGGGTCAGGCTTCGGGGAAGGATTAGGTTTAGGGTTAGGTCTAGGGTTAGGGTTAGGGGATGTGGACGGTTTAGGGTCCAGGTGAGCGTACGATAACGCTCTTGGGGGAGCGTGCGAGTGAGGGCGCAGGTTAGTGTTAGCGTACAGGTTGGGATTAGGGGACGGGTGAGGGTCAGGCTTCGGGGAAGGATTAGGTTTAGGGTTCGGGCTAGGGTTAGCGTTAGGGGATGGGGACGGTTTAGGGTACAGGTGAGGGTACGACAACGCTTTAGGGGGAGCGTGCGTTTGAGGGCGCGGGTTAGTGTTTGCGTACGGGTTAGGATTAGGGGACGGGTGAGGGTCAGGCTCCGGGGAAGGGTTAGGTTTAGGGTTCGGGGTAGGTTTAGGGTTAGGGGACGGAGACCATTTAGGGTCCAGGTGAGGGTACGACAATGCTTTAGGTTGAGCATGCGTCTGAGAGCGCGGGTTAGTGTTAGCATACGGGTTAGGATTAGGGGACATGGGAGGGTCAGGCTTCAGAGAAGGGTTAGGGTTAAGGTTCGGCCTAGGGTTAGGGTTAGGGGACGGGGACGGTTTAGGGTCCAGGTGAGGGTACGACAACGCTTTAGGGGGAGCGTGCGTGTGAGGGCGTGGGTTAGTGTTAGCGTATGGGTTAGGATTAGGGGACGGGTGAGTGTCAGGCTTCGGGGAAGGGTTAGGGTTAGGGTTCGGGCTAGGGTTAGGGTTATGGGACGGGGACGGTTTAGGGTCCAGGTGAGGGTACGACAACGCTTTAGGGGGAGCGTTCGTGTGAGGGCGCGGGTCAGTGTTAGCGTACGGGTTAGGATTAGGGGACGGGTGAGGGTCAGGCTTCGGAGAAGTGTTAGGGTTAGGGTTCGGGCAAGAGTTAGGGGACGGGGACGGTATAGGGTCCAGGTGAGGGTACGACAACACTTTAGGGGGAGCGTGCGTGTGAGGGCGCGGGTTAGTGTTAGTGTACGGGTTGGGATGAGGGGACGGGTGAGAGTCAGGCTTCGGGGAAGGGTTAGGGTTAGGGTTCGGGCTAGGGTTAAGGTTATGGGACGGGTACGGTTTAGGGTCCAGGTGAGGGTACGAGAACGCTTAAGGGGGAGTGTGCGTGTGAGGGCGCGGGTTAGTGTTAGCGTACTGTTTAGGATTAGGGCACGGGTCAGGGTCAGGCTTCGGGGAAGGGTTAGGGTTAGGGTTCGGGCTAGGGTTAGGGTTTGGGGACAGGGACGGTTTAGGGTCCAGGTGAGGGTACGACAACGCTTTAGGGGGAGCGTGCGTGTGAGGGCGCGGGTTAGTGTTAGCGTACGGGTTAGGATTAGGGGACGGGTGAGGGTCAGCCTTCGGGGAAGGGTTAGGGTTAGGGTTCGGGCTAGGGTTAGGGTTAGGGGACGGGGACGGTTTAGGGTCCAGATGAGGGTACGACTGCACTTTAGGGTGAACGTGAGTGTGAGGGCGCGGGTTAGTGTTAGCGTACGGGTTAGGATTAGGGGACGGGTGAGGGTCAGGCTTCGGGGAAGTGTTAGGGTTAGGGTTCGGGCTAGGGTTAGGGTTATGGGACGGAGACGGTTTAGGGTCCAGGTGAGGGTATCACAACGCTTTAATGGGAGCGTGTGTGTGAGGGCGCAGGTTAGTGTTAGCGTACGGGTTAGGATTAGGGGACGGGTGAGGGTCAGGCTTCCGGGAAGGGTTAGGGTATGGTTTCGGGCTAGGGTTAGGGTTAGGGGACGGGGACGGTTTAGGGTCCAGGTGAGGGTACGACAACCCGTTAGGGGGAGCATGCGTGTGAGTGCGTGTGTTAGTGTTAGCGTACGGGTTAGGATTAGGGGACGGGTGAGGGTCAGGCTTCAGGGAAGGGTTAGGGTTAGGGTTCGGGCTAGAGTTAGGGTTAGGGGACGGGGACAGTTTAGGGTCCAGGTGAGTGTACGACATCGCTTTATGGTGAGCGTGCGTGTGAAGGCGCGGGTTAGTGTTAGCATACGGGTTAGCCTTAGGGGACAGGTGAGGGTCAGGCTTCGGTGAAGGGTTAGGGCTAGGGTTCGGGCTAGGGTTAGGGTTAGGGGATGGAGACGGTTTAGGCTCCAGGTGAGTGTACGACAACGCTTTAGGGCGAGCCTTCGTGTGAGGGCGCGGGTTAGTGTTAGTGTACGGGTTAGGATTTGGGGACGGGTGACGGTCAGGCTTCGCGGAAGGGTTATGGTTAGGTTTCGGGTTAGGGTTAGGGTTAGGGGACGGGGACGGTTTAGGGTCCACGTGAGGGTACGACAACGGTTTAGGGTGAGCGTGCGTGTGAGGGCAGCGGTTAGTGTTAGCGTACGTTTTAGGATGAGGGGACAGGTGAGGGTCAGGCTTCGGGGAAGTGTTAGGGTTAGGGTTCGGGCTAGGGTTAGGGTTAGGGGACGGGGAATGTTTAGGGTCCAGGTGAGGGTACGACAACGCTTTAGGGGGAGCGTGCGTGTGAGGGCGTGGGTTAGTGTTAGCGTACGGGTTAGGATTAGGGGAAGGGTAAGGGTCAGGCTTCGGGGAAATGTTAGGTTTAGGGTTTGGGCTAGGGTTAGGGTTAGGGGACGGGGACGGTTTAGGGTCCAGGTGAGGGTATGACAACGCTTTAGGGGGAGCGTGCGTGTGAGGGCGCGGGTTAGTGTTAGCGTACGGGTTAGGATTAGGGAACGGGTGAGGGACAGGCTTCGGCGAAGTGTTAGGTTTAGGGTTCGGGCTAGGGTTAGGGTTAGGGGACAGGGACGGTTTAGGGTCCAGGTGAGGGTACGACAACGCTTTAGGGGGAGCGTGCGTGTGAGGGCGCGTGTTAGTGTTAGCGTACGTGTTAGGATTAGGGGAAGGGTGAGTGTCAGGCTTCGGCGAAGGGTTAGGGTTAGGGTTCGGGCTAGGGTTAGGGTTAGGGGACGGGGACGGTTTAGGATCCAGGTGAGGGTACAACGCTTTAGGGGGAGCGTGCGTGTGAGGGTGCGGGTTAGTGTTAGCGTACTGGTTAGGATTACGGGACGGGTGAGTGTCAGGCTTCGGGGAAGTGTTAGGGTTAGGGTTCGGGCTAGGGTTAGGGTTAGGGGACTGGGACGGTTTAAGGTCCAGGTCAGGGTACGACAACGCTTTACGGGCAGCGTGCGTGTGAGTGCGCGGGTTAGTGTTAGCGTACGGGTTAGGATTAGGGGACGGGTGAGGGTTAGTCTTCGGGGAAGGGTTAGGGTTAGGGTTCGGGCTAGGGTTATTGTTAGGGGACGTGGACGGTTTAGGGTCCAGGTGAGGGTACGACAACGCTTTAGGGTGAGCGTGCGTGTGAGGGCGCGGGTTCGTGTTAGGGTACGGGTCATGATTAGGGGACAGGTGAGGGTCATGCTTCGGGGAAGGTTTAGGGTTAGGTTTCGGACTAGGGTTAGGGTTACGGGAAGGGGACGGTTTAGGGTCCATGTGAGGGTACGACAACGCTTTAGGGTGAGCGTGCGTGTGAGGGCGTGTGTTAGTGTTAGCGTACGGGTTAGGATTAGGGGACGGGTGAGGGTCAGGCTTCGGGGAAGGGTTAGGTTTAGGGTTCAGGCTAGGGTTAGGGTTAGGGGACTGGGAAGGTTTAGGGTCCAGGTGAGGGTACGACAACGCTTTAGGGGGAGCGTGCCTGTGAGGGCACGGGTTAGTGTTATCGTACGGTTTAGGATTAGGGGACGGGTGAGGGTCAGGCTTCAGCGAAGGTTTAGGTTTAGGGTTCGGGCTAGGTTTAGGTTTAGGGGACGGGGACGGTTTAGGGTCCAGGTGAGGGTAAGACAGCGCTTTAGGGGGAGTGTGCGTGTGAGGGCGTGGGTTAGTGTTAGCGTACTATTTAGGATTAGGGGACGGGTGAGTGTCAGGCAACGGGGAAGGGTTAGGTTTAGGGTTCGGGCTAGGGTTAGGGTTAGGGGACGGTGATGGTTTAGGGTCAAGGTGAGGGTACGACAACGCTTTAGGGTGAGCGTTCGTGTGAGGGTGCGGGTTAGTGTTAGCGTACGGGTTAGGATTAGGGGAAGGGTGAGGGTCAGGTTTCGGGGAAGGGTTAGTGTTAGGGTTCAGGCTAGGGTTAGTGTTAGGGGACGGGGACGGTTTAGGGTCCAGGTGAGGGTACGACAACGCTTTGGGGTGAGCGTGCATGTGAGGGCGCAGGTTAGTGTTAGCGTACGGGTTAGGATTAGGGGAAGGGTGAGGGTCAGGCTTCGGGGAAGGGTTAGGTTTAGGGTTCGTGCTAGGGTTAGTGTTAGGGGACGGGGACAGTTTAGGATCCAGGTGAGGATATGACAACACTTTAGGAGGAGCGTGCGTGTGAAGGCACGGGATAGTGTTAGCGTACGGGTTAGGATTAGGGGACGGGTGAGGGTCAGGCTTCGGCGAAGTGTTAGGGTTAGGGTTCGGGCTAGGGTTAGAGTTAGGGTTAGGGGACGGATTAGGATCCAGGTGAGGGTACGACAACGCTTTAGGGTGACCGTGCATGTGAGGGCGCAGGTTAGTTTTAGCGTACGGGTTAGGATTAGGGGACGGGTGAGAGTCAGGCTTCGGGGAAGGGTTAGTGTTAGGGTTCGTGCTAGGGTTAGGGTTAGTGGACGGGGACGGTTTAGGATCCAGGTAAGGAAACGACAATGCTTTAGGGAGTGCGTGCGTCTGTGGGCTCGGATTAGTGTTAGCGTACGGGTTAGGATTAGGGGACGGGTGAGGGTCAGGCTTCGGGGAAGGGTTAGGGTTAGGGTTCGGGCTAGGGTTAGGTTTAGGGGACGGGGAAGTTTTAGGGTCCAGGTGAAGGTACGACAACGCTTGAGGGTGAGCGTGCGTGCGAGGGCGCGGTTTAGTGTTAGCGTACGGTTTAGGTTTAGGGGACGGGTGAGGGTCAGGCTTCGGGGAAGGGTTAGGGTTAGGGTTCGGGCTAGGGTTAGGGTTAGGGGACGGAGACGGTTTAGGGTCCAGGTGAGGGTACGACAATGCTTTAAAGGGAGCGTGTGTGTGAGGGCGAGGGTTACTGTTAGCGTACGGGGTAGGGTTAGGGGCCGGGTGAGGGCCAGGCTTCGGGGAAGTGTTAGGTTTAGGGTTCGGGCTAGGGTTAGTGTTAGGGGACGGGGACGGTTTAGGGTCCAGGTGATGGTACGACAACGCTTTAGGGGGAGTGTGTGTGTGAGGATGTTTGTTACTGTTAGCGTAAGGGTTAGGATTAGGGGACGGGTGAGCGTCAAGCTTCGGGGAAGTGTTAGGTTTAGGGTTCGGGCTAGAGTTAGGGTTAGGGGATGGGGACGGTTTATGTCCAGGTGAGGGTACGGCAACTCTTTAGGGTGAGCGTGCGTGTGAAGGCGCGGGTTAGTGTTAGCGTACGGGTTAGCTTTAGGGGACGGGTGAGGGTCAGGATTCGGCGAAGTGTTAGGGTTAGGGTTTGGGGTAGGGTTTGGGTTAGGGGATGGAGACCGTTAAGGGTCCAGGTGAGGGTACGACAACGCTTTAGGGGGAGCGTACGTGAGAGGGCGCGGGTTAGTGTTAGCGTACGGGTTAGGATTATGGGACGGGTGACGGTCAGGCTTCGGGGAAGTGTTAGGGTTAGGTTTAGGGTTCGGGCTACGGTTAGGGTTAGTGGACGGGGAAGGTTTAGGGTCCAGGTGAGGGTACGACAACGCTTAAGGGTGAGCGTGGGTGTGAGGACACGGGTTAGTGTTAGCATACGGTTTTGGATTAGGCGACGGGTGAGGGTCAGGCTTCGGGGAAGCGTTAGGTTTAGGGTTCGGGCTAGAGTTGGGTTATGGGACGGGGACGGTTTAGGGTCCAGGTGAGGGTACGACAACGCTTTAGGGGGAGCGTGCGTCTGAGGGCGCAGGTTAGTGTTAGCGTACGGGTTAGGATTAGGGCACAGGTGAGAGTCTGGCTTCGGGGAAATGTTAGGGTTAGGGTTCGGGCTAGGGTTAGGGTTAGGGGACGGGGACGGTTTAGGTTCCAGGTGAGGGTACGACAACGCTTTAGAGGGAGCGTGTGTGTGAGAACGCGGTTTAGTGTTAGTGTACGGGTTAGGATAAAGGAACGGGTGAAGGACAGCCTTCGGGGAAGGTTTAGAGTTAGGGTTCGGGCTAGGGTTAGGGTTAGGGGACGGGGACGGTTTAGGGTTCAAGTGAGGGTATGACAATGCTTTAGGGGGAGCGTGCGTTTGAGAGCATGGGTTAGTGTTAGCGTACGGGTTAGGATTAGGGGAAGGGTGAGGGTCAGGCTTCGGGGAAGGGTTATGGTTAGGGTTCGGGCTAGCGTTAGTGTTAGGGGACGGGGAATGTTTAGTGTCCAGGTGAGGGTTTGACAACCCTTTAGGGGGAGCGTGTGTGTGAGGGCACGTGTTAGTGTTAGGGTATGGGTTAGGATTAGGGGACGGGTGAGGGTCAGGCTTCGGGGAAGGGTTAGGGTTAGGGTTCGGGCTAGGGTTAGGGTTAGTGGACGGGGATGGTTTAGGGTCCAGGTGAGGGTACGACAACGCTTTAGGGGGAGCGTGCATCTGTGGGCTCGGGTTAGTGTTAGTGCACGGTTTAGGTTTAGGGGACGGGTGACGGTCAGGCTTCGCGGAAGGGTTATGGTTAGGTTTCGGGTTAGGGTTAGGGTTAGGGGACGGGGACGGTTTAGGGTCCAGGTGAGGGTACGACAACGGTTTAGGGTGAGCGTGCATGTGAGGGCTCAAGTTAGTGTTAGCGTACAGGTTAGGATTAGGGGAAGGGTGAGTGTCAGGCTTCGGGGAAGGGTTAGGTTTAGGGTTCGGGCTAGGGTTAGGGTTAGTGTTAGGGGACGGGGACGGTTTAGGGTCCAGGTGGGGGTACGACAACACTTTAGGGTGAGCATGAGTGTGAGCGTGCGGGTTACTGTTAGCGTACGGGTTAGGATTAGGGGACGGTTGAGGGTCAGGCCTCGGGGAAGTGCTAGCGTTAGGGTTCGGTCTAGGGTTAGGGTTAGGGGACGGGGACGGTTTAGGGTGCAGGTGAGGGTACGACAATGCTTTAGGGTGAGCGTGCGTGTGAGGGTGCATGTTAGTGTTAGCGTACAGGTTAGGCTTAGGGGAAGGGTGAGGGTCAGGCTTCTGCGAAGGGTTAGGTTTCGGGTTCGGGCTAGGGTTAGGGTTAGGGGACGGGGAATGTTTAGGGTCCAGGTTAGGGTACGACAACGCTTTAGGGGGAGCGTGCGTGTGAGGGCGTGGGTTAGTGTTAGCGTACGGGTTAGGATTAGGGGACGGGTGAGTGTCAGGCTTCGGGGAAGGGTTAGGTTTAGGTTTCGGGCTAGTGTTGGGTTATGGGACGGGGACGGTTTAGGGTCCAGGTGAGGGTACGACAACGCTTTAGGGGGAGCGTGCGTCTGAGGGCGCGGGTTAGTGTTAGTGTACGAGTTAGGATTAGGGGACAGGTGAGAGTCAGGCTTCGGGGAAGTGTTAGGGTTAGGGTTCGGGCTAGGGTTAGGGTTAGGGGACGGGGACGGTTTAGGGTCCAGTTGAGGGTACGACAACACTTTAGAGGGAGCGTGTGTGTGAGGGCGCGGGTTAGTGTTAGCGTACGGGTTAGGATTAGGGGACAGGTGACGGTCAGGCTGCGCGGAAGGGTTATGGTTAGGTTTCGGGTTAGGGTTAGGGTTAGGGGACGGGGACGGTTTAGGGTCCAGGTGAGTGTACGACATCGCTTTAGGGTGAGCGTGCGTGTGAGGGCGCGGGTTAGTGTTAGCGTACGGGTTAGGATTTGGGGACGTGTGACGGTCAGCCTGCGCGGTAGGGTTATGGTTAGGTTTCGGGTTAGGGTTAGGGTTAGGGGACGGGGACGGTTTAGGGTCCAGGTGAGGGTACGACAACGGTTTAGGGTGAGTGTGCGTGTGAGGCCAGCGGTTAGTGTTAGCGTACGGGTTAGGATTAGGGGACGGATGAGGGTCAGCCTTCGGGGAAGGGTTAGGGTTAGGGTTCGGGCTAGGGTTAGGGTTAGGGGACGGGGACGGATTAGGGTCCAGGTGAGGGTACGACAAGGCTTTAGGGGGAGCGTGCGTGTGAGGGCGCGGGTTAGTGTTAGCGTACCGGTTAGGATTAGGGGACGGGTGATGGTCAGCCCTCGGGGAAGTGTTAGGGTTAGGGTTCGGGCTAGGGTTAGGGTTAGGGGACGGGGATGGTTTAGGGTCCAGTTGAGGGTACGACAATGCTTTACGGGGAGCCTGCGTGTGAGGGCGCATGTTAGTGTTAGCGTACGGGTTAGGATTAGGGAATGGGAGAGGGTCAGGCTTCGGCGAACGGTTAGGGTTAGGGTTCGGGCTAGGGTTAGGGTTAGGGGACTGGGACGTTTAGGGTCCAGGTCAGGGTACGACAACGCTTTAGGGGGAGCGGGCGTTTGAGGGCGCGGGTTAGTGTTTGCGTATGGGTTAGGATTAGGTGACGGGTGAGGGTCAGGCTTCGGGGAAGTGTTAGGGTTAGGGTTCGTGCTAGGGTTAGGGTTAGGGGACGGGGACGGGTTAGGGTCCAGGTGAGGGTACGACAACGCTTTAGGTTGAGCATGCGTCTGAGGGCTCGGGTTAGTGTTACCGTACGGGTTAGGATTAGGGTACGGGTGAGGGTCAGGCTTCGGAGAAGTGTTAGGGTTAGGGTTCGGGCAAGGGTTAGGGGACGGGGACGGTATAGGGTCCAAGTGAGGGTACGACAACGCTTAAGGGGGAGCGTGTGTGTGAGGGCGCGGGTTAGTGTTAGCTTACGGGTTAGGATTAGGGGACGGGTGAGGGTCAGGGTTCGGGGAAGGGTTAGGGTTAGGGTTCGGGCTAGGGTTAGGGTTAGGGGACGGGGATGGGTTAGGGTCCAGGTGAGGGTACGACAATGCTTTAGGGGGAGCGGGCGTGTGAGGGCGCGGGTCAGTGTTAGCGTACGGGTTAGGATTAGGGGACGGGTGAGGGTCAGGCTTCGGAGAAGTGTTAGGGTTAGGGTTCGGGCAAGAGTTAGGGGACGGGGACGGTATAGGGTCCAGGTGAGGGTACGACAACACTTTAGGGGGAGCGTGCGTGTGAGGGCGCGGGTTAGTGTTAGTGTACGGGTTGGGATGAGGGGACGGGTGAGAGTCAGGCTTCGGGGAAGGGTTAGGGTTAGGGTTCGGGCTAGGGTTAGGGTTATGGGACGGGTACGGTTTAGGGTCCAGGTGAGGGTACGACAACGCTTAAGGGGGAGCATGCGTGTGAGGGCGCGGGTTAGTGTTAGCGTACTGTTTAGGATTAGGGCACGGGTCAGGGTCAGGCTTCGGGGAAGGTTTAGGGTTAGGGTTCGGGCTAGGGTTAGGGTTTGGGGACAGGGACGGTTTAGGATCCAGGTGAGGGTACGACAAGTCTTTAGGGGGAGTGTTCGTGTGAGGGCGCGGGTTAGTGTAAGCGTACGGGTTAGAATTAGGGGACGGGTGAGGATAAGGCTTCGGGGAAGGGTTAGGGTTAGGGTTCGGGCTAGGGTTAGGGTTAGGGGACGGGGACGGTTTAGGGTCCAGGTGAGGGTACGACAACGCTTTAGGGGGAGCGTGCGTGTGAGGGCGCGGGTTAGTGTTAGCGTACGGGTTAGGATTAGGGGACGGGTGAGGGTCAGGCTTCGGGGAAGGGTTAGGGTTAGGGTTCGGGCTAGGGTTAGGGTTAGGGGACGGGGACGGTTTAGGGTCCAGATGAGGGTACGACTGCACTTTAGGGTGAACGTGAGTGTGAGGGCGCGGGTTAGTGTTAGCGTACGGGTTAGGATTAGGGGACGGGTGAGGGTCAGGCTTCGGGGAAGGGTTAGGGTTAGCGTTCGGGCTAAGGTTAGGGTTAGGGGATGGGGACGGTTTAGGGTCCGGATGGGGATGGTTTAGGGTCCAAATGAGGGTATGACAACACTTTAGGGTGAGCGTGAGTGTGAGGGCGCGGGTTAGTGTTAGCGTACGGTTTAGGCTTAGGGCACGAGTAAGGGTCAGGCTTCGGGGAAGAGTTAGGGTTAGGGTTTGGGCTAGGGTTAGGGTTTGGGGACAGGGACGGTTTAGGGTCCAGGTGAGGGTACGACAAGTCTTTAGGGGGAGTGTTCGTGTGAGGGCGCGGGTTAGTGTTAGCGTACGCGTTAGGATTAGGGGACGGGTGAGGGTCAGGCTTCGGCGAAGTGGTAGGGTTAGGGTTCTGGCTCGGGTTAGGGTTAGGGGACGGAGACGGTTTAGGGTCCAGGTGAGGGTACGACAATCCTTTAGGGGGAGCGTGCGTGTGAGGGCGTGGGTTAGTGTTAGCGTACGGGTTAGGATTAGGGGACGGGAGAGGGTCAGGCTTCGGCGAAGTGTTAGGGTTAGGGTTCGGGCTAGGGTTAGGGTTATGGGACGGGGACGGTTTAGGGTCCAGGTCAGGGTACGACAACGCTTTAGGGGGAGCGTGGGTGTGATGGAGCAGGTTAGTGTTAGCGTACGGGTTAGGATTAAGGTTCGGGTGACGTTCAGGATTCGGAGGAGGGTTAGGATTACGGTTCGGGCTAAAGTTAGGGTTAGGGGACTAGGACGGTTTAGGGTCCAGGTCAGGGTACGACAACGCTTTAGGGTGACCGTGCGTGTGAGGGCGTGGGTTAGTGTTTGCGCACAGGTTAGGATTAGGGGACGGGTGAGGGTCAGGCTTCGGGGAAGGTTTACGGTTATGGTTCGTGCTAGGGTTAGGGTTAGGGGACGGGGATGGTTTAGGGTCCAGGTCAGGGTACGACAACGCTTTAGGGGGAGCGTGCGTGTGAGGGCGCAGGTTAGTGTCAGCGTACGGGTTAGGATTAGGGGACGGGTGAGGGCCAGGCTTCGGCGAAGTGTTAGGGTTAGCGTTCGGGCTAGGGTAAGCGTTAGGGGACGGGGATGGTTTAGGGTCCAGGTGAGGGTACGGCAACGCTTTAGGGGTAGCGTGCGTTTGAGGGCGCGGGTTAGTGTTAGCGTACGGGTGAGGATTAGGGGACGGGTGAGGGTCAGGCTTCGGGCCAGGGTTAGGGTTAGGGTTAGGGCTAGGTTTAGGTTTAGGGGACGGGGATGGTTTAGGGTCCAGGTGAGGGTAAGACAGCGCTTTAGGGGGAGTGTGCGTGTGAGTGCGCAGGTTAGTGTTAGCGTACTGGTTAGGCTTAGGGGACGGGTGAGTGTCAGGCTTTGGGGAAGTGTCAGGGTTAGGGTTCGGGCTAGGGTTAGGGTTAGGGGACGGGGATGGTTTAGGGTCCAAGTGAGGTTATGACAACGCTTTAGGGGGAGCGTGTGTTTGAGGGCATGGGTTAGTGTTAGCATACGGGTTAGGATTAGGGAATGGGTGAGGTTCATGCTTCGGGGAAGGGTTAGGGTTAGGGTTCGGTCTAGGGTTAGGGTTAGGGAACGGGGACGGTTTAAGGTCCAGGTGAGGCTACGACAACGCTTTAGGGTGAGCGTGCACGTTAGGGCGCAGGTTAGTGTTAGCGTACGGGTTAGGATTAGGGGAAGGGTGAGTGTCAGGCTTCGGGGAAGGGTTAGGTTTAGGGTTCGGGATAGGGTTAGGGTTAGGGGACGGGGACGGTTTAGGGTCCAGGTGGGGGTACGACAACGCTTTAGAGGGAGCGTGTGTGTGAGGGCGCGGTTTAGTGTTAGCATACGGGTTAGGATTAAGGGACGGGTGAGGGTCAGGCTTTGGGGAAGTTTTAGGGTTAGGGTTCGGTCTAGGGTTAGGGTTAGGGGACGGGGACGGTTTAGGGTGCAGGAGAGGGTACAACAATGCTTTAAGGGGAGCGTGCGTTTGAGGGCGTGGGTTAGTGTTAGCGTACGGGTTAGGAATAGAGGACGGGTGAGGGTCAGGCTTCAGGGAAGGGTTACCGTTAGGGTAAGGGCTAGGGTTAGGGTTAGGGGACGGGGACGGTTTAGGGTCCAGGTGAGGGTACGACAATGCTTTAGGGTGAGCGTGCGTGTGAGGGCGCAGGTTAGTGTTAGCGTACGCGTTAGGATTAGGGGAAGGGTAAGGGTCAGGCTTCGGGGAAATGTTAGGTTTAGGGTTTGGGCTAGGGTTAGGGTTAGGGGACGGGGACGGTTTAGGGTCCAGGTGAGGGTATGACAACGCTTTAGGGGGAGCGTGCGTGTGAGGGCGCGGGTTAGTGTTAGCGTACTGGTTAGGATTACGGGACGGGTGAGTGTCAGGCTTCGGGGAAGTGTTAGGGTTAGGGTTCGGGCTAGGGTTAGGGTTAGGGGACTGGGACGGTTTAAGGTCCAGGTCAGGGTACGACAACGCTTTACGGGCAGCGTGCGTGTGAGTGCGCGGGTTAGTGTTAGCGTACGGGTTAGGATTAGGGGACGGGTGAGGGTTAGTCTTCGGGGAAGGGTTAGGGTTAGGGTTCGGGCTAGGGTTATTGTTAGGGGACGGGGACGGTTTAGGGTCCAGGTGAGAGTACGACAACGCTTTAGGGTGAGCGTGCGTGTGAGGGCGCGGGTTAGTGTTAGGGTACGGGTCATGATTAGGGGACAGGTGAGGGTCATGCTTCGGGGAAGGTTTAGGGTTAGGTTTCGGACTAGGGTTAGGGTTACGGGAAGGGGACGGTTTAGGGTCCATGTGAGGGTACGACAACGCTTTAGGGTGAGCGTGAGTGTGAGGGCGTGTGTTAGTGTTAGCGTACGGGTTAGGATTAGGGGACGGGTGAGGGTCAGGCTTCGGGGAAGGGTTAGGTTTAGGGTTCAGGCTAGGGTTAGGGTTAGGGGACTGGGAAGGTTTAGGGTCCAGGTGAGGGTACGACAACGCTTTAGGGGGAGCGTGCCTGTGAGGGCATGGGTTAGTGTTATCGTACGGTTTAGGATTAGGGGACGGGTGAGGGTCAGGCTTCAGCGAAGGTTTAGGGTTAGGGTTCGGGCTAGGTTTAGGTTTAGGGGACGGGGACGGTTTAGGGTCCAGGTGAGGGTAAGACAGCGCTTTAGGGGGAGTGTGCGTGTGAGGGCGTGGGTTAGTGTTAGCGTACTATTTAGGATTAGGGGACGGGTGAGTGTCAGGCAACGGGGAAGGGTTAGGTTTAGGGTTCGGGCTAGGGTTAGGGTTAGGGGACGGTGATGGTTTAGGGTCAAGGTGAGGGTACGACAACGCTTTAGGGTGAGCGTTCGTGTGAGGGTGCGGGTTAGTGTTAGCGTACGGGTTAGGATTAGGGGAAGGGTGAGGGTCAGGTTTCGGGGAAGGGTTAGTGTTAGGGTTCAGGGTAGGGTTAGTGTTAGGGGACGGGGACGGTTTAGGGTCCAGGTGAGGGTACGACAACGCTTTGGGGTGAGCGTGCATGTGAGGGCGCAGGTTAGTGTTAGCGTACGGGTTAGGATTAGGGGAAGGATGAGGGTCAGGCTTCGGGGAAGGGTTAGGTTTAGGGTTCGTGCTAGGGTTAGTGTTAGGGGACGGGGACAGTTTAGGATCCAGGTGAGGATATGACAACACTTTAGGAGGAGCGTGCGTGTGAAGGCACGGGTTAGTGTTAGCGTACGGGTTAGGATTAGGGGACGGGTGAGGGTCAGGCTTCGGCGAAGTGTTAGGGTTAGGGTTCGGGCTAGGGTTAGGGTTAGGGTTAGGGGACGGATTAGGATCCAGGTGAGGGTACGACAACGCTTTAGGGTGACCGTGCATGTGAGGGCGCAGGTTAGTTTTAGCGTACGGGTTAGGATTAGGGGACGGGTGAGAGTCAGGCTTCGGGGAAGGGTTAGTGTTAGGGTTCGTGCTAGGGTTAGGGTTAGTGGACGGGGACGGTTTAGGATCCAGGTAAGGGAACGACAATGCTTTAGGGAGTGCGTGCGTCTGTGGGCTCGGATTAGTGTTAGCGTACGGGTTAGGATTAGGGGACGGGTGAGGGTCAGGCTTCGGGGAAGGGTTAGGGTTAGGGTTCGGGCTAGGGTTAGGTTTAGGGGACGGGGAAGTTTTAGGGTCCAGGTGAAGGTACGACAACGCTTGAGGGTGAGCGTGCGTGCGAGGGCGCGGTTTAGTGTTAGCGTACGGTTTAGGTTTAGGGGACGGGTGAGGGTCAGGCTTCGGGGAAGGGTTAGGGTTAGGGTTCGGGCTAGGCTTAGGGTTAGGGGACGGAGACGGTTTAGGGTCCAGGTGAGGGTACAACAACGCTTTAAAGGGAGCGTGTGTGTGAGGGCGAGGGTTACTGTTAGCGTACGGGGTAGGGTTAGGGGCCGGGTGAGGGCCAGGCTTCGGGGAAGTGTTAGGTTTAGGGTTCGGGCTAGGGTTAGTGTTAGGGGACGGGGACGGTTTAGGGTCCAGGTGATGGTACGACAACGCTTTAGGGGGAGTGTGTGTGTGAGGGTGTTTGTTACTGTTAGCGTAAGGGTTAGGATTAGGGGACGGGTGAGCGTCAAGCTTCGGGGAAGTGTTAGGTTTAGGGTTCGGGCTAGAGTTAGGGTTAGGGGATGGGGACGGTTTATGGTCCAGGTGAGGGTACGGCAACTCTTTAGGGTGAGCGTGCGTGTGAAGGCGCGGGTTAGTGTTAGCGTACGGGTTAGCTTTAGGGGACGGGTGAGGGTCAGGATTCGGCGAAGTGTTAGGGTTAGGGTTTGGGGTAGGGTTTGGGTTAGGGGATGGAGACCGTTAAGGGTCCAGGTGAGGGTACGACAACGCTTTAGGGGGAGCGTACGTGAGAGGGCGCGGGTTAGTGTTAGCGTACGGGTTAGGATTATGGGACGGGTGAGGGTCAGGCTTCGGGGAAGCGTTAGGTTTAGGGTTCGGGCTAGAGTTGGGTTATGGGACGGGGACGGTTTAGGGTCCAGGTGAGAGTACGACAACGCTTTAGGGGGAGCGTGCGTCTGAGGGCGCAGGTTAGTGTTAGCGTACGGGTTAGGATTAGGGCACAGGTGAGAGTCTGGCTTCGGGGAAATGTTAGGGTTAGGGTTCGGGCTAGGGTTAGGGTTAGGGGACGGGGACGGTTTAGGTTCCAGGTGAGGGTATGACAACGCTTTAGAGGGATCGTGTGTGTGAGAACGCGGTTTAGTGTTAGTGTACGGGTTAGGATAAAGGAACGGGTGAAGGACAGCCTTCGGGAAAGGTTTAGAGTTAGGGTTCGGGCTAGGGTTAGGGTTAGGGGACGGGGACGGTTTAGGGTTCAAGTGAGGGTATGACAACGCTTTAGGGGGAGCGTGCGTTTGAGAGCATGGGTTAGTGTTAGTGTACGGGTTAGGATTAGGGGAAGGGTGAGGGTCAGGCTTCGGGGAAGGGTTATGGTTAGGGTTCGGGCTAGCGTTAGTGTTAGGGGACGGGGAATGTTTAGTGTCCAGGTGAGGGTTTGACAACCCTTTAGGGGGAGCGTGTGTGTGAGGGCACGTGTTAGTGCTAGGGTATGGGTTAGGATTAGGGGACGGGTGAGGGTCAGGCTTCGGGGAAGGGTTAGGGTTAGGGTTCGGGCTAGGGTTAGGGTTAGTGGACGGGGATGGTTTAGGGTCCAGGTGAGGGTACGACAACGCTTTAGGGGGAGCGTGCATCTGTGGGCTCGGGTTAGTGTTAGTGCACGGTTTAGGTTTAGGGGACGGGTGAGGGTCAGGCTTCGGGGAAGGGTTAGGGTTAGGGTTCGGGCTAGGGTTAGGGTTAGGGGACGGAGACGGTTTAGGGTCCAGGTGAGGGTACGACAACGCTTTAATGGAAGCGTGTGTGTGAGGGCGCGGGTTACTGTTAGCGTACGGGTTACGATTAGGGTAAGTGTGAGGGTTAGGCTTCGGAGAAGGGTTATGTTTAGGGTTCGGGCTAGGGTTAGGATTAGGGGACGGGGAAGGTTTAGGGTCTAGGTGAGGGTACGACAACGCTTTAGGAGGAGGGTGCATGTGAAGGCATGGGTTAGTGTTAGCGTATGGGTTAGGATTAGGGGACGGGAGAGGGTCAGGCTTCAGCGAAGTCTTAGGGTTAGGGTTCGCGCTAGGGTTAGGGGACGGGGACGGGGACGGTTTAGGATCCATGTGAGGGTACGACAACGCTTTATGGTGAGCGTGCATGTGAGGGTGTTGGTTAGTGTTAGCGTACGGGTTAGGATTAGGGGACGGGTGAGGGTCAGGCTTCCGGGAAGTTTTATGGTTAGGGTTCGGGCTAGGGTTAGTGTTAGGGGACGGGGATGGTTTAGTGTCCAGGTGAGGGTTCGACAACCCTTTAGGGGGTGCGTGTGTGTGAGGGCGCGTGTTAGTGTTAGCGTACGGGTTAGGATTAGGGGACGGGTGAGGGTCAGGCTTCGGGGAAGTGTTAGGGTTAGGGTTCGGGCTAGGGTTAGCGTTAGTGGACAAGGACGGTGTAGGGTCCAGGTGAGGGTACGACAACGCTTTAGGGGGAGCGTGCGTCTGTGGGCTCGGGTTAGTGTTAGCGTACTGGTTAGGATTAGGGGACGGGTGAGGGTCAGGCTTCGGGGAAGGGTTAGGGTTAGGGTTCGGGCTAGGGTTAGGTTTAGGGGACGGGGAAGGTTTAGGGGCCAGGTGAAGGTACGACAACGCTTGAGGGTGAGCGTGCGTGTGAGGGCGCGGGTTAGTGTTAGCGTAGGGTTTAGGTTTAGGGGACGGGTGAGTGTCAGGCTTCGGGGAAGGGTTAGGGTCTGGTTTCGGGCTAGGGTTAGGGCTAGGGGACAGGGACGGTTTAGCGTCCAGGTGAGGGTACGACAACGGTTTAGGGTGAGCGTACGTGTGAGGGCGCGGGTCAGTGTTAGCGTACGGGTTAGGATTAGGGGACGGGTGAGGGTCAGGCTTCGGAGAAGTGTTAGGGTTAGGGTTCGGGCAAGAGTTAGGGGACGGGGACGGTATAGGGTCCAGGTGAGGGTACGACAACACTTTAGGGTGAGCGTGCGTGTGAGGGCGCGGGTTAGTGTTAGTGTACGGGTTGGGATGAGGGGACGGGTGAGAGTCAGGCTTCGGGGAAGGGTTAGGGTTAGGGTTCGGGCTAGGGTTAGGGTTATGGGACGGGTACGGTTTAGGGTCCAGGTGAGGGTACGAGAACGCTTAAGGGGGAGTGTGCGTGTGAGGGCGCGGGTTAGTGTTAGCGTACTGTTTAGGATTAGGGCACGGGTCAGGGTCAGGCTTCGGGGAAGGGTTAGGGTTAGGGTTCGGGCTAGGGTTAGGGTTTGGGGACAGGGACGGTTTAGGATCCAGGTGAGGGTACGACAAGTCTTTAGGGGGAGTGTTCGTGTGAGGGCGCGGGTTAGTGTAAGCGTACGGGTTAGGATTAGGGGACGGGTGAGGATAAGGCTTCGGGGAAGGGTTAGGGTTAGGGTTCGGGCTAGGGTTAGGGTTAGGGGACGGGGACGGTTTAGGGTCCAGGTGAGGGTACGACAACGCTTTAGGGGGAGCGTGCGTGTGAGGGCGCGGGTTAGTGTTAGCGTACGGGTTAGGATTAGGGGACGGGTGAGGGTCAGGCTTCGGGGAAGGGTTAGGGTTAGGGTTCGGGCTAGGGTTAGGGTTAGGGGACGGGGACGGTTTAGGGTCCAGATGAGGGTACGACTGCACTTTAGGGTGAACGTGAGTGTGAGGGCGCGGGTTAGTGTTAGCGTACGGGTTAGGATTAGGGGACGGGTGAGGGTCAGGCTTCGGGGAAGTGTTAGGGTTAGGGTTCGGGCTAGGGTTAGGGTTAGGGGATGGGGACGGTTTAGGGTCCGGATGGGGACGGTTTAGGGTCCAAATGAGGCTACGACAACACTTTAGGGTGAGCGTGAGTGTGAGGGCGCGGGTTAGTGTTAGCGTACGGTTTAGGCTTAGGGCACGGGTAAGGGTCAGGCTTTGGGGAAGAGTTAGGGTTAGGGTTCGGGCTAGGGTTAGGGTTTGGGGACAGGGACGGTTTAGGGTCCAGGTGAGGGTACGACAAGTCTTTAGGGGGAGTGTTCGTGTGAGGGCGCGGGTTAGTGTTAGCGTACGGGTTAGGATTAGGGGACGGGTGAGGATAAGGCTTCGGGAAAGGGCTAGTGTTAGGGTTCGGGCTAGGGATAGGGTTAGGGGACGGGGACGGTTTAGGGTCCAGGTGAGGGTACGACAACGCTTTAGGGGGAGTGTGCGTGTGAGGGCGCGGGTTAGTGTTAGCGTACGGGTTAGGATTAGGGGACGGGTGAGGGTCAGGCTTCGGGGAAGGGTTAGGGCTAGGGTTCGGGCTAGGATTAGGGTTAGGGGACGGGGACGGTTTAGGGTCCAGATGAGGGTACGACAACACTTTAGGGTGAGCGTGAGTGTGAGGGCGCGGGTTAGTGTTACCGTACGGGTTAGGATTAGGGGACGGGTGAGGGTCAGGCTTCGGGGAAGGGTTAGGGTTATGGTTCGGGCTAGGGTTAGGGTTAGGGGACGGGGACAGATTAGGGTCCAGGTGAGGGTACGACAACGCTTTAGGGGGAGCGTGCGTGTGAGGGCGCTGGTTAGTGTTAGCGTACCGGTTAGGATTAGGGGACGGGTGATGGTCAGCCCTCGGGGAAGTGTTAGGGTTAGGGTTCGGGCTAGGGTTAGGGTTAGGGGACGGGGATGGTTTAGGGTCCAGTTGAGGGTACGACAATGCTTTACGGGGAGCCTGCGTGTGAGGGCGCGTGTTAGTGTTAGCGTACGGGTTAGGATTAGGGGATGGGAGAGGGTCAGGATTTGGCGAAAGGTTAGGGTTAGGGTTCGGGCTAGGGTTAGGGTTAGGGGACTGGGACGTTTAGGGTCCAGGTCAGGGTACGAGAACGCTTTAGGGGGAGCGGGCGTGTGAGCGCGCGTGTTAGTGTTTGCGTATGGGTTAGGATTAGGTGAGGGGTGAGGGTTAGGCTTCGGGGAAGGGTTAGGGTTAGGGTTCGTGCTAGGGTTAGGGTTAGGGGACGGGGACGGTTTAGGGTCCTGGTGTGGGTACGACAACGCTTTAGGTTGAGCATGTGTCTGAGGGCTCGGGTTAGTGTTACCGTACGGGTTAGGATTAGGGGACGGGTGAGGGTCAGGCTTCGGAGAAGTGTTAGGGTTAGCGTTCGGGCAAGGGTTAGGGTACGGGGACAGTATAGGGTCCAGAAGAGGGTACGACAACGCTTTAGGTGGAGCGTGCGTGTGAGGGCGCGGGTTAGTGTTAGCGTATTGGTTAAGATTAGGGGATGGGTGAGTGTCAGGCTTCGGCGAATGGTTAGGGTTAGTGTTCAGGCTAGGGTTAGGGTTAGGGGACGGGGACGGTTTAGGGTCCAGGTGAGGGTACGACAACACTTTAGGGGGAGCGTGCGTGTGAGGGCGCGGCTCAGTGTTAGCGTACGGGTTAGGATTAGGGGACGGGTGAGGGTCAGGCCTCTGAGAAGTGTTAGCGTTAGGGTTCGGGCTAGGGTTAGGGTTATGGGACGGGGACGGTTTAGGGTCCAGGTTAGGGTACGACAACGCTTAAGGGGGAGCGTGCCTGTGAGGGCGCGGGTCAGTGTTAGCGTACGGTTTAGGATTAGGGCACGGGTCAGGGTCAGGCTTCGGGGAAGGGTTAGGGTTAGGGTTCGGGCTAGGGTTAGGGTTAGGGGACGGGGACGGTTTAGGGTCCAGGTGAGGGTACGACAAGTCTTTAGGGGGAGTGTGTGTGTGCGGACGTGGGTTAGTGTTAGCGTACGGGTTAAGAGTAGGGGACGGGTGAGGGTAAGGCTTCGGGGAAGGGTTAAGGTTAGGGTTCAGGCTAGGGTTAGGGTTAGGGGACGGGGACGGTTTAGGGTCCAGGTGAGGGTACAACAACGCTTTAGGGGGAGCGTGCGTGTGAGGGCGCGGGTTAGTGTTAGCGTACGGGTTAGGATTAGGGGACGGGTGAGGGTCAGGCTTCGGGGAAGGGTTAGGGTTAGGGTTCGGGCTAGGGTTAGGGTTTGGGGACGGGGACGGTTCAGGGTCCAGGTGAGGGTACGACAAGTCTTTAGGGGGAGTGTGCGTGTGAGGGCGCGGGTTAGTGTAAGCGTACGGGTTAGGATTAGGGGACGGGTGAGGGTAAGGCTTCGGCTAAGGGTTAGGGTTAGGGTTCGGGCTAGGGTTAGGGTTAGGGGACGGGGACGGTTTAGGGTCCAGGTGAGGGTACGACAACGCTTTAGGGGGAGCGGGTGTGTGATGGCGCGGGTTAGTGTTTGCGCACGGGTTAGGATTAGGTGACGGGTGAGGGTCAGACTTTGGGGAATGGTTAGGGTTAGGGTTCGGGCTAGGGTTAGGGTTAGGGGACGGGGACGGTTTAGGGTCCAGGTGAGGGTACGACAACGCTTTAGGTTGAGCATGCATCTGAGGGCGCAGGTTAGTGTTACTGTACGGGTTAGGATTAGGGGACGGGTGAGGGTCAGGGTTCGGGGAAGGGTTAGGGTTAGGGTTCGGGCTAGGGAGAGGGTAGGGGAAGGGGATGGTTTAGGGTCCAGTTGAGGGTACGACAACGCTTTAGGGGGAGCGTGCGTGTGAGGGCGTGGGTTAGTGTGAGCGTATGGGTTAGGATTAGGGGACGGGTGAGGGTCAGGCCTCGGGGAAGTGTTAGCGTTAGGGTTCGGGCTAGGGTTAGGGTTAGGGGACGGGGACGGTTCAGGGTCCAGGTGAGGGTACGACAAGTCTTTAGGGGGAGTGTGCGTGTGAGAGCGCGGGTTAGTGTAAGCGTACGGTTTAGGATTAGGGGACGGGTGAGGGTAAGGGTTCGGCTAAGGGTTAGGGTTAGGGTTCGGGCTAGGGTTAGGGTTAGGGGACGGGGACGGTTTAGGGTCCAGGTGAGGGTACGACAACGCTTTACGGGGAGCGTGCGTGTGAGGGCGCGGGTTAGTGTTAGCGTACGGGTTAGGATTAGGGCACGGGTGAGTGTCAGGCTTCGGGGAAGGGTTAGGGTTAGGGTTCAGGCTAGGGTTAGGGTTAGGGGACGGGGACGAATTAGGGTCCAGGTGAGGGTACGACAACGCTTTATGGGGAGCGTGCGTGTGAGGGCGCGGGTTAGTGTTAGCGTACTGGTTAGGATTAGGGGACAGGTGATGGTCAGCCCTCGGGGAAGTGTTAGGGTTAGGGTTCGGGCTAGGGTTAGGGTTAGTGGACGGGGATGTTTTAGGGTCCAGTTGAGGGTACGACAATGCTTTACGGGGAGCCTGCGTGTGAGGGCGCATGTTAGTGTTAGCGTACGGGTTAGGATTAGGGGATGGGAGAGGGTCAGGCTTCGGCGAACGGTTAGGGTTAGGGTTCGGGCTAGGGTTAGGGTTAGGGGACTGGTACGTTTAGGGTCCAGGTCAGGGTACAACAACGCTTTAGCGGGAGCGGGTGTGTGAGGGCGCGGGTTAGTGTTTGCGTATGGGTTAGGATTAGGTGGCGGGTGAGGATCAGGCTTCGGGGAAGGGTTAGGGTTAGGGTTCGTGCTAGGGTTAGGGTTAGGGGACCGGGACGGTTTAGGGTCCAGGTGAGGGTACGACAACGCTTTAGGTTGAGCATGCGTCTGAGGGCTCAGGTTAGTGTTACCGTACGAGTTAGGATTAGGGGACGGGTGAGGGTCAGGCTTCGGAGAAGTGTTAGGGTTAGGGTTCGGGCCAGGGTTAGGGGACGGGGACGGTATAGGGTCCAGGTGAGGGTACGACAACGCTTTAGGTGGAGCGTGCGTGTGAGGGCGCAGGTTAGTGTTAGCGTACGGGTTAGGATTAGGGGACGGGTGATGGTCAGGCCTCGGGGAAGGGTTAGGGTTAGGTTCGGTCTAGGGTTAGGGTTAGGGGACGGGGATGGTTTAGGGTGCAGTTGACGGTACGACAACGCTTTAGGGGGAGCGAGCGTGTGAGGGCGTGGATTAGTGTTAGCGTATTGGTTAAGATTAGGGGACGGGTGAGTGTCAGGCTTCGGGGAATGGTTAGGGTTAGGGTTCGGGCTAGGGTTAGGGTTAGGGGACGGGGACAGTTTAGGGTCCAGGTGAGGGTTCGAGAAGTCTTTAGGGGGAGTGTGCGTGTGTGCGCGCGGATTAGTGTTAGCGTACGGTTTAGGAGTAGGGAACGGGAGAGGGTAAGGCTTCGGGGAAGGGTTAGGGTTAGGGTTCGGGCAAGGGTTAGGGGACGGGGACTGTATAGGGTCCAGGTGAGGGTACGAAAACGCTTTAGGGGGAGCGTGCGTGTGAGGCCGCGGGTTAGTGTTAGCGTACGGGTTAGAATTTGGGGACGGGTGATGGTCTGGCCTCGGGGAAGGGTTAGGGTTAGGTTCGGTCTAGGGTTAGTGTTAGGGGACGGGGATGGTTTAGGGTACAGTTGAGGGTACGACAACGCGTTAGGGGGAGCGTGCGTGTGAGAGTGTGGGTTAGTGTTAGCGTACGGGTTAGGATTAGGGGACGGGTGAAGTTCAGGGTTCGGGGAAAGGTTAGGGTTAGGGTATGGGCTAGGGTTAGGGGTAGGGGACGGGGATGGTTTAAGGTCCAGTTGAGGGTACGACAGCGCTTTAGGGGGAGCGTGCGTGTGAGGGCGTGGGTTAGTGTTAGCGTATGGGTTAGGTTAGGGGACGGGTGAGTGTCAGGCTTCGGGGAAGGGTTAGGGTTAGGGTTCGGGCTAGGGTTAGGGTTAGGGGACGGGGACGGTTAAGGGTCCAGGTGAGGGTACGACAACGCTTTAGGGGGAGCGTTCGTGTGAGGGCGCGGGTCAGCGTTAGCGTACGGTTTAGGATTAGGGTACGGGTGAGGGTCAGGCCCTGGGGAAGTGTCAGCGTTAGTGTTCGGGCTAGGGTTAGGGTTAGGGGACGGGGACGGTTTAGGGTTCAGTTGAGGGTACGACAACAATTTAGGGGGAGTGTGCGTGTGAGGGCGCGGGTTAGTGTTAGTGTACGGGTTAGGATGAGGGGAGGGGTGAGGGTCAGGCTTCGCGGAAGGGTTACGGTTAGGGTTCGGGCTAGGGTTAGGGTTATGGGACGGGGACGGTTTAGGGTCCAGGTGAGGGTACGACAACGCTTAAGGGGGAGCGTGCGTTTGAGGGCGCGGGTTAGTGTTAGTGTACGGTTTAGGATTAGGGCTCGGGTCAGGGTCAGGATTCGGGGAAGGGTTAGGGTTAGGGTTCGGGCTAGGGTTAGGGTTAGGGGACGGGGACGGTTTATGGTCCAGGTGAGGGTACGACAAGTCTTTAGGGGGAGTGTCCGTGTGCGGGCGTGGGTTAGTGTTAGCGTACGAGTTAGGATTAGGGGACGGGTGAGGGTAAGGCTTCGGGGAAGGGTTAGGGTTAGGGTTCGGGCTAGGGTTAGGGTTAGGGGACGGGGACAGTTTAGGGTCCAGGTGAGGGTACGACAACGCTTTAGGGGGAGCGTGCGTGTGAGGGCGCGGGTTAGTGTTAGCGTACGGGTTAGGAATAGGGGACGGGTGAGGGTCAGGCCTCTGAGAAGTGTTAGCGTTAGGGTTCGGGCTAGGGTTAGGGTTATGGGACGGGGACGGTTTAGGGTCCAGGTTAGGGTACGACAACGCTTAAGGGGGAGCGTGCCTGTGAGGGCGCGGGTCAGTGTTAGCGTACGGTTTAGGATTAGGGCACGGGTCAGGGTCAGGCTTCGGGGAAGGGTTAGGGTTAGGGTTCGGGCTAGGGTTAGGGTTAGGGGACGGGGACGGTTTAGGGTCCAGGTGAGGGTACGACAAGTCTTTAGGGGGAGTGTGTGTGTGCGGACGTGGGTTAGTGTTAGCGTACGGGTTAGGAGTAGGGGACGGGTGAGGGTAAGGCTTCGGGGAAGGGTTAAGGTTAGGGTTCAGGCTAGGGTTAGGGTTAGGGGACGGGGACGGTTTAGGGTCCAGGTGAGGGTACAACAACGCTTTAGGGGGAGCGTGCGTGTGAGGGCGCGGGTTAGTGTTAGCGTACGGGTTAGGATTAGGGGACGGGTGAGGGTCAGGCTTCGGGGAAGGGTTAGGGTTAGGGTTCGGGCTAGGGTTAGGGTTTGGGGACGGGGACGGTTCAGGGTCCAGGTGAGGGTACGACAAGTCTTTAGGGGGAGTGTGCGTGTGAGGGCGCGGGTTAGTGTAAGCGTACGGGTTAGGATTAGGGGACGGGTGAGGGTAAGGCTTCGGCTAAGGGTTAGGGTTAGGGTTCGGGCTAGGGTTAGGGTTAGGGGACGGGGACGGTTTAGGGTCCAGGTGAGGGTACGACAACGCTTTAGGGGGAGCGGGTGTGTGATGGCGCGGGTTAGTGTTTGCGCACGGGTTAGGATTAGGTGACGGGTGAGGGTCAGACTTTGGGGAATGGTTAGGGTTAGGGTTCGGGCTAGGGTTAGGGTTAGGGGACGGGGACGGTTTAGGGTCCAGGTGAGGGTACGACAACGCTTTAGGTTGAGCATGCATCTGAGGGCGCAGGTTAGTGTTACTGTACGGGTTAGGATTAGGGGACGGGTGAGGGTCAGGGTTCGGGGAAGGGTTAGGGTTAGGGTTCGGGCTAGGGAGAGGGTAGGGGAAGGGGATGGTATAGGGTCCAGTTGAGGGTACGACAACGCTTTAGGGGGAGCGTGCGTGTGAGGGCGTGGGTTAGTGTGAGCGTATGGGTTAGGATTAGGGGACGGGTGAGGGTCAGGCCTCGGGGAAGTGTTAGCGTTAGGGTTCGGGCTAGGGTTAGGGTTAGGGGACGGGGACGGTTCAGGGTCCAGGTGAGGGTACGACAAGTCTTTAGGGGGAGTGTGCGTGTGAGAGCGCGGGTTAGTGTAAGCGTACGGTTTAGGATTAGGGGACGGGTGAGGGTAAGGGTTCGGCTAAGGGTTAGGGTTAGGGTTCGGGCTAGGGTTAGGGTTAGGGGACGGGGACGGTTTAGGGTCCAGGTGAGGGTACGACAACGCTTTACGGGGAGCGTGCGTGTGAGGGCGCGGGTTAGTGTTAGCGTACGGGTTAGGATTAGGGCACGGGTGAGTGTCAGGCTTCGGGGAAGGGTTAGGGTTAGGGTTCAGGCTAGGGTTAGGGTTAGGGGACGGGGACGAATTAGGGTCCAGGTGAGGGTACGACAACGCTTTATGGGGAGCGTGCGTGTGAGGGCGCGGGTTAGTGTTAGCGTACTGGTTAGGATTAGGGGACAGGTGATGGTCAGCCCTCGGGGAAGTGTTAGGGTTAGGGTTCGGGCTAGGGTTAGGGTTAGTGGACGGGGATGTTTTAGGGTCCAGTTGAGGGTACGACAATGCTTTACGGGGAGCCTGCGTGTGAGGGCGCATGTTAGTGTTAGCGTACGGGTTAGGATTAGGGGATGGGAGAGGGTCAGGCTTCGGCGAACGGTTAGGGTTAGGGTTCGGGCTAGGGTTAGGGTTAGGGGACTGGTACGTTTAGGGTCCAGGTCAGGGTACAACAACGCTTTAGCGGGAGCGGGTGTGTGAGGGCGCGGGTTAGTGTTTGCGTATGGGTTAGGATTAGGTGGCGGGTGAGGATCAGGCTTCGGGGAAGGGTTAGGGTTAGGGTTCGTGCTAGGGTTAGGGTTAGGGGACCGGGACGGTTTAGGGTCCAGGTGAGGGTACGACAACGCTTTAGGTTGAGCATGCGTCTGAGGGCTCAGGTTAGTGTTACCGTACGAGTTAGGATTAGGGGACGGGTGAGGGTCAGGCTTCGGAGAAGTGTTAGGGTTAGGGTTCGGGCCAGGGTTAGGGGACGGGGACGGTATAGGGTCCAGGTGAGGGTACGACAACGCTTTAGGTGGAGCGTGCGTGTGAGGGCGCAGGTTAGTGTTAGCGTACGGGTTAGGATTAGGGGACGGGTGATGGTCAGGCCTCGGGGAAGGGTTAGGGTTAGGTTCGGTCTAGGGTTAGGGTTAGGGGACGGGGATGGTTTAGGGTGCAGTTGACGGTACGACAACGCTTTAGGGGGAGCGAGCGTGTGAGGGCGTGGATTAGTGTTAGCGTATTGGTTAAGATTAGGGGACGGGTGAGTGTCAGGCTTCGGGGAATGGTTAGGGTTAGGGTTCGGGCTAGGGTTAGGGTTAGGGGACGGGGACAGTTTAGGGTCCAGGTGAGGGTTCGAGAAGTCTTTAGGGGGAGTGTGCGTGTGTGCGCGCGGATTAGTGTTAGCGTACGGTTTAGGAGTAGGGAACGGGAGAGGGTAAGGCTTCGGGGAAGGGTTAGGGTTAGGGTTCGGGCAAGGGTTAGGGGACGGACACTGTATAGGGTCCAGGTGAGGGTACGAAAACGCTTTAGGGGGAGCGTGCGTGTGAGGCCGCGGGTTAGTGTTAGCGTACGGGTTAGAATTTGGGGACGGGTGATGGTCTGGCCTCGGGGAAGGGTTAGGGTTAGGTTCGGTCTAGGGTTAGTGTTAGGGGACGGGGATGGTTTAGGGTACAGTTGAGGGTACGACAACGCGTTAGGGGGAGCGTGCGTGTGAGAGTGTGGGTTAGTGTTAGCGTACGGGTTAGGATTAGGGGACGGGTGAAGTTCAGGGTTCGGGGAAAGGTTAGGGTTAGGGTATGGGCTAGGGTTAGGGGTAGGGGACGGGGATGGTTTAAGGTCCAGTTGAGGGTACGACAGCGCTTTAGGGGGAGCGTGCGTGTGAGGGCGTGGGTTAGTGTTAGCGTATGGGTTAGGTTAGGGGACGGGTGAGTGTCAGGCTTCGGGGAAGGGTTAGGGTTAGGGTTCGGGCTAGGGTTAGGGTTAGGGGACGGGGACGGTTAAGGGTCCAGGTGAGGGTACGACAACGCTTTAGGGGGAGCGTTCGTGTGAGGGCGCGGGTCAGCGTTAGCGTACGGTTTAGGATTAGGGTACGGGTGAGGGTCAGGCCCTGGGGAAGTGTCAGCGTTAGTGTTCGGGCTAGGGTTAGGGTTAGGGGACGGGGACGGTTTAGGGTTCAGTTGAGGGTACGACAACAATTTAGGGGGAGTGTGCGTGTGAGGGCGCGGGTTAGTGTTAGTGTACGGGTTAGGATGAGGGGAGGGGTGAGGGTCAGGCTTCGCGGAAGGGTTACGGTTAGGGTTCGGGCTAGGGTTAGGGTTATGGGACGGGGACGGTTTAGGGTCCAGGTGAGGGTACGACAACGCTTAAGGGGGAGCGTGCGTTTGAGGGCGCGGGTTAGTGTTAGTGTACGGTTTAGGATTAGGGCTCGGGTCAGGGTCAGGATTCGGGGAAGGGTTAGGGTTAGGGTTCGGGCTAGGGTTAGGGTTAGGGGACGGGGACGGTTTATGGTCCAGGTGAGGGTACGACAAGTCTTTAGGGGGAGTGTCCGTGTGCGGGCGTGGGTTAGTGTTAGCGTACGAGTTAGGATTAGGGGACGGGTGAGGGTAAGGCTTCGGGGAAGGGTTAGGGTTAGGGTTCGGGCTAGGGTTAGGGTTAGGGGACGGGGACAGTTTAGGGTCCAGGTGAGGGTACGACAACGCTTTAGGGGGAGCGTGCGTGTGAGGGCGCGGGTTAGTGTTAGCGTACGGGTTAGGAATAGGGGACGGGTGAGGGTCAGGCTTCGGGGAAGGGTTAGGGTTAGGGTTCGGGCTAGGGTTAGGGTTAGGGGACGGGGACGGTTTAGGGTCCAGATGAGGGTACGACAACACTTTAGGGTGAGCGTGAGTGTGAGGGCGCGGGTTAGTGTTAGCGTACGGGTTAGGATTAAGGGACGGGTGAGGGTTAGGCTTCGGGGAAGGGTTAAGGTTAGGGTTCGGGCTAGGGTTAGGGTTAGGGGACGGGGACGGATTAGGGTCCAGTTGAGGGTACGACAACACTTTAGGGGGAGCGTGCGTGTGAGGGCGCGGGTTAGTGTTAGTGTACAGGTTAGGATGAGGGGACGGGTGAGGGTCAGGCTTCGGGGAAGGGTTAGGGTTAGGGTTCGGGCTAGGGTTAGGGTTACGGGACGGGGACGGTTTAGGGTCCAGGTGAGGGTACGTCAACGCTTTACGGGGAGCATGCGTGTGAGGGCGCGGGTTAGTGTTAGCGTAAGGTTTAGGATTGGGGACGGGTGAGGGTCAGGCTTCAGGGAATGGTTAGGGTTAGGGTTCGGGCTAGGGTTAGGGTTAGGGGAAGGGGACGGTTTAGGGTCCAGGTGAGGGTACAACAACGCTTTAGGTTGAGCATGCGTCTGAGGGCGCGGGTTAGTGGTAGCGTACGGGTTAGGATTAGGGGACGGGTGAGGGTCAGGCTTCGGGGAAGGGTTAGGTTTAGGGTTCGGGCTAGGGTTAGTGTTAGGGGACGTGGACGATTTAGGGACAAGCTGAGTGTACGACAACGCTTTAGGGTGAACGTGCGTGTGAGGGCGCGGGATAGTGTTAGCGTACGGGTTAGGATTAGGGTTCGGATGAGGGTCAGGCTTCGGGGAAGTGTTAGGATTAGGGTTCGGGCTAGGGTTAGGGTTAGGGGACGGGGACGGTTTAGGGTCTAGATGAGGGTACGAGAACACTTTATGGTGAGCGTGAGTGTGAGGGCGCGGGTTAGTGTTAACGTACGGGTTAGGATTACGGGACGGGTGAGGGTCAAGCTTCGGCGAAGTGTTAGTGTTAGGGTTCAGCCTAGGGCTAGGGTTAGAGGATGGGGACGGTTTAGGGTCCATGTGAGGGTACGACAACGCTTTAGGGGGAGCGGGTGTGTTAGGGCGCGGGTTAGTGTTTGCGTACGGGTTAGGATTAGGTGACGGGTGAGGGTCAGGCTTCGGGGAATGGTTAGGGTTAGGGTTCGGGCTAGAGTTAGGGTTAGGGGACGGGGACGGTTTAGGGTCCAGGTGAGGGTACGACAATGCTTTAGGTTGAGCATGCATCTGAGGGCGCAGGTTAGTGTTACCGTACGGGTTAGGATTAGGGGACGGGTGAGGGTCAGGGTTCGGGGAAGGGTTAGGGTTAGGGTTCGGGCTAGGGTGAGGGTAGGGGACGGGGATGGTTTAGGGTCCAGTTGAGGGTACGACAACGCTTTAGGGGGAGCGTGCGTGTGAGGGCGTGGGTTAGTGTTAGCGTATGGGTTAGGATTAGGGGACGGGTGAGGGTCAGGCCTCAGGGAAGTGTTAGCGTTAGGGTTCGGGCTAGGGTTAGGGTTAGGGGACGGGGACGGTTTAGGGTCCAGGTGAGGGTACGACAACGCTTTAGGTTGAGCATGCGTCTGAGGGCGTGGGTTAGTGTTACCATACGGGTTAGGATTAGGGGACGGGTGAGCGTCAGGCTTCGGGGAAGTGTTAGGGTTAGCATTAGGGTAGGGTTAGGGTTAGGGGACGGGAATGGTTTAGGGTCCAGGTGAGGGTACGACAACGCTTTAGGTTGAGCATGCATCTGAGGGTGCAGGTTAGTGTTACCGTACGGGTTAGGATTAGTGGAAGGGTGAGGGTCAGGCTTCGGGGAAGGGTTCGGATTAGGGTTCGGTCAAGGGTTAGGGGACGGGGACGGTATAGGGTCCAGGTGAGGGTACGACAATGCTTTAGGGGGAGAGTGCGTGTGAGGGCATGGGTTAGTGTTAGCGTACGGGTTAGGATTAGGGGACGGGTGATGGTCAGGCCTCGGGGAAGGGTTAGGGTAAGGTTCGGGCTAGGGTTAGGGTTAGGGGAAGGGGATGGTTTAGGGTCCAGTTGAGGGTACGACAACGCTTTAGGGGGAGGGTGCGTGTGAGGGCGTGGGTTAGTGTTAGCGTACGGGTTAGGATTAGGGGACGGGTGAGGGTCAGGTTTTGGGGAAGGGTTAGGGTTAGGGTTCTGGCTAGGGTGAGGGTTAGGGGACGGGGATGGTTTAGGGTCCAGTTGAAGGTACGACAACGCTTTAGGGGGAGCGTGCGTGTGAGGGTGTGGGTTAGTGTTAGCGTATGGGTTAGGATTAGGGGACGGGTGAGGGTCAGGCTTCGGGGAAGGGTTAGGGTTAGGGTTCGGGCTAGGGTTAGGGTTAGGGGACGGGGACGGTTTAGGGTCCAGGTGAGGGTACGACAACGCTTTAGGGGGAGCGTTCATGTGAGGGCGCGGGTCAATGTTAGCGTACGGGTTAGGATTAGGGCACGGCTGAGGGTCAGGCCCTGGGGAAGTGTTAGCGTTAGTGTTCGGGTTAGGGTTAGGGTTAGGGGACGGGGACGGTTTAGGGTTCAGTTGAGGGTACGACAGTACTTTAAGGGGAGTGTGCGTGTGAGGGCGCGGGTTAGTGTTAGTGTACGGGTTAGGATGAGGGGACGGGTGAGGGTCAGGCTTCGGGGAAGAGTTACGGTTAGGGTTCGGGCTAGGGTTAGGGTTATGGGACGGGGACGGTTTAGGGTCCAGGTGAGGGTACGACAACGCTTAAGGGGGAGAATGCGTGTGAGGGCGCGGGTTAGTGTTAGCGTACGGTTTAGGATTAGGGCTCGGGTCAGGGTCAGGATTCGGGGAAGAGTTAGGGTTAGGGTTCGGGCTAGGGTTAGGGTTAGGGGACGGGGACGGTTTAGGGTCCAGGTGAGGGTACGACAAGTCTTTAGGGGGAGTGTGCGTGTGCGGGCGCGGGTTAGTGTTAGCGTACGGGTTAGGATTAGGGGACGGGTGAGGGTAAGGCTTCGGGGATGGGTTAGGGTTAGGGTTCGGGCTAGGGTTAGGGTTAGGGGACGGGGACGGTTTAGGGTCCAGGTGAGGGTACGACAACGCTTTAGGGGGAGCGTGCGTGTGAGGGCGCGGGTTAGTGTTAGCGTACGGGTTAGGAATAGGGGACGGGTGAGGGTCAGGCTACGGGGAAGGGTTAGGGTTAGGGTTCGGGCTAGGGTTAGGGTTAGGGGACGGGGACGGTTTAGGGTCCAGATGAGGGTACGACAACAATTTAGGGTGAGCGTGAGTGTGAGGGCGCGGGTTAGTGTTAGCGTACGGGTTAGGATTACGGGACGGGTGAGGGTCAAGCTTCGGCGAAGTGTTAGTGTTAGGGTTCAGCCTAGGGTTACGGTTAGGGTTAGGGGACGGGGACGGTTTAGGGTTCAGGTGAGGGTACGACAACGCTTTAGGTTGAGCATGCATATGAGGGCGTAGGTTAGTGTTACTGTACGGGTTAGGATTAGGGGACGGGTGAGGGTCAGGGTTCGGGAAAGTGTTAGGGTTAGGGTTCGGGCTAGGGTGAGGGTAGGGGACGGGGACGGTTTAGGGTCCAGATGAGGGTACGACAACAATTTAGGGTGAGCGTGAGTGTGAGGGCGCGGGTTAGTGTTAGCGTACGGGTTAGGATTACGGGACGGGTGAGGGTCAAGCTTCGGCGAAGTGTTAGTGTTAGGGTTCAGCCTAGGGTTAGGGTTAGAGGACGGGGATGGTTTAGGGTCCATGTGAGGGTACGACAACGCTTTAGGGGGAGCGGGTGTGTGAGGGCGCGGGTTAGTGTTTGCGCACGGGTTAGGATTAGGTGACGGGTGAGGGTCAGGCTTCGGGGAATGGTTAGGGTTAGGGTTCGGGCTAGGGTTAGGGTTAGGGGACGGGGACGGTTTAGGGTTCAGGTGAGGGTACGACAACGCTTTAGGTTGAGCATGCATCTGAGGGCGCAGGTTAGTGTTACTGTACGGGTTAGGATTAGGGGACGGGTGAGGGTCAGGGTTCGGGGAAGTGTTAGGGTTAGGGTTCGGGCTAGGGTGAGGGTAGGGGACGGGGATGGTTTAGGGTCCAGTTGAGGGTACGACAACGCTTTAGGGGGAGCGTGCGTGTGAGGGCGTGGGTTAGTGTTAGCGTATGGGTTAGGATTAGGGGACGGGTGAGGGTCAGGCCTCGGGGAAGTGTTAGCGTTAGGGTTCGGGCTAGGGTTAGGGTTAGGGGACGGGGACGATTTAGGGTCCAGTTGAGGGTACGACAACACTTTAGGAGGAGCGTGCGTGTGAGGGCGCGGGTTAGTGTTAGTGTACGGGTTAGGATTAGGGGACGGGTGAGGGTCAGGCCTCTGGGAAGTGTTAGCGTTAGGGTTCGGGCTAGGGTTAGGGTTATGGGACGGGGACGGTTTAGGGTCCAGGTGAGGGTAAGACAACGCTTAAGAGGGAGCGTGCGTGTGAGGGCGCGGGTTAGTGTTAGCGTACGGTTTAGGATTAGGGCACGGGTCAGGGTCAGGCTTCGGGGAAGGGTTAGGGTTAGGGTTCGGGCTAGGGTTAGGGTTAGGGGACGGGGACGGTTTAGGGTCCAGGTGAGGGTACGACAAGTCTTTAGGGGGAGTGTGCGTGTGCGGGCACCGGTTAGTGTTAGCGTACGGGTTAGGAGTAGGGGACGGGTGAGGGTAAGGATTCGGGGAAGGGTTAAGGTTAGGGTTCGGGCTAGGGTTAGGGTTAGGGGACGGGGACGGTTTAGGGTCCAGGTGAGGGTACGACAACGCTTTAGGGGGAGTGTGCGTGTGAGGGCGCGGGTTAGTGTTAGCGTTCGGGTTAGGATTATGGGACGGGTGAGTGTCAGGCTTTGGGGAAGGGTTAGGGTTAGGGTTCGGGCTAGGGTTAGGGTTAGGGGACGGGGATGGTTTAGGGTCCAGATGAGGGTACGACAACACTTTAAGGTGAGCGTGAGTGTGAGGGCGTGGGTTAGTGTTACCGTACGGGTTAGGATTAGGGAACGGGTGAGGGTCAGGCTTCGGGGAAGGGTTAGGGTTAGGGTTCGGGCTAGGGTTAGGGCTAGGGGACGGAGACGGATTAGGGTCCAGGTGAGGGTACGACAACGCTTTAGGGGGAGCCTGCGTGTGAGGGCGCGGGTTAGTGTTAGCGTACGTTTTAGGATTAGGGCACGGGTCAGGGTCAGGCTTCGGGGAAGGGTTAGGGTTAGGGTTCGGGCTAGGGTTAGGGTTAGGGGACGGGGACGGTTTAGGGTCCAGGTGAGGGTACGACAAGTCTTTAGGGGGAGTGTGCGTGTGTGGGCGCGGGTTAGTGTTAGCGTACGGGTTAGGAGTAGGGGAAGGGTGAGGGTAAGGCTTCGGGGAAGGGTTAGGGTTAGGGTTCGGGCAAGGGTTAGGGGACGGGGATGGTTTAGGGTCCAGGTGAGGGTACGACAACGCTTTAGGGGGAGCGTGCGTGTGAGGGCGCGGGTTAGTGTTAGCGTACGGGTTAGGAATAGGGGACGGGTGAGGGTCAGGCTTCGGGGAAGGGTTAGGGTTAGGGTTCGGGCTAGGGTTAGGGTTAGGGGACGGGGACGGTTTAGGGTCCACATGAGGGTACGACAACACTTTAGGGTGAGCGTGAGTGTGAGCACGCGGGTTAGTGTTAGCGTACGGGTTAGGATTAGGGGACGGGTGAGGGTCAGCCTTCGGGGAAGGGTTAGGGTTAGGGTTCGGGCTAGGGTTAGGATTAGGGGATGGGGACGGATTAGGGTCCAGTTGAGGGTACGACAACACTCTAGGGGGAGCGTGCGTGTGAGGGCGCGGGTTAGTTTTAGTGTACGGGTTAGGATGAGGGGACGGGTGAGGGTCAGGCTTCGGGGAAGGGTTACGTTTAGGGTTCGGGCTAGGATTATGGTTATGGGACGGGGACGGTTTAGGGTCCAGGTGAGGGTACGACAACGCTTTAGGGGGAGCGTGTGTGTGAGGACGCGGGTTAGTGTTAGCGTACGGGTTAGGATTAGGGGACGGGTGATTGTCAGGCCTCGGGGAAGTTTTAGGGTTAGGGTTCGGGCTAGGATTAGGGTTAGGGGACGGGGATGGTTTAGGGTCCACTTGAGGGTACGACAATGCTTTACGGGGAGAGTGCGTGTGAGGGCGTGGGATAGTGTTAGCGTACGGGTTAGGATTAGGGGACGGGAGAGGGTCAGGCTTCGGGGAAGGGTTAGGGTTAGGGTTTGGGCTAGGGTTAGGGTTAGGGGACGGGGACGGTTTAGGGTCCAGGTGAGGGTATGACAACGCTTTAGGGGGAGCGTGCGTGTGAGGGCGTGGGTTAGTGTTAGCGTACGGGTTAGGATTAGGGGACGGCTGAGGGTCAGGCTTCGGGGAAGGTTTAGGTTTAGGGTTCGGGCTAGGGTTAGGGTTAGGGGACGGGGACGATTTAGGGTCAAGGTGAGTGTACGACAACGCTTTAGGGTGAGCATGCGTTTGAGGGCGTGGGTTAGTGTTAGCGTACGGGTTAGGATTAGGCAACGCGTGAGGGTCAGGCTTTGGGGAAGTGTTAGGTTTAGGGTTCGGGCTAGGGTTAGGGTTAGGGGACGGGGACGGTTTAAGGTCTAGATGAGGGTACGACAACACTTTAGGGTGAGCGTGAGTGTGAGGTAGAGGGTTAGTGTTAGCGTATGGGTTAGGATTAGGCGACGGGTGAGGGTCAGGCTTCGGGGAAGTGTTACGGTTAGGGTTCGGGATAGGGTTAGGGTTAGAGGACTGGGACGGTTTAGGGTCCAGGTCAGGGTACGACAACGCTTTAGGGGGATTGGGCGTGTGAGTGCGCGGGTTACTGTTTGCGTACGGGTTAGGATTAGGGGACGGGTGAGGGTCAGGCGTCGGGGAAGGGTTACGGTTAGGGTTCGGGATAGGGTTAGGGTTAGGGGACTGGGACGGTTTAGGGTCCAGTCAGGGTACGACAACGCTTTAGGGGGAGCGTGCGTGTGAGGGCGCGGGTTAGTGTTTGCGTACGGGTTAGGATTAGGCGACGGATGAGGGTCAGGCTTCGGGGAAGGGTTAGGGTTAGGGTTCAGGCTAGGGTTAGGGTTAGGGGACGGGGACGGTTTAGGGTTCAGGTGAGGGTACGACAACGCTTTAGGGGGAGTGTGCATCTGAGGGCGCGGGTTAGTGTTAGCGTACGGGTTAGGATTAGGGGACGGGTGAGTATCAGGCTTCGGGGAAGGGTTAGAGTTAGGTATCGGGCTAGGGTTAGGGTTAGGGGACTGGGACGGTTTAGGGTCCAGTTCAGGGTATGACAACGCTTTAGGGGGAGCGGGCGTGTGAGGGCGCGGGTTAGTGTTTGCGAACGGGTTAGGATTAGGTGACTGGTGAGGGCAAGGCTTCGAGGAAGGGTTAGGGTTAGGGTTCGGGCTATGGTTAGGGTTAGGGGACGGGGACGGTTTAGGGTCCAGGTGAGGGTACAACAACGCTTTAGGTTGAGCATGCGTCTGAGGGCGTGGGTTAGTGTTACCATACGGGTTAGGATTAGGGGACGGGTGAGCGTCAGGCTTCGGGGAAGGGTTAGGTTTAGCGTTAGGGTAGGGTTAGGGTTAGAGGACGGGGATGGTTTAGGGTCCAGGTGAGGGTACGACAACGCTTTAGGTTGAGCATGCATCAGAGGGTGCAGGTTAGTGTTACCGTACGGGTTAGGATTAGTGGAAGGGTGAGGGTCAGGCTTCGGGGAAGGGTTAGGGTTAGGGTTCGGGCAAGGGTTAGGGGACGGGGACGGTATAGGGTCCAGGTGAGGGTACGACAATGCTTTAGGGGGAGAGTGCGTGTGAGGGCATGGGTTAGTGTTAGCGTACGGGTTAGGATTAGGGGACGGGTGATGGTCAGGCCTCGGGGAAGGGTTAGGGTAAGGTTCGGGCTAGGGTTAGGGTTAGGGGACGGGGATGGTTTAGGGTCCAGTTGAGGGTACGACAACGCTTTAGGGGGAGGGTGCGTGTGAGGGCGTGGGTTAGTGTTAGCGTACGGGTTAGGATTAGGGGACGGGTGAGGGTCAGGTTTTGGGGAAGTGTTAGGGTTAGGGTTCTGGCTAGGGTGAGGGTTAGGGGACGGGGATGGTTTAGGGTCCAGTTGAAGGTACGACAACGCTTTAGGGGGAGCGTGCGTGTGAGGGCGTGGGTTAGTGTTAGCGTATGGGTTAGGATTAGGGGACGGGTGAGGGTCAGGCTTCGGGGAAGGTTAAGGGTTAGGGTTCGGGCTAGGGTTAGGGTTTGGGGACGGGGACGGTTTAGGGTCCAGGTGAGGGTACGAGAAGTCTTTAGGGGGAGTGTGCGTGTGAGGGCGCGGGTTAGTTAAAGTGTACGGGTTAGGATTAGGGGAGGGGTGAGGGTCAGGCTTCGGGGAAGGGTGTGGGTTAGGGTTCGGGCTAGGGTTAGGGTTATGGGACGGGGAAGGTTTAGGGTCCAGATGAGGGAACGACAACACTTTAGGGTGAGCGTGAGTGTGAGGGCGCGGGTTAGTGTTAGCGTACGGGTTAGGATTAGGGGACGGGTGAGGGTCAGGCTTCGGGGAAGGGTTAGGTTTAGGGTTCGGTCTAGGGTTAGGGTTTGGGGACGGGGACGGTTTAGGGTCCAGGTGAGGGTACGACAAGTGTTTAGGGGGAGTATGCGTCTGCGGGCGCGGGTTAGTGTAAGCGTACGGGTTAGGATTAGGGGACGGGTGAGGGTAAGGCTTCGGGGAAGGGTTAGGGTTAGGGTTCGGGCTAGGGTTAGTGTTAGGGGACGGGGACGGTTTAGGGTCCAGGTGAGGGTACGACAACGCTTTAGGGGGAGCGTGCGTGTGAGGGCGCGGGTTAGTGTTAGCGTAAGGGTTAGGATTAGGGGACGGGTGAGGGTCAGGCTTCAGGAAATGGTTAGGGTTAGGGTTTGGGCTAGGGTTAGGGTTAGGTGACGGGACGGTTTAGGGTTCATGTGACGGTACGATAACGCTTTAGGGGGAGCGTGCGTGTGAGGGCGCGGGTTAGTGTTTGCGTAAGGGTTAGGATTAGCTGACGGGTGAGGGTCAGGCTTCGGGGAATGGTTAGGTTTAGGGTTCGGGCTAGGGTTAGGGTTAGGGGACGGGGACGGTTTAGGGTTCAGGTGAGGGTACGACAACGCTTTAGGTTGAGCATGCATCTGAGGGCGCAGGTTAGTGTTACTGTACGGGTTAGGATTACGGGACGGGTGAGGGTCAGGGTTCGGGGAAGGGTTAGGGTTAGGGTTCGGGCTAGGGTGAGGGTAGGGGACGGGGATGGTTTAGGGTCCAGTTGAGGGTACGATAACGCTTTAGGGGGAGCGTGCGTGTGAGGGCGTGGGTTAGTGTTAGCGTATGGGTTAGGATTAGGGGACGGGTGAGGGTCAGGCCTCGGGGAAGTGTTAGCGTTAGGGTTCGGGCTAGGGTTAGGGTTAGGGGACGGGGACGGTTTAGGGTCCAGTTGAGGGTACGACAACACTTTAGGAGGAGCGTGCGTGTGAGGGCGCGGGTTAGTGTTAGTGTACGGGTTGGGATGAGGGGACGGGTGAGAGTCAGGCTTCGGGGAAGGGTTAAGGTTAGGGATCGGGCTAGGGTTAGGGTTATGGGACGGGTACGGTTTAGGGTCCAGGTGAGGGTACGACAACGCTTAAGGGGGAGCGTGCGTGTGAGGGCGCGGGTTAGTGTTAGCGTACGGTTTAGGATTAGGGCACGGGTCAGGGTCAGGCTTCTTGGAAGGGTTAGGGTTAGGGTTCGGGCTAGGGTTAGGGTTAGGGGACGGGGACGGTTTAGGGTCTAGATGAGGGTACGACAACACTTTATGTTGAGCGTGAATGTGAGGGCGCGGGTTAGTGTTAACGTACGGGTTAGGATTACGGGACGGGTGAGGGTCAAGCTTCGGCGAAGTGTTAGTGTTAGGGTTCAGCCTAGGGTTAGGGTTAGAGGACGGGGACGGTTTAGGGTCCATGTGAGGGTACAACAACGCTTTAGGGGGAGCGGGTGTGTGAGGGCGCGGGTTAGTGTTTGCGCAAGGGTTAGGATTAGGTGACGGGTGAGGGTCAGGCTTCGGGGAATGGTTAGGGTTAGGGTTCGGGCTAGGGTTAGGGTTAGGGGACGGGGACGGTTTAGGGTTCAGGTGAGGGTACGACAACGCTTTAGGTTGAGCATGCATCTGAGGGCGCAGGTTAGTGTTACTGTACGGGTTAGGATTAGGGGACGGGTGAGGGTCAGGGTTCGGGGAAAGGTTAGGGTTAGGGTTCGGGCTAGGGTGAGGGTAGGGGACGGGGATGGTTTAGGGTCCAGGTGAGGGTACGACAAGGCTTTAGGGGGAGTGTGCGTGTGAGGGCGTGTGTTAGTTAAAGCGTACGGGTTAGGATTAGGGGACGGGTGAGGGTCAGGCTTCGGGGAAGGGTTAGGGTTAGGGTTCGGGCTAGGGTTAGGGTTAGGGGACGGGGACGGTTTAGGGTCCAGATGAGGGTACGACAACACTTTAGGGTGAGCGTGAGTGTGAGGGCGCGGGTTAGTGTTACCGTACGGGTTAGGATTAGGGAACGGGTGAGGGTCAGGCTTCGGGGAAGGGTTAGGGTTAGGGTTCGGGCTAGGGTTAGGGTTAGGGGACGGGGACGGATTCGGGTCCAGGTGAGGGTACGACAACGCTTTAGGGGGAGCGTGCGTGTGAGGGCGCGGGTTATTGTTAGCGTACCGGTTAGGATTAGGGGACGGGTGATGGTTAGCCCTCGGGGAAGTGTTAGGGTTAGGGTTCGGGTTAGGGTTAGGGTTAGGGGACGGGGATGGTTTAGGGTCCAGTTGAGGGTACGGCAATGCTTTACGGGGAGCCTGCGTGTGAGGGCGCGTGTTAGTCTTAGCGTACGGGTTAGGATTAGGGGATGGGAGAGGGTCAGGCTTCGGAGAACGGTTAGGGTTAGGGTTCGAGCTAGGGTTAGGTTTAGGGGACTGGGACGTTTAGGGTCCAGGTCAGGGTACGACACCGCTTTAGGGGGAGCGGGCGTGTGAGGGCGCGGGTTAGTGTTTGCGTATGGGTTAGGATTAGGTGACGGGTGAGGGTCAGGCATCGGGGAAGGGTTAGGGTTAGGGTTCGTGCTAGGGTTAGGGTTAGGGGACGGGGACGGTTTAGGGTTCAGGTGAGGGTACGAAAACGCTTTAGGTTGAGCATGCGTCTGAGGGCTCGGGTTAGTGTTACCGTACGGGTTAGGATTAGGGGACGGGTGAGGGTCAGGCTTCGGAGAAGTGTTAGGGTTAGGGTTCGGGCACGGGTTAGGGGACGGGGATGGTTTAGGGTCCAGTTGAGGGTACGACAACGCTATAGGGGGAGCGTGCATGTGAGGGCGTGGTTTAGTGTTAGCGTATTGGTTAAGATTAGGGGACGGGTGAGTGTCAGGCTTCGGGGAATGGTTAGGGTTAGGGTTCGGGCTAGGGTTAGGGTTAGGGGACGGGGACGGTTTAGGGTCCAGGTGAGGGTACGACAACGCTTTAGGGGGAGCGTGCGTGTGAGGGCGCGGCTCTGTGTTAGCGTACGGGTTAGGATTAGGGGACGGGTGAGGGTCAGGCCTCTGGGAAGTGTTAGCGTTAGGGTTCGGGCTAGGGTTAGGGTTATGGGACGGGGACGGTTTAGGGTCCAGGTGAGGGTACGACAACGCTTAAGGGGGAGCGTGCGTGTGAGGGCGCGGGTTAGTGTTAGCGTACGGTTTAGGATTAGGGCACGAGTCAGGGTCAGGCTTCGGGGAAGGGTTAGGGTTAGGGTTCGGGCTAGGGTTAGGGGACGGGGACGGTTTAGGGTCCAGGTGAGGGTACGACAAGTCTTTAGGGGGAGTGTGCGTGTGCGGGCACCGGTTAGTGTTAGCGTACGGGTTAGGAGTAGGGGACGGGTGAGGGTAAGGATTCGGGAAAAGGTTAAGGTTAGGGTTTGGGCTAGGGTTAGGGTTAGAGGACGGGGACGGTTTAGGGTCCAGGTGAGGGTACGACAACGCTTTAGGGGGAGCGTGCGTGTGAGGGCGCGGGTTAGTGTTAGCGTACGGGTTAGGATTATGGGACGGGTGAGGGTCAGGCTTTGGGGAAGGGTTAGGGTTAGGGTTCGGACTAGGGTTAGGGTTAGGGGACGGGGATGGTTTAGGGTCCAGATGAGGGTACGACAACACTTTAAGGTGAGCGTGAGTGTGAGGGCGTGGGTTAGTGTTACCGTACGGGTTAGGATTAGGGAACGGGTGAGGGTCAGGCTTCGGGGAAGGGTTAGGGTTAGGGTTCGGGCTAGGGTTAGGGCTAGGGGACGGAGACGGATTAGGGTCCAGGTGAGGGTACGACAACGCTTTAGGGGGAGCGTGCGTGTGAGGGTGCGGGTTAGTGTTAGCGTACGGTTTAGGATTAGGGCATGGGTCAGGGTCAGGCTTCGGGGTAGGGTTAGGGTTAGGGTTCGGGCTAGGGTTAGGGTTAGGGGACGGGGACGGTTTAGGGTCCAGGTGAGGGTACGACAAGTCTTTAGGGGGAGTGTGCGTGTGTGAGCGCGGGTTAGTGTTAGCGTACGGGTTAGGAGTAGGGGAAGGGTGAGGGTAAGGCTTCGGGGAAGGGTTAGGGTTAGGGTTCGGGCAAGGGTTAGGGGACGGGGATGGTTTAGGGTCCAGGTGAGGGTACGACAACGCTTTAGGGGGAGCATGCGTCTGAGGGCGCGGGTTAGTGTTAGCGTACGGGTTAGGATTAGGGGACGGGTGAGGGTCAGGCTTCGGGGAAGTGTTAGGTTTAGGGTTCGGGCTAGCGTTAGGGTTAGGGGACGAGGACGATTTAGGGACAAGCTGAGTGTACGACAACGCTTTAGGGTGAACGTGCGTGTGAGGGCGCGGGATAGTGTTAGCGTACGGGTTAGGATTAGGGTTCGGATGAGGGTCAGGCTTCGGGGAAGTGTTAGGATTAGGGTTCGGGCTAGGGTTAGGGTTAGGGGACGGGGACGGTTTAGGGTCTAGATGAGGGTACGACAACACTTTAGGGTGAGCGTGAGTGTGAGGTAGAGGGTTAGTGTTAGCGTACGGGTTAGGATTAGGGGACGGGTGAGGGTCAGGCTTCGGGGAAGTGTTACGGTTAGGGTTCGGGATAGGGTTAGGGTTAGAGGACTGGGACGGTTTAGGGTCCAGGTCAGGGTACGACAACGCTTTAGGGGGATTGGGCGTGTGAGTGCGCGGGTTACTGTTTGCGTACGGGTTAGGATTAGGGGACGGGTGAGGGTCAGGCTTCGGGGAAGGGTTACGGTTAGGGTTCGGGATAGGGTTAGGGTTAGGGGACTGGGACGGTTTAGGGTCCAGTCAGGGTACAACAACGCTTTAGGGGGAGCGTGCGTGTGAGGGCGCGGGTTAGTGTTTGCGTACGGGTTAGGATTAGGCGACGGATGAGGGTCAGGCTTCGGGGAAGGGTTAGGGTTAGGGTTCGGGCTAGGGTTAGGGTTAGGGGACGGGGACGGTTTAGGGTTCAGGTGAGGGTACGACAACGCTTTAGGGGGAGTGTGCATCTGAGGGCGCGGGTTAGTGTTAGCGTACGGGTTAGGATTAGGGGACGGGTGATGATCAGGCTTCGCGGAAGGGTTAGGGTTAGGTATCGGGCTAGGGTTAGGGTTAGGGGACTGGGACGGTTTAGGGTCCAGTTCAGGGTAGGACAACGCTTTAGGGGGAGCGGGCGTGTGAGGGCGCGGGTTAGTGTTTGCGAACGGGTTAGGATTAGGTGACTGGTGAGGGTCAGGCTTCGAGGAAGGGTTAGGGTTAGGGTTCGGGCTAGGGTTAGGGTTAGGGGACGGGGACGGTTTAGGGTCCAGGTGAGGGTACAACAACGCTTTAGGTTGAGCATGCGTCTGAGGGCGCGGGTTAGTGTTACCATACGAGTTAGGATTAGGGGACGGGTGAGCGTCAGGCTTCGGGGAAGTGTTAGGGTTAGCGTTATGGTAGGGTTAGGGTTAGGGGACGGGGATGGTTTAGGGTCCAGGTGAGGGTACGAAAACGCTTTAGGTTGAGCATGCATCTGAGGGTGCAGGTTAGTGTTACCGTACGGGTTAGGATTAGTGGAAGGGTGAGGGTCAGGCTTCGGGGAAGGGTTAGGGTTAGGGTTCGGGCAACGGTTAGGGGACAGGGACGGTATAGGGTCCAGGTGAGGGTACGACAATGCTTTAGGGGGAGAGTGCGTGTGAGGGCATGGGTTAGTGTTAGCGTACGGGTTAGGATTAGGGGACGGGTGAGGGTCAGGCTTCAGGGAATGGTTAGGGTTAGAGTTCGGGCTAGGGTTAGGGTTAGGGGAAGGGGACGGTTTAGGGTCCAGGTGAGGGTACAACAACGCTTTAGGTTGAGCATGCGTCTGAGGGCGCGGGTTAGTGTTAGCGTACGGGTTAGGATTAGGGGACGGGTGAGGGTCAGGCTTCGGGGAAGGGTTAGGTTTAGGGTTCGGGCTAGGGTTAGGGTTAGGGGACGGGGATGGTTTAGGGTCCAGGTGAGGGTACGACAACGCTTTAGGGGGAGGGTGCGTGTGAGGGCGTGGGTTAGTGTTAGCGTACGGGTTAGGATTAGGGGACGGGTGAGGGTTAGGTTTTGGGGAAGGGTTAGGGTTAGGGTTCTGGCTAGGGTGAGGGTTAGGGGACGGGGATGGTTTAGGGTCCAGTTGAAGGTACGACAACGCTTTAGGGGCAGCGTGCGTGTGAGGGCGTGGGTTAGTGTTAGCGTATGGGTTAGGATTAGGGGACGGGTGAGTGTCAGGCTTCGGGGAAGGGTTAGGGTTAGGGTTCGGGCTAGGGTTAGGGTTAAGGGACGGGGACGGTTTAGGGTCCAGGTGAGGGTACGACAACGCTTTAGGGGGAGCGTTCGTGTGAGGGCGCGGGTCAGTGTTAGCGTACGGGTTAGGATTAGGGCACGGGTGAGGGTCAGGCCCTGGGGAAGTGTTAGCGTTAGTGTTCGGGCTAGGGTTAGGGTTAGGGGACGGGGATGGTTTAGGGTTCAGTTGAGGGTACGACAACACTTTACGGGGAGTGTGCGTGTGAGGGCGCGGGTTAGTGTTAGTGTACGGGTTAGGATGAGGGGACGGGTGAGGGTCAGGCTTCAGGGAAGGGTTACGGTTAGGGTTCGGGCTAGGGTTAGGGTTATGGGACGGGGACGGTTTAGGGTCCAGGTGAGGGTACGACAACGCTTAAGGGGGAGCGTGCGTGTGAGGGTGCGGGTTAGTGTTAGCGTACGGTTTAGGATTAGGGCTCGGGTCAGGGTCAGGATTCGGGGAAGAGTTAGGGTTAGGGTTCGGGCTAGGGTTAGGGTTAGGGGACGGGGACGGTTTAGGGTCCAGGTGAGGGTACGACAAGTCTTTAGGGGGAGTGTGCGTGTGCGGGCGCGGGTTAGTGTTAGCGTACGGGTTAGGATTAGGGGATGGGTGAGGGTAAGGCTTCGGGGATGGGTTAGGGTTAGGGTTCGGGCTAGGGTTAGGGTTAGGGGACGGGGACAGTTTAGGGTCCAGGTGAGGGTACGACAACGCTTTAGGGGGAGCGTGCGTGTGAGGGCGCGGGTTAGTGTTAGCGTACGGGTTAGGAATAGGGGACGGGTGAGGGTCAGGCTTCGGGGAAGGGTTAGGGTTAGGGTTCGGGCTAGGGTTAGGGTTATGGGACGGGGACGGTTTAGGGTCCAGATGAGGGTACGACAACACTTTAGGGTGAGCGTGAGTGTGAGGGCGTGGGTTAGTGTTAGCGTACGGGTTAGGATTAGGGTTCGGGTGAGGGTTAGGCTTCGGGGAAGGGTTAAGGTTAGGGATCGGGCTAGGGTGAGGGTTAGGGGACGGGGACGGATTAGGGTCCAGTTGAGGGTACGGCAACACTTTAGGGGGAGCCTGCATGTGTCGGCGCGGGTTAGTGTTAGCGTACGGGTTAGGAGTAGGGGAAGGGTGAGGGTAAGGCTTCGGGGAAGGGTTAGGGTTAGGGTTAGGGCAAGGGTTAGGGGACGGGGGTCCAGGTGAGGGTACGACAACGCTTTAGGGGGAGCGTGCGTGTGAGGGCGCGGGTTAGTGTTAGCGTACGGGTTAGGAATAGGGGACGGGTGAGGGTCAGGCTTCGGGGAAGGGTTAGGGTTAGGGTTCGGGCTAGGGTTAGGCTTAGGGGACGGGGACGGTTTAGGGTCCAGATGAGGGTACGACAACACTTTAGGGTGAGCGTGAGTGTGAGCACGCGGGTTAGTGTTAGTGTACGGGTTAGGATTAGGGGACGGGTGAGGGTTAGGCTTCGGGGAAGGTTTAGGGTTAGGGTTCGGGCTAGGGTTAGGGTTAGGGGATGGGGACGGATTAGGGTCCAGTTGAGGGTACGACAACACTCTAGGGGGAGTGTGCGTGTGAGGGCGCGGGTTAGTTTTAGTGTACGGGTTAGGATTAGGGGACGGGTGAGGGTCAGGCTTCGGGGAAGGGTTACGTTTAGGGTTCGGGCTAGGGTTAGCGTTATGGGACGGGGACGGTTTAGAGTCCAGGTGAGGGTACGACAACGCTTTAGGGGGAGCGTGTGTGTGAGGACGCGGGTTAGTGTTAGCGTACGGGTTAGGATTAGGGGACGGGTGATTGTCAGGCCTCAGGGAAGTTTTAGGGTTAGGGTTCGGGCTAGGATTAGGGTTAGGGGACGGGGATGGTTTAGGGTCCAGTTGAGGGTACGACAATGCTTTAGGGGGAGAGTGCGTGTGAGGGCGCGGTATAGTGTTAGCGTACGGGTTAGGATTAGGGGACGGGAGAGGGTCAGGCTTCGGGGAAGGGTTAGGGTTAGGGTTCGGGCTAGGGTTAGGGTTAGGGGACGGGGACGGTTTAGGGTCCAGGTGAGGGTATGACAACGCTTTAGGGGGAGCGTGCGTGTGAGGGCGTGGGTTAGTGTTAGCGTACGGGTTAGGATTAGGGGACGGCTGAGGGTCAGGCTTCGGGGAAGGGTTAGGTTTAGGGTTCGGGCTAGGGTTAGGGTTAGCGGACGGGGACGATTTAGGGTCAAGGTGAGTGTACGACAACGCTTTAGGGTGAGCATGCGTTTGAGGGCGCGGGTTAGTGTTAGCGTACGGGTTAGGATTAGGCAACGCGTGAGGGTCAGGCTTCGGGGAAGTGTTAGGTTTAGGGTTCGGGCTAGGGTTAGGGTTAGGGGACGGGGACGGTTTAGGGTCCAGGTGAGGGTACGACAACGCTTTACGGGGAGCGTGCGTGTGAGGGCGCGGGTTAGTGTTAGCGTACGGGTTAGGATTAGGGCACGGGTGAGTGTCAGGCTTCGGGGAAGGGTTAGGGTTAGGGTTCAGGCTAGGGTTAGGGTTAGGGGACGGGGACGGATTAGGGTCCAGGTGAGGGTACGACAACGCTTTATGGGGAGCGTGCGTGTGAGGGCGCGGGTTAGTGTTAGCGTACTGGTTAGGATTAGGGGACGGGTGATGGTCAGCCCTCGGGGAAGTGTTAGGGTTAGGGTTCGGGCTAGGGTTAGGGTTAGTGGACGGGGATGTTTTAGGGTCCAGTTGAGGGTACGACAATGCTTTACGGGGAGCCTGCGTGTGAGGGCGCATGTTAGTGTTAGCGTACGGGTTAGGATTAGGGGATGGGAGAGGGTCAGGCTTCGGCGAACGGTTAGGGTTAGGGTTCGGGCTAGGGTTAGGGTTAGGGGACTGGTACGTTTAGGGTCCAGGTCAGGGTACAACAACGCTTTAGCGGGAGCGGGTGTGTGAGGGCGCGGGTTAGTGTTTGCGTATGGGTTAGGATTAGGTGTCGGGTGAGGATCAGGCTTCGGGGAAGGGTTAGGGTTAGGGTTCGTGCTAGGGTTAGGGTTAGGGGACCGGGACGGTTTAGGGTCCAGGTGAGGGTACGAGAACGCTTTAGGTTGAGCATGCGTCTGAGGGCTCAGGTTAGTGTTACCGTACGGGTTAGGATTAGGGGACGGGTGAGGGTCAGGCTTCGGAGATGTGTTAGGGTTAGGGTTCGGGCCAGGGTTAGGGGACGGGGACGGTATAGGGTCCAGGTGAGGGTACGACAACGCTTTAGGTGGAGCGTGCGTGTGAGGGCGCAGGTTAGTGTTAGCGTACGGGTTAGGATTAGGGGACGGGTGATGGTCAGGCCTCGGGGAAGGGTTAGGGTTAGGTTCGGTCTAGGGTTAGGGTTAGGGGACGGGGATGGTTTAGGGTGCAGTTGACGGTACGACAACGCTTTAGGGGGAGCGAGCGTGTGAGGGCGTGGATTAGTGTTAGCGTATTGGTTAAGATTAGGGGACGGGTGAGTGTCAGGCTTCGGGGAATGGTTAGGGTTAGGGTTCGGGCTAGGGTTAGGGTTAGGGGACGGGGACGGTTTAGGGTCCAGGTGAGGGTTCGAGAAGTCTTTAGGGGGAGTGTGCGTGTGTGCGCGCGGATTAGTGTTAGCGTACGGTTTAGGAGTAGGGAACGGGAGAGGGTAAGGCTTCGGGGAAGGGTTAGGGTTAGGGTTCGGGCAAGGGTTAGGGGACGGGGACTGTATAGGGTCCAGTTGAGGGTACGAAAACGCTTTAGGGGGAGCGTGCGTGTGAGGCCGCGGGTTAGTGTTAGCGTACGGGTTAGAATTTGGGGACGGGTGATGGTCTGGCCTCGGGGAAGGGTTAGGGTTAGGTTCGGTCTAGGGTTAGTGTTAGGGGACGGGGATGGTTTAGGGTACAGTTGAGGGTACGACAACGCGTTAGGGGGAGCGTGCGTGTGAGAGTGTGGGTTAGTGTTAGCGTACGGGTTAGGATTAGGGGACGGGTGAAGTTCAGGGTTCGGGGAAAGGTTACGGTTAGGGTTCGGGCTAGGGTTAGGGGTAGGGGACGGGGATGGTTTAAGGTCCAGTTGAGGGTACGACAGCGCTTTAGGGGGAGCGTGCGTGTGAGGGCGTGGGTTAGTGTTAGCGTATGGGTTAGGTTAGGGGACGGGTGAGTGTCAGGCTTCGGGGAAGGGTTAGGGTTAGGGTTCGGGCTAGGGTTAGGGTTAGGGGACGGGGACGGTTAAGGGTCCAGGTGAGGGTACGACAACGCTTTAGGGGGAGCGTTCGTGTGAGGGCGCGGGTCAGCGTTAGCGTACGGTTTAGGATTAGGGTACGGGTGAGGGTCAGGCCCTGGGGAAGTGTCAGCGTTAGTGTTCGGGCTAGGGTTAGGGTTAGGGGACGGGGACGGTTTAGGGTTCAGTTGAGGGTACGACAACAATTTAGGGGGAGTGTGCGTGTGAGGGCGCGGGTTAGTGTTAGTGTACGGGTTAGGATGAGGGGAGGGGTGAGGGTAAGGCTTCCTGGAAGGGTTACGGTTAGGGTTCGGGCTAGGGTTAGGGTTATGGGACGGGGACGGTTTAGGGTCCAGGTGAGGGTACGACAACGCTTAAGGGGGAGCGTGCGTTTGAGGGCGCGGGTTAGTGTTAGTGTACGGTTTAGGATTAGGGCTCGGGTCAGGGTCAGGATTCGGGGAAGGGTTAGGGTTAGGGTTCGGGCTAGGGTTAGGGTTAGGGGACGGGGACGGTTTATGGTCCAGGTGAGGGTACGACAAGTCTTTAGGGGGAGTGTCCGTGTGCGGGCGTGGGTTAGTGTTAGCGTACGAGTTAGGATTAGGGGACGGGTGAGGGTAAGGCTTCGGGGAAGGGTTAGGGTTAGGGTTCGGGCTAGGGTTAGGGTTAGGTGACGGGGACGGTTTAGGGTTCATGTGATGGTACGATAACGCTTTAGGGGGAGCGTGCGTGTGAGGGCGCGTGTTAGCGTTAGCGTACGGTGTAGAATTAGGGGACGGGTGAGGTTCAGGCTTCAGGGAATGGTTAGGGTTAGGGTTCGGGCTATGGTTAGGGTTAGGGGAAGGGGACGGTTTAGGGTCCAGGTGAGGGTACAACAACGCTTTAGGTTGAGCATGCGTCTGAGGGCGCGGGTTAGTGGTAGCGTACGGGTTAGGATTAGGGGACGGGTGAGGGTCAGGCTTCGGGGAAGGGTTAGGTTTAGGGTTCGGGCTAGGGTTAGTGTTAGGGGACGTGGACGATTTAGGGACAAGCTGAGTGTACGACAACGCTTTAGGGTGAACGTGCGTGTGAGGGCGCGGGATAGTGTTAGCGTACGGGTTAGGATTAGGGTTCGGATGAGGGTCAGGCTTCGGGGAAGTGTTAGGATTAGGGTTCGGGCTAGGGTTAGGGTTAGGGGACGGGGACGGTTTAGGGTCTAGATGAGGGTACGAGAACACTTTATGGTGAGCGTGAGTGTGAGGGCGCGGGTTAGTGTTAACGTACGGGTTAGGATTACGGGACGGGTGAGGGTCAAGCTTCGGCGAAGTGTTAGTGTTAGGGTTCAGCCTAGGGTTAGGGTTAGAGGATGGGGACGGTTTAGGGTCCATGTGAGGGTACGACAACGCTTTAGGGGGAGCGGGTGTGTTAGGGCGCGGGTTAGTGTTTGCGTACGGGTTAGGATTAGGTGACGGGTGAGGGTCAGGCTTCGGGGAATGGTTAGGGTTAGGGTTCGGGCTAGAGTTAGGGTTAGGGGACGGGGACGGTTTAGGGTCCAGGTGAGGGTACGACAATGCTTTAGGTTGAGCATGCATCTGAGGGCGCAGGTTAGTGTTACCGTACGGGTTAGGATTAGGGGACGGGTGAGGGTCAGGGTTCGGGGAAGGGTTAGGGTTAGGGTTCGGGCTAGGGTGAGGGTAGGGGACGGGGATGGTTTAGGGTCCAGTTGAGGGTACGACAACGCTTTAGGGGGAGCGTGCGTGTGAGGGCGTGGGTTAGTGTTAGCGTATGGGTTAGGATTAGGGGACGGGTGAGGGTCAGGCCTCAGGGAAGTGTTAGCGTTAGGGTTCGGGCTAGGGTTAGGGTTAGGGGACGGGGACGGTTTAGGGTCCAGGTGAGGGTACGACAACGCTTTAGGTTGAGCATGCGTCTGAGGGCGTGGGTTAGTGTTACCATACGGGTTAGGATTAGGGGACGGGTGAGCGTCAGGCTTCGGGGAAGTGTTAGGGTTAGCATTAGGGTAGGGTTAGGGTTAGGGGACGGGGATGGTTTAGGGTCCAGGTGAGGGTACGACAACGCTTTAGGTTGAGCATGCATCTGAGGGTGCAGGTTAGTGTTACCGTACGGGTTAGGATTAGTGGAAGGGTGAGGGTCAGGCTTCGGGGAAGGGTTCGGATTAGGGTTCGGTCAAGGGTTAGGGGACGGGGACGGTATAGGGTCCAGGTGAGGGTACGACAATGCTTTAGGGGGAGAGTGCGTGTGAGGGCATGGGTTAGTGTTAGCGTACGGGTTAGGATTAGGGGACGGGTGATGGTCAGGCCTCGGGGAAGGGTTAGGGTAAGGTTTGGGCTAGGGTTAGGGTTAGGGGAAGGGGATGGTTTAGGGTCCAGTTGAGGGTACGACAACGCTTTAGGGGGAGGGTGCGTGTGAGGGCGTGGGTTAGTGTTAGCGTACGGGTTAGGATTAGGGGACGGGTGAGAGTCAGGTTTTGGGGAAGGGTTAGGGTTAGGGTTCTGGCTAGGGTGAGGGTTAGGGGACGGGGATGGTTTAGGGTCCAGTTGAAGGTACGACAACGCTTTAGGGGGAGCGTGCGTGTGAGGGCGTGGGTTAGTGTTAGCGTATGGGTTAGGATTAGGGGACGGGTGAGGGTCAGGCTTCGGGGAAGGGTTAGGGTTAGGGTTCGGGCTAGGGTTAGGGTTAGGGGACGGGGACGGTTTAGGGTCCAGGTGAGGGTACGACAACGCTGTAGGGGGAGCGTTCATGTGAGGGCGCGGGTCAATGTTAGCGTACGGGTTAGGATTAGGGCACGGGTGAGGGTCAGGCCCTGGGGAAGTGTTAGCGTTAGTGTTCGGGCTAGGGTTAGGGTTAGGGGACGGGGACGGTTTAGGGTTCAGTTGAGGGTACGACAGTACTTTAAGGGGAGTGTGCGTGTGAGGGCGCGGGTTAGTGTTAGTGTACAGGTTAGGATGAGGGGACGGGTGAGGGTCAGGCTTCGGGGAAGGGTTACGGTTAGGGTTCGGGCTAGGGTTAGGGTTATGGGACGGGGACGGTTTAGGGTCCAGGTGAGGGTACGACAACGCTTAAGGGGGAGAATGCGTGTGAGGGCGCGGGTTAGTGTTAGCGTATGGTTTAGGATTAGGGCTCGGGTCAGGGTCAGGATTCGGGGAAGAGTTAGGGTTAGGGTTCGGGCTAGGGTTAGGGTTAGGGGACGGGGACGGTTTAGGGTCCAGGTGAGGGTACGACAAGTCTTTAGGGGGAGTGTGCGTGTGCGGGCGCGGGTTAGTGTTAGCGTACGGGTTAGGATTAGGGGACGGGTGAGGGTAAGGCTTCGGGGATGGGTTAGGGTTAGGGTTCGGGCTAGGGTTAGGGTTAGGGGACGGGGACGGTTTAGGGTCCAGGTGAGGGTACGACAACGCTTTAGGGGGAGCGTGCGTGTGAGGGCGCGGGTTAGTGTTAGCGTACGGGTTAGGAATAGGGGACGGGTGAGGGTCAGGCTACGGGGAAGGGTTAGGGTTAGGGTTCGGGCTAGGGTTAGGGTTAGGGGACGGGGACGGTTTAGGGTCCAGATGAGGGTACGACAACAATTTAGGGTGAGCGTGAGTGTGAGGGCGCGGGTTAGTGTTAGCGTATGGGTTAGGATTACGGGACGGGTGAGGGTCAAGCTTCGGCGAAGTGTTAGTGTTAGGGTTCAGCCTAGGGTTACGGTTAGGGTTAGGGGACGGGGACGGTTTAGGGTTCAGGTGAGGGTACGACAACGCTTTAGGTTGAGCATGCATCTGAGGGCGCAGGTTAGTGTTACTGTACGGGTTAGGATTAGGGGACGGGTGAGGGTCAGGGTTCGGGGAAGTGTTAGGGTTAGGGTTCGGGCTAGGGTGAGGGTAGGGGACGGGGACGGTTTAGGGTCCAGATGAGGGTACGACAACAATTTAGGGTGAGCGTGAGTGTGAGGGCGCGGGTTAGTGTTAGCGTACGGGTTAGGATTACGGGACGGGTGAGGGTCAAGCTTCGGCGAAGTGTTAGTGTTAGGGTTCAGCCTAGGGTTAGGGTTAGAGGACGGGGATGGTTTAGGGTCCATGTGAGGGTACGACAACGCTTTAGGGGGAGCGGGTGTGTGAGGGCGCGGGTTAGTGTTTGCGCACGGGTTAGGATTAGGTGACGGGTGAGGGTCAGGCTTCGGGGAATGGTTAGGGTTAGGGTTCGGGCTAGGGTTAGGGTTAGGGGACGGGGACGGTTTAGGGTTCAGGTGAGGGTACGACAACTCTTTAGGTTGAGCATGCATCTGAGGGCGCAGGTTAGTGTTACTGTACGGGTTAGGATTAGGGGACGGGTGAGGGTGAGGGTTCGGGGAAGTGTTAGGGTTAGGGTTCGGGCTAGGGTGAGGGTAGGGGACGGGGATGGTTTAGGGTCCAGTTGAGGGTACGACAACGCTTTAGGGGGAGCGTGCGTGTGAGGGCGTGGGTTAGTGTTAGCGTATGGGTTAGGATTAGGGGACGGGTGAGGGTCAGGCCTCGGGGAAGTGTTAGCGTTAGGGTTCGGGCTAGGGTTAGGGTTAGGGGACGGGGACGATTTAGGGTCCAGTTGAGGGTACGACAACACTTTAGGAGGAGCGTGCGTGTGAGGGCGCGGGTTAGTGTTAGTGTACGGGTTAGGATTAGGGGACGGGTGAGGGTCAGGCCTCTGGGAAGTGTTAGCCTTAGGGTTCGGGCTAGGGTTAGGGTTATGGGACGGGGACGGTTTAGGGTCCAGGTGAGGGTAAGACAACGCTTAAGAGGGAGCGTGCGTGTGAGGGCGTGGGTTAGTGTTAGCGTACGGTTTAGGATTAGGGCACGGGTCAGGGTCAGGCTTCGGGGAAGGGTTAGGGTTAGGGTTCGGGCTAGGGTTAGGGTTAGGGGACGGGGACGGTTTAGGGTCCAGGTGAGGGTACGACAAGTCTTTAGGGGGAGTGTGCGTGTGCGGGCACCGGTTAGTGTTAGCGTACGGGTTAGGAGTAGGGGACGGGTGAGGGTAAGGATTCGGGGAAGGGTTAAGGTTAGGGTTCGGGCTAGGGTTAGGGTTAGGGGACGGGGACGGTTTAGGGTCCAGGTGAGGATACGACAACGCTTTAGGGGGAGTGTGCGTGTGAGGGCGCGGGTTAGTGTTAGCGTTCGGGTTAGGATTATGGGACGGGTGAGTGTCAGGCTGTGGGGAAGGGTTAGGGTTAGGGTTCGGGCTAGGGTTAGGGTTAGGGGACGGGGATGGTTTAGGGTCCAGATGAGGGTACGACAACATTTTAAGGTGAGCGTGAGTGTGAGGGCGTGGGTTAGTGTTACCGTACGGGTTAGGATTAGGGAACGGGTGAGGGTCAGGCTTCGGGGAAGGGTTAGGGTTAGGGTTCGGGCTAGGGTTAGGGCTAGGGGACGGAGACGGATTAGGGTCCAGGTGAGGGTACGACAACGCTTTAGGGGGAGCCTGCGTGTGAGGGCGCGGGTTAGTGTTAGCGTACGTTTTAGGATTAGGGCACGGGTCAGGGTCAGGCTTCGGGGAAGGGTTAGGGTTAGGGTTCGGGCTAGGGTTAGGGTTAGGGGACGGGGACGGTTTAGGGTCCAGGTGAGGGTACGACAAGTCTTTAGGGGGAGTGTGCGTGTGTGGGCGCGGGTTAGTGTTAGCGTACGGGTTAGGAGTAGGGGAAGGGTGAGGGTAAGGCTTCGGGGAAGGGTTAGGGTTAGGGTTCGGGCAAGGGTTAGGGGACGGGGATGGTTTAGGGTCCAGGTGAGGGTACGACAACGCTTTAGGGGGAGCATGCGTGTGAGGGCGCGGGTTAGTGTTAGCGTACGGGTTAGGAATAGGGGACGGGTGAGGGTCAGGCTTCGGGGAAGGGTTAGGGTTAGGGTTCGGGCTAGGGTTAGGGTTAGGGGACGGGGACGGTTTAGGGTCCACATGAGGGTACGACAACACTTTAGGGTGAGCGTGAGTGTGAGCACGCGGGTTAGTGTTAGCGTACGGGTTAGGATTAGGGGACGGGTGAGGGTCAGGCTTCGGGGAAGGGTTAGGGTTAGGGTTCGGGCTAGGGTTAGGGTTAGGGGATGGGGACGGATTAGGGTCCAGTTGAGGGTACGACAACACTCTAGGGGGAGCGTGCGTGTGAGGGCGCGGGTTAGTTTTAGTGTACGGGTTAGGATGAGGGGACGGGTGAGGGTCAGGCTTCGGGGAAGGGTTACGTTTAGGGTTCGGGCTAGGGTTATGGTTATGGGACGGGGACGGTTTAGGGTCCAGGTGAGGGTACGACAACGCTTTAGGGGGAGCGTGTGTGTGAGGACGCGGGTTAGTGTTAGCGTACGGGTTAGGATTAGGGGACGGGTGATTGTCAGGCCTCGGGGAAGTTTTAGGGTTAGGGTTCGGGCTAGGATTAGGGTTAGGGGACGGGGATGGTTTAGGGTCCAGTTGAGGGTACGACAATGCTTTACGGGGAGAGTGCGTGTGAGGGCGTGGGATAGTGTTAGCGTACGGGTTAGGATTAGGGGACGGGAGAGGGTCAGGCTTCGGGGAAGGGTTAGGGTTAGGGTTTGGGCTAGGGTTAGGGTTAGGGGACGGGGACGGTTTAGGGTCCAGGTGAGGGTATGACAACGCTTTAGGGGGAGCGTGCGTGTGAGGGCGTGGGTTAGTGTTAGCGTACGGGTTAGGATTAGGGGACGGCTGAGGGTCAGGCTTCGGGGAAGGGTTAGGTTTAGGGTTCGGGCTAGGGTTAGGGTTAGGGGACGGGGACGATTTAGGGTCAAGGTGAGTGTACGACAACGCTTTAGGGTGAGCATGCGTTTGAGGGCGTGGGTTAGTGTTAGCGTACGGGTTAGGATTAGGCAACGCGTGAGGGTCAGGCTTTGGGGAAGTGTTAGGTTTAGGGTTCGGGCTAGGGTTAGGGTTAGGGGACGGGGACAGTTTAAGGTCTAGATGAGGGTACGACAACACTTTAGGGTGAGCGTGAGTGTGAGGTAGAGGGTTAGTGTTAGCGTACGGGTTAGGATTAGGCGACGGGTGAGGGTCAGGCTTCGGGGAAGTGTTACGGTTAGGGTTCGGGATAGGGTTAGGGTTAGAGGACTGGGACGGTTTAGGGTCCAGGTCAGGGTACGACAACGCTTTAGGGGGATTGGGCGTGTGAGTGCGCGGGTTACTGTTTGCGTACGGGTTAGGATTAGGGGACGGGTGAGGGTCAGGCGTCGGGGAAGGGTTACGGTTAGGGTTCGGGATAGGGTTAGGGTTAGGGGACTGGGACGGTTTAGGGTCCAGTCAGGGTACGACAACGCTTTAGGGGGAGCGTGCGTGTGAGGGCGCGGGTTAGTGTTTGCGTACGGGTTAGGATTAGGCGACGGATGAGGGTCAGGCTTCGGGGAAGGGTTAGGGTTAGGGTTCAGGCTAGGGTTAGGGTTAGGGGACGGGGACGGTTTAGGGTTCAGGTGAGGGTACGACAACGCTTTAGGGGGAGTGTGCATCTGAGGGCGCGGGTTAGTGTTAGCGTACGGGTTAGGATTAGGGGACGGGTGAGTATCAGGCTTCGGGGAAGGGTTAGAGTTAGGTATCGGGCTAGGGTTAGGGTTAGGGGACTGGGACGGTTTAGGGTCCAGTTCAGGGTATGACAACGCTTTAGGGGGAGCGGGCGTGTGAGGGCGCGGGTTAGTGTTTGCGAACGGGTTAGGATTAGGTGACTGGTGAGGGCAAGGCTTCGAGGAAGGGTTAGGGTTAGGGTTCGGGCTAGGGTTAGGGTTAGGGGACGGGGACGGTTTAGGGTCCAGGTGAGGGTACAACAACGCTTTAGGTTGAGCATGCGTCTGAGGGCGTGGGTTAGTGTTACCATACGGGTTAGGATTAGGGGACGGGTGAGCGTCAGGCTTCGGGGAAGGGTTAGGTTTAGCGTTAGGGTAGGGTTAGGGTTAGAGGACGGGGATGGTTTAGGGTCCAGGTGAGGGTACGACAACGCTTTAGGTTGAGCATGCATCTGAGGGTGCAGGTTAGTGTTACCGTACGGGTTAGGATTAGTGGAAGGGTGAGGGTCAGGCTTCGGGGAAGGGTTAGGGTTAGGGTTCGGGCAAGGGTTAGGGGACGGGGACGGTATAGGGTCCAGGTGAGGGTACGACAATGCTTTAGGGGGAGAGTGCGTGTGAGGGCATGGGTTAGTGTTAGCGTACGGGTTAGGATTAGGGGACGGGTGATGGTCAGGCCTCGGGGAAGGGTTAGGGTAAGGTTCGGGCTAGGGTTAGGGTTAGGGGACGGGGATGGTTTAGGGTCCAGTTGAGGGTACGACAACGCTTTAGGGGGAGGGTGCGTGTGAGGGCGTGGGTTAGTGTTAGCGTACGGGTTAGGATTAGGGGACGGGTGAGGGTCAGGTTTTGGGGAAGGGTTAGGGTTAGGGTTCTGGCTAGGGTGAGGGTTAGGGGACGGGGATGGTTTCGGGTCCAGTTGAAGGTACGACAACGCTTTAGGGGGAGCGTGCGTGTGAGGGCGTGGGTTAGTGTTAGCGTATGGGTTAGGATTAGGGGACGGGTGAGGGTCAGGCTTCGGGGAAGGTTAAGGGTTAGGGTTCGGGCTAGGGTTAGGGTTTGGGGACGGGGACGGTTTAGGGTCCAGGTGAGGGTACGAGAAGTCTTTAGGGGGAGTGTGCGTGTGAGGGCGCGGGTTAGTTAAAGCGTACGGGTTAGGATTAGGGGAGGGGTGAGGGTCAGGCTTCGGGGAAGGGTGTGGGTTAGGGTTCGGGCTAGGGTTAGGGTTATGGGACGGGGAAGGTTTAGGGTCCAGATGAGGGAACGACAACACTTTAGGGTGAGCGTGAGTGTGAGGGCGCGGGTTAGTGTTACCGTACGGGTTAGGATTAGGGGACGGGTGAGGGTCAGGCTTCGGGGAAGGGTTAGGGTTAGGGTTCGGGCTAGGGTTAGGGTTATGGGACGGGTACGGTTTAGGGTCCAGGTGAGGGTACGTCAACGCTTAAGGGGGAGCGTGCGTGTGAGGGTGCGGGTTAGTGTTAGCGTACGGTTTAGGATTAGGGCACGGGTCAGGGTCAGGCTTCGGGGATGGGTTAGGGTTAGGGTTCGGTCTAGGGTTAGGGTTTGGGGACGGGGACGGTTTAGGGTCCAGGTGAGGGTACGACAAGTCTTTAGGGGGAGTATGCGTGTGCGGGCGTGGGTTAGTGTAAGCGTACGGGTTAGGATTAGGGGACGGGTGAGGGTCAGGCTTCGGGGAAGGGTTAGGTTTAGGGTTCGGGCTAGGGTTAGGGTTAGGGGACGAGGACGATTTAGGGACAAGGTGAGTGTATGACAACGCTTTAGGGTGAACGTGCGTGTGAGGGCGCGGGATAGTGTTAGCGTACGGGTTAGGATTAGGGTTCGGATGAGGGTCAGGCTTCGGGGAAGTGTTAGGATTAGGGTTCGAGCTAGGGTTAGGGTTAGGGGACGGGGACGGTTTAGGGTCTAGATGAGGGTACGACAACACTTTATGGTGAGCGTGAGTGTGAGGGCGCGGGTTAGTGTTAACGTACGGGTTAGGATTACGGGACGGGTGAGGGTCAAGCTTCGGCGAAGTGTTAGTGTTAGGGTTCAGCCTAGGGTTAGGGTTAGAGGATGGGGACGGTTTAGGGTCCATGTGAGGGTACGACAACGCTTTAGGGGGAGCGGGTGTGTGAGGGCGCGGGTTAGTGTTTGCGTACGGGTTAGGATTAGGTGACGGGTGAGGGTCAGGCTTCGGGGAATTGTTAGGGTTAGGGTTCGGGCTAGAGTTAGGGTTAGGGGACGGGGACGGTTTAGGGTCTAGGTGAGGGTACGATAACGCTTTAGGTTGAGCATGCATCTGAGGGCGCAGGTTAGTGTTACCGTACGGTTTAGGATTAGGGGATGGGTGAGGGTCAGGGTTCGGGGAAGGGTTAGGGTTAGGGTTCGGGCTAGGGTGAGGGTAGGGGACGGGGAGGGTTTAGGGTCCAGTTGAGGGTACGACAACGCTTTAGGGGGAGCGTGCGTGTGAGGGCGTGGGTTAGTGTTAGCGTATGGGTTAGGATTAGGGGACGGGTGAGGGTCAGGCCTCGGGGAAGTGTTAGCGTTAGGGTTCGGGCTAGGGTTAGGGTTAGGGGACGGGGACGGTTTAGGGTCCAGATGAGGGTACGACAACACTTTAGGAGGAGAGTGCGTGTGAGGGCGCGGGTTAGTGTTAGTGTACGGGTTGGGATGAGGGGACGGGTGAGGGTCAGGCTTCGGGGAAGGGTTAGGGTTAGGGTTCGGGCTAGGGTTAGGGTTATGGGACGGGTACGGTTTAGGGTCCAGGTGAGGGTACGACAACGCTTAAGGGGGAGCATGCGTGTGAGGGCGCGGGTTAGTGTTAGCGTACGGTTTAGGATTAGGGCACGGGTCAGGGTCAGGCTTCGGGGAAGGGTTAGGGTTAGGGTTCGGGCTAGGGTTAGGGTTTGGGGACTGGGACGGTTTAGGGTCCAGGTGAGGGTACGACAAGTCTTTAGGGGGAGTGTGCATGTGAGGCCGTGGGTTAGTTAAAGCGTACGGGTTAGGATTAGGGGATGGATGAGGGTCAGGCTTCGGGGAAGGGTTAGGGTTAGGGTTCGGGCTAGGGTTCGGGTTAGGGGACGGGGACGGTTTAGGGTCCAGGTGAGGGTACGACAACGCTTTAGGGGGAGCGTGCGTGTGAGGGCGCGGCTCAGTGTTAGCGTACGGGTTAGGATTAGGGGACGGGTGAGGGTCAGGCCTCTGGGAAGTGTTAGCGTTAGGGTTCGGTCTAGGGTTAGGGTTATGGGACGGGGACGGTTTCGGGTCCAGGTGAGGGTACGACAACACTTAAGGGGGAGCGTGCCTGTGACGGCGCGGGTCAGTGTTAGCGTACGGTTTAGGATTAGGGCACGGGTCAGGGTCAGGCTTCGGGGAAGGGTTAGGGTTAGGGTTCGGGCTTGGGTTAGGGTTAGGGGACGGGGACGGTTTAGGGTTCATGTGACGGTACGATAACGCTTTAGGGGGAGCGTGCGTGTGAGGGCGCGTGTTAGCGTTAGCGTTCGGTGTAGAATTAGGGGACGGGTGAGGATCAGGCTTCAGGGAATGGTTAGGGTTAGGGTTCGGGCTAGGGTTAGGGTTAGGGTAAGGGGACGGTTTAGGGTCCAGGTGAGGGTATAACAACGCTTTAGGTTGAGCATGCATCTGAGGGCGCGGGTTAGTGTTAGCGTACGGGTTAGGATTAGGGGACGGGTGAGGGTCAGGCTTCGGGGAAGGGTTAGGTTTAGGGTTCGGTCTAGGGTTAGGGTTTGGGGACGGGGACGGTTTAGGGTCCAGGTGAGGGTACGACAAGTGTTTAGGGGGAGTATGCGTCTGCGGGCGCGGGTTAGTGTAAGCGTACGGGTTAGGATTAGGGGACGGGTGAGGGTAAGGCTTCGGGGAAGGGTTAGGGTTAGGGTTCGGGCTAGGGTTAGTGTTAGGGGACGGGGACGGTTTAGGGTCCAGGTGAGGGTACGACAACGCTTTAGGGGGAGCGTGCGTGTGAGGGCGCGGGTTAGTGTTAGCGTAAGGGTTAGGATTAGGGGACGGGTGAGGGTCAGGCTTCAGGAAATGGTTAGGGTTAGGGTTTGGGCTAGGGTTAGGGTTAGGTGACGGGACGGTTTAGGGTTCATGTGACGGTACGATAACGCTTTAGGGGGAGCGTGCGTGTGAGGGCGCGGGTTAGTGTTTGCGTAAGGTTAGGATTAGGTGACGGGTGAGGGTCAGGCTTCGGGGAATGGTTAGGTTTAGGGTTCGGGCTAGGGTTAGGGTTAGGGGACGGGGACGGTTTAGGGTTCAGGTGAGGGTACGACAACGCTTTAGGTTGAGCATGCATCTGAGGGCGCAGGTTAGTGTTACTGTACGGGTTAGGATTAGGGGACGGGTGAGGGTCAGGGTTCGGGGAAGGGTTAGGGTTAGGGTTCGGGCTAGGGTGAGGGTAGGGGACGGGGATGGTTTAGGGTCCAGTTGAGGGTACGATAACGCTTTAGGGGGAGCGTGCGTGTGAGGGCGTGGGTTAGTGTTAGCGTATGGGTTAGGATTAGGGGACGGGTGAGGGTCAGGCCTCGGGGAAGTGTTAGCGTTAGGGTTCGGGCTAGGGTTAGGGTTAGGGGACGGGGACGGTTTAGGGTCCAGTTGAGGGTACGACAACACTTTAGGAGGAGCGTGCGTGTGAGGGCGCGGGTTAGTGTTAGTGTACGGGTTGGGATGAGGGGACGGGTGAGAGTCAGGCTTCGGGGAAGGGTTAAGGTTAGGGATCGGGCTAGGGTTAGGGTTATGGGACGGGTACGGTTTAGGGTCCAGGTGAGGGTACGACAACGCTTAAGGGGGAGCGTGCGTGTGAGGGCGCGGGTTAGTGTTAGCGTACGGTTTAGGATTAGGGCACGGGTCAGGGTCAGGCTTCTTGGAAGGGTTAGGGTTAGGGTTCGGGCTAGGGTTAGGGTTAGGGGACGGGGACGGTTTAGGGTCTAGATGAGGGTACGACAACACTTTATGTTGAGCGTGAATGTGAGGGCGCGGGTTAGTGTTAACGTACGGGTTAGGATTACGGGACGGGTGAGGGTCAAGCTTCGGCGAAGTGTTAGTGTTAGGGTTCAGCCTAGGGTTAGGGTTAGAGGACGGGGATGGTTTAGGGTCCATGTGAGGGTACGACAACGCTTTAGGGGGAGCGGGTGTGTGAGGGCGCGGGTTAGTGTTTGCGCAAGGGTTAGGATTAGGTGACGGGTGAGGGTCAGGCTTCGGGGAATGGTTAGGGTTAGGGTTCGGGCTAGGGTTAGGGTTAGGGGACGGGGACGGTTTAGGGTTCAGGTGAGGGTACGACAACGCTTTAGGTTGAGCATGCATCTGAGGGCGCAGGTTAGTGTTACTGTACGGGTTAGGATTAGGGGACGGGTGAGGGTCAGGGTTCGGGGAAAGGTTAGGGTTAGGGTTCGGGCTAGGGTGAGGGTAGGGGACGGGGATGGTTTAGGGTCCAGGTGAGGGTACGACAAGGCTTTAGGGGGAGTGTGCGTGTGAGGGCGTGTGTTAGTTAAAGCGTACGGGTTAGGATTAGGGGACGGGTGAGGGTCAGGCTTCGGGGAAGGGTTAGGGTTAGGGTTCGGGCTAGGGTTAGGGTTAGGGGACGGGGACGGTTTAGGGTCCAGATGAGGGTACGACAACACTTTAGGGTGAGCGTGAGTGTGAGGGCGCGGGTTAGTGTTACCGTACGGGTTAGGATTAGGGAACGGGTGAGGGTCAGGCTTCGGGGAAGGGTTAGGGTTAGGGTTCGGGCTAGGGTTAGGGTTAGGGGACGGGGACGGATTCGGGTCCAGGTGAGGGTACGACAACGCTTTAGGGGGAGCGTGCGTGTGAGGGCGCGGGTTATTGTTAGCGTACCGGTTAGGATTAGGGGACGGGTGATGGTTAGCCCTCGGGGAAGTGTTAGGGTTAGGGTTCGGGCTAGGGTTAGGGTTAGGGGACGGGGATGGTTTAGGGTCCAGTTGAGGGTACGGCAATGCTTTACGGGGAGCCTGCGTGTGAGGGCGCGTGTTAGTCTTAGCGTACGGGTTAGGATTAGGGGATGGGAGAGGGTCAGGCTTCGACGAACGGTTAGGGTTAGGGTTCGAGCTAGGGTTAGGTTTAGGGGACTGGGACGTTTAGGGTCCAGGTCAGGGTACGACACCGCTTTAGGGGGAGCGGGCGTGTGAGGGCGCGGGTTAGTGTTTGCGTATGGGTTAGGATTAGGTGACGGGTGAGGGTCAGGCATCGGGGAAGGGTTAGGGTTAGGGTTCGTGCTAGGGTTAGGGTTAGGGGACGGGGACGGTTTAGGGTTCAGGTGAGGGTACGACAACGCTTTAGGTTGAGCATGCGTCTGAGGGCTCGGGTTAGTGTTACCGTACGGGTTAGGATTAGGGGACGGGTGAGGGTCAGGCTTCGGAGAAGTGTTAGGGTTAGGGTTCGGGCACGGGTTAGGGGACGGGGATGGTTTAGGGTCCAGTTGAGGGTACGACAACGCTATAGGGGGAGCGTGCATGTGAGGGCGTGGTTTAGTGTTAGCGTATTGGTTAAGATTAGGGGACGGGTGAGTGTCAGGCTTCGGGGAATGGTTAGGGTTAGGGTTCGGGCTAGGGTTAGGGTTAGGGGACGGGGACGGTTTAGGGTCCAGGTGAGGGTACGACAACGCTTTAGGGGGAGCGTGCGTGTGAGGGCGCGGCTCTGTGTTAGCGTACGGGTTAGGATTAGGGGACGGGTGAGGGTCAGGCCTCTGGGAAGTGTTAGCGTTAGGGTTCGGGCTAGGGTTAGGGTTATGGGACGGGGACGGTTTAGGGTCCAGGTGAGGGTACGACAACGCTTAAGGGGAGCGTGCGTGTGAGGGCGCGGGTTAGTGTTAGCGTACGGTTTAGGATTAGGGCACGGGTCAGGGTCAGGCTTCGGGGAAGGGTTAGGGTTAGGGTTCGGGCTAGGGTTAGGGGACGGGGACGGTTTAGGGTCCAGGTGAGGGTACGACAAGTCTTTAGGGGGAGTGTGCGTGTGCGGGCACCGGTTAGTGTTAGCGTACGGGTTAGGAGTAGGGGACGGGTGAGGGTAAGGATTCGGGGAAAGGTTAAGGTTAGGGTTTGGGCTAGGGTTAGGGTTAGGGGACGGGGACGGTTTAGGGTCCAGGTGAGGGTACGACAACGCTTTAGGGGGAGCGTGCGTGTGAGGGCGCGGGTTAGTGTTAGCGTACGGGTTAGGATTATGGGACGGGTGAGGGTCAGGCTTTGGGGAAGGGTTAGGGTTAGGGTTCGGACTAGGGTTAGGGTTAGGGGACGGGGATGGTTTAGGGTCCAGATGAGGGTACGACAACACTTTAAGGTGAGCGTGAGTGTGAGGGCGTGGGTTAGTGTTACCGTACGGGTTAGGATTAGGGAACGGGTGAGGGTCAGGCTTCGGGGAAGGGTTAGGGTTAGGGTTCGGGCTAGGGTTAGGGCTAGGGGACGGAGACGGATTAGGGTCCAGGTGAGGGTACGACAACGCTTTAGGGGGAGCGTGCGTGTGAGGGTGCGGGTTAGTGTTAGCGTACGGTTTAGGATTAGGGCACGGGTCAGGGTCAGGCTTCGGGGTAGGGTTAGGGTTAGGGTTCGGGCTAGGGTTAGGGTTAGGGGACGGGGACGGTTTAGGGTCCAGGTGAGGGTACGACAAGTCTTTAGGGGGAGTGTGCGTGTGTGAGCGCGGGTTAGTGTTAGGGTACGGGTTAGGAGTAGGGGAAGGGTGAGGGTAAGGCTTCGGGGAAGGGTTAGGGTTAGGGTTCGGGCAAGGGTTAGGGGACGGGGATGGTTTAGGGTCCAGGTGAGGGTACGACAACGCTTTAGGGGGAGCATGCGTCTGAGGGCGCGGGTTAGTGTTAGCGTACGGGTTAGGATTAGGGGACGGGTGAGGGTCAGGCTTCGGGGAAGTGTTAGGTTTAGGGTTCGGGCTAGCGTTAGGGTTAGGGGACGAGGACGATTTAGGGACAAGCTGAGTGTACGACAACGCTTTAGGGTGAACGTGCGTGTGAGGGCGCGGGATAGTGTTAGCGTACGGGTTAGGATTAGGGTTCGGATGAGGGTCAGGCTTCGGGGAAGTGTTAGGATTAGGGTTCGGGCTAGGGTTAGGGTTAGGGGACGGGGACGGTTTAGGGTCTAGATGAGGGTACGACAACACTTTAGGGTGAGCGTGAGTGTGAGGTAGAGGGTTAGTGTTAGCGTATGGGTTAGGATTAGGGGACGGGTGAGGGTCAGGCTTCGGGGAAGGGTTACGGTTAGGGTTCGGGATAGGGTTAGGGTTAGGGGACTGGGACGGTTTAGGGTCCAGTCAGGGTACGACAACGCTTTAGGGGGAGCGTGCGTGTGAGGGCGCGGGTTAGTGTTTGCGTACGGGTTAGGATTAGGCGACGGATGAGGGTCAGGCTTCGGGGAAGGGTTAGGGTTAGGGTTCGGGCTAGGGTTAGGGTTAGGGGACGGGGACGGTTTAGGGTTCAGGTGAGGGTACGACAACGCTTTAGGGGGAGTGTGCATCTGAGGGCGCGGGTTAGTGTTAGCGTACGGGTTAGGATTAGGGGACGGGTGATGATCAGGCTTCGCGGAAGGGTTAGGGTTAGGTATCGGGCTAGGGTTAGGGTTAGGGGACTGGGACGGTTTAGGGTCCAGTTCAGGGTAGGACAACGCTTTAGGGGGAGCGGGCGTGTGAGGGCGCGGGTTAGTGTTTGCGAACGGGTTAGGATTAGGTGACTGGTGAGGGTCAGGCTTCGAGGAAGGGTTAGGGTTAGGGTTCGGGCTAGGGTTAGGGTTAGGGGACGGGGACGGTTTAGGGTCCAGGTGAGGGTACAACAACGCTTTAGGTTGAGCATGCGTCTGAGGGCGTGGGTTAGTGTTACCATACGAGTTAGGATTAGGGGACGGGTGAGCGTCAGGCTTCGGGGAAGTGTTAGGGTTAGCGTTATGGTAGGGTTAGGGTTAGGGGACGGGGATGGTTTAGGGTCCAGGTGAGGGTACGAAAACGCTTTAGGTTGAGCATGCATCTGAGGGTGCAGGTTAGTGTTACCGTACGGGTTAGGATTAGTGGAAGGGTGAGGGTCAGGCTTCGGGGAAGGGTTAGGGTTAGGGTTCGGGCAACGGTTAGGGGACGGGGACGGTATAGGGTCCAGGTGAGGGTACGACAATGCTTTAGGGGGAGAGTGCGTGTGAGGGCATGGGTTAGTGTTAGCGTACGGGTTAGGATTAGGGGACGGGTGAGGGTCAGGCTTCAGGGAATGGTTAGGGTTAGGGTTCGGGCTAGGGTTAGGGTTAGGGGAAGGGGACGGTTTAGGGTCCAGGTGAGGGTACAACAACGCTTTAGGTTGAGCATGCGTCTGAGGGCGCGGGTTAGTGTTAGCGTACGGGTTAGGATTAGGGGACGGGTGAGAGTCAGGCTTCGGGGAAGGGTTAGGTTTAGGGTTCGGGCTAGGGTTAGGGTTAGGGGACGGGGATGGTTTAGGGTCCAGGTGAGGGTACGACAACGCTTTAGGGGGAGGGTGCGTGTGAGGGCGTGGGTTAGTGTTAGCGTACGGGTTAGGATTAGGGGACGGGTGAGGGTTAGGTTTTGGGGAAGGGTTAGGGTTAGGGTTCTGGCTAGGGTGAGGGTTAGGGGACGGGGATGGTTTAGGGTCCAGTTGAAGGTACGACAACGCTTTAGGGGCAGCGTGCGTGTGAGGGCGTGGGTTAGTGTTAGCGTATGGGTTAGGATTAGGGGTCGGGTGAGTGTCAGGCTTCGGGGAAGGGTTAGGGTTAGGGTTCGGGCTAGGGTTAGGGTTAAGGGACGGGGACGGTTTAGGGTTCAGGTGAGGGTACGACAACGCTTTAGGGGGAGCGTTCGTGTGAGGGCGCGGGTCAGTGTTAGCGTACGGGTTAGGATTAGGGCACGGGTGAGGGTCAGGCCCTGGGGAAGTGTTAGCGTTAGTGTTCGGGCTAGGGTTAGGGTTAGGGGACGGGGATGGTTTAGGGTTCAGTTGAGGGTACGACAACACTTTACGGGGAGTGTGCGTGTGAGGGCGCGGGTTAGTGTTAGTGTACGGGTTAGGATGAGGGGACGGGTGAGGGTCAGGCTTCAGGGAAGGGTTACGGTTAGGGTTCGGGCTAGGGTTAGGGTTATGGGACGGGGACGGTTTAGGGTCCAGGTTAGGGTACGACAACGCTTAAGGGGGAGCGTGCGTGTGAGGGTGCGGGTTAGTGTTAGCGTACGGTTTAGGATTAGGGCTCGGGTCAGGGTCAGGATTCGGGGAAGAGTTAGGGTTAGGGTTCGGGCTAGGGTTAGGGTTAGGGGACGGGGACGGTTTAGGGTCCAGGTGAGGGTACGACAAGTCTTTAGGGGGAGTGTGCGTGTGCGGGCGCGGGTTAGTGTTAGCGTACGGGTTAGGATTAGGGGATGGGTGAGGGTAAGGCTTCGGGGATGGGTTAGGGTTAGGGTTCGGGCTAGGGTTAGGGTTAGGGGACGGGGACAGTTTAGGGTCCAGGTGAGGGTACGACAACGCTTTAGGGGGAGCGTGCGTGTGAGGGCGCGGGTTAGTGTTAGCGTACGGGTTAGGAATAGGGGACGGGTGAGGGTCAGGCTTCGGGGAAGGGTTAGGGTTAGGGATCGGGCTAGGGTGAGGGTTAGGGGACGGGGACGGATTAGGGTCCAGTTGAGGGTACGGCAACACTTTAGGGGGAGCCTGCATGTGTCGGCGCGGGTTAGTGTTAGCGTACAGGTTAGGAGTAGGGGAAGGGTGAGGGTAAGGCTTCGGGGAAGGGTTAGGGTTAGGGTTAGGGCAAGGGTTAGGGGACGGGGATGGTTTAGGGTCCAGGTGAGGGTACGACAACGCTTTAGGGGGAGCGTGCGTGTGAGGGCGCGGGTTAGTGTTAGCGTACGGGTTAGGAATAGGGGACGGGTGAGGGTCAGGCTTCGGGGAAGGGTTAGGGTTAGGGTTCGGGCTAGGGTTAGGCTTAGGGGACGGGGACGGTTTAGGGTCCAGATGAGGGTACGACAACACTTTAGGGTGAGCGTGAGTGTGAGCACGCGGGTTAGTGTTAGTGTACGGGTTAGGATTAGGGGACGGGTGAGGGTTAGGCTTCGGGGAAGGTTTAGGGTTAGGGTTCGGGCTAGGGTTAGGGTTAGTGGATGGGGACGGATTAGGGTCCAGTTGAGGGTACGACAACACTCTAGGGGGAGCGTGCGTGTGAGGGCGCGGGTTAGTTTTAGTGTACGGGTTAGGATTAGGGGACGGGTGAGGGTCAGGCTTCGGGGAAGGGTTACGTTTAGGGTTCGGGCTAGGGTTAGCGTTATGGGACGGGGACGGTTTAGGGTCCAGGTGAGGGTACGACAACGCTTTAGGGGGAGCGTGTGTGTGAGGACGCGGGTTAGTGTTAGCGTACGGGTTAGGATTAGGGGACGGGTGATTGTCAGGCCTCAGGGAAGTTTTAGGGTTAGGGTTAGGGCTAGGATTAGGGTTAGGGGACGGGGATGGTTTAGGGTCCAGTTGAGGGTACGACAATGCTTTAGGGGGAGAGTGCGTGTGAGGGCGCGGTATAGTGTTAGCGTACGGGTTAGGATTAGGGGACGGGAGAGGGTCAGGCTTCGGGGAAGGGTTAGGGTTAGGGTTCGGGCTAGGGTTAGGGTTAGGGGACGGGGACGGTTTAGGGTCCAGGTGAGGGTATGACAACGCTTTAGGGGGAGCGTGCGTGTGAGGGCGTGGGTTAGTGTTAGCGTACGGGTTAGGATTAGGGGACGGCTGAGGGTCAGGCTTCGGGGAAGGGTTAGGTTTAGGGTTCGGGCTAGGGTTAGGGTTAGCGGACGGGGACGATTTAGGGTCAAGGTGAGTGTACGACAACGCTTTAGGGTGAGCATGCGTTTGAGGGCGCGGGTTAGTGTTAGCGTACGGGTTAGGATTAGGCAACGCGTGAGGGTCAGGCTTCGGGGAAGTGTTAGGTTTAGGGTTCGGGCTAGGGTTAGGGTTAGGGGACGGGGACGGTTTAGGGTCTAGATGAGGGTACGACAACACTTTAGTGTGAGCGTGAGTGTGAGGTAGAGGGTTAGTGTTAGCGTACGGGTTAGGATTAGGGGACGGGTGAGGGTCAGGCTTCGGGGAAGTGTTACGGTTAGGGTTCGGGATAGGGTTAGGGTTAGAGGACTGGGACGGTTTAGGGTCCAGGTCAGGGTATGACAACGCTTTAGGGGGTTTGGGCGTGTGAGTGCGCGGGTTACTGTTTGCGTACGGGTTAGGATTAGGGGACGGGTGAGGGTCAGGCTTCGGGGAAGGGTTACGGTTAGGGTTCGGGATAGGGTTAGGGTTAGGGGACTGGGACGGTTTAGGGTCCAGTCAGGGTACGACAACGCTTTAGGGGGAGCGTGCGTGTGAGGGCGCGGGTTAGTGTTTGCGTACGGGTTAGGATTAGGCGACGGATGAGGGTCAGGCTTCGGGGAAGGGTTAGGGTTAGGGTTCGGGCTAGGGTTAGGGTTAGGGGACGGGGACGGTTTAGGGTTCAGGTGAGGGTACGACAACGCTTTAGGGGGAGTGTGCATCTGAGGGCGCGGGTTAGTGTTAGCGTACGGGTTAGGATTAGGGGACGGGTGAGGATCAGGCTTCGGGGAAGGGTTAGGGTTAGGTATCGGGCTAGGGTTAGGGTTAGGGGACTGGGACGGTTTAGGGTCCAGTTCAGGGTATGACAACGCTTTAGGGGGAGCGGGCGTGTGAGGGCGCGGGTTAGTGTTTGCGAACGGGTTAGGATTAGGTGACTGGTGAGAGTCAGGCTTCGAGGAAGGGTTAGGGTTAGGGTTCGGGCTAGGGTTAGGGTTAGGGGACGGGGACGGTTTAGGGTCCAGGTGAGGGTACAACAACGCTTTAGGTTGAGCATGCGTCTGAGGGCGTGGGTTAGTGTTACCGTACGGGTTAGGATTAGTGGAAGGGTGAGGGTCAGGCTTCGGGGAAGGGTTAGGGTTAGGGTTCGGGCAAGGGTTAGGGGACGGGGACGGTATAGGGTCCAGGTGAGGGTGCGACAATGCTTTAGGGGGAGAGTGCGTGTGAGGGCATGGGTTAGTGTTAGCGTACGGGTTAGGATTAGGGGACGGGTGATGGTCAGGCCTCGGGGAAGGGTTAGGGTAAGGTTCGGGCTAGGGTTAGGGTTAGGGGACGGGGATGGTTTAGGGTCCAGTTGAGGGTACGACAACACTTTAGGGGGAGGGTGCGTGTGAGGGCGTGGGTTAGTGTTAGCGTACGGGTTAGGATTAGGGGACGGGTGAGGGTCAGGTTTTGGGGAAGGGTTAGGGTTAGGGTTCTGGCTAGGGTGAGGGTTAGGGGACGGGGATGGTTTAGGGTCCAGTTGAAGGTACGACAACACTTTAGGGGGAGCGTGCGTGTGAGGGCGTGGGTTAGTGTTAGCGTATGGGTTAGGATTAGGGGACGGGTGAGGGTCAGGCTTCGGGGAAGGTTTAGGGTTAGGGTTCCGGCTAGGGTTAGGGGTAGGGGACGGGGACGGTTTAGGGTCCAGGTGAGGGTACGACAACGCTTTAGGGGGAGCGTTCGTGTGAGGGCGCGGGTCAGTGTTAGCGTACGGGTTAGGATTAGGGCACGGGTCAGGGTCAGGATTCGGGGAAGAGTTAGGGTTAGGGTTCGGGATAGGGTTAGGGTTAGGGGACGGGGACGGTTTAGGGTCCAGGTGAGGGTACGACAAGTCTTTAGGGGGAGTGTGCGTGTGCGGGCGCGGGTTAGTGTTAGCGTACGGGTTAGGATTAGGGGACGGGTGAGGGTAAGGCTTCGGGGATGGGTTAGGGTTAGGGTTCGGGCTAGGGTTAGGGTTAGGGGACGGGGACGGTTTAGGGTCCAGATGAGGGTACGACAACAATTTAGGGTGAGCGTGAGTGTGAGGGCGCGGGTTAGTGTTAGCGTACGGGTTAGGATTAGGGGACGGGTGAGGGTTAGGCTTCGGGAAACGGTTAAGGTTAGGGATCGGGCTAGGGTTAGGGTTAGGGGACGGGGACGGATTAGGGTCCAGTTGAGGGTACGACAACACTTTAGGGGGAGCGTGCGTGTGAGGGCGCGGGTTAGTGTTAGTGTACGGGTTAGGATGAGGGGACGGGTGAGGGTCAGGCTTCGGGGAAGGGTTAGGGTTAGGGTTCGGTCTAGGGTTAGGGTTATGGGACGGGGACGGTTTAGGGTCCAGTTGAGGGTACGTCAACGCTTAAGGGGGAGCGTGCGTGTGAGGGTGCGGGTTAGTGTTAGCGTACGGTTTAGGATTAGGGCACGGGTCAGGGTCAGGCTTCGGGGAAGGGTTAGGGTTAGGGTTCGGTCTAGGGTTAGGGTTTGGGGATGGGGACGGTTTAGGGTCCAGGTGAGGGTACGACAAGTCTTTAGGGGGAGTATGCGTGTGCGGGCGCGGGTTAGTGTAAGCGTACGGGTTAGGATTAGGGGACGGGTGAGGGTAAGGCTTCGGGGAAGGGTTAGGGTTAGGGTTCGGGCTAGCGTTAGTGTTAGGGGACGGGGACGGTTTAGGGTCCAGGTGAGGGTACGACAACGCTTTAGGGGGAGCGTGCGTGTGAGGGCGTGGGTTAGTGTTAGCGTACGGGTTAGGAATAGGGGACGGGTGAGGGTCAGGCTTCGGGGAAGGGTTAGGGTTAGGGTTCGGACTAGCGTTAGGGTTAGGGGACGAGGACGGTTTAGGGTCCAGATGAGGGTACGACAACACTTTAGGGTGAGCGTGAGTGTGAGCACGCGGGTTAGTGTTAGCGTACGGGTTAGGATTAGGGGACGGGTGAGGGTTAGGCTTCGGGGAAGGGTTAGGGTTAGGGTTCGGGCTAGGGATAGGGTTAGGGGATGGGGACGCATTAGGGTCCAGTTGAGGGTACGACAACACTCTAAGGGGAGCGTGCGTGTGAGGGCGTGGGTTAGTTTTAGTGTACGGGTTAGGATGAGGGGACGGGTGAGGGTCAGGCTTCGGGGAAGGGTTACGTTTAGGGTTCGGGCTAGGGTTAGGGTTATGGGACGGGGACGGTTTAGGGTCCAGGTGAGGGTACGACAACGCTTTAGGGGGAGCGTGTGTGTGAGGACGCGGGTTAGTGTTAGCGTACGGGTTAGGATTAGGGGACGGGTGATTGTCAGGCCTCGGGGAAGTTTTAGGGTTAGGGTTCGGGCTAGGATTAGGGTTAGGGGACGGGGATGGTTTAGGGTCCAGTTGAGGGTACGACAATGCTTTAGGGGGAGAGTGCGTGTGAGGGTGCGGGATAGTGTTAGCGTACGGGTTAGGATTAGGGGACGGGAGAGGGTCAGGCTTCGGGGAAGGGTTAGGGTTAGGGTTCGGGCTAGGGTTAGGGTTAGGGGACGGGGACGGTTTAGGGTCCAGGTGAGGGTATGACAACGCTTTAGGGGGAGCGTGCGTGTGAGGGCGTGGGTTAGTGTTAGCGTACGGGTTAGGATTAGGGGACGGCTGAGGGTCAGGCTTCGGGGAAGGGTTAGGTTTAGTGTTCGGGCTAGGGTTAGGGTTAGGGGACGGGGACGATTTAGGGTCAAGGTGAGTGTACGATAACGCTTTAGGGTGAGCATGCGTTTGAGGGCGTGGGTTAGTGTTAGCGTACGGGTTAGGATTAGGCAACGCGTGAGGGTCAGGCTTCGGGGAAGTGTTAGGTTTAGGGTTCGGGCTAGGGTTAGGGTTAGGCGACGGGGACGGTTTAGGGTCTAGATGAGGGTACGACAACACTTTAGGGTGAGCGTGAGTGTGAGGTAGAGGGTTTGTGTTAGCGTACGGGTTAGGATTAGGGGACGGGTGAGGGTCAGGCTTCGGGGAAGTGTTACGGTTAGGGTTCGGGATAGGGTTAGGGTTAGAGGACTGGGACGGTTTAGGTTCCAGGTCAGGGTACGACAACGCTTTAGGGGGATTGGGCGTGTTAGTGCGCGGGTTACTGTTTGCGTACGGGTTAGGATTAGGGGACGGATGAGGGTCAGGCTTCGGGGAAGGGTTAGGGTTAGGGTTCGGGCTAGGGTTAGGGTTAGGGGACGGGGACGGTTTAGGGTTCAGGTGAGGGTACGACAACGCTTTAGGGGGAGTGTGCATCTGAGGGCGCGGGTTAGTGTTAGCGTTTGGGTTAGGATTAGGGGACGGGTGAGGATCAGGCTTCGGGGAAGGGTTAGGGTTAGGTATCGGGCTAGGGTTAGGGTTAGGGGACTGGGACGGTTTAGGGTCCAGTTCAGGGTATTAAAACGCTTTAGGGGGAGCGGGCGTGTGAGGGCGCGGGTTAGAGTTTGCGAACGGGTTAGGATTAGGTGACTGGTGAGGGTCAGGCTTCGAGGAAGGGTTAGGGTTAGGGTTCGGGCTAGGGTTAGGGTTAGGGGACGGGGACGGTTTAGGGTCCAGGTGAGGGTACAACAACGCTTTAGGTTGACAATGCGTCTGAGGGCGTGGGTTAGTGTTACCATACGGGTTAGGATTAGGGGACGGGTGAGCGTCAGGCTTCGGGGAAGGGTTAGGGTTAGCGTTAGGGTAGGGTTAGGGTTAGGGGACGGGGATGGTTTAGGGTCCAGGTGAGGGTACGACAACGCTTTAGGTTGAGCATGCATCTGAGGGTGCAGGTTAGTGTTACCGTACGGGTTAGGATTAGTGGAAGGGTGAGGGTCAGGCTTCGGGGAAGGGTTAGGGTTAGGGTTCGGGCAAGGGTTAGGGGACGGGGACGGTATAGGGTCCAGGTGAGGGTACGACAATGCTTTAGGGGGAGAGTGCGTGTGAGGGCATGGGTTAGTGTTAGCGTACGGGTTAGGATTAGGGGACGGGTGATCGTCAGGCCTCGGGGAAGGTTTAGGGTAAGGTTTGGGCTAGGGTTAGGGTTAGGGGACGGGGATGGTTTAGGGTCCAGTTGAGGGTACGACAACGCTTTAGGGGGAGGGTGCGTGTGAGGGCGTGGGTTAGTGTTAGCGTACGGGTTAGGATTAGGGGACGGGTGAGGGTCAGGTTTTGGGGGAGGGTTAGGGTTAGGGTTCTGGCTAGGGTGAGGGTTAGGGGACAGGGATGGTTTAGGGTCCAGTTGAAGGTACGACAACGCTTTAGGGGGAGCGTGCGTGTGAGGGCGTGGGTTAGTGTTAGCGTATGGGTTAGGATTAGGGGACGGGTGAGGGTCAGGCTTCGGGGAAGGGTAAGGGTTAGGGTTCGGGCTAGGGTTAGTGTTTGGGGACGGGGACGGTTTAGGGTCCAGGTGAGGGTACAAGTCTTTAGGGGGAGTGTGCGTGTGAGGGCGCGGGTTAGTTAAAGCGTACGGGTTAGGATTAGGGGACGGGTGAGGGTCAGGCTTCGGGGAAGGGTTAGGGTTAGGGTTCGGGCTAGGGTTAGGGTTAGGGGACGGGGAAGGTTTAGTGTCCAGATGAGGGTACGACAACACTTTAGGGTGAGCGTGAGTGTGAGGGCGCGGGTTAGTGTTACCGTACGGGTTAGGATTAGGGGACGGGTGAGGGTCAGGCTTCGGGGAAGGGTTAGGGTTAGGGTTCGGGCTAGGGTTAGGGTTAGGGGACGGGTACGGATTAGGGTCCAGGTGAGGGTACGACAACGCTTTAGGGGGAGCGTGCGTGTGAGGGCATGGGATAGTGTTAGCGTACCGGTTAGGATTAGGGGACGGGTGATGGTCAGCCCTCGGGGAAGTGTTAGGGTTAGGGTTCGGGCTAGGGTTAGGGTTAGGGGACGGGGATGGTTTAGGGTCCAGTTGAGGGTACGACAATGCTTTACGGGGAGCCTGCGTGTGAGGGCGCGTGTTAGTGTTAGCCTACGGGTTAGGATTAGGGAATGGGAGAGGGTCAGGCTTCGGCGAACGGTTAGGGTTAGGGTTCGAGCTAGGGTTAGGGTTAGGGGACTGGGACGTTTAGGGTCCAGGTCAGGGTACGACAACGCTTTAGGGGGAGCGGGCGTGTGAGGGCGCGGGTTAGTGTTTGCGTATGGGTTAGGATTAGGTAACGGGTGAGGGTCAGGCTTTGCGGAAGGGTTAGGGTTAGGGTTCGTGCTAGGGTTAGGGTTAGGGGACGGGGACAGTTTAGGGTCCAGGTGAGGGTTCGACAATGCTTTAGGTTGAGCATGCGTCTGAGGGCTCGGTTTAGTGTTACCGTACGGGTTAGGATTAGGGGACGGGTGAGGGTCAGGCTTCGGGGAAGGGTTAGGGTTAGGGTTCGGTCTAGGGTTAGGGTTTGGGGACGGGGACGGTTTAGGGTCCAGGTGAGGGTACGACAAGTGTTTAGGGGGAGTATGCGTCTGCGGGCGCGGGTTAGTGTTACTGTACGGGTTAGGATTAGGGGACGGGTGAGGGTCAGGGTTCGGGGAAGGGTTAGGGTTAGGGTTCGGGCTAGGGTGAGGGTAGGGGACGGGGATGGTTTAGGGTCCAGTTGAGGGTACGATAACGCTTTAGGGGGAGCGTGCGTGTGAGGGCGTGGGTTAGTGTTAGCGTATGGGTTAGGATTAGGGGACGGGTGAGGGTCAGGCCTCGGGGAAGTGTTAGCGTTAGGGTTCGGGCTAGGGTTAGGGTTAGGGGACGGGGACGGTTTAGGGTCCAGTTGAGGGTACGACAACACTTTAGGAGGAGCGTGCGTGTGAGGGCGCGGGTTAGTGTTAGTGTACGGGTTGGGATGAGGGGACGGGTGAGAGTCAGGCTTCGGGGAAGGGTTAAGGTTAGGGATCGGGCTAGGGTTAGGGTTATGGGACGGGTACGGTTTAGGGTCCAGGTGAGGGTACGACAACGCTTAAGGGGGAGCGTGCGTGTGAGGGCGCGGGTTAGTGTTAGCGTACGGTTTAGGATTAGGGCACGGGTCAGGGTCAGGCTTCTTGGAAGGGTTAGGGTTAGGGTTCGGGCTAGGGTTAGGGTTAGGGGACGGGGACGGTTTAGGGTCTAGATGAGGGTACGACAACACTTTATGTTGAGCGTGAATGTGAGGGCGCGGGTTAGTGTTAACGTACGGGTTAGGATTACGGGACGGGTGAGGGTCAAGCTTCGGCGAAGTGTTAGTGTTAGGGTTCAGCCTAGGGTTAGGGTTAGAGGACGGGGACGGTTTAGGGTCCATGTGAGGGTACGACAACGCTTTAGGGGGAGCGGGTGTGTGAGGGCGCGGGTTAGTGTTTGCGCAAGGGTTAGGATTAGGTGACGGGTGAGGGTCAGGCTTCGGGGAATGGTTAGGGTTAGGGTTCGGGCTAGGGTTAGGGTTAGGGGACGGGGACGGTTTAGGGTTCAGGTGAGGGTACGACAACGCTTTAGGTTGAGCATGCATCTGAGGGCGCAGGTTAGTGTTACTGTACGGGTTAGGATTAGGGGACGGGTGAGGGTCAGGGTTCGGGGAAAGGTTAGGGTTAGGGTTCGGGCTAGGGTGAGGGTAGGGGACGGGGATGGTTTAGGGTCCAGGTGAGGGTACGACAAGGCTTTAGGGGGAGTGTGCGTGTGAGGGCGTGTGTTAGTTAAAGCGTACGGGTTAGGATTAGGGGACGGGTGAGGGTCAGGCTTCGGGGAAGGGTTAGGGTTAGGGTTCGGGCTAGGGTTAGGGTTAGGGGACGGGGACGGTTTAGGGTCCAGATGAGGGTACGACAACACTTTAGGGTGAGCGTGAGTGTGAGGGCGCGGGTTAGTGTTACCGTACGGGTTAGGATTAGGGAACGGGTGAGGGTCAGGCTTCGGGGAAGGGTTAGGGTTAGGGTTCGGGCTAGGGTTAGGGTTAGGGGACGGGGACGGATTCGGGTCCAGGTGAGGGTACGACAACGCTTTAGGGGGAGCGTGCGTGTGAGGGCGCGGGTTATTGTTAGCGTACCGGTTAGGATTAGGGGACGGGTGATGGTTAGCCCTCGGGGAAGTGTTAGGGTTAGGGTTCGGGCTAGGGTTAGGGTTAGGGGACGGGGATGGTTTAGGGTCCAGTTGAGGGTACGGCAATGCTTTACGGGGAGCCTGCGTGTGAGGGCGCGTGTTAGTCTTAGCGTACGGGTTAGGATTAGGGGATGGGAGAGGGTCAGGCTTCGGCGAACGGTTAGGGTTAGGGTTCGAGCTAGGGTTAGGTTTAGGGGACTGGGACGTTTAGGGTCCAGGTCAGGGTACGACACCGCTTTAGGGGGAGCGGGCGTGTGAGGGCGCGGGTTAGTGTTTGCGTATGGGTTAGGATTAGGTGACGGGTGAGGGTCAGGCATCGGGGAAGGGTTAGGGTTAGGGTTCGTGCTAGGGTTAGGGTTAGGGGACGGGGACGGTTTAGGGTTCAGGTGAGGGTACGACAACGCTTTAGGTTGAGCATGCGTCTGAGGGCTCGGGTTAGTGTTACCGTACGGGTTAGGATTAGGGGACGGGTGAGGGTCAGGCTTCGGAGAAGTGTTAGGGTTAGGGTTCGGGCACGGGTTAGGGGACGGGGATGGTTTAGGGTCCAGTTGAGGGTACGACAACGCTATAGGGGGAGCGTGCATGTGAGGGCGTGGTTTAGTGTTAGCGTATTGGTTAAGATTAGGGGACGGGTGAGTGTCAGGCTTCGGGGAATGGTTAGGGTTAGGGTTCGGGCTAGGGTTAGGGTTAGGGGACGGGGACGGTTTAGGGTCCAGGTGAGGGTACGACAACGCTTTAGGGGGAGCGTGCGTGTGAGGGCGCGGCTCTGTGTTAGCGTACGGGTTAGGATTAGGGGACGGGTGAGGGTCAGGCCTCTGGGAAGTGTTAGCGTTAGGGTTCGGGCTAGGGTTAGGGTTATGGGACGGGGACGGTTTAGGGTCCAGGTGAGGGTACGACAACGCTTAAGGGGAGCGTGCGTGTGAGGGCGCGGGTTAGTGTTAGCGTACGGTTTAGGATTAGGGCACGGGTCAGGGTCAGGCTTCGGGGAAGGGTTAGGGTTAGGGTTCGGGCTAGGGTTAGGGGACGGGGACGGTTTAGGGTCCAGGTGAGGGTACGACAAGTCTTTAGGGGGAGTGTGCGTGTGCGGGCACCGGTTAGTGTTAGCGTACGGGTTAGGAGTAGGGGACGGGTGAGGATCAGGCTTCGGGGAAGGGTTAGGGTTAGGTATCGGGCTAGGGTTAGGGTTAGGGGACTGGGACGGTTTAGGGTCCAGGTGAGGGTACGACAAGTCTTTAGGGGGAGTGTGCGTGTGAGGGCGTGTGTTAGTTAAAGCGTACGGGTTAGGATTAGGGGACGGGTGAGGGTCAGGCTTCGGGGAAGGGTTAGGATTAGGGTTCGGGCTAGGGTTAGGGTTAGGGGACGGGGACGGATTCGGGTCCAGGTGAGGGTACGACAACGCTTTAGGGAGAGCGTGCGTGTGAGGGCGCGGGTTAGTGTTAGCGTACCGGTTAGGATTAGGGGACGGGTGATGGTCAGCCCTCGGGGAAGTGTTAGGGTTAGGGTTCGGTCTAGGGTTAGGGTTAGGGGACGGGGATGGTTTAGGGTCCAGTTGAGGGTACGACAATGCTTTACGGGGAGCCTGCGTGTGAGGGCGCGTGTTAGTCTTAGCGTACGGGTTAGGTTTAGGGGATGGGAGAGGGTCAGGCTTCGGTGAACGGTTAGGGTTAGGGTTCGAGCTAGGGTTAGGGTTAGGGGACTGGGACGTTTAGGGTCCAGGTCAGGGTACGACAACGCTTTAGGGGGAGCGTTCGTGTGAGGGCGCGGGTCAGTGTTAGCGTACGGGTTAGGGTTAGGGTACGGGTGAAGGTCAGGCCCTGGGGAAGTGTTAGCGTTAGTGTTCGGGCTAGGGTTAGTGTTAGGGGACGGGGACGGTTTAGGGTTCAGTTGAGGGTACGACAACACTTTAGGGGGAGTGTGCGTGTGAGGGCGCGGGTTAGTGTTAGTGTACGGGTTAGGATGAGGGGACGGGTGAGGGTCAGGCTTCGGGGAAGGGTTACGGTTAGGGTTCGGGCTAGGGTTAGGGTTAGGGGACGGGGACGGTTTAGGGTCCAGGTGAGGGTACGACAACGCTTAAGGGTGAGCGTGCGTGTGAGGGCGCGGGTTAGTGTTAGCGTACGGGTTAGGATTAGGGGACGGGTGAGGGTAAGGCTTCGGGGAAGGGTTAGGGTTAGGGTTCGGGCTAGGGTTAGGGTTAGGGGACGGGGACGGTTTAGGGTCCAGGTGAGGGTACGACAACGCTTTAGGGGGAGCGTGCGTGTGAGGGCGCGGGTTAGTGTTAGCGTAAGGGTTAGGATTAGGGGACGGGTGAGGGTCAGGCTTCAGGAAATGGTTAGGGTTAGGGTTTGCGCTAGGGATAGGGTTAGGTGACGGGGACGGTTTAGGGTTCATGTGACGGTACGATAACGCTTTAGGGGAAGCGTGCGTGTGAGGGCGCGTGTTAGCGTTAGCGTACGGTGTAGAATTAGGGGACGGGTGAGGGTCAGGCTTCAGGGAATGGTTAGGGTTAGGGTTCGGGCTAGGGTTAGGGTTAGGGGAAGGGGACGGTTTAGGGTCCAGGTGAGGGTACAACAACGCTTTAGGTTGAGCATGCGTCTGAGGGCGCGAGTTAGTGTTAGCGTACGGGTTAGGATTAGGGGACGGGTGAGGGTCAGGCTTCGGGGAAGGGTTAGGTTTAGGGTTCGGGCTAGGGTTAGGGTTAGGGGACGAGGACGATTTAGGGACAAGCTGAGTGTACGACAACGCTTTAGGGTGAACTTGCGTGTGAGGGCGCGGGATAGTGTTAGCGTACGGGTTAGGATTAGGGTTCGGATGAGAGTCAGGCTTCGGGGAAGTGTTAGGATTAGGGTTCGGGCTAGGGTTAGGGTTAGGGGACGAGGACGGTTTAGGGTCTAGATGAGTGTACGACAACACTTTATGGTAAGCGTGAGTGTGAGGGCGCGGGTTAGTGTAAACGTACGGGTTAGGATTACGGGACGGGTGAGGGTCAAGCTTCGGCGAAGTGTTAGTGTTAGGGTTCAGCCTAGGGTTAGGGTTAGAGGACGGGGACGGTTTAGGGTTCATATGAGGGTACGACAACGCTTTAGGGGGAGCGGGTGTGTGAGGGCGCGGGTTAGTGTTTGCGCACGGGTTAGGATTAGGTGACGGGTGAGGGTCAGGCTTCGGGGAATGGTTAGGGTTAGGGTTCGGGCTAGGGTTAGGGTTAGGGGACGGGGACGGTTTAGGGTCCAGGTGAGGGTACGACAACGCTTTAGGTTGAGCATGCATCTGAGGGCGCAGGTTGGTGTTACTGTACGGGTTAGGATAAGGGGACGGGTGAGGGTCAGGGTTCGGGGAAGGGTTAGGGTTAGGGTTCGGGCTAGGGTGAGGGTAGGGGACGGGGATGGTTTAGGGTCCAGTTGAGGGTACGACAACGCTTTAGGGGGAGCGTGCGTGTGAGGGCGTGGGTTAGTGTTAGCGTATGGGTTAGGATTAGGGGACGGGTGAGGGTCAGGCCTCGGGGAAGTGTTAGCGTTAGGGTTCGGGCGAGGGTTAGGGTTAGGGGACGGGGACGGTTTAGGGTCCAGTTGAGGGTACGACAACACTTTAGGAGGAGCGTGCGTGTGAGGGCGCGGGTTAGTGTTAGTGTACGGGTTGGGATGAGGGGACGGGTGAGAGTCAGGCTTCGGGGAAGGGTTAAGGTTAGGGATCGGGCTAGGGTTAGGTTTATGGGACGGGTACGGTTTAGGGTCCAGGTGAGGGTACGACAACGCTTAAGGGGGAGCGTGCGTGTGAGGGCGCGGGTTAGTGTTCGCGTATGGTTTAGGATTAGGGTACGGGTCAGGGTCAAGCTTCGGGGAAGGGTTAGGGTTAGGGTTCGGGCTAGGGTTAGGGTTTGGGGACGGAGACGGTTTAGGGTCCAGGTGAGGGCACGACAAGTCTTTAGGGGGAGTGTGCGTGTGAGTGCGTGGGTTAGTTAAAGCGTACGGGTTAGGATTATGGGACGGGTGAGGGTCAGGCTTCGGGGAAGGGTTAGGGTTAGGGTTCGGGCTAGGGTTAGGGTTAGGAGACGGGGATGGTTTAGGGTCCAGTTGAGGGTACAACAACACTTTAAGGTGAGCGTGAGTGTGAGGGCGTGGGTTAGTGTTACCGTACGGGTTAGGATTAGGGAACGGGTGAGGGTCAGGCTTCGGGGAAGGTTTAGGGTTAAGGTTCGGGCTAGGGTTAGGCCTAGGGGACGGAGACGGATTAGGGTCCAGGTGAGGGTACGAGAACGCGTTAGGGGGAGTGTGCGTGTGTGGGCACGGGTTAGTGTTAGCGTACGGGTTAGGGATAGGGGAAGGGTGAGGGTAAGGCTTCGGGGAAGGGTTAGGGTTAGGGTTCGGGCAAGGGTTAGGGGACGGGGATGGTTTAGGTTCCAGGTGAGGGTACGACAACGCTTTAGGGGGAGCGTGCGTGTGAGGGTGTGGGTTAGTGTTAGCGTACGGGTTAGGATTAGGGGACGGGTGAGGGTTAGGCTTCGGGGAAGGGTTAGGGTTAGGGTTCGGGCTAGGGTTAGGGTTAGGGGATGGGGACAGATTAGGGTCCAGTTGAGGGTACGACAACACTCTAGGGGGAGCGTGCGTGTGAGGGCGCGCGTTAGTAGTAGTGTACGGGTTAGTATGAGGGGACGGGTGAGGGTCAGGCTTCGGGGAAGGGTTACGGTTAGGGTTCGGGCTAGGGTTAGGGTTATGGGACGGGGACGGTTTAGGGTCCAGGTGAGGGTACGACAACACTTTAGGGTGAGCGTGAGTGTGAGCGCGCGGGTTAGTGTTAGCGTACGGGTTAGGATTAGGGGACGGGTGATTGTCAGGCCTCGGGGAAGTTTTAGGGTTAGGGTTCGGGCTAGGGTTAGGGTTAGGGGACGGGGATGGTTTAGGGTCCAGTTGAGGGTACGACAATGCTTTAGGGGGAGAGTGCGTGTGAGGGCGCGGGATAGTGTTAGCGTACCGGTTAGGATTAGGGGACGGGAGAGGGTCAGGCTTCGGGGAAGGGTTAGGGTTAGGGTTCGTGCTAGGGTTAGGGTTAGGGGACGGGGACGGTTTAGGGTCCAGGTGAGGGTATGACAACGCTTTAGGGGGAGCGTGCGTGTGAGGGCGTGGGTTAGTGTTAGCGTACGGGTTAGGATTAGGGGACGGGTGTGGGTCAGGCTTCGGGGAAGGGTTAGGGTTAGGGTTCGTGCTAGGGTTAGGGTTAGGGGACGGGGACGATTTAGGGTCAAGGTGAGTGTATGACAACACTTTAGGGTGAGCATGCGTTTGAGGGCGCGGGTTAGTGTTAGCGTACGGGTTAGGATTAGGCAACGCGTGAGGGTCAGGCTTCGGGGAAGTGTTAGGTTTAGGGTTCGGGCTAGGGTTAGGGTTAGGGTACGGGGACGGTTTAGGGTTCAGGTGAGGGTACGACAACGCTTTAGGGGGAGTGTGCATCTGAGGGCGCGGGTTAGTGTTACCATACGGGTTAGGATTAGGGGACGGGTGAGCGTCAGGCTTCGGGGAAGGGTTAGGGTTAGCCTTAGGGTAGGGTTAGGATTAGGGGACAGGGATGGTTTAGGGTCCAGGTGAGGGTACGACAACGCTTTAGGTTGAGCATGCATCTGAGGGTGCAGGTTAGTGTTACAGTACGGGTTAGGATTAGTGGAAGGGTGAGGGTCAGGCTTCGGGGAAGGGTTAGGGTTAGGGTTCGGGCAAGGGTTAGGGGACGGGGACGGTATAGGGTCCAGGTGAGGGTACGACAATGCTTTAGGGGGAGCGTGCGTGTGAGGGCATGGGTTAGTGTTAGCGTACGGGTTAGGATTAGGGGACGGGTGATGGTCAGGTATCGGGGAATGGTTAGGGTAAGGTTCGGGCTAGGGTTAGGGTTAGGGGACGGGGATGGTTTAGGGTCCAGTTGAGGGTACGACAACGCTTTAGGGGGAGGGTGCGTGTGAGGGCGTGGGTTAGTGTTAGCGTACGGGTTAGGATTAGGGGACGGGTGAGGGTCAGGTTTTGGGGAAGGGTTAGGGTTAGGGTTCTGGCTGGGGTGAGGGTTAGGGGACGGGGATGGTTTAGGGTCCAGTTGAAGGTACGACAACGCTTTAGGGGGAGCGTGCGTGTGAGGGCGTGGGTTAGTGTTAGCGTATGGGTTAGGATTAGGGGACGGGTGAGGGTCAGGCTTCGGGGAAGGGTTAGGGTTAGGGTTCGGGCTAGGGTTAGGGTTTGGGGACGGGGACGGTTTAGGGTCCAGGTGAGGGTACGACAAGTCTTTAGGGGGAGTGTGCGTGTGAGGGCACGGGTTAGTTAAAGCGTACGGGTTAGGATTATGGGACGGGTGAGGGTCAGGCTTTGGGGAAGGGTTAGGGTTAGGGTTCGGGCTAGGGTTAGGGTTAGGGGACGGGGAAGGTTTAGGGTCCAGATGAGGGTACGACAACACTTTAGGGTGAGCGTGAGTGTGAGGGCGCGGGTTAGTGTTACCGTACGGGTTAGGATTAGGGGACGGGTGAGGGTCAGGCTTCGGGGAAGGGTTATGGTTAGGGTTCGGGCTAGGGTTAGGGTTAGGGGACGGGGACGGATTAGGGTCCAGGTGAGGGTACGACAACGCTTTAGGGGGAGCGTGCGTGTGAGGGCATGGGATAGTGTTAGCGTACCAGTTAGGATTAGGGGACGGGTGATGGTCAGCCCTCGGGGAAGTGTTAGGGTTAGGGTTCGGGCTAGGGTTAGGGTTAGGGGACGGGGATGGTTTAGGGTCCAGTTGAGGGTACGACCATGCTTTACGGGGAGCCTGCGTGTGAGGGCGCGTGTTAGTGTTAGCCTACGGGTTAGGATTAGTGGATGGGAGAGGGTCAGGCTTCGGCGAACGGTTAGGTTTAGGGTTCGAGCTAGGGTTAGGGTTAGGGGACTGGGACGTTTAGGGTCTAGGTCAGGGTACGACAACGCTTTAGGGGGAGCGGGCGTGTGAGGGCGCGGGTTAGTGTTTGCGTATGGGTTAGGATTAGGTGACGGGTGAGGGTCAGGCTTCGGGGAAGGGTTAGGGTTAGGGTTCGTGCTAGGGTTAGGGTTAGGGGACGGGGACGGTTTAGGGTCCAGGTGAGGGTACGACAACGCTTTAGGGGGAGCGTGCGTGTGAGGGCGCGGGTTAGTGTTAGCGTACGGGTTAGAATTATGGGACGGGTGAGGGTCAGGCTTTGGGGAAGGGTTAGGGTTAGGGTTCGGGCTAGGGTTAGGGTTAGGGGACGGGGACGGTTTAGGGTCCAGGTGAGGGTATGACAACGCTTTAGGAGGAGCATGCGTGTGAAGGCACGGGTTAGTGTTAGCGTACGGGTTAGGATTAGGGGACGGGTGAGGGTCAGGCTTCGGCGAAGTGTTAGGGTTAGGGATCAGGCTAGGTTTAGGGTTAGGGGACGGGGACGATTTATGATCCAGGTGAGGGTACGACAACGCTTTAGGGTGAGCGTGCATGTGAGGGCATGGGTTAGTGTTAGTGTACGGGTTAGGATTAGGGGACCGGTGAGGGTCAGGCTTCGGGGAAGGGTTATGGTTAGGGTTCGGGCTAGGGTTATGTTTAGGGGACGGGGAAGGTTTAGGGTCCAGGTGAAGGTACGACAACGCTTGAGGGTGAGCGTGCGTGTGAGGGCGCGGTTTAGTGTTAGCGTACGGTTAAGGTTTAGGGGACGGGTGAGGGTCAGGCTTCGGGGAAGTGTTAGGGTTAGGGTTCGGGCTAGGGTTAGGGTTAGGGGACGGAGACGGTTTAGGGTCCAGGTGAGGGTACGACAACGCTTTAATGGGAGCGTGTGTGTTAGGGTGAGGGTTACTGTTAGCGTACGGGTTAGGATTAGGGGACGGGTGAGTGTCAGGCTTCGGGGAAGGGTTAGGGTTAGGGTTCGAGCTAGGGTTAGGGTTAGGGGACTGGGACGTTTAGGGTCCAGGTCAGGGTACGACAACGCTTTAGGGGGAGCGGGCGTGTGAGGGCGCGGGTTAGTGTTTGCGTATGGGTTAGGATTAGGTGACGGGTGAGGGTCAGGCTTCGGGGAAGGGTTAGGGTTAGGGTTCGTGCTAGGGTTAGGGTTAGGGGACGGGGACGGTTTAGGGTCCAGGTGAGGGTACGACAACGCTTTAGGGGGAGCGTGCGTGTGAGGGCGCGGGTTAGTGTTAGCGTACGGGTTAGGATTATGGGACGGGTGAGGGTCAGGCTTTGGGGAAGGGTTAGGGTTAGGGTTCGGGCTGGGGTTAGGGTTAGGGGACGGGGATGGTTTAGGGTCCAGATGAGGGTACGACAACACTTTAAGGTGAGCGTGAGTGTGAGGGCGTGGGTTAGTGTTACCGTACGCGTTAGGATTAGGGAACGGGTGAGGGTCAGGCTTCGGGGAAGGTTTAGGGTTAGGGTTCGGGCTAGGGTTAGGGCTAGGGGACGGAGACGGATTAGGGTCCAGGTGAGGGTACGACAACGCTTTAGGGTGAGCGTGAGTGTGAGGGCGCAGGTTAGTGTTAGGGTACGGGTGAGGATTAGGGGACGGGTGAGGGTTATGCTTCGGGGAAGGGTTAGGGTTAGGGTTCGGGCTAGGGTTAGGGTTAGGGGACGGGGACGGATTAGGGTCCTGTTGAGGGTACGACAACACTTTAGGGGGAGCGTGAGTGTGAGGGCGCGGGTTAGTGTTAGGGTACGGTTTAGGATGAGGGGACGGGAGAGGGTCAGGCTTCGGGGAAGGGTTAGGGTTAGGGTTCGGGGTAGGGTTAGGGTTAGGGGACGGGGACGGTTTAGGGTCCAGGTGAGGGTATGACAACGCTTTAGTGGGAGCGTGCGTGTGAGGGCGTGGGTTAGTGTTATCGTACGGGTTAGGATTAGGGGACGGGTGAGGGTCAGGCTTCGGGGAAGGGTTAGGGTTAGGGTTCGGGTTAGGGTTAGGGTTAGGGAACGAGGACGATTTAGGGTCAAGGTGAGAGTACGACAACGCTTTAGGGTGAGCATGCGTTTGAGGGCGCGGGTTAGCGTTAGCGTACGGGTTAGGATTAGGCAACGGGTGAGGGTCAGGCTTCGGGGAAGGGTTAGGTTTAGGGTTCGGGCTAGGGTTAGGGTTAGGGGACGGGGACCGTTTAGGGTCTAGATGAGGGTACGACAACACTTTAGTGTGAGCTTGAGTGTGAGGGAGAGGGTTAGTGTTAGCGTACGGGTTAGGATTAGGGGACGGGTGAGGGTCAGGCTTCGGGGAAGTGTTAGGTTTAGGGTTCGGGCTTGGGTTAGGGTTAGGGGACGGGGACGGTTTAGGGTCCAGCTGAGGGTACGACAACGCTTAAGGGGGAGTGTGTGTGTGAGGGCGCGGGTTAGTGTTAGCGTACGGGTTAGGATTAGGGGACGGGTGAGGGTCAGGCTTCGGGGAAGTGGTAGGGTTAGGGTTAGGCCTAGGGGTAGGGTTAGGGGACGGGGACGGTTTAGGGTTCAGGTGAGGGTACGACAACGCTTTAGGGGGAGCGTGCGTGTGAGGGCGTGGGTTAGTGTTAGCGTACGGATTAGGATTAGGGGACGGGTGAGGGTCAGGGTTCGGGGAAGTGTTAGGTTTAGGGTTCGGGCTAGGGTTAGGGGTAGGGGACAGGGATGGTTTAGGGTCCAGTTGAGGGTACAACAACGCTTTAGGGGGAGCGTGCGTGTGAGGGCGTGGGTTAGTGTTAGCGTATGGGTTAGGATTAGGGGACGGGTGAGTGTCAGGCTTCGGGGAAGGGTTAGGGTTAGGGTTCGGGCTAGGGTTAGGGTTAGGGGACGGGGACGGTTTAGGGTCCAGGTGAGGGTACGACAACGCTTTAGGGGGAGCGTGCCTGTGAGGGCGTGGGTCAATGTTAGCGTATGTGTTAGGATTAGGGGACGGGTGAGGGTCAGGCCTCGGGGAAGTGTTAGTGTTAGGGTTCGGGCTAGGGTTAGGGTTAGGGGACGGGGACGGTTTAGGGACCAGTTGAGGGTACGACAACACTTTATGGGGAGCGTGCGTGTGAGGGCGCATGTTAGTGTTAGCGTACGGGTTAGGATTAGGGGACGGGTGAGGGTCAGGCTTCGAGGAAGGGTTAGCGTTAGGGTTAGGGCTATGGTTAGAGTTAGGGGACGGGGACTGTTTAGGGTCCAGGTGAGGGTACGACAACGCTCTTGGGGGAGCGTGCGCATGAGGGCACGGGTTAGTGTTAGCGTACGGGTTAGGATTAGGGGACGGGTGAGTGTCATGCATCGGGGAAGGGTTAGGGTTAGGGTTCGGGCTAGGGTTAGGGTTAGGGGATTGGGACGGTTTAGGGTCCAAGTGAGGGTACGACAACGCTTTAGGGGGAGCATGCGTGTGAGGGCGCGGGTAGTGTTAGCGTACGGGTTAGGATTAGGGGACGGCTGAGTGTCAGGCTTCGGGGAAAGGTTAGGGTTAGGGTTCGGGCTAGGGTTCGGGTTAGGGGACGGGAACGGTTTCGGGTCCAGGTGAGGGTACGACAACGCTTTAGGGGGAGCGTGCGTGTGAGGGCGTGGGTTAGTGTTAGCGTGAGTGTTAGGATTAGGGGACGTGTGAGAGTCAGACTTCGGGGAAGGGTTAGGGTTAGGGTTAAGGCTAGGGTTAGGGTTAGGGGACGGGGACGGTTTAGGTTCCAGGTGAGGGTAGGACAACACTTTAGGGGGAGCGTGCGTGTGAGGGCACGGGTTAGTGTTAATGTCCGTGTTAGGATTAGGGGACGGGTGAGGGTCAGGCTTAGGCGAAGGGTTAGTGTTAGGGTTCGGGCTACTGTTAGGGTTAGGGGACGTGGACGGTTTAGGATCTAGATGAGGGTACGACAACACTTTAGGGGGAGCGTGCGTGTGAAGGCGCGGGTTAGTGGTAACGTACGGTTTAGGATTAGGGGACGGGTGATGGTCAGGCCTCGGGGAAGGGTTAGTGTTAGGGTTCACGCTAGGGTTAGGGTTAGGGGACGGGGACGGTTTAGGGTCCAGTTGAGGGTACGACAACGCTTTAGGGGGAGCATGCGTGTGAGGGCGCGGGTTAGTGTTAGCGTACGGGTTAGGTTTAGGGGACGAGTGAGGGTCAGGCTTCGGGGGAAGGTTTAGGGTTAGGGTTCGGGCTAGGGTTCGGGTTAGGGGACGGGGACGGTTTAGGGTCCAGGTGAGGGTACGACAACGCTTTAGGGGGCACATGCATGTGAGGGCGCGGGTTAGTGTTAGGGTACGGGTTAGGATTAGGGGACGGGTGAGGTTCAGGCTTCGGGGAAGTGGTAGGGTTAGGGTTAGGGCTAGGGGTAGGGTTAGGGTACGGGGACGGTTTAGGGTTCAGGTGAGGGTACGACAACGCTTTAGGGGGAGCGTGCGTGTGAGGGCGTGGGTTAGTGTTAGCGTACGGGTTAGGATTAGGGGACGGGTGAGGGTTAGGCTTCGGGGAAGGGTTAGGGTTAGGTTCCGGCCTAGCGTTAGGGTTAGGGGACGGGGAAGGTTTAGGGTCCAGGTGAGGGTACGACAACGCTTTAGGGTGAGCGTGCGTGTGAGCGCGCGGGTTAGTGTTTGAGCACGGGTTAGGATTAGGGGACGGGTGATGGTCTGGCCTCGGGGAAAGGTTAGGGTTAGGTTCGGGCTAGGGTTAGGGTTATGGGACGGGGATGGTTTAGGGTCCATTTGAGGGTACGACAACGCTTTAGGGGGAGCGTGCGTGTGAGGGCGTGGGTTAGTGTTAGCGTACGGATTAGGATTAGGGGACGGGTGAGGGTCAGGGTTCGGGGAAGTGTTAGGTTTAGGGTTCGGGCTAGGGTTAGGGGTAGGGGACAGGGATGGTTTAGGGTCCAGTTGAGGGTACAACAACGCTTTAGGGGGAGCGTGCATGTGAGGGCGTGGGTTAGTGTTAGCGTATGGGTTAGGATTAGGGGACGGGTGAGTGTCAGGCTTCGGGGAAGGGTTAGGGTTAGGGTTCGGGCTAGGGTTAGGGTTAGGGGACGGGGACGGTTTAGGGTCCAGGTGAGGGTACGACAACGCTTTAGGGGGAGCGTGCCTGTGAGGGCGTGGGTCAATGTTAGCGTATGTGTTAGGATTAGGGGACGGGTGAGGGTCAGGCCTCGGGGAAGTGTTAGTGTTAGGGTTCGGGCTAGGGTTAGGGTTAGGGGACGGGGACGGTTTAGGGACCAGTTGAGGGTACGACAACACTTTATGGGGAGCGTGCGTGTGAGGGCGCATGTTAGTGTTAGCGTACGGGTTAGGATTAGGGGACGGGTGAGGGTCAGGCTTCGAGGAAGGGTTAGCGTTAGGGTTAGGGCTATGGTTAGAGTTAGGGGACGGGGACTGTTTAGGGTCCAGGTGAGGGTACGACAACGCTCTTGGGGGAGCGTGCGCATGAGGGCACGGGTTAGTGTTAGCGTACGGGTTAGGATTAGGGGACGGGTGAGTGTCATGCATCGGGGAAGGGTTAGGGTTAGGGTTTGGGCTAGGGTTAGGGTTAGGGGATTGGGACGGTTTAGGGTCCAAGTGAGGGTACGACAACGCTTTAGGGGGAGCATGCGTGTGAGGGCGCGGGTAGTGTTAGCGTACGGGTTAGGATTAGGGGACGGCTGAGTGTCAGGCTTCGGGGAAAGGTTAGGGTTAGGGTTCGGGCTAGGGTTCGGGTTAGGGGACGGGAACGGTTTCGGGTCCAGGTGAGGGTACGACAACGCTTTAGGGGGAGCGTGCGTGTGAGGGCGTGGGTTAGTGTTAGCGTGAGTGTTAGGATTAGGGGACGTGTGAGAGTCAGACTTCGGGGAAGGGTTAGGGTTAGGGTTAAGGCTAGGGTTAGGGTTAGGGGACGGGGACGGTTTAGGTTCCAGGTGAGGGTAGGACAACACTTTAGGGGGAGCGTGCGTGTGAGGGCACGGGTTAGTGTTAATGTCCGTGTTAGGATTAGGGGACGGGTGAGGGTCAGGCTTAGGCGAAGGGTTAGTGTTAGGGTTCGGGCTACTGTTAGGGTTAGGGGACGTGGACGGTTTAGGATCTAGATGAGGGTACGACAACACTTTAGGGGGAGCGTGCGTGTGAAGGCGCGGGTTAGTGGTAACGTACGGTTTAGGATTAGGGGACGGGTGATGGTCAGGCCTCGGGGAAGGGTTAGTGTTAGGGTTCACGCTAGGGTTAGGGTTAGGGGACGGGGACGGTTTAGGGTCCAGTTGAGGGTACGACAACGCTTTAGGGGGAGCATGCGTGTGAGGGCGCGGGTTAGTGTTAGCGTACGGGTTAGGTTTAGGGGACGAGTGAGGGTCAGGCTTCGGGGGAAGGTTTAGGGTTAGGGTTCGGGCTAGGGTTCGGGTTAGGGGACGGGGACGGTTTAGGGTCCAGGTGAGGGTACGACAACGCTTTAGGGGGCGCATGCATGTGAGGGCGCGGGTTAGTGTTAGGGTACGGGTTAGGATTAGGGGACGGGTGAGGTTCAGGCTTCGGGGAAGTGGTAGGGTTAGGGTTAGGGCTAGGGGTAGGGTTAGGGTACGGGGACGGTTTAGGGTTCAGGTGAGGGTACGACAACGCTTTAGGGGGAGCGTGCGTGTGAGGGCGTGGGTTAGTGTTAGCGTACGGGTTAGGATTAGGGGACGGATGAGGGTTAGGCTTCGGGGAAGGGTTAGGGTTAGGTTCCGGCCTAGCGTTAGGGTTAGGGGACGGGGAACGTTTAGGGTCCAGGTGAGGGTACGACAACGCTTTAGGGTGAGCGTGCGTGTGAGCGCGCGGGTTAGTGTTTGAGCACGGGTTAGGATTAGGGGACGGGTGATGGTCAGGCCTGGGGGAAAGGTTAGGGTTAGGTTCGGGCTAGGGTTAGGGTTATGGGACGGTGATGGTTTAGGGTCCATTTGAGGGTACGACAACGCTTTAGGGGGAGCGTGCGTGTGAGGGCGTGGGTTAGTGTTAGCGTTCGGATTAGGATTAGGGGACGGGTGAGGGTCAGGGTTCGGGGAAGTGTTAGGTTTAGGGTTCGGGCTAGGGTTAGGGGTAGGGGACAGGGATGGTTTAGGGTCCAGTTGAGGGTACAACAACGCTTTACGGGGAGCGTGCGTGTGAAGGCGCGGGTTAGTGTTAGCGTACGGGTTAGGATTAGGGGACAGGTGAGGGTCAGGCTTTGGGGAAGGGTTAGGGTTAGGGTTCGGGCTAGGGTTAGGGTTAGGGGACTGGGACGGTTTAGGGTCCAGATGAGGGTACGACAACACTTTAGGGTGAGCGTGAGTGTGAGGGCGCGGGTTAGTGTAACCGTACGGGTTAGGATTAGGGGACGGGTGAGGGTCAGGCTTCGGGGAAGGGTTAGGGTTAGGGTTCGGGCTAGGGTTAGGGTTAGGGGACGGGGACGGATTAGGGTCCAGGTGAGGGTACGACAACACTTTATGGGGAGCGTGCGAGTGAGGGCGCGGGTTAGTGTTAGCGTACCGGTTAGGATTAGGGGACGGGTGATGGTCAGCCCTCGGGGAAGTGTTAGGGTTAGGGTTCGGGCTAGGGTTAGGGTCAGGGGACGGGGATGGTTTCGGGTCCAGTTGAGGGTACGACAATGCTTTACGGGGAGCCTGCGTGTGAGGGCGCATGTTAGTGTTAGCGTACGGGTTAGGATTAGGGGATGGGAGAGGGTCAGGCTTCGGCGAACGGTTAGGGTTAGGGTTCGGGCTAGGGTTAGGGTTGGGGACTGGTACGTTTAGGGTCCAGGTTAGGGTACGAGAAGTCTTTAGGGGGAGTGTGCGTGTGCAGGCGCGGGTTAGTGTTAGCGTACGGGTTAGGAGTAGGGGACGGGTGAGGGTAAGGCTTCGGGAAAGGTTTAAGGTTAGGGTTCGGGCTAGGGTTAGGGTTAGGGGACGGGGACGGTTTAGGGTCCAGGTGAGGGTACGACAACGCTTTAGGGGGAGCGTGCCTGTGAGGGCGCGGTTTAGTGTTAGCGTACGGGTTAGGAATAGGGGACGGGTGAGGGTCAGGCTTCGGGGAAGGGTTAGGGTTAGGGTTCGGGCTAGGGTTAGGGTTATGGGACGGGGACGGTTTAGGGTCCAGGTGAGGGTACGACAACACTTAAGGGGGAGCGTGCGTGTGAGGGCGTGGTTTAGTGTTAGCGTACGGTTTAGGATTAGGGCTCGGGTCAGGGTCAGGATTCGGAGAAGTGTTAGGGTTAGGGTTCCGGCTAGGGTTAGGGTTAGGGGACGGGGACGGTTTAGGGTCCAGGTGAGGGTATGACAAGACTTTAGGGGGAGTGTGCGTGTGCGGGCGCGGGTTAGTGTTAGCGTACGGGTTAGGATTACGGGACGGGTGAGGGTAAGGCTTCGGGGAAGGGTTAGGGTTAGGGTTCGGGCTAGGGTTAGGGTTAGGGGACGGGGACGGTTTAGGGTCCAGGTGACGGTACGACAACGCTTTAGGGGGAGCGTGCGTGTGAGGGCGCGGGTTAGTGTTAGCGTACGGGTTAGGAATAGGGGACGGGTGAGGGTCAGGCTTCGGGGAAGCGTTAGGGTTAGGGTTCGGCCTAGGGTTAGGGTTAGGGGACGGGGACGGTTTAGGGTCCAGATGAGGGTACGACAACACTTTAGGGTGAGCGTGAGTGTGAGGGCGCGGGTTAGTGTTAGCCTACGGGTTAGGATTAGGGGACGGGTGAGGGTTAGGCTTCGGGGAAGGGTTAAGGTTAGGGTTCGGGCTAGGGTTAGGGTTAGGGGACGGGGACGGATTAGGGTCCAGTTGAGGGTACGACAACACTTTAGGGTGAGCGTGAGTGTGAGGGCGCGGGTTAGTGTTAGTGTACGGGTTAGGATGAGGGGACGGGTGAGGGTCAGCCTTCGGGGAAGGGTTAGGGTTAGGGTTCGGGCTAGGGTTAGGGTTTGGGGACGGGGACGGTTTAGGGTCCAGGTGAGGGTACGACTAGTCTTTAGGGGGAGTATGCGTGTGTGGGCGCGGGTTAGTGTAAGCGTACGGGTTAGGATTAGGGGACGGGTGAGGGTAAGGCTTCGGGGAAGGGTTAGGGTTAGGGTTCGGGCTAGGGTTAGTGTTAGGGGACGGGGACGGTTTAGGGTCCAGGTGAGGGTACGACAACGCTTTAGGGGGAGCGTGCGTGTGAGGGCGCGAGTTAGTGTTAGCGTAAGGTTTAGGATTAGGGGACGGGTGAGGGTCAGGCTTCAGGAAATGGTTAGGGTTAGGGTTTGGGCTAGGGTTAGGGTTAGGTGACGGGGACGGTTTAGGGTTCATGTGACAGTACGATAACGCTTTAGGGGGAGCGTGCGTGTGAGGGCGCGTGTTAGCGTTAGCGTACGGTGTAGAATTAGGGGACGGCTGAGGGTCAGGCTTCAGGGAATGGTTAGGGTTAGGGTTCGGGCTAGGGTTAGGGTTAGGGGAAGGGGACGGTTTAGGGTCCAGGTGAGGGTACAACAACGCTTTAGGTTGAGCATGCGTCTGAGGGCGCGGGTTAGTGTTAGCGTACGGGTTAGGATTAGGGGACGGGTGAGGGTCAGGCTTCGGGGAAGGGTTAGGTTTAGGGTTCGGGCTAGGGTTAGGGTTAGGGGACGAGGAAGATTTAGGGAGAAGGTGAGTGTACGACAACGCTTTAGGGTGAACGTGCGTGTGAGGGCACGGGATAGTGTTAGCGTACGGGTTAGGATTAGGGTTCGGATGAGGGTCAGGCTTCGGGGAAGTGTTAGGATTAGGGTTCGGGCCAGGGTTAGGGTTAGGGGACGGAGATGGTTTAGGGTCTAGATGAGGGTACGACAACACTTTATGGTGAGCGTGAGTGTGAGGGGGCGGGTTAGTGTTAACGTACGGGTTAGGATTACGGGACGGGTGAGGGTCAAGCTTCGGCGAAGTGTTAGTGTTAGGGTTCAGCCTAGGGTTAGGGTTAGAGGATGGGGACGGTTTAGGGTCCATGTGAGGGTACGACAACGCTTTAGGGGGAGCGGGTGTGTTAGGGCGCGGGTTAGTGTTTGCGTACGGGTTAGGATTAGGTGACGGGTGAGGGTCAGGCTTCGGGGAATGGTTAGGGTTAGGGTTCTGGCTAGAGTTAGGGTTAGGGGACGGGGACGGTTTAGGGTCCAGGTGAGGGTACGACAACGCTTTAGGTTGAGCATGCATCTGAGGGCGCAGGTTAGTGTTACCGTACGGGTTAGGATTAGGGGACGGGTGAGGGTCAGGGTTCGGGGAAGGGTTAGGGTTAGGGTTCGGGCTAGGGTGAGGGTAGGGAACGGGGATGGTTTAGGGTCCAGTTGAGGGTATGACAACGCTTTAGGGTGAGCGTGCGTGTGAGGGCGTGGGTTAGTGTTAGCGTATGGGTTAGGATTAGGGGACGGGTGAGGGTCAGGCCTCGGGGAAGTGTTAGCGTTAGGGTTCGGGCTAGGGTTAGGGTTAGGGGACGGGGACGGTTTAGGGTCCAGTTGAGGGTATGACAACGCTTTAGGGTGAGCGTGCGTGTGAGGGCGCGGGTTAGTGTTAGTGTACGGGTTGGGATGAGGGGACGGGTGAGAGTCAGGCTTCGGGGAAGGGTTAGGGTTAGGGTTCGGGCTAGGGTTAGGGTTATGGGACGGGTACGGTTTAGGGTCCAGGTGAGGGTACGACAACGCTTAAGGGGGAGCATGCGTGTGAGGGCGCGGGTTAGTGTTAGCGTACGGTTTAGGATTAGGGCACGGGTCAGGGTCAGGCTTCGGGGAAGGGTTAGGGTTAGGGTTCGGGCTAGGGTTAGGGTTTGGGGACGGGGACGGTTTAGGGTCCAGGTGAGGGTACGACAAGTCTTTAGGGGGAGTGTGCGTGTGAGGGCGTGGGTTAGTTAAAGCGTACGGGTTAGGATTAGGGGACGGGTGAGGGTCAGGCTTCGGGGAAGGGTTAGGGTTAGGGTTCGGGCTAGGGTTAGGGTTAGGGGACGGGGACGGTTTAGGGTCCAGCTGAGGGTACGACAACGCTTTAGGGGGAGCGTGCGTGTGAGGGCGCCTCAGTGTTAGCGTACGGGTTAGGATTAGGGGACGGGTGAGGGTCAGGCCTCTGGGAAGTGTTAGCGTTAGGGTTCGGGCTAGGGTTAGGGTTATGGGACGGGGACGGTTTAGGGTCCAGCTGAGGGTACGACAACGCTTTAGGGTGAGCGTGCGTGTGAGGGCGCGGCTCAGTGTTAGCGTACGGGTTAGGATTAGGGGACGGGTGAGGGTTAGGCTTCGGGGAAGGGTTAGGGTTAGGTTCCGGCCTAGCGTTAGGGTTAGGGGACGGGGAAGGTTTAGGGTCCAGGTGAGGGTACGACAACGCTTTAGGGTGAGCGTGCGTGTGAGCGCGCGGGTTAGTGTTTGAGCACGGGTTAGGATTAGGGGACGGGTGATGGTCAGGCCTCGGGGAAAGGTTAGGGTTAGGTTCGGGCTAGGGTTAGGGTCATGGGACGGGGATGGTTTAGGGTCCATTTGAGGGTACGACAACGCTTTAGGGGGAGCGTGCGTGTGAGGGCGTGGGTTAGTGTTAGCGTACGGATTAGGATTAGGGGACGGGTGAGGGTCAGGGTTCGGGGAAGTGTTAGGGTTAGGGTTCGGGCTAGGGTTAGGGGTAGGGGACAGGGATGGTTTAGGGTCCAGTTGAGTGTACAACAACGCTTTAGGGGGAGCGTGCGTGTGAGGGCGTGGGTTAGTGTTAGCGTATGGGTTAGGATTAGGGGACGGGTGAGTGTCAGGCTTCGGGGAAGGGTTAGGGTTAGGGTTCGGGCTAGGGTTAGGGTTAGGGGACGGGGACGGTTTAGGGTCCAGGTGAGGGTACGACAACGCTTTAGGGGGAGCGTGCCTGTGAGGGCGTGGGTCAATGTTAGCGTATGTGTTAGGATTAGGGGACGGGTGAGAGTCAGGCCTCGGGGAAGTGTTAGTGTTAGGGTTCGGGCTAGGGTTAGGGTCAGGGGACGGGGACGGTTTAGGGACCAGTTGAGGGTACGACACACTTTATGGGGAGCGTGTGTGTGAGGGCGCATGTTAGTGTTAGCGTACGGGTTAGAATTAGGGGACGGGTGAGGGTCAGGCTTCGGGGAAGGGTTAGGGTTAGGGTTCGTGCTAGGGTTAGGGTTAGGGGATGGGAACGGTTTAGGGTCCAGGTGAGTGTACTACAACGCTTTAGGTGGAGTGTGCGTGTGAGGGTGCGGGTTAGTGTTAGCGTACGGGTTAGGATTAGGGGACGGGTGAGGGTCAGGCTTCTGAGAAGGGTTAGGGTTAGGGTTCAGACTAGGGTTAGGGTTAGGGGACCGGGACGGTTTAGGGTCCAGGTGAGGGAACGACAACGCTTTAGGGGGAGCGTGCGTGTGAGGGCGCGGGTTAGTGTTAGCGTACGGTTTAGGATTAGGGCACGCGTCAGGGTCAGGCTTCGGGGAAGGGTTAGGGTTAGGGTTCGGGCTAGGGTTAGGGTTAGGGGACGGGGACGGTTTAGGGTCCAGGTGAGGGTACGACAATGCTTTAGGGGGAGCGTGCGTTTGAGGGCATGGGTTAGTGTTAGCGTACGGGTTAGGATTAGGGGACGGGTGAGTGTCAGGCATCGGGGAAGGGTTAATGTTAGGGTTCGGGCTAGGGTTAGGGTTAAGGGATCGGGACGGTTTAGGGTCCAGGTGAGGGTTCGACAACGCTTTAGGTTGAGCATGCGTCTGAGGGCACGGGTTGGTGTTAGCGTACGGGTTAGGATTAGGGGACGGGTGAGGGTTAGGCTTCGCGGAAGGGTTAGGGTTAGGGTTCGGAAAAGGGTTAGGGTTAGGGGACGGGGACTGTTTAGGGTCCAGGTGAGTGTATGACAACGCTTTAGGGTGAGCGTCCATGTGAGGGCGCGGGTTAGTGTTAGCGTAGGGGTTAGGATTAGGGGACGGGTGAGGGTCAGGCTTCGGGGAAGGGTTAGGGTTAGGGTTCGGGCTAGGGTTAGTGTTAGGGGACGGGGACAGTTTAGGGTCCAGGTGAGAGTACGACAATGCTTTAGGGGGAGCGAGCGTGTGAAAGCGTGGGTTAGTGTTAGCGTACGGTTTCAGATTAGGGCACGGGTCAGGGTCAGGCTTCGGGGAAGGGTTAGGGTTAGGGTTCGCGCTAGGGTTAGGGTTAGGGGACGGGGACGGTTTAGGGTCCAGGTGAGGGTACGACAAGTCTTTAGGGGGACTGTGCGTGTGCGGGCGCGGGTTAGTGTTAGCGTACGCGTTAGGATTAGGGGACGGGTGAGGGTAAGGCTTCGGGGAAGGGTTAGGGTTAGGGTTCGGGCTAGGGTTAGGGTTAGGGGACGGGGACGGTTTAGGGTCCAGGTGAGGGTATGACAACGCTTTAGGAGGAGCATGCGTGTGAAGGCACGGGTTAGTGTTAGCGTACGGGTTAGGATTAGGGGACGGGTGAGGGTCAGGCTTCGGCGAAGTGTTAGGGTTAGGGATCAGGCTAGGTTTAGGGTTAGGGGACGGGGACGATTTATGATCCAGGTGAGGGTACGACAACGCTTTAGGGTGAGCGTTCATGTGAGGGCATGGGTTAGTGTTAGTGTACGGGTTAGGATTAGGGGACCGGTGAGGGTCAGGCTTCGGGGAAGGGTTATGGTTAGGGTTCGGGCTAGGGTTATGTTTAGGGGACGGGGAAGGTTTAGGGTCCAGGTGAAGGTACGACAACGCTTGAGGGTGAGCGTGCGTGTGAGGGTGCGGTTTAGTGTTAGCGTACGGTTAAGGTTTAGGGGACGGGTGAGGGTCAGGCTTCGGGGAAGTGTTAGGGTTAGGGTTCGGGCTAGGGTTAGGGTTAGGGGACGGAGACGGTTTAGGGTCCAGGTGAGGGTACGACAACGCTTTAATGGGAGCGTGTGTGTTAGGGTGAGGGTTACTGTTAGCGTACGGGTTAGGATTAGGGGACGGGTGAGTGTCAGGCTTCGGGGAAGGGTTAGGGTTAGGGTTCGAGCTAGGGTTAGGGTTAGGGGACTGGGACGTTTAGGGTCCAGGTCAGGGTACGACAACGCTTTAGGGGGAGCGGGCGTGTGAGGGCGCGGGTTAGTGTTTGCGTATGGGTTAGGATTAGGTGACGGGTGAGGGTCAGGCTTCGGGGAAGGGTTAGGGTTAGGGTTCGTGCTAGGGTTAGGGTTAGGGGACGGGGACGGTTTAGGGTCCAGGTGAGGGTACGACAACGCTTTAGGGGGAGCGTGCGTGTGAGGGCGCGGGTTAGTGTTAGCGTACGGGTTAGGATTAGGGGACGGGTGAGGGTTAGGCTTCGGGGAAGGGTTAGGGTTAGGTTCCGGCCTAGCGTTAGGGTTAGGGGACGGGGAAGGTTTAGGGTCCAGGTGAGGGTACGACAACGCTTTAGGGTGACGTGCGTGTGAGGGCGCATGTTAGTGTTAGCGTACGGGTTAGGATTAGGGGACGGGTGAGGGTCAGGCTTCGAGGAAGGGTTAGCGTTAGGGTTAGGGCTATGGTTAGAGTTAGGGGACGGGGACTGTTTAGGGTCCAGGTGAGGGTACGACAACGCTCCTGGGGGAGCGTGCGCATGAGGGCACGGGTTAGTGTTAGCGTACGGGTTAGGATTAGGGGACGGGTGAGTGTCATGCATCGGGGAAGGGTTAGGGTTAGGGTTCGGGCTAGGGTTAGGGTTAGGGGATTGGGACGGTTTAGGGTCCAAGTGAGGGTACGACAACGCTTTAGGGGGAGCATGCGTGTGAGGGCGCGGGTAGTGTTAGCGTACGGGTTAGGATTAGGGGACGGCTGAGTGTCAGGCTTCGGGGAAAGGTTAGGGTTAGGGTTCGGGCTAGGGTTCGGGTTAGGGGACGGGAACGGTTTCGGGTCCAGGTGAGGGTACGACAATGCTTTAGGGGGAGCGTGCGTGTGAGGGCGTGGGTTAGTGTTAGCGTGAGTGTTAGGATTAGGGAACGTGTGAGGGTCAGACTTCGGGGAAGGGGTAGGGTTAGGGTTAAGGCTAGGGTTAGGTTAGGGGACGGGGACGGTTTAGGTTCCAGGTGAGGGTAGGACAACACTTTAGGGGGAGCGTGCGTGTGAGGGCACGGGTTAGTGTTAACGTCCGGGTTAGGATTAGGGGACGGGTGAGGTTCAGGCTTCGGGGGAGTGCTAGGGTTAGGGTTAGGGTTAGGGCTAGTGGTAGGGTTAGGGGACGGGGACGGTTTAGGGTCCAGGTGAGGGTACAACAACGCTTTAGGGGGAGCGTGCGTGTGAGGACGCGGGTTAGTGTTAGCGTACGGGTTAGGATTAGGGGACGGGTGATTGTCAGGCCTCGGGGAAGTTTTAGGGTTAGGGTTCGGGCTAGGGTTAGGGTTAGGGGACCGGGACGGTTTAGGGTCCAGGTGAGGGTATGACAACGCTTTAGGGGGAGCGTGCGTGTGAGGGCGTGGGTTAGTGTTAGCGTACGGGTTAGGATTAGGGGACGAGTGTGCGTCAGGCTTCGGGGAAGGGTTAGGTTTAGGGTTCGGGCTAGGGTTAGGGTTAGGGGACGGGGACGATTTAGGGTCAAGGTGAGTGTACGACAAGGCTTTAGGGTGAGCATGCGTTTGAGGGCGCGGGTTAGTGTTTGCGTACGGGTTAGGATTAGGCAACGCGTGAGGGTCAGGCTTCGGGGAAGTGTTAGGTTTAGGGTTCGGGCTAGGGTTAGGGTTAGGGGACGGGGACGGTTTAGGGTTCAGGTGAGGGTACGACAACGCTTTAGGGGGAGTGTGCATCTAAGGGCGCGGGTTAGTGTTAGCGTACGGGTTAGGATTAGGGGACGGGTGAGGATCAGGCTTCGGGGAAGGGTTAGGGTTAGGTATCGGGCTAGGGTTAGGGTTAGGGGACGGGGACGGTTTAGGGTCGAGTTCAGGGTATGACAACGCTTTAGGGGGAGCGGGCATGTGAGGGCGCGGGTTAGTGTTTGCGAACGGGTTAGGATTACGTGACTGGTGAGGGTCAGGCTTCGAGGAAGGGTTAGGGTTAGGGTTCGGGCTAGGGTTAGGGTTAGGGGACGGGGACGGTTTAGGGTCCAGGTGAGAGTACAACAACGCTTTAGGTTGAGCTTGCGTCTGAGGGCGTGGGTTAGTGTTACCATACGGGTTAGGATTAGGGGACGGTTGAGCGTCAGGCTTCGGGGAAGGGTTAGGGTTAGCGTTAGGGTAGGGTTAGGGTTAGGGGACGGGGATGGTTTAGGGTCCAGGTGAGGGTACGACACCGCTTTAGGTTGAGCATGCATCTGAGGGTGCAGGTTAGTGTTACAGTACGGGTTAGGATTAGTGGAAGGGTGTGGGTCAGGCTTCGGGGAAGGGTTAGGGTTAGGGTTCGGGCAAGGGTTAGGGGACGGGGACGGTATAGGGTACAGGTGAGGGTACGCCAATGCTTTAGGGGGAGCGTGCGTGTGAGGGCATGGGTTAGTGTTAGCGTACGGGTTAGGATTAGGGGACGGGTGATGGTCAGGCATCGGGGAAGTGTTAGGGTAAGGTTCGGGCTAGGGTTAGGGTTAGGGGACGGGGATGGTTTAGGGTCCAGTTGAGGGTACGACAACGCTTTAGGGGGAGGGTGCGTGTGAGGGCGTGGGTTAGTGTTAGCGTACGGGTTAGGATTAGGGGACGGGTGAGGGTCAGGCTTCGGGGAAGTGTTAGGGTTAGGGTTCGGGCTAGGGTTAGGGTTTGGGGACGGGGATGGTTTAGGGTCCAGGTGAGGGTACGACAAGTCTTTAGGGGGAGTGTGCGTGTGAGGGCACGGGTTAGTTAAAGCGTACGGGTTAGGATTAGGGGACGGGTGAGGGTCAGGCTTCGGGGAAGGGTTAGGGTTAGGGTTCGGGCTAGGGTTAGGGTTAGGGGACGGGGAAGGTTTAGGGTCCAGATGAGGGTACGACAACACTTTAGGGTGAGCGTGAGTGTGAGGGCGCGGGTTAGTGTTACCGCACGGGTTAGGATTAGGGGACGGGTGAGGGTCAGGCTTCGGGGAAGGGTTAGGGTTAGGGTTCGGGGTAGGGTTAGGGTTAGGGGACGGGGACGGATTAGGGTCCAGGTGAGGGTACGACAACGCTTTAAGGGGAGCGTGCGTGTGAGGGCATGGGATAGTGTTAGCGTAATGGTTAGGATTAGGGGACGGGTGATGGTCAGCCCTCGGGGAAGTGTTAGGGTTAGGGTTCGGGCTAGGGTTAGGGTTAGGGGACGGGGATGGTTTAGGGTCCAGTTGAGGGTACGACAATGCTTTACGGGGAGCCTGCGTGTGAGGGCGCGTGTTAGTGTTAGCCTACGGGTTAGGATTAGGGGATGGGAGAGGGTCAGGCTTCGGGGAAGGTTTAGGGTTAGGGTTCGGGCTAGGGTTAGGGCTAGGGGACAGAGACGGATTAGGGTCCAGGTGAGGGTACGACAACGATTTAGGGGCAGTGTGCGTGTGTGGGCGCGGGTTAGTGTTAGCGTACGGGTTAGGGATAGGGGAAGGGTGAGGGTAAGGCTTCGGGGAAGGGTTAGGGTTAGGGTTCGGGCAAGGGTTAGGGGACGGGGATGGTTTACGGTCCAGGTGAGGGTACGACAACGCTTTAGGGGGAGCGTGCGTGTGAGGGCGCGGGTTAGTGTTAGCGTACGGGTTAGGAATAGGGGACGGGTGAGGGTCAGGCTTCGGGGAAGGGTTAGGGTTAGGGTTCGGACTAGGGTTAGGGTTAGGGGACGGGGACGGTTTAGGGTCCAGATGAGGGTACGACAACACTTTAGGGTGAGCGTGAGTGTGAGCGTGTGGGTTAGTGTTAGCGTACTGGTTAGGATTAGGGGGAGGGTGAGCGTTAGGCTTCGGGGAAGGGTTAGGGTTAGGGTTCGGGCTAGGGTTAGGGTTAGGGGATGGGGACGGATTAGGGTTCAGTTGAGGGTACGACAACACTCTAGGGGGAGCGTTCGTGTGAGGGCGCGGGTTAGTTTTAGTGTACGGGTTAGGATGAGGGGACGGGTGAGGGTCAGGCTTCGAGGAAGGGTTACGGTTAGGGTTCGGGCTAGGGTTAGGGTTATGGGACGGGGACGGTTTAGGGTCCAGGTGAGGGTACGACAACGCTTTAGGGGGAGCGTGCGTGTGAGGACGCGGGTTAGTGTTAGCGTACGGGTTAGGATTAGGGGACGGGTGATTGTCAGGCCTCGGGGAAGTTTTAGGGTTAGGGTTCGGGCTAGGGTTAGGGTTAGGGGACGGGGATGGTTTAGGGTCCAGTTGAGGGTACGACAATGCTTTAGGGGGAGTGTGCGTGTGAGGGCGCGGGATAGTGTTAGCGTACGGGTTAGGATTAGGGGACGGGAGAGGGTCAGGCTTCGGGGAAGGGTTAGGGTTAGGGTTCGGGCTAGGGTTAGGGTTAGGGGACGGGGACGGTTTAGGGTCCAGGTGAGGGTATGACAACGCTTTAGGGGGAGCGTGCATGTGAGGGCGTGGGTTAGTGTTAGCGTTCGGGTTAGGATTAGGGGACGGGTGTGGGTCAGGCTTCGGGGAAGGGTTAGGTTTAGGGTTCGGGCTAGGGTTTGGGTTAGGGGACGGGGACGATTTAGGGTCAAGGTGAGTGTACGACAACGCTTTAGGGTGAGCATGCGTTTTAGGGCGCGGGTTAGTGTTAGCATACGGGTTAGGATTAGGAAACGCGTGAGGGTCAGGCTTCGGGGAAGTGTTAGGTTTAGGGTTCGGGCTAGGGTTAGGGTTAGGGGACGGGGACGGTTTAGGGTTCAGGTGAGGGTACGACAACGCTTTAGGGGGAGTGTGCATCTGAGGGCGCGGGTTAGTGTTAGCGTACGGGTTAGGATTAGGGGACGGGTGAGGATCAGGCTTCGGGGAAGGGTTAGGGTTAGGTATCGGGCTAGGGTTAGGGTTAGGGGACGGGGACGGTTTAGGGTCCAGTTCAGGGTATGACAACGCTTTAGGGGGAGCGGGCGTGTGAGGGCGTGGGTTAGTGTTTGCGAACGGGTTAGGATTACGTGACTGGTTAGGGTCAGGCTTCGAGGAAGGGTTAGGGTTAGGGTTCGGGCTATGGTTAGGGTTAGGGGACGGGGATGGTTTAGGGTCCAGGTGAGGGTACAACAACGCTTTAGGTTGAGCATGCGTCTGAGGGCGTGGGTTAGTGTTACCATACGGGTTAGGATTAGGGGACGGGTGAGCGTCAGGCTTCGGGGAAGGGTTAGGGTTAGGGTTCGGGCTAGGGTTAGGGTTAGGGGACGGGGATGGTTTAGGGTCCAGTTGAGGGTACGACAATGCTTTACGGAGAGCCTGCGTGTGAGGGCGCATGTTAGTGTTAGCCTACGGGTTAGGAATAGGGGATGGGAGAGGGTCAGGCTTCGGCGAGCGGTTAGGGTTAGGGTTCGGGGTAGGGTTAGGGTTAGGGGACGGGGACGGTTTAGGGTCCAGGTGAGGGTATGACAACGCTTTAGGGGGAGCGTGCGTGTGAGGGCGTGGGTTAATGTTATCGTACGGGTTAGGATTAGGGGACGGGTGAGGGTCAGGCTTCGGGGAAGGGTTAGGGTTAGGGTTCGGGCTAGGGTTAGGGTTAGGGGACGGGGACAGTTTAGGGTGCAGGTGAGGGTACGACAACGCTTTAGGTTCAGCATGCGTCTGAGGGCGTGGGTTAGTCTTACCGTACGGGTTTGGATTAGGGGACCGGTGAGGGTCAGGCTTCGGGGAAGGGTTAGGTTAGTGTTCGGGCTAGGGTTAGGGGAGGGGACAGTATAGGGTCCAGGTGAGGGTACGACAATGCTTTAGTGGGAGCGTGCGTGTGAGGGCGGGGGTTAGTGTTAGCGTACGGGTTAGGATTAGGGGACGGGTGAGGGTCAGTCCTTGGGGAAGGGTTAGGGTTAGGGTTCGGGCTAGGGTTAGGGATAGGGGACTGGGACTGTTTAGGGTCCAGGTCAGGGTACGACAAAGCTTTAGGGTGAGCGTGCGTGTGAGGGCGCGGGTAGTGTTTGAGCACGGGTTAGGATTAGGGGAAGGGTGATGGTCAGGCCTCGGGGAAGGGTTAGGTTTAGGTTCGGGCTAGGGTTAGGGTTATGGGACAGGGATGGTTTAGGGTCCAGTTGAGGGTACGACATCGCTTTAGGGGGAGCGTGCGTGTGAGGGCGTGGGTTAGTGTTAGTGTACGGGTTAGGATGAGGGGACGGGTGAGTTTCAGGCTTCGGGGAAGGGTTAGGGTTAGGGTTTGGGCTAGGGTTAGGGTTAGGGGACGGGGACGGTTTAGGGTCCAGGTGAGGGTACGACAAGTCTTTAGGGGGAATGTGCGTGTGCCGGCGCGGGTTAGTGTTAGCGTACGGGTTAGTATTAGGGGACGGGTGAGGGTCAGGGTTCGGAGAAGTGTTAGGGTTAGGGTTCGGGCTAGGGATAGGGTTAGGGGACGGGGACAGTTTAGGGTCTAGATGAGGGTACGACAACACTTTAGGGTGAGCGTCAGTGTGAGGGCGAGGGTTAGTGTTAGCGTACGGGTTAGGATTAGAGGACGGGTGAGGGTCAGGCTTCAGCGAAGTGTTAGTGTTAGTGTTCGGGCTAGGGTTAGGGTTAGAGGACGGGGACGGTTTAGGGTCCATGTGAGGGTACGACAACACTTTAGGGGGAGCGTGCGTGTGAGGGCGCGTGTTAGTGTTAGCGTACGGGTTAGGATTAGGGGACGGGTGAGGGTCAGGCTTCGGAGAAGAGTTACGGTTAGGGTTTGGGATAGGGTTAGGGTTAGGGGACTGGGACGGTTTAGGGTCCAAGTCAGGGTACGACAACGCTTTAGGGGGAGCGGGCGTGTGAGGGCGCGGGTTACTGTTTGCGTACGGGTTAGGATTAGGGGACGGCTGAGGTTCAGGCTTCAGGGAAGGGTTACGGTTAGGGTTCGGGATATGGTTAGGGTTAGGGGACTGGGACGGTTTAGGGTACATGTCAGGGTACGACAGCGCTTTAGGGGGAGCGCGCATGTGAGGGCACGTGTTAGTGTTTGCTTACGGGTTAGGATTAGGTAACGGGTGTGGGTCAGGCTTCGGGGAAGGGTTAGGGTTAGGGTTCGGGCTAGGGTTAGGGTTAGAGGACGGGGACGGTTTAGGGTCCAGGTGAGTGTACGACAACGCTTTAGGGGGAGCGTGCGTGTGAGGGCGCGGGTTAGTGTTAGCGTACGGGTTAGGATTAGGGGACCGGTGAGGGTCAGGCTTCGAGGAATGGTTAGCGTTAGGGTTAGGGGCTATGTTTAGAGTTAGGGGACGGGGACTGTTTAGGGTCCAGGTGAGGGTACGACAACACTTTAGGGGGAGCGTGCGTGTGAGGGCGTGGGTTAGTGTTAGCGTGAGTGTTAGGATTAGGGGACGTGTGAGGGTCAGACTTCGGGGAAGGGTTAGGGTTAGGGTTAAGGCTAGGGTTAGGGTTAGGGGACGGGGACGGTTTAGGTTCCAGGTGAGGGTAGGACAACACTTTAGGGGGAGCGTGCGTGTGAGGGCACGGGTTAGTGTTAACGTCCGGGTTAGGATTAGGGGACGGGTGAGGGTCAGGCTTAGGCGAAGGGTTAGTGTTAGGGTTCGGGCTACTGTTAGGGTTAGGGGACGGGGACGGTTTAGGGTCCAGGTGAGGGTACGACAACGCTTTAGGGGGCGCATGCATGTGAGGGCGCGGGTTTGTGTTAGCGTACGGGTTAGGATTAGGGGACGGGTGAGGTTCAGGCTTCGGGGAAGTGGTAGGGTTAGGGTTAGGGCTAGGGGTAGGGTTAGGGGACGGGGACGGTTTAGGGTTCAGGTGAGGGTACGACAACGCTTTAGGGGGACGTGCGTGTGAGGGCGTGGGTTAGTGTTAGCGTACGGGTTAGGATTAGGGGACGGGTGAGGGTTAGGCTTCGGGGAAGGGTTAGGGTTAGGTTCCGGCCTAGCGTTAGGGTTAGGGGACGGGGAAGGTTTAGGGTCCAGGTGAGGGTACGACAACGCTTTAGGGTGAGCGTGCGTGTGAGCGCGCGGGTTAGTGTTTGAGCACGGGTTAGGATTAGGAGACGGGTGATGGTCAGGCCTGGGGGAAAGGTTAGGGTTAGGTTCGGGCTAGGGTTAGGGTTATGGGACGGATATGGTTTAGGGTCCATTTGAGGGTACGACAACGCTTTAGGGGGAGCGTGCGTGTGAGGGCGTGGGTTAGTGTTAGCGTACGGATTAGGAATAGGGGACGGGTGAGGGTCAGGGTTCGGGGAAGTGTTAGGTTTAGGGTTCGGGCTAGGGTTAGGGGTAGGAGACAGGGATGGTTTAGGGTCCAGTTGAGGGTACAACAACGCTTTAGGGGGAGCGTGCGTGTGAGGTCGTGGGTTAGTGTTAGCGTATGGGTTAGGATTAGGGGACGGGTGAGTGTCAGGCTTCGGGGAAGGGTTAGGGTTAGGGTTCGGGCTAGGGTTAGGGTTAGGGGACGGGGACGGTTTAGGGTCCAGGTGAGGGTACGACAACGCTTTAGGGGGAGCGTGCCTGTGAGGGCGTGGGTCAATGTTAGCGTATGTGTTAGGATTAGGGGACGGGTGAGGGTCAGGCCTCGGGGAAGTGTTAGTGTTAGGGTTCGGGCTAGGGTTAGGGTTAGGGGACGGGGACGGTTTAGGGTCCAGATGAGGGTACGACAACACTTTAGGGTGAGCGTGAGTGTGAGGGCGCGGGTTAGTGTTAGGGTACGGGTTAGGATGAGGGGACGGGAGAGGGTCAGGCTTCGGGGAAGGGTTAGGGTTAGGGTTCGGGGTAGGGTTAGGGTTAGGGGACGGGGACGGTTTAGGGTCCAGGTGAGGGTATGACAACGCTTTAGGGGGAGCGTGCGTGTGAGGGCGTGGGTTAATGTTATCGTACGGGTTAGGATTAGGGGACGGGTGAGGGTCAGGCTTCGGGGAAGGGTTAGGGTTAGGGTTCGGGCTAGGGTTAGGGTTAGGGGACGGGGACATTTTAGGGTGCAGGTGAGGGTACGACAACGCTTTAGGTTCAGCATGCGTCTGAGGGCGTGGGTTAGTCTTACCGTACGGGTTTGGATTAGGGGACGGGTGAGGGTCAGGCTTCGGGGAAGGGTTAGGTTAGTGTTCGGGCTAGGGTTAGGGGAGGGGACAGTATAGGGTCCAGGTGAGGGTACGACAATGCTTTAGTGGGAGCGTGCGTGTGAGGGCGGGGGTTAGTGTTAGCGTACGGGTTAGGATTAGGGGACGGGTGAGGGTCAGTCCTTGGGGAAGGGTTAGGGTTAGGGTTCGGGCTAGGGTTAGGGATAGGGGACTGGGACTGTTTAGGGTCCAGGTCAGGGTACGACAAAGCTTTAGGGTGAGCGTGCGTGTGAGGGCGCGGGTAGTGTTTGAGCACGGGTTAGGATTAGGGGAAGGGTGATGGTCAGGCCTCGGAGAAGGGTTAGGTTTAGGTTCGGGCTAGGGTTAGGGTTATGGGACAGGGATGGTTTAGGGTCCAGTTGAGGGTACGACATCGCTTTAGGGGGAGCGTGCGTGTGAGGGCGTGGGTTAGTGTTAGTGTACGGGTTAGGATGAGGGGACGGGTGAGTTTCAGGCTTCGGGGAAGGGTTAGGGTTAGGGTTTGGGCTAGGGTTAGGGTTAGGGGACGGGGACGGTTTAGGGTCCAGGTGAGGGTACGACAAGTCTTTAGGGGGAATGTGCGTGTGCCGGCGCGGGTTAGTGTTAGCGTACGGGTTAGTATTAGGGGACGGGTGAGGGTCAGGGTTCGGAGAAGTGTTAGGGTTAGGGTTCGGGCTAGGGATAGGGTTAGGGGACGGGGACAGTTTAGGGTCTAGATGAGGGTACGACAACACTTTAGGGTGAGCGTCAGTGTGAGGGCGAGGGTTAGTGTTAGCGTACGGGTTAGGATTAGAGGACGGGTGAGGGTCAGGCTTCAGCGAAGTGTTAGTGTTAGTGTTCGGGCTAGGGTTAGGGTTAGAGGACGGGGACGGTTTAGGGTCCATGTGAGGGTACGACAACACTTTAGGGGGAGCGTGCGTGTGAGGGCGCGTGTTAGTGTTAGCGTACGGGTTAGGATTAGGGGACGGGTGAGGGTCAGGCTTCGGAGAAGAGTTACGGTTAGGGTTTGGGATAGGGTTAGGGTTAGGGGACTGGGACGGTTTAGGGTCCAAGTCAGGGTACGACAACGCTTTAGGGGGAGCGGGCGTGTGAGGGCGCGGGTTACTGTTTGCGTACGGGTTAGGATTAGGGGACGGGTGAGGTTCAGGCTTCAGGGAAGGGTTACGGTTAGGGTTCGGGATATGGTTAGGGTTAGGGGACTGGGACGGTTTAGGGTACATGTCAGGGTACGACAGCGCTTTAGGGGGAGCGCGCATGTGAGGGCACGTGTTAGTGTTTGCTTACGGGTTAGGATTAGGTAACGGGTGTGGGTCAGGCTTCGGGGAAGGGTTAGGGTTAGGGTTCGGGCTAGGGTTAGGGTTAGAGGACGGGGACGGTTTAGGGTCCAGGTGAGTGTACGACAACGCTTTAGGGGGAGCGTGCGTGTGAGGGCGCGGGTTAGTGTTAGCGTACGGGTTAGGATTAGGGGACCGGTGAGGGTCAGGCTTCGAGGAATGGTTAGCGTTAGGGTTAGGGGCTATGTTTAGAGTTAGGGGACGGGGACTGTTTAGGGTCCAGGTGAGGGTACGACAACGCTTTAGGGGGAGCGTGCGTGTGAGGGCGTGGGTTAGTGTTAGCGTGAGTGTTAGGATTAGGGGACGTGTGAGGGTCAGACTTCGGGGAAGGGTTAGGGTTAGGGTTAAGGCTAGGGTTAGGGTTAGGGGACGGGGACGGTTTAGGTTCCAGGTGAGGGTAGGACAACACTTTAGGGGGAGCGTGCGTGTGACTGCACGGGTTAGTGTTAACGTCCGGGTTAGGATTAGGGGACGGGTGAGGGTCAGGCTTAGGCGAAGGGTTAGTGTTAGGGTTCGGGCTACTGTTAGGGTTAGGGGACGGGGACGGTTTAGGGTCCAGGTGAGGGTACGACAACGCTTTAGGGGGCGCATGCATGTGAGGGCGCGGGTTAGTGTTAGCGTACGGGTTAGGATTAGGGGACGGGTGAGGTTCAGGCTTCGGGGAAGTGGTAGGGTTAGGGTTAGGGCTAGGGGTAGGGTTAGGGGACGGGGACGGTTTAGGGTTCAGGTGAGGGTACGACAACGCTTTAGGGGGACGTGCGTGTGAGGGCGTGGGTTAGTGTTAGCGTACGGGTTAGGATTAGGGGACGGGTGAGGGTTAGGCTTCGGGGAAGGGTTAGGGTTAGGTTCCGGCCTAGCGTTAGGGTTAGGGGACGGGGAAGGTTTAGGGTCCAGGTGAGGGTACGACAACGCTTTAGGGTGAGCGTGCGTGTGAGCGCGCGGGTTAGTGTTTGAGCACGGGTTAGGATTAGGAGACGGGTGATGGTCAGGCCTGGGGGAAAGGTTAGGGTTAGGTTCGGGCTAGGGTTAGGCTTATGGGACGGATATGGTTTAGGGTCCATTTGAGGGTACGACAACGCTTTAGGGGGAGCGTGCGTGTGAGGGCGTGGGTTAGTGTTAGCGTACGGATTAGGATTAGGGGACGGGTGAGGGTCAGGGTTCGGGGAAGTGTTAGGTTTAGGGTTCGGGCTAGGGTTAGGGGTAGGAGACAGGGATGGTTTAGGGTCCAGTTGAGGGTACAACAACGCTTTAGGGGGAGCGTGCGTGTGAGGTCGTGGGTTAGTGTTAGCGTATGGGTTAGGATTAGGGGACGGGTGAGTGTCAGGCTTCGGGGAAGGGTTAGGGTTAGGGTTCGGGCTAGGGTTAGGGTTAGGGGACGGGGACGGTTTAGGGTCCAGGTCAGGGTACGACAACGCTTTAGGGGGAGCGTGCCTGTGAGGGCGTGGGTCAATGTTAGCGTATGTGTTAGGATTAGGGGACGGGTGAGGGTCAGGCCTCGGGGAAGTGTTAGTGTTAGGGTTCGGGCTAGGGTTAGGGTTAGGGGACGGGGACGGTTTAGGGACCAGTTGAGGGTATGACAACACTTTATGGGGAGCGTGCGTGTGAGGGCGCATGTTAGTGTTAGCGTACGGGTTAGGATTAGGGGACGGGTGAGGGTCAGGCTTCGAGGAAGGGTTAGCGTTAGGGTTAGGGCTATGGTTAGAGTTAGGGGACGGGGACTGTTTAGGGTCCAGGTGAGGGTACGACAACGCTCTTGGGGGAGCGTGCGCATGAGGGCACGGGTTAGTGTTAGCGTACAGGTTAGGAGTAGGGGACGGGTGAGTGTCATGCATCGGGGAAGGGTTAGGGTTAGGGTTCGGGCTAGGGTTAGGGTTAGGGGATTGGGACGGTTTAGGGTCCAAGTGAGGGTACGACAACGCTTTAGGGGGAGCATGCGTGTGAGGGCGCGGGTAGTGTTAGCGTACGGGTTAGGATTAGGGGACGGCTGAGTGTCAGGCTTCGGGGAAAGGTTAGGGTTAGGGTTCGGGCTAGGGTTCGGGTTAGGGGACGGGAACGGTTTCGGGTCCAGTTGAGGGTACGACAACGATTTAGGGGGATCGTGCGTGTGAGGGGGTGGGTTAGTGTTAGCGTGAGTGTTAGGATTAGGGGACGTGTGAGGGTCAGACTTCGGGGAAGGGTTAGGGTTAGGGTTAAGGCTAGGGTTAGGGTTAGGGGACGGGGACGGTTTAGGTTCCAGGTGAGGGTAGGACAACACTTTAGGGGGAGCGTGCGTGTGAGGGCACGGGTTAGTGTTAACGTCCGGGTTAGGATTAGGGGACGGGTGAGGGTCAGGCTTACGCGAAGGGTTAGTGTTAGGGTTCGGGCTACTGTTAGGGTTAGGGGACGGGGACGGTTTAGGATCTAGATGAGGGTACGACAACACTTTAGGGGGAGCGTGCGTGTGAAGGCGCGGGTTAGTGGTAACGTACGGTTTAGGATTAGGGGACGGGTGATGGTCAGGCCTCGGGGAAGGGTTAGTGTTAGGTTTCAGGCTAGGGTTAGGGTTAGGGGACGGGGACGGTTTAGGGTCCAGTTGAGGGTACGACAACGCTTTAGGGGGAGCATGCGTGTGAGGGCGCGGGTTAGTGTTAGCGTACGGGTTAGGTTTAGGGGACGAGTGAGGGTCAGGCTTCGGGGGAAGGTTTAGGGTTAGGGTTCGGGCTAGGGTTAGGGTTAGGGGACGGGGACGGTTTAGGGTCCCGATGAGGGTACGACAACACTTTAGGGTGAGCGTGAGTGTGAGGGCGCGGATTAGTGTTAGGGTACGGGTGAGGATTAGGGGACGGGTGAGGGTTAGGCTTCGGGGAAGGGTTAGGGTTAGGGTTCGGGCTAGGGTTAGGGTTAGGGGACGGGGACGGATTAGGGTCCTGTTGAGGGTACGACAACACTTTAGGGGGAGCGTGAGTGTGAGGGCGCGGGTTAGTGTTAGGGTACGGGTTAGGATGAGGGGACGGGAGAGGGTCAGGCTTCGGGGAAGGGTTAGGGTTAGGGTTCGGGGTAGGGTTAGGGTTAGGGGACGGGGACGGTTTAGGGTCCAGGTGAGGGTATGACAACGCTTTAGGGGGAGCGTGCGTGTGAGGGCGTGGGTTAATGTTATCGTACGGGTTAGGATTAGGGGACGGGTGAGGGTCAGGCTTCGGGGAAGCGTTAGGGTTAGGGTTCGGGCTAGGGTTAGGGTTAGGGAATGAGGACGATTTAGGGTCAAGGTGAGAGTACGACAACGCTTTAGGGTGAGCATGCGTTTGAGGGCGCGGGTTAGCGTTAGCGTACGGGTTAGGATTAGGCAACGGGTGAGGGTCAGGCTTCGGGGAAGGGTTAGGTTTAGGGTTCGGGCTAGGGTTAGGGTTAGGGGACGGGGACGGTTTAGGGTCTAGATGAGGGTACGACAACACTTTAGTGTGAGCGTGAGTGTGAGGGAGAGGGTTAGTGTTAGCGTACGGGTTAGGATTAGGGGACGGGTGAGGGTCAGGCTTCGGGGAAGTGTTAGGTTTAGGGTTCGGGCTTGGGTTAGGGTTAGGGGACGGGGACGGTTTAGGGTCCAGCTGAGGGTACGACAACGCTTAAGGGGGAGTGTGTGTGTGAGGGCGCGGGTTAGTGTTAGCGTACGGGTTAGGATTAGGGGACGGGTGAGGGTCAGGCTTCGGGGAAGGGTTAGGGTTAGGGTTCGGGCTAGGGTTAGGGTTAGGGGACGGGGACAGTTTAGGGTGCAGGTGAGGGTACGACAACGCTTTAGGTTCAGCATGCGTCTGAGGGCGTGGGTTAGTCTTACCGTACGGGTTTGGATTAGGGGACGGGTGAGGGTCAGGCTTCGGGGAAGGGTTAGGTTAGTGTTCGGGCTAGGGTTAGGGGCGGGGACAGTATAGGGTCCAGGTGACGGTACGACAATGCTTTAGTGGGAGCGTGCGTGTGAGGGCGGGGGTTAGTGTTAGCGTACGGGTTAGGATTAGGGGACGGGTGAGGGTCAGGCTTCGGGGAAGGGTTAGGTTAGTGTTCGGGCTAGGGTTAGGGGCGGGGACAGTATAGGGTCCAGGTGACGGTACGACAATGCTTTAGTGGGAGCGTGCGTGTGAGGGCGCGTGTTAGTGTTAGCGTACGGATTAGGATTAGGGGACGGGTGAGGGTCAGGCTTCGGAGAAGAGTTACGGTTAGGGTTTGGGATAGGGTTAGGGTTAGGGGACTGGGACGGTTTAGGGTCCAAGTCAGGGTACGACAACGCTTTAGGGGGAGCGGGCGTGTGAGGGCGCGGGTTACTGTTTGCGTACGGGTTAGGATTAGGGGACGGGTGAGGTTCAGGCTTCAGGGAAGGGTTACGGTTAGGGTTCGGGATATGGTTAGGGTTAGGGGACTGGGACGGTTTAGGGTACATGTCAGGGTACGACAGCGCTTTAGGGGGAGCGCGCGTGTGAGGGCACGGGTTAGTGTTTGCTTACGGGTTAGGATTAGGTAACGGGTGTGGGTCAGGCTTCGGGGAAGGGTTAGGGTTAGGGTTCGGGCTAGGGTTAGGGTTAGGGGACGGGGACGGTTTAGGGTCCAGGTGAGTGTACGACAACGCTTTAGGGGGAGCGTGCGTGTGAGGGCGCGGGTTAGTGTTAGCATACGGGTTAGGATTAGGGGACCGGTGAGGGTCAGGCTTCGAGGAAGGGTTAGCGTTAGGGTTAGGGCTATGGTTAGAGTTAGGGGACGGGGACTGTTTAGGGTCCAGGTGAGGGTACGACAACGCTTTAGGGGGAGCGTGCGTGTGAGGGCGTGGGTTAGTGTTAGCGTGAGTGTTAGGATTAGGGGACGTGTGAGGGTCAGACTTCGGGGAAGGGTTAGGGTTAGGGTTAAGGCTAGGGTTAGGGTTCGGGGACGGGGACGGTTTAGGTTCCAGGTGAGGGTAGGACAACACTTTAGGGGGAGCGTGCGTGTGAGGGCATGGGTTAGTGTTAACGTCCGGGTTAGGATTAGGGGACGGGTGAGGGTCAGGCTTAGGCGAAGGGTTAGTGTTAGGGTTCGGGCTACTGTTAGGGTTAGGGGACGGGGACGGTTTAGGATCTAGATGAGGGTACGACAACACTTTAGGGGGAGCGTGCGTGTGAAGGCGCGGGTTAGTGGTAACGTACGGTTTAGGATTAGGGGACGGGTGATGGTCAGGCCTCGGGGAAGGGTTAGTATTAGGGTTCAGGCTAGGGTTAGGGTTAGGGGACGGGGACGGTTTAGGGTCCAGTTGAGGGTACGACAACGCTTTAGGGGGAGCATGCGTGTGAGGGCGCGGGTTAGTGTTAGCGTACGGGTTAGGTTTAGGGGACGAGTGAGGGTCAGGCTTCGGGGAAGGTTTAGGGTTAGGGTTCGGGCTAGGGTTAGGGTTAGGGGACGGGGACGGTTTAGGGTCCAGGTGAGGGTACGACAACGCTTTAGGGGGCGCATGCATGTGAGGGCGCGGGTTAGTGTTAGGGTACAGGTTAGGATTAGGGGACGGGTGAGGTTCAGGCTTCGGGGAAGTGGTAGGGTTAGGGTTAGGGCTAGGGGTAGGGTGAGGGGACGGGGACGGTTTAGGGTTCAGGTGAGGGTACGACAACGCTTTAGGGGGAGCGTGCGTGTGAGGGCGTGGGTTAGTGTTAGCGTACGGGTTAGGATTAGGGGACGGGTGAGGGTTAGGCTTCGGGGAAGGGTTAGGGTTAGGTTCCGGCCTAGCGTTAGGGTTAGGGGACGGGGAAGGTTTAGGGTCCAGGTGAGGGTACGACAACGCTTTAGGGTGAGCGTGCGTGTGAGCGCGCGGGTTAGTGTTTGAGCACGGGTTAGGATTAGGGGACGGGTGATGGTCTGGCCTCGGGGAAAGGTTAGGGTTAGGTTCGGGCTAGGGTTAGGGTTATGGGACGGGGATGGTTTAGGGTCCATTTGAGGGTACGACAACGCTTTAGGGGGAGCGTGCGTGTGAGGGCGTGGGTTAGTGTTAGCGTACGGATTAGTATTAGGGGACGGGTGAGGGTCAGGGTTCGGGGAAGTGTTAGGTTTAGGGTTCGGGCTAGGGTTAGGGGTAGGGGACAGGGATGGTTTAGGGTCCAGTTGAGGGTACAACAACGCTTTAGGGGGAGCGTGCGTGTGAGGGCGTGGGTTAGTGTTAGCGTATGGGTTAGGATTAGGGGACGGGTGAGTGTCAGGCTTCGGGGAAGGGTTAGGGTTAGGGTTCGGGCTAGGGTTAGGGTTAGGGGACGGGGACGGTTTAGGGTCCAGGTGAGGGTACGACAACGCTTTAGGGGGAGCGTGCGTGTGAGGGCGTGGGTTAGTGTTAGCGTGAGTGTTAGGATTAGGGGACGTGTGAGGGTCAGACTTCGGGGAAGGGTTAGGGTTAGGGTTAAGGCTAGGGTTAGGGTTAGGGGACGGGGACGGTTTAGGTTCCAGGTGAGGGTAGGACAACACTTTAGGGGGAGCGTGCGTGTGAGGGCACGGGTTAGTGTTAACGTCCGGGTTAGGATTAGGGGACGGGTGAGGGTCAGGCTTAGGCGAAGGGTTAGTGTTAGGGTTCGGGCTACTGTTAGGGTTAGGGTACGGGGACGGTTTAGGATCTAGATGAGGGTACGACAACACTTTAGGGGGAGCGTGCGTGTGAAGGCGCGGGTAGTGGTAACGTACGGTGTAGGATTAGGGGACGGGTGATGGTCAGGCCTCGGGGAAGGGTTAGTGTTAGGTTTCAGGCTAGGGTTAGGGTTAGGGGACGGGAACGGTTTAGGGTCCAGTTGAGGGTACGACAACGCTTTAGGGGGAGCATGCGTGTGAGGGCGCGGGTTAGTGTTAGCGTACGGGTTAGGTTTAGGGGACGAGTGAGGGTCAGGCTTCGGGGAAGGTTTAGGGTTAGGGTTCGGGCTAGGGTTAGGGTTAGGGGATGGGGACGGTTTAGGGTCCAGGTGAGGGTACGACAACGCTTTGGGGGCGCATGCATGTGAGGGCGCGGGTTAGTCTTAGGGTACGGGTTAGGATTAGGGGACGGGTGAGGTTCAGGCTTCGGGGAAGTGCTAGGGTTAGGGTTAGGGCTAGGGGTAGTGTTAGGGGACGGGGACGGTTTAGGGTTCAGGTGAGGGTACGACAACGCTTTAGGGCGAGCGTGCGTGTGAGGGCGTGGGTTAGTGTTAGCGTACGGGTTAGGATTAGGGGACGGGTGAGGGTCAGTCCTTGGGGAAGGGTTAGGGTTAGGGTTCGGGCTAGGGTTAGGGATAGGGGACTGGGACTGTTTAGGGTCCAGGTCAGGGTACGACAAAGCTTTAGGGTGAGCGTGCGTGTGAGGGCGCGGGTAGTGTTTGAGCACGGGTTAGGATTAGGGGAAGGGTGATGGTCAGGCCTCGGGGAAGGGTTAGGTTTAGGTTCGGGCTAGGGTTAGGGTTATGGGACAGGGATGGTTTAGGGTCCAGTTGAGGGTACGACATCGCTTTAGGGGGAGCGTGCGTGTGAGGGCGTGGGTTAGTGTTAGTGTACGGGTTAGGATGAGGGGACGGGTGAGTTTCAGGCTTCGGGGAAGGGTTAGGGTTAGGGTTTGGGCTAGGGTTAGGGTTAGGGGACGGGGACGGTTTAGGGTCCAGGTGAGGGTACGACAAGTCTTTAGGGGGAATGTGCGTGTGCCGGCGCGGGTTAGTGTTAGCGTACGGGTTAGTATTAGGGGACGGGTGAGGGTCAGGGTTCGGAGAAGTGTTAGGGTTAGGGTTCGGGCTAGGGATAGGGTTAGGGGACGGGGACAGTTTAGGGTCTAGATGAGGGTACGACAACACTTTAGGGTGAGCGTCAGTGTGAGGGCGAGGGTTAGTGTTAGCGTACGGGTTAGGATTAGAGGACGGGTGAGGGTCAGGCTTCAGCGAAGTGTTAGTGTTAGTGTTCGGGCTAGGGTTAGGGTTAGAGGACGGGGACGGTTTAGGGTCCATGTGAGGGTACGACAACACTTTAGGGGGAGCGTGCGTGTGAGGGCGCGTGTTAGTGTTAGCGTACGGGTTAGGATTAGGGGACGGGTGAGGGTCAGGCTTCGGAGAAGAGTTACGGTTAGGGTTTGGGATAGGGTTACGGTTAGGGGACTGGGACGGTTTAGGGTCCAAGTCAGGGTACGACAACGCTTTAGGGGGAGCGGGCGTGTGAGGGCGCGGGTTACTGTTTGCGTACGGGTTAGGATTAGGGGACGGGTGAGGTTCAGGCTTCAGGGAAGGGTTACGGTTAGGGTTCGGGATATGGTTAGGGTTAGGGGACTGGGACGGTTTAGGGTACATGTCAGGGTACGACAGCGCTTTAGGGGGAGCGCGCGTGTGAGGGCACGGGTTAGTGTTTGCTTACGGGTTAGGATTAGGTAACGGGTGTGGGTCAGGCTTCGGGGAAGGGTTAGGGTTAGGGTTCGGGCTAGGGTTAGGGTTAGAGGACGGGGACGGTTTAGGGTCCAGGTGAGTGTACGACAACGCTTTAGGGGGAGCGTGCGTGTGAGGGCGCGGGTTAGTGTTAGCGTACGGGTTAGGATTAGGGGACCGCTGAGGGTCAGACTTCGAGGAAGGGTTAGCGTTAGGGTTAGGGGCTATGGTTAGAGTTAGGGGACGGGGACTGTTTAGGGTCCAGGTGAGGGTACGACAACGCTTTAGGGGGAGCGTGCGTGTGAGGGCGTGGGTTAGTGTTAGCGTGAGTGTTAGGATTAGGGGACGTGTGAGGGTCAGACTTCGGGGAAGGGTTAGGGTTAGGGTTAAGGCTAGGGTTAGGGTTAGGGGACGGGGACGGTTTAGGTTCCAGGTGAGGGTAGGACAACACTTTAGGGGGAGCGTGCGTGTGAGGGCACGGGTTAGTGTTAACGTCCGGGTTAGGATTAGGGGACGGGTGAGGGTCAGGCTTAGGCGAAGGGTTAGTGTTAGGGTTCCGGCTACTGTTAGGGTTAGGGGACGGGGACGGTTTAGGGTCCAGGTGAGGGTACGACAACGCTTTAGGGGGCGCATGCATGTGAGGGCGCGGGTTAGTGTTAGGGTACGGGTTAGGATTAGGGGACGGGTGAGGTTCAGGCTTCGGGGAAGTGGTAGGGTTAGGGTTAGGGCTAGGGGTAGGGTTAGGGGACGGGGACGGTTTAGGGTTCAGGTGAGGGTACGACAACGATTTAGGGGGACGTGCGTGTGAGGGCGTGGGTTAGTGTTAGCGTACGGGTTAGGATTAGGGGACGGGTGAGGGTTAGGCTTCGGGGAAGGGTTAGGGTTAGGTTCCGGCCTAGCGTTAGGGTTAGGGGACGGGGAAGGTTTAGGGTCCAGGTGAGGGTACGACAACGCTTTAGGGTGAGCGTGCGTGTGAGCGCGCGGGTTAGTGTTTGAGCACGGGTTAGGATTAGGAGACGGGTGATGGTCAGGCCTGGGGGAAAGGTTAGGGTTAGGTTCGGGCTAGGGTTAGGCTTATGGGACGGATATGGTTTAGGGTCCATTTGAGGGTACGACAACGCTTTAGGGGGAGCGTGCGTGTGAGGGCGTGGGTTAGTGTTAGCGTACGGATTAGGATTAGGGGACGGGTGAGGGTCAGGGTTCGGGGAAGTGTTAGGTTTAGGGTTCGGGCTAGGGTTAGGGGTAGGGGACAGGGATGGTTTAGGGTCCAGTTGAGGGTACAACGCTTTAGGGGGAGCGTGCGTGTGAGGGCGTGGATTAGTGTTAGCGTATGGGTTAGGATTAGGGGACGGGTGAGTGTCAGGCTTCGGGGAAGGGTTAGGGTTAGGGTTCGGGCTAGGGTTAGGGTTAGGGGACGGGGACGGTTTAGGGTCCAGGTGAGGGTACGACAACGCTTTAGGGGGAGCGTGCCTGTGAGTGCGTGGGTCAATGTTAGCGTATGTGTTAGGATTAGGGGACGGGTGAGGGTCAGGCCTCGGGGAAGTGTTAGTGTTAGGGTTCGGGCTAGGGTTAGGGTTAGGGGACGGGGACGGTTTAGGGACCAGTTGAGGGTACGACAACACTTTATGGGGAGCGTGCGTGTGAGGGCGCATGTTAGTGTTAGCGTACGGGTTAGGATTAGGGGACGGGTGAGGGTCAGGCTTCGAGGAAGGGTTAGCGTTAGGGTTAGGGCTATGGTTAGAGTTAGGGGACGGGGACTGTTTAGGGTCCAGGTGAGGGTACGACAACGCTCTTGGGGGAGCGTGCGCATGAGGGCACGGGTTAGTGTTAGCGTACAGGTTAGGATTAGGGGACGGGTGAGTGTCATGCATCGGGGAAGGGTTAGGGTTAGGGTTCAGGCTAGGGTTAGGGTTAGGGGATTGGGACGGTTTAGGGTCCAAGTGAGGGTACGACAACGCTTTAGGGGGAGCATGCGTGTGAGGGCGCGGGTAGTGTTAGCGTACGGGTTAGGATTAGGGGACGGCTGAGTGTCAGGCTTCGGGGAAAGGTTAGGGTTAGGGTTCGGGCTAGGGTTCGGGTTAGGGGACGGGAACGGTTTCGGGTCCAGGTGAGGGTACGACAACGCTTTAGGGGGAGCGTGCGTGTGAGGGCGTGGGTTAGTGTTAGCGTGAGTGTTAGGATTAGGGGACGTGTGAGGGTCAGACTTCGGGGAAGGGTTAGGGTTAGGGTTAAGGCTAGGGTTAGGGTTAGGGGACGGGGACGGTTTAGGTTCCAGGTGAGGGTAGGACAACACTTTAGGGGGAGCGTGCGTGTGAGGGCACGGGTTAGTGTTAACGTCCGGGTTAGGATTAGGGGACGGGTGAGGGTCAGGCTTACGCGAAGGGTTAGTGTTAGGGTTCGGGCTACTGTTAGGGTTAGGGGACAGGGACGGTTTAGGATCTAGATGAGGGTACGACAACACTTTAGGGGGAGCGTGCGTGTGAAGGCGCGGGTTAGTGGTAACGTACGGTTTAGGATTAGGGGACGGGTGATGGTCAGGCCTCGGGGAAGGGTTAGTGTTAGGGTTCAGGCTAGGGTTAGGGTTAGGGGACGGGGACGGTTTAGGGTCCAGTTGAGGGTACGACAACGCTTTAGGGGGAGCATGCGTGTGAGGGCGCGGGTTAGTGTTAGCGTACGGGTTAGGTTTAGGGGACGAGTGAGGGTCAGGCTTCGGGGGAAGGTTTAGGGTTAGGGTTCGGGCTAGGGTTAGGGTTAGGGGACGGGGACGGTTTAGGGTCCAGATGAGGGTACGACAACACTTTAGGGTGAGCGTGAGTGTGAGGGCGCGGGTTAGTGTTAGGGTACGGGTGAGGATTAGGGGACGGGTGAGGGTTAGGCTTCGGGGAAGGGTTAGGGTTAGGGTTCGGGCTAGGGTTAGGGTTAGGGGACGGGGACGAATTAGGGTCCTGTTGAGGGTACGACAACACTTTAGGGGGAGCGTGAGTGTGAGGGCGCGGGTTAGTGTTAGGGTACGGGTTAGGATGAGGGGACGGGAGAGGGTCAGGCTTCGGGGAAGGGTTAGGGTTAGGGTTCGGGGTAGGGTTAGGGTTAGGGGACGGGGACGGTTTAGGGTCCAGGTGAGGGTATGACAACGCTTTAGGGGGAGCGTGCGTGTGAGGGCGTGGGTTAATGTTATCGTACGGGTTAGGATTAGGGGACGGGTGAGGGTCAGGCTTCGGGGAAGGGTTAGGGTTAGGGTTCGGGCTAGGGTTAGGGTTAGGGAACGAGGACGATTTAGGGTCAAGGTGAGAGTACGACAACGCTTTAGGGTGAGCATGCGTTTGAGGGCGCGGGTTAGCGTTAGCGTACGGGTTAGGATTAGGCAACGGGTGAGGGTCAGGCTTCGGGGAAGGGTTAGGTTTAGGGTTCGGGCTAGGGTTAGGGTTAGGGGACGGGGACGGTTTAGGGTCTAGATGAGGGTACGACAACAATTTAGTGTGAGCGTGAGTGTGAGGGAGAGGGTTAGTGTTAGCGTACGGGTTAGGATTAGGGGACGGGTGAGGGTCAGGCTTCGGGGAAGTGTTAGGTTTAGGGTTCGGGCTTGGGTTAGGGTTAGGGGACGGGGACGGTTTAGGGTCCAGCTGAGGGTACGACAACGCTTAAGGGGGAGTGTGTGTGTGAGGGCGCGGGTTAGTGTTAGCGTACGGGTTAGGATTAGGGGACGGGTGAGGGTCAGGCTTCGGGGAAGGGTTAGGGTTAGGGTTCGGGCTAGGGTTAGGGTTAGGGGACGGGGACAGTTTAGGGTGCAGGTGAGGGTACGACAACGCTTTAGGTTCAGCATGCGTCTGAGGGCGTGGGTTAGTCTTACCGTACGGGTTTGGAATAGGGGACGGGTGAGGGTCAGGCTTCGGGGAAGGGTTAGGTTAGTGTTCGGGCTAGGGTTAGGGGAGGGGACAGTATAGGGTCCAGGTGAGGGTACGACAATGCTTTAGTGGGAGCGTGCGTGTGAGGGCGGGGGTTAGTGTTAGCGTACGGGTTAGGATTAGGGGACGGGTGAGGGTCAGTCCTTGGGGAAGTGTTAGGGTTAGGGTTCGGGCTAGGGTTAGGGATAGGGGACTGGGACTGTTTAGGGTCCAGGTCAGGGTACGACAAAGCTTTAGGGTGAGCGTGCGTGTGAGGGCGCGGGTAGTGTTTGAGCACGGGTTAGGATTAGGGGAAGGGTGATGGTCAGGCCTCGGGGAAGGGTTAGGTTTAGGTTCGGGCTAGGGTTAGGGTTATGGTACAGGGATGGTTTAGGGTCCAGTTGAGGGTACGACATCGCTTTAGGGGGAGCGTGCGTGTGAGGGCGTGGGTTAGTGTTAGTGTACGGGTTAGGATGAGGGGACGGGTGAGTTTCAGGCTTCGGGGAAGGGTTAGGGTTAGGGTTTGGGCTAGGGTTAGGGTTAGGGGACGGGGACGGTTTAGGGTCCAGGTGAGGGTACGACAAGTCTTTAGGGGGAATGTGCGTGTGCCGGCGCGGGTTAGTGTTAGCGTACGGGTTAGTATTAGGGGACGGGTGAGGGTCAGGGTTCGGAGAAGTGTTAGGGTTAGGGTTCGGGCTAGGGATAGGGTTAGGGGACGGGGACAGTTTAGGGTCTAGATGAGGGTACGACAACACTTTAGGGTGAGCGTCAGTGTGAGGGCGAGGGTTAGTGTTAGCGTACGGGTTAGGATTAGAGGACGGGTGAGGGTCAGGCTTCAGCGAAGTGTTAGTGTTAGTGTTCGGGCTAGGGTTAGGGTTAGAGGACGGGGACGGTTTAGGGTCCATGTGAGGGTACGACAACACTTTAGGGGGAGCGTGCGTGTGAGGGCGCGTGTTAGTGTTAGCGTACGGGTTAGGATTAGGGGACGGGTGAGGGTCAGGCTTCGGAGAAGAGTTACGGTTAGGGTTTGGGATAGGGTTAGGGTTAGGGGACTGGGACGGTTTAGGGTCCAAGTCAGGGTACGACAACGCTTTAGGGGGAGCGGGCGTGTGAGGGCGCGGGTTACTGTTTGCGTACGGGTTAGGATTAGGGGACGGGTGAGGTTCAGGCTTCAGGGAAGGGTTACGGTTAGGGTTCGGGATATGGTTAGGGTTAGGGGACTGGGACGGTTTAGGGTACATGTCAGGGTACGACAGCGCTTTAGGGGGAGCGCGCGTGTGAGGGCACGGGTTAGTGTTTGCTTACGGGTTAGGATTAGGTAACGGGTGTGGGTCAGGCTTCGGGGAAGGGTTAGGGTTAGGGTTCGGGCTAGGGTTAGGGGTAGGGGACAGGGATGGTTTAGGGTCCAGTTGAGGGTACAACAACGCTTTAGGGGGAGCGTGCCTGTGAGGGCGTGGGTCAATGTTAGCGTATGTGTTAGGATTAGGGGACGGGTGAGGGTCAGGCCTCGGGGAAGTGTTAGTGTTAGGGTTCGGGCTAGGGTTAGGGTTAGGGGACGGGGACGGTTTAGGGACCAGTTGAGGGTACGACAACACTTTATGGGGAGCGTGCGTGTGAGGGCGCATGTTAGTGTTAGCGTACGGGTTAGGATTAGGGGACGGGTGAGGGTCAGGCTTCGAGGAAGTGTTAGCGTTAGGGTTAGGGCTATGGTTAGAGTTAGGGGACGGGGACTGTTTAGGGTCCAGGTGAGGGTACGACAACGCTCTTGGGGGAGCGTGCGCATGAGGGCACGGGTTAGTGTTAGCGTACGGGTTAGGATTAGGGGACGGGTGAGTGTCATGCATCGGGGAAGGGTTAGGGTTAGGGTTCGGGCTAGGGTTAGGGTTAGGGGATTGGGACGGTTTAGGGTCCAAGTGAGGGTACGACAACGCTTTAGGGGGAGCATGCGTGTGAGGGCGCGGGTAGTGTTAGCGTACGGGTTAGGATTAGGGGACGGCTGAGTGTCAGGCTTCGGGGAAAGGTTAGGGTTAGGGTTCGGGCTAGGGTTCGGGTTAGGGGATGGGAACGGTTTCGGGTCCAGGTGAGGGTACGACAACGCTTTAGGGGGAGCGTGCGTGTGAGGGCGTGGGTTAGTGTTAGCGTGAGTGTTAGGATTACGGGACGTGTGAGGGTCAGACTTCGGGGAAGGGTTAGGGTTAGGGTTAAGGCTAGGGTTAGGGTTAGGGGACGGGGACGGTTTAGGTTCCAGGTGAGGGTAGGACAACACTTTAGGGGGAGCGTGCGTGTGAGGGCACGGGTTAGTGTTAATGTCCGGGTTAGGATTAGGGGACGGGTGAGGGTCAGGCTTAGGCGAAGGGTTAGTGTTAGGGTTCGGGATACTGTTAGGGTTAGGGGACGGGGACGGTTTAGGATCTAGATGAGGGTACGACAACACTTTAGGGGGAGCGTGCGTGTGAAGGTGCGGGTTAGTGGTAACGTACGGTTTAGGATTAGGGGACGGGTGATGGTCAGGCCTCGGGGAAGGGTTAGTGTTAGGGTTCAGGCTAGGGTTAGGGTTAGGGGACGGGGACGGTTTAGGGTCCAGTTGAGGGTACGACAACGCTTTAGGGGGAGCATGCGTGTGAGGGCGCGGGTTAGTGTTAGCGTACGGGTTAGGTTTAGGGGACGAGTGAGGGTCAGGCTTCGGGGAAAGGTTTAGGGTTAGGGTTCGGGCTAGGGTTAGGATTAGGGGACGGGGACGGGGACGGTTTAGGGTCCAGGTGAGGGTACGACAACGCTTTAGGGGGCGCATGCATGTGAGGGCGCGGGTTAGTGTTAGGGTACGGGTTAGGTTTAGGGGACGGGTGAGGTTCAGGCTTCGGGGAAGTGGTAGGGTTAGGGTTAGGGCTAGGGGTAGGGTTAGGGGACGGGGACGGTTTAGGGTTCAGGTGAGGGTACGACAACGCTTTAGGGGGACGTGCGTGTGAGGGCGTGGGTTAGTGTTAGCGTACAGGTTAGGATTAGGGGACGTTTGAGGGTTAGGCTTCGGGGAAGGGTTAGGGTTAGGTTCCGGCCTAGCATTAGGGTTAGGGGACGGGGAAGGTTTAGGGTCCAGGTGAGGGTACGACAACGCTTTAGGGTGAGCGTGCGTGTGAGCGCGCGGGTTAGTGTTTGAGCACGGGTTAGGATTAGGAGACGGGTGATGGTCAGGCCTGGGGGAAAGGTTAGGGTTAGGTTCGGGCTAGGGTTAGGGTTATGGGACGGATATGGTTTAGGGTCCATTTGAGGGTACGACAACGCTTTAGGGGGAGCGTGCGTGTGAGGGCGTGGGTTAGTGTTAGCGTATGGATTAGGATTAGGGGACGGGTGAGGGTCAGGGTTCGGGGAAGTGTTAGATTTAGGGTTCAGGCTAGGGTTAGGGGTAGGGGACGGGGACGGTTTAGGGTTCAGGTGAGGGTACGACAACGCTTTAGGGCGAGCGTGCGTGTGAGGGCGTGGGTTAGTGTTAGCGTACGGGTTAGGATTAGGGGACGGGTGAGGGTCAGTCCTTGGGGAAGGGTTAGGGTTAGGGTTCGGGCTAGGGTTAGGGATAGGGGACTGGGACTGTTTAGGGTCCAGGTCAGGGTACGACAAAGCTTTAGGGTGAGCGTGCGTGTGAGGGCGCTGGTAGTGTTTGAGCACGGGTTAGGATTAGGGGAAGGGTGATGGTCAGGCCTCGGGGAAGGGTTAGGTTTAGGTTCGGGCTAGGGTTAGGGTTATGGGACAGGGATGGTTTAGGGTCCAGTTGAGGGTACGACATCGCTTTAGGGGGAGCGTGCGTGTGAGGGCGTGGGTTAGTGTTAGTGTACGGGTTAGGATGAGGGGACGGGTGAGTTTCAGGCTTCGGGGAAGGGTTAGGGTTAGGGTTTGGGCTAGGGTTAGGGTTAGGGGACGGGGACGGTTTAGGGTCCAGGTGAGGGTACGACAAGTCTTTAGGGGGAATGTGCGTGTGCCGGCGCGGGTTAGTGTTAGCGTACGGGTTAGTATTAGGGGACGGGTGAGGGTCAGGGTTCGGAGAAGTGTTAGGGTTAGGGTTCGGGCTAGGGATAGGGTTAGGGGACGGGGACAGTTTAGGGTCTAGATGAGGGTACGACAACACTTTAGGGTGAGCGTCAGTGTGAGGGCGAGGGTTAGTGTTAGCGTACGGGTTAGGATTAGAGGACGGGTGAGGGTCAGGCTTCAGCGAAGTGTTAGTGTTAGTGTTCGGGCTAGGGTTAGGGTTAGAGGACGGGGACGGTTTAGGGTCCATGTGAGGGTACGACAACACTTTAAGGGGAGCGTGCGTGTGAGGGCGCGTGTTAGTGTTAGCGTACGGGTTAGAATTAGGGGACGGGTGAGGGTCAGGCCTCGGGGAAGTGTTAGCATTAGGGTTCGGGCTAGGGTTAGGGTTAAGGGACGGGGACGGTTCAGGGTCCAGGTGAGGGTACAATAAGTCTTTAGGGGGAGTGTGCGTGTGAGGGCGCGGGTTAGTGTAAGCGTACGGGTTAGGATTAGGGGACGGGTGAGGGTAAGGCTTCGGCTAAGGGTTAGGGTTAGGGTTCGGGCTAGGGTTAGAGTTAGGGGACGGGGACGGTTTAGGGTCCAGGTGAGGGTACGACAACGCTTTACGGGGAGCGTGCGTGTGAGGGCGCGGGTTAGTGTTAGCGTACGGGTTAGGATTAGGGGACAGGTGAGGGTCAGGCTTCGGGGAAGGGTTAGTGTTAGGGTTCGGGCTAGGGTTAGGGTTAGGGGACGGGGACGGTTTAGGGACCAGTTGAGGGTACGACAACACTTTAGGGTGAGCGTGAGTGTGAGGGCGCGGGTTAGTGTAACCGTATGGGTTAGGATTAGGGGACGGGTGAGGGTCAGGCTTCGGGGAAGGGTTAGGGTTAGGGTTCGGGCTAGGGTTAGGGTTTGGGGACGGGGACGGATTAGGGTCCAGGTGAGGGTACGACAACACTTTATGGGGAGCGTGCGAGTGAGGGCGCGGGTTAGTGTTAGCGTACCGGTTAGGATTAGGGGACGGGTGATGGTCAGCCCTCGGGGAAGTGTTAGGGTTAGGGTTCGGGCTACGGTTAGGGTCAGGGGACGGGGATGGTTTAGGGTCCAGTTGAGGGTACGACAATGCTTTACGGGGAGTCTGCGTGTGAGGGCGCATGTTAGTGTTAGCGTACGGGTTAGGATTAGGGGATGGGAGAGCGTCAGGTTTCGGCGAACGGTTAGGGTTAGGGTTCGGGCTAGGGTTAGGGTTAGGGGACTGGTACGTTTAGGGTCCAGGTCAGGGTACGAGAAGTCTTTAGGGGGAGTGTGCGTGTGCAGGCGCGGGTTAGTGTTAGCGTACGGGTTAGGAGTAGGGGACGGGTGAGGGTAAGGCTTCGGGAAAGGTTTAAGGTTAGGGTTCGGGCTAGGGTTAGGGTTAGGGGACGGGGACGGTTTAGGGTCCAGGTGAGGGTACGACAACGCTTTAGGGGGAGCGTGCGTGTGACGGCGCGGTTTAGTGTTAGCGTACGGGTTAGGAATAGGGGACGGGTGAGGGTCAGGCTTCGGGGAAGGGTTAGGGTTAGGGTCCGGGCTAGGGTTAGGGTTAGGGGACGGGGACGGTTTAGGGTCCAGATGAGGGTACGACAACACTTTAGGGGGAGCGTGCGTGTGAGGGCGCGGGTTAGTGTTAGTGTACGGGTTAGGATGAGGGGATGGGTGAGGGTCAGGCGTCGGGGAAGGGTTAGGGTTAGGGTTCGGGCTAGGGTTAGGGTTATGGGACGGGGACGGTTTAGGGTCCAGGTGAGGGTACGTCAACGCTTAAGGGCGAGCGTGCGTGTGAGGGTGCAGGTTAGTGTTAGCGTACGGTTTAGGATTAGGGCACGGGTCAGGGTCAGGCTTCGGGGAAGGGTTAGGGTTAGGGTTCGGTCTAGGGTTAGGGTTTGGGGACGGGGACAGTTTAGGGTCCAGGTGAGGGTACGACAAGTCTTTAGGGGGAGTATGCGTGTGCGGGCGCGGGTAAGTGTAAGCGTACGGGTTAGGATTAGGGGACGGGTGAGGGTAAGGCTTCGGGGAAGGGTTAGGGTTAGGGTTCGGGCTAGGGTTAGTGTTAGGGGACGGGGACGGTTTAGGGTCCAGGTGAGGGTACGACAACGCTTTAGGGGGAGCGTGCGTGTGAGGGCGCGGGTTAGTGTTAGCGTAAGGGTTAGGATTGGGGACGGGTGAGGGTCAGGCTTCAGGAAATGGTTAGGGTTAGGGTTTGGGCTAGGGTTAGGGTTAGGTGACGGGGACGGTTTAGGGTCCAGTTGAGGGTACGACAACGCTTTAGGGGGAGCATGCGTGTGAGGGCGCGGGTTAGTGTTAGCGTACGGGTTAGGTTTAGGGGACGAGTGAGGGTCAGGCTTCGGGGAAAGGTTTAGGGTTAGGGTTCGGGCTAGGGTTAGGATTAGGGGACGGGGACGGGGACGGTTTAGGGTCCAGGTGAGGGTACGACAACGCTTTAGGGGGCGCATGCATGTGAGGGCGCGGGTTAGTGTTAGGGTACGGGTTAGGTTTAGGGGACGGGTGAGGTTCAGGCTTCGGGGAAGTGGTAGGGTTAGGGTTAGGGCTAGGGGTAGGGTTAGGGGACGGGGACGGTTTAGGGTTCAGGTGAGGGTACGACAACGCTTTAGGGGGACGTGCGTGTGAGGGCGTGGGTTAGTGTTAGCGTACAGGTTAGGATTAGGGGACGTTTGAGGGTTAGGCTTCGGGGAAGGGTTAGGGTTAGGTTCCGGCCTAGCATTAGGGTTAGGGGACGGGGAAGGTTTAGGGTCCAGGTGAGGGTACGACAACGCTTTAGGGTGAGCGTGCGTGTGAGCGCGCGGGTTAGTGTTTGAGCACGGGTTAGGATTAGGAGACGGGTGATGGTCAGGCCTGGGGGAAAGGTTAGGGTTAGGTTCGGGCTAGGGTTAGGGTTATGGGACGGATATGGTTTAGGGTCCATTTGAGGGTACGACAACGCTTTAGGGGGAGCGTGCGTGTGAGGGCGTGGGTTAGTGTTAGCGTATGGATTAGGATTAGGGGACGGGTGAGGGTCAGGGTTCGGGGAAGTGTTAGATTTAGGGTTCAGGCTAGCGTTAGGGTTAGGGGACGGGGACGGTTTAGGGACCAGTTGAGGGTACGACAACACTTTAGGGTGAGCGTGAGTGTGAGGGCGCGGGTTAGTGTAACCGTATGGGTTAGGATTAGGGGACGGGTGAGGGTCAGGCTTCGGGGAAGGGTTAGGGTTAGGGTTCGGGCTAGGGTTAGGGTTTGGGGACGGGGACGGATTAGGGTCCAGGTGAGGGTACGACAACACTTTATGGGGAGCGTGCGAGTGAGGGCGCGGGTTAGTGTTAGCGTACCGGTTAGGATTAGGGGACGGGTGATGGTCAGCCCTCGGGGAAGTGTTAGGGTTAGGGTTCGGGCTACGGTTAGGGTCAGGGGACGGGGATGGTTTAGGGTCCAGTTGAGGGTACGACAATGCTTTACGGGGAGTCTGCGTGTGAGGGCGCATGTTAGTGTTAGCGTACGGGTTAGGATTAGGGGATGGGAGAGCGTCAGGTTTCGGCGAACGGTTAGGGTTAGGGTTCGGGCTAGGGTTAGGGTTAGGGGACTGGTACGTTTAGGGTCCAGGTCAGGGTACGAGAAGTCTTTAGGGGGAGTGTGCGTGTGCAGGCGCGGGTTAGTGTTAGCGTACGGGTTAGGAGTAGGGGACGGGTGAGGGTAAGGCTTCGGGAAAGGTTTAAGGTTAGGGTTCGGGCTAGGGTTAGGGTTAGGGGACGGGGACGGTTTAGGGTCCAGGTGAGGGTACGACAACGCTTTAGGGGGAGCGTGCGTGTGACGGCGCGGTTTAGTGTTAGCGTACGGGTTAGGAATAGGGGACGGGTGAGGGTCAGGCTTCGGGGAAGGGTTAGGGTTAGGGTCCGGGCTAGGGTTAGGGTTAGGGGACGGGGACGGTTTAGGGTCCAGATGAGGGTACGACAACACTTTAGGGGGAGCGTGCGTGTGAGGGCGCGGGTTAGTGTTAGTGTACGGGTTAGGATGAGGGGATGGGTGAGGGTCAGGCGTCGGGGAAGGGTTAGGGTTAGGGTTCGGGCTAGGGTTAGGGTTATGGGACGGGGACGGTTTAGGGTCCAGGTGAGGGTACGTCAACGCTTAAGGGCGAGCGTGCGTGTGAGGGTGCAGGTTAGTGTTAGCGTACGGTTTAGGATTAGGGCACGGGTCAGGGTCAGGCTTCGGGGAAGGGTTAGGGTTAGGGTTCGGTCTAGGGTTAGGGTTTGGGGACGGGGACAGTTTAGGGTCCAGGTGAGGGTACGACAAGTCTTTAGGGGGAGTATGCGTGTGCGGGCGCGGGTAAGTGTAAGCGTACGGGTTAGGATTAGGGGACGGGTGAGGGTAAGGCTTCGGGGAAGGGTTAGGGTTAGGGTTCGGGCTAGGGTTAGTGTTAGGGGACGGGGACGGTTTAGGGTCCAGGTGAGGGTACGACAACGCTTTAGGGGGAGCGTGCGTGTGAGGGCGCGGGTTAGTGTTAGCGTAAGGGTTAGGATTGGGGACGGGTGAGGGTCAGGCTTCAGGAAATGGTTAGGGTTAGGGTTTGGGCTAGGGTTAGGGTTAGGTGACGGGGACGGTTTAGGGTCCAGTTGAGGGTACGACAACGCTTTAGGGGGAGCATGCGTGTGAGGGCGCGGGTTAGTGTTAGCGTACGGGTTAGGTTTAGGGGACGAGTGAGGGTCAGGCTTCGGGGAAAGGTTTAGGGTTAGGGTTCGGGCTAGGGTTAGGATTAGGGGACGGGGACGGGGACGGTTTAGGGTCCAGGTGAGGGTACGACAACGCTTTAGGGGGCGCATGCATGTGAGGGCGCGGGTTAGTGTTAGGGTACGGGTTAGGTTTAGGGGACGGGTGAGGTTCAGGCTTCGGGGAAGTGGTAGGGTTAGGGTTAGGGCTAGGGGTAGGGTTAGGGGACGGGGACGGTTTAGGGTTCAGGTGAGGGTACGACAACGCTTTAGGGGGACGTGCGTGTGAGGGCGTGGGTTAGTGTTAGCGTACAGGTTAGGATTAGGGGACGTTTGAGGGTTAGGCTTCGGGGAAGGGTTAGGGTTAGGTTCCGGCCTAGCATTAGGGTTAGGGGACGGGGAAGGTTTAGGGTCCAGGTGAGGGTACGACAACGCTTTAGGGTGAGCGTGCGTGTGAGCGCGCGGGTTAGTGTTTGAGCACGGGTTAGGATTAGGAGACGGGTGATGGTCAGGCCTGGGGGAAAGGTTAGGGTTAGGTTCGGGCTAGGGTTAGGGTTATGGGACGGATATGGTTTAGGGTCCATTTGAGGGTACGACAACGCTTTAGGGGGAGCGTGCGTGTGAGGGCGTGGGTTAGTGTTAGCGTATGGATTAGGATTAGGGGACGGGTGAGGGTCAGGGTTCGGGGAAGTGTTAGATTTAGGGTTCAGGCTAGGGTTAGGGGTAGGGGACGGGGACGGTTTAGGGTTCAGGTGAGGGTACGACAACGCTTTAGGGCGAGCGTGCGTGTGAGGGCGTGGGTTAGTGTTAGCGTACGGGTTAGGATTAGGGGACGGGTGAGGGTCAGTCCTTGGGGAAGGGTTAGGGTTAGGGTTCGGGCTAGGGTTAGGGATAGGGGACTGGGACTGTTTAGGGTCCAGGTCAGGGTACGACAAAGCTTTAGGGTGAGCGTGCGTGTGAGGGCGCTGGTAGTGTTTGAGCACGGGTTAGGATTAGGGGAAGGGTGATGGTCAGGCCTCGGGGAAGGGTTAGGTTTAGGTTCGGGCTAGGGTTAGGGTTATGGGACAGGGATGGTTTAGGGTCCAGTTGAGGGTACGACATCGCTTTAGGGGGAGCGTGCGTGTGAGGGCGTGGGTTAGTGTTAGTGTACGGGTTAGGATGAGGGGACGGGTGAGTTTCAGGCTTCGGGGAAGGGTTAGGGTTAGGGTTTGGGCTAGGGTTAGGGTTAGGGGACGGGGACGGTTTAGGGTCCAGGTGAGGGTACGACAAGTCTTTAGGGGGAATGTGCGTGTGCCGGCGCGGGTTAGTGTTAGCGTACGGGTTAGTATTAGGGGACGGGTGAGGGTCAGGGTTCGGAGAAGTGTTAGGGTTAGGGTTCGGGCTAGGGATAGGGTTAGGGGACGGGGACAGTTTAGGGTCTAGATGAGGGTACGACAACACTTTAGGGTGAGCGTCAGTGTGAGGGCGAGGGTTAGTGTTAGCGTACGGGTTAGGATTAGAGGACGGGTGAGGGTCAGGCTTCAGCGAAGTGTTAGTGTTAGTGTTCGGGCTAGGGTTAGGGTTAGAGGACGGGGACGGTTTAGGGTCCATGTGAGGGTACGACAACACTTTAAGGGGAGCGTGCGTGTGAGGGCGCGTGTTAGTGTTAGCGTACGGGTTAGAATTAGGGGACGGGTGAGGGTCAGGCCTCGGGGAAGTGTTAGCATTAGGGTTCGGGCTAGGGTTAGGGTTAAGGGACGGGGACGGTTCAGGGTCCAGGTGAGGGTACAATAAGTCTTTAGGGGGAGTGTGCGTGTGAGGGCGCGGGTTAGTGTAAGCGTACGGGTTAGGATTAGGGGACGGGTGAGGGTAAGGCTTCGGCTAAGGGTTAGGGTTAGGGTTCGGGCTAGGGTTAGAGTTAGGGGACGGGGACGGTTTAGGGTCCAGGTGAGGGTACGACAACGCTTTACGGGGAGCGTGCGTGTGAGGGCGCGGGTTAGTGTTAGCGTACGGGTTAGGATTAGGGGACAGGTGAGGGTCAGGCTTCGGGGAAGGGTTAGTGTTAGGGTTCGGGCTAGGGTTAGGGTTAGGGGACGGGGACGGTTTAGGGACCAGTTGAGGGTACGACAACACTTTAGGGTGAGCGTGAGTGTGAGGGCGCGGGTTAGTGTAACCGTATGGGTTAGGATTAGGGGACGGGTGAGGGTCAGGCTTCGGGGAAGGGTTAGGGTTAGGGTTCGGGCTAGGGTTAGGGTTTGGGGACGGGGACGGATTAGGGTCCAGGTGAGGGTACGACAACACTTTATGGGGAGCGTGCGAGTGAGGGCGCGGGTTAGTGTTAGCGTACCGGTTAGGATTAGGGGACGGGTGATGGTCAGCCCTCGGGGAAGTGTTAGGGTTAGGGTTCGGGCTACGGTTAGGGTCAGGGGACGGGGATGGTTTAGGGTCCAGTTGAGGGTACGACAATGCTTTACGGGGAGTCTGCGTGTGAGGGCGCATGTTAGTGTTAGCGTACGGGTTAGGATTAGGGGATGGGAGAGCGTCAGGTTTCGGCGAACGGTTAGGGTTAGGGTTCGGGCTAGGGTTAGGGTTAGGGGACTGGTACGTTTAGGGTCCAGGTCAGGGTACGAGAAGTCTTTAGGGGGAGTGTGCGTGTGCAGGCGCGGGTTAGTGTTAGCGTACGGGTTAGGAGTAGGGGACGGGTGAGGGTAAGGCTTCGGGAAAGGTTTAAGGTTAGGGTTCGGGCTAGGGTTAGGGTTAGGGGACGGGGACGGTTTAGGGTCCAGGTGAGGGTACGACAACGCTTTAGGGGGAGCGTGCGTGTGACGGCGCGGTTTAGTGTTAGCGTACGGGTTAGGAATAGGGGACGGGTGAGGGTCAGGCTTCGGGGAAGGGTTAGGGTTAGGGTCCGGGCTAGGGTTAGGGTTAGGGGACGGGGACGGTTTAGGGTCCAGATGAGGGTACGACAACACTTTAGGGGGAGCGTGCGTGTGAGGGCGCGGGTTAGTGTTAGTGTACGGGTTAGGATGAGGGGATGGGTGAGGGTCAGGCGTCGGGGAAGGGTTAGGGTTAGGGTTCGGGCTAGGGTTAGGGTTATGGGACGGGGACGGTTTAGGGTCCAGGTGAGGGTACGTCAACGCATAAGGGCGAGCGTGCGTGTGAGGGTGCAGGTTAGTGTTAGCGTACGGTTTAGGATTAGGGCACGGGTCAGGGTCAGGCTTCGGGGAAGGGTTAGGGTTAGGGTTCGGTCTAGGGTTAGGGTTTGGGGACGGGGACAGTTTAGGGTCCAGGTGAGGGTACGACAAGTCTTTAGGGGGAGTATGCGTGTGCGGGCGCGGGTAAGTGTAAGCGTACGGGTTAGGATTAGGGGACGGGTGAGGGTAAGGCTTCGGGGAAGGGTTAGGGTTAGGGTTCGGGCTAGGGTTAGTGTTAGGGGACGGGGACGGTTTAGGGTCCAGGTGAGGGTACGACAACGCTTTAGGGGGAGCGTGCGTGTGAGGGCGCGGGTTAGTGTTAGCGTAAGGGTTAGGATTGGGGACGGGTGAGGGTCAGGCTTCAGGAAATGGTTAGGGTTAGGGTTTGGGCTAGGGTTAGGGTTAGGTGACGGGGACGGTTTAGGGTTCATGTGACGGTACGATAACGCTTTAGGGGGAGCGTGCGTGTGAGGGCGCGTGTTAGCGTTAGCGTACGGTGTAGAATTAGGGGACGGGTGAGGGTCAGGCTTCAGGGAATGGTTAGGGTTAGGGTTCGGGCTAGGGTTAGGGTTAGGGGAAGGGGACGGTTTAGGGTCCAGGTGAGGGTACAACAACGCTTTAGGTTGAGCATGCGTCTGAGGGCGCGGGTTAGTGTTAGCGTACGGGTTGGGATTAGGGGACGGGTGAGGGTCAGGCTTCGGGGAAGGGTTAGGTTTAGGGTTCGGGCTAGGGTTAGGTTTAGGGGACGAGGACGATTTAGAGACAAGCTGAGTGTACGACAACGCTTTAGGGTGAACGTGCGTGTGAGGGCGCGGGATAGTGTTAGCGTACGGCTTAGGATTAGGGTTCGGATGAGGGTCAGGCTTCGGGGAAGTGTTAGGATTAGGGTTCGGGCTAGGGTTAGGGTTAGGGGACGGGGACGGTTTAGGGTCTAGATGAGGGTACGACAACACTTTATGGTGAGCGTGAGTGTGAGGGCGCGGGTTAGTGTTAACGTACGGGTTAGGATTACGGGACGGGTGAGGGTCAAGCTTCGGCGAAGTATTAGTGTTAGGGTTCAGCCTAGGGTTACGGTTAGAGGACGGGGACGGTTTAGGGTCCATGTGAGGGTACGAAAACGCTTTAGGGGGAGCGGGTGTTTGAGGGCGCGGGTTAGTGTTTGCGCACGGGTTAGGATTAGGTGACGGGTGAGGGTCAGTCTTCGGGGAATGGTTAGGGTTAGGGTTCGGGCTAGGGTTAGGGTTAGGGGACGGGGACGGTTTAGGGTCCAGGTGAGGGTACGACAACGCTTTAGGTTGAGCATGCATCTGAGGGCGCAGGTTAGTGTTACTGTACGGGTTAGGATTAGGGGACGGGTGAGGGTCAGGGTTCGGGGAAGGGTTAGGGTTAGGGTTCGGGCTAGGGAGAGGGTAGGGGAAGGGGATGGTTTAGGGTCCAGTTGAGGGTACGACAACGCTTTAGGGGGAGCGTGCGTGTGAGGGCGTGGGTTAGTGTTAGCGTATGGGTTAGGATTAGGGGACGGGTGAGAGTCAGGCCTCGGGGAAGTGTTAGCGTTAGGGTTCGGGCTAGGGTTAGGGTTAAGGGACGGGGACGGTTCAGGGTCCAGGTGAGGGTACAACAAGTCTTTAGGGGGAGTGTGCGTGTGAGGGCGCGGGTTAGTGTAAGCGTACGGGTTAGGATTAGGGGACGGGTGAGGGTAAGGCTTCGGCTAAGGGTTAGGGTTAGGGTTCGGGCTAGGGTTAGGGTTAGGGGACGGGGACGGTTTAGGGTCCAGGTGAGGGTACGACAACGCTTTACGGGGAGCGTGCGTGTGAGGGCGCGGGTTAGTGTTAGCGTACGGGTTAGGATTAGGGGACGGATGAGGGTCAGGCTTCGGGGAAGGGTTAGGGTTAGGGTTCGGGCTAGGGTTAGGGTTAGGGGACGGGGACGGTTTAGGGTCCAGATGAGGGTACGACAACACTTTAGGGTGAGCGTGAGTGTGAGGGCGCGGGTTAGTGTTAACGTACGGGTTAGGATTAGGGGACGGGTGAGGGTCAGGCTTCGGGGAAGGGTTAGGGTTCGGGCTAGGGTTAGGGTTAGGGGACGGGGACGGATTAGGGTCCAGGTGAGGGTACGACAACGCTTTATGGGGAGCGTGCGTGTGAGGGCACGGGTTAGTGTTAGCGTACCGGTTGGGATTAGGGGACGGGTGATGGTCAGCCCTCGGGGAAGTGTTAGGGTTTGGGTTCGGGCTAGGGTTAGGGTTAGGGGACGGGGATGGTTTAGGGTCCAGTTGAGGGTACGACAATGCTTTACGGGGAGCCTGCGTGTGAGGGCGCATGTTAGTGTTAGCGTACGGGTTAGGATTAGGGGATGGGAGAGGGTCAGGCTTCGGGGAAGTGGTAGGGTTAGGGTTCGGGCTAGGGTTAGGGTTAGGGGACTGGTACGTTTAGGGTCCAGGTCAGGGTACGACAAGTCTTTAGGGGGAGTGTGCGTGTGCAGGCGCGGGTTAGTGTTAGCGTACGGGTTAGGAGTAAGGGACGGGTGAGGGTAAGCCTTCGGGGAAGGGTTAAGGTTAGGGTTCGGGCTAGGGTTAGGGTTAGGGGACGGGGACGGTTTAGGGTCCAGGTGAGGGTACGACAACGCTTTAGGGGGAGCGGGCGTGTGAGGGCGCGGGTTAGTGTTAGCGTACGGGTTAGGATTAGGGGACGGGTGAGGGTCAGGCTTCGGGGAAGGGTTAGGGTTAGGGTTCGGGCTAGGGTTAGGGTTAGGGGACGGGGATGGTTTAGGGTCCAGATGAGGGTACGACAACACTTTAGGGTGAGCGTGAGTGTGAGGGCGCGGGTTAGTGTTACCGTACGGGTTAGGATTAGGGGACGGGTGAGGGTCAGGCTTCGGGGAAGGGTTAGGGTTAGGGTTCGGGGTAGGGTTAGGGCTAGGGGACGGAGACGGATTAGGGTCCAGGTGAGGGTACGACAACGCTTTAGGGGGAGCGTGCGTGTGAGGGCGCTGGTTAGTGTTAGCGTACGGTTTAGGATTAGGGCACGCGTCAGGGTCAGGCTTCGGGGAAGGGTTAGGGTTAGGTTTCGGGCTAGGGTTAGGGTTAGGGGACGGGGACGGTTTAGGGTCCAGGTGAGGGTACGACAACGCTTTAGGGGGAGCGTGCGTGTGAGGGCACGGGTTAGTGTTAATGTCCGGGTTAGGATTAGGGGACGGGTGAGGGTCAGGCTTAGGCGAAGGGTTAGTGTTAGGGTTCGGGATACTGTTAGGGTTAGGGGACGGGGACGGTTTAGGATCTAGATGAGGGTACGACAACACTTTAGGGGGAGCGTGCGTGTGAAGGTGCGGGTTAGTGGTAACGTACGGTTTAGGATTAGGGGACGGGTGATGGTCAGGCCTCGGGGAAGGGTTAGTGTTAGGGTTCAGGCTAGGGTTAGGGTTAGGGGACGGGGACGGTTTAGGGTCCAGTTGAGGGTACGACAACGCTTTAGGGGGAGCATGCGTGTGAGGGCGCGGGTTAGTGTTAGCGTACGGGTTAGGTTTAGGGGACGAGTGAGGGTCAGGCTTCGGGGAAAGGTTTAGGGTTAGGGTTCGGGCTAGGGTTAGGATTAGGGGACGGGGACGGGGACGGTTTAGGGTCCAGGTGAGGGTACGACAACGCTTTAGGGGGCGCATGCATGTGAGGGCGCGGGTTAGTGTTAGGGTACGGGTTAGGTTTAGGGGACGGGTGAGGTTCAGGCTTCGGGGAAGTGGTAGGGTTAGGGTTAGGGCTAGGGGTAGGGTTAGGGGACGGGGACGGTTTAGGGTTCAGGTGAGGGTACGACAACGCTTTAGGGGGACGTGCGTGTGAGGGCGTGGGTTAGTGTTAGCGTACAGGTTAGGATTAGGGGACGTTTGAGGGTTAGGCTTCGGGGAAGGGTTAGGGTTAGGTTCCGGCCTAGCATTAGGGTTAGGGGACGGGGAAGGTTTAGGGTCCAGGTGAGGGTACGACAACGCTTTAGGGTGAGCGTGCGTGTGAGCGCGCGGGTTAGTGTTTGAGCACGGGTTAGGATTAGGAGACGGGTGATGGTCAGGCCTGGGGGAAAGGTTAGGGTTAGGTTCGGGCTAGGGTTAGGGTTATGGGACGGATATGGTTTAGGGTCCATTTGAGGGTACGACAACGCTTTAGGGGGAGCGTGCGTGTGAGGGCGTGGGTTAGTGTTAGCGTATGGATTAGGATTAGGGGACGGGTGAGGGTCAGGGTTCGGGGAAGTGTTAGATTTAGGGTTCAGGCTAGGGTTAGGGGTAGGGGACGGGGACGGTTTAGGGTTCAGGTGAGGGTACGACAACGCTTTAGGGCGAGCGTGCGTGTGAGGGCGTGGGTTAGTGTTAGCGTACGGGTTAGGATTAGGGGACGGGTGAGGGTCAGTCCTTGGGGAAGGGTTAGGGTTAGGGTTCGGGCTAGGGTTAGGGATAGGGGACTGGGACTGTTTAGGGTCCAGGTCAGGGTACGACAAAGCTTTAGGGTGAGCGTGCGTGTGAGGGCGCTGGTAGTGTTTGAGCACGGGTTAGGATTAGGGGAAGGGTGATGGTCAGGCCTCGGGGAAGGGTTAGGTTTAGGTTCGGGCTAGGGTTAGGGTTATGGGACAGGGATGGTTTAGGGTCCAGTTGAGGGTACGACATCGCTTTAGGGGGAGCGTGCGTGTGAGGGCGTGGGTTAGTGTTAGTGTACGGGTTAGGATGAGGGGACGGGTGAGTTTCAGGCTTCGGGGAAGGGTTAGGGTTAGGGTTTGGGCTAGGGTTAGGGTTAGGGGACGGGGACGGTTTAGGGTCCAGGTGAGGGTACGACAAGTCTTTAGGGGGAATGTGCGTGTGCCGGCGCGGGTTAGTGTTAGCGTACGGGTTAGTATTAGGGGACGGGTGAGGGTCAGGGTTCGGAGAAGTGTTAGGGTTAGGGTTCGGGCTAGGGATAGGGTTAGGGGACGGGGACAGTTTAGGGTCTAGATGAGGGTACGACAACACTTTAGGGTGAGCGTCAGTGTGAGGGCGAGGGTTAGTGTTAGCGTACGGGTTAGGATTAGAGGACGGGTGAGGGTCAGGCTTCAGCGAAGTGTTAGTGTTAGTGTTCGGGCTAGGGTTAGGGTTAGAGGACGGGGACGGTTTAGGGTCCATGTGAGGGTACGACAACACTTTAGGGGGAGCGTGCGTGTGAGGGCGCGTGTTAGTGTTAGCGTACGGGTTAGAATTAGGGGACGGGTGAGGGTCAGGCCTCGGGGAAGTGTTAGCATTAGGGTTCGGGCTAGGGTTAGGGTTAAGGGACGGGGACGGTTCAGGGTCCAGGTGAGGGTACAATAAGTCTTTAGGGGGAGTGTGCGTGTGAGGGCGCGGGTTAGTGTAAGCGTACGGGTTAGGATTAGGGGACGGGTGAGGGTAAGGCTTCGGCTAAGGGTTAGGGTTAGGGTTCGGGCTAGGGTTAGAGTTAGGGGACGGGGACGGTTTAGGGTCCAGGTGAGGGTACGACAACGCTTTACGGGGAGCGTGCGTGTGAGGGCGCGGGTTAGTGTTAGCGTACGGGTTAGGATTAGGGGACAGGTGAGGGTCAGGCTTCGGGGAAGGGTTAGTGTTAGGGTTCGGGCTAGGGTTAGGGTTAGGGGACGGGGACGGTTTAGGGACCAGTTGAGGGTACGACAACACTTTAGGGTGAGCGTGAGTGTGAGGGCGCGGGTTAGTGTAACCGTATGGGTTAGGATTAGGGGACGGGTGAGGGTCAGGCTTCGGGGAAGGGTTAGGGTTAGGGTTCGGGCTAGGGTTAGGGTTTGGGGACGGGGACGGATTAGGGTCCAGGTGAGGGTACGACAACACTTTATGGGGAGCGTGCGAGTGAGGGCGCGGGTTAGTGTTAGCGTACCGGTTAGGATTAGGGGACGGGTGATGGTCAGCCCTCGGGGAAGTGTTAGGGTTAGGGTTCGGGCTACGGTTAGGGTCAGGGGACGGGGATGGTTTAGGGTCCAGTTGAGGGTACGACAATGCTTTACGGGGAGTCTGCGTGTGAGGGCGCATGTTAGTGTTAGCGTACGGGTTAGGATTAGGGGATGGGAGAGCGTCAGGTTTCGGCGAACGGTTAGGGTTAGGGTTCGGGCTAGGGTTAGGGTTAGGGGACTGGTACGTTTAGGGTCCAGGTCAGGGTACGAGAAGTCTTTAGGGGGAGTGTGCGTGTGCAGGCGCGGGTTAGTGTTAGCGTACGGGTTAGGAGTAGGGGACGGGTGAGGGTAAGGCTTCGGGAAAGGTTTAAGGTTAGGGTTCGGGCTAGGGTTAGGGTTAGGGGACGGGGACGGTTTAGGGTCCAGGTGAGGGTACGACAACGCTTTAGGGGGAGCGTGCGTGTGACGGCGCGGTTTAGTGTTAGCGTACGGGTTAGGAATAGGGGACGGGTGAGGGTCAGGCTTCGGGGAAGGGTTAGGGTTAGGGTCCGGGCTAGGGTTAGGGTTAGGGGACGGGGACGGTTTAGGGTCCAGATGAGGGTACGACAACACTTTAGGGGGAGCGTGCGTGTGAGGGCGCGGGTTAGTGTTAGTGTACGGGTTAGGATGAGGGGATGGGTGAGGGTCAGGCGTCGGGGAAGGGTTAGGGTTAGGGTTCGGGCTAGGGTTAGGGTTATGGGACGGGGACGGTTTAGGGTCCAGGTGAGGGTACGTCAACGCTTAAGGGCGAGCGTGCGTGTGAGGGTGCAGGTTAGTGTTAGCGTACGGTTTAGGATTAGGGCACGGGTCAGGGTCAGGCTTCGGGGAAGGGTTAGGGTTAGGGTTCGGTCTAGGGTTAGGGTTTGGGGACGGGGACAGTTTAGGGTCCAGGTGAGGGTACGACAAGTCTTTAGGGGGAGTATGCGTGTGCGGGCGCGGGTAAGTGTAAGCGTACGGGTTAGGATTAGGGGACGGGTGAGGGTAAGGCTTCGGGGAAGGGTTAGGGTTAGGGTTCGGGCTAGGGTTAGTGTTAGGGGACGGGGACGGTTTAGGGTCCAGGTGAGGGTACGACAACGCTTTAGGGGGAGCGTGCGTGTGAGGGCGCGGGTTAGTGTTAGCGTAAGGGTTAGGATTGGGGACGGGTGAGGGTCAGGCTTCAGGAAATGGTTAGGGTTAGGGTTTGGGCTAGGGTTAGGGTTAGGTGACGGGGACGGTTTAGGGTTCATGTGACGGTACGATAACGCTTTAGGGGGAGCGTGCGTGTGAGGGCGCGTGTTAGCGTTAGCGTACGGTGTAGAATTAGGGGACGGGTGAGGGTCAGGCTTCAGGGAATGGTTAGGGTTAGGGTTCGGGCTAGGGTTAGGGTTAGGGGAAGGGGACGGTTTAGGGTCCAGGTGAGGGTACAACAACGCTTTAGGTTGAGCATGCGTCTGAGGGCGCGGGTTAGTGTTAGCGTACGGGTTAGGATTAGGGGACGGGTGAGGGTCAGGCTTCGGGGAAGGGTTAGGTTTAGGGTTCGGGCTAGGGTTAGGTTTAGGGGACGAGGACGATTTAGAGACAAGCTGAGTGTACGACAACGCTTTAGGGTGAACGTGCGTGTGAGGGCGCGGGATAGTGTTAGCGTACGGCTTAGGATTAGGGTTCGGATGAGGGTCAGGCTTCGGGGAAGTGTTAGGATTAGGGTTCGGGCTAGGGTTAGGGTTAGGGGACGGGGACGGTTTAGGGTCTAGATGAGGGTACGACAACACTTTATGGTGAGCGTGAGTGTGAGGGCGCGGGTTAGTGTTAACGTACGGGTTAGGATTACGGGACGGGTGAGGGTCAAGCTTCGGCGAAGTATTAGTGTTAGGGTTCAGCCTAGGGTTACGGTTAGAGGACGGGGACGGTTTAGGGTCCATGTGAGGGTACGAAAACGCTTTAGGGGGAGCGGGTGTTTGAGGGCGCGGGTTAGTGTTTGCGCACGGGTTAGGATTAGGTGACGGGTGAGGGTCAGTCTTCGGGGAATGGTTAGGGTTAGGGTTCGGGCTAGGGTTAGGGTTAGGGGACGGGGACGGTTTAGGGTCCAGGTGAGGGTACGACAACGCTTTAGGTTGAGCATGCATCTGAGGGCGCAGGTTAGTGTTACTGTACGGGTTAGGATTAGGGGACGGGTGAGGGTCAGGGTTCGGGGAAGGGTTAGGGTTAGGGTTCGGGCTAGGGAGAGGGTAGGGGAAGGGGATGGTTTAGGGTCCAGTTGAGGGTACGACAACGCTTTAGGGGGAGCGTGCGTGTGAGGGCGTGGGTTAGTGTTAGCGTATGGGTTAGGATTAGGGGACGGGTGAGAGTCAGGCCTCGGGGAAGTGTTAGCGTTAGGGTTCGGGCTAGGGTTAGGGTTAAGGGACGGGGACGGTTCAGGGTCCAGGTGAGGGTACAACAAGTCTTTAGGGGGAGTGTGCGTGTGAGGGCGCGGGTTAGTGTAAGCGTACGGGTTAGGATTAGGGGACGGGTGAGGGTAAGGCTTCGGCTAAGGGTTAGGGTTAGGGTTCGGGCTAGGGTTAGGGTTAGGGGACGGGGACGGTTTAGGGTCCAGGTGAGGGTACGACAACGCTTTACGGGGAGCGTGCGTGTGAGGGCGCGGGTTAGTGTTAGCGTACGGGTTAGGATTAGGGGACGGATGAGGGTCAGGCTTCGGGGAAGGGTTAGGGTTAGGGTTCGGGCTAGGGTTAGGGTTAGGGGACGGGGACGGTTTAGGGTCCAGATGAGGGTACGACAACACTTTAGGGTGAGCGTGAGTGTGAGGGCGCGGGTTAGTGTTAACGTACGGGTTAGGATTAGGGGACGGGTGAGGGTCAGGCTTCGGGGAAGGGTTAGGGTTCGGGCTAGGGTTAGGGTTAGGGGACGGGGACGGATTAGGGTCCAGGTGAGGGTACGACAACGCTTTATGGGGAGCGTGCGTGTGAGGGCACGGGTTAGTGTTAGCGTACCGGTTGGGATTAGGGGACGGGTGATGGTCAGCCCTCGGGGAAGTGTTAGGGTTTGGGTTCGGGCTAGGGTTAGGGTTAGGGGACGGGGATGGTTTAGGGTCCAGTTGAGGGTACGACAATGCTTTACGGGGAGCCTGCGTGTGAGGGCGCATGTTAGTGTTAGCGTACGGGTTAGGATTAGGGGATGGGAGAGGGTCAGGCTTCGGGGAAGTGGTAGGGTTAGGGTTCGGGCTAGGGTTAGGGTTAGGGGACTGGTACGTTTAGGGTCCAGGTCAGGGTACGACAAGTCTTTAGGGGGAGTGTGCGTGTGCAGGCGCGGGTTAGTGTTAGCGTACGGGTTAGGAGTAAGGGACGGGTGAGGGTAAGCCTTCGGGGAAGGGTTAAGGTTAGGGTTCGGGCTAGGGTTAGGGTTAGGGGACGGGGACGGTTTAGGGTCCAGGTGAGGGTACGACAACGCTTTAGGGGGAGCGGGCGTGTGAGGGCGCGGGTTAGTGTTAGCGTACGGGTTAGGATTAGGGGACGGGTGAGGGTCAGGCTTCGGGGAAGGGTTAGGGTTAGGGTTCGGGCTAGGGTTAGGGTTAGGGGACGGGGATGGTTTAGGGTCCAGATGAGGGTACGACAACACTTTAGGGTGAGCGTGAGTGTGAGGGCGCGGGTTAGTGTTACCGTACGGGTTAGGATTAGGGGACGGGTGAGGGTCAGGCTTCGGGGAAGGGTTAGGGTTAGGGTTCGGGGTAGGGTTAGGGCTAGGGGACGGAGACGGATTAGGGTCCAGGTGAGGGTACGACAACGCTTTAGGGGGAGCGTGCGTGTGAGGGCGCTGGTTAGTGTTAGCGTACGGTTTAGGATTAGGGCACGCGTCAGGGTCAGGCTTCGGGGAAGGGTTAGGGTTAGGTTTCGGGCTAGGGTTAGGGTTAGGGGACGGGGACGGTTTAGGGTCCAGGTGAGGGTTCGAGAAGTCTTTAGGGGGAGTGTGCGTGTGTGGGCGCGGGTTAGTGTTAGCGTACGGGTTAGGAGTAGGGAACGGGAGAGGGTAAGGCTTCGGGGAAGGGTTAGGGTTAGGGTTCGGGCAAGGGTTAGGGGACGGGGACGGTTTAGGGTCCAGGTGAGGGTACGACAACGCTTTAGGGGGAGCGTTCGTGTGAGGGCGCGGGTCAGTGTTAGCGTACGGGTTAGGATTAGGGTACGGGTGAGGGTCAGGCCCTGGGGAAGTGTTACGTTAGTGTTCGGGCTAGGGTTAGGGTTAGGGGATGGGGACGGTTTAGGGTCCAGGTGAGGGTACGACAAGTCTTTAGGGGGAGTGTGCGTGTGCGGGCGCGGGTTAGTGTTAGTGTACGGGTTAGGATGAGGGGTCGGGTGAGGGTCAGGCTTCGGGGAAGGGTTACGGTTAGGGTTCGGGCTAGGGTTAGGGTTATGGGACGGGGACGGTTTAGGGTCCAGGTGAGGGTACGACAACACTTAAGGGGGAGCGTGCGTGTGAGGGCGCGGTTTAGTGTTAGCGTACGGTTTAGGATTAGGGCTCGGGTCAGGGTCAGGATTCGGAGAAGGGTTAGGGTTAGGGTTCGGGCTAGGGTTAGGGTTAGGGGACGGGGACGGTTTAGGGTCCAGGTGAGGGTACGACAAGTCTTTAGGGGGAGTGTGCGTGTGCGGGCGCGGGTTAGTGTTAGCGTACGGGTTAGGATTAGGGGACGGGTGAGGGTAAGGCTTCGGGGAAGGGTTAGGGTTAGGGTTCGGGCTAGGGTTAGGGTTAGGGGACGGGGACGGTTTAGGGTCCAGGTGACGGTACGACAACGCTTTAGGGGGAGCGTGCGTGTGAGGGCGCGGGTTAGTGTTAGCGTACGGGTTAGGATGAGGGGACTGGTGAGGGTCAGGCTTCGGGGAAGGGTTAGGGTTAGGGTTCGGCCTAGGGTTAGGGTTAGGGGACGGGGACGGTTTAGGGTCCAGATGAGGGTACGACAACACTTTAGGGTGAGCGTGCGTGTGAGGGCGCGGGTTAGTGTTAGCGTACGGGTTAGGATTAGGGGACGGGTGAGGGTTAGGCCTGGGGGAAAGGTTAGGGTTAGGTTCGGGCTAGGGTTAGGCTTATGGGACGGATATGGTTTAGGGTCCATTTGAGGGTACGACAACGCTTTAGGGGGAGCGTGCGTGTGAGGGCGTGGGTTAGTGTTAGCGTACGGATTAGGATTAGGGGACGGGTGAGGGTCAGGGTTCGGGGAAGTGTTAGGTTTAGGGTTCGGGCTAGGGTTAGGGGTAGGGGACAGGGATGGTTTAGGGTCCAGTTGAGGGTACAACGCTTTAGGGGGAGCGTGCGTGTGAGGGCGTGGATTAGTGTTAGCGTATGGGTTAGGATTAGGGGACGGGTGAGTGTCAGGCTTCGGGGAAGGGTTAGGGTTAGGGTTCGGGCTAGGGTTAGGGTTAGGGGACGGGGACGGTTTAGGGTCCAGGTGAGGGTACGACAACGCTTTAGGGGGAGCGTGCCTGTGAGGGCGTGGGTCAATGTTAGCGTATGTGTTAGGATTAGGGGACGGGTGAGGGTCAGGCCTCGGGGAAGTGTTAGTGTTAGGGTTCGGGCTAGGGTTAGGGTTAGGGGACGGGGACGGTTTAGGGACCAGTTGAGGGTACGACAACACTTTATGGGGAGCGTGAGTGTGAGGGCGCATGTTAGTGTTAGCGTACGGGTTAGGATTAGGGGACGGGTGAGGGTCAGGCTTCGAGGAAGGGTTAGCGTTAGGGTTAGGGCTATGGTTAGAGTTAGGGGACGGGGACTGTTTAGGGTCCAGGTGAGGGTACGACAACGCTCTTGGGGGAGCGTGCGCATGAGGGCACGGGTTAGTGTTAGCGTACAGGTTAGGATTAGGGGACGGGTGAGTGTCATGCATCGGGGAAGGGTTAGGGTTAGGGTTCAGGCTAGGGTTAGGGTTAGGGGATTGGGACGGTTTAGGGTCCAAGTGAGGGTACGACAACGCTTTAGGGGGAGCATGCGTGTGAGGGCGCGGGTAGTGTTAGCGTACGGGTTAGGATTAGGGGACGGCTGAGTGTCAGGCTTCGGGGAAAGGTTAGGGTTAGGGTTCGGGCTAGGGTTCGGGTTAGGGGACGGGAACGGTTTCGGGTCCAGGTGAGGGTACGACAACGCTTTAGGGGGAGCGTGCGTGTGAGGGCGTGGGTTAGTGTTAGCGTGAGTGTTAGGATTAGGGGACGTGTGAGGGTCAGACTTCGGGGAAGGGTTAGGGTTAGGGTTAAGGCTAGGGTTAGGGTTAGGGGACGGGGACGGTTTAGGTTCCAGGTGAGGGTAGGACAACACTTTAGGGGGAGCGTGCGTGTGAGGGTACGGGTTAGTGTTAACGTCCGGGTTAGGATTAGGGGACGGGTGAGGGTCAGGCTTACGCGAAGGGTTAGTGTTAGGGTTCGGGCTACTGTTAGGGTTAGGGGACAGGGACGGTTTAGGATCTAGATGAGGGTACGACAACACTTTAGGGGGAGCGTGCGTGTGAAGGCGCGGGTTAGTGGTAACGTACGGTTTAGGATTAGGGGACGGGTGATGGTCAGGCCTCGGGGAAGGGTTAGTGTTAGGGTTCAGGCTAGGGTTAGGGTTAGGGGACGGGGATGGTTTAGGGTCCAGTTGAGGGTACGACAACGCTTTAGGGGGAGCATGCGTGTGAGGGCGCGGGTTAGTGTTAGCGTACGGGTTAGGTTTAGGGGACGAGTGAGGGTCAGGCTTCGGGGGAAGGTTTAGGGTTAGGGTTCGGGCTAGGGTTAGGGTTAGGGGACGGGGACGTTTTAGGGTCCAGATGAGGGTACGACAACACTTTAGGGTGAGCGTGAGTGTGAGGGCGCGGGTTAGTGTTAGGGTACGGGTGAGGATTAGGGGACGGGTGAGGGTTAGGCTTCGGGGAAGGGTTAGGGTTAGGGTTCGGGCTAGGGTTAGGGTTAGGGAACGAGGACGATTTAGGGTCAAGGTGAGAGTACGACAACGCTTTAGGGTGAGCATGCGTTTGAGGGCGCGGGTTAGCGTTAGCGTACGGGTTAGGATTAGGCAACGGGTGAGGGTCAGGCTTCGGGGAAGGGTTAGGTTTAGGGTTCGGGCTAGGGTTAGGGTTAGGGGACGGGGACGGTTTAGGGTCTAGATGAGGGTACGACAACACTTTAGTGTGAGCGTGAGTGTGAGGGAGAGGGTTAGTGTTAGCGTACGGGTTAGGATTAGGGGACGGGTGAGGGTCAGGCTTCGGGGAAGTGTTAGGTTTAGGGTTCGGGCTTGGGTTAGGGTTAGGGGACGGGGACGGTTTAGGGTCCAGCTGAGGGTACGACAACGCTTAAGGGGGAGTGTGTGTGTGAGGGCGCGGGTTAGTGTTAGCGTACGGGTTAGGATTAGGGGACGGGTGAGGGTCAGGCTTCGGGGAAGGGTTAGGGTTAGGGTTCGGGCTAGGGTTAGGGTTAGGGGACGGGGACAGTTTAGGGTGCAGGTGAGGGTACGACAACGCTTTAGGTTCAGCATGCGTCTGAGGGCGTGGGTTAGTCTTACCGTACGGGTTTGGAATAGGGGACGGGTGAGGGTCAGGCTTCGGGGAAGGGTTAGGTTAGTGTTCGGGCTAGGGTTAGGGGAGGGGACAGTATAGGGTCCAGGTGAGGGTACGACAATGCTTTAGTGGGAGCGTGCGTGTGAGGGCGGGGGTTAGTGTTAGCGTACGGGTTAGGATTAGGGGACGGGTGAGGGTCAGTCCTTGGGGAAGGGTTAGGGTTAGGGTTCGGGCTAGGGTTAGGGATAGGGGACTGGGACTGTTTAGGGTCCAGGTCAGGGTACGACAAAGCTTTAGGGTGAGCGTGCGTGTGAGGGCGCGGGTAGTGTTTGAGCACGGGTTAGGATTAGGGGAAGGGTGATGGTCAGGCCTCGGGGAAGGGTTAGGTTTAGGTTCGGGCTAGGGTTAGGGTTATGGGACAGGGATGGTTTAGGGTCCAGTTGAGGGTACGACATCGCTTTAGGGGGAGCGTGCGTGTGAGGGCGTGGGTTAGTGTTAGTGTACGGGTTAGGATGAGGGGACGGGTGAGTTTCAGGCTTCGGGGAAGGGTTAGGGTTAGGGTTTGGGCTAGGGTTAGGGTTAGGGGACGGGGACGGTTTAGGGTCCAGGTGAGGGTACGACAAGTCTTTAGGGGGAATGTGCGTGTGCCGGCGCGGGTTAGTGTTAGCGTACGGGTTAGTATTAGGGGACGGGTGAGGGTCAGGGTTCGGAGAAGTGTTAGGGTTAGGGTTCGGGCTAGGGATAGGGTTAGGGGACGGGGACAGTTTAGGGTCTAGATGAGGGTACGACAACACTTTAGGGTGAGCGTCAGTGTGAGGGCGAGGGTTAGTGTTAGCGTACGGGTTAGGATTAGAGGACGGGTGAGGGTCAGGCTTCAGCGAAGTGTTAGTGTTAGTGTTCGGGCTAGGGTTAGGGTTAGAGGACGGGGACGGTTTAGGGTCCATGTGAGGGTACGACAACACTTTAGGGGGAGCGTGCGTGTGAGGGCGCGTGTTAGTGTTAGCGTACGGGTTAGGATTAGGGGACGGGTGAGGGTCAGGCTTCGGAGAAGAGTTACGGTTAGGGTTTGGGATAGGGTTAGGGTTAGGGGACTGGGACGGTTTAGGGTCCAAGTCAGGGTACGACAACGCTTTAGGGGGAGCGGGCGTGTGAGGGCGCGGGTTACTGTTTGCGTACGGGTTAGGATTAGGGGACGGGTGAGGTTCAGGCTTCAGGGAAGGGTTACTGTTAGGGTTCGGGATATGGTTAGGGTTAGGGGACTGGGACGGTTTAGGGTACATGTCAGGGTACGACAGCGCTTTAGGCGGAGCGCGCGTGTGAGGGCACGGGTTAGTGTTTGCTTACGGGTTAGGATTAGGTAACGGGTGTGGGTCAGGCTTCGGGGAAGGGTTAGGGTTAGGGTTCGGGCTAGGGTTAGGGGTAGGGGACAGGGATGGTTTAGGGTCCAGTTGAGGGTACAACAACGCTTTAGGGGGAGCGTGCCTGTGAGGGCGTGGGTCAATGTTAGCGTATGTGTTAGGATTAGGGGACGGGTGAGGGTCAGGCCTCGGGGAAGTGTTAGTGTTAGGGTTCGGGCTAGGGTTAGGGTTAGGGGACGGGGACGGTTTAGGGACCAGTTGAGGGTACGACAACACTTTATGGGGAGCGTGCGTGTGAGGGCGCATGTTAGTGTTAGCGTACGGGTTAGGATTAGGGGACGGGTGAGGGTCAGGCTTCGAGGAAGTGTTAGCGTTAGGGTTAGGGCTATGGTTAGAGTTAGGGGACGGGGACTGTTTAGGGTCCAGGTGAGGGTACGACAACGCTCTTGGGGGAGCGTGCGCATGAGGGCACGGGTTAGTGTTAGCGTACGGGTTAGGATTAGGGGACGGGTGAGTGTCATGCATCGGGGAAGGGTTAGGGTTAGGGTTCGGGCTAGGGTTAGGGTTAGGGGATTGGGACGGTTTAGGGTCCAAGTGAGGGTACGACAACGCTTTAGGGGGAGCATGCGTGTGAGGGCGCGGGTAGTGTTAGCGTACGGGTTAGGATTAGGGGACGGCTGAGTGTCAGGCTTCGGGGAAAGGTTAGGGTTAGGGTTCGGGCTAGGGTTCGGGTTAGGGGATGGGAACGGTTTCGGGTCCAGGTGAGGGTACGACAACGCTTTAGGGGGAGCGTGCGTGTGAGGGCGTGGGTTAGTGTTAGCGTGAGTGTTAGGATTACGGGACGTGTGAGGGTCAGACTTCGGGGAAGGGTTAGGGTTAGGGTTAAGGCTAGGGTTAGGGTTAGGGGACGGGGACGGTTTAGGTTCCAGGTGAGAGTAGGACAACACTTTAGGGGGAGCGTGCGTGTGAGGGCACGGGTTAGTGTTAATGTCCGGGTTAGGATTAGGGGACGGGTGAGGGTCAGGCTTAGGCGAAGGGTTAGTGTTAGGGTTCGGGATACTGTTAGGGTTAGGGGACGGGGACGGTTTAGGATCTAGATGAGGGTACGACAACACTTTAGGGGGAGCGTGCGTGTGAAGGTGCGGGTTAGTGGTAACGTACGGTTTAGGATTAGGGGACGGGTGATGGTCAGGCCTCGGGGAAGGGTTAGTGTTAGGGTTCAGGCTAGGGTTAGGGTTAGGGGACGGGGACGGTTTAGGGTCCAGTTGAGGGTACGACAACGCTTTAGGGGGAGCATGCGTGTGAGGGCGCGGGTTAGTGTTAGCGTACGGGTTAGGTTTAGGGGACGAGTCAGGGTCAGGCTTCGGGGAAAGGTTTAGGGTTAGGGTTCGGGCTAGGGTTAGGATTAGGGGACGGGGACGGGGACGGTTTAGGGTCCAGGTGAGGGTACGACAACGCTTTAGGGGGCGCATGCATGTGAGGGCGCGGGTTAGTGTTAGGGTACGGGTTAGGATTAGGGGACGGGTGAGGTTCAGGCTTCGGGGAAGTGGTAGGGTTAGGGTTAGGGCTAGGGGTAGTGTTAGGGGACGGGGACGGTTTAGGGTTCAGGTGAGGGTACGACAACGCTTTAGGGGGACGTGCGTGTGAGGGCGTGGGTTAGTGTTAGCGTACAGGTTAGGATTAGGGGACGTTTGAGGGTTAGGCTTCGGGGAAGGGTTAGGGTTAGGTTCCGGCCTAGCATTAGGGTTAGGGGACGGGGAAGGTTTAGGGTCCAGGTTAGGGTACGACAACGCTTTAGGGTGAGCGTGCGTGTGAGCGCGCGGGTTAGTGTTTGAGCACGGGTTAGGATTAGGAGACGGGTGATGGTCAGGCCTGGGGGAAAGGTTAGGGTTAGGTTCGGGCTAGGGTTAGGGTTATGGGACGGATATGGTTTAGGGTCCATTTGAGGGTACGACAACGCTTTAGGGGGAGCGTGCGTGTGAGGGCGTGGGTTAGTGTTAGCGTATGGATTAGGATTAGGGGACGGGTGAGGGTCAGGGTTCGGGGAAGTGTTAGGTTTAGGGTTCAGGCTAGGGTTAGGGGTAGGGGACGGGGACGGTTTAGGGTTCAGGTGAGGGTACGACAACGCTTTAGGGCGAGCGTGCGTGTGAGGGCGTGGGTTAGTGTTAGCGTACGGGTTAGGATTAGGGGACGGGTGAGGGTCAGTCCTTGGGGAAGGGTTAGGGTTAGGGTTCGGGCTAGGGTTAGGGATAGGGGACTGGGACTGTTTAGGGTCCAGGTCAGGGTACGACAAAGCTTTAGGGTGAGCGTGCGTGTGAGGGCGCTGGTAGTGTTTGAGCACGGGTTAGGATTAGGGGAAGGGTGATGGTCAGGCCTCGGGGAAGGGTTAGGTTTAGGTTCGGGCTAGGGTTAGGGTTATGGGACAGGGATGGTTTAGGGTCCAGTTGAGGGTACGACATCGCTTTAGGGGGAGCGTGCGTGTGAGGGCGTGGGTTAGTGTTAGTGTACGGGTTAGGATGAGGGGACGGGTGAGTTTCAGGCTTCGGGGAAGGGTTAGGGTTAGGGTTTGGGCTAGGGTTAGGGTTAGGGGACGGGGACGGTTCAGGGTCCAGGTGAGGGTACAATAAGTCTTTAGGGGGAGTGTGCGTGTGAGGGCGCGGGTTAGTGTAAGCGTACGGGTTAGGATTAGGGGACGGGTGAGGGTAAGGCTTCGGCTAAGGGTTAGGGTTAGGGTTCGGGCTAGGGTTAGAGTTAGGGGACGGGGACGGTTTAGGGTCCAGGTGAGGGTACGACAACGCTTTACGGGGAGCGTGCGTGTGAGGGCGCGGGTTAGTGTTAGCGTACGGGTTAGGATTAGGGGACAGGTGAGGGTCAGGCTTCGGGGAAGGGTTAGTGTTAGGGTTCGGGCTAGGGTTAGGGTTAGGGGACGGGGACGGTTTAGGGTCCAGATGAGGGTACGACAACACTTTAGGGTGAGCGTGAGTGTGAGGGCGCGGGTTAGTGTAACCGTATGGGTTAGGATTAGGGGACGGGTGAGGGTCAGGCTTCGGGGAAGGGTTAGGGTTAGGGTTCGGGCTAGGGTTAGGGTTTGGGGACGGGGACGGATTAGGGTCCAGGTGAGGGTACGACAACACTTTATGGGGAGCATGCGAGTGAGGGCGCGGGTTAGTGTTAGCGTACCGGTTAGGATTAGGGGACGGGTGATGGTCAGCCCTCGGGGAAGTGTTAGGGTTAGGGTTCGGGCTACGGTTAGGGTCAGGGGACGGGGATGGTTTAGGGTCCAGTTGAGGGTACGACAATGCTTTACGGGGAGTCTGCGTGTGAGGGCGCATGTTAGTGTTAGCGTACGGGTTAGGATTAGGGGATGGGAGAGCGTCAGGTTTCGGCGAACGGTTAGGGTTAGGGTTCGGGCTAGGGTTAGGGTTAGGGGACTGGTACGTTTAGGGTCCAGGTCAGGGTACGAGAAGTCTTTAGGGGGAGTGTGCGTGTGCAGGCGCGGGTTAGTGTTAGCGTACGGGTTAGGAGTAGGGGACGGGTGAGGGTAAGGCTTCGGGAAAGGTTTAAGGTTAGGGTTCGGGCTAGGGTTAGGGTTAGGGGACGGGGACGGTTTAGGGTCCAGGTGAGGGTACGACAACGCTTTAGGGGGAGCGTGCGTGTGAGGGCGCGGTTTAGTGTTAGCGTACGGGTTAGGAATAGGGGACGGGTGAGGGTCAGGCTTCGGGGAAGGGTTAGGGTTAGGGTCCGGGCTAGGGTTAGGGTTAGGGGACGGGGACGGTTTAGGGTCCAGATGAGGGTACGACAACACTTTAGGGGGAGCGTGCGTGTGAGGGCGCGGGTTAGTGTTAGTGTACGGGTTAGGATGAGGGGATGGGTGAGGGTCAGGCGTCGGGGAAGGGTTAGGGTTAGGGTTCGGGCTAGGGTTAGGGTTATGGGACGGGGACGGTTTAGGGTCCAGGTGAGGGTACGTCAACGCTTAAGGGAGAGCGTGCGTGTGAGGGTGCAGGTTAGTGTTAGCGTACGGTTTAGGATTAGGGCACGGGTCAGGGTCAGGCTTCGGGGAAGGGTTAGGTTTAGGGTTCGGTCTAGGGTTAGGGTTTGGGGACGGGGACGGTTTAGGGTCCAGGTGAGGGTACGACAAGTCTTTAGGGGGAGTATGCGTGTGCGGGCGCGGGTAAGTGTAAGCGTACGGGTTAGGATTAGGGGACGGGTGAGGGTAAGGCTTCGGGGAAGGGTTAGGGTTAGGGTTCGGGCTAGGGTTAGTGTTAGGGGACGGGGACGGTTTAGGGTCCAGGTGAGGGTACGACAACGCTTTACGGGGAGCGTGCGTGTGAGGGCGCGGTTTAGTGTTAGCGTAAGGGTTAGGATTGGGGACGGGTGAGGGTCAGGCTTCAGGAAATGGTTAGGGTTAGGGTTTGGGCTAGGGTTAGGGTTAGGTGACGGGGACGGTTTAGGGTTCATGTGACGGTACGATAACGCTTTAGGGGGAGCGTGCGTGTGAGGGCGCGTGTTAGCGTTAGCGTACGGTGTAGAATTAGGGGACGGGTGAGGGTCAGGCTTCAGGGAATGGTTAGGGTTAGGGTTCGGGCTAGGGTTAGGGTTAGGGGAAGGGGACGGTTTAGGGTCCAGGTGAGGGTACAACAACGCTTTAGGTTGAGCATGCGTCTGAGGGCGCGGGTTAGTGTTAGCGTACGGGTTAGGATTAGGGGACGGGTGAGGGTCAGGCTTCGGGGAAGGGTTAGGTTTAGGGTTCGGGCTAGGGTTAGGGTTAGGGGACGAGGACGATTTAGAGACAAGCTGAGTGTACGACAACGCTTTAGGGTGAACGTGCGTGTGAGGGCGCGGGATAGTGTTAGCGTACGGCTTAGGATTAGGGTTCGGATGAGGGTCAGGCTTCGGGGAAGTGTTAGGATTAGGGTTCGGGCTAGGGTTAGGGTTAGGGGACGGGGACGGTTTAGGGTCTAGATGAGGGTACGACAACACTTTATGGTGAGCGTGAGTGTGAGGGCGCGGGTTAGTGTTAACGTACGGGTTAGGATTACGGGACGGGTGAGGGTCAAGCTTCGGCGAAGTATTAGTGTTAGGGTTCAGCCTAGGGTTACGGTTAGAGGACGGGGACGGTTTAGGGTCCATGTGAGGGTACGAAAACGCTTTAGGGGGAGCGGGTGTTTGAGGGCGCGGGTTAGTGTTTGCGCACGGGTTAGGATTAGGTGACGGGTGAGGGTCAGTCTTCGGGGAATGGTTAGGGTTAGGGTTCGGGCTAGGGTTAGGGTTAGGGGACGGGGACGGTTTAGGGTCCAGGTGAGGGTACGACAACGCTTTAGGTTGAGCATGCATCTGAGGGCGCAGGTTAGTGTTACTGTACGGGTTAGGATTAGGGGACGGGTGAGGGTCAGGCTTCGGGGAAGGGTTAGGGTTCGGGCTAGGGTTAGGGTTAGGGGACGGGGACGGATTAGGGTCCAGGTGAGGGTACGACAACGCTTTATGGGGAGCGTGCGTGTGAGGGCACGGGTTAGTGTTAGCGTACCGGTTGGGATTAGGGGACGGGTGATGGTCAGCCCTCGGGGAAGTGTTAGGGTTTGGGTTCGGGCTAGGGTTAGGGTTAGGGGACGGGGATGGTTTAGGGTCCAGTTGAGGGTACGACAATGCTTTACGGGGAGCCTGCGTGTGAGGGCGCATGTTAGTGTTAGCGTACGGGTTAGGATTAGGGGATGGGAGAGGGTCAGGCTTCGGGGAAGTGGTAGGGTTAGGGTTCGGGCTAGGGTTAGGGTTAGGGGACTGGTACGTTTAGGGTCCAGGTCAGGGTACGACAAGTCTTTAGGGGGAGTGTGCGTGTGCAGGCGCGGGTTAGTGTTAGCGTACGGGTTAGGAGTAAGGGACGGGTGAGGGTAAGCCTTCGGGGAAGGGTTAAGGTTAGGGTTCGGGCTAGGGTTAGGGTTAGGGGACGGGGACGGTTTAGGGTCCAGGTGAGGGTACGACAACGCTTTAGGGGGAGCGGGCGTGTGAGGGCGCGGGTTAGTGTTAGCGTACGGGTTAGGATTAGGGGACGGGTGAGGGTCAGGCTTCGGGGAAGGGTTAGGGTTAGGGTTCGGGCTAGGGTTAGGGTTAGGGGACGGGGATGGTTTAGGGTCCAGATGAGGGTACGACAACACTTTAGGGTGAGCGTGAGTGTGAGGGCGCGGGTTAGTGTTACCGTACGGGTTAGGATTAGGGGACGGGTGAGGGTCAGGCTTCGGGGAAGGGTTAGGGTTAGGGTTCGGGGTAGGGTTAGGGCTAGGGGACGGAGACGGATTAGGGTCCAGGTGAGGGTACGACAACGCTTTAGGGGGAGCGTGCGTGTGAGGGCGCTGGTTAGTGTTAGCGTACGGTTTAGGATTAGGGCACGCGTCAGGGTCAGGCTTCGGGGAAGGGTTAGGGTTAGGGTTCGGGCTAGGGTTAGGGTTAGGGGACGGGGACGGTTTAGGGTCCAGGTGAGGGTTCGAGAAGTCTTTAGGGGGAGTGTGCGTGTGTGGGCGCGGGTTAGTGTTAGCGTACGGGTTAGGAGTAGGGAACGGGAGAGGGTAAGGCTTCGGGGAAGGGTTAGGGTTAGGGTTCGGGCAAGGGTTAGGGGACGGGGACGGTTTAGGGTCCAGGTGAGGGTACGACAACGCTTTAGGGGGAGCGTTCGTGTGAGGGCGCGGGTCAGTGTTAGCGTACGGGTTAGGATTAGGGTACGGGTGAGGGTCAGGCCCTGGGGAAGTGTTACGTTAGTGTTCGGGCTAGGGTTAGGGTTAGGGGATGGGGACGGTTTAGGGTCCAGGTGAGGGTACGACAAGTCTTTAGGGGGAGTGTGCGTGTGCGGGCGCGGGTTAGTGTTAGTGTACGGGTTAGGATGAGGGGTCGGGTGAGGGTCAGGCTTCGGGGAAGGGTTACGGTTAGGGTTCGGGCTAGGGTTAGGGTTATGGGACGGGGACGGTTTAGGGTCCAGGTGAGGGTACGACAACACTTAAGGGGGAGCGTGCGTGTGAGGGCGCGGTTTAGTGTTAGCGTACGGTTTAGGATTAGGGCTCGGGTCAGGGTCAGGATTCGGAGAAGGGTTAGGGTTAGGGTTCGGGCTAGGGTTAGGGTTAGGGGACGGGGACGGTTTAGGGTCCAGGTGAGGGTACGACAAGTCTTTAGGCGGAGTGTGCGTGTGCGGGCGCGGGTTAGTGTTAGCGTACGGGTTAGGATTAGGGGACGGGTGAGGGTAAGGCTTCGGGGAAGGGTTAGGGTTAGGGTTCGGGCTAGGGTTAGGGTTAGGGGACGGGGACGGTTTAGGGTCCAGGTGACGGTACGACAACGCTTTAGGGGGAGCGTGCGTGTGAGGGCGCGGGTTAGTGTTAGCGTACGGGTTAGGATGAGGGGACTGGTGAGGGTCAGGCTTCGGGGAAGGGTTAGGGTTAGGGTTCGGCCTAGGGTTAGGGTTAGGGGACGGGGACGGTTTAGGGTCCAGATGAGGGTACGACAACACTTTAGGGTGAGCGTGCGTGTGAGGGCGCGGGTTAGTGTTAGCGTACGGGTTAGGATTAGGGGACGGGTGAGGGTTAGGCCTGGGGGAAAGGTTAGGGTTAGGTTCGGGCTAGGGTTAGGCTTATGGGACGGATATGGTTTAGGGTCCATTTGAGGGTACGACAACGCTTTAGGGGGAGCGTGCGTGTGAGGGCGTGGGTTAGTTTTAGCGTACGGATTAGGATTAGGGGACGGGTGAGGGTCAGGTTTCGGGGAAGTGTTAGGTTTAGGGTTCGGGCTAGGGTTAGGGGTAGGGGACAGGGATGGTTTAGGGTCCAGTTGAGGGTACAACGCTTTAGGGGGAGCGTGCGTGTGAGGGCGTGGATTAGTGTTAGCGTATGGGTTAGGATTAGGGGACGGGTGAGTGTCAGGCTTCGGGGAAGGGTTAGGGTTAGGGTTCGGGCTAGGGTTAGGGTTAGGGGACGGGGACGGTTTAGGGTCCAGGTGAGGGTACGACAACGCTTTAGGGGGAGCGTGCCTGTGAGGGCGTGGGTCAATGTTAGCGTATGTGTTAGGATTAGGGGACGGGTGAGGGTCAGGCCTCGGGGAAGTGTTAGTGTTAGGGTTCGGGCTAGGGTTAGGGTTAGGGGACGGGGACGGTTTAGGGACCAGTTGAGGGTACGACAACACTTTATGGGGAGCGTGAGTGTGAGGGCGCATGTTAGTGTTAGCGTACGGGTTAGGATTAGGGGACGGGTGAGGGTCAGGCTTCGAGGAAGGGTTAGCGTTAGGGTTAGGGCTATGGTTAGAGTTAGGGGACGGGGACTGTTTAGGGTCCAGGTGAGGGTACGACAACGCTCTTGGGGGAGCGTGCGCATGAGGGCACGGGTTAGTGTTAGCGTACAGGTTAGGATTAGGGGACGGGTGAGTGTCATGCATCGGGGAAGGGTTAGGGTTAGGGTTCAGGCTAGGGTTAGGGTTAGGGGATTGGGACGGTTTAGGGTCCAAGTGAGGGTACGACAACGCTTTAGGGGGAGCATGCGTGTGAGGGCGCGGGTAGTGTTAGCGTACGGGTTAGGATTAGGGGACGGCTGAGTGTCAGGCTTCGGGGAAAGGTTAGGGTTAGGGTTCGGGCTAGGGTTCGGGTTAGGGGACGGGAACGGTTTCGGGTCCAGGTGAGGGTACGACAACGCTTTAGGGGGAGCGTGCGTGTGAGGGCGTGGGTTAGTGTTAGCGTGAGTGTTAGGATTAGGGGACGTGTGAGGGTCAGACTTCGGGGAAGGGTTAGGGTTAGGGTTAAGGCTAGGGTTAGGGTTAGGGGACGGGGACGGTTTAGGTTCCAGGTGAGGGTAGGACAACACTTTAGGGGGAGCGTGCGTGTGAGGGCACGGGTTAGTGTTAACGTCCGGGTTAGGATTAGGGGACGGGTGAGGGTCAGGCTTACGCGAAGGGTTAGTGTTAGGGTTCGGGCTACTGTTAGGGTTAGGGGACAGGGACGGTTTAGGATCTAGATGAGGGTACGACAACACTTTAGGGGGAGCGTGCGTGTGAAGGCGCGGGTTAGTGGTAACGTACGGTTTAGGATTAGGGGACGGGTGATGGTCAGGCCTCGGGGAAGGGTTAGTGTTAGGGTTCAGGCTAGGGTTAGGGTTAGGGGACGGGGATGGTTTAGGGTCCAGTTGAGGGTACGACAACGCTTTAGGGGGAGCATGCGTGTGAGGGCGCGGGTTAGTGTTAGCGTACGGGTTAGGTTTAGGGGACGAGTGAGGGTCAGGCTTCGGGGGAAGGTTTAGGGTTAGGGTTCGGGCTAGGGTTAGGGTTAGGGGACGGGGACGTTTTAGGGTCCAGATGAGGGTACGACAACACTTTAGGGTGAGCGTGAGTGTGAGGGCGCGTGTTAGTGTTAGGGTACGGGTGAGGATTAGGGGACGGGTGAGGGTTAGGCTTCGGGGAAGGGTTAGGGTTAGGGTTCGGGCTAGGGTTAGGGTTAGGGAACGAGGACGATTTAGGGTCAAGGTGAGAGTACGACAACGCTTTAGGGTGAGCATGCGTTTGAGGGCGCGGGTTAGCGTTAGCGTACGGGTTAGGATTAGGCAACGGGTGAGGGTCAGGCTTCGGGGAAGGGTTAGGTTTAGCGTTCGGGCTAGGGTTAGGGTTAGGGGACGGGGACGGTTTAGGGTCTAGATGAGGGTACGACAACACTTTAGTGTGAGCGTGAGTGTGAGGGAGAGGGTTAGTGTTAGCGTACGGGTTAGGATTAGGGGACGGGTGAGGGTCAGGCTTCGGGGAAGTGTTAGGTTTAGGGTTCGGGCTTGGGTTAGGGTTAGGGGACGGGGACGGTTTAGGGTCCAGCTGAGGGTACGACAACGCTTAAGGGGGAGTGTGTGTGTGAGGGCGCGGGTTAGTGTTAGCGTACGGGTTAGGATTAGGGGACGGGTGAGGGTCAGGCTTCGGGGAAGGGTTAGGGTTAGGGTTCGGGCTAGGGTTAGGGTTAGGGGACGGGGACAGTTTAGGGTGCAGGTGAGGGTACGACAACGCTTTAGGTTCAGCATGCGTCTGAGGGCGTGTGTTAGTCTTACCGTACGGGTTTGGAATAGGGGACGGGTGAGGGTCAGGCTTCGGGGAAGGGTTAGGTTAGTGTTCGGGCTAGGGTTAGGGGAGGGGACAGTATAGGGTCCAGGTGAGGGTACGACAATGCTTTAGTGGGAGCGTGCGTGTGAGGGCGGGGGTTAGTGTTAGCGTACGGGTTAGGATTAGGGGACGGGTGAGGGTCAGTCCTTGGGGAAGGGTTAGGGTTAGGGTTCGGGCTAGGGTTAGGGATAGGGGACTGGGACTGTTTAGGGTCCAGGTCAGGGTACGACAAAGCTTTAGGGTGAGCGTGCGTGTGAGGGCGCGGGTAGTGTTTGAGCACGGGTTAGGATTAGGGGAAGGGTGATGGTCAGGCCTCGGGGAAGGGTTAGGTTTAGGTTCGGGCTAGGGTTAGGGTTATGGGACAGGGATGGTTTAGGGTCCAGTTGAGGGTACGACATCGCTTTAGGGGGAGCGTGCGTGTGAGGGCGTGGGTTAGTGTTAGTGTACGGGTTAGGATGAGGGGACGGGTGAGTTTCAGGCTTCGGGGAAGGGTTAGGGTTAGGGTTTGGGCTAGGGTTAGGGTTAGGGGACGGGGACGGTTTAGGGTCCAGGTGAGGGTACGACAAGTCTTTAGGGGGAATGTGCGTGTGCCGGCGCGGGTTAGTGTTAGCGTACGGGTTAGTATTAGGGGACGGGTGAGGGTCAGGGTTCGGAGAAGTGTTAGGGTTAGGGTTCGGGCTAGGGATAGGGTTAGGGGACGGGGACAGTTTAGGGTCTAGATGAGGGTACGACAACACTTTAGGGTGAGCGTCAGTGTGAGGGCGAGGGTTAGTGTTAGCGTACGGGTTAGGATTAGAGGACGGGTGAGGGTCAGGCTTCAGCGAAGTGTTAGTGTTAGTGTTCGGGCTAGGGTTAGGGTTAGAGGACGGGGACGGTTTAGGGTCCATGTGAGGGTACGACAACACTTTAGGGGGAGCGTGCGTGTGAGGGCGCGTGTTAGTGTTAGCGTACGGGTTAGGATTAGGGGACGGGTGAGGGTCAGGCTTCGGAGAAGAGTTACGGTTAGGGTTTGGGATAGGGTTAGGGTTAGGGGACTGGGACGGTTTAGGGTCCAAGTCAGGGTACGACAACGCTTTAGGGGGAGCGGGCGTGTGAGGGCGCGGGTTACTGTTTGCGTACGGGTTAGGATTAGGGGACGGGTGAGGTTCAGGCTTCAGGGAAGGGTTACTGTTAGGGTTCGGGATATGGTTAGGGTTAGGGGACTGGGACGGTTTAGGGTACATGTCAGGGTACGACAGCGCTTTAGGCGGAGCGCGCGTGTGAGGGCACGGGTTAGTGTTTGCTTACGGGTTAGGATTAGGTAACGGGTGTGGGTCAGGCTTCGGGGAAGGGTTAGGGTTAGGGTTCGGGCTAGGGTTAGGGGTAGGGGACAGGGATGGTTTAGGGTCCAGTTGAGGGTACAACAACGCTTTAGGGGGAGCGTGCCTGTGAGGGCGTGGGTCAATGTTAGCGTATGTGTTAGGATTAGGGGACGGGTGAGGGTCAGGCCTCGGGGAAGTGTTAGTGTTAGGGTTCGGGCTAGGGTTAGGGTTAGGGGACGGGGACGGTTTAGGGACCAGTTGAGGGTACGACAACACTTTATGGGGAGCGTGCGTGTGAGGGCGCATGTTAGTGTTAGCGTACGGGTTAGGATTAGGGGACGGGTGAGGGTCAGGCTTCGAGGAAGTGTTAGCGTTAGGGTTAGGGCTATGGTTAGAGTTAGGGGACGGGGACTGTTTAGGGTCCAGGTGAGGGTACGACAACGCTCTTGGGGGAGCGTGCGCATGAGGGCACGGGTTAGTGTTAGCGTACGGGTTAGGATTAGGGGACGGGTGAGTGTCATGCATCGGGGAAGGGTTAGGGTTAGGGTTCGGGCTAGGGTTAGGGTTAGGGGATTGGGACGGTTTAGGGTCCAAGTGAGGGTACGACAACGCTTTAGGGGGAGCATGCGTGTGAGGGCGCGGGTAGTGTTAGCGTACGGGTTAGGATTAGGGGACGGCTGAGTGTCAGGCTTCGGGGAAAGGTTAGGGTTAGGGTTCGGGCTAGGGTTCGGGTTAGGGGATGGGAACGGTTTCGGGTCCAGGTGAGGGTACGACAACGCTTTAGGGGGAGCGTGCGTGTGAGGGCGTGGGTTAGTGTTAGCGTGAGTGTTAGGATTACGGGACGTGTGAGGGTCAGACTTCGGGGAAGGGTTAGGGTTAGGGTTAAGGCTAGGGTTAGGGTTAGGGGACGGGGACGGTTTAGGTTCCAGGTGAGAGTAGGACAACACTTTAGGGGGAGCGTGCGTGTGAGGGCACGGGTTAGTGTTAATGTCCGGGTTAGGATTAGGGGACGGGTGAGGGTCAGGCTTAGGCGAAGGGTTAGTGTTAGGGTTCGGGATACTGTTAGGGTTAGGGGACGGGGACGGTTTAGGATCTAGATGAGGGTACGACAACACTTTAGGGGGAGCGTGCGTGTGAAGGTGCGGGTTAGTGGTAACGTACGGTTTAGGATTAGGGGACGGGTGATGGTCAGGCCTCGGGGAAGGGTTAGTGTTAGGGTTCAGGCTAGGGTTAGGGTTAGGGGACGGGGACGGTTTAGGGTCCAGTTGAGGGTACGACAACGCTTTAGGGGGAGCATGCGTGTGAGGGCGCGGGTTAGTGTTAGCGTACGGGTTAGGTTTAGGGGACGAGTCAGGGTCAGGCTTCGGGGAAAGGTTTAGGGTTAGGGTTCGGGCTAGGGTTAGGATTAGGGGACGGGGACGGGGACGGTTTAGGGTCCAGGTGAGGGTACGACAACGCTTTAGGGGGCGCATGCATGTGAGGGCGCGGGTTAGTGTTAGGGTACGGGTTAGGATTAGGGGACGGGTGAGGTTCAGGCTTCGGGGAAGTGGTAGGGTTAGGGTTAGGGCTAGGGGTAGTGTTAGGGGACGGGGACGGTTTAGGGTTCAGGTGAGGGTACGACAACGCTTTAGGGGGACGTGCGTGTGAGGGCGTGGGTTAGTGTTAGCGTACAGGTTAGGATTAGGGGACGTTTGAGGGTTAGGCTTCGGGGAAGGGTTAGGGTTAGGTTCCGGCCTAGCATTAGGGTTAGGGGACGGGGAAGGTTTAGGGTCCAGGTTAGGGTACGACAACGCTTTAGGGTGAGCGTGCGTGTGAGCGCGCGGGTTAGTGTTTGAGCACGGGTTAGGATTAGGAGACGGGTGATGGTCAGGCCTGGGGGAAAGGTTAGGGTTAGGTTCGGGCTAGGGTTAGGGTTATGGGACGGATATGGTTTAGGGTCCATTTGAGGGTACGACAACGCTTTAGGGGGAGCGTGCGTGTGAGGGCGTGGGTTAGTGTTAGCGTATGGATTAGGATTAGGGGACGGGTGAGGGTCAGGGTTCGGGGAAGTGTTAGGTTTAGGGTTCAGGCTAGGGTTAGGGGTAGGGGACGGGGACGGTTTAGGGTTCAGGTGAGGGTACGACAACGCTTTAGGGCGAGCGTGCGTGTGAGGGCGTGGGTTAGTGTTAGCGTACGGGTTAGGATTAGGGGACGGGTGAGGGTCAGTCCTTGGGGAAGGGTTAGGGTTAGGGTTCGGGCTAGGGTTAGGGATAGGGGACTGGGACTGTTTAGGGTCCAGGTCAGGGTACGACAAAGCTTTAGGGTGAGCGTGCGTGTGAGGGCGCTGGTAGTGTTTGAGCACGGGTTAGGATTAGGGGAAGGGTGATGGTCAGGCCTCGGGGAAGGGTTAGGTTTAGGTTCGGGCTAGGGTTAGGGTTATGGGACAGGGATGGTTTAGGGTCCAGTTGAGGGTACGACATCGCTTTAGGGGGAGCGTGCGTGTGAGGGCGTGGGTTAGTGTTAGTGTACGGGTTAGGATGAGGGGACGGGTGAGTTTCAGGCTTCGGGGAAGGGTTAGGGTTAGGGTTTGGGCTAGGGTTAGGGTTAGGGGACGGGGACGGTTTAGGGTCCAGGTGAGGGTACGACAAGTCTTTAGGGGGAATGTGCGTGTGCCGGCGCGGGTTAGTGTTAGCGTACGGGTTAGTATTAGGGGACGGGTGAGGGTCAGGGTTCGGAGAAGTGTTAGGGTTAGGGTTCGGGCTAGGGATAGGGTTAGGGGACGGGGACAGTTTAGGGTCTAGATGAGGGTACGACAACACTTTAGGGTGAGCGTCAGTGTGAGGGCGAGGGTTAGTGTTAGAGTACGGGTTAGGATTAGAGGACGGGTGAGGGTCAGGCTTCAGCGAAGTGTTAGTGTTAGTGTTCGGGCTAGGGTTAGGGTTAGAGGACGGGGACGGTTTAGGGTCCATGTGAGGGTACGACAACACTTTAGGGGGAGCGTGCGTGTGAGGGCGCGTGTTAGTGTTAGCGTACGGGTTAGAATTAGGGGACGGGTGAGGGTCAGGCCTCGGGGAAGTGTTAGCATTAGGGTTCGGGCTAGGGTTAGGGTTAAGGGACGGGGACGGTTCAGGGTCCAGGTGAGGGTACAATAAGTCTTTAGGGGGAGTGTGCGTGTGAGGGCGCGGGTTAGTGTAAGCGTACGGGTTAGGATTAGGGGACGGGTGAGGGTAAGGCTTCGGCTAAGGGTTAGGGTTAGGGTTCGGGCTAGGGTTAGAGTTAGGGGACGGGGACGGTTTAGGGTCCAGGTGAGGGTACGACAACGCTTTACGGGGAGCGTGCGTGTGAGGGCGCGGGTTAGTGTTAGCGTACGGGTTAGGATTAGGGGACAGGTGAGGGTCAGGCTTCGGGGAAGGGTTAGTGTTAGGGTTCGGGCTAGGGTTAGGGTTAGGGGACGGGGACGGTTTAGGGTCCAGATGAGGGTACGACAACACTTTAGGGTGAGCGTGAGTGTGAGGGCGCGGGTTAGTGTAACCGTATGGGTTAGGATTAGGGGACGGGTGAGGGTCAGGCTTCGGGGAAGGGTTAGGGTTAGGGTTCGGGCTAGGGTTAGGGTTTGGGGACGGGGACGGATTAGGGTCCAGGTGAGGGTACGACAACACTTTATGGGGAGCATGCGAGTGAGGGCGCGGGTTAGTGTTAGCGTACCGGTTAGGATTAGGGGACGGGTGATGGTCAGCCCTCGGGGAAGTGTTAGGGTTAGGGTTCGGGCTACGGTTAGGGTCAGGGGACGGGGATGGTTTAGGGTCCAGTTGAGGGTACGACAATGCTTTACGGGGAGTCTGCGTGTGAGGGCGCATGTTAGTGTTAGCGTACGGGTTAGGATTAGGGGATGGGAGAGCGTCAGGTTTCGGCGAACGGTTAGGGTTAGGGTTCGGGCTAGGGTTAGGGTTAGGGGACTGGTACGTTTAGGGTCCAGGTCAGGGTACGAGAAGTCTTTAGGGGGAGTGTGCGTGTGCAGGCGCGGGTTAGTGTTAGCGTACGGGTTAGGAGTAGGGGACGGGTGAGGGTAAGGCTTCGGGAAAGGTTTAAGGTTAGGGTTCGGGCTAGGGTTAGGGTTAGGGGACGGGGACGGTTTAGGGTCCAGGTGAGGGTACGACAACGCTTTAGGGGGAGCGTGCGTGTGAGGGCGCGGTTTAGTGTTAGCGTACGGGTTAGGAATAGGGGACGGGTGAGGGTCAGGCTTCGGGGAAGGGTTAGGGTTAGGGTCCGGGCTAGGGTTAGGGTTAGGGGACGGGGACGGTTTAGGGTCCAGATGAGGGTACGACAACACTTTAGGGGGAGCGTGCGTGTGAGGGCGCGGGTTAGTGTTAGTGTACGGGTTAGGATGAGGGGATGGGTGAGGGTCAGGCTTCAGGGAATGGTTAGGGTTAGGGTTCGGGCTAGGGTTAGTGTTAGGGGACGGGGACGGTTTAGGGTCCAGGTGAGGGTACGACAACGCTTTACGGGGAGCGTGCGTGTGAGGGCGCGGTTTAGTGTTAGCGTAAGGGTTAGGATTGGGGACGGGTGAGGGTCAGGCTTCAGGAAATGGTTAGGGTTAGGGTTTGGGCTAGGGTTAGGGTTAGGTGACGGGGACGGTTTAGGGTTCATGTGACGGTACGATAACGCTTTAGGGGGAGCGTGCGTGTGAGGGCGCGTGTTAGCGTTAGCGTACGGTGTAGAATTAGGGGACGGGTGAGGGTCAGGCTTCAGGGAATGGTTAGGGTTAGGGTTCGGGCTAGGGTTAGGGTTAGGGGAAGGGGACGGTTTAGGGTCCAGGTGAGGGTACAACAACGCTTTAGGTTGAGCATGCGTCTGAGGGCGCGGGTTAGTGTTAGCGTACGGGTTAGGATTAGGGGACGGGTGAGGGTCAGGCTTCGGGGAAGGGTTAGGTTTAGGGTTCGGGCTAGGGTTAGGGTTAGGGGACGAGGACGATTTAGAGACAAGCTGAGTGTACGACAACGCTTTAGGGTGAACGTGCGTGTGAGGGCGCGGGATAGTGTTAGCGTACGGCTTAGGATTAGGGTTCGGATGAGGGTCAGGCTTCGGGGAAGTGTTAGGATTAGGGTTCGGGCTAGGGTTAGGGTTAGGGGACGGGGACGGTTTAGGGTCTAGATGAGGGTACGACAACACTTTATGGTGAGCGTGAGTGTGAGGGCGCGGGTTAGTGTTAACGTACGGGTTAGGATTACGGGACGGGTGAGGGTCAAGCTTCGGCGAAGTATTAGTGTTAGGGTTCAGCCTAGGGTTACGGTTAGAGGACGGGGACGGTTTAGGGTCCATGTGAGGGTACGAAAACGCTTTAGGGGGAGCGGGTGTTTGAGGGCGCGGGTTAGTGTTTGCGCACGGGTTAGGATTAGGTGACGGGTGAGGGTCAGTCTTCGGGGAATGGTTAGGGTTAGGGTTCGGGCTAGGGTTAGGGTTAGGGGACGGGGACGGTTTAGGGTCCAGGTGAGGGTACGACAACGCTTTAGGTTGAGCATGCATCTGAGGGCGCAGGTTAGTGTTACTGTACGGGTTAGGATTAGGGGACGGGTGAGGGTCAGGGTTCGGGGAAGGGTTAGGGTTAGGGTTCGGGCTAGGGAGAGGGTAGGGGAAGGGGATGGTTTAGGGTCCAGTTGAGGGTACGACAACGCTTTAGGGGGAGCGTGCGTGTGAGGGCGTGGGTTAGTGTTAGCGTATGGGTTAGGATTAGGGGACGGGTGAGAGTCAGGCCTCGGGGAAGTGTTAGCGTTAGGGTTCGGGCTAGGGTTAGGGTTAAGGGACGGGGACGGTTCAGGGTCCAGGTGAGGGTACAACAAGTCTTTAGGGGGAGTGTGCGTGTGAGGGCGCGGGTTAGTGTAAGCGTACGGGTTAGGATTAGGGGACGGGTGAGGGTAAGGCTTCGGCTAAGGGTTAGGGTTAGGGTTCGGGCTAGGGTTAGGGTTAGGGGACGGGGACGGTTTAGGGTCCAGGTGAGGGTACGACAACGCTTTACGGGGAGCGTGCGTGTGAGGGCGCGGGTTAGTGTTAGCGTACGGGTTAGGATTAGGGGACGGATGAGGGTCAGGCTTCGGGGAAGGGTTAGGGTTAGGGTTCGGGCTAGGGTTAGGGTTAGGGGACGGGGACGGTTTAGGGTCCAGATGAGGGTACGACAACACTTTAGGGTGAGCGTGAGTGTGAGGGCGCGGGTTAGTGTTAACGTACGGGTTAGGATTAGGGGACGGGTGAGGGTCAGGCTTCGGGGAAGGGTTAGGGTTCGGGCTAGGGTTAGGGTTAGGGGACGGGGACGGATTAGGGTCCAGGTGAGGGTACGACAACGCTTTATGGGGAGCGTGCGTGTGAGGGCACGGGTTAGTGTTAGCGTACCGGTTGGGATTAGGGGACGGGTGATGGTCAGCCCTCGGGGAAGTGTTAGGGTTTGGGTTCGGGCTAGGGTTAGGGTTAGGGGACGGGGATGGTTTAGGGTCCAGTTGAGGGTACGACAATGCTTTACGGGGAGCCTGCGTGTGAGGGCGCATGTTAGTGTTAGCGTACGGGTTAGGATTAGGGGATGGGAGAGGGTCAGGCTTCGGGGAAATGGTAGGGTTAGGGTTCGGGCTAGGGTTAGGGTTAGGGGACTGGTACGTTTAGGGTCCAGGTCAGGGTACGACAAGTCTTTAGGGGGAGTGTGCGTGTGCAGGCGCGGGTTAGTGTTAGCGTACGGGTTAGGAGTAAGGGACGGGTGAGGGTAAGCCTTCGGGGAAGGGTTAAGGTTAGGGTTCGGGCTAGGGTTAGGGTTAGGGGACGGGGACGGTTTAGGGTCCAGGTGAGGGTACGACAACGCTTTAGGGGGAGCGGGCGTGTGAGGGCGCGGGTTAGTGTTAGCGTACGGGTTAGGATTAGGGGACGGGTGAGGGTCAGGCTTCGGGGAAGGGTTAGGGTTAGGGTTCGGGCTAGGGTTAGGGTTAGGGGACGGGGATGGTTTAGGGTCCAGATGAGGGTACGACAACACTTTAGGGTGAGCGTGAGTGTGAGGGCGCGGGTTAGTGTTACCGTACGGGTTAGGATTAGGGGACGGGTGAGGGTCAGGCTTCGGGGAAGGGTTAGGGTTAGGGTTCGGGGTAGGGTTAGGGCTAGGGGACGGAGACGGATTAGGGTCCAGGTGAGGGTACGACAACGCTTTAGGGGGAGCGTGCGTGTGAGGGCGCTGGTTAGTGTTAGCGTACGGTTTAGGATTAGGGCACGCGTCAGGGTCAGGCTTCGGGGAAGGGTTAGGGTTAGGGTTCGGGCTAGGGTTAGGGTTAGGGGACGGGGACGGTTTAGGGTCCAGGTGAGGGTTCGAGAAGTCTTTAGGGGGAGTGTGCGTGTGTGGGCGCGGGTTAGTGTTAGCGTACGGGTTAGGAGTAGGGAACGGGAGAGGGTAAGGCTTCGGGGAAGGGTTAGGGTTAGGGTTCGGGCAAGGGTTAGGGGACGGGGACGGTTTAGGGTCCAGGTGAGGGTACGACAACGCTTTAGGGGGAGCGTTCGTGTGAGGGCGCGGGTCAGTGTTAGCGTACGGGTTAGGATTAGGGTACGGGTGAGGGTCAGGCCCTGGGGAAGTGTTACGTTAGTGTTCGGGCTAGGGTTAGGGTTAGGGGATGGGGACGGTTTAGGGTCCAGGTGAGGGTACGACAAGTCTTTAGGGGGAGTGTGCGTGTGCGGGCGCGGGTTAGTGTTAGTGTACGGGTTAGGATGAGGGGTCGGGTGAGGGTCAGGCTTCGGGGAAGGGTTACGGTTAGGGTTCGGGCTAGGGTTAGGGTTATGGGACGGGGACGGTTTAGGGTCCAGGTGAGGGTACGACAACACTTAAGGGGGAGCGTGCGTGTGAGGGCGCAGTTTAGTGTTAGCGTACGGTTTAGGATTAGGGCTCGGGTCAGGGTCAGGATTCGGAGAAGGGTTAGGGTTAGGGTTCGGGCTAGGGTTAGGGTTAGGGGACGGGGACGGTTTAGGGTCCAGGTGAGGGTACGACAAGTCTTTAGGCGGAGTGTGCGTGTGCGGGCGCGGGTTAGTGTTAGCGTACGGGTTAGGATTAGGGGACGGGTGAGGGTAAGGCTTCGGGGAAGGGTTAGGGTTAGGGTTCGGGCTAGGGTTAGGGTTAGGGGACGGGGACGGTTTAGGGTCCAGGTGACGGTACGACAACGCTTTAGGGGGAGCGTGCGTGTGAGGGCGCGGGTTAGTGTTAGCGTACGGGTTAGGATGAGGGGACTGGTGAGGGTCAGGCTTCGGGGAAGGGTTAGGGTTAGGGTTCGGCCTAGGGTTAGGGTTAGGGGACGGGGACGGTTTAGGGTCCAGATGAGGGTACGACAACACTTTAGGGTGAGCGTGAGTGTGAGGGCGCGGGTTAGTGTTAGCGTACGGGTTAGGATTAGGGGACGGGTGAGGGTTAGGCTTCGGGGAAGGGTTAAGGTTAGGGTTCGGGCTAGGGTTAGGGTTAGGGGACGGGGATGGATTAGGGTCCAGTTGAGGGTACGACAACACTTTACGGTGAGCGTGAGTGTGAGGGCGCGGGTTAGTGTTAGTGTACGGGTTAGGATGAGGGGACGGGTGAGGGTCAGGCTTCGGGGAAGGTTTAGGGTTAGGGTTCGGGCTAGGGTTAGGGCTAGGGGACGGAGACGGATTAGGGTCCAGGTGAGGGTACGACAACACTTTAGGGGGAGTGTGCGTGTGTGGGCACGGGTTAGTGTTAGCGTACGGGTTAGGGATAGGGGAAGGGTGAGGGTAAGGCTTCGGGGAAGGGTTAGGGTTAGGGTTCGGGCAAGGGTTAGGGGACGGGGATGGTTTAGGGTCCAGGTGAGGGTACGACAACGCTTTACGGGGAGCGTGCATGTGAGGGCGTGGGTTAGTGTTAGCGTACGGGTTAGGAATAGGGGACGGGTGAGGGTCAGGCTTCGGGGAAGGGTTAGAGTTAGGGTTCGGACTAGGGTTAGGGTTAGGGGACGGGGACGGTTTAGGGTCCAGATGAGGGTACGACAACACTTTAGGGTGAGCGTGAGTGTGAGCGCGCGGGTTAGTGTTAGCGTACGGGTTAGTATTAGGGGACGGGTGAGGGTTAGGCTTCGGAGAAGGGTTAGGGTTAGGGTTCGGGCTAGGGTTAGGGTTAGGGGATGGGGACGGATTAGGGTCCAGTTGAGGGTACGACAACACTCTAGGGGGAGTGTGAGTGTGAGGGCGCGGGTTAGTTTTAGTGTACGGGTTAGGATGAGGGGACGCGTGAGGGTCAGGCTTCGGGGAAGGGTTACGGTTAGGGTTCGGGCTAGGGTTAGGGTTATGGGACGGGGACGGTTTAGGGTCCAGGTGAGGGTACGACAACGCTTTAGGGGGAGCATGCGTGTGAGGACGCGGGTTAGTGTTAGCGTACGGGTTAGGATTAGGGGACGGGAGAGGGTCAGGCTTCGGGGAAGGGTTAGGGTTAGGGTTCGGGCTAGGGTTAGGGTTAGGGGACGGGGACGGTTTAGGGTCCAGGTGAGGGTATGACAACGCTTTAGGGGGAGCGTGCGTGTGAGGGCGTGGGTTAGTGTTAGCGTACGGGTTAGGATTAGGGGACGGGTGAGGGTCAGGCTTCGGGGAAGGGTTAGGTTTAGGGTTCGGGCTAGGGTTAGGGTTAGGGGACGGGGACGATTTAGGGTCAAGATGAGTGTACGACAACGCTTTAGGGTGAGCATGCGTTTGAGGGCGCGGGTTAGTGTTAGCGTACGGGTTAGGATTAGGCAACGCGTGAGGGTCAGGCTTCGGGGAAGTGTTAGGTTTAGGGTTCGGGCTAGGGTTAGGGTTAGGGGACGGGGACGGTTTAGGGTTCAGGTGAGGGTACGACAACACTTTAGGGGGAGTGTGCATCTGAGTGCGCGGGTTAGTGTTAGCGTACGGGTTAGGATTAGGGGACGGGTGAGGATCAGGCTTCGGGGAAGGGTTAGGGTTAGGTATCGGGCTAGGGTTAGGGTTAGGGGACGGGGACGGTTTAGGGTCCAGTTCAGGGTATGACAACGCTTTAGGGGGAGCGGGCGTGTGAGGGCGCGGGTTAGTGTTTGCGAACGGGTTACGATTACGTGACTGGTGAGGGTCAGGCTTCGAGGAAGGGTTAGGGTTAGGGTTCGGGCTAGGGTTAGGGTTAGGGGACGGGGATGGTTTAGGGTCCAGGTGAGGGTACAACAACGCTTTAGGTTGAGCATGCGTCTGAGGGCGTGGGTTAGTGTTACCATACGGCTTAGGATTAGGGGACGGGTGAGCGTCAGGCTTCGGGGAAGGGTTAGGGTTAGCGTTAGGGTAGGGTTAGGGTTAGGGGACGGGGATGGTTTAGGATCCAGGTGAGGGTACGACAACGCTTTAGGTTGAGCATGCATCTGAGGGTGCAGGTTAGTGTTACAGTACGGGGTAGGATTAGTGGAAGGGTGAGGGTCAGGCTTCGGGGAAGGGTTAGGGTTAGGGTTCGGGCAAGGGTTAGGGGACGGGGACGGTATAGGGTCCAGGTGAGGGTACGACAATGCTTTAGGGGGAGCGTGCGTGTGAGGGCATGGGTTAGTGTTAGCGTACGGGTTAGGATTAGGGGACGGGTCATGGTCAGGCATCGGGGAAGGGTTAGGGTAAGGTTCGGGCTAGGGTTAGGGTTAGGGGACGGGGATGGTTTAGGGTCCAGTTGAGGGTACGACAACGCTTTAGGGGGAGGGTGCGTGTGAGGGCGTGGGTTAGTGTTAGCGTACGGGTTAGGATTAGGGGACGGGTGAGGGTCAGGTTTTGGGGAAGGGTTAGGGTTAGGGTTCTGGCTAGTGTGAGGGTTAGGGGACGGGGATGGTTTAGGGTCCAGTTGAAGGTACGAGAACGCTTTAGGGGGAGGGTGCGTGTGAGGGCGTGGGTTAGTGTTAGCGTATGGGTTAGGATTAGGGGACGGGTGAGGGTCAGTCTTCGGGGAAGGGTTAGGGTTAGGGTTCGGGCTAGGGTTAGGGTTTGGGGACGGGGACGGTTTAGGGTCCAGGTGAGGGTACGACAAGTCTTTAGGGGGAGTGTGCGTGTGAGGGCACGGGTTAGTTAAAGCGTACGGGTTAGGATTAGGGGACGGGTGAGGGTCAGGCTTCGGGGAAGGGTTAGGGTTAGGGTTCGGGCTAGGGTTAGGGTTAGGGGACGGGGAAGGTTTAGGGTCCAGATGAGGGTACGACAACACTTTAGGGTGAGCGTGAGTGTGAGGGCACGGGTTAGTGTTACCGTACGGGATAGGATTAGGGTACGGGTGAGGGTCAGGCTTCGGGGAAGGGTTAGGGTTAGGTTTCGGGCTAGGGTTAGGGCTAGGGGACGGAGACGGATTAGGGTCCAGGTGAGGGTACGACAACACTTTAGGGGGAGCGTGCGTGTGAGGGCGCGGGTTAGTGTTAGCGTACGGTTTAGGATTAGGGCACGCGTCAGGGTCAGGCTTCGGGGAAGGGTTAGGGTTAGGGTTCGGGCTAGGGTTAGGGTTAGGGGACGGGGACGGTTTAGGGTCCAGGTGAGGGTTCGAGAAGTCTTTAGGGGGAGTGTGCGTGTGTGGGCGCGGGTTAGTGTTAGCGTACGGGTTAGGAGTAGGGAACGGGAGAGTGTAAGGCTTCGGGGAAGGGTTAGGGTTAGGGTTCGGGCAAGGGTTAGGGGACGGGGACTGTATAGAGTCCAGGTGAGAGTACGAAAACGCTTTAGGGGGAGCGTGCGTGTGAGGGCGCGGGTTAGTTTTAGCGTACGGGTTAAAATTTGGGGACGGGTGATGGTCTGGCCTTGGGGAAGGGTTAGGGTTAGGTTCGGTCTAGGGTTAGTGTTAGGGGACGGGGATGGTTTCGGGTACAGTTGAGGGACCGACAACGCGTTAGGGTGAGCGTGCGTGTGAGAGCGTGGGTTAGTGTTAGCGTACGGGTTAGGATTAGGGGACGGGTGAAGGTTAGGGTTCGGGGAAAGGTTAGGGTTAGGTTTCGGGCTAGGGTTAGGGGTAGGGGACGGGGATGGTTTAAGGTCCAGTTGAGGGTACGACAACGCTTTAGGGGGAGCGTGCGTGTGAGGGCGTGGGTTAGTGTTAGCGTATGGGTTAGGATTAGGGGACGGGTGAGTGTCAGGCTTCGGGGAAGGGTTAGGGTTAGGGTTCGGGCTACGGTTAGGGTTATGGGACGGGGACGGTTTAGGGTCCAGGTGAGGGTACGACAACGCTTTAGGGGGAGCGTTCGTGTGAGGGCGCGGGTCAGTGTTAGCGTACGGGTTAGGATTAGGGCTCGGGTCAGGGTCAGGATTCGGGGAAGGGTTAGGGTTAGGGTTCGGGCTAGGGTTAGGGGACGGGGACGGTTTACGGTCCAGGTGAGGGTACGACAAGTCTTTAGGGGGAGTGTGCGTGTGCGGGCGCGGGTAAGTGTTAGCGTACGGGTTAGGATTAGGGGACGGGTGAGGGTAAGGCTTCGGGGAAGGGTTAGGGTTAGGGTTCGGGCTAGGGTTAGGGTTAGGGGACGGGGACGGTTTAGGGTCCAGGTGAGGGTACGACAACGCTTTAGGGGGAGCGTGCGTGTGAGGGCGCGGGTTAGTGTTAGCGTACGGGTTAGGAATAGGGGACGGGTGAGGGTCAGGCTTCGGGGAAGGGTTAGGGTTAGGGTTCGGGCTAGGGTTAGGGTTAGGGGACGGGGACGGTTTAGGGTCCAGATGAGGGTACGACAACGCTTTAGGGTGAGCGTGAGTGTGAGGGCGCGGGTTAGTGTTAGCGTACGGGTTAGGATTAGGGGACGGGTGAGGGTTAGGCTTCGGGGAAGGGTTAAGATTAGGGTTCGGGCTAGGGTTAGGGTTAGGGGACGGGGACGGATTAGGGTCCAGTTGAGGGTACGACAACACTTTAGGGGGAGCGTGCGTGTGAGGGCGCGGGTTAGTGTTAACGTACGGGTTAGGATTACGGGACGGGTGAGGGTCAAGCTTCGGCGAAGTGTTAGGGTTATGGTTCAGCCTAGGGTTAGGGTTAGAGGATGGGGACGGTTTAGGGTCCATGTGAGGGTACGACAACGCTTTAGGGGGAGCGTGCGTGTGAGGGCGTGGGTTAGTGTTAGCGTACGGGTTAAGATTAGGGGACAGGTGTGGGTTAGGCTTCGGGGAAGGGTTAGGTTTAGGGTTCGGGCTAGAGTTAGGGTTAGGGGACGGGGACGGTTTAGGGTCCAGGTGAGGGTACGACAACGCTTTAGGTTGAGCATGCATCTGAGGGCGCAGGTTAGTGTTACCGTACGGGTTAGGATTAGGGGACGGGTGAGAGTCAGGGTTCGGGGAAGGGTTAGTGTTAGGGTTCGGGCTAGGGTGAGGGTAGGGGACGGGGATGGTTTAGGATCCAGTTGAGGGTATGACAACGCTTTAGGGGGAGCGTGCGTGTGAGGGCGTGGGTTAGTGTTAGCGTATGGGTTAGGATTAGGGGACGGGTTAGGGTCAGGCCTCGGGGAAGTGTTAGCGTTAGGGTTCGGGCTAGGGTTAGGGTTAGGGGACGGGGACGGTTTAGGGTCCAGTTGAGGGTACGACAACACTTTAGGAGGAGCGTGCGTGTGAGGGCGCGGGTTAGTGTTAGTGTACGGGTTGGGATGAGGGGACGGGTGAGAGTCAGGCTTCGGGGAAGGGTTAGGGTTAGGGTTCGGGCTAGGGTTAGGGTTAGGGGACGGGGACGGTTTAGGGTCCAGGTGAGGATACGACAAGTCTTTAGGGGGAGTGTGCGTGTGCGGGCACCGGTTAGTGTTAGCGTACGGGTTAGGAGTAGGGGACGGGTGAGGGTAAGGATTCGGGGAAGGGTTAAGGTTAGGGTTCGGGCTAGGGTTAGGGTTAGGGGACGGGGACGGTTTAGGGTCCAGGTGAGGGTACGACAACGCTTTAGGGGGAGCGTGCATGTGAGGGCGCGGGTTAGTGTTAGCGTACGGGTTAGGATTATGGGACGGGTGAGGGTCAGGCTTTGGGGAAGGGTTAGGGTTAGGGTTCGGGCTAGGGTTAGGGTTAGGGGACGGGGATGGTTTAGGGTCCAGATGAGAGTACGACAACACTTTAAGGTGAGCGTGAGTGTGAGGGCGTGGGTTAGTGGTACCGTACGGGTTAGGATTAGGGAACGGGTGAGGGTCAGGCTTCGGGGAAGGTTTAGGGTTAGGGTTCGGGCTAGGGTTAGGGCTAGGGGACGGAGACGGATTAGGGTCCAGGTGAGGTTACGACAACACTTTAGGGGGAGTGTGCGTGTGTGGGCACGGGTTAGTGTTAGCGTACGGGTTAGGGATAGGGGAAGGGTGAGGGTAAGGCTTCGGGGAAGGGTTAGGGTTAGGGTTCGGGCAAGGGTTAGGGGACGGGGATGGTTTAGGGTCCAGGTGAGGGTACGACAACGCTTTAGGGGGAGCGTGCGTGTGAGGGCATGGGTTAGTGTTAGCGTACGGGTTAGGAATAGGGGACGGGTGAGGGTCAGGCTCCGGGGAAGGGTTAGGTTTAGGGTTCGGGCTAGGTTTAGGGTTAGGGGACGGGGACGGTTTAGGGTCCAGGTGAGGGTACGACAAGGCTTTAGGTTGAGCATGCGTCTGAGGGCGCGGGTTAGTGTTAGCGTACGGGTTAGGTTAGGTGACGGGTGAGGGTCAGGCTTCGGGGAAGGGTTAGGGTTAGGTTTTGGGCTAGGGTTAGGGTTAGGGGAAAGGGACTGTTTAGGGTCCATGTGAGGGTACAACAACGCTTTAGGGTGAGCGAGATTGTTAAGGTGCGGGTTAGTGTTAACGTACGTGTTAGGATTAGGAGACGGGTGAGGGTCAGGCTTCGGGGAAGGGTTAGGGTTAGGGTTCGGGCTAGGGTTAGTGTTAGGGGACAGGGACGGTTTAGGGTCCATGTGAGGGTACGACAACGCTTTAGGGGGAGCGTGAGTGTGAGGGCGCGGGTTAGTGTTAGCGTACGGGTTAGGATTACGGGACGGATGAGGGTCAGGCTTCGGCGAAGTGTTAGTGTTAGGGTTCGGGCTAGGGTTAGGCTTAGAGGACGGGGATTGTTTAGGGTCCATGTGAGGGTACGACAACACTTTAGGAGGAGCGTGCGTGTGAGGGCACGTGTTAGTGTTAGCGTACGTGTTAGGATTAGGGGACGGGTGAGTGTCAGGCTTCGGGGAGGTGTTAGGGTTAGGGTTCGGGCTAGGGTTAGTGTTAGGGGACTGGGATGGTTTAGGGTCCAGGTCAGGGTACGACAACGCTTTAGGGGGAGCGGTCGTGTGAGGGCGGGGGTTAGTGTTTGCGTACGGGTTAGGATTACGTGACGGGTGAGGGTCAGGCTTCAAGGAAGTTTAGGGTTAGGGTTTGGGCTAGGGTTAGGTTTAGGGGACGGGGACGGTTTAGGGTCCAGGTGAGGGTACGACAATGCTTTAGGTTGAGCATGCGTCTGAGGGCGCAGGTTAGTGTTAGCGTACGGGTTAGGATTAGGGGACGGGTGAGGGTCAGGCTTCGGGGGAGTGTCAGGGTTACGGTTCGGGCTAGGGTTAGGGTTAGGTGACGGGGACGATTTAGGGTCAAGGTGAGTGTACGACAACGCTTTAGGGTGAGCGTGCGTCTGAGGGCGTGGATTAGTGTTAGCGTATGGGTTAGGATTAGGGGACGGGTGAGGGTCAGGCTTCGGGGAAGTGTTAGGGTTAGGGTTCGGGCTAGGGTCAGGGTTAGGGGACGGGGACGGTTTAGGGTCCAGGTGAGGGTACGACAACGCTTAAGGGGGAGCGTGGGTGTGAGGGCACGGGTTAGTGTTAGCGTACGGGTTAGGATTAGGGGACGGGAGAGGGTCAGGCTTCGGGGAAGGGTTAGGGTTAGGGTTAGGTTTCGGGCTATGGTTAGGTTTAGGGGACGGGGACGGTTTAGGATCCAGGTGAGGGTACGACAACGCTTTAGGGGGAGCGTGCGTTTGAGGGCGCGTATTAGTGTTAGCGTGCGGGTTAGGATTAGGGGACTGGAGAGGGTCAGGCTTCGGGGAAGGATTAGGTTTAGGGTTAGGTCTAGGGTTAGGGTTAGGGGATGTGGACGGTTTAGGGTCCAGGTGAGCGTACGACAACGCTCTTGGGGGAGCGTGCGAGTGAGGGCGCAGGTTAGTGTTAGCGTACAGGTTGGGATTAGGGGACGGGTGAGGGTCAGGCTTCGGGGAAGGATTAGGTTTAGGGTTCGGGCTAGGGTTAGCGTTAGGGGATGGGGACGGTTTAGGGTACAGGTGAGGGTACGACAACGCTTTAGGGGGAGCGTGCGTTTGAGGGCGCGGGTTAGTGTTTGCGTACGGGTTAGGATTAGGGGACGGGTGAGGGTCAGGCTCCGGGGAAGGGTTAGGTTTAGGGTTCGGGGTAGGTTTAGGGTTAGGGGACGGAGACCATTTAGGGTCCAGGTGAGGGTACGACAATGCTTTAGGTTGAGCATGCGTCTGAGAGCGCGGGTTAGTGTTAGCATACGGGTTAGGATTAGGGGACATGGGAGGGTCAGGCTTCAGAGAAGGGTTAGGGTTAAGGTTCGGCCTAGGGTTAGGGTTAGGGGACGGGGACGGTTTAGGGTCCAGGTGAGGGTACGACAACGCTTTAGGGGGAGCGTGCGTGTGAGGGCGTGGGTTAGTGTTAGCGTATGGGTTAGGATTAGGGGACGGGTGAGTGTCAGGCTTCGGGGAAGGGTTAGGGTTAGGGTTCGGGCTAGGGTTAGGGTTATGGGACGGGGACGGTTTAGGGTCCAGGTGAGGGTACGACAACGCTTTAGGGGGAGCGTTCGTGTGAGGGCGCGGGTCAGTGTTAGCGTACGGGTTAGGATTAGGGGACGGGTGAGGGTCAGGCTTCGGAGAAGTGTTAGGGTTAGGGTTCGGGCAAGAGTTAGGGGACGGGGACGGTATAGGGTCCAGGTGAGGGTACGACAACACTTTAGGGGGAGCGTGCGTGTGAGGGCGCGGGTTAGTGTTAGTGTACGGGTTGGGATGAGGGGACGGGTGAGAGTCAGGCTTCGGGGAAGGGTTAGGGTTAGGGTTCGGGCTAGGGTTAAGGTTATGGGACGGGTACGGTTTAGGGTCCAGGTGAGGGTACGAGAACGCTTAAGGGGGAGTGTGCGTGTGAGGGCGCGGGTTAGTGTTAGCGTACTGTTTAGGATTAGGGCACGGGTCAGGGTCAGGCTTCGGGGAAGGGTTAGGGTTAGGGTTCGGGCTAGGGTTATGGTTTGGGGACAGGGACGGTTTAGGGTCCAGGTGAGGGTACGACAACGCTTTAGGGGGAGCGTGCGTGTGAGGGCGCGGGTTAGTGTTAGCGTACGGGTTAGGATTAGGGGACGGGTGAGGGTCAGCCTTCGGGGAAGGGTTAGGGTTAGGGTTCGGGCTAGGGTTAGGGTTAGGGGACGGGGACGGTTTAGGGTCCAGATGAGGGTACGACTGCACTTTAGGGTGAACGTGAGTGTGAGGGCGCGGGTTAGTGTTAGCGTACGGGTTAGGATTAGGGGACGGGTGAGGGTCAGGCTTCGGGGAAGTGTTAGGGTTAGGGTTCGGGCTAGGGTTAGGGTTATGGGACGGAGACGGTTTAGGGTCCAGGTGAGGGTATCACAACGCTTTAATGGGAGCGTGTGTGTGAGGGCGCAGGTTAGTGTTAGCGTACGGGTTAGGATTAGGGGACGGGTGAGGGTCAGGCTTCCGGGAAGGGTTAGGGTATGGTTTCGGGCTAGGGTTAGGGTTAGGGGACGGGGACGGTTTAGGGTCCAGGTGAGGGTACGACAACCCGTTAGGGGGAGCATGCGTGTGAGTGCGTGTGTTAGTGTTAGCGTACGGGTTAGGATTAGGGGACGGGTGAGGGTCAGGCTTCAGGGAAGGGTTAGGGTTAGGGTTCGGGCTACAGTTAGGGTTAGGGGACGGGGACAGTTTAGGGTCCAGGTGAGTGTACGACATCGCTTTATGGTGAGCGTGCGTGTGAAGGCGCGGGTTAGTGTTAGCATACGGGTTAGCCTTAGGGGACAGGTGAGGGTCAGGCTTCGGTGAAGGGTTAGGGCTAGGGTTCGGGCTATGGTTAGGGTTAGGGGATGGAGACGGTTTAGGCTCCAGGTGAGTGTACGACAACGCTTTAGGGCGAGCCTTCGTGTGAGGGCGCGGGTTAGTGTTAGTGTACGGGTTAGGATTTGGGGACGGGTGACGGTCAGGCTTCGCGGAAGGGTTATGGTTAGGTTTCGGGTTAGGGTTAGGGGACGGGGACGGTTTAGGGTCCACGTGAGGGTACGACAACGGTTTAGGGTGAGCGTGCGTGTGAGGGCAGCGGTTAGTGTTAGCGTACGTTTTAGGATGAGGGGACAGGTGAGGGTCAGGCTTCGGGGAAGTGTTAGGGTTAGGGTTCGGGCTAGGGTTAGGGTTAGGGGACGGGGAATGTTTAGGGTCCAGGTGAGGGTACGACAACGCTTTAGGGGGAGCGTGCGTGTGAGGGCGTGGGTTAGTGTTAGCGTTCGGGTTAGGATTAGGGGAAGGGTAAGGGTCAGGCTTCGGGGAAATGTTAGGTTTAGGGTTTGGGCTAGGGTTAGGGTTAGGGGACGGGGACGGTTTAGGGTCCAGGTGAGGGTATGACAACGCTTTAGGGGGAGCGTGCGTGTGAGGGCGCGGGTTAGTGTTAGCGTACGGGTTAGGATTAGGGAACGGGTGAGGGACAGGCTTCGGCGAAGTGTTAGGTTTAGGGTTCGGGCTAGGGTTAGGGTTAGGGGACAGGGACGGTTTAGGGTCCAGGTGAGGGTACGACAACGCTTTAGGGGGAGCGTGCGTGTGAGGGCGCGTGTTAGTGTTAGCGTACGTGTTAGGATTAGGGGAAGGGTGAGTGTCAGGCTTCGGCGAAGGGTTAGGGTTAGGGTTCGGGCTAGGGTTAGGGTTAGGGGACGGGGACGGTTTAGGATCCAGGTGAGGGTACGACAACGCTTTAGGGGGAGCGTGCGTGTGAGGGTGCGGGTTAGTGTTAGCGTACTGGTTAGGATTACGGGACGGGTGAGTGTCAGGCTTCGGGGAAGTGTTAGGGTTAGGGTTCGGGCTAGGGTTAGGGTTAGGGGACTGGGACGGTTTAAGGTCCAGGTCAGGGTACGACAACGCTTTACGGGCAGCGTGCGTGTGAGTGCGCGGGTTAGTGTTAGCGTACGGGTTAGGATTAGGGGACGGGTGAGGGTTAGTCTTCGGGGAAGGGTTAGGGTTAGTGTTCGGGCTAGGGTTATTGTTAGGGGACGGGGACGGTTTAGGGTCCAGGTGAGGGTACGACAACGCTTTAGGGTGAGCGTGCGTGTGAGGGCGCGGGTTCGTGTTAGGGTACGGGTCATGATTAGGGGACAGGTGAGGGTCATGCTTCGGGGAAGGTTTAGGGTTAGGTTTCGGACTAGGGTTAGGGTTACGGGAAGGGGACGGTTTAGGGTCCATGTGAGGGTACGACAACGCTTTAGGGTGAGCGTGCGTGTGAGGGCGTGTGTTAGTGTTAGCGTACGGGTTAGGATTAGGGGACGGGTGAGGGTCAGGCTTCGGGGAAGGGTTAGGTTTAGGGTTCAGGCTAGGGTTAGGGTTAGGGGACTGGGAAGGTTTAGGGTCCAGGTGAGGGTACGACAACGCTTTAGGGGGAGCGTGCCTGTGAGGGCACGGGTTAGTGTTATCGTACGGTTTAGGATTAGGGGACGGGTGAGGGTCAGGCTTCAGCGAAGGTTTAGGTTTAGGGTTCGGGCTAGGTTTAGGTTTAGGGGACGGGGACGGTTTAGGGTCCAGGTGAGGGTAAGACAGCGCTTTAGGGGGAGTGTGCGTGTGAGGGCGTGGGTTAGTGTTAGCGTACTATTTAGGATTAGGGGACGGGTGAGTGTCAGGCAACGGGGAAGGGTTAGGTTTAGGGTTCGGGCTAGGGTTAGGGTTAGGGGACGGTGATGGTTTAGGGTCAAGGTGAGGGTACGACAACGCTTTAGGGTGAGCGTTCGTGTGAGGGTGCGGGTTAGTGTTAGCGTACGGGTTAGGATTAGGGGAAGGGTGAGGGTCAGGTTTCGGGGAAGGGTTAGTGTTAGGGTTCAGGCTAGGGTTAGTGTTAGGGGACGGGGACGGTTTAGGGTCCAGGTGAGGGTACGACAACGCTTTGGGGTGAGCGTGCATGTGAGGGCGCAGGTTAGTGTTAGCGTACGGGTTAGGATTAGGGGAAGGGTGAGGGTCAGGCTTCGGGGAAGGGTTAGGTTTAGGGTTCGTGCTAGGGTTAGTGTTAGGGGACGGGGACAGTTTAGGATCCAGGTGAGGATATGACAACACTTTAGGAGGAGCGTGCGTGTGAAGGCACGGGTTAGTGTTAGCGTACGGGTTAGGATTAGGGGACGGGTGAGGGTCAGGCTTCGGCGAAGTGTTAGGGTTAGGGTTCGGGCTAGGGTTAGAGTTAGGGTTAGGGGACGGATTAGGATCCAGGTGAGGGTACGACAACGCTTTAGGGTGACCGTGCATGTGAGGGCGCAGGTTAGTTTTAGCGTACGGGTTAGGATTAGGGGACGGGTGAGAGTCAGGCTTCGGGGAAGGGTTAGTGTTAGGGTTCGTGCTAGGGTTAGGGTTAGTGGACGGGGACGGTTTAGGATCCAGGTAAGGGAACGACAATGCTTTAGGGAGTGCGTGCGTCTGTGGGCTCGGATTAGTGTTAGCGTACGGGTTAGGATTAGGGGACGGGTGAGGGTCAGGCTTCGGGGAAGGGTTAGGGTTAGGGTTCGGGCTAGGGTTAGGTTTAGGGGACGGGGAAGTTTTAGGGTCCAGGTGAAGGTACGACAACGCTTGAGGGTGAGCGTGCGTGCGAGGGCGCGGTTTAGTGTTAGCGTACGGTTTAGGTTTAGGGGACGGGTGAGGGTCAGGCTTCGGGGAAGGGTTAGGGTTAGGGTTCGGGCTAGGGTTAGGATTAGGGGACGGAGACGGTTTAGGGTCCAGGTGAGGGTACGACAATGCTTTAAAGGGAGCGTGTGTGTGAGGGCGAGGGTTACTGTTAGCGTACGGGGTAGGGTTAGGGGCCGGGTGAGGGCCAGGCTTCGGGGAAGTGTTAGGTTTAGGGTTCGGGCTAGGGTTAGTGTTAGGGGACGGGGACGGTTTAGGGTCCAGGTGATGGTACGACAACGCTTTAGGGGGAGTGTGTGTGTGAGGATGTTTGTTACTCTTAGCGTAAGGGTTAGGATTAGGGGACGGGTGAGCGTCAAGCTTCGGCGAAGTGTTAGGTTTAGGGTTCGGGCTAGAGTTAGGGTTAGGGGATGGGGACGGTTTATGTCCAGGTGAGGGTACGGCAACTCTTTAGGGTGAGCGTGCGTGTGAAGGCGCGGGTTAGTGTTAGCGTACGGGTTAGCTTTAGGGGACGGGTGAGGGTCAGGATTCGGCGAAGTGTTAGGGTTAGGGTTTGGGGTAGGGTTTGGGTTAGGGGATGGAGACCGTTAAGGGTCCAGGTGAGGGTACGACAACGCTTTAGGGGGAGCGTACGTGAGAGGGCGCGGGTTAGTGTTAGCGTACGGGTTAGGATTATGGGACGGGTGACGGTCAGGCTTCGGGGAAGTGTTAGGGTTAGGTTTAGGGTTCGGGCTACGGTTAGGGTTAGTGGACGGGGAAGGTTTAGGGTCCAGGTGAGGGTACGACAACGCTTAAGGGTGAGCGTGGGTGTGAGGACACGGGTTAGTGTTAGCATACGGTTTTGGATTAGGCGACGGGTGAGGGTCAGGCTTCGGGGAAGCGTTAGGTTTAGGGTTCGGGCTAGAGTTGGGTTATGGGACGGGGACGGTTTAGGGTCCAGGTGAGGGTACGACAACGCTTTAGGGGGAGCGTGCGTCTGAGGGCCCAGGTTAGTGTTAGCGTACGGGTTAGGATTAGGGCACAGGTGAGAGTCTGGCTTCGGAGAAATGTTAGGGTTAGGGTTCGGGCTAGGGTTAGGGTTAGGGGACGGGGACGGTTTAGGTTCCAGGTGAGGGTACGACAACGCTTTAGAGGGAGCGTGTGTGTGAGAACGCGGTTTAGTGTTAGTGTACGGGTTAGGATAAAGGAACGGGTGAAGGACAGCCTTCGGGGAAGGTTTAGAGTTAGGGTTCGGGCTAGGGTTAGGGTTAGGGGACGGGGACGGTTTAGGGTTCAAGTGAGGGTATGACAACGCTTTAGGGGGAGCGTGCGTTTGAGAGCATGGGTTAGTGTTAGCGTACGGGTTAGGATTAGGGGAAGGGTGAGGGTCAGGCTTCGGGGAAGGGTTATGGTTAGGGTTCGGGCTAGCGTTAGTGTTAGGGGACGGGGAATGTTTAGTGTCCAGGTGAGGGTTTGACAACCCTTTAGGGGGAGCGTGTGTGTGAGGGCACGTGTTAGTGTTAGGGTATGGGTTAGGATTAGGGGACGGGTGAGGGTCAGGCTTCGGGGAAGGGTTAGGGTTAGGGTTCGGGCTAGGGTTAGGGTTAGTGGACGGGGATGGTTTAGGGTCCAGGTGAGGGTACGACAACGCTTTAGGGGGAGCGTGCATCTGTGGGCTCGGGTTAGTGTTAGTGCACGGTTTAGGTTTAGGGGACGGGTGAGGGTCAGGCTTCGGGGAAGGGTTAGGGTTAGGGTTCGGGCTAGGGTTAGGGTTAGGGGACGGAGACGGTTTAGGGTCCAGGTGAGGGTACGACAACGCTTTAATGGAAGCGTGTGTGTGAGGGCGCGGGTTACTGTTAGCGTACGGGTTACGATTAGGGTAAGTGTGAGGGTTAGGCTTCGGAGAAGGGTTATGTTTAGGGTTCGGGCTAGGGTTAGGATTAGGGGACGGGGAAGGTTTAGGGTCTAGGTGAGGGTACGACAACGCTTTAGGAGGAGGGTGCATGTGAAGGCATGGGTTAGTGTTAGCGTATGGGTTAGGATTAGGGGACGGGAGAGGGTCAGGCTTCAGCGAAGTGTTAGGGTTAGGGTTCGCGCTAGGGTTAGGGGACGGGGACGGGGACGGTTTAGGATCCAGGTGAGGGTACGACAACGCTTTATGGTGAGCGTGCATGTGAGGGTGTGGGTTAGTGTTAGCGTACGGGTTAGGATTAGGGGACGGGTGAGGGTCAGGCTTCCGGGAAGTTTTATGGTTAGGGTTCGGGCTAGGGTTAGTGTTAGGGGACGGGGATGGTTTAGTGTCCAGGTGAGGGTTCGACAACCCTTTAGGGGGAGCGTGTGTGTGAGGGCGCGTGTTAGTGTTAGCGTACGGGTTAGGATTAGGGGACGGGTGAGGGTCAGGCTTCGGGGAAGTGTTAGGGTTAGGGTTCGGGCTAGGGTTAGCGTTAGTGGACAAGGACGGTGTAGGGTCCAGGTGAGGGTACGACAACGCTTTAGGGGGAGCGTGCGTCTGTGGGCTCGGGTTAGTGTTAGCGTACTGGTTAGGATTAGGGGACGGGTGAGGGTCAGGCTTCGGGGAAGGGTTAGGGTTAGGGTTCGGGCTAGGGTTAGGTTTAGGGGACGGGGAAGGTTTAGGGTCCAGGTGAAGGTACGACAACGCTTGAGGTTGAGCGTGCGTGTGAGGGCGCGGGTTAGTGTTAGCGTAGGGTTTAGGTTTAGGGGACGGGTGAGTGTCAGGCTTCGGGGAAGGGTTAGGGTCTGGTTTCGGGCTAGGGTTAGGGCTAGGGGACAGGGACGGTTTAGCGTCCAGGTGAGGGTACGACAACCCGTTAGGGGGAGCGTGCGTGTGAGGGCGTGTGTTAGTGTTAGCGTACGGGTTAGGATTAGGGGACGGGTGAGGGTCAGGCTTCGGGGAAGGGTTAGGGTTAGGGTTCGGGCTACAATTAGGGTTAGGGGACGGGGACAGTTTAGGGTCCAGGTGAGTGTACGACATCTCTTTATGGTGAGCGTGCTTGTGAAGGCGCGGGTTAGTGTTAGCGTATTGGTTAGAATTAGGGGACAGGAGAGGGTCAGGCTTCGGTGAAGGGTTAGGGTTAGGGTTCAGGCTAGGGTTAGGGTTAGGGGAAGGAAACGGTTTAGGATCCAGGTGAGGGTACGACAACGCTTTAGGGGGAGCGTGCTTGTGCGGGCGCGGGTTAGTGTTAGCGTACGGGTTAGGATTTGGGGACGGGTGACGGTCAGGCTTCGCGGAAGGGTTATGGTTAGGTTTCGGGTTAGGGTTAGGGTTAGGGGACGGGGACGGTTTAGGGTCCAGGTGAGGGTACGACAACGGTTTAGGGTGAGCGTGCATGTGAGGGCTCAAGTTAGTGTTAGCGTACAGGTTAGGATTAGGGGAAGGGTGAGTGTCAGGCTTCGGGGAAGGGTTAGGTTTAGGGTTCGGGCTAGGGTTAGGGTTAGTGTTAGGGGACGGGGACGGTTTAGGGTCCAGGTGGGGGTACGACAACACTTTAGGGTGAGCATGAGTGTGAGCGTGCGGGTTACTGTTAGCGTACGGGTTAGGATTAGGGGACGGTTGAGGGTCAGGCCTCGGGGAAGTGCTAGCGTTAGGGTTCGGTCTAGGGTTAGGGTTAGGGGACGGGGACGGTTTAGGGTGCAGGTGAGGGTACGACAATGCTTTAGGGTGAGCGTGCGTGTGAGGGTGCATGTTAGTGTTAGCGTACAGGTTAGGCTTAGGGGAAGGGTGAGGGTCAGGCTTCTGCGAAGGGTTAGGTTTCGGGTTCGGGCTAGGGTTAGGGTTAGGGGACGGGGAATGTTTAGGGTCCAGGTTAGGGTACGACAACGCTTTAGGGGGAGCGTGCGTGTGAGGGCGTGGGTTAGTGTTAGCGTACGGGTTAGGATTAGGGGACGGGTGAGTGTCAGGCTTCGGGGAAGGGTTAGGTTTAGGTTTCGGGCTAGTGTTGGGTTATGGGACGGGGACGGTTTAGGGTCCAGGTGAGGGTACGACAACGCTTTAGGGGGAGCGTGCGTCTGAGGGCGCGGGTTAGTGTTAGTGTACGAGTTAGGATTAGGGGACAGGTGAGAGTCAGGCTTCGGGGAAGTGTTAGGGTTAGGGTTCGGGCTAGGGTTAGGGTTAGGGGACGGGGACGGTTTAGGGTCCAGTTGAGGGTACGACAACACTTTAGAGGGAGCGTGTGTGTGAGGGCGCGGGTTAGTGTTAGCGTACGGGTTAGGATTAGGGGACAGGTGACGGTCAGGCTGCGCGGAAGGGTTATGGTTAGGTTTCGGGTTAGGGTTAGGGTTAGGGGACGGGGACGGTTTAGGGTCCAGGTGAGTGTACGACATCGCTTTAGGGTGAGCGTGCGTGTGAGGGCGCGGGTTAGTGTTAGCGTACGGGTTAGGATTTGGGGACGTGTGACGGTCAGCCTGCGCGGTAGGGTTATGGTTAGGTTTCGGGTTAGGGTTAGGGTTAGGGGACGGGGACGGTTTAGGGTCCAGGTGAGGGTACGACAACGGTTTAGGGTGAGTGTGCGTGTGAGGCCAGCGGTTAGTGTTAGCGTACGGGTTAGGATTAGGGGACGGATGAGGGTCAGCCTTCGGGGAAGGGTTAGGGTTAGGGTTCGGGCTAGGGTTAGGGTTAGGGGACGGGGACGGATTAGGGTCCAGGTGAGGGTACGACAAGGCTTTAGGGGGAGCGTGCGTGTGAGGGCGCGGGTTAGTGTTAGCGTACCGGTTAGGATTAGGGGACGGGTGATGGTCAGCCCTCGGGGAAGTGTTAGGGTTAGGGTTCGGGCTAGGGTTAGGGTTAGGGGACGGGGATGGTTTAGGGTCCAGTTGAGGGTACGACAATGCTTTACGGGGAGCCTGCGTGTGAGGGCGCATGTTAGTGTTAGTGTACGGGTTAGGATTAGGGGATGGGAGAGGGTCAGGCTTCGGCGAACGGTTAGGGTTAGGGTTCGGGCTAGGGTTAGGGTTAGGGGACTGGGACGTTTAGGGTCCAGGTCAGGGTACGACAACGCTTTAGGGGGAGCGGGCGTTTGAGGGCGCGGGTTAGTGTTTGCGTATGGGTTAGGATTAGGTGACGGGTGAGGGTCAGGCTTCGGGGAAGTGTTAGGGTTAGGGTTCGTGCTAGGGTTAGGGTTAGGGGACGGGGACGGGTTAGGGTCCAGGTGAGGGTACGACAACGCTTTAGGTTGAGCATGCGTCTGAGGGCTCGGGTTAGTGTTACCGTACGGGTTAGGATTAGGGTACGGGTGAGGGTCAGGCTTCGGAGAAGTGTTAGTGTTAGGGTTCGGGCAAGGGTTAGGGGACGGGGACGGTATAGGGTCCAAGTGAGGGTACGACAACGCTTAAGGGGGAGCGTGTGTGTGAGGGCGCGGGTTAGTGTTAGCTTACGGGTTAGGATTAGGGGACGGGTGAGGGTCAGGGTTCGGGGAAGGGTTAGGGTTAGGGTTCGGGCTAGGGTTAGGGTTAGGGGACGGGGATGGGTTAGGGTCCAGGTGAGGGTACGACAATGCTTTAGGGGGAGCGGGCGTGTGAGGGCGCGGGTCAGTGTTAGCGTACGGGTTAGGATTAGGGGACGGGTGAGGGTCAGGCTTCGGAGAAGTGTTAGGGTTAGGGTTCGGGCAAGAGTTAGGGGACGGGGACGGTATAGGGTCCAGGTGAGGGTACGACAACACTTTAGGGGGAGCGTGCGTGTGAGGGCGCGGGTTAGTGTTAGTGTACGGGTTGGGATGAGGGGACGGGTGAGAGTCAGGCTTCGGGGAAGGGTTAGGGTTAGGGTTCGGGCTAGGGTTAGGGTTATGGGACGGGTACGGTTTAGGGTCCAGGTGAGGGTACGACAACGCTTAAGGGGGAGCATGCGTGTGAGGGCGCGGGTTAGTGTTAGCGTACTGTTTAGGATTAGGGCACGGGTCAGGGTCAGGCTTCGGGGAAGGTTTAGGGTTAGGGTTCGGGCTAGGGTTAGGGTTTGGGGACAGGGACGGTTTAGGATCCAGGTGAGGGTACGACAAGTCTTTAGGGGGAGTGTTCGTGTGAGGGCGCGGGTTAGTGTAAGCGTACGGGTTAGAATTAGGGGACGGGTGAGGATAAGGCTTCGGGGAAGGGTTAGGGTTAGGGTTCGGGCTAGGGTTAGGGTTAGGGGACGGGGACGGTTTAGGGTCCAGGTGAGGGTACGACAACGCTTTAGGGGGAGCGTGCGTGTGAGGGCGCGGGTTAGTGTTAGCGTACGGGTTAGGATTAGGGGACGGGTGAGGGTCAGGCTTCGGGGAAGGGTTAGGGTTAGGGTTCGGGCTAGGGTTAGGGTTAGGGGATGGGGACGGTTTAGGGTCCAGATGAGGGTACGACTGCACTTTAGGGTGAACGTGAGTGTGAGGGCGCGGGTTAGTGTTAGCGTACGGGTTAGGATTAGGGGACGGGTGAGGGTCAGGCTTCGGGGAAGGGTTAGGGTTAGCGTTCGGGCTAAGGTTAGGGTTAGGGGATGGGGACGGTTTAGGGTCCGGATGGGGATGGTTTAGGGTCCAAATGAGGGTACGACAACACTTTAGGGTGAGCGTGAGTGTGAGGGCGCGGGTTAGTGTTAGCGTACGGTTTAGGCTTAGGGCACGAGTAAGGGTCAGGCTTCGGGGAAGAGTTAGGGTTAGGGTTTGGGCTAGGGTTAGGGTTTGGGGACAGGGACGGTTTAGGGTCCAGGTGAGGGTACGACAAGTCTTTAGGGGGAGTGTTCGTGTGAGGGCGCGGGTTAGTGTTAGCGTACGCGTTAGGATTAGGGGACGGGTGAGGGTCAGGCTTCGGCGAAGTGGTAGGGTTAGGGTTCTGGCTCGGGTTAGGGTTAGGGGACGGAGACGGTTTAGGGTCCAGGTGAGGGTACGACAATCCTTTAGGGGGAGCGTGCGTGTGAGGGCGTGGGTTAGTGTTAGCGTACGGGTTAGGATTAGGGGACGGGAGAGGGTCAGGCTTCGGCGAAGTGTTAGGGTTAGGGTTCGGGCTAGGGTTAGGGTTATGGGACGGGGACGGTTTAGGGTCCAGGTCAGGGTACGACAACGCTTTAGGGGGAGCGTGGGTGTGATGGCGCAGGTTAGTGTTAGCGTACGGGTTAGGATTAAGGTTCGGGTGACGTTCAGGATTCGGAGGAGGGTTAGGATTACGGTTCGGGCTAAAGTTAGGGTTAGGGGACTAGGACGGTTTAGGGTCCAGGTCAGGGTACGACAACGCTTTAGGGTGACCGTGCGTGTGAGGGCGTGGGTTAGTGTTTGCGCACAGGTTAGGATTAGGGGACGGGTGAGGGTCAGGCTTCGGGGAAGGTTTACGGTTATGGTTCGTGCTAGGGTTAGGGTTAGGGGACGGGGATGGTTTAGGGTCCAGGTCAGGGTACGACAACGCTTTAGGGGGAGCGTGCGTGTGAGGGCGCAGGTTAGTGTCAGCGTACGGGTTAGGATTAGGGGACGGGTGAGGGCCAGGCTTCGGCGAAGTGTTAGGGTTAGGGTTCGGGCTAGGGTAAGCGTTAGGGGACGGGGATGGTTTAGGGTCCAGGTGAGGGTACGGCAACGCTTTAGGTGTAGCGTGCGTTTGAGGGCGCGGGTTAGTGTTAGCGTACGGGTGAGGATTAGGGGACGGGTGAGGGTCAGGCTTCGGGCAAGGGTTAGGGTTAGGGTTAGGGCTAGGTTTAGGTTTAGGGGACGGGGATGGTTTAGGGTCCAGGTGAGGGTAAGACAGCTCTTTAGGGGGAGTGTGCGTGTGAGTGCGCAGGTTAGTGTTAGCGTACTGGTTAGGCTTAGGGGACGGGTGAGTGTCAGGCTTTGGGGAAGTGTCAGGGTTAGGGTTCGGGCTAGGGTTAGGGTTAGGGGACGGGGATGGTTTAGGGTCCAAGTGAGGTTATCACAACGCTTTAGGGGGAGCGTGTGTTTGAGGGCATGGGTTAGTGTTAGCATACGGGTTAGGATTAGGGAATGGGTGAGGTTCATGCTTCAGGGAAGGGTTAGGGTTAGGGTTCGGTCTAGGGTTAGGGTTAGGGAACGGGGACGGTTTAGGGTCCAGGTGAGGCTACGACAACGCTTTAGGGTGAGCGTGCACGTTAGGGCGCAGGTTAGTGTTAGCGTACGGGTTAGGATTAGGGGACGGGTGAGGGTCAGGCTTCGGGGAAGGGTTAGGGTTAGGGCTCGGGCTAGGGTTAGGGTTAGGGGATGGGGACGGTTTAGGGTCCGGATGGGGACGGTTTAGGGTCCAAATGAGGGTACGACAACACTTTAGGGTGAGCGTGAGTGTGAGGGCGCGGGTTAGTGTTAGCATACGGTTTAGGCTTAGGGCACGGGTAAGGGTCAGGCTTCGGGGAAGAGTTAGGGTTAGGGTTCCGGCTAGGGTTAGGGTTTGGGGACAGGGACGGTTTAGGGTCCAGGTGAGGGTACGACAAGTCTTTAGGGGGAGTGTTCGTGTGAGGGCGCGGGTTAGTGTTAGCGTACGGGTTAGGATTAGGGGACGGGTGAGGATAAGGCTTCGGGAAAGGGCTAGGGTTAGGGTTCGGGCTAGGGATAGGGTTAGGGGACGGGGACGGTTTAGGGTCCAGGTGAGGGTACGACAACGCTTTAGGGGGAGTGTGCGTGTGAGGGCGCGGGTTAGTGTTAGCGTACGGGTTAGGATTAGGGGACGGGTGAGGGTCAGGCTTCGGGGAAGGGTTAGGGTTAGGGTTCGGGCTAGGATTAGGGTTAGGGGACGGGGACGGTTTAGGGTCCAGATGAGGGTACGACAACACTTTAGGGTGAGCGTGAGTGTGAGGGTGCGGGTTAGTGTTACCGTACGGGTTAGGATTAGGGGACGGGTGAGGGTCAGGCTTCGGGGAAGGGTTAGGGTTATGGTTCGGGCTAGGGTTAGGGTTAGGGGACGGGGACAGATTAGGGTCCAGGTGAGGGTACGACAACGCTTTAGGGGGAGCGTGCGTGTGAGGGCGCTGGTTAGTGTTAGCGTACCGGTTAGGATTAGGGGACGGGTGATGGTCAGCCCTCGGGGAAGTGTTAGGGTTAGGGTTCGGGCTAGGGTTAGGGTTAGGGGACGGGGATGGTTTAGGGTCCAGTTGAGGGTACGACAATGCTTTACGGGGAGCCTGCGTGTGAGGGCGCGTGTTAGTGTTAGCGTACGGGTTAGGATTAGGGGATGGGAGAGGGTCAGGATTCGGCGAAAGGTTAGGGTTAGGGTTCGGGCTAGGGTTAGGGTTAGGGGACTGGGACGTTTAGGGTCCAGGTCAGGGTACGACAACGCTTTAGGGGGAGCGGGCGTGTGAGCGCGCGTGTTAGTGTTTGCGTATGGGTTAGGATTAGGTGAGGGGTGAGGGTTAGGCTTCGGGGAAGGGTTAGGGTTAGGGTTCGTGCTAGGGTTAGGGTTAGGGGACGGGGACGGTTTAGGGTCCTGGTGTGGGTACGACAACGCTTTAGGTTGAGCATGCGTCTGAGGGCTCGGGTTAGTGTTACCGTACGGGTTAGGATTAGGGGACGGGTGAGGGTCAGGCTTCGGAGAAGTGTTAGGGTTAGCGTTCGGGCAAGGGTTAGGGTACGGGGACAGTATAGGGTCCAGAAGAGGGTACGACAACGCTTTAGGTGGAGCGTGCGTGTGAGGGCGCGGGTTAGTGTTAGCGTATTGGTTAAGATTAGGGGATGGGTGAGTGTCAGGCTTCGGCGAATGGTTAGGGTTAGTGTTCAGGCTAGGGTTAGGGTTAGGGGACGGGGACGGTTTAGGGTCCAGGTGAGGGTACGACAACGCTTTAGGTGGAGCGTGCGTGTGAGGGCGCGGCTCAGTGTTAGCGTACGGGTTAGGATTAGGGGACGGGTGAGGGTCAGGCCTGTGAGAAGTGTTAGCGTTAGGGTTCGGGCTAGGGTTAGGGTTATGGGACGGGGACGGTTTAGGGTCCAGGTGAGGGTACGACAACGCTTAAGGGGGAGCGTGCCTGTGAGGGCGCGGGTCAGTGTTAGCGTACGGTTTAGGATTAGGGCACGGGTCAGGGTCAGGCTTCGGGGAAGGGTTAGGGTTAGGGTTCGGGCTAGGGTTAGGGTTAGGGGACGGGGACGGTTTAGGGTCCAGGTGAGGGTACGACAAGTCTTTAGGGGGAGTGTGTGTGTGCGGACGTGGGTTAGTGTTAGCGTACGGGTTAGGAGTAGGGGACGGGTGAGGGTAAGGCTTCGGGGAAGGGTTAAGGTTAGGGTTCAGGCTAGGGTTAGGGTTAGGGGACGGGGACGGTTTAGGGTCCAGGTGAGGGTACAACAATGCTTTAGGGGGAGCGTGCGTGTGAGGGCGCGGGTTAGTGTTAGCGTACGGGTTAGGATTAGGGGACGGGTGAGGGTCAGGCTTCGGGGAAGGGTTAGGGTTAGGGTTCGGGCTAGGGTTAGGGTTTGGGGACGGGGACGGTTCAGGGTCCAGGTGAGGGTACGACAAGTCTTTAGGGGGAGTGTGCGTGTGAGGGCGCGGGTTAGTGTAAGCGTACGGGTTAGGATTAGGGGACGGGTGAGGGTAAGGCTTCGGCTAAGGGTTAGGGTTAGGGTTCGGGCTAGGGTTAGGGTTAGGGGACGGGGACGGTTTAGGGTCCAGGTGAGGGTACGACAACGCTTTACGGGGAGCGTGCATGTGAGGGCGCGGGTTAGTGTTAGCGTACCGGTTAAGATTAGGGGACGGGTGAGGGTCAGGCTTCGGGGAAGGGTTAGGTTTAGGGTTCGGGCTAGGGTTAGGGTTAGGGGACGAGGACGATTTAGGGACAAGCTGAGTGTACGACAACGCTTTAGGGTGAACGTGAGTGTGAGGGCGCGGGATAGTGTTAGCGTACGGGTTAGGATTAGGGTTCGGATGAGGGTCAGGCTTCGGGGAAGTGTTAGGATTAGGGTTCGGGCTAGGGTTAGGGTTAGGGGACGGGGACGGTTTAGGGTCTAGATGAGGGTACGACAACACTTTATGGTGAGCGTGAGTGTGAGGGCGCGGGTTAGTGTTAATGTACGGGTTAGGATTACGGGACGGGTGAGGGTCAAGCTTCGGCGAAGTGTTAGTGTTAGGGTTCAGCCTAGGGTTAGGGTTAGAGGACGGGGACGGTTTAGGGTCCATGTGAGGGTACGACAACGCTTTAGGGGGAGCGGGTGTGTGATGGCGCGGGTTAGTGTTTGCGCACGTGTTAGGATTAGGTGACGGGTGAGGGTCAGGCTTCGGGGAATGGTTAGGGTTAGGGTTCGGGCTAGGGTTAGGGTTAGGGGACGGGGACGGTTTAGGGTCCAGGTGAGGGTACGACAACGCTTTAGGTTGAGCATGCATCTGAGGGCGCAGGTTAGTGTTACTGTACGGGTTAGGATTAGGGGACGGGTGAGGGTCAGGGTTCGGGGAAGGGTTAGGGTTAGGGTTCGGGCTAGGGAGAGGGTAGGGGAAGGGGATGGTTTAGGGTCCAGTTGAGGGTACGACAACGCTTTAGGGGGAGCGTGCGTGTGAGGGCGTGGGTTAGTGTTAGCGTATGGGTTAGGATTAGGGGACGGGTGAGGGTCAGGCCTCGGGGAAGTGTTAGCGTTAGGGTTCGGGCTAGGGTTAGGGTTAGGGGACGGGGACGGTTCAGGGTCCAGGTGAGGGTACGACAAGTCTTTAGGGGGAGTGTGCGTGTGAGAGCGCGGGTTAGTGTAAGCGTACGGGTTAGGATTAGGGGACGGGTGAGGGTAAGGCTTCGGCTAAGGGTTAGGGTTAGGGTTCGGGCTAGGGTTAGGGTTAGGGGACGGGGACGGTTTAGGGTCCAGGTGAGGGTACGACAACGCTTTACGGGGAGCGTGTGTGTGAGGGCGCGGGTTAGTGTTAGCGTACGGGTTAGGATTAGGGCACGGGTGAGTGTCAGGCTTCGGGAAAGGGTTAGGGTTAGGGTTCGGGCTAGGGTTAGGGTTAGGGGACGGGGACGGATTAGGGTCCAGGTGAGGGAACGACAACGCTTTATGGGAAGCGTGCGTGTGAGGGCGCGGGTTAGTGTTAGCGTACTGGTTAGGATTAGGGGACGGGTGATGGTCAGCCCTCGGGGAAGTGTTAGGGTTAGGGTTCGGGCTAGGGTTAGGGTTAGTGGACGGGGATGTTTTAGGGTCCAGTTGAGGGTACGACAATGCTTTACGGGGAGCCTGCGTGTGAGGGCGCATGTTAGTGTTAGCGTACGGGTTAGGATTAGGGGATGGGAGAGGGTCAGGCTTCGGCGAACGGTTAGGGTTAGGGTTCGGGCTAGGGTTAGGGTTAGGGGACTGGTACGTTTAGGGTCCAGGTCAGGGTACAACAACGCTTTAGCGGGAGCGGGTGTGTGAGGGCGCGGGTTAGTGTTTGCGTATGGGTTAGGATTAGGTGACGGGTGAGGATCAGGCTTCGGGGAAGGGTTAGGGTTAGGGTTCGTGCTAGGGTTAGGGTTAGGGGACCGGGACGGTTTAGGGTCCAGGTGAGGGTACGACAACGCTTTAGGTTGAGCATGCGTCTGAGGGCTCAGGTTAGTGTTACCGTACGGGTTAGGATTAGGGGACGGGTGATGGTCAGGCCTCGGGGAAGTGTTAGGGTTAGGGTTCGGGCTAGGTTTAGGGTTAGGGGACGGGGATGGATTAGGGTCCAGTTGAGGGTACGACAATGCTTTAGGGGGAGCGTGCATGTGAGGGAGCGTGTTGGTGTTAGCGTACGGGTTAGGATTAGGGGCCGGGTGAGGGTCAGGCTTCGGGGAAGGGTTACGGTTAGGGTTCAGGATAGGTGTAGGGTTAGGGGACTGGGACGGTTTAGGGTGCAGGTCAGGGTACGACAACGCTTTAGGGCGAGCGGGCGTGTGAGGGCACGGGTTAATGTTTGCATACGGGTTAGGATTAGGGGACGGGTGAGGGTCAGGCTTTGGGGAAGGGTTTCGGTTAGGGTTCGGGATAGGGTTAGGGTTAGGGGACTGGGACGGTTTAGGGTCCAGGTCAGGGTACGAGAACGCTTTAGGGGAAGCGTGCGTGTTAGGGCGCGGGTTAGTGTTTGCGTACGGGTTAGGATTAGGTGACGGATGAGGGTCAGGCTTCGGGGAAGGGTTAGGGTTAGGGTTCGGTCTAGGGTTAGGGTTAGGGGACGGGGACGGTTTAGGGTTCAGGTGGGGGTACGACAGCGCTTTAGGGGGAGTGTGCATCTGAGGGCGCGGGTTAGTGTTAGCGTACGGGTTAGGATTAGGGGACGGGTGAGGATCAGGCTTCGGGGAAGTGTTAGGGTTAGGTTTCGGGCTAGGGTTAGAGTTAGGGGAGTGGGACGGTTTAGGGTCCAGTTCAGGGTATGACAACGCTTTAGGGGGAGCGGGCGTGTGAGGGCGCGGGTTAGTGTTTGCGTACGGGTTAGGATTAGGTGACTGGTGAGCGTCAGGCTTCGGGGAAGGGTTAGGCTTAGGGTTCGGGCTAGGGTTAGGGTTAGGGGACGGGGACGGTTTAGGGTCCAGTTGAGGGTACAACAACGCTTTAGGTTGAGCATGCGTCTGAGGGCGTGGGTTAGTGTTACCGTATGGGTTAGGATTAGGGGACGGGTGAGGGTCAGGCTTCGGGGAAGGGTTGGGGTTAGGGTTCGTGCTAGGGTTAGGGTTAGGGGACGGGGACGGTGTAGAGTCCAGTTGAGGTTACGACAACGCTTTAGGGGGAGCGTGCGTGTGAGGGCGCGGGTTAGTGTTAGCGTACGGGTGAGGATTAGGGGACCGGTGAGGGTCAGGCTTCGAGGAAGGGTTTGCGTTAGGGTTAGGGCTATGGTTAGGGTTAGGGGACGGGGACGGTTTTGGGTCCAGGTGAGGGTACGACAACGCTTTAGGTTGAGCATGCGTCTGAGGGCACGGGTTGGTGTTAGCATACGGGTTAGGATTAGGGGACGGGGGCGGGTTAGGCTTCGGAGAAGTGTTAGGGTTAGGGTTCGGGCTAGGGTTAGGGTTAGGTGACGGGGACGATTTAGGTTCAAGGTGAGTGTACGACAACACTTTAGGGTGAGCGTGCGTGTGAGGGCGCGGGTTAGTGTTAGCGTACGCGTTAGGATTAGGGGACGGGTGAGGGTCAGGCTTCGGCGAAGTGGTAGGGTTAGGGTTCTGGCTCGGGTTAGGGTTAGGGGACGGAGACGGTTTAGGGTCCAGGTGAGGGTACGACAATCCTTTAGGGGGAGCGTGCGTGTGAGGGCGTGGGTTAGTGTTAGCGTACGGGTTAGGATTAGGGGACGGGAGAGGGTCAGGCTTCGGCGAAGTGTTAGGGTTAGGGTTCGGGCTAGGGTTAGGGTTATGGGACGGGGACGGTTTAGGGTCCAGGTCAGGGTACGACAACGCTTTAGGGGGAGCGTGGGTGTGATGGAGCAGGTTAGTGTTAGCGTACGGGTTAGGATTAAGGTTCGGGTGACGTTCAGGATTCGGAGGAGGGTTAGGATTACGGTTCGGGCTAAAGTTAGGGTTAGGGGACTAGGACGGTTTAGGGTCCAGGTCAGGGTACGACAACGCTTTAGGGTGACCGTGCGTGTGAGGGCGTGGGTTAGTGTTTGCGCACAGGTTAGGATTAGGGGACGGGTGAGGGTCAGGCTTCGGGGAAGGTTTACGGTTATGGTTCGTGCTAGGGTTAGGGTTAGGGGACGGGGATGGTTTAGGGTCCAGGTCAGGGTACGACAACGCTTTAGGGGGAGCGTGCGTGTGAGGGCGCAGGTTAGTGTCAGCGTACGGGTTAGGATTAGGGGACGGGTGAGGGCCAGGCTTCGGCGAAGTGTTAGGGTTAGCGTTCGGGCTAGGGTAAGCGTTAGGGGACGGGGATGGTTTAGGGTCCAGGTGAGGGTACGGCAACGCTTTAGGGGTAGCGTGCGTTTGAGGGCGCGGGTTAGTGTTAGCGTACGGGTGAGGATTAGGGGACGGGTGAGGGTCAGGCTTCGGGCCAGGGTTAGGGTTAGGGTTAGGGCTAGGTTTAGGTTTAGGGGACGGGGATGGTTTAGGGTCCAGGTGAGGGTAAGACAGCGCTTTAGGGGGAGTGTGCGTGTGAGTGCGCAGGTTAGTGTTAGCGTACTGGTTAGGCTTAGGGGACGGGTGAGTGTCAGGCTTTGGGGAAGTGTCAGGGTTAGGGTTCGGGCTAGGGTTAGGGTTAGGGGACGGGGATGGTTTAGGGTCCAAGTGAGGTTATGACAACGCTTTAGGGGGAGCGTGTGTTTGAGGGCATGGGTTAGTGTTAGCATACGGGTTAGGATTAGGGAATGGGTGAGGTTCATGCTTCGGGGAAGGGTTAGGGTTAGGGTTCGGTCTAGGGTTAGGGTTAGGGAACGGGGACGGTTTAAGGTCCAGGTGAGGCTACGACAACGCTTTAGGGTGAGCGTGCACGTTAGGGCGCAGGTTAGTGTTAGCGTACGGGTTAGGATTAGGGGAAGGGTGAGTGTCAGGCTTCGGGGAAGGGTTAGGTTTAGGGTTCGGGATAGGGTTAGGGTTAGGGGACGGGGACGGTTTAGGGTCCAGGTGGGGGTACGACAACGCTTTAGAGGGAGCGTGTGTGTGAGGGCGCGGTTTAGTGTTAGCATACGGGTTAGGATTAAGGGACGGGTGAGGGTCAGGCTTTGGGGAAGTTTTAGGGTTAGGGTTCGGTCTAGGGTTAGGGTTAGGGGACGGGGACGGTTTAGGGTGCAGGAGAGGGTACAACAATGCTTTAAGGGGAGCGTGCGTTTGAGGGCGTGGGTTAGTGTTAGCGTACGGGTTAGGAATAGAGGACGGGTGAGGGTCAGGCTTCAGGGAAGGGTTACCGTTAGGGTAAGGGCTAGGGTTAGGGTTAGGGGACGGGGACGGTTTAGGGTCCAGGTGAGGGTACGACAATGCTTTAGGGTGAGCGTGCGTGTGAGGGCGCAGGTTAGTGTTAGCGTACGCGTTAGGATTAGGGGAAGGGTAAGGGTCAGGCTTCGGGGAAATGTTAGGTTTAGGGTTTGGGCTAGGGTTAGGGTTAGGGGACGGGGACGGTTTAGGGTCCAGGTGAGGGTATGACAACGCTTTAGGGGGAGCGTGCGTGTGAGGGCGCGGGTTAGTGTTAGCGTACTGGTTAGGATTACGGGACGGGTGAGTGTCAGGCTTCGGGGAAGTGTTAGGGTTAGGGTTCGGGCTAGGGTTAGGGTTAGGGGACTGGGACGGTTTAAGGTCCAGGTCAGGGTACGACAACGCTTTACGGGCAGCGTGCGTGTGAGTGCGCGGGTTAGTGTTAGCGTACGGGTTAGGATTAGGGGACGGGTGAGGGTTAGTCTTCGGGGAAGGGTTAGGGTTAGGGTTCGGGCTAGGGTTATTGTTAGGGGACGGGGACGGTTTAGGGTCCAGGTGAGGGTACGACAACGCTTTAGGGTGAGCGTGCGTGTGAGGGCGCGGGTTAGTGTTAGGGTACGGGTCATGATTAGGGGACAGGTGAGGGTCATGCTTCGGGGAAGGTTTAGGGTTAGGTTTCGGACTAGGGTTAGGGTTACGGGAAGGGGACGGTTTAGGGTCCATGTGAGGGTACGACAACGCTTTAGGGTGAGCGTGAGTGTGAGGGCGTGTGTTAGTGTTAGCGTACGGGTTAGGATTAGGGGACGGGTGAGGGTCAGGCTTCGGGGAAGGGTTAGGTTTAGGGTTCAGGCTAGGGTTAGGGTTAGGGGACTGGGAAGGTTTAGGGTCCAGGTGAGGGTACGACAACGCTTTAGGGGGAGCGTGCCTGTGAGGGCATGGGTTAGTGTTATCGTACGGTTTAGGATTAGGGGACGGGTGAGGGTCAGGCTTCAGCGAAGGTTTAGGGTTAGGGTTCGGGCTAGGTTTAGGTTTAGGGGACGGGGACGGTTTAGGGTCCAGGTGAGGGTAAGACAGCGCTTTAGGGGGAGTGTGCGTGTGAGGGCGTGGGTTAGTGTTAGCGTACTATTTAGGATTAGGGGACGGGTGAGTGTCAGGCAACGGGGAAGGGTTAGGTTTAGGGTTCGGGCTAGGGTTAGGGTTAGGGGACGGTGATGGTTTAGGGTCAAGGTGAGGGTACGACAACGCTTTAGGGTGAGCGTTCGTATGAGGGTGCGGGTTAGTGTTAGCGTACGGGTTAGGATTAGGGGAAGGGTGAGGGTCAGGTTTCGGGGAAGGGTTAGTGTTAGGGTTCAGGCTAGGGTTAGTGTTAGGGGACGGGGACGGTTTAGGGTCCAGGTGAGGGTACGACAACGCTTTGGGGTGAGCGTGCATGTGAGGGCGCAGGTTAGTGTTAGCGTACGGGTTAGGATTAGGGGAAGGATGAGGGTCAGGCTTCGGGGAAGGGTTAGGTTTAGGGTTCGTGCTAGGGTTAGTGTTAGGGGACGGGGACAGTTTAGGATCCAGGTGAGGATATGACAACACTTTAGGAGGAGCGTGCGTGTGAAGGCACGGGTTAGTGTTAGCGTACGGGTTAGGATTAGGGGACGGGTGAGGGTCAGGCTTCGGCGAAGTGTTAGGGTTAGGGTTCGGGCTAGGGTTAGGGTTAGGGTTAGGGGACGGATTAGGATCCAGGTGAGGGTACGACAACGCTTTAGGGTGACCGTGCATGTGAGGGCGCAGGTTAGTTTTAGCGTACGGGTTAGGATTAGGGGACGGGTGAGAGTCAGGCTTCGGGGAAGGGTTAGTGTTAGGGTTCGTGCTAGGGTTAGGGTTAGTGGACGGGGACGGTTTAGGATCCAGGTAAGGGAACGACAATGCTTTAGGGAGTGCGTGCGTCTGTGGGCTCGGATTAGTGTTAGCGTACGGGTTAGGATTAGGGGACGGGTGAGGGTCAGGCTTCGGGGAAGGGTTAGGGTTAGGGTTCGGGCTAGGGTTAGGTTTAGGGGACGGGGAAGTTTTAGGGTCCAGGTGAAGGTACGACAACGCTTGAGGGTGAGCGTGCGTGCGAGGGCGCGGTTTAGTGTTAGCGTACGGTTTAGGTTTAGGGGACGGGTGAGGGTCAGGCTTCGGGGAAGGGTTAGGGTTAGGGTTCGGGCTAGGCTTAGGGTTAGGGGACGGAGACGGTTTAGGGTCCAGGTGAGGGTACAACAACGCTTTAAAGGGAGCGTGTGTGTGAGGGCGAGGGTTACTGTTAGCGTACGGGGTAGGGTTAGGGGCCGGGTGAGGGCCAGGCTTCGGGGAAGTGTTAGGTTTAGGGTTCGGGCTAGGGTTAGTGTTAGGGGACGGGGACGGTTTAGGGTCCAGGTGATGGTACGACAACGCTTTAGGGGGAGTGTGTGTGTGAGGGTGTTTGTTACTGTTAGCGTAAGGGTTAGGATTAGGGGACGGGTGAGCGTCAAGCTTCGGGGAAGTGTTAGGTTTAGGGTTCGGGCTAGAGTTAGGGTTAGGGGATGGGGACGGTTTATGGTCCAGGTGAGGGTACGGCAACTCTTTAGGGTGAGCGTGCGTGTGAAGGCGCGGGTTAGTGTTAGCGTACGGGTTAGCTTTAGGGGACGGGTGAGGGTCAGGATTCGGCGAAGTGTTAGGGTTAGGGTTTGGGGTAGGGTTTGGGTTAGGGGATGGAGACCGTTAAGGGTCCAGGTGAGGGTACGACAACGCTTTAGGGGGAGCGTACGTGAGAGGGCGCGGGTTAGTGTTAGCGTACGGGTTAGGATTATGGGACGGGTGAGGGTCAGGCTTCGGGGAAGCGTTAGGTTTAGGGTTCGGGCTAGAGTTGGGTTATGGGACGGGGACGGTTTAGGGTCCAGGTGAGAGTACGACAACGCTTTAGGGGGAGCGTGCGTCTGAGGGCGCAGGTTAGTGTTAGCGTACGGGTTAGGATTAGGGCACAGGTGAGAGTCTGGCTTCGGGGAAATGTTAGGGTTAGGGTTCGGGCTAGGGTTAGGGTTAGGGGACGGGGACGGTTTAGGTTCCAGGTGAGGGTATGACAACGCTTTAGAGGGATCGTGTGTGTGAGAACGCGGTTTAGTGTTAGTGTACGGGTTAGGATAAAGGAACGGGTGAAGGACAGCCTTCGGGAAAGGTTTAGAGTTAGGGTTCGGGCTAGGGTTAGGGTTAGGGGACGGGGACGGTTTAGGGTTCAAGTGAGGGTATGACAACGCTTTAGGGGGAGCGTGCGTTTGAGAGCATGGGTTAGTGTTAGCGTACGGGTTAGGATTAGGGGAAGGGTGAGGGTCAGGCTTCGGGGAAGGGTTATGGTTAGGGTTCGGGCTAGCGTTAGTGTTAGGGGACGGGGAATGTTTAGTGTCCAGGTGAGGGTTTGACAACCCTTTAGGGGGAGCGTGTGTGTGAGGGCACGTGTTAGTGCTAGGGTATGGGTTAGGATTAGGGGACGGGTGAGGGTCAGGCTTCGGGGAAGGGTTAGGGTTAGGGTTCGGGCTAGGGTTAGGGTTAGTGGACGGGGATGGTTTAGGGTCCAGGTGAGGGTACGACAACGCTTTAGGGGGAGCGTGCATCTGTGGGCTCGGGTTAGTGTTAGTGCACGGTTTAGGTTTAGGGGACGGGTGAGGGTCAGGCTTCGGGGAAGGGTTAGGGTTAGGGTTCGGGCTAGGGTTAGGGTTAGGGGACGGAGACGGTTTAGGGTCCAGGTGAGGGTACGACAACGCTTTAATGGAAGCGTGTGTGTGAGGGCGCGGGTTACTGTTAGCGTACGGGTTACGATTAGGGTAAGTGTGAGGGTTAGGCTTCGGAGAAGGGTTATGTTTAGGGTTCGGGCTAGGGTTAGGATTAGGGGACGGGGAAGGTTTAGGGTCTAGGTGAGGGTACGACAACGCTTTAGGAGGAGGGTGCATGTGAAGGCATGGGTTAGTGTTAGCGTATGGGTTAGGATTAGGGGACGGGAGAGGGTCAGGCTTCAGCGAAGTGTTAGGGTTAGGGTTCGCGCTAGGGTTAGGGGACGGGGACGGGGACGGTTTAGGATCCAGGTGAGGGTACGACAACGCTTTATGGTGAGCGTGCATGTGAGGGTGTTGGTTAGTGTTAGCGTACGGGTTAGGATTAGGGGACGGGTGAGGGTCAGGCTTCCGGGAAGTTTTATGGTTAGGGTTCGGGCTAGGGTTAGTGTTAGGGGACGGGGATGGTTTAGTGTCCAGGTGAGGGTTCGACAACCCTTTAGGGGGAGCGTGTGTGTGAGGGCGCGTGTTAGTGTTAGCGTACGGGTTAGGATTAGGGGACGGGTGAGGGTCAGGCTTCGGGGAAGTGTTAGGGTTAGGGTTCGGGCTAGGGTTAGCGTTAGTGGACAAGGACGGTGTAGGGTCCAGGTGAGGGTACGACAACGCTTTAGGGGGAGCGTGCGTCTGTGGGCTCGGGTTAGTGTTAGCGTACTGGTTAGGATTAGGGGACGGGTGAGGGTCAGGCTTCGGGGAAGGGTTAGGGTTAGGGTTCGGGCTAGGGTTAGGTTTAGGGGACGGGGAAGGTTTAGGGGCCAGGTGAAGGTACGACAACGCTTGAGGGTGAGCGTGCGTGTGAGGGCGCGGGTTAGTGTTAGCGTAGGGTTTAGGTTTAGGGGACGGGTGAGTGTCAGGCTTCGGGGAAGGGTTAGGGTCTGGTTTCGGGCTAGGGTTAGGGCTAGGGGACAGGGACGGTTTAGCGTCCAGGTGAGGGTACGACAACGGTTTAGGATGAGCGTACGTGTGAGGGCGCGGGTCAGTGTTAGCGTACGGGTTAGGATTAGGGGACGGGTGAGGGTCAGGCTTCGGAGAAGTGTTAGGGTTAGGGTTCGGGCAAGAGTTAGGGGACGGGGACGGTATAGGGTCCAGGTGAGGGTACGACAACACTTTAGGGTGAGCGTGCGTGTGAGGGCGCGGGTTAGTGTTAGTGTACGGGTTGGGATGTGGGGACGGGTGAGAGTCAGGCTTCGGGGAAGGGTTAGGGTTAGGGTTCGGGCTAGGGTTAGGGTTATGGGACGGGTACGGTTTAGGGTCCAGGTGAGGGTACGAGAACGCTTAAGGGGGAGTGTGCGTGTGAGGGCGCGGGTTAGTGTTAGCGTACTGTTTAGGATTAGGGCACGGGTCAGGGTCAGGCTTCGGGGAAGGGTTAGGGTTAGGGTTCGGGCTAGGGTTAGGGTTTGGGGACAGGGACGGTTTAGGATCCAGGTGAGGGTACGACAAGTCTTTAGGGGGAGTGTTCGTGTGAGGGCGCGGGTTAGTGTAAGCGTACGGGTTAGGATTAGGGGACGGGTGAGGATAAGGCTTCGGGGAAGGGTTAGGGTTAGGGTTCGGGCTAGGGTTAGGGTTAGGGGACGGGGACGGTTTAGGGTCCAGGTGAGGGTACGACAACGCTTTAGGGGGAGCGTGCGTGTGAGGGCGCGGGTTAGTGTTAGCGTACGGGTTAGGATTAGGGGACGGGTGAGGGTCAGGCTTCGGGGAAGGGTTAGGGTTAGGGTTCGGGCTAGGGTTAGGGTTAGGGGACGGGGACGGTTTAGGGTCCAGATGAGGGTACGACTGCACTTTAGGGTGAACGTGAGTGTGAGGGCGCGGGTTAGTGTTAGCGTACGGGTTAGGATTAGGGGACGGGTGAGGGTCAGGCTTCGGGGAAGTGTTAGGGTTAGGGTTCGGGCTAGGGTTAGGGTTAGGGGATGGGGACGGTTTAGGGTCCGGATGGGGACGGTTTAGGGTCCAAATGAGGCTACGACAACACTTTAGGGTGAGCGTGAGTGTGAGGGCGCGGGTTAGTGTTAGCGTACGGTTTAGGCTTAGGGCACGGGTAAGGGTCAGGCTTTGGGGAAGAGTTAGGGTTAGGGTTCGGGCTAGGGTTAGGGTTTGGGGACAGGGACGGTTTAGGGTCCAGGTGAGGGTACGACAAGTCTTTAGGGGGAGTGTTCGTGTGAGGGCGCGGGTTAGTGTTAGCGTACGGGTTAGGATTAGGGGACGGGTGAGGATAAGGCTTCGGGAAAGGGCTAGTGTTAGGGTTCGGGCTAGGGATAGGGTTAGGGGACGGGGACGGTTTAGGGTCCAGGTGAGGGTACGACAACGCTTTAGGGGGAGTGTGCGTGTGAGGGCGCGGGTTAGTGTTAGCGTACGGGTTAGGATTAGGGGACGGGTGAGGGTCAGGCTTCGGGGAAGGGTTAGGGCTAGGGTTCGGGCTAGGATTAGGGTTAGGGGACGGGGACGGTTTAGGGTCCAGATGAGGGTACGACAACACTTTAGGGTGAGCGTGAGTGTGAGGGCGCGGGTTAGTGTTACCGTACGGGTTAGGATTAGGGGACGGGTGAGGGTCAGGCTTCGGGGAAGGGTTAGGGTTATGGTTCGGGCTAGGGTTAGGGTTAGGGGACGGGGATGGTTTAGGGTCCAGTTGAGGGTACGACAATGCTTTACGGGGAGCCTGCGTGTGAGGGCGCGTGTTAGTGTTAGCGTACGGGTTAGGATTAGGGGATGGGAGAGGGTCAGGATTTGGCGAAAGGTTAGGGTTAGGGTTCGGGCTAGGGTTAGGGTTAGGGGACTGGGACGTTTAGGGTCCAGGTCAGGGTACGAGAACGCTTTAGGGGGAGCGGGCGTGTGAGCGCGCGTGTTAGTGTTTGCGTATGGGTTAGGATTAGGTGAGGGGTGAGGGTTAGGGTTCGGGGAAGGGTTAGGGTTAGGGTTCGTGCTAGGGTTAGGGTTAGGGGACGGGGACGGTTTAGGGTCCTGGTGTGGGTACGACAACGCTTTAGGTTGAGCATGTGTCTGAGGGCTCGGGTTAGTGTTACCGTACGGGTTAGGATTAGGGGACGGGTGAGGGTCAGGCTTCGGAGAAGTGTTAGGGTTAGCGTTCGGGCAAGGGTTAGGGTACGGGGACAGTATAGGGTCCAGAAGAGGGTACGACAACGCTTTAGGTGGAGCGTGCGTGTGAGGGCGCGGGTTAGTGTTAGCGTATTGGTTAAGATTAGGGGATGGGTGAGTGTCAGGCTTCGGCGAATGGTTAGGGTTAGTGTTCAGGCTAGGGTTAGGGTTAGGGGACGGGGACGGTTTAGGGTCCAGGTGAGGGTACGACAACACTTTAGGGGGAGCGTGCGTGTGAGGGCGCGGCTCAGTGTTAGCGTACGGGTTAGGATTAGGGGACGGGTGAGGGTCAGGCCTCTGAGAAGTGTTAGCGTTAGGGTTCGGGCTAGGGTTAGGGTTATGGGACGGGGACGGTTTAGGGTCCAGGTTAGGGTACGACAACGCTTAAGGGGGAGCGTGCCTGTGAGGGCGCGGGTCAGTGTTAGCGTACGGTTTAGGATTAGGGCACGGGTCAGGGTCAGGCTTCGGGGAAGGGTTAGGGTTAGGGTTCGGGCTAGGGTTAGGGTTAGGGGACGGGGACGGTTTAGGGTCCAGGTGAGGGTACGACAAGTCTTTAGGGGGAGTGTGTGTGTGCGGACGTGGGTTAGTGTTAGCGTACGGGTTAGGAGTAGGGGACGGGTGAGGGTAAGGCTTCGGGGAAGGGTTAAGGTTAGGGTTCAGGCTAGGGTTAGGGTTAGGGGACGGGGACGGTTTAGGGTCCAGGTGAGGGTACAACAACGCTTTAGGGGGAGCGTGCGTGTGAGGGCGCGGGTTAGTGTTAGCGTACGGGTTAGGATTAGGGGACGGGTGAGGGTCAGGCTTCGGGGAAGGGTTAGGGTTAGGGTTCGGGCTAGGGTTAGGGTTTGGGGACGGGGACGGTTCAGGGTCCAGGTGAGGGTACGACAAGTCTTTAGGGGGAGTGTGCGTGTGAGGGCGCGGGTTAGTGTAAGCGTACGGGTTAGGATTAGGGGACGGGTGAGGGTAAGGCTTCGGCTAAGGGTTAGGGTTAGGGTTCGGGCTAGGGTTAGGGTTAGGGGACGGGGACGGTTTAGGGTCCAGGTGAGGGTACGACAACGCTTTAGGGGGAGCGGGTGTGTGATGGCTCGGGTTAGTGTTTGCGCACGGGTTAGGATTAGGTGACGGGTGAGGGTCAGACTTTGGGGAATGGTTAGGGTTAGGGTTCGGGCTAGGGTTAGGGTTAGGGGACGGGGACGGTTTAGGGTCCAGGTGAGGGTACGACAACGCTTTAGGTTGAGCATGCATCTGAGGGCGCAGGTTAGTGTTACTGTACGGGTTAGGATTAGGGGACGGGTGAGGGTCAGGGTTCGGGGAAGGGTTAGGGTTAGGGTTCGGGCTAGGGAGAGGGTAGGGGAAGGGGATGGTTTAGGGTCCAGTTGAGGGTACGACAACGCTTTATGGGGAGCGTGCGTGTGAGGGCGTGGGTTAGTGTGAGCGTATGGGTTAGGATTAGGGGACGGGTGAGGGTCAGGCCTCGGGGAAGTGTTAGCGTTAGGGTTCGGGCTAGGGTTAGGGTTAGGGGACGGGGACGGTTCAGGGTCCAGGTGAGGGTACGACAAGTCTTTAGGGGGAGTGTGCGTGTGAGAGCGCGGGTTAGTGTAAGCGTACGGTTTAGGATTAGGGGACGGGTGAGGGTAAGGGTTCGGCTAAGGGTTAGGGTTAGGGTTCGGGCTAGGGTTAGGGTTAGGGGACGGGGACGGTTTAGGGTCCAGGTGAGGGTACGACAACGCTTTACGGGGAGCGTGCGTGTGAGGGCGCGGGTTAGTGTTAGCGTACGGGTTAGGATTAGGGCACGGGTGAGTGTCAGGCTTCGGGGAAGGGTTAGGGTTAGGGTTCAGGCTAGGGTTAGGGTTAGGGGACGGGGACGAATTAGGGTCCAGGTGAGGGTACGACAACGCTTTATGGGGAGCGTGCGTGTGAGGGCGCGGGTTAGTGTTAGCGTACTGGTTAGGATTAGGGGACAGGTGATGGTCAGCCCTCGGGGAAGTGTTAGGGTTAGGGTTCGGGCTAGGGTTAGGGTTAGTGGACGGGGATGTTTTAGGGTCCAGTTGAGGGTACGACAATGCTTTACGGGGAGCCTGCGTGTGAGGGCGCATGTTAGTGTTAGCGTACGGGTTAGGATTAGGGGATGGGAGAGGGTCAGGCTTCGGCGAACGGTTAGGGTTAGGGTTCGGGCTAGGGTTAGGGTTAGGGGACTGGTACGTTTAGGGTCCAGGTCAGGGTACAACAACGCTTTAGCGGGAGCGGGTGTGTGAGGGCGCGGGTTAGTGTTTGCGTATGGGTTAGGATTAGGTGGCGGGTGAGGATCAGGCTTCGGGGAAGGGTTAGGGTTAGGGTTCGTGCTAGGGTTAGGGTTAGGGGACCGGGACGGTTTAGGGTCCAGGTGAGGGTACGACAACGCTTTAGGTTGAGCATGCGTCTGAGGGCTCAGGTTAGTGTTACCGTACGAGTTAGGATTAGGGGACGGGTGAGGGTCAGGCTTCGGAGAAGTGTTAGGGTTAGAGTTCGGGCCAGGGTTAGGGGACGGGGACGGTATAGGGTCCAGGTGAGGGTACGACAACGCTTTAGGTGGAGCGTGCGTGTGAGGGCGCAGGTTAGTGTTAGCGTACGGGTTAGGATTAGGGGACGGGTGATGGTCAGGCCTCGGGGAAGGGTTAGGGTTAGGTTCGGTCTAGGGTTAGGGTTAGGGGACGGGGATGGTTTAGGGTGCAGTTGACGGTACGACAACGCTTTAGGGGGAGCGAGCGTGTGAGGGCGTGGATTAGTGTTAGCGTATTGGTTAAGATTAGGGGACGGGTGAGTGTCAGGCTTCGGGGAATGGTTAGGGTTAGGGTTCGGGCTAGGGTTAGGGTTAGGGGACGGGGACAGTTTAGGGTCCAGGTGAGGGTTCGAGAAGTCTTTAGTGGGAGTGTGCGTGTGTGCGCGCGGATTAGTGTTAGCGTACGGTTTAGGAGTAGGGAACGGGAGAGGGTAAGGCTTCGGGGAAGGGTTAGGGTTAGGGTTCGGGCAAGGGTTAGGGGACGGGGACTGTATAGGGTCCAGGTGAGGGTACGAAAACGCTTTAGGGGGAGCGTGCGTGTGAGGCCGCGGGTTAGTGTTAGCGTACGGGTTAGAATTTGGGGACGGGTGATGGTCTGGCCTCGGGGAAGGGTTAGGGTTAGGGTTCGGGCTAGGGTGAGGGTAGGGGACGGGGAGGGTTTAGGGTTCATGTGATGGTACGATAACGCTTTAGGGGGAGCGTGCGTGTGAGGGCGTGGGTTAGTGTTAGCGTATGGGTTAGGATTAGGGGACGGGTGAGGGTCAGGCCTCGGGGAAGTGTTAGCGTTAGGGTTCGGGCTAGGGTTAGGGTTAGGGGACGGGGACGGTTTAGGGTCCAGATGAGGGTACGACAACACTTTAGGAGGAGAGTGCGTGTGAGGGCGCGGGTTAGTGTTAGTGTACGGGTTGGGATGAGGGGACGGGTGAGGGTCAGGCTTCGGGGAAGGGTTAGGGTTAGGGTTCGGGCTAGGGTTAGGGTTATGGGACGGGTACGGTTTAGGGTCCAGGTGAGGGTACGACAACGCTTAAGGGGGAGCATGCGTGTGAGGGCGCGGGTTAGTGTTAGCGTACGGTTTAGGATTAGGGCACGGGTCAGGGTCAGGCTTCGGGGAAGGGTTAGGGTTAGGGTTCGGGCTAGGGTTAGGGTTTGGGGACTGGGACGGTTTAGGGTCCAGGTGAGGGTACGACAAGTCTTTAGGGGGAGTGTGCATGTGAGGCCGTGGGTTAGTTAAAGCGTACGGGTTAGGATTAGGGGATGGATGAGGGTCAGGCTTCGGGGAAGGGTTAGGGTTAGGGTTCGGGCTAGGGTTCGGGTTAGGGGACGGGGACGGTTTAGGGTCCAGGTGAGGGTACGACAACGCTTTAGGGGGAGCGTGCGTGTGAGGGCGCGGCTCAGTGTTAGCGTACGGGTTAGGATTAGGGGACGGGTGAGGGTCAGGCCTCTGGGAAGTGTTAGCGTTAGGGTTCGGTCTAGGGTTAGGGTTATGGGACGGGGACGGTTTCGGGTCCAGGTGAGGGTACGACAACACTTAAGGGGGAGCGTGCCTGTGACGGCGCGGGTCAGTGTTAGCGTACGGTTTAGGATTAGGGCACGGGTCAGGGTCAGGCTTCGGGGAAGGGTTAGGGTTAGGGTTCGGGCTAGGGTTAGGGTTAGGGGACGGGGACGGTTTAGGGTTCATGTGACGGTACGATAACGCTTTAGGGGGAGCGTGCGTGTGAGGGCGCGTGTTAGCGTTAGCGTTCGGTGTAGAATTAGGGGACGGGTGAGGATCAGGCTTCAGGGAATGGTTAGGGTTAGGGTTCGGGCTAGGGTTAGGGTTAGGGGAAGGGGACGGTTTAGGGTCCAGGTGAGGGTATAACAACGCTTTAGGTTGAGCATGCGTCTGAGGGCGCGGGTTAGTGTTAGCGTAAGGGTTAGGATTAGGGGACGGGTGAGGGTCAGGCTTCAGGAAATGGTTAGGGTTAGGGTTTGGGCTAGGGTTAGGGTTAGGTGACGGGACGGTTTAGGGTTCATGTGACGGTACGATAACGCTTTAGGGGGAGCGTGCGTGTGAGGGCGCGGGTTAGTGTTTGCGTAAGGGTTAGGATTAGGTGACGGGTGAGGGTCAGGCTTCGGGGAATGGTTAGGTTTAGGGTTCGGGCTAGGGTTAGGGTTAGGGGACGGGGACGGTTTAGGGTTCAGGTGAGGGTACGACAACGCTTTAGGTTGAGCATGCGTCTGAGGGCGCAGGTTAGTGTTACTGTACGGGTTAGGATTACGGGACGGGTGAGGGTCAGGGTTCGGGGAAGGGTTAGGGTTAGGGTTCGGGCTAGGGTGAGGGTAGGGGACGGGGATGGTTTAGGGTCCAGTTGAGGGTACGATAACGCTTTAGGGGGAGCGTGCGTGTGAGGGCGTGGGTTAGTGTTAGCGTATGGGTTAGGATTAGGGGACGGGTGAGGGTCAGGCCTCGGGGAAGTGTTAGCGTTAGGGTTCGGGCTAGGGTTAGGGTTAGGGGACGGGGACGGTTTAGGGTCCAGTTGAGGGTACGACAACACTTTAGGAGGAGCGTGCGTGTGAGGGCGCGGGTTAGTGTTAGTGTACGGGTTGGGATGAGGGGACGGGTGAGAGTCAGGCTTCGGGGAAGGGTTAAGGTTAGGGATCGGGCTAGGGTTAGGGTTATGGGACGGGTACGGTTTAGGGTCCAGGTGAGGGTACGACAACGCTTAAGGGGGAGCGTGCGTGTGAGGGCGCGGGTTAGTGTTAGCGTACGGTTTAGGATTAGGGCACGGGTCAGGGTCAGGCTTCTTGGAAGGGTTAGGGTTAGGGTTCGGGCTAGGGTTAGGGTTAGGGGACGGGGACGGTTTAGGGTCTAGATGAGGGTACGACAACACTTTATGTTGAGCGTGAATGTGAGGGCGCGGGTTAGTGTTAACGTACGGGTTAGGATTACGGGACGGGTGAGGGTCAAGCTTCGGCGAAGTGTTAGTGTTAGGGTTCAGCCTAGGGTTAGGGTTAGAGGACGGGGACGGTTTAGGGTCCATGTGAGGGTACGACAACGCTTTAGGGGGAGCGGGTGTGTGAGGGCGCGGGTTAGTGTTTGCGCAAGGGTTAGGATTAGGTGACGGGTGAGGGTCAGGCTTCGGGGAATGGTTAGGGTTAGGGTTCGGGCTAGGGTTAGGGTTAGGGGACGGGGACGGTTTAGGGTTCAGGTGAGGGTACGACAACGCTTTAGGTTGAGCATGCATCTGAGGGCGCAGGTTAGTGTTACTGTACGGGTTAGGATTAGGGGACGGGTGAGGGTCAGGGTTCGGGGAAAGGTTAGGGTTAGGGTTCGGGCTAGGGTGAGGGTAGGGGACGGGGATGGTTTAGGGTCCAGGTGAGGGTACGACAAGGCTTTAGGGGGAGTGTGCGTGTGAGGGCGTGTGTTAGTTAAAGCGTACGGGTTAGGATTAGGGGACGGGTGAGGGTCAGGCTTCGGGGAATGGTTAGGGTTAGGGTTCGGGCTAGGGTTAGGGTTAGGGGACGGGGACGGTTTAGGGTCCAGATGAGGGTACGACAACACTTTAGGGTGAGCGTGAGTGTGAGGGCGCGGGTTAGTGTTACCGTACGGGTTAGGATTAGGGAACGGGTGAGGGTCAGGCTTCGGGGAAGGGTTAGGGTTAGGGTTCGGGCTAGGGTTAGGGTTATGGGACGGGGACGGTTTAGGGTCCAGGTGAGGGTACGACAACGCTTAAGGGGGAGCGTGCGTGTGAGGGTGCGGGTTAGTGTTAGCGTACGGTTTAGGATTAGGGCTCGGGTCAGGGTCAGGATTCGGGGAAGAGTTAGGGTTAGGGTTCGGGCTAGGGTTAGGGTTAGGGGACGGGGACGGTTTAGGGTCCAGGTGAGGGTACGACAAGTCTTTAGGGGGAGTGTTCGTGTGCGGGCGCGGGTTAGTGTTAGCGTACGGGTTAGGATTAGGGGATGGGTGAGGGTAAGGCTTCGGGGATGGGTTAGGGTTAGGGTTCGGGCTAGGGTTAGGGTTAGGGGACGGGGACAGTTTAGGGTCCAGGTGAGGGTACGACAACGCTTTAGGGGGAGCGTGCGTGTGAGGGCGCGGGTTAGTGTTAGCGTACGGGTTAGGAATAGGGGACGGGTGAGGGTCAGGCTTCGGGGAAGGGTTAGGGTTAGGGTTCGGGCTAGGGTTAGGGTTATGGGACGGGGACGGTTTAGGGTCCAGATGAGGGTACGACAACACTTTAGGGTGAGCGTGAGTGTGAGGGCGTGGGTTAGTGTTAGCGTACGGGTTAGGATTAGGGTTCGGGTGAGGGTTAGGCTTCGGGGAAGGGTTAAGGTTAGGGATCGGGCTAGGGTGAGGGTTAGGGGACGGGGACGGATTAGGGTCCAGTTGAGGGTACGGCAACACTTTAGGGGGAGCCTGCATGTGTCGGCGCGGGTTAGTGTTAGCGTACGGGTTAGGAGTAGGGGAAGGGTGAGGGTAAGGCTTCGGGGAAGGGTTAGGGTTAGGGTTAGGGCAAGGGTTAGGGGACGGGGGTCCAGGTGAGGGTACGACAACGCTTTAGGGGGAGCGTGCGTGTGAGGGCGCGGGTTAGTGTTAGCGTACGGGTTAGGAATAGGGGACGGGTGAGGGTCAGGCTTCGGGGAAGGGTTAGGGTTAGGGTTCGGGCTAGGGTTAGGCTTAGGGGACGGGGACGGTTTAGGGTCCAGATGAGGGTACGACAACACTTTAGGGTGAGCGTGAGTGTGAGCACGCGGGTTAGTGTTAGTGTACGGGTTAGGATTAGGGGACGGGTGAGGGTTAGGCTTCGGGGAAGGTTTAGGGTTAGGGTTCGGGCTAGGGTTAGGGTTAGGGGATGGGGACGGATTAGGGTCCAGTTGAGGGTACGACAACACTCTAGGGGGAGCGTGCGTGTGAGGGCGCGGGTTAGTTTTAGTGTACGGGTTAGGATTAGGGGACGGGTGAGGGTCAGGCTTCGGGGAAGGGTTACGTTTAGGGTTCGGGCTAGGGTTAGCGTTATGGGACGGGGACGGTTTAGAGTCCAGGTGAGGGTACGACAACGCTTTAGGGGGAGCGTGTGTGTGAGGACGCGGGTTAGTGTTAGCGTACGGGTTAGGATTAGGGGACGGGTGATTGTCAGGCCTCAGGGAAGTTTTAGGGTTAGGGTTCGGGCTAGGATTAGGGTTAGGGGACGGGGATGGTTTAGGGTCCAGTTGAGGGTACGACAATGCTTTAGGGGGAGAGTGCGTGTGAGGGCGCGGTATAGTGTTAGCGTACGGGTTAGGATTAGGGGACGGGAGAGGGTCAGGCTTCGGGGAAGGGTTAGGGTTAGGGTTCGGGCTAGGGTTAGGGTTAGGGGACGGGGACGGTTTAGGGTCCAGGTGAGGGTATGACAACGCTTTAGGGGGAGCGTGCGTGTGAGGGCGTGGGTTAGTGTTAGCGTACGGGTTAGGATTAGGGGACGGCTGAGGGTCAGGCTTCGGGGAAGGGTTAGGTTTAGGGTTCGGGCTAGGGTTAGGGTTAGCGGACGGGGACGATTTAGGGTCAAGGTGAGTGTACGACAACGCTTTAGGGTGAGCATGCGTTTGAGGGCGCGGGTTAGTGTTAGCGTACGGGTTAGGATTAGGCAACGCGTGAGGGTCAGGCTTCGGGGAAGTGTTAGGTTTAGGGTTCGGGCTAGGGTTAGGGTTAGTGGACGGGGACGGTTTAGGGTCCAGGTGAGGGTACGACAACGCTTTACGGGGAGCGTGCGTGTGAGGGCGCGGGTTAGTGTTAGCGTACGGGTTAGGATTAGGGCACGGGTGAGTGTCAGGCTTCGGGGAAGGGTTAGGGTTAGGGTTCAGGCTAGGGTTAGGGTTAGGGGACGGGGACGGATTAGGGTCCAGGTGAGGGTACGACAACGCTTTATGGGGAGCGTGCGTGTGAGGGCGCGGGTTAGTGTTAGCGTACTGGTTAGGATTAGGGGACGGGTGATGGTCAGCCCTCGGGGAAGTGTTAGGGTTAGGGTTCGGGCTAGGGTTAGGGTTAGTGGACGGGGATGTTTTAGGGTCCAGTTGAGGGTACGACAATGCTTTACGGGGAGCCTGCGTGTGAGGGCGCATGTTAGTGTTAGCGTACGGGTTAGGATTAGGGGATGGGAGAGGGTCAGGCTTCGGCGAACGGTTAGGGTTAGGGTTCGGGCTAGGGTTAGGGTTAGGGGACTGGTACGTTTAGGGTCCAGGTCAGGGTACAACAACGCTTTAGCGGGAGCGGGTGTGTGAGGGCGCGGGTTAGTGTTTGCGTATGGGTTAGGATTAGGTGTCGGGTGAGGATCAGGCTTCGGGGAAGGGTTAGGGTTAGGGTTCGTGCTAGGGTTAGGGTTAGGGGACCGGGACGGTTTAGGGTCCAGGTGAGGGTACGAGAACGCTTTAGGTTGAGCATGCGTCTGAGGGCTCAGGTTAGTGTTACCGTACGGGTTAGGATTAGGGGACGGGTGAGGGTCAGGCTTCGGAGATGTGTTAGGGTTAGGGTTCGGGCCAGGGTTAGGGGACGGGGACGGTATAGGGTCCAGGTGAGGGTACGACAACGCTTTAGGTGGAGCGTGCGTGTGAGGGCGCAGGTTAGTGTTAGCGTACGGGTTAGGATTAGGGGACGGGTGATGGTCAGGCCTCGGGGAAGGGTTAGGGTTAGGTTCGGTCTAGGGTTAGGGTTAGGGGACGGGGATGGTTTAGGGTGCAGTTGACGGTACGACAACGCTTTAGGGGGAGCGAGCGTGTGAGGGCGTGGATTAGTGTTAGCGTATTGGGTAAGATTAGGGGACGGGTGAGTGTCAGGCTTCGGGGAATGGTTAGGGTTAGGGTTCGGGCTAGGGTTAGGGTTAGGGGACGGGGACGGTTTAGGGTCCAGGTGAGGGTTCGAGAAGTCTTTAGGGGGAGTGTGCGTGTGTGCGCGCGGATTAGTGTTAGCGTACGGTTTAGGAGTAGGGAACGGGAGAGGGTAAGGCTTCGGGGAAGGGTTAGGGTTAGGGTTCGGGCAAGGGTTAGGGGACGGGGACTGTATAGGGTCCAGTTGAGGGTACGAAAACGCTTTAGGGGGAGCGTGCGTGTGAGGCCGCGGGTTAGTGTTAGCGTACGGGTTAGAATTTGGGGACGGGTGATGGTCTGGCCTCGGGGAAGGGTTAGGGTTAGGTTCGGTCTAGGGTTAGTGTTAGGGGACGGGGATGGTTTAGGGTACAGTTGAGGGTACGACAACGCGTTAGGGGGAGCGTGCGTGTGAGAGTGTGGGTTAGTGTTAGCGTACGGGTTAGGATTAGGGGACGGGTGAAGTTCAGGGTTCGGGGAAAGGTTACGGTTAGGGTTCGGGCTAGGGTTAGGGGTAGGGGACGGGGATGGTTTAAGGTCCAGTTGAGGGTACGACAGCGCTTTAGGGGGAGCGTGCGTGTGAGGGCGTGGGTTAGTGTTAGCGTATGGGTTAGGTTAGGGGACGGGTGAGTGTCAGGCTTCGGGGAAGGGTTAGGGTTAGGGTTCGGGCTAGGGTTAGGGTTAGGGGACGGGGACGGTTAAGGGTCCAGGTGAGGGTACGACAACGCTTTAGGGGGAGCGTTCGTGTGAGGGCGCGGGTCAGCGTTAGCGTACGGTTTAGGATTAGGGTACGGGTGAGGGTCAGGCCCTGGGGAAGTGTCAGCGTTAGTGTTCGGGCTAGGGTTAGGGTTAGGGGACGGGGACGGTTTAGGGTTCAGTTGAGGGTACGGCAACAATTTAGGGGGAGTGTGCGTGTGAGGGCGCGGGTTAGTGTTAGTGTACGGGTTAGGATGAGGGGAGGGGTGAGGGTAAGGCTTCGCGGAAGGGTTACGGTTAGGGTTCGGGCTAGGGTTAGGGTTATGGGACGGGGACGGTTTAGGGTCCAGGTGAGGGTACGACAACGCTTAAGGGGGAGCGTGCGTTTGAGGGCGCGGGTTAGTGTTAGTGTACGGTTTAGGATTAGGGCTCGGGTCAGGGTCAGGATTCGGGGAAGGGTTAGGGTTAGGGTTCGGGCTAGGGTTAGGGTTAGGGGACGGGGACGGTTTATGGTCCAGGTGAGGGTACGACAAGTCTTTAGGGGGAGTGTCCGTGTGCGGGCGTGGGTTAGTGTTAGCGTACGAGTTAGGATTAGGGGACGGGTGAGGGTAAGGCTTCGGGGAAGGGTTAGGGTTAGGGTTCGGGCTAGGGTTAGGGTTAGGTGACGGGGACGGTTTAGGGTTCATGTGATGGTACGATAACGCTTTAGGGGGAGCGTGCGTGTGAGGGCGCGTGTTAGCGTTAGCGTACGGTGTAGAATTAGGGGACGGGTGAGGTTCAGGCTTCAGGGAATGGTTAGGGTTAGGGTTCGGGCTATGGTTAGGGTTAGGGGAAGGGGACGGTTTAGGGTCCAGGTGAGGGTACAACAACGCTTTAGGTTGAGCATGCGTCTGAGGGCGCGGGTTAGTGGTAGCGTACGGGTTAGGATTAGGGGACGGGTGAGGGTCAGGCTTCGGGGAAGGGTTAGGTTTAGGGTTCGGGCTAGGGTTAGTGTTAGGGGACGTGGACGATTTAGGGACAAGCTGAGTGTACGACAACGCTTTAGGGTGAACGTGCGTGTGAGGGCGCGGGATAGTGTTAGCGTACGGGTTAGGATTAGGGTTCGGATGAGGGTCAGGCTTCGGGGAAGTGTTAGGATTAGGGTTCGGGCTAGGGTTAGGGTTAGGGGACGGGGACGGTTTAGGGTCTAGATGAGGGTACGAGAACACTTTATGGTGAGCGTGAGTGTGAGGGCGCGGGTTAGTGTTAACGTACGGGTTAGGATTACGGGACGGGTGAGGGTCAAGCTTCGGCGAAGTGTTAGTGTTAGGGTTCAGCCTAGGGTTAGGGTTAGAGGATGGGGACGGTTTAGGGTCCATGTGAGGGTACGACAACGCTTTAGGGGGAGCGGGTGTGTTAGGGCGCGGGTTAGTGTTTGCGTACGGGTTAGGATTAGGTGACGGGTGAGGGTCAGGCTTCGGGGAATGGTTAGGGTTAGGGTTCGGGCTAGAGTTAGGGTTAGGGGACGGGGACGGTTTAGGGTCCAGGTGAGGGTACGACAATGCTTTAGGTTGAGCATGCATCTGAGGGCGCAGGTTAGTGTTACCGTACGGGTTAGGATTAGGGGACGGGTGAGGGTCAGGGTTCGGGGAAGGGTTAGGGTTAGGGTTCGGGCTAGGGTGAGGGTAGGGGACGGGGATGGTTTAGGGTCCAGTTGAGGGTACGACAACGCTTTAGGGGGAGCGTGCGTGTGAGGGCGTGGGTTAGTGTTAGCGTATGGGTTAGGATTAGGGGACGGGTGAGGGTCAGGCCTCAGGGAAGTGTTAGCGTTAGGGTTCGGGCTAGGGTTAGGGTTAGGGGACGGGGACGGTTTAGGGTCCAGGTGAGGGTACGACAACGCTTTAGGTTGAGCATGCGTCTGAGGGCGTGGGTTAGTGTTACCATACGGGTTAGGATTAGGGGACGGGTGAGCGTCAGGCTTCGGGGAAGTGTTAGGGTTAGCATTAGGGTAGGGTTAGGGTTAGGGGACGGGGATGGTTTAGGGTCCAGGTGAGGGTACGACAACGCTTTAGGTTGAGCATGCATCTGAGGGTGCAGGTTAGTGTTACCGTACGGGTTAGGATTAGTGGAAGGGTGAGGGTCAGGCTTCGGGGAAGGGTTCGGATTAGGGTTCGGTCAAGGGTTAGGGGACGGGGACGGTATAGGGTCCAGGTGAGGGTACGACAATGCTTTAGGGGGAGAGTGCGTGTGAGGGCATGGGTTAGTGTTAGCGTACGGGTTAGGATTAGGGGACGGGTGATGGTCAGGCCTCGGGGAAGGGTTAGGGTAAGGTTCGGGCTAGGGTTAGGGTTAGGGGAAGGGGATGGTTTAGGGTCCAGTTGAGGGTACGACAACGCTTTAGGGGGAGGGTGCGTGTGAGGGCGTGGGTTAGTGTTAGCGTACGGGTTAGGATTAGGGGACGGGTGAGGGTCAGGTTTTGGGGAAGGGTTAGGGTTAGGGTTCTGGCTAGGGTGAGGGTTAGGGGACGGGGATGGTTTAGGGTCCAGTTGAAGGTACGACAACGCTTTAGGGGGAGCGTGCGTGTGAGGGCGTGGGTTAGTGTTAGCGTATGGGTTAGGATTAGGGGACGGGTGAGGGTCAGGCTTCGGGGAAGGGTTAGGGTTAGGGTTCGGGCTAGGGTTAGGGTTAGGGGACGGGGACGGTTTAGGGTCCAGGTGAGGGTACGACAACGCTGTAGGGGGAGCGTTCATGTGAGGGCGCGGGTCAATGTTAGCGTACGGGTTAGGATTAGGGCACGGGTGAGGGTCAGGCCCTGGGGAAGTGTTAGCGTTAGTGTTCGGGCTAGGGTTAGGGTTAGGGGACGGGGACGGTTTAGGGTTCAGTTGAGGGTACGACAGTACTTTAAGGGGAGTGTGCGTGTGAGGGCGCGGGTTAGTGTTAGTGTACAGGTTAGGATGAGGGGACGGGTGAGGGTCAGGCTTCGGGGAAGGGTTACGGTTAGGGTTCGGGCTAGGGTTAGGGTTATGGGACGGGGACGGTTTAGGGTCCAGGTGAGGGTACGACAACGCTTAAGGGGGAGAATGCGTGTGAGGGCGCGGGTTAGTGTTAGCGTATGGTTTAGGATTAGGGCTCGGGTCAGGGTCAGGATTCGGGGAAGAGTTAGGGTTAGGGTTCGGGCTAGGGTTAGGGTTAGGGGACGGGGACGGTTTAGGGTCCAGGTGAGGGTACGACAAGTCTTTAGGGGGAGTGTGCGTGTGCGGGCGCGGGTTAGTGTTAGCGTACGGGTTAGGATTAGGGGACGGGTGAGGGTAAGGCTTCGGGGATGGGTTAGGGTTAGGGTTCGGGCTAGGGTTAGGGTTAGGGGACGGGGACGGTTTAGGGTCCAGGTGAGGGTACGACAACGCTTTAGGGGGAGCGTGCGTGTGAGGGCGCGGGTTAGTGTTAGCGTACGGGTTAGGAATAGGGGACGGGTGAGGGTCAGGCTACGGGGAAGGGTTAGGGTTAGGGTTCGGGCTAGGGTTAGGGTTAGGGGACGGGGACGGTTTAGGGTCCAGATGAGGGTACGACAACAATTTAGGGTGAGCGTGAGTGTGAGGGCGCGGGTTAGTGTTAGCGTATGGGTTAGGATTACGGGACGGGTGAGGGTCAAGCTTCGGCGAAGTGTTAGTGTTAGGGTTCAGCCTAGGGTTACGGTTAGGGTTAGGGGACGGGGACGGTTTAGGGTTCAGGTGAGGGTACGACAACGCTTTAGGTTGAGCATGCATCTGAGGGCGCAGGTTAGTGTTACTGTACGGGTTAGGATTAGGGGACGGGTGAGGGTCAGGGTTCGGGGAAGTGTTAGGGTTAGGGTTTGGGCTAGGGTGAGGGTAGGGGACGGGGACGGTTTAGGGTCCAGATGAGGGTACGACAACAATTTAGGGTGAGCGTGAGTGTGAGGGCGCGGGTTAGTGTTAGCGTACGGGTTAGGATTACGGGACGGGTGAGGGTCAAGCTTCGGCGAAGTGTTAGTGTTAGGGTTCAGCCTAGGGTTAGGGTTAGAGGACGGGGATGGTTTAGGGTCCATGTGAGGGTACGACAACGCTTTAGGGGGAGCGGGTGTGTGAGGGCGCGGGTTAGTGTTTGCGCACGGGTTAGGATTAGGTGACGGGTGAGGGTCAGGCTTCGGGGAATGGTTAGGGTTAGGGTTCGGGCTAGGGTTAGGGTTAGGGGACGGGGACGGTTTAGGGTTCAGGTGAGGGTACGACAACGCTTTAGGTTGAGCATGCATCTGAGGGCGCAGGTTAGTGTTACTGTACGGGTTAGGATTAGGGGACGGGTGAGGGTCAGGGTTCGGGGAAGTGTTAGGGTTAGGGTTCGGGCTAGGGTGAGGGTAGGGGACGGGGATGGTTTAGGGTCCAGTTGAGGGTACGACAACGCTTTAGGGGGAGCGTGCGTGTGAGGGCGTGGGTTAGTGTTAGCGTATGGGTTAGGATTAGGGGACGGGTGAGGGTCAGGCCTCGGGGAAGTGTTAGCGTTAGGGTTCGGGCTAGGGTTAGGGTTAGGGGACGGGGACGATTTAGGGTCCAGTTGAGGGTACGACAACACTTTAGGAGGAGCGTGCGTGTGAGGGCGCGGGTTAGTGTTAGTGTACGGGTTAGGATTAGGGGACGGGTGAGGGTCAGGCCTCTGGGAAGTGTTAGCCTTAGGGTTCGGGCTAGGGTTAGGGTTATGGGACGGGGACGGTTTAGGGTCCAGGTGAGGGTAAGACAACGCTTAAGAGGGAGCGTGCGTGTGAGGGCGCGGGTTAGTGTTAGCGTACGGTTTAGGATTAGGGCACGGGTCAGGGTCAGGCTTCGGGGAAGGGTTAGGGTTAGGGTTCGGGCTAGGGTTAGGGTTAGGGGACGGGGACGGTTTAGGGTCCAGGTGAGGGTACGACAAGTCTTTAGGGGGAGTGTGCGTGTGCGGGCACCGGTTAGTGTTAGCGTACGGGTTAGGAGTAGGGGACGGGTGAGGGTAAGGATTCGGGGAAGGGTTAAGGTTAGGGTTCGGGCTAGGGTTAGGGTTAGGGGACGGGGACGGTTTAGGGTCCAGGTGAGGGTACGACAACGCTTTAGGGGGAGTGTGCGTGTGAGGGCGCGGGTTAGTGTTAGCGTTCGGGTTAGGATTATGGGACGGGTGAGTGTCAGGCTTTGGGGAAGGGTTAGGGTTAGGGTTCGGGCTAGGGTTAGGGTTAGGGGACGGGGATGGTTTAGGGTCCAGATGAGGGTACGACAACATTTTAAGGTGAGCGTGAGTGTGAGGGCGTGGGTTAGTGTTACCGTACGGGTTAGGATTAGGGAACGGGTGAGGGTCAGGCTTCGGGGAAGGGTTAGGGTTAGGGTTCGGGCTAGGGTTAGGGCTAGGGGACGGAGACGGATTAGGGTCCAGGTGAGGGTACGACAACGCTTTAGGGGGAGCCTGCGTGTGAGGGCGCGGGTTAGTGTTAGCGTACGTTTTAGGATTAGGGCACGGGTCAGGGTCAGGCTTCGGGGAAGGGTTAGGGTTAGGGTTCGGGCTAGGGTTAGGGTTAGGGGACGGGGACGGTTTAGGGTCCAGGTGAGGGTACGACAAGTCTTTAGGGGGAGTGTGCGTGTGTGGGCGCGGGTTAGTGTTAGCGTACGGGTTAGGAGTAGGGGAAGGGTGAGGGTAAGGCTTCGGGGAAGGGTTAGGGTTAGGGTTCGGGCAAGGGTTAGGGGACGGGGATGGTTTAGGGTCCAGGTGAGGGTACGACAACGCTTTAGGGGGAGCGTGCGTGTGAGGGCGCGGGTTAGTGTTAGCGTACGGGTTAGGAATAGGGGACGGGTGAGGGTCAGGCTTCGGGGAAGGGTTAGGGTTAGGGTTCGGGCTAGGGTTAGGGTTAGGGGACGGGGACGGTTTAGGGTCCACATGAGGGTACGACAACACTTTAGGGTGAGCGTGAGTGTGAGCACGCGGGTTAGTGTTAGCGTACGGGTTAGGATTAGGGGACGGGTGAGGGTCAGGCTTCGGGGAAGGGTTAGGGTTATGGTTCGGGCTAGGGTTAGGGTTAGGGGATGGGGACGGATTAGGGTCCAGTTGAGGGTACGACAACACTCTAGGGGGAGCGTGCGTGTGAGGGCGCGGGTTAGTTTTAGTGTACGGGTTAGGATGAGGGGACGGGTGAGGGTCAGGCTTCGGGGAAGGGTTACGTTTAGGGTTCGGGCTAGGGTTATGGTTATGGGACGGGGACGGTTTAGGGTCCAGGTGAGGGTACGACAACGCTTTAGGGGGAGCGTGTGTGTGAGGACGCGGGTTAGTGTTAGCGTACGGGTTAGGATTAGGGGACGGGTGATTGTCAGGCCTCGGGGAAGTTTTAGGGTTAGGGTTCGGGCTAGGATTAGGGTTAGGGGACGGGGATGGTTTAGGGTCCAGTTGAGGGTACGACAATGCTTTACGGGGAGAGTGCGTGTGAGGGCGTGGGATAGTGTTAGCGTACGGGTTAGGATTAGGGGACGGGAGAGGGTCAGGCTTCGGGGAAGGGTTAGGGTTAGGGTTTGGGCTAGGGTTAGGGTTAGGGGACGGGGACGGTTTAGGGTCCAGGTGAGGGTATGACAACGCTTTAGGGGGAGCGTGCGTGTGAGGGCGTGGGTTAGTGTTAGCGTACGGGTTAGGATTAGGGGACGGCTGAGGGTCAGGCTTCGGGGAAGGGTTAGGTTTAGGGTTCGGGCTAGGGTTAGGGTTAGGGGACGGGGACGATTTAGGGTCAAGGTGAGTGTACGACAACGCTTTAGGGTGAGCATGCGTTTGAGGGCGTGGGTTAGTGTTAGCGTACGGGTTAGGATTAGGCAACGCGTGAGGGTCAGGCTTTGGGGAAGTGTTAGGTTTAGGGTTCGGGCTAGGGTTAGGGTTAGGGGACGGGGACGGTTTAAGGTCTAGATGAGGGTACGACAACACTTTAGGGTGAGCGTGAGTGTGAGGTAGAGGGTTAGTGTTAGCGTACGGGTTAGGATTAGGCGACGGGTGAGGGTCAGGCTTCGGGGAAGTGTTACGGTTAGGGTTCGGGATAGGGTTAGGGTTAGAGGACTGGGACGGTTTAGGGTCCAGGTCAGGGTACGACAACGCTTTAGGGGGATTGGGCGTGTGAGTGCGCGGGTTACTGTTTGCGTACGGGTTAGGATTAGGGGACGGGTGAGGGTCAGGCGTCGGGGAAGGGTTACGGTTAGGGTTCGGGATAGGGTTAGGGTTAGGGGACTGGGACGGTTTAGGGTCCAGTCAGGGTACGACAACGCTTTAGGGGGAGCGTGCGTGTGAGGGCGCGGGTTAGTGTTTGCGTACGGGTTAGGATTAGGCGACGGATGAGGGTCAGGCTTCGGGGAAGGGTTAGGGTTAGGGTTCAGGCTAGGGTTAGGGTTAGGGGACGGGGACGGTTTAGGGTTCAGGTGAGGGTACGACAACGCTTTAGGGGGAGTGTGCATCTGAGGGCGCGGGTTAGTGTTAGCGTACGGGTTAGGATTAGGGGACGGGTGAGTATCAGGCTTCGGGGAAGGGTTAGAGTTAGGTATCGGGGTAGGGTTAGGGTTAGGGGACTGGGACGGTTTAGGGTCCAGTTCAGGGTATGACAACGCTTTAGGGGGAGCGGGCGTGTGAGGGCGCGGGTTAGTGTTTGCGAACGGGTTAGGATTAGGTGACTGGTGAGGGCAAGGCTTCGAGGAAGGGTTAGGGTTAGGGTTCGGGCTAGGGTTAGGGTTAGGGGACGGGGACGGTTTAGGGTCCAGGTGAGGGTACAACAACGCTTTAGGTTGAGCATGCGTCTGAGGGCGTGGGTTAGTGTTACCATACGGGTTAGGATTAGGGGACGGGTGAGCGTCAGGCTTCGGGGAAGGGTTAGGTTTAGCGTTAGGGTAGGGTTAGGGTTAGAGGACGGGGATGGTTTAGGGTCCAGGTGAGGGTACGACAACGCTTTAGGTTGAGCATGCATCTGAGGGTGCAGGTTAGTGTTACCGTACGGGTTAGGATTAGTGGAAGGGTGAGGGTCAGGCTTCGGGGAAGGGTTAGGGTTAGGGTTCGGGCAAGGGTTAGGGGACGGGGACGGTATAGGGTCCAGGTGAGGGTACGACAATGCTTTAGGGGGAGAGTGCGTGTGAGGGCATGGGTTAGTGTTAGCGTACGGGTTAGGATTAGGGGACGGGTGATGGTCAGGCCTCGGGGAAGGGTTAGGGTAAGGTTCGGGCTAGGGTTAGGGTTAGGGGACGGGGATGGTTTAGGGTCCAGTTGAGGGTACGACAACGCTTTAGGGGGAGGGTGCGTGTGAGGGCGTGGGTTAGTGTTAGCGTACGGGTTAGGATTAGGGGACGGGTGTGGGTCAGGTTTTGGGGAAGGGTTAGGGTTAGGGTTCTGGCTAGGGTGAGGGTTAGGGGACGGGGATGGTTTAGGGTCCAGTTGAAGGTACGACAACGCTTTAGGGGGAGCGTGCGTGTGAGGGCGTGGGTTAGTGTTAGCGTATGGGTTAGGATTAGGGGACGGGTGAGGGTCAGGCTTCGGGGAAGGTTAAGGGTTAGGGTTCGGGCTAGGGTTAGGGTTTGGGGACGGGGACGGTTTAGGGTCCAGGTGAGGGTACGAGAAGTCTTTAGGGGGAGTGTGCGTGTGAGGGCGCGGGTTAGTTAAAGCGTACGGGTTAGGATTAGGGGAGGGGTGAGGGTCAGGCTTCGGGGAAGGGTGTGGGTTAGGGTTTGGGCTAGGGTTAGGGTTATGGGACGGGGAAGGTTTAGGGTCCAGATGAGGGAACGACAACACTTTAGGGTGAGCGTGAGTGTGAGGGCGCGGGTTAGTGTTACCGTACGGGTTAGGATTAGGGGACGGGTGAGGGTCAGGCTTCGGGGAAGGGTTAGGGTTAGGGTTCGGGCTAGGGTTAGGGTTATGGGACGGGTACGGTTTAGGGTCTAGGTGAGGGTACGTCAACGCTTAAGGGGGAGCGTGCGTGTGAGGGTGCGGGTTAGTGTTAGCGTACGGTTTAGGATTAGGGCACGGGTCAGGGTCAGGCTTCGGGGATGGGTTAGGGTTAGGGTTCGGTCTAGGGTTAGGGTTTGGGGACGGGGACGGTTTAGGGTCCAGGTGAGGGTACGACAAGTCTTTAGGGGGAGTATGCGTGTGCGGGCGTGGGTTAGTGTAAGCGTACGGGTTAGGATTAGGGGACGGGTGAGGGTCAGGCTTCGGGGAAGGGTTAGGTTTAGGGTTCGGGCTAGGGTTAGGGTTAGGGGACGAGGACGATTTAGGGACAAGGTGAGTGTATGACAACGCTTTAGGGTGAACGTGCGTGTGAGGGCGCGGGATAGTGTTAGCGTACGGGTTAGGATTAGGGTTCGGATGAGGGTCAGGCTTCGGGGAAGTGTTAGGATTAGGGTTCGAGCTAGGGTTAGGGTTAGGGGACGGGGACGGTTTAGGGTCTAGATGAGGGTACGACAACACTTTATGGTGAGCGTGAGTGTGAGGGCGCGGGTTAGTGTTAACGTACGGGTTAGGATTACGGGACGGGTGAGGGTCAAGCTTCGGCGAAGTGTTAGTGTTAGGGTTCAGCCTAGGGTTAGGGTTAGAGGATGGGGACGGTTTAGGGTCCATGTGAGGGTACGACAACGCTTTAGGGGGAGCGGGTGTGTGAGGGCGCGGGTTAGTGTTTGCGTACGGGTTAGGATTAGGTGACGGGTGAGGGTCAGGCTTCGGGGAATTGTTAGGGTTAGGGTTCGGGCTAGAGTTAGGGTTAGGGGACGGGGACGGTTTAGGGTCTAGGTGAGGGTACGATAACGCTTTAGGTTGAGCATGCATCTGAGGGCGCAGGTTAGTGTTACCGTACGGTTTAGGATTAGGGGATGGGTGAGGGTCAGGGTTCGGGGAAGGGTTAGGGTTAGGGTTCGGGCTAGGGTGAGGGTAGGGGACGGGGAGGGTTTAGGGTCCAGTTGAGGGTACGACAACGCTTTAGGGGGAGCGTGCGTGTGAGGGCGTGGGTTAGTGTTAGCGTATGGGTTAGGATTAGGGGACGGGTGAGGGTCAGGCCTCGGGGAAGTGTTAGCGTTAGGGTTCGGGCTAGGGTTAGGGTTAGGGGACGGGGACGGTTTAGGGTCCAGATGAGGGTACGACAACACTTTAGGAGGAGAGTGCGTGTGAGGGCGCGGGTTAGTGTTAGTGTACGGGTTGGGATGAGGGGACGGGTGAGGGTCAGGCTTCGGGGAAGGGTTAGGGTTAGGGTTCGGGCTAGGGTTAGGGTTATGGGACGGGTACGGTTTAGGGTCCAGGTGAGGGTACGACAACGCTTAAGAGGGAGCATGCGTGTGAGGGCGCGGGTTAGTGTTAGCGTACGGTTTAGGATTAGGGCACGGGTCAGGGTCAGGCTTCGGGGAAGGGATAGGGTTAGGGTTCGGGCTAGGGTTAGGGTTTGGGGACTGGGACGGTTTAGGGTCCAGGTGAGGGTACGACAAGTCTTTAGGGGGAGTGTGCATGTGAGGCCGTGGGTTAGTTAAAGCGTACGGGTTAGGATTAGGGGATGGATGAGGGTCAGGCTTCGGGGAAGGGTTAGGGTTAGGGTTCGGGCTAGGGTTCGGGTTAGGGGACGGGGACGGTTTAGGGTCCAGGTGAGGGTACGACAACGCTTTAGGGGGAGCGTGCGTGTGAGGGCGCGGCTCAGTGTTAGCGTACGGGTTAGGATTAGGGGACGGTTGAGGGTCAGGCCTCTGGGAAGTGTTAGCGTTAGGGTTCGGTCTAGGGTTAGGGTTATGGGACGGGGACGGTTTCGGGTCCAGGTGAGGGTACGACAACACTTAAGGGGGAGCGTGCCTGTGACGGCGCGGGTCAGTGTTAGCGTACGGTTTAGGATTAGGGCACGGGTCAGGGTCAGGCTTCGGGGAAGGGTTAGGGTTAGGGTTCGGGCTTGGGTTAGGGTTAGGGGACGGGGACGGTTTAGGGTTCATGTGACGGTACGATAACGCTTTAGGGGGAGCGTGCGTGTGAGGGCGCGTGTTAGCGTTAGCGTTCGGTGTAGAATTAGGGGACGGGTGAGGATCAGGCTTCAGGGAATGGTTAGGGTTAGGGTTCGGGCTAGGGTTAGGGTTAGGGTAAGGGGACGGTTTAGGGTCCAGGTGAGGGTATAACAACGCTTTAGGTTGAGCATGCATCTGAGGGCGCGGGTTAGTGTTAGCGTACGGGTTAGGATTAGGGGACGGGTGAGGGTCAGGCTTCGGGGAAGGGTTAGGTTTAGGGTTCGGTCTAGGGTTAGGGTTTGGGGACGGGGACGGTTTAGGGTCCAGGTGAGGGTACGACAAGTGTTTAGGGGGAGTATGCGTCTGCGGGCGCGGGTTAGTGTAAGCGTACGGGTTAGGATTAGGGGACGGGTGAGGGTAAGGCTTCGGGGAAGGGTTAGGGTTAGGGTTCGGGCTAGGGTTAGTGTTAGGGGACGGGGACGGTTTAGGGTCCAGGTGAGGGTACGACAACGCTTTAGGGGGAGCGTGCGTGTGAGGGCGCGGGTTAGTGTTAGCGTAAGGGTTAGGATTAGGGGACGGGTGAGGGTCAGGCTTCAGGAAATGGTTAGGGTTAGGGTTTGGGCTAGGGTTAGGGTTAGGTGACGGGACGGTTTAGGGTTCATGTGACGGTACGATAACGCTTTAGGGGGAGCGTGCGTGTGAGGGCGCGGGTTAGTGTTTGCGTAAGGTTAGGATTAGGTGACGGGTGAGGGTCAGGCTTCGGGGAATGGTTAGGTTTAGGGTTCGGGCTAGGGTTAGGGTTAGGGGACGGGGACGGTTTAGGGTTCAGGTGAGGGTACGACAACGCTTTAGGTTGAGCATGCATCTGAGGGCGCAGGTTAGTGTTACTGTACGGGTTAGGATTAGGGGACGGGTGAGGGTCAGGGTTCGGGGAAGGGTTAGGGTTAGGGTTCGGGCTAGGGTGAGGGTAGGGGACGGGGATGGTTTAGGGTCCAGTTGAGGGTACGATAACGCTTTAGGGGGAGCGTGCGTGTGAGGGCGTGGGTTAGTGTTAGCGTATGGGTTAGGATTAGGGGACGGGTGAGGGTCAGGCCTCGGGGAAGTGTTAGCGTTAGGGTTCGGGCTAGGGTTAGGGTTAGGGGACGGGGACGGTTTAGGGTCCAGTTGAGGGTACGACAACACTTTAGGAGGAGCGTGCGTGTGAGGGCGCGGGTTAGTGTTAGTGTACGGGTTGGGATGAGGGGACGGGTGAGAGTCAGGCTTCGGGGAAGGGTTAAGGTTAGGGATCGGGCTAGGGTTAGGGTTATGGGACGGGTACGGTTTAGGGTCCAGGTGAGGGTACGACAACGCTTAAGGGGGAGCGTGCGTGTGAGGGCGCGGGTTAGTGTTAGCGTACGGTTTAGGATAAGGGCACGGGTCAGGGTCAGGCTTCTTGGAAGGGTTAGGGTTAGGGTTCGGGCTAGGGTTAGGGTTAGGGGACGGGGACGGTTTAGGGTCTAGATGAGGGTACGACAACACTTTATGTTGAGCGTGAATGTGAGGGCGCGGGTTAGTGTTAACGTACGGGTTAGGATTACGGGACGGGTGAGGGTCAAGCTTCGGCGAAGTGTTAGTGTTAGGGTTCAGCCTAGGGTTAGGGTTAGAGGACGGGGACGGTTTAGGGTCCATGTGAGGGTACGACAACGCTTTAGGGGGAGCGGGTGTGTGAGGGCGCGGGTTAGTGTTTGCGCAAGGGTTAGGATTAGGTGACGGGTGAGGGTCAGGCTTCGGGGAATGGTTAGGGTTAGGGTTCGGGCTAGGGTTAGGGTTAGGGGACGGGGACGGTTTAGGGTTCAGGTGAGGGTACGACAACGCTTTAGGTTGAGCATGCATCTGAGGGCGCAGGTTAGTGTTACTGTACGGGTTAGGATTAGGGGACGGGTGAGGGTCAGGGTTCGGGGAAAGGTTAGGGTTAGGGTTCGGGCTAGGGTGAGGGTAGGGGACGGGGATGGTTTAGGGTCCAGGTGAGGGTACGACAAGGCTTTAGGGGGAGTGTGCGTGTGAGGGCGTGTGTTAGTTAAAGCGTACGGGTTAGGATTAGGGGACGGGTGAGGGTCAGGCTTCGGGGAAGGGTTAGGGTTAGGGTTCGGGCTAGGGTTAGGGTTAGGGGACGGGGACGGTTTAGGGTCCAGATGAGGGTACGACAACACTTTAGGGTGAGCGTGAGTGTGAGGGCGCGGGTTAGTGTTACCGTACGGGTTAGGATTAGGGAACGGGTGAGGGTCAGGCTTCGGGGAAGGGTTAGGGTTAGGGTTCGGGCTAGGGTTAGGGTTAGGGGACGGGGACGGATTCGGGTCCAGGTGAGGGTACGACAACGCTTTAGGGGGAGCGTGCGTGTGAGGGCGCGGGTTATTGTTAGCGTACCGGTTAGGATTAGGGGACGGGTGATGGTTAGCCCTCGGGGAAGTGTTAGGGTTAGGGTTCGGGCTAGGGTTAGGGTTAGGGGACGGGGATGGTTTAGGGTCCAGTTGAGGGTACGGCAATGCTTTACGGGGAGCCTGCGTGTGAGGGCGCGTGTTAGTCTTAGCGTACGGGTTAGGATTAGGGGATGGGAGAGGGTCAGGCTTCGGCGAACGGTTAGGGTTAGGGTTCGAGCTAGGGTTAGGTTTAGGGGACTGGGACGTTTAGGGTCCAGGTCAGGGTACGACACCGCTTTAGGGGGAGCGGGCGTGTGAGGGCGCGGGTTAGTGTTTGCGTATGGGTTAGGATTAGGTGACGGGTGAGGGTCAGGCATCGGGGAAGGGTTAGGGTTAGGGTTCGTGCTAGGGTTAGGGTTAGGGGACGGGGACGGTTTAGGGTTCAGGTGAGGGTACGACAACGCTTTAGGTTGAGCATGCGTCTGAGGGCTCGGGTTAGTGTTACCGTACGGGTTAGGATTAGGGGACGGGTGAGGGTCAGGCTTCGGAGAAGTGTTAGGGTTAGGGTTCGGGCACGGGTTAGGGGACGGGGATGGTTTAGGGTCCAGTTGAGGGTACGACAACGCTATAGGGGGAGCGTGCATGTGAGGGCGTGGTTTAGTGTTAGCGTATTGGTTAAGATTAGGGGACGGGTGAGTGTCAGGCTTCGGGGAATGGTTAGGGTTAGGGTTCGGGCTAGGGTTAGGGTTAGGGGACGGGGACGGTTTAGGGTCCAGGTGAGGGTACGACAACGCTTTAGGGGGAGCGTGCGTGTGAGGGCGCGGCTCTGTGTTAGCGTACGGGTTAGGATTAGGGGACGGGTGAGGGTCAGGCCTCTGGGAAGTGTTAGCGTTAGGGTTCGGGCTAGGGTTAGGGTTATGGGACGGGGACGGTTTAGGGTCCAGGTGAGGGTACGACAACGCTTAAGGGGAGCGTGCGTGTGAGGGCGCGGGTTAGTGTTAGCGTACGGTTTAGGATTAGGGCACGGGTCAGGGTCAGGCTTCGGGGAAGGGTTAGGGTTAGGGTTCGGGCTAGGGTTAGGGGACGGGGACGGTTTAGGGTCCAGGTGAGGGTACGACAAGTCTTTAGGGGGAGTGTGCGTGTGCGGGCACCGGTTAGTGTTAGCGTACGGGTTAGGACGAGGGGACGGGTGAGGGTAAGGATTCGGGGAAAGGTTAAGGTTAGGGTTTGGGCTAGGGTTAGGGTTAGGGGACGGGGACGGTTTAGGGTCCAGGTGAGGGTACGACAACGCTTTAGGGGGAGCGTGCGTGTGAGGGTGCGGGTTAGTGTTAGCGTACGGTTTAGGATTAGGGCACGGGTCAGGGTCAGGCTTCGGGGTAGGGTTAGGGTTAGGGTTCGGGCTAGGGTTAGGGTTAGGGGACGGGGACGGTTTAGGGTCCAGGTGAGGGTACGACAAGTCTTTAGGGGGAGTGTGCGTGTGTGAGCGCGGGTTAGTGTTAGCGTACGGGTTAGGAGTAGGGGAAGGGTGAGGGTAAGGCTTCGGGGAAGGGTTAGGGTTAGGGTTCGGGCAAGGGTTAGGGGACGGGGATGGTTTAGGGTCCAGGTGAGGGTACGACAACGCTTTAGGGGGAGCATGCGTCTGAGGGCGCGGGTTAGTGTTAGCGTACGGGTTAGGATTAGGGGACGGGTGAGGGTCAGGCTTCGGGGAAGTGTTAGGTTTAGGGTTCGGGCTAGCGTTAGGGTTAGGGGACGAGGACGATTTAGGGACAAGCTGAGTGTACGACAACGCTTTAGGGTGAACGTGCGTGTGAGGGCGCGGGATAGTGTTAGCGTACGGGTTAGGATTAGGGTTCGGATGAGGGTCAGGCTTCGGGGAAGTGTTAGGATTAGGGTTCGGGCTAGGGTTAGGGTTAGGGGACGGGGACGGTTTAGGGTCTAGATGAGGGTACGACAACACTTTAGGGTGAGCGTGAGTGTGAGGTAGAGGGTTAGTGTTAGCGTACGGGTTAGGATTAGGGGACGGGTGAGGGTCAGGCTTCGGGGAAGGGTTACGGTTAGGGTTTGGGATAGGGTTAGGGTTAGGGGACTGGGACGGTTTAGGGTCCAGTCAGGGTACGACAACGCTTTAGGGGGAGCGTGCGTGTGAGGGCGCGGGTTAGTGTTTGCGTACGGGTTAGGATTAGGCGACGGATGAGGGTCAGGCTTCGGGGAAGGGTTAGGGTTAGGGTTCGGGCTAGGGTTAGGGTTAGGGGACGGGGACGGTTTAGGGTTCAGGTGAGGGTACGACAACGCTTTAGGGGGAGTGTGCATCTGAGGGCGCGGGTTAGTGTTAGCGTACGGGTTAGGATTAGGGGACGGGTGATGATCAGGCTTCGCGGAAGGGTTAGGGTTAGGTATCGGGCTAGGGTTAGGGTTAGGGGACTGGGACGGTTTAGGGTCCAGTTCAGGGTAGGACAACGCTTTAGGGGGAGCGGGCGTGTGAGGGCGCGGGTTAGTGTTTGCGAACGGGTTAGGATTAGGTGACTGGTGAGGGTCAGGCTTCGAGGAAGGGTTAGGGTTAGGGTTCGGGCTAGGGTTAGGGTTAGGGGACGGGGACGGTTTAGGGTCCAGGTGAGGGTACAACAACGCTTTAGGTTGAGCATGCGTCTGAGGGCGTGGGTTAGTGTTACCATACGAGTTAGGATTAGGGGACGGGTGAGCGTCAGGCTTCGGGGAAGTGTTAGGGTTAGCGTTATGGTAGGGTTAGGGTTAGGGGACGGGGATGGTTTAGGGTCCAGGTGAGGGTACGAAAACGCTTTAGGTTGAGCATGCATCTGAGGGTGCAGGTTAGTGTTACCGTACGGGTTAGGATTAGTGGAAGGGTGAGGGTCAGGCTTCGGGGAAGGGTTAGGGTTAGGGTTCGGGCAACGGTTAGGGGACGGGGACGGTATAGGGTCCAGGTGAGGGTACGACAATGCTTTAGGGGGAGAGTGCGTGTGAGGGCATGGGTTAGTGTTAGCGTACGGGTTAGGATTAGGGGACGGGTGAGGGTCAGGCTTCAGGGAATGGTTAGGGTTAGGGTTCGGGCTAGGGTTAGGGTTAGGGGAAGGGGACGGTTTAGGGTCCAGGTGAGGGTACAACAACGCTTTAGGTTGAGCATGCGTCTGAGGGCGCGGGTTAGTGTTAGCGTACGGGTTAGGATTAGGGGACGGGTGAGAGTCAGGCTTCGGGGAAGGGTTAGGTTTAGGGTTCGGGCTAGGGTTAGGGTTAGGGGACGGGGATGGTTTAGGGTCCAGGTGAGGGTACGACAACGCTTTAGGGGGAGGGTGCGTGTGAGGGCGTGGGTTAGTGTTAGCGTACGGGTTAGGATTAGGGGACGGGTGAGGGTTAGGTTTTGGGGAAGGGTTAGGGTTAGGGTTCTGGCTAGGGTGAGGGTTAGGGGACGGGGATGGTTTAGGGTCCAGTTGAAGGTACGACAACGCTTTAGGGGCAGCGTGCGTGTGAGGGCATGGGTTAGTGTTAGCGTATGGGTTAGGATTAGGGGACGGGTGAGTGTCAGGCTTCGGGGAAGGGTTAGGGTTAGGGTTCGGGCTAGGGTTAGGGTTAAGGGACGGGGACGGTTTAGGGTTCAGGTGAGGGTACGACAACGCTTTAGGGGGAGCGTTCGTGTGAGGGCGCGGGTCAGTGTTAGCGTACGGGTTAGGATTAGGGCACGGGTGAGGGTCAGGCCCTGGGGAAGTGTTAGCGTTAGTGTTCGGGCTAGGGTTAGGGTTAGGGGACGGGGATGGTTTAGGGTTCAGTTGAGGGTACGACAACACTTTACGGGGAGTGTGCGTGTGAGGGCGCGGGTTAGTGTTAGTGTACGGGTTAGGATGAGGGGACGGGTGAGGGTCAGGCTTCAGGGAAGGGTTACGGTTAGGGTTCGGGCTAGGGTTAGGGTTATGGGACGGGGACGGTTTAGGGTCCAGGTTAGGGTACGACAACGCTTAAGGGGGAGCGTGCGTGTGAGGGTGCGGGTTAGTGTTAGCGTACGGTTTAGGATTAGGGCTCGGGTCAGGGTCAGGATTCGGGGAAGAGTTAGGGTTAGGGTTCGGGCTAGGGTTAGGGTTAGGGGACGGGGACGGTTTAGGGTCCAGGTGAGGGTACGACAAGTCTTTAGGGGGAGTGTGCGTGTGCGGGCGCGGGTTAGTGTTAGCGTACGGGTTAGGATTAGGGGATGGGTGAGGGTAAGGCTTCGGGGATGGGTTGGGGTTAGGGTTCGGGCTAGGGTTAGGGTTAGGGGACGGGGACAGTTTAGGGTCCAGGTGAGGGTACGACAACGCTTTAGGGGGAGCGTGCGTGTGAGGGCGCGGGTTACTGTTAGCGTACGGGTTAGGAATAGGGGACGGGTGAGGGTCAGGCTTCGGGGAAGGGTTAGGGTTAGGGATCGGGCTAGGGTGAGGGTTAGGGGACGGGGACGGATTAGGGTCCAGTTGAGGGTACGGCAACACTTTAGGGGGAGCCTGCATGTGTCGGCGCGGGTTAGTGTTAGCGTACGGGTTAGGAGTAGGGGAAGGGTGAGGGTAAGGCTTCGGGGAAGGGTTAGGGTTAGGGTTAGGGCAAGGGTTAGGGGACGGGGATGGTTTAGGGTCCAGGTGAGGGTACGACAACGCTTTAGGGGGAGCGTGCGTGTGAGGGCGCGGGTTAGTGTTAGCGTACGGGTTAGGAATAGGGGACGGGTGAGGGTCAGGCTTCGGGGAAGGGTTAGGGTTAGGGTTCGGGCTAGGGTTAGGCTTAGGGGACGGGGACGGTTTAGGGTCCAGATGAGGGTACGACAACACTTTAGGGTGAGCGTGAGTGTGAGCACGCGGGTTAGTGTTAGTGTACGGGTTAGGATTAGGGGACGGGTGAGGGTTAGGCTTCGGGGAAGGTTTAGGGTTAGGGTTCGGGCTAGGGTTAGGGTTAGGGGATGGGGACGGATTAGTGTCCAGTTGAGGGTACGACAACACTCTAGGGGGAGCGTGCGTGTGAGGGCGCGGGTTAGTTTTAGTGTACGGGTTAGGATTAGGGGACGGGTGAGGGTCAGGCTTCGGGGAAGGGTTACGTTTAGGGTTCGGGCTAGGGTTAGCGTTATGGGACGGGGACGGTTTAGGGTCCAGGTGAGGGTACGACAACGCTTTAGGGGGAGCGTGTGTGTGAGGACGCGGGTTAGTGTTAGCGTACGGGTTAGGATTAGGGGACGGGTGATTGTCAGGCCTCAGGGAAGTTTTAGGGTTAGGGTTAGGGCTAGGATTAGGGTTAGGGGACGGGGATGGTTTAGGGTCCAGTTGAGGGTACGACAATGCTTTAGGGGGAGAGTGCGTGTGAGGGCGCGGTATAGTGTTAGCGTACGGGTTAGGATTAGGGGACGGGAGAGGGTCAGGCTTCGGGGAAGGGTTAGGGTTAGGGTTCGGGCTAGGGTTAGGGTTAGGGGACGGGGACGGTTTAGGGTCCAGGTGAGGGTATGACAACGCTTTAGGGGGAGCGTGCGTGTGAGGGCGTGGGTTAGTGTTAGCGTACGGGTTAGGATTAGGGGACGGCTGAGGGTCAGGCTTCGGGGAAGGGTTAGGTTTAGGGTTCGGGCTAGGGTTAGGGTTAGCGGACGGGGACGATTTAGGGTCAAGGTGAGTGTACGACAACGCTTTAGGGTGAGCATGCGTTTGAGGGCGCGGGTTAGTGTTAGCGTACGGGTTAGGATTAGGCAACGCGTGAGGGTCAGGCTTCGGGGAAGTGTTAGGTTTAGGGTTCGGGCTAGGGTTAGGGTTAGGGGACGGGGACGGTTTAGGGTCTAGATGAGGGTACGACAACACTTTAGTGTGAGCGTGAGTGTGAGGTAGAGGGTTAGTGTTAGCGTACGGGTTAGGATTAGGGGACGGGTGAGGGTCAGGCTTCGGGGAAGTGTTACGGTTAGGGTTCGGGATAGGGTTAGGGTTAGAGGACTGGGACGGTTTAGGGTCCAGGTCAGGGTATGACAACGCTTTAGGGGGATTGGGCGTGTGAGTGCGCGGGTTACTGTTTGCGTACGGGTTAGGATTAGGGGACGGGTGAGGGTCAGGCTTCGGGGAAGGGTTACGGTTAGGGTTCGGGATAGGGTTAGGGTTAGGGGACTGGGACGGTTTAGGGTCCAGTCAGGGTACGACAACGCTTTAGGGGGAGCGTGCGTGTGAGGGCGCGGGTTAGTGTTTGCGTACGGGTTAGGATTAGGCGACGGATGAGGGTCAGGCTTCGGGGAAGGGTTAGGGTTAGGGTTCGGGCTAGGGTTAGTGTTAGGGGACGGGGACGGTTTAGGGTTCAGGTGAGGGTACGACAACGCTTTAGGGGGAGTGTGCATCTGAGGGCGCGGGTTAGTGTTAGCGTACGGGTTAGGATTAGGGGACGGGTGAGGATCAGGCTTCGGGGAAGGGTTAGGGTTAGGTATCGGGCTAGGGTTAGGGTTAGGGGACTGGGACGGTTTAGGGTCCAGTTCAGGGTATGACAACGCTTTAGGGGGAGCGGGCGTGTGAGGGCGCGGGTTAGTGTTTGCGAACGGGTTAGGATTAGGTGACTGGTGAGAGTCAGGCTTCGAGGAAGGGTTAGGGTTAGGGTTCGGGCTAGGGTTAGGGTTAGGGGACGGGGACGGTTTAGGGTCCAGGTGAGGGTACAACAACGCTTTAGGTTGAGCATGCGTCTGAGGGCGTGGGTTAGTGTTACCGTACGGGTTAGGATTAGTGGAAGGGTGAGGGTCAGGCTTCGGGGAAGGGTTAGGGTTAGGGTTCGGGCAAGGGTTAGGGGACGGGGACGGTATAGGGTCCAGGTGAGGGTGCGACAATGCTTTAGGGGGAGAGTGCGTGTGAGGGCATGGGTTAGTGTTAGCGTACGGGTTAGGATTAGGGGACGGGTGATGGTCAGGCCTCGGGGAAGGGTTAGGGTAAGGTTCGGGCTAGGGTTAGGGTTAGGGGACGGGGATGGTTTAGGGTCCAGTTGAGGGTACGACAACGCTTTAGGGGGAGGGTGCGTGTGAGGGCGTGGGTTAGTGTTAGCGTACGGGTTAGGATTAGGGGACGGGTGAGGGTCAGGTTTTGGGGAAGGGTTAGGGTTAGGGTTCTGGCTAGGGTGAGGGTTAGGGGACGGGGATGGTTTAGGGTCCAGTTGAAGGTACGACAACACTTTAGGGGGAGCGTGCGTGTGAGGGCGTGGGTTAGTGTTAGCGTATGGGTTAGGATTAGGGGACGGGTGAGGGTCAGGCTTCGGGGAAGGTTTAGGGTTAGGGTTCGGGCTAGGGTTAGGGGTAGGGGACGGGGACGGTTTAGGGTCCAGGTGAGGGTACGACAACGCTTTAGGGGGAGCGTTCGTGTGAGGGCGCGGGTCAGTGTTAGCGTACGGGTTAGGATTAGGGCACGGGTCAGGGTCAGGATTCGGGGAAGAGTTAGGGTTAGGGTTCGGGCTAGGGTTAGGGTTAGGGGACGGGGACGGTTTAGGGTCCAGATGAGGGTACGACAACAATTTAGGGTGAGCGTGAGTGTGAGGGCGCGGGTTAGTGTTAGCGTACGGGTTAGGATTAGGGGACGGGTGAGGGTTAGGCTTCGGGAAACGGTTAAGGTTAGGGATCGGGCTAGGGTTAGGGTTAGGGGACGGGGACGGATTAGGGTCCAGTTGAGGGTACGACAACACTTTAGGGGGAGCGTGCGTGTGAGGGCGCGGGTTAGTGTTAGTGTACGGGTTAGGATGAGGGGACGGGTGAGGGTCAGGCTTCGGGGAAGGGTTAGGGTTAGGGTTCGGTCTAGGGTTAGGGTTATGGGACGGGGACGGTTTAGGGTCCAGTTGAGGGTACGTCAACGCTTAAGGGGGAGCGTGCGTGTGAGGGTGCGGGTTAGTGTTAGCGTACGGTTTAGGATTAGGGCACGGGTCAGGGTCAGGCTTCGGGGAAGGGTTAGGGTTAGGGTTCGGTCTAGGGTTAGGGTTTGGGGATGGGGACGGTTTAGGGTCCAGGTGAGGGTACGACAAGTCTTTAGGGGGAGTATGCGTGCGCGGGCGCGGGTTAGTGTAAGCGTACGGGTTAGGATTAGGGGACGGGTGAGGGTAAGGCTTCGGGGAAGGGTTAGGGTTAGGGTTCGGGCTAGCGTTAGTGTTAGGGGACGGGGACGGTTTAGGGTCCAGGTGAGGGTACGACAACGCTTTAGGGGGAGCGTGCGTGTGAGGGCGTGGGTTAGTGTTAGCGTACGGGTTAGGAATAGGGGACGGGTGAGGGTCAGGCTTCGGGGAAGGGTTAGGGTTAGGGTTCGGACTAGCGTTAGGGTTAGGGGACGAGGACGGTTTAGGGTCCAGATGAGGGTACGACAACACTTTAGGGTGAGCGTGAGTGTGAGCACGCGGGTTAGTGTTAGCGTACGGGTTAGGATTAGGGGACGGGTGAGGGTTAGGCTTCGGGGAAGGGTTAGGGTTAGGGTTCGGGCTAGGGATAGGGTTAGGGGATGGGGACGCATTAGGGTCCAGTTGAGGGTACAACAACACTCTAAGGGGAGCGTGCGTGTGAGGGCGTGGGTTAGTTTTAGTGTACGGGTTAGGATGAGGGGACGGGTGAGGGTCAGGCTTCGGGGAAGGGTTACGTTTAGGGTTCGGGCTAGGGTTAGGGTTATGGGACGGGGACGGTTTAGGGTCCAGGTGAGGGTACGACAACGCTTTAGGGGGAGCGTGTGTGTGAGGACGCGGGTTAGTGTTAGCGTACGGGTTAGGATTAGGGGACGGGTGATTGTCAGGCCTCGGGGAAGTTTTAGGGTTAGGGTTCGGGCTAGGATTAGGGTTAGGGGACGGGGATGGTTTAGGGTCCAGTTGAGGGTACGACAATGCTTTAGGGGGAGAGTGCGTGTGAGGGTGCGGGATAGTGTTAGCGTACGGGTTAGGATTAGGGGACGGGAGAGGGTCAGGCTTCGGGGAAGGGTTAGGGTTAGGGTTCGGGCTAGGGTTAGGGTTAGGGGACGGGGACGGTTTAGGGTCCAGGTGAGGGTATGACAACGCTTTAGGGGGAGCGTGCGTGTGAGGGCGTGGGTTAGTGTTAGCGTACGGGTTAGGATTAGGGGACGGCTGAGGGTCAGGCTTCGGGGAAGGGTTAGGTTTAGTGTTCGGGCTAGGGTTAGGGTTAGGGGACGGGGACGATTTAGGGTCAAGGTGAGTGTACGATAACGCTTTAGGGTGAGCATGCGTTTGAGGGCGTGGGTTAGTGTTAGCGTACGGGTTAGGATTAGGCAACGCGTGAGGGTCAGGCTTCGGGGAAGTGTTAGGTTTAGGGTTCGGGCTAGGGTTAGGGTTAGGCGACGGGGACGGTTTAGGGTCTAGATGAGGGTACGACAACACTTTAGGGTGAGCGTGAGTGTGAGGTAGAGGGTTTGTGTTAGCGTACGGGTTAGGATTAGGGGACGGGTGAGGGTCAGGCTTCGGGGAAGTGTTACGGTTAGGGTTCGGGATAGGGTTAGGGTTAGAGGACTGGGACGGTTTAGGTTCCAGGTCAGGGTACGACAACGCTTTAGGGGGATTGGGCGTGTTAGTGCGCGGGTTACTGTTTGCGTACGGGTTAGGATTAGGGGACGGATGAGGGTCAGGCTTCGGGGAAGGGTTAGGGTTAGGGTTCGGGCTAGGGTTAGGGTTAGGGGACGGGGACGGTTTAGGGTTCAGGTGAGGGTACGACAACGCTTTAGGGGGAGTGTGCATCTGAGGGCGCGGGTTAGTGTTAGCGTTTGGGTTAGGATTAGGGGACGGGTGAGGATCAGGCTTCGGGGAAGGGTTAGGGTTAGGTATCGGGCTAGGGTTAGGGTTAGGGGACTGGGACGGTTTAGGGTCCAGTTCAGGGTATTAAAACGCTTTAGGGGGAGCGGGCGTGTGAGGGCGCGGGTTAGAGTTTGCGAACGGGTTAGGATTAGGTGACTGGTGAGGGTCAGGCTTCGAGGAAGGGTTAGGGTTAGGGTTCGGGCTAGGGTTAGGGTTAGGGGACGGGGACGGTTTAGGGTCCAGGTGAGGGTACAACAACGCTTTAGGTTGACAATGCGTCTGAGGGCGTGGGTTAGTGTTACCATACGGGTTAGGATTAGGGGACGGGTGAGCGTCAGGCTTCGGGGAAGGGTTAGGGTTAGCGTTAGGGTAGGGTTAGGGTTAGGGGACGGGGATGGTTTAGGGTCCAGGTGAGGGTACGACAACGCTTTAGGTTGAGCATGCATCTGAGGGTGCAGGTTAGTGTTACCGTACGGGTTAGGATTAGTGGAAGGGTGAGGGTCAGGCTTCGGGGAAGGGTTAGGGTTAGGGTTCGGGCAAGGGTTAGGGGACGGGGACGGTATAGGGTCCAGGTGAGGGTACGACAATGCTTTAGGGGGAGAGTGCGTGTGAGGGCATGGGTTAGTGTTAGCGTACGGGTTAGGATTAGGGGACGGGTGATCGTCAGGCCTCGGGGAAGGTTTAGGGTAAGGTTTGGGCTAGGGTTAGGGTTAGGGGACGGGGATGGTTTAGGGTCCAGTTGAGGGTACGACAACGCTTTAGGGGGAGGGTGCGTGTGAGGGCGTGGGTTAGTGTTAGCGTACGGGTTAGGATTAGGGGACGGGTGAGGGTCAGGTTTTGGGGGAGGGTTAGGGTTAGGGTTCTGGCTAGGGTGAGGGTTAGGGGACAGGGATGGTTTAGGGTCCAGTTGAAGGTACGACAACGCTTTAGGGGGAGCGTGCGTGTGAGGGCGTGGGTTAGTGTTAGCGTATGGGTTAGGATTAGGGGACGGGTGAGGGTCAGGCTTCGGGGAAGGGTAAGGGTTAGGGTTCGGGCTAGGGTTAGTGTTTGGGGACGGGGACGGTTTAGGGTCCAGGTGAGGGTACAAGTCTTTAGGGGGAGTGTGCGTGTGAGGGCGCGGGTTAGTTAAAGCGTACGGGTTAGGATTAGGGGACGGGTGAGGGTCAGGCTTCGGGGAAGGGTTAGGGTTAGGGTTCGGGCTAGGGTTAGGGTTAGGGGACGGGGAAGGTTTAGTGTCCAGATGAGGGTATGACAACACTTTAGGGTGAGCGTGAGTGTGAGGGCGCGGGTTAGTGTTACCGTACGGGTTAGGATTAGGGGACGGGTGAGGGTCAGGCTTCGGGGAAGGGTTAGGGTTAGGGTTCGGGCTAGGGTTAGGGTTAGGGGACGGGTACGGATTAGGGTCCAGGTGAGGGTACGACAACGCTTTAGGGGGAGCGTGCGTGTGAGGGCATGGGATAGTGTTAGCGTACCGGTTAGGATTAGGGGACGGGTGATGGTCAGCCCTCGGGGAAGTGTTAGGGTTAGGGTTCGGGCTAGGGTTAGGGTTAGGGGACGGGGATGGTTTAGGGTCCAGTTGAGGGTACGACAATGCTTTACGGGGAGCCTGCGTGTGAGGGCGCGTGTTAGTGTTAGCCTACGGGTTAGGATTAGGGAATGGGAGAGGGTCAGGCTTCGGCGAACGGTTAGGGTTAGGGTTCGAGCTAGGGTTAGGGTTAGGGGACTGGGACGTTTAGGGTCCAGGTCAGGGTACGACAACGCTTTAGGGGGAGCGGGCGTGTGAGGGCGCGGGTTAGTGTTTGCGTATGGGTTAGGATTAGGTAACGGGTGAGGGTCAGGCTTTGCGGAAGGGTTAGGGTTAGGGTTCGTGCTAGGGTTAGGGTTAGGGGACGGGGACAGTTTAGGGTCCAGGTGAGGGTTCGACAATGCTTTAGGTTGAGCATGCGTCTGAGGGCTCGGTTTAGTGTTACCGTACGGGTTAGGATTAGGGGACGGGTGAGGGTCAGGCTTCGGGGAAGTGTTAGGGTTAGGGTTCGGGCAAGGGTTAGGGGACGGTGACGGTTTAGGGTCCAGATGAGGGTACGACAACACTTTAGGGTGAGTGTGAGTGTGAGGGCACGGGTTAGTGTTAGGGTAAGGGTGAGGATTAGGGGACGGGTGAGGGTTAGGCTTCGGGGAAGGGTTAGGGTTAGGGTTCGGGCTAGGGTTAGGGTTAGGGGACGGGGACGGATTAGGGTCCAGTTGAGGGTACGACAACACTTTAGGGGGAGCGTGCGTGTGAGGGCGCGGGTTAGTGTTAGTGTACGGGTTAGGATGAGGGGACGGGAGAGGGTCAGGCTTCGGGGAAGGGTTAGGGTTAGGGTTCGGGCTAGGGTTAGGGTTAGGGGACGGGGACGGTTTAGGGTCCAGGTGAGGGTATGACAACGCTTTAGGGGGAGCGTGCGTGTGAGGGCGTGGGTTAGTGTTATCGTACGGGGTAGGATTAGGGGACGGGTGAGGGTCAGGCTTCGGGGAAGGGTTAGGGTTAGGGTTCGGGCTAGGGTTAGGGTTAGGGGACGGGGACGGTTTAGGGTCCAGATGAGGGTACGACAACACTTTAGGGTGAGCGTGAGTGTGAGGGCGTGGGTTAGTGTTAGGGTACGGGTGAGGATTAGGGGACGGGTGAGTGTCAGGCTTCGGGGAAGGGTTAGGGTTAGGGTTCGGGCTAGGGTTAGGGTTAGGGGACGGGGACGGTTTAGGGTCCAGATGAGGGTATGACAACGCTGTAGGGGGAGCGTGGGTGTGAGGGCGTGGGTTAGTGTTAGCGTACGGGTTAGGATTAAGGTTCGGTTGACGGTCAGGCTTCGGGGGAGGGTTAGGTTTACGGTTCGGGCTAAGGTTAGGGTTAGGGTTCTGGGACTGTTTAGGGTCCAGGTCAGGGTACGACAAAGCTTTAGGGTGAGCGTGCGTGTGAGGGCGCGGGTAGTGTTTGAGCACGGGTTAGGATTAGGGGACGGGTGATGGTCAGGCCTCGGGGAAGGGTTAGGTTTATGTTCGGGCTTGGGTTAGGGTTATGGGACAGGGATGGTTTAGGGTCCAGTTGAGGGTACGACATCGCTTTAGGGGGAGCGTGCGTGTGAGGGTGTGGGTTAGTGTTAGCGTACGGGTTAGGATTAGGGGACGGGTGAGGGTCAGGGTTCGGGGAAGTGTTAGGGTTAGGGTTCGGGCTAGGGTTAGGGGTAGGGTACAGGGATGGTTTAGGGTCCAGTTGAGCTTACGACAATGCTTTAGGGGGAGCATGCGTGTGAGGGCGCGGGTTAGTGTTAGCGTACGGGTTAGGATTAGGGGACGGGTGAGTTTCAGGCTTCGGGGAAGGGTTAGGGTTAGGGTTTGGGCTAGGGTTAGGGTTAGGGGACGGGGACGGTTTAGGGTCCAGGTGAGGGTACGACAAGTCTTTAGGGGGAAGGTGCGTGTGCCGGCGCGGGTTAGTGTTAGCGTACGGGTTAGGATTAGGGGACGGGTGAGGGTCAGGGTTCGGAGAAGTGTTAGGTTTAGGGTTCGGGCTAGGGATAGGGTTAGGGGACGGGGACAGTTTAGGGTCTAGATGAGGGTACGACAACACTTTAGGGTGAGCGTCAGTGTGAGGGCGAGGGTTAGTGTTAGCGTACGGGTTAGGATTAGAGGACGGGTGAGGGTCAGGCTTCAGCGAAGTGTTAGTGTTAGTGTTCGGGCTAGGGTTAGGGTTAGAGGACGGGGACGGTTTAGGGTCCATGTGAGGGTACGACAACTCTTTAGGGGGAGCGTGCGTGTGAGGCCGCGTGTTAGTGTTAGCGTACGGGTTAGGATTAGGGGACGGGTGAGGGTCAGGCTTCGGAGAAGAGTTATGGTTAGGGTTTGGGATAGGGTTAGGGTTAGGGGACTGGGACGGTTTAGGGTCCAGGTCAGGGTACGACAACGCTTTAGGGGGAGCGGGCGTGTGAGAGCGCGGGTTACTGTTTGCGTACGGGTTAGGATTAGGGGACGGGTGAGGTTCAGGCTTCAGGGAAGGGTTACGGTTAGGGTTCGGGATAGGGTTAGGGTTAGGGGACTGGGACGGTTTAGGGTCCATGTCAGGGTACGACAGCGCTTTAGGGGGAGCGCGCGTGTGAGGGCGCGGGTTAGTGTTTGCTTACGGGTTAGGATTAGGTAACGGGTGTGGGTCAGGCTTCGGGGAAGGGTTAGGGTTAGGGTTCGGGCTAGGGTTAGGGTTAGGGGACGGGGACGGTTTAGGGTCCAGGTGAGTGTACGACAACGCTTTAGGGGGAGCGTGCGTGTGAGGGCGCGGGTTAGTGTTAGCGTACGGGTTAGGATTAGGGGACGGGTGAGGGTTAGGCTTCGGGGAAGGGTTAGGGTTAGGGTTCGGGCTAGGGATAGGGTTAGGGGATGGGGACGCATTAGGGTCCAGTTGAGGGTACGACAACACTCTAGGGGGAGCGTGCGTGTGAGGGCGTGGGTTAGTTTTAGTGTACGGGTTAGGATGAGGGGACGGGTGAGGGTCAGGCTTCGGGGAAGGGTTACGTTTAGGGTTCGGGCTAGGGTTAGGGTTATGGGACGGGGACGGTTTAGGGTCCAGGTGAGGGTACGACAACGCTTTAGGGGGAGCGTGTGTGTGAGGACGCGGGTTAGTGTTAGCGTACGGGTTAGGATTAGGGGACGGGTGATTGTCAGGCCTCGGGGAAGTTTTAGGGTTAGGGTTCGGGCTAGGATTAGGGTTAGGGGACGGGGATGGTTTAGGGTCCAGTTGAGGGTACGACAATGCTTTAGGGGGAGAGTGCGTGTGAGGGTGCGGGATAGTGTTAGCGTACGGGTTAGGATTAGGGGACGGGAGAGGGTCAGGCTTCGGGGAAGGGTTAGGGTTAGGGTTCGGGCTAGGGTTAGGGTTAGGGGACGGGGAAGGTTTAGGGTCCAGGTGAGGGTATGACAACGCTTTAGGGGGAGCGTGCGTGTGAGGGCGTGGGTTAGTGTTAGCGTACGGGTTAGGATTAGGGGACGGCTGAGGGTCAGGCTTCGGGGAAGGGTTAGGTTTAGTGTTTGGGCTAGGGTTAGGGTTAGGGGACGGGGACGATTTAGGGTCAAGGTGAGTGTACGACAACGCTTTAGGGTGAGCATGCGTTTGAGGGCGTGGGTTAGTGTTAGCGTACGGGTTAGGATTAGGCAACGCGTGAGGGTCAGGCTTCGGGGAAGTGTTAGGTTTAGGGTTCGGGCTAGGGTTAGGGTTAGGCGACGGGGACGGTTTAGGGTCTAGATGAGGGTACGACAACACTTTAGGGTGAGCGTGAGTGTGAGGTAGAGGGTTTGTGTTAGCGTACGGGTTAGGATTAGGGGACGGGTGAGGGTCAGGCTTCGGGGAAGGGTTACGGTTAGGGTTCGGGATAGGGTTAGGGTTAGAGGACTGGGACGGTTTAGGGTCCAGGTCAGGGTACGACAACGCTTTAGGGGGATTGGGCGTGTTAGTGCGCGGGTTACTGTTTGCGTACGGGTTAGGATTAGGGGACGGATGAGGGTCAGGCTTCTGGGAAGGGTTAGGGTTAGGGTTCGGGCTAGGGTTAGGGTTAGGGGACGGGGACGGTTTAGGGTTCAGGTGAGGGTACGACAACGCTTTAGGGGGAGTGTGCATCTGAGGGCGCGGGTTAGTGTTAGCGTTTGGGTTAGGATTAGGGGACGGGTGAGGATCAGGCTTCGGGGAAGGGTTAGGGTTAGGTATCGGGCTAGGGTTAGGGTTAGGGGACTGGGACGGTTTAGGGTCCAGTTCAGGGTATGAAAACGCTTTAGGGGGAGCGGGCGTGTGAGGGCGCGGGTTAGTGTTTGCGAACGGGTTAGGATTAGGTGACTGGTGAGGGTCAGGCTTCGAGGAAGGGTTAGGGTTAGGGTTCGGGCTAGGGTTAGGGTTAGGGGACGGGGACGGTTTAGGGTCCAGGTGAGGGTACAACAACGCTTTAGGTTGAGAATGCGTCTGAGGGCGTGGGTTAGTGTTACCATACGGGTTAGGATTAGGGGACGGGTGAGCGTCAGGCTTCGGGGAAGGGTTAGGGTTAGCGTTAGGGTAGGGTTAGGGTTAGGGGACGGGGATGGTGTAGGGTCCAGGTGAGGGTACGACAACGCTTTAGGTTGAGCATGCATCTGAGGGTGCAGGTTAGTGTTACCGTACGGGTTAGGATTAGTGGAAGGGTGAGGGTCAGGCTTCGGGGAAGGGTTAGGGTTAGGGTTCGGGCAAGGGTTAGGGGACGGGGACGGTATAGGGTCCAGGTGAGGGTACGACAATGCTTTAGGGGGAGAGTGCGTGTGAGGGCATGGGTTAGTGTTAGCGTACGGGTTAGGATTAGGGGACGGGTGATGGTCAGGCCTCGGGGAAGGTTTAGGGTAAGGTTTGGGCTAGGGTTAGGGTTAGGGGACGGGGATGGTTTAGGGTCCAGTTGAGGGTACGACAACGCTTTAGGGGGAGGGTGCGTGTGAGGGCGTGGGTTAGTGTTAGCGTACGGGTTAGGATTAGGGGACGGGTGAGGGTCAGGTTTTGGGGGAGGGTTAGGGTTAGGGTTCTGGCTAGGGTGAGGGTTAGGGGACAGGGATGGTTTAGGGTCTAGTTGAAGGTACGACAACGCTTTAGGGGGAGCGTGCGTGTGAGGGCGTGGGTTAGTGTTAGCGTATGGGTTAGGATTAGGGGACGGGTGAGGGTCAGGCTTCGGGGAATGGTAAGGGTTAGGGTTCGGGCTAGGGTTAGTGTTTGGGGACGGGGACGGTTTAGGGTCCAGGTGAGGGTACAAGTCTTTAGGGGGAGTGTGCGTGTGAGGGCGCGGGTTAGTTAAAGCGTACGGGTTAGGATTAGGGGACGGGTGAGGGTCAGGCTTCGGGGAAGGGTTAGGGTTAGGGTTCGGGCTAGGGTTAGGGTTAGGGGACGGGGAAGGTTTAGTGTCCAGATGAGGGTACGACAACACTTTAGGGTGAGCGTGAGTGTGAGGGTGCGGGTTAGTGTTACCGTACGGGTTAGGATTAGGGGACGGGTGAGGGTCAGGCTTCGGGGAAGGGTTAGTGTTAGGGTTCGGGCTAGGGTTAGGGTTAGGGGACGGGTACGGATTAGGGTCCAGGTGAGGGTACGACAACGCTTTAGGGGGAGCGTGCGTGTGAGGGCATGGGATAGTGTTAGCGTACCGGTTAGGATTAGGGGACGGGTGATGGTCAGCCCTCGGGGAAGTGTTAGGGTTAGGGTTCGGGCTAGGGTTAGGGTTAGGGGACGGGGATGGTTTAGGGTCCAGTTGAGGGTACGACAATGCTTTACGGGGAGCCTGCGTGTGAGGGCGCGTGTTAGTGTTAGCCTACGGGTTAGGATTAGGGAATGGGAGAGGGTCAGGCTTCGGTGAACGTTTAGGGTTAGGGTTCGAGCTAGGGTTAGGGTTAGGGGACTGGGACGTTTAGGGTCCAGGTCAGGGTACGACAACGCTTTAGGGGGAGCGGGCGTGTGAGGGCGCGGGTTAGTGTTTGCGTATGGGTTAGGATTAGGTAACGGGTGAGGGTCAGGCTTTGCGGAAGGGTTAGGGTTAGGGTTCGTGCTAGGGTTAGGGTTAGGGGACGGGGACGGTTTAGGGTCCAGGTGAGGGTTCGACAATGCTTTAGGTTGAGCATGCGTCTGAGGGCTCGGTTTAGTGTTACCGTACGGGTTAGGATTAGGGGACGGGTGAGGGTCAGGCTTCGGGGAAGTGTTAGGGTTAGGGTTCGGGCAAGGGTTAGGGGACGGTGACGGTTTAGGGTCCAGATGAGGGTACGACAACACTTTAGGGTGAGCGTGAGTGTGAGGGCACGGGTTAGTGTTAGGGTACGGGTGAGGATTAGGGGACGGGTGAGGGTTAGGCTTCGGGGAAGGGTTAGGGTTAGGGTTCGGGCTAGGGTTAGGGTTAGGGGACGGGGACGGATTAGGGTCCAGTTGAGGGTACGACAACACTTTAGGGGGAGCGTGCGTGTGAGGGCGCGGGTTAGTGTTAGTGTACGGGTTAGGATGAGGGGACGGGAGAGGGTCAGGCTTCGGGGAAGGGTTAGGGTTAGGGTTCGGGCTAGGGTTAGGGTTAGGGGACGGGGACGGTTTAGGGTCCAGGTGAGGGTATGACAACGCTTTAGGGGGAGCGTGCGTGTGAGGGCGTGGGTTAGTGTTATCGTACGGGGTAGGATTAGGGGACGGGTGATGGTCAGGCCTCGGGGAAGGGTTAGGTTTATGTTCGGGCTTGGGTTAGGGTTATGGGACAGGGATGGTTTAGGGTCCAGTTGAGGGTACGACATCGCTTTAGGGGGAGCGTGCGTGTGAGGGTGTGGGTTAGTGTTAGCGTACGGGTTAGGATTAGGGGACGGGTGAGGGTCAGGGTTCGGGGAAGTGTTAGGGTTAGGGTTCGGGCTAGGGTTAGGGGTAGGGTACAGGGATGGTTTAGGGTCCAGTTGAGCTTACGACAACGCTTTAGGGGGAGCATGCGTGTGAGGGCGCGGGTTAGTGTTAGCGTACGGGTTAGGATTAGGGGACGGGTGAGTTTCAGGCTTCGGGGAAGGGTTAGGGTTAGGGTTTGGGCTAGGGTTAGGGTTAGGGGACGGGGACGGTTTAGGGTCCAGGTGAGGGTACGACAAGTCTTTAGGGGGAAGGTGCGTGTGCCGGCGCGGGTTAGTGTTAGCGTACGGGTTAGGATTAGGGGACTGGTGAGGGTCAGGGTTCGGAGAAGTGTTAGGGTTAGGGTTCGGGCTAGGGATAGGGTTAGGGGACGGGGACAGTTTAGGGTCTAGATGAGGGTACGACAACACTTTAGGGTGAGCGTCAGTGTGAGGGCGAGGGTTAGTGTTAGCGTACGGGTTAGGATTAGAGGACGGGTGAGGGTCAGGCTTCAGCGAAGTGTTAGTGTTAGTGTTCGGGCTAGGGTTAGGGTTAGAGGACGGGGACGGTTTAGGGTCCATGTGAGGGTACGACAACTCTTTAGGGGGAGCGTGCGTGTGAGGGCGCGTGTTAGTGTTAGCGTACGGGTTAGGATTAGGGGACGGGTGAGGGTCAGGCTTCGGAGAAGAGTTATGGTTAGGGTTTGGGATAGGGTTAGGGTTAGGGGACTGGGACGGTTTAGGGTCCAGGTCAGGGTACGACAACGCTTTAGGGGGAGCGGGCGTGTGAGAGCGCGGGTTACTGTTTGCGTACGGGTTAGGATTAGGGGACGGGTGAGGTTCAGGCTTCAGGGAAGGGTTACGGTTAGGGTTCGGGATAGGGTTAGGGTTAGGGGACTGGGACGGTTTAGGGTCCATGTCAGGGTACGACAGCGCTTTAGTGGGAGCGCGCGTGTGAGGGCGCGGGTTAGTGTTTGCTTACGGGTTAGGATTAGGTAACGGGTGTGGGTCAGGCTTCGGGGAAGGGTTAGGGTTAGGGTTCGGGCTAGGGTTAGGGTTAGGGTTAGGGGACGGGGACGGTTTAGGGTCCAGGTGAGTGTACTACAACGCTTTAGGGGGAGCGTGCGTGTGAGGGCGCGGGTTAGTGTTAGCGTACGGGTTAGGATTAGGGGACCGGTGAGGGTCAGGCTTCGAGGAAGGGTTAGCGTTAGGGTTAGGGCTATGGTTAGAGTTAGGGGACGGGGACTGTTTAGGGTCCAGGTGAGGGTACGACAACGCTCTTGGGGGAGCGTGCGCATGAGGGCACGGGTTAGTGTTAGCGTACGGGTTAGGATTAGGGGACGGGTGAGTGTCAGGCATCGGGGAAGGGTTAGGGTTAGGGTTCGGGCTAGGGTTAGGGTTAGGGGATTGGGATGGTTTAGGGTCCAAGTGAGGGTACGACAACGCTTTAGGGGGAGCATGCGTGTGAGGGCGCGGGTAGTGTTAGCGTACGGGTTAGGATTAGGGGACGGCTGAGTGTCAGGCTTCGGGGAAAGGTTAGGGTTAGGGTTCGGGCTAGGGTTCGGGTTAGGGAACGGTAAAGGTTTCGGGTCCAGGTGAGGGTACGACAACGCTTTAGGGGGAGCGTGCGTGTGAGGGCGCGTGTTAGTGTTAGCGTACGAGTTAGGATTAGGGAACGGGTGAGGGTCAGGCTCCGGGGAAGGGTAAGGGTTAGGGTTCGGGCTAGGGTTAGTGTTAGGGGAGTGGGAAGGTTTCGGGTACAGGTGAGGGTACGACAATGCTTTAGGGGGAGAGTTCGTTTGAGGGCGCAGGTTAGTGTTTGTGTACGGGTTAGGATTAGGGGACTGGTGAGGGTCAGGCTCCGGGGAAGGGTTAGGTTTAGGGTTCGGGCTATGGTTAGGGTTAGGGGAAGGGGACGGTTTAGGAACAGGTAAGGGTACGACAACGCTTTTGGGTGAGCGTGAGTCTGAGGGCGCGGGTTAGTGTTAGCGTACGGGTTAGGATTAGGGGACGGGTGAGGGTCAGGCTCGGCGAAGTGTTAGGGTTAGGGTTCGGGCTAGGGTTAGGGTTAAGGGACGGGGACGGTTTAGGGTCCAGGTGAGGGTACGACAATGGTTTAGGTTGAGCATGCGTCTGAGGGCGCGGGTTAGTGTTAGCGTACGGGTTAGGTTAGGTGACGGGTGAGGGTCAGGCTTCGGGGAAGGGTTAGGGTTAGGTTTCGGGCTAGGGTTAGGGTTTGGGGACGGGGACGGTTCAGGGTCCAGGTGAGGGTACGACAAGTCTTTACGGGGAGTGTGCATGTGAGGGCGCAGGTTAGTGTAAGCGTACGGGTTAGGATTAGGGGACGGGTGAGGGTAAGGCTTCGGCTAAGTGTTAGGGTTAGGGTTCGGGCTAGGGTTAGGGTTAGGGGACGGGGACGCTTTAGGGTCCAGGTGAGGGTACGACAACGCTTTACAGGGAGCGTGCATGTGAGGGCGCGGGTTAGTGTTAGCGTACGGGTTAGGATTAGGGGACGGGTGAGGGTCAGGCTTCGGGGAAGGGTTAGGGTTAGGGTTCGGGCTAGGGTTAGGGTTAGGGGACGGGGATGGTTTAGGGTCTAGATGAGGGTACGACAACACTTTAGGGTGAGCGTGAGTGTGAGGGCGCGGGTTAGTGTTACCGTACGGGTTAGGATTAGGGGACGGGTGAGGGTCAGGCTTCGGGGAAGGGTTAGGGTTAGGGTTCGGGCTAGGGTTAGGGCTAGGGGACGGAGAAGGATTAGGGTCCAGGTGAGGGTACGACAACGCTTTAGGGGGAGCGTGCGTGTGAGGGCGCGGGTTAGTGTTAGCGTACGGTTTAGGATTAGGGCACGCGTCAGGGTCAGGCTTCGGGGAAGGGTTAGGGTTAGGGTTCGGGCTAGGGTTAGGGTTATGGGACGGGGACGGTTTAGGGTCCAGGTGAGGGTACGACAACGCTTAAGGGGGAGCGTGCCTGTGAGGGCGCGGGTTAGTGTTAGCGTACGGTTTAGGATTAGGGCTCGGGTCAGGGTCAGGATTCGGGGAAGGGTTAGGTTTAGGGTTCGGGCTAGGGTTAGGGTTAGGGGACGGGGACGGTTTAGGGTCCAGGTGAGGGTACGACAAGTCTTTAGGGGGAGTGTGCGTGTGCGGGCGTGGGTTAGTGTTAGCGTACGGGTTAGGATTAGTGGACGGGTGAGGGTAAGGCTTCGGGGAAGGGTTAGGGTTAGGGTTCGGGCTAGGGTTAGGGTTAGGGGACGGGGACGGTTTAGGGTCCAGGTGAGGGTACGACAACGCTTTAGGGGGAGCGTGCGTGTGAGGGCGCGGGTTAGTGTTAGCGTACGGGTTAGGAATGGGGGACGGGTGCGGGTCAGGCTTCGGGGAAGGGTTAGGGTTAGGGTTCGGGCTAGGGTTAGGGTTAGGGGACGGGGACGGTTTAGGGTCCAGATGAGGGTACGACAACACTTTAGGGTGAGCGTGAGTGTGAGGGCGCGGGTTAGTGTTAGCGTACGGGTTAGGATTAGGGGACGGGTGAGGGTCAGGTTTTGGGGAAGGGTTAGGGTTAGGGTTCTGGCTAGGGTGAGGGTTAGGGGACGGGGATGGTTTAGGGTCCAGTTGAAGGTACGACAACACTTTAGGGGGAGCGTGCGTGTGAGGGCGTGGGTTAGTGTTACCGTACGGGTTAGGATTAGGGGACGGGTGAGGGTCAGGCTTCGGGGAAGGGTTAGGGTTAGGGTTCGGGCTAGGGTTAGGGTTAGGGTACGGGGAAGGATTAGGGTCCAGGTGAGGGTACGACAACGCTTTAGGGGGAGCGTGCGTGTGAGGGCATGCGATAGTGTTAGCGTACCGTTTAGGATTATGGGACGGGTGATGGTCAGCCCTCGGGGAAGTGTTAGGGTTAGGGTTCGGGCTAGGGTTAGGGTTAGGGGACGGGGATGGTTTAGTGTCCAGTTGAGGGTACGACAATGCTTTACGGGGAGCCTGCGTGTGAGGGCGCGTGTTAGTGTTAGCCTACGGGTTAGGATTAGGGGATGGGAGAGGGTCAGGCTTCGGCGAACGGTTAGGGTTCGGGTTCGAGCTAGGGTTAGGGGACTGGGACGTTTAGGGTCCAGGTCAGGGTACGACAACGCTTTAGGGGGAGCGGGCGTGTGAGGGCGCTGGTTAGTGTTTGCGTATGGGTTAGGATTAGGTGACGGGTGAGGGTCAGGCTTCGGGGAAGGGTTAGGGTTAGGGTTCGTGCTAGGGTTAGGGTTAGGGGACAGGGACTGTTTAGGGTCCAGGTGAGGGTACGACAATGCTTTAGGTTGAGCATGCATCTGAGGGCTCGGTTTAGTGTTACCGTACGGGTTAGGATTAGGGGACGGGTGAGGGTCAGGCTTCGGGGAAGTGTTAGGGTTAGGGTTCGGGCAAGGCTTAGGGGACGGGGACGGTATAGGGTCCAGGTGAGGGTACGACAACGCTTTAGGTGGAGCGTGCGTGTGAGGGCGCAGGTTAGTGTTAGCGTACGCGTTACGATTAGGGGACGGGTGATGGTCAGGCCTCGGGGAAGTGTTAGGGTTAGATTCGGTCTAGGGTTAGGGTTAGGGGACGGGGATGGTATAGGGTCCAGATGAGGGTACGACAACGCTTTAGGGGGAGCGTGCGTGTGAGGGCGTGGGTTAGTGTTAGCGTATTGGTTAAGATTAGGGGACGGGTGAGTGTCAGGCTTCGGGGAATGTTTAGGGTTAGGGTTCGGGCTAGGGTTAGGGTTAGGGGACGGGGACGGTTTAGGGTCCAGGTGAGGGTACGACAACGCTTTAGGGGGAGCGTGCGTGTGAGGGCGTGGCTCTGTGTTAGCGTACGGGTTAGGATTAGGGGACGGGTGAGGGTCAGGCCTCTGGGAAGTGTTAGCGTTAGGATTCGGGCTAGGGTTAGTGTTATGGGACGGGGACGGTTCAGGGTCCAGGTGAGGGTACGACAACGCTTAATGGGGAGCGTGCGTGTGAGGGCGCGGGTTAATGTTAGCGTACGGTTTAGGATTAGGGCACGGGTCAGGGTCAGGCTTCGGGGAAGGGTTAGGTTTAAAGTTCGGGCTAGGGTTAGGGTTAGGGGACGGGGACGGTTTAGGGTCCAGGTGAGGGTACGACAAGTCTTTAGGGGGAGTGTGCGTGTGCGGGCACGGGTTAGTGTTAGCGTTCGGGTTAGGAGTAGGGGACGGGTGAGGATAAGGCTTCGGGGAAGGGTTAAAGTTAGGGTTCGGACTAGGGCTAGGGTTAGGGGACGGGGACGGTTTAGGGTCCAGGTGAGGGTACGACAACGCTTTAGGGGGGGAGGGCGTATGAGGGCGCGGGTTAGTGTTAGCGTACGGGTTAGGATTAGGGGACGGGTGAGGGTCAGGCTTCGGGGAAGGGTTAGGGTTAGGGTTTGGGCTAGGGTTAGGGTTAGGGGACGGGGATAGTTTAGGGTCCAGATGAGGGTACGACAACACTTTAGGGTGATCGTGAATGTGAGGGCGCGGGTTAGTGTTAGCGTACGGGTTAGGATTAGGGGACGGGTGAGGGTTAGGCTTCGGGGAAGGGTTAAGTTTAGGGTTCGGGCTAGGGTTAGGGTTAGGGGATGGGGACGGTTTAGGGTCCAGATGAGGGTACGACAACACTTTAGGGTGATCGTGAATGTGATGGCGCGGGTTAGTGTTAGCGTACGGGTTAGGATTAGGGGACGGGTGAGGGTTAGGCTTCGGGGAAGGGTTAAGTTTAGGGTTCGGGCTAGGGTTAGGGTTAGGGGACGGGGACGGATTAGGGTCCAGTTGAGGGTACGACAACACTTTAGGGGGAGCGTGCGTGTGAGGGCGCGGGTTAGTGTTAGCGTACGGGTTAGGATGAGGGGACGGGTGAGGGTCAGGCTTCGGGGAAGGCTTAGGTTTAGGGTTCGGGCTAGGGTTAGGGTTAGGGTTAGGGGACGGTTTAGGGTCCAGGTGAGGGTACGACAACGCTTTAGGGTGAGGGTGCGTGTGAGAGCGCGGGTTAGTGTTAGCGTACGGGTTAGGATTAAGGGACGGGTGAGTGTCAGTCTTCCGGGAAGGGTTAGGGTTAGGGTTCGGTCTAGGATTAGGGTTAGGGGACTGGTACTGTTTAGGGTCCAGGTCAGAGTACGACAATGCTTTACGGGGAGCGTGCGTGTGAGGGCGCGGGTTAGTGTTAGCGTACGGGTTAGGATTAGGGGACGGGCGAGGGTCAGGCTTCGGGCAAGGGTTAGGGTTAGGGTTCGGGCTAGGGTTAGGGTTAGGGGACGGGGACGGTTTAGGGTCCAGGTGAGGGTACGACAACGCTTTAGGGGGAGTGTGCGTGTGAGGGCGCGGGTTAGTGTTAGCGTACGGGTTAGGTTTAGGGGACGGGTGACGGTCAGGCTTCAAGGAAGGGTTAGGGTTCGTGTTCGGGCTAGGGTTAGGGTTAGGGGACGGGGACGGTTTAGGGTCCAGGTGAGGGTACGACAACGCTTTAGGTTGAGCATGCGTCTGAGGGCGCGGTTTAGTGTTAGCGTACGTGTTAGGATTAGGGGACGGGTGAGGGTCAGGCTTCGGGGAAGGGTTAGGGTTAGGGTTCGGGCTAGGGTTAGTGTTAGGGGACGGGGACGATTTAGGGTCAATGTGAGTGTACGACAACGCTTTAGGGTGAGCGTGCGTCTGAGCGCGCGGGTTAGTGTTAGCATACGGGTTAGGATTAGGGGACGGGTGAGGGTCAGGCTTCGGGGAAGGGTTAGGGTTAGGTTCGGTCTAGGGTTAGGGTTAGGGGACGGGGATGGTTTAGGGTACAGTTGAGGGTACGACAATGCTTTAGGGGGAGCGTGCGTGTGAGGGCGTGGGTTAGTGTTAGCGTACGGGTTAGGATTAGGGGACGGGTGAGGGTCAGGGTTCGGGGAAGTGTTAGGGCTAGGGTTCGGGCTAGGGTTAGGGTTAGGGGACGGGGACGGTTTGGGGTCCAGGTGAGGGTACGACAACACTTTAGGGGGAGGGTGCGTGTGAGGGCGCGGGTTAGTGTTAGTGTACAGGTTAGGATGAGGGGAAGGGTGAGTGTCAGGCTTCGGGGAAGAGTTACGGTTAGGGTTCTGGCTAGGGTTAGGGTTATGGGACGGGGACGGTTTAGGGTCCAGGTGAGGGTACGACAACGCTTAAGGGGCAGCGTGCGTGTGAGGGCGCGGGTTAGTGTTAGCGTACGGTTTAGGATTAGGGCACGGGTCAGGGTCAGGCTTCGGGGAAGGGTTAGGGTTAGGGTTCAGGCTAGGGTTAGGGTTAGGGGACGGGGACGGTTTAGGGTCCAGGTGAGGGTACGACAAGTCTTTAGGGGTAGTGTGCGTGTGCGGGCGCGGGTTAGTGTTAGCGTACCGGTTAGGATTAGGGGACGGGTGAGGGTCAGCCTTCGGGGAAGGGTTAGGGTTAGGGTTCGGGCTAGTGTTAGGGTTAGGGGACGGGGACGGTTTAGGGTCCAGATGAGGGTACGACAACACTTTAGGGGGAGCGTGAGTGTGAGGGCGCGGGTTAGTGTTAGCGTACGGGTTAGGATTAGGGGACGGGTGATGGTCAGGCCTCGGGGAAGTGTTAGGGTTAGGGTTCAGGCTAGGTTTAGGGTTAGGGGACGGGGATGGTTTAGGGTCCAGTTGAGGGTACGACAATGCTTTAGGGGGAGCGTGCGTGTGAGGGCGCGGGATAGTGTTAGCGTACGGGTTAGGATTAGGGGACGGGAGAGGGTCAGGCTTCGGGGAAGTGTTAGGGTTAGGATTCGGGCTCGGGTTAGAGTTAGGGGACGGGGACGGTTTAGGGTCCAGGTGAGGGTAGGACAACGCTTTAGGGGGAGCGTGCGTGTGAGGGCGTGGGTTAGTGTTAGCGTACGGGTTAGGATTAGGGATCGGGTGAGGGTCAGGCTTCGGGGAAGGTTTAGGGTTAGGGTTCGTGCTAGGGTTAGGGTTAGGGGACGGGGACGGTTTAGGGTCCAGGTGAGGTTACGACAATGCTTTAGGCGGAGCGTGCGTGTGAGGGCGCGGGTTAGTGTTTGCGTACGGGTGAGGATTAGGGGACCGGTGAGGGTCAGGCTTCGAGGAAGGGTTTGCGTTAGGGTTAGGGCTATGGTTAGGGTTAGGGGACGGGGACGGTTTAGGGTCCAGGTGAGGGTACGACAACGCTCTTGGGGGAGCGTGCACATGAAGGCACGGGTTAGTGTTAGCGTACGGGTTAGGATTAGGGGACGGGTGAGTGTCAGGCATCGGGGAAGGGTTAATGTTAGTGTTCGGGCTAGGGTTAGGGTTAAGGGATCGGGACAGTTTAGGGTCCAGGTGAGGGTTCGACAATGCTTTAGGTTGAGCATGCGTCTGAGGGCACGGGTTGGTGTTAGCGTACGGGTTAGGATTAGGGGACGGGTGAGGGTTAGGCTTCGGGGAAGGGTTAGGGTTAGGGTTCGGGCTAGGGTTAGGGTTAGGTGACGGGGACGATTTAGGTTCAAGGTGAGTGTACGACAACGCTTTAGGGTGTGCGTGCGTGTGAGGGCGCGGGTTAGTGTTAGCGTACGCGTTAGGATGAGGGGACGGGTGAGGGTCAGGCTTCGGCGAAGTGGTAGGGTTAGGGTTTGGGCTAGAGTTAGGGTTAGAGGACGGGGACGGTTTAGGGTCCAGGTGAGGGTACGACAATCCTTTACGGGGAGCGTGCGTGTGAGGGCGTGGGTTAGTGTTAGCGTACGGGTTAAGATTAAGGTTCGGGTGACGTTCAGGCTTCGGGGGAGGGTTAGGATTACGGTTCGGGCTAAGGTTAGGGTTAGGGGACTGGGACGGTTTAGGGTCCAGGTCAGGGTACGACAACGCTTTAGGGTGAGCGTGCGTGTGAGGGCGTGGGTTAGTGTTTGCGCACGGGTTAGGATTAGGGGATGGGTGAGGGTCAGGCTTCGGGGAAGGTTTAGGGTTATGGTTGGTGCTAGGCTTAGGGGACGGGGACGGTTTAGGGTCCAGGTGAGGGTACGACAACGCTTTAGGGGGAGCGTGCATGTGAGGGAGCGGGTTAGAGTTAGCGTACGGTGTAGGATTAGGGGACGGGTGAGGGTCAGGCTTCGGGGAAGGGTTAGGGTTAGGGTTCGGAAAAGGGTTAGGGTTAGGGGACGGGGACTGTTTAGGGTCCAGGTGAGTGTATGACAACGCTTTAGGGTGAGCGTCCATGTGAGGGCGCGGGTTAGTGTTAGCGTACGGGTTAGGATTAGGGGACGGGTGAGGGTCAGGCTTCGGGGAAGTGTTAGGTTTAGGGTTCGGGCTAGGGTTAGTGTTAGGGGACGGGGACGGTTTAGGGTCCAGGTGAGAGTACGACAATGCTTTAGGGGGAGCGAGCGTGTGAAAGCGTGGGTTAGTGTTAGCGTACGGTTTAAGATTAGGGCACGGGTCAGGGTCAGGCTTTGGGGAAGGGTTAGGGTTAGGGTTCGAGCTAGGGTTAGGGTTAGGGGACGGGGACGGTTTAGGGTCAATGTGAGTGTACGACAACGCTTTAGGGTGAGCGTGCGTCTGAGCGCGCGGGTTAGTGTTAGCGTACGGGTTAGGATTAGGGGACGGGTGAGGGTCAGGCTTCGGGGAAGGGTTAGGGTTAGGTTCGGTCTAGGGTTAGGGTTAGGGGACGGGGATGGTTTAGGGTACAGTTGAGGGTACGACAATGCTTTAGGGGGAGCGTGCGTGTGAGGGCGTGGGTTAGTGTTAGCGTACGGGTTAGGATTAGGGGACGGGTGAGGGTCAGGGTTCGGGGAAGTGTTAGGGCTAGGGTTCGGGCTAGGGTTAGGGTTAGGGGACGGGGACGGTTTGGGGTCCAGGTGAGGGTACGACAACACTTTAGGGGGAGGGTGCGTGTGAGGGCGCGGGTTAGTGTTAGTGTACAGGTTAGGATGAGGGGAAGGGTGAGTGTCAGGCTTCGGGGAAGAGTTACGGTTAGGGTTCGGGCTAGGGTTAGGGTTATGGGACGGGGACGGTTTAGGGTCCAGGTGAGGGTACGACAACGCTTAAGGGGCAGCGTGCGTGTGAGGGCGCGGGTTAGTGTTAGCGTACGGTTTAGGATTAGGGCACGGGTCAGGGTCAGGCTTCGGGGAAGGGTTAGGGTTAGGGTTCGGGCTAGGGTTAGGGTTAGGGGACGGGGACGGTTTAGGGTCCAGGTGAGGGTACGACAACACTTTAGGGTGAGCGTGAGTGTGAGGGCGCGGGTTAGTGTTAGCGTACGGGTTAGGATTAGGGGACGGGTGATGGTCAGGCCTCGGGGAAGTGTTAGGGTTAGGGTTCAGGCTAGGTTTAGGGTTAGGGGACGGGGATGGTTTAGGGTCCAGTTGAGGGTACGACAATGCTTTAGGGGGAGCGTGCGTGTGAGGGCGCGGGATAGTGTTAGCGTACGGGTTAGGATTAGGGGACGGGAGAGGGTCAGGCTTCGGGGAAGTGTTAGGGTTAGGATTCGGGCTCGGGTTAGAGTTAGGGGACGGGGACGGTTTAGGGTCCAGGTGAGGGTAGGACAACGCTTTAGGGGGAGCGTGCGTGTGAGGGCGTGGGTTAGTGTTAGCGTACGGGTTAGGATTAGGGATCGGGTGAGGGTCAGGCTTCGGGGAAGGTTTAGGGTTAGGGTTCGTGCTAGGGTTAGGGTTAGGGGACGGGGACGGTTTAGGGTCCAGGTGAGGTTACGACAATGCTTTAGGCGGAGCGTGCGTGTGAGGGCGCGGGTTAGTGTTTGCGTACGGGTGAGGATTAGGGGACCGGTGAGGGTCAGGCTTCGAGGAAGGGTTTGCGTTAGGGTTAGGGCTATGGTTAGGGTTAGGGGACGGGGACGGTTTAGGGTCCAGGTGAGGGTACGACAACGCTCTTGGGGGAGCGTGCACATGAAGGCATGGGTTAGTGTTAGCGTACGGGTTAGGATTAGGGGACGGGTGAGTGTCAGGCATCGGGGAAGGGTTAATGTTAGTGTTCGGGCTAGGGTTAGGGTTAAGGGATCGGGACGGTTTAGGGTCCAGGTGAGGGTTCGACAATGCTTTAGGTTGAGCATGCGTCTGAGGGCACGGGTTGGTGTTAGCGTACGGGTTAGGATTAGGGGACGGGTGAGGGTCAGGCTTCGGGGAAGTGTTAGGTTTAGGGTTCGGGCTAGGGTTAGTGTTAGGGGACGGGGACGGTTTAGGGTACAGGTGAGAGTACGACAATGCTTTAGGGGGAGCGAGCGTGTGAAAGCGTGGGTTAGTGTTAGCGTACGGTTTAAGATTAGGGCACGGGTCAGGGTCAGGCTTTGGGGAAGGGTTAGGGTTAGGGTTCGAGCTAGGGTTAGGGTTAGGGGACGGGGATGGTTTAGGGTCCAGGTGAGGATACGACAAGACTTTAGGGGAACTGTGCGTGTGCGGGGGCGGGTTAGTGTTAGCGTACGCGTTAGGATTAGGGGACGGGTGAGGGTAAGCCTTCGGGGAAGGGTTAGGGTTAGGGTTCGGGCTAGGGTTAGGGTTAGGTGACGGGGACGATTTAGGTTCAAGGTGAGTGTACGACAACGCTTTAGGGTGTGCGTGCGTGTGAGGGCGCGGGTTAGTGTTAGCGTACGCGTTAGGATGAGGGGACGGGTGAGGGTCAGGCTTCGGCGAAGTGGTAGGGTTAGGGTTTGGGCTAGAGTTAGGGTTAGAGGACGGGGACGGTTTAGGGTCCAGGTGAGGGTACGACAATCCTTTAGGGGGAGCATGCGTGTGAGGGCGTGGGTTAGTGTTAGCGTACGGGTTAAGATTAAGGTTCGGGTGACGTTCAGGCTTCGGGGGAGGGTTAGGATTACGGTTCGGGCTAAGGTTAGGGTTAGGGGACTGGGACGGTTTAGGGTCCAGGTCAGGGTACGACAACGCTTTAGGGTGAGCGTGCGTGTGAGGGCGTGGGTTAGTGTTTGCGCACGGGTTAGGATTAGGGGATGGGTGAGGGTCAGGCTTCGGGGAAGGTTTAGGGTTATGGTTGGTGCTAGGCTTAGGGGACGGGGACGGTTTAGGGTCCAGGTGAGGGTACGACAACGCTTTAGGGGGAGCGTGCATGTGAGGGAGCGGGTTAGAGTTAGCGTACGGTGTAGGATTAGGGGACGGGTGAGGGTCAGGCTTCGGGGAAGGGTTAGGGTTAGGGTTCGGAAAAGGGTTAGGGTTAGGGGACGGGGACTGTTTAGGGTCCAGGTGAGTGTATGACAACGCTTTAGGGTGAGCGTCCATGTGAGGGCGCGGGTTAGTGTTAGCGTACGGGTTAGGATTAGGGGACGGGTGAGGGTCAGGCTTCGGGGAAGTGTTAGGTTTAGGGTTCGGGCTAGGGTTAGTGTTAGGGGACGGGGACGGTTTAGGGTCCAGGTGAGAGTACGACAATGCTTTAGGGGGAGCGAGCGTGTGAAAGCGTGGGTTAGTGTTAGCGTACGGTTTAAGATTAGGGCACGGGTCAGGGTCAGGCTTTGGGGAAGGGTTAGGGTTAGGGTTCGAGCTAGGGTTAGGGTTAGGGGACGGGGATGGTTTAGGGTCCAGGTGAGGATACGACAAGACTTTAGGGGAACTGTGCGTGTGCGGGGGCGGGTTAGTGTTAGCGTACGCGTTAGGATTAGGGGACGGGTGAGGGTAAGGCTTCGGGGAAGGGTTAGTGTTAGGGTTCGGGCTAGTGTTAGGGTTAGGGGACGGGGACGGTTTAGGGTCCAGGTGAGGGTATGACAACGCTTTAGGAGGAGCATGCGTGTGAAGGCACGGGTTAGTGTTAGCGTACGGGTTAGGATTAGGGGACGGGTGAGGGTCAGGCTTCGGCGAAGTGTTAGGGTTAGGGATCAGGCTAGGTTTAGGGTTAGGGGACGGGGACGATTTAGGATCCAGGTGAGGGTACGACAACGCTTTAGGGTGAGCGTGCGTGTGAGGGCATGGGTTAGTGTTAGTGTACGGGTTAGGATTAGGGGACCGGTGAGGGTCAGGCTTCGGGGAAGGGTTATGGTTAGGGTTCGGGCTAGGGTTATGTTTAGGGGACGGGGAAGGTTTAGGGTCCAGGTGAAGGTACGACAACGCTTGAGGGTGAGCGTGCGTGTGAGGGCGCGGTTTAGTGTTAGCGTACGGTTAAGGTTTAGTGGATGGGTGAGGTTCAGGCTTCGGGGAAGTGTTAGGGTTAGGGTTCGGGCTGGGGTTAGGGTTAGGGGACGGAGACGGTTTAGGGTCCAGGTGAGGGTACGACAACGCTTTAATGGGAGCGTGTGTGTTAGGGTGAGGGTTACTGTTAGCGTACGGGTTAGGATTAGGGGACGGGTGAGTGTCAGGCTTCGGGGAAGGGTTAGGGTTAGGGTTCGGGATAGGGTTAGGTTTAGGGGACGGGGACGGTTTAGGGTCAAGGTGAGGGTAAGACAACGCTTTAGGGTGAGCGTGCGTGTGAGGGCGTGTGTTAATGTTAGCATACGGGTTAGGATTAGGGGACGGGTGAGGGTCTGGCTTCGAGGAAGGGTTAGGTTTAGGGTTAATTCTAGGGTTAGGGGACGGGGACGGGGACGGTTTAGGGTCCAGGTGAGGGTACGACAATGCTTCAGGGTGAGCGTGCGTTTGAGGGCTCCGGTTAGTCTTAGCTTTGGGTTAGGATTAGGGGACGGGTGAGGGTCAGGCTTCAGGGAAGGTTTAGGGTTATGGTTCAGGCTACGGTTAGGGTTAGGGGACGGGGACGGTTTAGGGTCCAGGTGGGGGTACGACAACGCTTTAGAGGGAGCGTGTGTTTGAGGGAGCGGTTTATTGTTAGCATACGGGTTAGGATTAAGGGACGGGTGAAGGTCAGACTTCGGGGAAGATTTAGAGTTAGGGTTCAGGCTAGTGTTAGGGTTAGGGGACGGGGATGGTTTAGGGTCGAAGTGAGGTTATGACAACGCTTTAGGGGGAGCGTGTGTTTGAGGGCATGGGTTAGTGTTAGCATACGGGTTAGGATTAGGGAATGGGTGAGGCTCATGCTTCGGGGAAGGGTTAGGGTTAGGGTTCGGTCTAGGGTTAGGGTTAGGGAACGGGGACGGTTTAGGGTCCAGGTGAGGCTACGACAACGCTTTAGGGTGAGCGTGCACATGAGGGCGCAGGTTAGTGTTAGCGTACGGGTTAGGATTAGGGGAAGGGTGAGTGTCAGGCTTCGGGGAAGGGTTAGGTTTAGGGTTCGGGCTAGGGTTAGGGTTAGGGGACGGGGACGGTTTAGGGTCCAGGTGGGGGTACGACAACGCTTTAGAGGGAGCGTGTGTGTGAGGGCGCGGTTTAGTGTTAGCGTACGGGTTAGGATTAAGGGACGGGTGAGGGTCAGGCTTTGGGGAAGTTTTAGGGTTAGGGTTCGGTCTAGGGTTAGGGTTAGGGGACGGGGACGGTTTAGGGTGCAGGAGAGGGTACGACAATGCTTTAAGGGGAGCGTGCGTGTGAGGGCGTGGGTTAGTGTTAGCGTACAGTTTAGGAATAGAGGACGGGTGAGGGTCAGGCTTCAGGGAAGGGTTACCGTTAGGGTAAGGGCTAGGGTTAGGGTTATGGGACGGGGACGGTTTAGGGTCCAGGTGAGGGTATGACAACGCTTTAGGGGGAGCGTGCGTGTGAGGGCGCGGGATACTGTTAGCGTTCGGGTTAGGATTAGGGAACGGGTGAGGGACAGGCTTCGGCGAAATGTTAGGTTTAGGGTTCGGGCTAGGGTTAGGGTTAGGGGACGGGGACGGATTAGGGTCCAGGTGAGGGTACGACAACGCTTTAGGGGGAGCGTGCGTGTGAGGGCGCGTGTTAGTGTTAGCGTACGTGTTAGGATTAGGGGAAGGGTGAGTGTCAGGCTTCGGCGAAGGGTTACGGTTAGGGTTCGGGCTAGGGTTAGGATTAGGGGACGGGGACGGTTTAGGATCCAGGTGAGGGTACGACAACGCTTTAGGGGGAGCGTGCGTGTGAGGGTGCGGGTTAGTGTTAGCGTACTGGTTAGGATTACGGGACGGGTGAGCGTCAGGCTTCGGGGAAGTGTTAGGGTTAGGGTTCGGGCTAGGGTTAGGGTTAGGGGACGGGGACGGTTTAGGGTCCAGATGACGGTACGACAACACTTTAGGGTGAGCGTTAGTGTGAGGGCGGGGGTTAGTGTTACCGTACGGGTTAGGATTAGGGGACGGGTGAGGGTCAGGCTTCGGGGAAGGGTTAGGGTTAGGGTTCGGACTAGGGTTAGGGTTATGGGAAGGGGACGGTTTAGGGTCCAGGTGAGGGTACGACAACGCTTTAAGGTGAGCGTGCGTGTGAGGGCGTGTGTTAGTGTTAGCGTACGGGTTAGGATTAGTGGACGGGTGAGGGTCAGGGTTCGGGGAAGGGTTAGGGTTAGGGTTCGGGCTAGGGAGAGGGTAGGGGAAGGGGATGGTTTAGGGTCCAGTTGAGGGTACGACAACGCTTTAGGGGGAGCGTGCGTGTGAGGGCGTGGGTAAGTGTTAGCGTATGGGTTAGGATTAGGGGACGGGTGAGGGTCAGGCCTTGGGGAAGTGTTAGCGTTAGGGTTCGGGCTAGGGTTAGGGTTAAGGGACGGGGACGGTTCAGGGTCCAGGTGAGGGTACGACAAGTCTTTAGGGGGAGTGTGCGTGTGAGGGCGCGTGTTAGTGTAAGCGTACGGGTTAGGATTAGGGGACGGGTGAGGGTAAGGCTTCCGCTAAGGGTTAGGGTTAGGGTTCGGGCTAGGGTTAGGGTTAGGGGACGGGGACGGTTTAGGGTCCAGGTGAGGGTACGACAACGCTTTACGGGGAGCGTGCGTGTGAGGGCGCGGGTTAGTGTTAGCGTACCGGTTAGGATTAGGGGACGGGTGAGGGTCAGGCTTCGGGGAAGGGTTAGGGTTAGGGTTCGGGCTAGGGTTAGGGTTAGGGGACGGGGACGGTTTAGGGTCCAGGTGAGGGTACAACAACGCTTTAGGTTGAGCATGCGTCTGAGGGCGTGGGTTAGTGTTACCATACGAGTTAGGATTAGGGGACGGGTGAGCGTCAGGCTTCGGGGAAGTGTTAGGGTTAGCGTTATGGTAGGGTTAGGGTTAGGGGACGGGGATGGTTTAGGGTCCAGGTGAGGGTACGAAAACGCTTTAGGTTGAGCATGCATCTCAGGGTGCAGGTTAGTGTTACCGTACGGGTTAGGATTAGTGGAAGGGTGAGGGTCAGGCTTCGGGGAAGTGTTAGGGTTAGGGTTCGGGCAACGGTTAGGGGACGGGGACGGTATAGGGTCCAGGTGAGGGTACGACAATGCTTTAGGGGGAGAGTGCATGTGAGGGCATGGGTTAGTGTTAGCGTACGGGTTAGGATTAGGGGACGGGTGAGGGTCAGGCTTCAGGGAATGGTTAGGGTTAGGGTTCGGGCTAGGCTTAGGGTTAGGGGAAGGGGACGGTTTAGGGTCCAGGTGAGGGTACAACAACGCTTTAGGTTGAGCATGCGTCTGAGGGCGCGGGTTAGTGTTAGCGTACGGGTTAGGATTAGGGGACGGGTGAGGGTCAGGCTTCGGGGAAGGGTTAGGTTTAGGGTTCGGGCTAGGGTTAGGGTTAGGGGACGGGGATGGTTTAGGGTCCAGGTGAAGGTACGACAACGCTTTAGGGGGAGGGTGCGTGTGAGGGCGTGGGTTAGTGTTAGCGTACGGGTTAGGATTAGGGGACGGGTGAGGGTTAGGTTTTGGGGAAGGGTTAGGGTTAGGGTTCTGGCTAGGGTGAGGGTTAGGGGACGGGGATGGTTTAGGGTCCAGTTGAAGGTACGACAACGCTTTAGGGGCAGCGTGCGTGTGAGGGCGTGGGTTAGTGTTAGCGTATGGGTTAGGATTAGGGGACGGGTGAGTGTCAGGCTTCGGGGAAGGGTTAGGGTTAGGGTTCGGGCTAGGGTTAGGGTTAAGGGACGGGGACGGTTTAGGGTCCAGGTGAGGGTACGACAACGCTTTAGGGGGAGCGTTCGTGTGAGGGCGCGGGTCAGTGTTAGCGTACGGGTTAGGATTAGGGCACGGGTGAGGGTCAGGCCCTGGGGAAGTGTTAGCGTTAGTGTTCGGGCTAGGGTTAGGGTTAGGGGACGGGGATGGTTTAGGGTTCAGTTGAGGGTACGACAACACTTTACGGGGAGTGTGCGTGTGAGGGCGCGGGTTAGTGTTAGTGTACGGGTTAGGATTAGGGCTCGGGTCAGGGTCAGGATTCGGGAAGAGTTAGGGTTAGGGTTCGGGCTAGGGTGAGGGTTAGGGGACGGGGACGGATTAGGGTCCAGTTGAGGGTACGGCAACACTTTAGGGGGAGCCTGCATGTGTCGGCGCGGGTTAGTGTTAGCGTACGGGTTAGGAGTAGGGGAAGGGTGAGGGTAAGGCTTCGGGGAAGGGTTAGGGTTAGGGTTAGGGCAAGGGTTAGGGGACGGGGATGGTTTAGGGTCCAGGTGAGGGTACGACAACGCTTTAGGGGGAGCGTGCGTGTGAGGGCGCGGGTTAGTGTTAGCGTACGGGTTAGGAATAGGGGACGGGTGAGGGTCAGGCTTCGGGGAAGGGTTAGGGTTAGGGTTCGGGCTAGGGTTAGGCTTAGGGGACGGGGACGGTTTAGGGTCCAGATGAGGGTACGACAACACTTTAGGGTGAGCGTGAGTGTGAGCACGCGGGTTAGTGTTAGTGTACGGGTTAGGATTAGGGGACGGGTGAGGGTTAGGCTTCGGGGAAGGTTTAGGGTTAGGGTTCGGGCTAGGGTTAGGGTTAGGGGATGGGGACGGATTAGGGTCCAGTTGAGGGTACGACAACACTCTAGGGGGAGCGTGCGTGTGAGGGCGCGGGTTAGTTTTAGTGTACGGGTTAGGATTAGGGGACGGGTGAGGGTCAGGCTTCGGGGAAGGGTTACGTTTAGGGTTCGGGCTAGGGTTAGCGTTATGGGACGGGGACGGTTTAGGGTCCAGGTGAGGGTACGACAACGCTTTAGGGGGAGCGTGTGTGTGAGGACGCGGGTTAGTGTTAGCGTACGGGTTAGGATTAGGGGACGGGTGATTGTCAGGCCTCAGGGAAGTTTTAGGGTTAGGGTTAGGGCTAGGATTAGGGTTAGGGGACGGGGATGGTTTAGGGTCCAGTTGAGGGTACGACAATGCTTTAGGGGGAGAGTGCGTGTGAGGGCGCGGTATAGTGTTAGCGTACGGGTTAGGATTAGGGGACGGGAGAGGGTCAGGCTTCGGGGAAGGGTTAGGGTTAGGGTTCGGGCTAGGGTTAGGGTTAGGGGACGGGGACGGTTTAGGGTCCAGGTGAGGGTATGACAACGCTTTAGGGGGAGCGTGCGTGTGAGGGCGTGGGTTAGTGTTAGCGTACGGGTTAGGATTAGGGGACGGCTGAGGGTCAGGCTTCGGGGAAGGGTTAGGTTTAGGGTTCGGGCTAGGGTTAGGGTTAGCGGACGGGGACGATTTAGGGTCAAGGTGAGTGTACGACAACGCTTTAGGGTGAGCATGCGTTTGAGGGCGCGGGTTAGTGTTAGCGTACGGGTTAGGATTAGGCAACGCGTGAGGGTCAGGCTTCGGGGAAGTGTTAGGTTTAGGGTTCGGGCTAGGGTTAGGGTTAGGGGACGGGGACGGTTTAGGGTCCAGGTGAGGGTACGACAACGCTTTACGGGGAGCGTGCGTGTGAGGGCGCGTGTTAGTGTTAGCGTACGGGTTAGGATTAGGGCACGGGTGAGTGTCAGGCTTCGGGGAAGGGTTAGGGTTAGGGTTCAGGCTAGGGTTAGGGTTAGGGGACGGGGACGGATTAGGGTCCAGGTGAGGGTACGACAACGCTTTATGGGGAGCGTGCGTGTGAGGGCGCGGGTTAGTGTTAGCGTACTGGTTAGGATTAGGGGACGGGTGATGGTCAGCCCTCGGGGAAGTGTTAGGGTTAGGGTTCGGGCTAGGGTTAGGGTTAGTGGACGGGGATGTTTTAGGGTCCAGTTGAGGGTACGACAATGCTTTACGGGGAGCCTCCGTGTGAGGGCGCATGTTAGTGTTAGCGTACGGGTTAGGATTAGGGGATGGGAGAGGGTCAGGCTTCGGCGAACGGTTAGGGTTAGGGTTCGGGCTAGGGTTAGGGTTAGGGGACTGGTACGTTTAGGGTCCAGGTCAGGGTACAACAACGCTTTAGCGGGAGCGGGTGTGTGAGGGCGCGGGTTAGTGTTTGCGTATGGGTTAGGATTAGGTGTCGGGTGAGGATCAGGCTTCGGGGAAGGGTTAGGGTTAGGGTTCGTGCTAGGGTTAGGGTTAGGGGACCGGGACGGTTTAGGGTCCAGGTGAGGGTACGAGAACGCTTTAGGTTGAGCATGCGTCTGAGGGCTCAGGTTAGTGTTACCGTACGGGTTAGGATTAGGGGACGGGTGAGGGTCAGGCTTCGGAGATGTGTTAGGGTTAGGGTTCGGGCCAGGGTTAGGGGATGGGGACGGTATAGGGTCCAGGTGAGGGTACGACAACGCTTTAGGTGGAGCGTGCGTGTGAGGGCGCAGGTTAGTGTTAGCGTACGGGTTAGGATTAGGGGACGGGTGATGGTCAGGCCTCGGGGAAGGGTTAGGGTTAGGTTCGGTCTAGGGTTAGGGTTAGGGGACGGGGATGGTTTAGGGTGCAGTTGACGGTACGACAACGCTTTAGGGGGAGCGAGCGTGTGAGGGCGTGGATTAGTGTTAGCGTATTGGGTAAGATTAGGGGACGGGTGAGTGTCAGGCTTCGGGGAATGGTTAGGGTTAGGGTTCGGGCTAGGGTTAGGGTTAGGGGACGGGGACGGTTTAGGGTCCAGGTGAGGGTTCGAGAAGTCTTTAGGGGGAGTGTGCGTGTGTGCGCGCGGATTAGTGTTAGCGTACGGTTTAGGAGTAGGGAACGGGAGAGGGTAAGGCTTCGGGGAAGGGTTAGGGTTAGGGTTCGGGCAAGGGTTAGGGGACGGGGACTGTATAGGGTCCAGGTGAGGGTACGAAAACGCTTTAGGGGGAGCGTGCGTGTGAGGCCGCGGGTTAGTGTTAGCGTACGGGTTAGAATTTGGGGACGGGTGATGGTCTGGCCTCGGGGAAGGGTTAGGGTTAGGTTCGGTCTAGGGTTAGTGTTAGGGGACGGGGATGGTTTAGGGTACAGTTGAGGGTACGACAACGCGTTAGGGGGAGCGTGCGTGTGAGAGTGTGGGTTAGTGTTAGCGTACGGGTTAGGATTAGGGGACGGGTGAAGTTCAGGGTTCGGGGAAAGGTTAGGGTTAGGGTTCGGGCTAGGGTTAGGGGTAGGGGACGGGGATGGTTTAAGGTCCAGTTGAGGGTACGACAGCGCTTTAGGGGGAGCGTGCGTGTGAGGGCGTGGGTTAGTGTTAGCGTATGGGTTAGGTTAGGGGACGGGTGAGTGTCAGGCTTCAGGGAAGGGTTAGGGTTAGGGTTCGGGCTAGGGTTAGGGTTAGGGGACGGGGACGGTTAAGGGTCCAGGTGAGGGTACGACAACGCTTTAGGGGGAGCGTTCGTGTGAGGGCGCGGGTCAGCGTTAGCGTACGGTTTAGGATTAGGGTACGGGTGAGGGTCAGGCCCTGGGGAAGTGTCAGCGTTAGTGTTCGGGCTAGGGTTAGGGTTAGGGGACGGGGACGGTTTAGGGTTCAGTTGAGGGTACGACAACAATTTAGGGGGAGTGTGCGTGTGAGGGCGCGGGTTAGTGTTAGTGTACGGGTTAGGATGAGGGGAGGGGTGAGGGTAAGGCTTCGCGGAAGGGTTACGGTTAGGGTTCGGGCTAGGGTTAGGGTTATGGGACGGGGACGGTTTAGGGTCCAGGTGAGGGTACGACAACGCTTAAGGGGGAGCGTGCGTTTGAGGGCGCGGGTTAGTGTTAGTGTACGGTTTAGGATTAGGGCTCGGGTCAGGGTCAGGATTCGGGGAAGTGTTAGGGTTAGGGTTCGGGCTAGGGTTAGGGTTAGGGGACGGGGACGGTTTATGTTCCAGGTGAGGGTACGACAAGTCTTTAGGGGGAGTGTCCGTGTGCGGGCGTGGGTTAGTGTTAGCGTACGAGTTAGGATTAGGGGACGGGTGAGGGTAAGGCTTCGGGGAAGGGTTAGGGTTAGGGTTCGGGCTAGGGTTAGGGTTAGGGGACGGGGACAGTTTAGGGTCCAGGTGAGGGTACGACAACGCTTTAGGGGGAGCGTGCGTGTGAGGGCGCGGGTTAGTGTTAGCGTACGGGTTAGGAATAGGGGACGGGTGAGGGTCAGGCTTCGGGGAAGGGTTAGGGTTAGGGTTCGGGCTAGGGTTAGGGTTAGGGGACGGGGACGGTTTAGGGTCCAGATGAGGGTACGACAACACTTTAGGGTGAGCGTGAGTGTGAGGGCGCGGGTTAGTGTTAGCGTACGGGTTAGGATTAAGGGACGGGTGAGGGTTAGGCTTCGGGGAAGGGTTAAGGTTAGGGTTCGGGCTAGGGTTAGGGTTAGGGGACGGGGACGGATTAGGGTCCAGTTGAGGGTACGACAACACTTTAGGGGGAGCGTGCGTGTGAGGGCGCGGGTTAGTGTTAGTGTACGGGTTAGGATGAGGGGACGGGTGAGGGTCAGGCTTCGGGGAAGGGTTAGGGTTAGGGTTCGGGCTAGGGTTAGGGTTACGGGACGGGGACGGTTTAGGGTCCAGGTGAGGGTACGTCAACGCTTTACGGGGAGCGTGCGTGTGAGGGCGCAGGTTAGTGTTAGCGTAAGGTTTAGGATTGGGGACGGGTGAGGGTCAGGCTTCCGGAAATTGTTAGGGTTAGGGTTTGGGCTAGGGTTAGGGTTAGGTGACGGGGACGGTTTAGGGTTCATGTGATGGTACGATAACGCTTTAGGGGGAGCGTGCGTGTGAGGGCGCGTGTTAGCGTTAGCGTACGGTGTAGAATTAGGGGACGGGTGAGGTTCAGGCTTCAGGGAATGGTTAGGGTTAGGGTTCGGGCTATGGTTAGGGTTAGGGGAAGGGGACGGTTTAGGGTCCAGGTGAGGGTACAACAACGCTTTAGGTTGAGCATGCGTCTGAGGGCGCGGGTTAGTGGTAGCGTACGGGTTAGGATTAGGGGACGGGTGAGGGTCAGGCTTCGGGGAAGGGTTAGGTTTAGGGTTCGGGCTAGGGTTAGTTTTAGGGGACGTGGACGATTTAGGGACAAGCTGAGTGTACGACAACGCTTTAGGGTGAACGTGCGTGTGAGGGCGCGGGATAGTGTTAGCGTACGGGTTAGGATTAGGGTTCGGATGAGGGTCAGGCTTCGGGGAAGTGTTAGGATTAGGGTTCGGGCTAGGGTTAGGGTTAGGGGACGGGGATGGTTTAGGGTCTAGATGAGGGTACGAGAACACTTTATGGTGAGCGTGAGTGTGAGGGCGCGGGTTAGTGTTAACGTACGGGTTAGGATTACGGGACGGGTGAGGGTCAAGCTTCGGCGAAGTGTTAGTGTTAGGGTTCAGCCTAGGGTTAGGGTTAGAGGATGGGGACGGTTTAGGGTCCATGTGAGGGTACGACAACGCTTTAGAGGGAGCGGGTGTGTTAGGGCGCGGGTTAGTGTTTGCGTACGGGTTAGGATTAGGTGACGGGTGAGGGTCAGGCTTCGGGGAATGGTTAGGGTTAGGGTTCGGGCTAGAGTTAGGGTTAGGGGACGGGGACGGTTTAGGGTCCAGGTGAGGGTACGACAATGCTTTAGGTTGAGCATGCATCTGAGGGCGCAGGTTAGTGTTACCGTACGGGTTAGGATTAGGGGACGGGTGAGGGTCAGGGTTCGGGGAAGGGTTAGAGTTAGGGTTCGGTCTAGGGTGAGGGTAGGGGACGGGGATGGTTTAGGGTCCAGTTGAGGGTACGACAACGCTTTAGGGGGAGCGTGCGTGTGAGGGCGTGGGTTAGTGTTAGCGTATGGGTTAGGATTAGGGGACGGGTGAGGGTCAGGCCTCAGGGAAGTGTTAGCGTTAGGGTTCGGGCTAGGGTTAGGGTTAGGGGACGGGGACGGTTTAGGGTCCAGGTGAGGGTACGACAACGCTTTAGGTTGAGCATGCGTCTGAGGGCGTGGGTTAGTGTTACCATACGGGTTAGGATTAGGGGACGGGTGAGCGTCAGGCTTCGGGGAAGTGTTAGGGTTAGCATTAGGGTAGGGTTAGGGTTAGGGGACGGGGATGGTTTAGGGTCCAGGTGAGGGTACGACAACGCTTTAGGTTGAGCATGCATCTGAGGGTGCAGGTTAGTGTTACCGTACGGGTTAGGATTAGTGGAAGGGTGAGGGTCAGGCTTCGGGGAAGGGTTCGGATTAGGGTTCGGTCAAGGGTTAGGTGACGGGGACGGTATAGGGTCCAGGTGAGGGTACGACAATGCTTTAGGGGGAGAGTGCGTGTGAGGGCATGGGTTAGTGTTAGCGTACGGGTTAGGATTAGGGGACGGGTGATGGTCAGGCCTCGGGGAAGGGTTAGGGTAAGGTTCGGGCTAGGGTTAGGGTTAGGGGAAGGGGATGGTTTAGGGTCCAGTTGAGGGTACGACAACGCTTTAGGGGGAGGGTGCGTGTGAGGGCGTGGGTTAGTGTTAGCGTACGGGTTAGGATTAGGGGACGGGTGAGGGTCAGGTTTTGGGGAAGGGTTAGGGTTAGGGTTCTGGCTAGGGTGAGGGTTAGGGGACGGGGATGGTTTAGGGTCCAGTTGAAGGTACGACAACGCTTTAGGGGGAGCGTGCGTGTGAGGGCGTGGGTTAGTGTTAGCGTATGGGTTAGGATTAGGGGACGGGTGAGGGTCAGGCTTCGGGGAAGGGTTAGGGTTAGGGTTCGGGCTAGGGTTAGGGTTAGGGGACGGGGACGGTTTAGGGTCCAGGTGAGTGTACGACAACGCTGTAGGGGGAGCGTTCATGTGAGGGCGCGGGTCAATGTTAGCGTACGGGTTAGGATTAGGGCACGGGTGAGGGTCAGGCCCTGGGGAAGTGTTAGCGTTAGTGTTCGGGCTAGGGTTAGGGTTAGGGGACGGGGACGGTTTAGGGTTCAGTTGAGGGTACGACAGTACTTTAAGGGGAGTGTGCGTGTGAGGGCGTGGGTTAGTGTTAGTGTACGGGTTAGGATGAGGGGACGGGTGAGGGTCAGGCTTCGGGGAAGGGTTACGGTTAGGGTTCGGGCTAGGGTTAGGGTTATGGGACGGGGACGGTTTAGGGTCCAGGTGAGGGTACGACAACGCTTAAGGGGGAGAATGCGTGTGAGGGCGCGGGTTAGTGTTAGCGTATGGTTTAGGATTAGGGCTCGGGTCAGGGTCAGGATTCGGGGAAGAGTTAGGGTTAGGGTTCGGGCTAGGGTTAGGGTTAGGGGACGGGGACGGTTTAGGGTCCAGGTGAGGGTACGACAAGTCTTTAGGGGGAGTGTGCGTGTGCGGGCGCGGGTTAGTGTTAGCGTACGGGTTAGGATTAGGGGACGGGTGAGGGTAAGGCTTCGGGGATGGGTTAGGGTTAGGGTTCGGGCTAGGGTTAGGGTTAGGGGACGGGGACGGTTTAGGGTCCAGGTGAGGGTACGACAACGCTTTAGGGGGAGCGTGCGTGTGAGGGCGCGGGTTAGTGTTAGCGTACGGGTTAGGAATAGGGGACGGGTGAGGGTCAGGCTACGGGGAAGGGTTAGGGTTAGGGTTCGGGCTAGGGTTAGGGTTAGGGGACGGGGACGGTTTAGGGTCCAGATGAGGGTACGACAACAATTTAGGGTGAGCGTGAGTGTGAGGGCGCGGGTTAGTGTTAGCGTATGGGTTAGGATTACGGGACGGGTGAGGGTCAAGCTTCGGCGAAGTGTTAGTGTTAGGGTTCAGCCTAGGGTTACGGTTAGGGTTAGGGGACGGGGACGGTTTAGGGTTCAGGTGAGGGTACGACAACGCTTTAGGTTGAGCATGCATCTGAGGGCGCAGGTTAGTGTTACTGTACGGGTTAGGATTAGGGGACGGGTGAGGGTCAGGGTTCGGGGAAGTGTTAGGGTTAGGGTTCGGGCTAGGGTGAGGGTAGGGGACGGGGACGGTTTAGGGTCCAGATGAGGGTACGACAACAATTTAGGGTGAGCGTGAGTGTGAGGGCGCGGGTTAGTGTTAGCGTACGGGTTAGGATTACGGGACGGGTGAGGGTCAAGTTTCGGCGAAGTGTTAGTGTTAGGGTTCAGCCTAGGGTTAGGGTTAGAGGACGGGGATGGTTTAGGGTCCATGTGAGGGTACGACAACGCTTTAGGGGGAGCGGGTGTGTGAGGGCGCGGGTTAGTGTTTGCGCACGGGTTAGGATTAGGTGACGGGTGAGGGTCAGGCTTCGGGGAATGGTTAGGGTTAGGGTTCGGGCTAGGGTTAGGGTTAGGGGACGGGGACGGTTTAGGGTCCAGGTGAGGGTACGACAAGTCTTTAGGGGGAGTGTGCGTGTGTGGGCGCGGGTTAGTGTTAGCGTACGGGTTAGGAGTAGGGGAAGGGTGAGGGTAAGGCTTCGGGGAAGGGTTAGGGTTAGGGTTCGGGCAAGGGTTAGGGGACGGGGATGGTTTAGGGTCCAGGTGAGGGTACGACAACGCTTTAGGGGGAGCGTGCGTGTGAGGGCGCGGGTTAGTGTTAGCGTACGGGTTAGGAATAGGGGACGGGTGAGGGTCAGGCTTCGGGGAAGGGTTAGTGTTAGGGTTCGGGCTAGGGTTAGGGTTAGGGGACGGGGACGGTTTAGGGTCCACATGAGGGTACGACAACACTTTAGGGTGAGCGTGAGTGTGAGCACGCGGGTTAGTGTTAGCGTACGGGTTAGGATTAGGGGACGGGTGAGGGTCAGGCTTCGGGGAAGGGTTAGGGTTAGGGTTCGGGCTAGGGTTAGGGTTAGGGGATGGGGACGGATTAGGGTCCAGTTGAGGGTACGACAACACTCTAGGGGGAGCGTGCGTGTGAGGGCGCGGGTTAGTTTTAGTGTACGGGTTAGGATGAGGGGACGGGTGAGGGTCAGGCTTCGGGGAAGGGTTACGTTTAGGGTTCGGGCTAGGGTTATGGTTATGGGACGGGGACGGTTTAGGGTCCAGGTGAGGGTACGACAACGCTTTAGGGGGAGCGTGTGTGTGAGGACGCGGGTTAGTGTTAGCGTACGGGTTAGGATTAGGGGACGGGTGATTGTCAGGCCTCGGGGAAGTTTTAGGGTTAGGGTTCGGGCTAGGATTAGGGTTAGGGGACGGGGATGGTTTAGGGTCCAGTTGAGGGTACGACAATGCTTTACGGGGAGAGTGCGTGTGAGGGCGTGGGATAGTGTTAGCGTACGGGTTAGGATTAGGGGACGGGAGAGGGTCAGGCTTCGGGGAAGGGTTAGGGTTAGGGTTTGGGCTAGGGTTAGGGTTAGGGGACGGGGACGGTTTAGGGTCCAGGTGAGGGTATGACAACGCTTTAGGGGGAGCGTGCGTGTGAGGGCGTGGGTTAGTGTTAGCGTACGGGTTAGGATTAGGGGACGGCTGAGGGTCAGGCTTCGGGGAAGGGTTAGGTTTAGGGTTCGGGCTAGGGTTAGGGTTAGGGGACGGGGACGATTTAGGGTCAAGGTGAGTGTACGACAACGCTTTAGGGTGAGCATGCGTTTGAGGGCGTGGGTTAGTGTTAGCGTACGGGTTAGGATTAGGCAACGCGTGAGGGTCAGGCTTTGGGGAAGTGTTAGGTTTAGGGTTCGGGCTAGGGTTAGGGTTAGGGGACGGGGACGGTTTAAGGTCTAGATGAGAGTACGACAACACTTTAGGGTGAGCGTGAGTGTGAGGTAGAGGGTTAGTGTTAGCGTACGGGTTAGGATTAGGCGACGGGTGAGGGTCAGGCTTCGGGGAAGTGTTACGGTTAGGGTTCGGGATAGGGTTAGGGTTAGAGGACTGGGACGGTTTAGGGTCCAGGTCAGGGTACGACAACGCTTTAGGGGGATTGGGCGTGTGAGTGCGCGGGTTACTGTTTGCGTACGGGTTAGGATTAGGGGACGGGTGAGGGTCAGGCGTCGGGGAAGGGTTACGGTTAGGGTTCGGGATAGGGTTAGGGTTAGGGGACTGGGACGGTTTAGGGTCCAGTCAGGGTACGACAACGCTTTAGGGGGAGCGTGCGTGTGAGGGCGCGGGTTAGTGTTTGCGTACGGGTTAGGATTAGGCGACGGATGAGGGTCAGGCTTCGGGGAAGGGTTAGGGTTAGGGTTCAGGCTAGGGTTAGGGTTAGGGGACGGGGACGGTTTAGGGTTCAGGTGAGGGTACGACAACGCTTTAGGGGGAGTGTGCATCTGAGGGCGCGGGTTAGTGTTAGCGTACGGGTTAGGATTAGGGGACGGGTGAGTATCAGGCTTCGGGGAAGGGTTAGAGTTAGGTATCGGGCTAGGGTTAGGGTTAGGGGACTGGGACGGTTTAGGGTCCAGTTCAGGGTATGACAACGCTTTAGGGGGAGCGGGCGTGTGAGGGCGCGGGTTAGTGTTTGCGAACGGGTTAGGATTAGGTGACTGGTGAGGGCAAGGCTTCGAGGAAGGGTTAGGGTTAGGGTTCGGGCTAGGGTTAGGGTTAGGGGACGGGGACGGTTTAGGGTCCAGGTGAGGGTACAACAACGCTTTAGGTTGAGCATGCGTCTGAGGGCGTGGGTTAGTGTTACCATACGGGTTAGGATTAGGGGACGGGTGAGCGTCAGGCTTCGGGGAAGGGTTAGGTTTAGCGTTAGGGTAGGGTTAGGGTTAGAGGACGGGGATGGTTTAGGGTCCAGGTGAGGGTACGACAACGCTTTAGGTTGAGCATGCATCTGAGGGTGCAGGTTAGTGTTACCGTACGGGTTAGGATTAGTGGAAGGGTGAGGGTCAGGCTTCGGGGAAGGGTTAGGGTTAGGGTTCGGGCAAGGGTTAGGGGACGGGGACGGTATAGGGTCCAGGTGAGGGTACGACAATGCTTTAGGGGAGAGTGCGTGTGAGGGCATGGGTTAGTGTTAGCGTACGGGTTAGGATTAGGGGACGGGTGATGGTCAGGCCTCGGGGAAGGGTTAGGGTAAGGTTCGGGCTAGGGTTAGGGTTAGGGGACGGGGATGGTTTAGGGTCCAGTTGAGGGTACGACAACGCTTTAGGGGGAGGGTGCGTGTGAGGGCGTGGGTTAGTGTTAGCGTACGGGTTAGGATGAGGGGACGGGTGAGGGTCAGGTTTTGGGGAAGGGTTAGGGTTAGGGTTCTGGCTAGGGTGAGGGTTAGGGGACGGGGATGGTTTAGGGTCCAGTTGAAGGTACGACAACGCTTTAGGGGGAGCGTGCGTGTGAGGGCGTGGGTTAGTGTTAGCGTATGGGTTAGGATTAGGGGACGGGTGAGGGTCAGGCTTCGGGGAAGGTTAAGGGTTAGGGTTCGGGCTAGAGTTAGGGTTTGGGGACGGGGACGGTTTAGGGACAAGGTGAGTGTATGACAACGCTTTAGGGTGAACGTGCGTGTGATGGCGTGGGATAGTGTTAGCGTACGGGTTAGGATTAGGGTTCGGATGAGGGTCAGGCTTCGGGGAAGTGTTAGGATTAGGGTTCGAGCTAGGGTTAGGGTTAGGGGACGGGGACGGTTTCGGGTCCAGGTGAGGGTACGACAACACTTAAGGGGGAGCGTGCCTGTGACGGCGCGGGTCAGTGTTAGCGTACGGTTTAGGATTAGGGCACGGGTCAGGGTCAGGCTTCGGGGAAGGGTTAGGGTTAGGGTTCGGGCTAGGGTTAGGGTTAGGGGACGGGGACGGTTTAGGGTTCATGTGACGGTACGATAACGCTTTAGGGGGAGCGTGCGTGTGAGGGCGCGTGTTAGCGTTAGCGTTCGGTGTAGAATTAGGGGACGGGTGAGGATCAGGCTTCAGGGAATGGTTAGGGTTAGGGTTCGGGCTAGGGTTAGGGTTAGGGTAAGGGGACGGTTTAGGGTCCAGGTGAGGGTATCACAACGCTTTAGGTTGAGCATGCGTCTGAGGGCGCGGGTTAGTGTTAGCGTACGGGTTAGGATTAGGGGACGGGTGAGGGTCAGGCTTCGGGGAAGGGTTAGGTTTAGGGTTCGGTCTAGGGTTAGGGTTTGGGGACGGGGACGGTTTAGGGTCCAGGTGAGGGTACGACAAGTGTTTAGGGGGAGTATGCGTCTGCGGGCGCGGGTTAGTGTAAGCGTACGGGTTAGGATTAGGGGACGGGTGAGGGTCAGGGTTCGGGGAAGGGTTAGGGTTAGGGTTCGGGCTAGGGTGAGGGTAGGGGACGGGGATGGTTTAGGGTCCAGTTGAGGGTACGATAACGCTTTAGGGGGAGCGTGCGTGTGAGGGCGTGGGTTAGTGTTAGCGTATGGGTTAGGATTAGGGGACGGGTGAGGGTCAGGCCTCGGGGAAGTGTTAGCGTTAGGGTTCGGGCTAGGTTTAGGGTTAGGGGATGGGGACGGTTTAGGGTCCAGTTGAGGGTACGACAACACTTTAGGAGGAGCGTGCGTGTGAGGGCGCGGGTTAGTGTTAGTGTACGGGTTGGGATGAGGGGACGGGTGAGAGTCAGGCTTCGGGGAAGGGTTAAGGTTAGGGATCGGGCTAGGGTTAGGGTTATGGGACGGGTACGGTTTAGGGTCCAGGTGAGGGTACGACAACGCTTAAGGGGGAGCGTGCGTGTGAGGGCGCGGGTTAGTGTTAGCGTACGGTTTAGGATTAGGGCACGGGTCAGGGTCAGGCTTCTTGGAAGGGTTAGGGTTAGGGTTCGGGCTAGGGTTAGGGTTAGGGGACGGGGACGGTTTAGGGTCTAGATGAGGGTACGACAACACTTTATGTTGAGCGTGAATGTGAGGGCGCGGGTTAGTGTTAACGTACGGGTTAGGATTACGGGACGGGTGAGGGTCAAGCTTCGGCGAAGTGTTAGTGTTAGGGTTCAGCCTAGGGTTAGGGTTAGAGGACGGGGACGGTTTAGGGTCCATGTGAGGGTACGACAACGCTTTAGGGGGAGCGGGTGTGTGAGGGCGCGGGTTAGTGTTTGCGCAAGGGTTAGGATTAGGTGACGGGTGAGGGTCAGGCTTCGGGGAATGGTTAGGGTTAGGGTTCGGGCTAGGGTTAGGGTTAGGGGACGGGGACGGTTTAGGGTTCAGGTGAGGGTACGACAACGCTTTAGGTTGAGCATGCATCTGAGGGCGCAGGTTAGTGTTACTGTACGGGTTAGGATTAGGGGACGGGTGAGGGTCAGGGTTCGGGGAAAGGTTAGGGTTAGGGTTCGGGCTAGGGTGAGGGTAGGGGACGGGGATGGTTTAGGGTCCAGGTGAGGGTACGACAAGGCTTTAGGGGGAGTGTGCGTGTGAGGGCGTGTGTTAGTTAAAGCGTACGGGTTAGGATTAGGGGACGGGTGAGGGTCAGGCTTCGGGGAAGGGTTAGGGTTAGGGTTCGGGCTAGGGTTAGGGTTAGGGGACGGGGACGGTTTAGGGTCCAGATGAGGGTACGACAACACTTTAGGGTGAGCGTGAGTGTGAGGGCGCGGGTTAGTGTTACCGTACGGGTTAGGATTAGGGAACGGGTGAGGGTCAGGCTTCGGGGAAGGGTTAGGGTTAGGGTTCGGGCTAGGGTTAGGGTTAGGGGACGGGGACGGATTCGGGTCCAGGTGAGGGTACGACAACGCTTTAGGGGGAGCGTGCGTGTGAGGGCGCGGGTTATTGTTAGCGTACCGGTTAGGATTAGGGGACGGGTGATGGTTAGCCCTCGGGGAAGTGTTAGGGTTAGGGTTCGGGCTAGGGTTAGGGTTAGGGGACGGGGATGGTTTAGGGTCCAGTTGAGGGTACGGCAATGCTTTACGGGGAGCCTGCGTGTGAGGGCGCGTGTTAGTCTTAGCGTACGGGTTAGGATTAGGGGATGGGAGAGGGTCAGGCTTCGGCGAACGGTTAGGGTTAGGGTTCGAGCTAGGGTTAGGTTTAGGGGACTGGGACGTTTAGGGTCCAGGTCAGGGTACGACACCGCTTTAGGGGGAGCGGGCGTGTTAGGGCGTGGGTTAGTGTTTGCGTATGGGTTAGGATTAGGTGACGGGTGAGGGTCAGGCATCGGGGAAGGGTTAGGGTTAGGGTTCGTGCTAGGGTTAGGGTTAGGGGACGGGGACGGTTTAGGGTTCAGGTGAGGGTACGACAACGCTTTAGGTTGAGCATGCGTCTGAGGGCTCGGGTTAGTGTTACCGTACGGGTTAGGATTAGGGGACGGGTGAGGGTCAGGCTTCGGAGAAGTGTTAGGGTTAGGGTTCGGGCACGGGTTAGGGGACGGGGATGGTTTAGGGTCCAGTTGAGGGTACGACAACGCTATAGGGGGAGCGTGCATGTGAGGGCGTGGTTTAGTGTTAGCGTATTGGTTAAGATTAGGGGACGGGTGAGTGTCAGGCTTCGGGGAATGGTTAGGGTTAGGGTTCGGGCTAGGGTTAGGGTTAGGGGACGGGGACGGTTTAGGGTCCAGGTGAGGGTACGACAACGCTTTAGGGGGAGCGTGCGTGTGAGGGCGCGGCTCTGTGTTAGCGTACGGGTTAGGATTAGGGGACGGGTGAGGGTCAGGCCTCTGGGAAGTGTTAGCGTTAGGGTTCGGGCTAGGGTTAGGGTTATGGGACGGGGATGGTTTAGGGTCCAGGTGAGGGTACGACAACGCTTAAGGGGGAGCGTGCGTGTGAGGGCGCGGGTTAGTGTTAGCGTACGGTTTAGGATTAGGGCACGGGTCAGGGTCAGGCTTCGGGGAAGGGTTAGGGTTAGGGTTCGGGCTAGGGTTAGGGGACGGGGACGGTTTAGGGTCCTGGTGAGGGTACGACAAGTCTTTAGGGGGAGTGTGCGTGTGCGGGCACCGGTTAGTGTTAGCGTACGGGTTAGGAGTAGGGGACGGGTGAGGGTAAGGATTCGGGGAAAGGTTAAGGTTAGGGTTTGGGCTAGGGTTAGGGTTAGGGGACGGGGACGGTTTAGGGTCCAGGTGAGGGTACGACAACGCTTTAGGGGGAGCGTGCGTGTGAGGGCGCGGGTTAGTGTTAGCGTACGGGTTAGGATTATGGGACGGGTGAGGGTCAGGCTTTGGGGAAGGGTTAGGGTTAGGGTTCGGACTAGGGTTAGGGTTAGGGGACCGGGATGGTTTAGGGTCCAGATGAGGGTACGACAACACTTTAAGGTGAGCGTGAGTGTGAGGGCGTGGGTTAGTGTTACCGTACGGGTTAGGATTAGGGAACGGGTGAGGGTCAGGCTTCGGGGAAGGGTTAGGGTTAGGGTTCAGGCTAGGGTTAGGGCTAGGGGACGGAGACGGATTAGGGTCCAGGTGAGGGTACGACAACGCTTTAGGGGGAGCGTGCGTGTGAGGGTGCGGGTTAGTGTTAGCGTACGGTTTAGGATTAGGGCACGGGTCAGGGTCAGGCTTCGGGGTAGGGTTAGGGTTAGGGTTCGGGCTAGGGTTAGGGTTAGGGGACGGGGACGGTTTAGGGTCCAGGTGAGGGTACGACAAGTCTTTAGGGGGAGTGTGCGTGTGTGAGCGCGGGTTAGTGTTAGCGTACGGGTTAGGAGTAGGGGAAGGGTGAGGGTAAGGCTTCGGGGAAGGGTTAGGGTTAGGGTTCGGGCAAGGGTTAGGGGACGGGGATGGTTTAGGGTCCAGGTGAGGGTACGACAACGCTTTAGGGGGAGCATGCGTCTGAGGGCGCGGGTTAGTGTTAGCGTACGGGTTAGGATTAGGGGACGGGTGAGGGTCAGGCTTCGGGGAAGTGTTAGGTTTAGGGTTCGGGCTAGCGTTAGGGTTAGGTGATGAGGACGATTTAGGGACAAGCTGAGTGTACGACAACGCTTTAGGGTGAACGTGCGTGTGAGGGCGCGGGATAGTGTTAGCGTACGGGTTAGGATTAGGGTTCGGATGAGGGTCAGGCTTCGGGGAAGTGTTAGGATTAGGGTTCGGGCTAGGGTTAGGGTTAGAGGACTGGGACGGTTTAGGGTCCAGGTCAGGGTACGACAACGCTTTAGGGGGATTGGGCGTGTGAGTGCGCGGGTTACTGTTTGCGTACGGGTTAGGATTAGGGGACGGGTGAGGGTCAGGCTTCGGGGAAGGGTTACGGTTAGGGTTCGGGATAGGGTTAGGGTTAGGGGACTGGGACGGTTTAGGGTCCAGTCAGGGTACGACAACGCTTTAGGGGGAGCGTGCGTGTGAGGGCGCGGGTTAGTGTTTGCGTACGGGTTAGGATTAGGCGACGGATGAGGGTCAGGCTTCGGGGAAGGGTTAGGGTTAGGGTTCGGGCTAGGGCTAGGGTTAGGGGACGGGGACGGTTTAGGGTTCAGGTGAGGGTACGACAACGCTTTAGGGGGAGTGTGCATCTGAGGGCGCGGGTTAGTGTTACCATACGAGTTAGGATTAGGGGACGGGTGAGCGTCAGGCTTCGGGGAAGTGTTAGGGTTAGCGTTATGGTAGGGTTAGGGTTAGGGGACGGGGATGGTTTAGGGTCCAGGTGAGGGTACGAAAACGCTTTAGGTTGAGCATGCATCTCAGGGTGCAGGTTAGTGTTACCGTACGGGTTAGGATTAGTGGAAGGGTGAGGGTCAGGCTTCGGGGAAGGGTTAGGGTTAGGGTTCGGGCAACGGTTAGGGGACGGGGACGGTATAGGGTCCAGGTGAGGGTACGACAATGCTTTAGGGGGAGAGTGCGTGTGAGGGCATGGGTTAGTGTTAGCGTACGGGTTAGGATTAGGGGACGGGTGAGGGTCAGGCTTCAGGGAATGGTTAGGGTTAGGGTTCGGGCTAGGGTTAGGGTTAGGGGAAGGGGACGGTTTAGGGTCCAGGTGAGGGTACAACAACGCTTTAGGTTGAGCATGCGTCTGAGGGCGCGGGTTAGTGTTAGCGTACGGGTTAGGATTAGGGGACGGGTGAGGGTCAGGCTTCGGGGAAGGGTTAGGTTTAGGGTTCGGGCTAGGGTTAGGGTTAGGGGACGGGGATGGTTTAGGGTCCAGGTGAGGGTACGACAACGCTTTAGGGGGAGGGTGCGTGTGAGGGCGTGGGTTAGTGTTAGCGTACGGGTTAGGATTAGGGGACGGGTGAGGGTTAGGTTTTGGGGAAGGGTTAGGGTTAGGGTTCTGGCTAGGGTGAGGGTTAGGGGACGGGGATGGTTTAGGGTCCAGTTGAAGGTACGACAACGCTTTAGGGGCAGCGTGCGTGTGAGGGCGTGGGTTAGTGTTAGCGTATGGGTTAGGATTAGGGGACGGGTGAGTGTCAGGCTTCGGGGAAGGGTTAGGGTTAGGGTTCGGGCTAGGGTTAGGGTTAAGGGACGGGGACGGTTTAGGGTCCAGGTGAGGGTACGACAACGCTTTAGGGGGAGCGTTCGTGTGAGGGCGCGGGTCAGTGTTAGCGTACGGGTTAGGATTAGGGCACGGGTGAGGGTCAGGCCCTGGGGAAGTGTTAGCGTTAGTGTTCGGGCTAGGGTTAGGGTTAGGGGACGGGGATGGTTTAGGGTTCAGTTGAGGGTACGACAACACTTTACGGGGAGTGTGCGTGTGAGGGCGCGGGTTAGTGTTAGTGTACGGGTTAGGATGAGGGGACGGGTGAGGGTCAGGCTTCAGGGAAGGGTTACGGTTAGGGTTCGGGCTAGGGTTAGGGTTATGGGACGGGGACGGTTTAGGGTCCAGGTGAGGGTACGACAACGCTTAAGGGGGAGCGTGCGTGTGAGGGTGCGGGTTAGTGTTAGCGTACGGTTTAGGATTAGGGCTCGGGTCAGGGTCAGGATTCGGGGAAGAGTTAGGGTTAGGGTTCGGGCTAGGGTTAGGGTTAGGGGACGGGGACGGTTTAGGGTCCAGGTGAGGGTACGACAAGTCTTTAGGGGGAGTGTGCGTGTGCGGGCGCGGGTTAGTGTTAGCGTACGGGTTAGGATTAGGGGATGGGTGAGGGTAAGGCTTCGGGGATGGGTTAGGTTTAGGGTTCGGGCTAGGGTTAGGGTTAGGGGACGGGGACAGTTTAGGGTCCAGGTGAGGGTACGACAACGCTTTAGGGGGAGCGTGCGTGTGAGGGCGCGGGTTAGTGTTAGCGTACGGGTTAGGAATAGGGGACGGGTGAGGGTCAGGCTTCGGGGAAGGGTTAGGGTTAGGGTTCGGGCTAGGGTTAGGGTTATGGGACGGGGACGGTTTAGGGTCCAGATGAGGTTACGACAACACTTTAGGGTGAGCGTGAGTGTGAGGGCGTGGGTTAGTGTTAGCGTACGGGTTAGGATTAGGGTTCGGGTGAGGGTTAGGCTTCGGGGAAGGGTTAAGGTTAGGGATCGGGCTAGGGTGAGGGTTAGGGGACGGGGACGGATTAGGGTCCAGTTGAGGGTACGGCAACACTTTAGGGGGAGCCTGCATGTGTCGGCGCGGGTTAGTGTTAGCGTACGGGTTAGGAGTAGGGGAAGGGTGAGGGTAAGGCTTCGGGGAAGGGTTAGGGTTAGGGTTAGGGCAAGGGTTAGGGGACGGGGATGGTTTAGGGTCCAGGTGAGGGTACGACAACGCTTTAGGGGGAGCGTGCGTGTGAGGGCGCGGGTTAGTGTTAGCGTACGGGTTAGGAATAGGGGACGGGTGAGGGTCAGGCTTCGGGGAAGGGTTAGGGTTAGGGTTCGGGCTAGGGTTAGGCTTAGGGGACGGGGACGGTTTAGGGTCCAGATGAGGGTACGACAACACTTTAGGGTGAGCGTGAGTGTGAGCACGCGGGTTAGTGTTAGTGTACGGGTTAGGATTAGGGGACGGGTGAGGGTTAGGCTTCGGGGAAGGTTTAGGGTTAGGGTTCGGGCTAGGGTTAGGGTTAGGGGATGGGGACGGATTAGGGTCCAGTTGAGGGTACGACAACACTCTAGGGGGAGCGTGCGTGTGAGGGCGCGGGTTAGTTTTAGTGTACGGGTTAGGATTAGGGGACGGGTGAGGGTCAGGCTTCGGGGAAGGGTTACGTTTAGGGTTCGGGCTAGGGTTAGCGTTATGGGACGGGGACGGTTTAGGGTCCAGGTGAGGGTACGACAACGCTTTAGGGGGAGCGTGTGTGTGAGGACGCGGGTTAGTGTTAGCGTACAGGTTAGGATTAGGGGACGGGTGATTGTCAGGCCTCAGGGAAGTTTTAGGGTTAGGGTTAGGGCTAGGATTAGGGTTAGGGGACGGGGATGGTTTAGGGTCCAGTTGAGGGTACGACAATGCTTTAGGGGGAGAGTGCGTGTGAGGGCGCGGTATAGTGTTAGCGTACGGGTTAGGATTAGGGGACGGGAGAGGGTCAGGCTTCGGGGAAGGGTTAGGGTTAGGGTTCGGGCTAGGGTTAGGGTTAGGGGACGGGGACGGTTTAGGGTCCAGGTGAGGGTATGACAACGCTTTAGGGGGAGCGTGCGTGTGAGGGCGTGGGTTAGTGTTAGCGTACGGGTTAGGATTAGGGGACGGCTGAGGGTCAGGCTTCGGGGAAGGGTTAGGTTTAGGGTTCGGGCTAGGGTTAGGGTTAGCGGACGGGGACGATTTAGGGTCAAGGTGAGTGTACGACAACGCTTTAGGGTGAGCATGCGTTTGAGGGCGCGGGTTAGTGTTAGCGTACGGGTTAGGATTAGGCAACGCGTGAGGGTCAGGCTTCGGGGAAGTGTTAGGTTTAGGGTTCGGGCTAGGGTTAGGGTTAGGGGACGGGGACGGTTTAGGGTCTAGATGAGGGTACGACAACACTTTAGTGTGAGCGTGAGTGTGAGGTAGAGGGTTAGTGTTAGCGTACGGGTTAGGATTAGGGGACGGGTGAGGGTCAGGCTTCGGGGAAGTGTTACGGTTAGGGTTCGGGATAGGGTTAGGGTTAGAGGACTGGGACGGTTTAGGGTCCAGGTCAGGGTATGACAACGCTTTAGGGGGATTGGGCGTGTGAGTGCGCGGGTTACTGTTTGCGTACGGGTTAGGATTAGGAGACGGGTGAGGGTCAGGCTTCGGGGAAGGGTTACGGTTAGGGTTCGGGATAGGGTTAGGGTTAGGGGACTGGGACGGTTTAGGGTCCAGTCAGGGTACGACAACGCTTTAGGGGGAGCGTGCGTGTGAGGGCGCGGGTTAGTGTTTGCGTACGGGTTAGGATTAGGCGACGGATGAGGGTCAGGCTTCGGGGAAGGGTTAGGGTTAGGGTTCGGGCTAGGGTTAGGGTTAGGGGACGGGGACGGTTTAGGGTTCAGGTGAGGGTACGACAACGCTTTAGGGGGAGTGTGCATCTGAGGGCGCGGGTTAGTGTTAGCGTACGGGTTAGGATTAGGGGACGGGTGAGGATCAGGCTTCGGGGAAGGGTTAGGGTTAGGTATCGGGCTAGGGTTAGGGTTAGGGGACTGGGACGGTTTAGGGTCCAGTTCAGGGTATGACAACGCTTTAGGGGGAGCGGGCGTGTGAGGGCGCGGGTTAGTGTTTGCGAACGGGTTAGGATTAGGTGACTGGTGAGAGTCAGGCTTCGAGGAAGGGTTAGGGTTAGGGTTCGGGCTAGGGTTAGGGTTAGGGGACGGGGACGGTTTAGGGTCCAGGTGAGGGTACAACAACGCTTTAGGTTGAGCATGCGTCTGAGGGCGTGGGTTAGTGTTACCGTACGGGTTAGGATTAGTGGAAGGGTGAGGGTCAGTCTTCGGGGAAGGGTTAGGGTTAGGGTTCGGGCAAGGGTTAGGGGACGGGGACGGTATAGGGTCCAGGTGAGGGTGCGACAATGCTTTAGGGGGAGAGTGCGTGTGAGGGCATGGGTTAGTGTTAGCGTACGGGTTAGGATTAGGGGACGGGTGATGGTCAGGCCTCGGGGAAGGGTTAGGGTAAGGTTCGGGCTAGGGTTAGGGTTAGGGGACGGGGATGGTTTAGGGTCCAGTTGAGGGTACGACAACGCTTTAGGGGGAGGGTGCGTGTGAGGGCGTGGGTTAGTGTTAGCGTACGGGTTAGGATTAGGGGACGGGTGAGGGTCAGGTTTTGGGGAAGGGTTAGGGTTAGGGTTCTGGCTAGGGTGAGGGTTAGGGGACGGGGATGGTTTAGGGTCCAGTTGAAGGTACGACAACACTTTAGGGGGAGCGTGCGTGTGAGGGCGTGGGTTAGTGTTAGCGTATGGGTTAGGATTAGGGGACGGGTGAGGGTCAGGCTTCGGGGAAGGGTTAGGGTTAGGGTTCGGGCTAGGGTTAGGGGTAGGGGACGGGGACGGTTTAGGGTCCAGGTGAGGGTACGACAACGCTTTAGGGGGAGCGTTCGTGTGAGGGCGCGGGTCAGTGTTAGCGTACGGGTTAGGATTAGGGCACGGGTCAGGGTCAGGATTCGGGGAAGAGTTAGGGTTAGGGTTCGGGCTAGGGTTAGGGTTAGGGGACGGGGACGGTTTGGGGTCCAGGTGAGGGTACGACAAGTCTTTAGGGGGAGTGTGCGTGTGCGGGCGCGGGTTAGTGTTAGCGTACGGGTTAGGATTAGGGGACGGGTGAGGGTAAGGCTTCGGGGATGGGTTAGGGTTAGGGTTCGGGCTAGGGTTAGGGTTAGGGGACGGGGACGGTTTAGGGTCCAGATGAGGGTACGACAACAATTTAGGGTGAGCGTGAGTGTGAGGGCGCGGGTTAGTGTTAGCGTACGGGTTAGGATTAGGGGACGGGTGAGGGTTAGGCTTCGGGAAAGGGTTAAGGTTAGGGATCGGGCTAGGGTTAGGGTTAGGGGACGGGGACGGATTAGGGTCCAGTTGAGGGTACGACAACACTTTAGGGGGAGCGTGCGTGTGAGGGCGCGGGTTAGTGTTAGTGTACGGGTTAGGATGAGGGGACGGGTGAGGGTCAGGCTTCGGGGAAGGGTTAGGGTTAGGGTTCGGTCTAGGGTTAGGGTTATGGGACGGGGACGGTTTAGGGTCCAGTTGAGGGTACGTCAACGCTTAAGGGGGAGCGTGCGTGTGAGGGTGCGGGTTAGTGTTAGCGTACGGTTTAGGATTAGGGCACGGGTCAGGGTCAGGCTTCGGGGAAGGGTTAGGGTTAGGGTTCGGTCTAGGGTTAGGGTTTGGGGATGGGGACGGTTTAGGTTCCAGGTGAGGGTACGACAAGTCTTTAGGGGGAGTATGCGTGTGCGGGCGCGGGTTAGTGTAAGCGTACGGGTTAGGATTAGGGGACGGGTGAGGGTAAGGCTTCGGGGAAGGGTTAGGGTTAGGGTTCGGGCTAGCGTTAGTGTTAGGGGACGGGGACGGTTTAGGGTCCAGGTGAGGGTACGACAACGCTTTAGGGGGAGCGTGCGTGTGAGGGCGTGGGTTAGTGTTAGCGTACGGGTTAGGAATAGGGGACGGGTGAGGGTCAGGCTTCGGGGAAGGGTTAGGGTTAGGGTACGGACTAGCGTTAGGGTTAGGGGACGAGGACGGTTTAGGGTCCAGATGAGGGTACGACAACACTTTAGGGTGAGCGTGAGTGTGAGCACGCGGGTTAGTGTTAGCGTACGGGTTAGGATTAGGGGACGGGTGAGGGTTAGGCTTCGGGGAAGGGTTAGGGTTAGGGTTCGGGCTAGGGATAGGGTTAGGGGATGGGGACGCATTAGGGTCCAGGTGAGGGTACGACAACACTCTAAGGGGAGCGTGCGTGTGAGGGCGTGGGTTAGTTTTAGTGTACGGGTTAGGATGAGGGGACGGGTGAGGGTCAGGCTTCGGGGAAGGGTTACGTTTAGGGTTCGGGCTAGGGTTAGGGTTATGGGACGGGGACGGTTTAGGGTCCAGGTGAGGGTACGACAACGCTTTAGGGGGAGCGTGTGTGTGAGGACGCGGGTTAGTGTTAGCGTACGGGTTAGGATTAGGGGACGGGTGATTGTCAGGCCTCGGGGAAGTTTTAGGGTTAGGGTTCGGGCTAGGATTAGGGTTAGGGGACGGGGATGGTTTAGGGTCCAGTTGAGGGTACGACAATGCTTTAGGGGGAGAGTGCGTGTGAGGGTGCTGGATAGTGTTAGCGTACGGGTTAGGATTAGGGGACGGGAGAGGGTCAGGCTTCGGGGAAGGGTTAGGGTTAGGGTTCAGGCTAGGGTTAGGGTTAGGGGACGGGGACGGTTTAGGGTCCAGGTGAGGGTATGACAACGCTTTAGGGGGAGCGTGCGTGTGAGGGCGTGGGTTAGTGTTAGCGTACGGGTTAGGATTAGGGGACGGCTGAGGGTCAGGCTTCGGGGAAGGGTTAGGTTTAGTGTTCGGGCTAGGGTTAGGGTTAGGGGACGGGGACGATTTAGGGTCAAGGTGAGTGTACGATAACGCTTTAGGGTGAGCATGCGTTTGAGGGCGTGGGTTAGTGTTAGCGTACGGGTTAGGATTAGGCAACGCGTGAGGGTCAGGCTTCGGGGAAGTGTTAGGTTTAGGGTTCGGGCTAGGGTTAGGGTTAGGCGACGGGGACGGTTTAGGGTCTAGATGAGGGTACGACAACACTTTAGGGTGAGCGTGAGTGTGAGGTAGAGGGTTTGTGTTAGCGTACGGGTTAGGATTAGGGGACGGGTGAGGGTCAGGCTTGGGGAAGTGTTACGGTTAGGGTTCGGGATAGGGTTAGGGTTAGAGGACTGGGACGGTTTAGGTTCCAGGTCAGGGTACGACAACGCTTTAGGGGGATTGGGCGTGTTAGTGCGCGGGTTACTGTTTGCGTACGGGTTAGGATTAGGGGACGGATGAGGGTCAGGCTTCGGGGAAGGGTTAGGGTTAGGGTTCGGGCTAGGGTTAGGGTTAGGGGACGGGGACGGTTTAGGGTTCAGGTGAGGGTACGACAACGCTTTAGGGGGAGTGTGCATCTGAGGGCGCGGGTTAGTGTTAGCGTTTGGGTTAGGATTAGGGGACGGGTGAGGATCAGGCTTCGGGGAAGGGTTAGGGTTAGGTATCGGGCTAGGGTTAGGGTTAGGGGACTGGGACGGTTTAGGGTCCAGTTCAGGGTATTAAAACGCTTTAGGGGGAGCGGGCGTGTGAGGGCGCGGGTTAGAGTTTGCGAACGGGTTAGGATTAGGTGACTGGTGAGGGTCAGGCTTCGAGGAAGGGTTAGGGTTAGGGTTCGGGCTAGGGTTAGGGTTAGGGGACGGGGACGGTTTAGGGTCCAGGTGAGGGTACAACAACGCTTTAGGTTGAGAATGCGTCTGAGGGCGTGGGTTAGTGTTACCATACGGGTTAGGATTAGGGGACGGGTGAGCGTCAGGCTTCGGGGAAGGGTTAGGGTTAGCGTTAGGGTAGGGTTAGGGTTAGGGGACGGGGATGGTTTAGGGTCCAGGTGAGGGTACGACAACGCTTTAGGTTGAGCATGCATCTGAGGGTGCAGGTTAGTGTTACCGTACGGGTTAGGATTAGTGGAAGGGTGAGGGTCAGGCTTCGGGGAAGGGTTAGGGTTAGGTTTCGGGCAAGGGTTAGGGGACGGGGACGGTATAGGGTCCAGGTGAGGGTACGACAATGCTTTAGGGGGAGAGTGCGTGTGAGGGCATGGGTTAGTGTTAGCGTACGGGTTAGGATTAGGGGACGGGTGATGGTCAGGCCTCGGGGAAGGTTTAGGGTAAGGTTTGGGCTAGGGTTAGGGTTAGGGGACGGGGATGGTTTAGAGTCCAGTTGAGGGTACGACAACGCTTTAGGGGGAGGGTGCGTGTGAGGGCGTGGGTTAGTGTTAGCGTACGGGTTAGGATTAGGGGACGGGTGAGGGTCAGGTTTTGGGGGAGGGTTAGGGTTAGGGTTCTGGCTAGGGTGAGGGTTAGGGGACAGGGATGGTTTAGGGTCCAGTTGAAGGTACGACAACGCTTTAGGGGGAGCGTGCGTGTGAGGGCGTGGGTTAGTGTTAGCGTATGGGTTAGGATTAGGGGACGGGTGAGGGTCAGGCTTCGGGGAAGGGTAAGGGTTAGGGTTCGGGCTAGGGTTAGTGTTTGGGGACGGGGACGGTTTAGGGTCCAGGTGAGGGTACAAGTCTTTAGGGGGAGTGTGCGTGTGAGGGCGCGGGTTAGTTAAAGCGTACGGGTTAGGATTAGGGGACGGGTGAGGGTCAGGCTTCGGGGAAGGGTTAGGGTTAGGGTTCGGGCTAGGGTTAGGGTTAGGGGACGGGGAAGGTTTAGTGTCCAGATGAGGGTACGACAACACTTTAGGGTGAGCGTGAGTGTGAGGGCGCGGGTTAGTGTTACCGTACGGGTTAGGATTAGGGGACGGGTGAGGGTCAGGCTTCGGGGAAGGGTTAGGGTTAGGGTTCGGGCTAGGGTTAGGGTTAGGGGACGGGTACGGATTAGGGTCCAGGTGAGGGTACGACAACGCTTTAGGGGGAGCGTGCGTGTGAGGGCATGGGATAGTGTTAGCGTACCGGTTAGGATTAGGGGACGGGTGATGGTCAGCCCTCGGGGAAGTGTTAGGGTTAGGGTTCGGGCTAGGGTTAGGGTTAGGGGACGGGGATGGTTTAGGGTCCAGTTGAGGGTACGACAATGCTTTACGGGGAGCCTGCGTGTGAGGGCGCGTGTTAGTGTTAGCCTACGGGTTAGGATTAGGGAATGGGAGAGGGTCAGGCTTCGGCGAACGGTTAGGGTTAGGGTTCGAGCTAGGGTTAGGGTTAGGGGACTGGGACGTTTAGGGTCCAGGTCAGGGTACGACAACGCTTTAGGGGGAGCGGGCGTGTGAGGGCGCGGGTTAGTGTTTGCGTATGGGTTAGGATTAGGTAACGGGTGAGGGTCAAGCTTTGCGGAAGGGTTAGGGTTAGGGTTCGTGCTAGGGTTAGGGTTAGGGGACGGGGACGGTTTAGGGTCCAGGTGAGGGTTCGACAATGCTTTAGGTTGAGCATGCGTCTGAGGGCTCGGTTTAGTGTTACCGTACGGGTTAGGATTAGGGGACGGGTGAGGGTCAGGCTTCGGGGAAGTGTTAGGGTTAGGGTTCGGGCAAGGGTTAGGGGACGGTGACGGTTTAGGGTCCAGATGAGGGTACGACAACACTTTAGGGTGAGTGTGAGTGTGAGGGCACGGGTTAGTGTTAGGGTAAGGGTGAGGATTAGGGGACGGGTGAGGGTTAGGCTTCGGGGAAGGGTTAGGGTTAGGGTTCGGGCTAGGGTTAGGGTTAGGGGACGGGGACAGTTTAGGGTCCAGATGTGGGTACGACAACACTTTAGGGTGAGCGTGAGTGTGAGGGCGTGGGTTAGTGTTAGGGTACGGGTGAGGATTAGGGGACGGGTGAGGGTCAGGCTTCGGGGAAGGGTTAGGGTTAGGGTTCGGGCTAGGGTTAGGGTTAGGGGACGGGGACGGTTTAGGGTCCAGATGAGGGTACGACAACGCTGTAGGGGGAGCGTGGGTGTGAGGGCGTGGGTTAGTGTTAGCGTACGGGTTAGGATTAAGGTTCGGTTGACGGTCAGGCTTCGGGGGAGGGTTAGGTTTACGGTTCGGGCTAAGGTTAGGATTAGGGGTCTGGGACTGTTTAGGGTCCAGGTCAGGGTACGACAAAGCTTTAGGGTGAGCGTGCGTGTGAGGGCGCGGGTAGTGTTTGAGCACGGGTTAGGATTAGGGGACGGGTGATGGTCAGGCCTCGGGGAAGGGTTAGGTTTATGTTCGGGCTTGGGTTAGGGTTATGGGACAGGGATGGTTTAGGGTCCAGTTGAGGGTACGACATCGCTTTAGGGGGAGCGTGCGTGTGAGGGTGTGGGTTAGTGTTAGCGTACGGGTTAGGATTAGGGGACGGGTGAGGGTCAGGGTTCGGGGAAGTGTTAGGGTTAGGGTTCGGGCTAGGGTTAGGGGTAGGGTACAGGGATGGTTTAGGGTCCAGTTGAGCTTACGACAATGCTTTAGGGGGAGCATGCGTGTGAGGGCGCGGGTTAGTGTTAGCGTACGGGTTAGGATTAGGGGACGGGTGAGTTTCAGGCTTCGGGGAAGGGTTAGGGTTAGGGTTTGGGCTAGGGTTAGGGTTAGGGGACGGGGACGGTTTAGGGTCCAGGTGAGGGTACGACAAGTCTTTAGGGGGAAGGTGCGTGTGCCGGCGCGGGTTAGTGTTAGCGTACGGGTTAGGATTAGGGGACGGGTGAGGGTCAGGGTTCGGAGAAGTGTTAGGGTTAGGGTTCGGGCTAGGGATAGGGTTAGGGGACGGGGACAGTTTAGGGTCTAGATGAGGGTACGACAACACTTTAGGGTGAGCGTCAGTGTGAGGGCGAGGGTTAGTGTTAGCGTACGGGTTAGGATTAGAGGACGGGTGAGGGTCAGGCTTCAGCGAAGTGTTAGTGTTAGTGTTCGGGCTAGGTTTAGGGTTAGAGGACGGGGACGGTTTAGGGTCCATGTGAGGGTACGACAACTCTTTAGGGGGAGCGTGCGTGTGAGGGCGCGTGTTAGTGTTAGCGTACGGGTTAGGATTAGGGGACGGGTGAGGGTCAGGCTTCGGAGAAGAGTTATGGTTAGGGTTTGGGATAGGGTTAGGGTTAGGGGACTGGGACGGTTTAGGGTCCAGGTCAGGGTACGACAACGCTTTAGGGGGAGCGGGCGTGTGAGAGCGCGGGTTACTGTTTGCGTACGGGTTAGGATTAGGGGACGGGTGAGGTTCAGGCTTCAGGGAAGGGTTACGGTTAGGGTTCGGGATAGGGTTAGGGTTAGGGGACTGGGACGGTTTAGGGTCCATGTCAGGGTACGACAGCGCTTTAGGGGGAGCGCGCGTGTGAGGGCGCGGGTTAGTGTTTGCTTACGGGTTAGGATTAGGTAACGGGTGTGGGTCAGGCTTCGGGGAAGGGTTAGGGTTAGGGTTCGGGCTAGGGTTAGGGTTAGGGGACGGGGACGGTTTAGGGTCCAGGTGAGTGTACGACAACGCTTTAGGGGGAGCGTGCGTGTGAGGGCGCGGGTTAGTGTTAGCGTACGGGTTAGGATTAGGGGACGGGTGAGGGTTAGGCTTCGGGGAAGGGTTAGGGTTAGGGTTCGGGCTAGGGATAGTGTTAGGGGATGGGGACGCATTAGGGTCCAGTTGAGGGTACGACAACACTCTAGGGGGAGCGTGCGTGTGAGGGCGTGGGTTAGTTTTAGTGTACGGGTTAGGATGAGGGGACGGGTGAGTGTCAGGCTTCGGGGAAGGGTTACGTTTAGGGTTCGGGCTAGGGTTAGGGTTATGGGACGGGGACGGTTTAGGGTCCAGGTGAGGGTACGACAACGCTTTAGGGGGAGCGTGTGTGTGAGGACGCGGGTTAGTGTTAGCGTACGGGTTAGGATTAGGGGACGGGTGATTGTCAGGCCTCGGGGAAGTTTTAGGGTTAGGGTTCGGGCTAGGATTAGGGTTAGGGGACGGGGATGGTTTAGGGTCCAGTTGAGGGTACGACAATGCTTTAGGGGGAGAGTGCATGTGAGGGTGCGGGATAGTGTTAGCGTACGGGTTAGGATTAGGGGACGGGAGAGGGTCAGGCTTCGGGGAAGGGTTAGGGTTAGGGTTCGGGCTAGGGTTAGGGTTAGGGGACGGGGACGGTTTAGGGTCCAGGTGAGGGTATGACAACGCTTTAGGGGGAGCGTGCGTGTGAGGGCGTGGGTTAGTGTTAGCGTACGGGTTAGGATTAGGGGACGGCTGAGGGTCAGGCTTCGGGGAAGGGTTAGGTTTAGTGTTCGGGCTAGGGTTAGGGTTAGGGGACGGGGACGATTTAGGGTCAAGGTGAGTGTACGACAACGCTTTAGGGTGAGCATGCGTTTGAGGGCGTGGGTTAGTGTTAGCGTACGGGTTAGGATTAGGCAACGCGTGAGGGTCAGGCTTCGGGGAAGTGTTAGGTTTAGGGTTCGGGCTAGGGTTAGGGTTAGGCGACGGGGACGGTTTAGGGTCTAGATGAGGGTACGACAACACTTTAGGGTGAGTGTGAGTGTGAGGTAGAGGGTTTGTGTTAGCGTACGGGTTAGGATTAGGGGACGGGTGAGGGTCAGGCTTCGGGGAAGTGTTACGGTTAGGGTTCGGGATAGGGTTAGGGTTAGAGGACTGGGACGGTTTAGGGTCCAGGTCAGGGTACGACAACGCTTTAGGGGGATTGGGCGTGTTAGTGCGCGGGTTACTGTTTGCGTACGGGTTAGGATTAGGGGACGGATGAGGGTCAGGCTTCGGGGAAGGGTTAGGGTTAGGGTTCGGGCTAGGGTTAGGGTTAGGGGACGGGGACGGTTTAGGGTTCAGGTGAGGGTACGACAACGCTTTAGGGGGAGTGTGCATCTGAGGGCGCGGGTTAGTGTTAGCGTTTGGGTTAGGATTAGGGGACGGGTGAGGATCAGGCTTCGGGGAAGGGTTAGGGTTAGGTATCGGGCTAGGGTTAGGGTTAGGGGACTGGGACGGTTTAGGGTCCAGTTCAGGGTATGAAAACGCTTTAGGGGGAGCGGGCGTGTGAGGGCGCGGGTTAGTGTTTGCGAACGGGTTAGGATTAGGTGACTGGTGAGGGTCAGGCTTCGAGGAAGGGTTAGGGTTAGGGTTCGGGCTAGGGTTAGGGTTAGGGGACGGGGACGGTTTAGGGTCCAGGTGAGGGTACAACAACGCTTTAGGTTGAGAATGCGTCTGAGGGCGTGGGTTAGTGTTACCATACGGGTTAGGATTAGGGGACGGGTGAGCGTCAGGCTTCGGGGAAGGGTTAGGGTTAGCGTTAGGGTAGGGTTAGGGTTAGGGGACGGGGATGGTTTAGGGTCCAGGTGAGGGTACGACAACGCTTTAGGTTGAGCATGCATCTGAGGGTGCAGGTTAGTGTTACCGTACGGGTTAGGATTAGTGGAAGGGTGAGGGTCAGGCTTCGGGGAAGGGTTAGGGTTAGGGTTCGGGCAAGGGTTAGGGGACGGGGACGGTATAGGGTCCAGGTGAGGGTACGACAATGCTTTAGGGGGAGAGTGCGTGTGAGGGCATGGGTTAGTGTTAGCGTACGGGTTAGGATTAGGGGACGGGTGATGGTCAGGCCTCGGGGAAGGTTTAGGGTAAGGTTTGGGCTAGGGTTAGGGTTAGGGGACGGGGATGGTTTAGGGTCCAGTTGAGGGTACGACAACGCTTTAGGGGGAGGGTGCGTGTGAGGGCGTGGGTTAGTGTTAGCGTACGGGTTAGGATTAGGGGACGGGTGAGGGTCAGGTTTTGGGGGAGGGTTAGGGTTAGGGTTCTGGCTAGGGTGAGGGTTAGGGGACAGGGATGGTTTAGGGTCTAGTTGAAGGTACGACAACGCTTTAGGGGGAGCGTGCGTGTGAGGGCGTGGGTTAGTGTTAGCGTATGGGTTAGGATTAGGGGACGGGTGAGGGTCAGGCTTCGGGGAATGGTAAGGGTTAGGGTTCGGGCTAGGGTTAGTGTTTGGGGACGGGGACGGTTTAGGGTCCAGGTGAGGGTACAAGTCTTTAGGGGGAGTGTGCGTGTGAGGGCGCGGGTTAGTTAAAGCGTACGGGTTAGGATTAGGGGACGGGTGAGGGTCAGGCTTCGGGGAAGGGTTAGGGTTAGGGTTCGGGCTAGGGTTAGGGTTAGGGGACGGGGAAGGTTTAGTGTCCAGATGAGGGTACGACAACACTTTAGGGTGAGCGTGAGTGTGAGGGCGCGGGTTAGTGTTACCGTACGGGTTAGGATTAGGGGACGGGTGAGGGTCAGGCTTCGGGGAAGGGTTAGGGTTAGGGTTCGGGCTAGGGTTAGGGTTAGGGGACGGGTACGGATTAGGGTCCAGGTGAGGGTACGACAACGCTTTAGGGGGAGCGTGCGTGTGAGGGCATGGGATAGTGTTAGCGTACCGGTTAGGATTAGGGGACGGGTGATGGTCAGCCCTCGGGGAAGTGTTAGGGTTAGGGTTCGGGCTAGGGTTAGGGTTAGGGGACGGGGATGGTTTAGGGTCCAGTTGAGGGTACGACAATGCTTTACGGGGAGCCTGCGTGTGAGGGCGCGTGTTAGTGTTAGCCTACGGGTTAGGATTAGGGAATGGGAGAGGGTCAGGCTTCGGCGAACGGTTAGGGTTAGGGTTCGAGCTAGGGTTAGGGTTAGGGGACTGGGACGTTTAGGGTCCAGGTCAGGGTACGACAACGCTTTAGGGGGAGCGGGCGTGTGAGGGCGCGGGTTAGTGTTTGCGTATGGGTTAGGATTAGGTAACGGGTGAGGGTCAGGCTTTGCGGAAGGGTTAGGGTTAGGGTTCGTGCTAGGGTTAGGGTTAGGGGACGGGGACGGTTTAGGGTCCAGGTGAGGGTTCGACAATGCTTTAGGTTGAGCATGCGTCTGAGGGCTCGGTTTAGTGTTACCGTACGGGTTAGGATTAGGGGACGGGTGAGGGTCAGGCTTCGGGGAAGTGTTAGGGTTAGGGTTCGGGCAAGGGTTAGGGGACGGTGACGGTTTAGGGTCCAGATGAGGGTACGACAACACTTTAGGGTGAGCGTGAGTGTGAGGGCACGGGTTAGTGTTAGGGTACGGGTGAGGATTAGGGGACGGGTGAGGGTTAGGCTTCGGGGAAGGGTTAGGGTTAGGGTTCGGGCTAGGGTTAGGGTTAGGGGACGGGGACGGATTAGGGTCCAGTTGAGGGTACGACAACACTTTAGGGGGAGCGTGCGTGTGAGGGCGCGGGTTAGTGTTAGTGTACGGGTTAGGATGAGGGGACGGGAGAGGGTCAGGCTTCGGGGAAGGGTTAGGGTTAGGGTTCGGGCTAGGGTTAGGGTTAGGGGACGGGGACGGTTTAGGGTCCAGGTGAGGGTATGACAACGCTTTAGGGGGAGCGTGCGTGTGAGGGCGTGGGTTAGTGTTATCGTACGGGGTAGGATTAGGGGACGGGTGATGGTCAGGCCTCGGGGAAGGGTTAGGTTTATGTTCGGGCTTGGGTTAGGGTTATGGTACAGGGATGGTTTAGGGTCCAGTTGAGGGTACGACATCGCTTTAGGGGGAGCGTGCGTGTGAGGGTGTGGGTTAGTGTTAGCGTACGGGTTAGGATTAGGGGACGGGTGAGGGTCAGGGTTCGGGGAAGTGTTAGGGTTAGGGTTCGGGCTAGGGTTAGGGGTAGGGTACAGGGATGGTTTAGGGTCCAGTTGAGCTTACGACAACGCTTTAGGGGGAGCATGCGTGTGAGGGCGCGGGTTAGTGTTAGCGTACGGGTTAGGATTAGGGGACGGGTGAGTTTCAGGCTTCGGGGAAGGGTTAGGGTTAGGGTTTGGGCTAGGGTTAGGGTTAGGGGACGGGGACGGTTTAGGGTCCAGGTGAGGGTACGACAAGTCTTTAGGGGGAAGGTGCGTGTGCCGGCGCGGGTTAGTGTTAACGTACGGGTTAGGATTAGGGGACGGGTGAGGGTCAGGGTTCGGAGAAGTGTTAGGGTTAGGGTTCGGGCTAGGGATAGGGTTAGGGGACGGGGACAGTTTAGGGTCTAGATGAGGGTACGACAACACTTTAGGGTGAGCGTCAGTGTGAGGGCGAGGGTTAGTGTTAGCGTACGGGTTAGGATTAGAGGACGGGTGAGGGTCAGGCTTCAGCGAAGTGTTAGTGTTAGTGTTCGGGCTAGGGTTAGGGTTAGGGGACTGGGACGGTTTAGGGTCCATGTCAGGGTACGACAGCGCTTTAGTGGGAGCGCGCGTGTGAGGGCGCGGGTTAGTGTTTGCTTACGGGTTAGGATTAGGTAACGGGTGTGGGTCAGGCTTCGGGGAAGGGTTAGGGTTAGGGTTCGGGCTAGGGTTAGGGTTAGGGTTAGGGGACGGGGACGGTTTAGGGTCCAGGTGAGTGTACGACAACGCTTTAGGGGGAGCGTGCGTGTGAGGGCGCGGGTTAGTGTTAGCGTACGGGTTAGGATTAGGGGACCGGTGAGGGTCAGGCTTCGAGGAAGGGTTAGCGTTAGGGTTAGGGCTATGGTTAGAGTTAGGGGACGGGGACTGTTTAGGGTCCAGGTGAGGGTACGACAACGCTCTTGGGGGAGCGTGCGCATGAGGGCACGGGTTAGTGTTAGCGTACGGGTTAGGATTAGGGGACGGGTGAGTGTCAGGCATCGGGGAAGGGTTAGGGTTAGGGTTCGGGCTAGGGTTAGGGTTAGGGGATTGGGATGGTTTAGGGTCCAAGTGAGGGTACGACAACGCTTTAGGGGGAGCATGCGTGTGAGGGCGCGGGTAGTGTTAGCGTACGGGTTAGGATTAGGGGACGGCTGAGTGTCAGGCTTCGGGGAAAGGTTAGGGTTAGGGTTCGGGCTAGGGTTAGGGTTAAGGGACGGGGACGGTTTAGGGTCCAGGTGAGAGTACGACAATGGTTTAGGTTGAGCATGCGTCTGAGGGCGCGGGTTAGTGTTAGCGTACGGGTTAGGTTAGGTGACGGGTGAGGGTCAGGCTTCGGGGAAGGGTTAGGGTTAGGTTTCGGGCTAGGGTTAGGGTTTGGGGACGGGGACGGTTCAGGGTCCAGGTGAGGGTACGACAAGTCTTTAGGGGGAGTGTGCATGTGAGGGCGCAGGGTAGTGTAAGCGTACGGGTTAGGATTAGGGGACGGGTGAGGGTAAGGCTTCGGCTAAGTGTTAGGGTTAGGGTTCGGGCTAGGGTTAGGGTTAGGGGACGGGGACGCTTTAGGGTCCAGGTGAGGGTACGACAACGCTTTACGGGGAGCGTGCATGTGAGGGCGCGGGTTAGTGTTAGCGTACGGGTTAGGATTAGGGGACGGGTGAGGGTCAGGCTTCGGGGAAGGGTTAGGGTTAGGGTTCGGGCTAGGGTTAGGGTTAGGGGACGGGGATGGTTTAGGGTCTAGATGAGGGTACGACAACACTTTAGGGTGAGCGTGAGTGTGAGGGCGCGGGTTAGTGTTACCGTACGGGTTAGGATTAGGGGACGGGTGAGGGTCAGGCTTCGGGGAAGGGTTAGGGTTAGGGTTCGGGCTAGGGTTAGGGCTAGGGGACGGAGAAGGATTAGGGTCCAGGTGAGGGTACGACAACGCTTTAGGGGGAGCGTGCGTGTGAGGGCGCGGGTTAGTGTTAGCGTACGGTTTAGGATTAGGGCACGCGTCAGGGTCAGGCTTCGGGGAAGGGTTAGGGTTAGGGTTCGGGCTAGGGTTAGGGTTATGGGACGGGGACGGTTTAGGGTCCAGGTGAGGGTACGACAACGCTTAAGGGGGAGCGTGCCTGTGAGGGCGCGGGTTAGTGTTAGCGTACGGTTTAGGATTAGGGCTCGGGTCAGGGTCAGGATTCGGGGAAGGGTTAGGTTTAGGGTTCGGGCTAGGGTTAGGGTTAGGGGACGGGGACGGTTTAGGGTCCAGGTGAGGGTACGACAAGTCTTTAGGGGGAGTGTGCGTGTGCGGGCGTGGGTTAGTGTTAGCGTACGGGTTAGGATTAGTGGACGGGTGAGGGTAAGGCTTCGGGGAAGGGTTAGGGTTAGGGTTCGGGCTAGGGTTAGGGTTAGGGGACGGGGATGGTTTAGGGTCTAGATGAGGGTACGACAACACTTTAGGGTGAGCGTGAGTGTGAGGGCGCGGGTTAGTGTTAGCGTACGGGTTAGGATTAGGGGACGGGTGAGGGTCAGGTTTTGGGGAAGGGTTAGGGTTAGGGTTCTGGCTAGGGTGAGGGTTAGGGGACGGGGATGGTTTAGGGTCCAGTTGAAGGTACGACAACAGTTTAGGGGGAGCGTGCGTGTGAGGGCGTGGGTTAGTGTTAGCGTATGGCTTAGGATTAGGGGACGGGTGAGGGTCAGGCTTCGGGGAAGGGTTAGGGTTAGGGTTCGGGCTAGGGTTATGGTTTGGGGACGGGGACGGTTTAGGGTCCAGGTGAGGGTACGACAAGTCTTTAGGGGGAGTGTGCGTGTGAGGGCGCGGGTTAGTTAAAGCGTACGGGTTAGGATTATGGGACGGGTGAGGGTCAGGCTTCGGGGAAGGGTTAGGGTTAGGGTTCGGGCTAGGGTTAGGGTTAGGGGACGGGGAAGGTTTAGGGTCCAGATGAGGGTACGACAACACTTTAGGGTGAGCGTGAGTGTGAGGGCGCGGGTTAGTGTTACCGTACGGGTTAGGATTAGGGGACGGGTGAGGGTCAGGCTTCGGGGAAGGGTTAGGGTTAGGGTTCGGGCTAGGGTTAGGGTTAGGGTACGGGGAAGGATTAGGGTCCAGGTGAGGGTACGACAACGCTTTAGGGGGAGCGTGCGTGTGAGGGCATGCGATAGTGTTAGCGTACCGGTTAGGATTATGGGACGGGTGATGGTCAGCCCTCGGGGAAGTGTTAGGGTTAGGGTTCGGGCTAGGGTTAGGGTTAGGGGACGGGGATGGTTTAGTGTCCAGTTGAGGGTACGACAATGCTTTACGGGGAGCCTGCGTGTGAGGGCGCGTGTTAGTGTTAGCCTACGGGTTAGGATTAGGGGATGGGAGAGGGTCAGGCTTCGGCGAACGGTTAGGGTTAGGGTTCGAGCTAGGGTTAGGGGACTGGGACGTTTAGGGTCCAGGTCAGGGTACGACAACGCTTTAGGGGGAGCGGGCGTGTGAGGGCGCTGGTTAGTGTTTGCGTATGGGTTAGGATTAGGTGACGGGTGAGGGTCAGGCTTCGGGGAAGGGTTAGGGTTAGGGTTCGTGCTAGGGTTAGGGTTAGGGGACAGGGACTGTTTAGGGTCCAGGTGAGGGTACGACAATGCTTTAGGTTGAGCATGCATCTGAGGGCTCGGTTTAGTGTTACCGTACGGGTTAGGATTAGGGGACGGGTGAGGGTCAGGCTTCGGGGAAGTGTTAGGGTTAGGGTTCGGGCAAGGCTTAGGGGACGGGGACGGTATAGGGTCCAGGTGAGGGTACGACAACGCTTTAGGTGGAGCGTGCGTGTGAGGGCGCAGGTTAGTGTTAGCGTACGCGTTACGATTAGGGGACGGGTGATGGTCAGGCCTCGGGGGAGTGTTAGGGTTAGATTCGGTCTAGGGTTAGGGTTAGGGGACGGGGATGGTATAGGGTCCAGTTGAGGGTACGACAACGCTTTAGGGGGAGCGTGCGTGTGAGGGCGTGGGTTAGTGTTAGCGTATTGGTTAAGATTAGGGGACGGGTGAGTGTCAGGTTTCGGGGAATGTTTAGGGTTAGGGTTCGGGCTAGGGTTAGGGTTAGGGGACGGGGACGGTTTAGGGTCCAGGTGAGGGTACGACAACGCTTTAGGGGGAGCGTGCGTGTGAGGGCGCGGCTCTGTGTTAGCGTACGGGTTAGGATTAGGGGACGGGTGAGGGTCAGGCCTCTGGGAAGTGTTAGCGTTAGGATTCGGGCTAGGGTTAGTGTTATGGGACGGGGACGGTTCAGGGTCCAGGTGAGGGTACGACAACGCTTAATGGGGAGCGTGCGTGTGAGGGCGCGGGTTAATGTTAGCGTACGGTTTAGGATTAGGGCACGGGTCAGGGTCAGGCTTCGGGGAAGGGTTAGGTTTAAAGTTCGGGCTAGGGTTAGGGTTAGGGGACGGGGACGGTTTAGGGTCCAGGTGAGGGTACGACAAGTCTTTAGGGGGAGTGTGCGTGTGCGGGCACGGGTTAGTGTTAGCGTTCGGGTTAGGAGTAGGGGACGGGTGAGGATAAGGCTTCGGGGAAGGGTTAAAGTTAGGGTTCGGACTAGGGCTAGGGTTAGGGGACGGGGACGGTTTAGGGTCCAGGTGAGGGTACGACAACGCTTTAGGGGGAGAGGGCGTATGAGGGCGCGGGTTAGTGTTAGCGTACGGGTTAGGATTAGGGGACGGGTGAGGGTCAGGCTTCGGGGAAGGGTTAGGGTTAGGGTTTGGGCTAGGGTTAGGGTTAGGGGATGGGGATAGTTTAGGGTCCAGATGAGGGTACGACAACACTTTAGGGTGATCGTGAATGTGAGGGCGCGGGTTAGTGTTAGCGTACGGGTTAGGATTAGGGGACGGGTGAGGGTTAGGCTTCGGGGAAGGGTTAAGTTTAGGGTTCGGGCTAGGGTTAGGGTTAGGGGATGGGGACGGTTTAGGGTCCAGATGAGGGTACGACAACACTTTAGGGTGATCGTGAATGTGATGGCGCGGGTTAGTGTTAGCGTACGGGTTAGGATTAGGGGACGGGTGAGGGTTAGGCTTCGGGGAAGGGTTAAGTTTAGGGTTCGGGCTAGGGTTAGGGTTAGGGGACGGGGACGGATTAGGGTCCAGTTGAGGGTACGACAACACTTTAGGGGGAGCGTGCGTGTGAGGGCGCGGGTTAGTGTTAGCGTACGGGTTAGGATGAGGGGACGGGTGAGGGTCAGGCTTCGGGGAAGGCTTAGGTTTAGGGTTCGGGCTAGGGTTAGGGTTAGGGTTAGGGGACGGTTTAGGGTCCAGGTGAGGGTACGACAACGCTTTAGGGTGAGGATGCGTGTGAGAGCGCGGGTTAGTGTTAGCGTACGGGTTAGGATTAAGGGACGGGTGAGTGTCAGTCTTCCGGGAAGGGTTAGGGTTAGGGTTCGGTCTAGGATTAGGGTTAGGGGACTGGTACTGTTTAGGGTCCAGGTCAGAGTACGACAATGCTTTACGGGGAGCGTGCGTGTGAGCGCGCGGGTTAGTGTTAGCGTACGGGTTAGGATTAGGGGACGGGCGAGGGTCAGGCTTCGGGCAAGGGTTAGGGTTAGGGTTCGGGCTAGGGTTAGGGTTAGGGGACGGGGACGGTTTAGGGTCCAGGTGAGGGTACGACAACGCTTTAGGGGGAGTGTGCGTGTGAGGGCGCGGGTTACTGTTAGCGTACGGGTTAGGTTTAGGGGACGGGTGACGGTCAGGCTTCAAGGAAGGGTTAGGGTTCGTGTTCGGGCTAGGGTTAGGGTTAGGGGACGGGGACGGTTTAGGGTCCAGGTGAGGGTACGACAACGCTTTAGGTTGAGCATGCGTCTGAGGGCGCGGTTTAGTGTTAGCGTACGTGTTAGGATTAGGGGACGGGTGAGGGTCAGGCTTCGGGGAAGGGTTAGGGTTAGGGTTCGGGCTAGGGTTAGTGTTAGGGGACGGGGACGATTTAGGGTCAATGTGAGTGTACGACAACGCTTTAGGGTGAGCGTGCGTCTGAGCTCGCGGGTTAGTGTTAGCATACGGGTTAGGATTAGGGGACGGGTGAGGGTCAGGCTTCGGGGAAGGGTTAGGGTTAGGTTCGGTCTAGGGTTAGGGTTAGGGGACGGGGATGGTTTAGGGTACAGTTGAGGGTACGACAATGCTTTAGGGGGAGCGTGCGTGTGAGGGCGTGGGTTAGTGTTAGCGTACGGGTTAGGATTAGGGGACGGGTGAGGGTCAGGGTTCGGGGAAGTGTTAGGGCTAGGGTTCGGGCTAGGGTTAGGGTTAGGGGACGGGGACGGTTTGGGGTCCAGGTGAGGGTACGACAACACTTTAGGGGGAGGGTGCGTGTGAGGGCGCGGGTTAGTGTTAGTGTACAGGTTAGGATGAGGGGAAGGGTGAGTGTCAGGCTTCGGGGAAGAGTTACGGTTAGGGTTCGGGCTAGGGTTAGGGTTATGGGACGGGGACGGTTTAGGGTCCAGGTGAGGGTACGACAACGCTTAAGGGGCAGCGTGCGTGTGAGGGCGCGGGTTAGTGTTAGCGTACGGTTTAGGATTAGGGCACGGGTCAGGGTCAGGCTTCGGGGAAGGGTTAGGGTTAGGGTTCGGGCTGGGGTTAGGGTTAGGGGACGGGGACGGTTTAGGGTCCAGGTGAGGGTACGACAAGTCTTTAGGGGTAGTGTGCGTGTGCGGGCGCGGGTTAGTGTTAGCGTACCGGTTAGGATTAGGGGACGGGTGAGGGTCAGCCTTCGGGGAAGGGTTAGGGTTAGGGTTCGGGCTAGTGTTAGGGTTAGGGGACGGGGACGGTTTAGGGTCCAGATGAGGGTACGACAACACTTTAGGGTGAGCGTGAGTGTGAGGGCGCGGGTTAGTGTTAGCGTACGGGTTAGGATTAGGGGACGGGTGATGGTCAGGCCTCGGGGAAGTGTTAGGGTTAGGGTTCAGGCTAGGTTTAGGGTTAGGGGACGGGGATGGTTTAGGGTCCAGTTGAGGGTACGACAATGCTTTAGGGGGAGCGTGCGTGTGAGGGCGCGGGATAGTGTTAGCGTACGGGTTAGGATTAGGGGACGGGAGAGGGTCAGGCTTCGGGGAAGTGTTAGGTTTAGGATTCGGGCTCGGGTTAGAGTTAGGGGACGGGGACGGTTTAGGGTCCAGGTGAGGGTAGGACAACGCTTTAGGGGGAGCGTGCGTGTGAGGGCGTGGGTTAGTGTTAGCGTACGGGTTAGGATTAGGGATCGGGTGAGGGTCAGGCTTCGGGGAAGGTTTAGGGTTAGGGTTCGTGCTAGGGTTAGGGTTAGGGGACGGGGACGGTTTAGGGTCCAGGTGAGGTTACGACAATGCTTTAGGCGGAGCGTGCGTGTGAGGGCGCGGGTTAGTGTTTGCGTACGGGTGAGGATTAGGGGACCGGTGAGGGTCAGGCTTCGAGGAAGGGTTTGCGTTAGGGTTAGGGCTATGGTTAGGGTTAGGGGACGGGGACGGTTTAGGGTCCAGGTGAGGGTACGACAACGCTCTTGGGGGAGCGTGCACATGAAGGCACGGGTTAGTGTTAGCGTACGGGTTAGGATTAGGGGACGGGTGAGTGTCAGGCATCGGGGAAGGGTTAATGTTAGTGTTCGGGCTAGGGTTAGGGTTAAGGGATCGGGACGGTTTAGGGTCCAGGTGAGGGTTCGACAATGCTTTAGGTTGAGCATGCGTCTGAGGGCACGGGTTGGTGTTAGCGTACGGGTTAGGATTAGGGGACGGGTGAGGGTTAGGCTTCGGGGAAGGGTTAGGGTTAGGGTTCGGGCTAGGGTTAGGGTTAGGTGACGGGGACGATTTAGGTTCAAGGTGAGTGTACGACAACGCTTTAGGGTGTGCGTGCGTGTGAGGGCGCGGGTTAGTGTTAGCGTACGCGTTAGGATGAGGGGACGGGTGAGGGTCAGGCTTCGGCGAAGTGGTAGGGTTAGGGTTTGGGCTAGAGTTAGGGTTAGAGGACGGGGACGGTTTAGGGTCCAGGTGAGGGTACGACAATCCTTTAGGGGGAGCGTGCGTGTGAGGGCGTGGGTTAGTGTTAGCGTACGGGTTAAGATTAAGGTTCGGGTGACGTTCAGGCTTCGGGGGAGGGTTAGGATTACGGTTCGGGCTAAGGTTAGGGTTAGGGGACTGGGACGGTTTAGGGTCCAGGTCAGGGTACGACAACGCTTTAGGGTGAGCGTGCGTGTGAGGGCGTGGGTTAGTGTTTGCGCACGGGTTAGGATTAGGGGATGGGTGAGGGTCAGGCTTCGGGGAAGGTTTAGGGTTATGGTTGGTGCTAGGCTTAGGGGACGGGGACGGTTTAGGGTCCAGGTGAGGGTACGACAACGCTTTAGGGGGAGCGTGCATGTGAGGGAGCGGGTTAGAGTTAGCGTACGGTGTAGGATTAGGGGACGGGTGAGGGTCAGGCTTCGGGGAAGGGTTAGGGTTAGGGTTCGGAAAAGGGTTAGGGTTAGGGGACGGGGACTGTTTAGGGTCCAGGTGAGTGTATGACAACGCTTTAGGGTGAGCGTCCATGTGAGGGCGCGGGTTAGTGTTAGCGTACGGGTTAGGATTAGGGGACGGGTGAGGGTCAGGCTTCGGGGAAGTGTTAGGTTTAGGGTTCGGGCTAGGGTTAGTGTTAGGGGACGGGGACGGTTTAGGGTCCAGGTGAGAGTACGACAATGCTTTAGGGGGAGCGAGCGTGTGAAAGCGTGGGTTAGTGTTAGCGTACGGTTTAAGATTAGGGCACGGGTCAGGGTCAGGCTTTGGGGAAGGGTTAGGGTTAGGGTTCGAGCTAGGGTTAGGGTTAGGGGACGGGGACGGTTTAGGGTCAATGTGAGTGTACGACAACGCTTTAGGGTGAGCGTGCGTCTGAGCGCGCGGGTTAGTGTTAGCGTACGGGTTAGGATTAGGGGACGGGTGAGGGTCAGGCTTCGGGGAAGGGTTAGGGTTAGGTTCGGTCTAGGGTTAGGGTTAGGGGACGGGGATGGTTTAGGGTACAGTTGAGGGTACGACAATGCTTTAGGGGGAGCGTGCGTGTGAGGGCGTGGGTTAGTGTTAGCGTACGGGTTAGGATTAGGGGACGGGTGAGGGTCAGGGTTCGGGGAAGTGTTAGGGCTAGGGTTCGGGCTAGGGTTAGGGTTAGGGGACGGGGACGGTTTGGGGTCCAGGTGAGGGTACGACAACACTTTAGGGGGAGGGTGCGTGTGAGGGCGCGGGTTAGTGTTAGTGTACAGGTTAGGATGAGGGGAAGGGTGAGTGTCAGGCTTCGGGGAAGAGTTACGGTTAGGGTTCGGGCTAGGGTTAGGGTTATGGGACGGGGACGGTTTAGGGTCCAGGTGAGGGTACGACAACGCTTAAGGGGCAGCGTGCGTGTGAGGGCGCGGGTTAGTGTTAGCGTACGGTTTAGGATTAGGGCACGGGTCAGGGTCAGGCTTCGGGGAAGGGTTAGGGTTAGGGTTCGGGCTAGGGTTAGGGTTAGGGGACGGGGACGGTTTAGGGTCCAGGTGAGGGTACGACAAGTCTTTAGGGGTAGTGTGCGTGTGCGGGCGCGGGTTAGTGTTAGCGTACCGGTTAGGATTAGGGGACGGGTGAGGGTCAGCCTTCGGGGAAGGGTTAGGGTTAGGGTTCGGGCTAGTGTTAGGGTTAGGGGACGGGGACGGTTTAGGGTCCAGATGAGGGTACGACAACACTTTAGGGTGAGCGTGAGTGTGAGGGCGCGGGTTAGTGTTAGCGTACGGGTTAGGATTAGGGGACGGGTGATGGTCAGGCCTCGGGGAAGTGTTAGGGTTAGGGTTCAGGCTAGGTTTAGGGTTAGGGGACGGGGATGGTTTAGGGTCCAGTTGAGGGTACGACAATGCTTTAGGGGGAGCGTGCGTGTGAGGGCGCGGGATAGTGTTAGCGTACGGGTTAGGATTAGGGGACGGGAGAGGGTCAGGCTTCGGGGAAGTGTTAGGGTTAGGATTCGGGCTCGGGTTAGAGTTAGGGGACGGGGACGGTTTAGGGTCCAGGTGAGGGTAGGACAACGCTTTAGGGGGAGCGTGCGTGTGAGGGCGTGGGTTAGTGTTAGCGTACGGGTTAGGATTAGGGATCGGGTGAGGGTCAGGCTTCGGGGAAGGTTTAGGGTTAGGGTTCGTGCTAGGGTTAGGGTTAGGGGACGGGGACGGTTTAGGGTCCAGGTGAGGTTACGACAATGCTTTAGGCGGAGCGTGCGTGTGAGGGCGCGGGTTAGTGTTTGCGTACGGGTGAGGATTAGGGGACCGGTGAGGGTCAGGCTTCGAGGAAGGGTTTGCGTTAGGGTTAGGGCTATGGTTAGGGTTAGGGGACGGGGACGGTTTAGGGTCCAGGTGAGGGTACGACAACGCTCTTGGGGGAGCGTGCACATGAAGGCACGGGTTAGTGTTAGCGTACGGGTTAGGATTAGGGGACGGGTGAGTGTCAGGCATCGGGGAAGGGTTAATGTTAGTGTTTGGGCTAGGGTTAGGGTTAAGGGATCGGGACGGTTTAGGGTCCAGGTGAGGGTTCGACAATGCTTTAGGTTGAGCATGCGTCTGAGGGCACGGGTTGGTGTTAGCGTACGGGTTAGGATTAGGGGACGGGTGAGGGTTAGGCTTCGGGGAAGGGTTAGGGTTAGGGTTCGGGCTAGGGTTAGGGTTAGGTGACGGGGACGATTTAGGTTCAAGGTGAGTGTACGACAACGCTTTAGGGTGTGCGTGCGTGTGAGGGCGCGTGTTAGTGTTAGCGTACGCGTTAGGATGAGGGGACGGGTGAGGGTCAGGCTTCGGCGAAGTGGTAGGGTTAGGGTTTGGGCTAGAGTTAGGGTTAGAGGACGGGGACGGTTTAGGGTCCAGGTGAGGGTACGACAATCCTTTAGGGGGAGCGTGCGTGTGAGGGCGTGGGTTAGTGTTAGCGTACGGGTTAAGATTAAGGTTCGGGTGACGTTCAGGCTTCGGGGGAGGGTTAGGATTACGGTTCGGGCTAAGGTTAGGGTTAGGGGACTGGGACGGTTTAGGGTCCAGGTCAGGGTACGACAACGCTTTAGGGTGAGCGTGCGTGTGAGGGCGTGGGTTAGTGTTTGCGCACGGGTTAGGATTAGGGGATGGGTGAGGGTCAGGCTTCGGGGAAGGTTTAGGGTTATGGTTGGTGCTAGGCTTAGGGGACGGGGACGGTTTAGGGTCCAGGTGAGGGTACGACAACGCTTTAGGGGGAGCGTGCATGTGAGGGAGCGGGTTAGAGTTAGCGTACGGTGTAGGATTAGGGGACGGGTGAGGGTCAGGCTTCGGGGAAGGGTTACGGTTAGGGTTCGGAAAAGGGTTAGGGTTAGGGGACGGGGACTGTTTAGGGTCCAGGTGAGTGTATGACAACGCTTTAGGGTGAGCGTCCATGTGAGGGCGCGGGTTAGTGTTAGCGTACGGGTTAGGATTAGGGGACGGGTGAGGGTCAGGCTTCGGGGAAGTGTTAGGTTTAGGGTTCGGGCTAGGGTTAGTGTTAGGGGACGGGGACGGTTTAGGGTCCAGGTGAGAGTACGACAATGCTTTAGGGGGAGCGAGCGTGTGAAAGCGTGGGTTAGTGTCAGCGTACGGTTTAAGATTAGGGCACGGGTCAGGGTCAGGCTTTGGGGAAGGGTTAGGGTTAGGGTTCGAGCTAGGGTTAGGGTTAGGGGACGGGGATGGTTTAGGGTCCAGGTGAGGATACGACAAGACTTTAGGGGAACTGTGCGTGTGCGGGGGCGGGTTAGTGTTAGCGTACGCGTTAGGATTAGGGGACGGGTGAGGGTAAGGCTTCGGGGAAGGGTTAGTGTTAGGGTTCGGGCTAGTGTTAGGGTTAGGGGACGGGGACGGTTTAGGGTCCAGGTGAGGGTATGACAACGCTTTAGGAGGAGCATGCGTGTGAAGGCACGGGTTAGTGTTAGCGTACGGGTTAGGATTAGGGGACGGGTGAGGGTCAGGCTTCGGCGAAGTGTTAGGGTTAGGGATCAGGCTAGGTTTAGGGTTAGGGGACGGGGAGGATTTAGGATCCAGGTGAGGGTACGACAACGCTTTAGGGTGAGCGTGCATGTGAGGGCATGGGTTAGTGTTAGTGTACGGGTTAGGATTAGGGGACCGGTGAGGGTCAGGCTTCGGGGAAGGGTTATGGTTAGGGTTCGGGCTAGGGTTATGTTTAGGGGACGGGGAAGGTTTAGGGTCCAGGTGAAGGTACGACAACGCTTGAGGGTGAGCGTGCGTGTGAGGGCGCGGTTTAGTGTTAGCGTACGGTTAAGGTTTAGTGGACGGGTGAGGTTCAGGCTTCGGGGAAGTGTTAGGGTTAGGGTTCGGGCTAGGGTTAGGGTTAGGGGACGGAGACGGTTTAGGGTCCAGGTGAGGGTACGACAACGCTTTAATGGGAGCGTGTGTGTTAGGGTGAGGGTTACTGTTAGCGTACGGGTTAGGATTAGGGGACGGGTGAGTGTCAGGCTTCGGGGAAGGGTTAGGGTTAGGGTTCGGGATAGGGTTAGGTTTAGGGGACGGGGACGGTTTAGGGTCAAGGTGAGGGTAAGACAACGCTTTAGGGTGAGCGTGCGTGTGAGGGCGTGTGTTAATGTTAGCATACGGGTTAGGATTAGGGGACGGGTGAGGGTCTGGCTTCGAGGAAGGGTTAGGTTTAGGGTTAATTCTAGGGTTAGGGGACGGGGACGGGGACGGTTTAGGGTCCAGGTGAGGGTACGACAATGCTTCAGGGTGAGCGTGCGTTTGAGGGCTCCGGTTAGTCTTAGCTTTGGGTTAGGATTAGGGGACGGGTGAGGGTCAGGCTTCAGGGAAGGTTTAGGGTTATGGTTCAGGCTACGGTTAGGGTTAGGGGACGGGGACGGTTTAGGGTCCAGGTGGGGGTACGACAACGCTTTAGAGGGAGCGTGTGTTTGAGGGAGCGGTTTATTGTTAGCATACGGGTTAGGATTAAGGGACGGGTGAAGGTCAGGCTTCGGGGAAGATTTAGAGTTAGGGTTCAGGCTAGTGTTAGGGTTAGGGGACGGGGATGGTTTAGGGTCGAAGTGAGGTTATGACAACGCTTTAGGGGGAGCGTGTGTTTGAGGGCATGGGTTAGTGTTAGCATACGGGTTAGGATTAGGGAATGGGTGAGGCTCATGCTTCGGGGAAGGGTTAGGGTTAGGGTTCGGTCTAGGGTTAGGGTTAGGGAACGGGGACGGTTTAGGGTCCAGGTGAGGCTACGACAACGCTTTAGGGTGAGCGTGCACATGAGGGCGCAGGTTAGTGTTAGCGTACGGGTTAGGATTAGGGGAAGGGTGAGTGTCAGGCTTCGGGGAAGGGTTAGGTTTAGGGTTCGGGCTAGGGTTAGGGTTAGGGGACGGGGACGGTTTAGGGTCCAGGTGGGGGTACGACAACGCTTTAGAGGGAGCGTGTGTGTGAGGGCGCGGTTTAGTGTTAGCGTACGGGTTAGGATTAAGGGACGGGTGAGGGTCAGGCTTTGGGGAAGTTTTAGGGTTAGGGTTCGGTCTAGGGTTAGGGTTAGGGGACGGGGACGGTTTAGGGTGCAGGAGAGGGTACGACAATGCTTTAAGGGGAGCGTGCGTGTGAGGGCGTGGGTTAGTGTTAGCGTACAGGTTAGGAATAGAGGACGGGTGAGGGTCAGGCTTCAGGGAAGGGTTACCGTTAGGGTAAGTGCTAGGGTTAGGGTTAGGGGACGGGGACGGTTTAGGGTCCAGGTGAGGGTATGACAACGCTTTAGGGGGAGCGTGCGTGTGAGGGCGCGGGATACTGTTAGCGTACGGGTTAGGATTAGGGAACGGGTGAGAGACAGGCTTCGGCGAAATGTTAGGTTTAGGGTTCGGGCTAGGGTTAGGGTTAGGGGACGGGGACGGATTAGGGTCCAGGTGAGGGTACGACAACGCTTTAGGGGGAGCGTGCGTGTGAGGGCGCGTGTTAGTGTTAGCGTACGTGTTAGGATTAGGGGAAGGGTGAGTGTCAGGCTTCGGCGAAGGGTTACGGTTAGGGTTCGGGCTAGGGTTAGGATTAGGGGACGGGGACGGTTTAGGATCCAGGTGAGGGTACGACAACGCTTTAGGGGGAGCGTGCGTGTGAGGGTGCGGGTTAGTGTTAGCGTACTGGTTAGGATTACGGGACGGGTGAGCGTCAGGCTTCGGGGAAGTGTTAGGGTTAGGGTTCGGGCTAGGGTTAGGGTTAGGGGACGGGGACGGTTTAGGGTCCAGATGACGGTACGACAACACTTTAGGGTGAGCGTTAGTGTGAGGGCGGGGGTTAGTGTTACCGTACGGGTTAGGATTAGGGGACGGGTGAGGGTCAGGCTTCGGGGAAGGGTTAGGGTTAGGGTTCGGACTAGGGTTAGGGTTATGGGAAGGGGACGGTTTAGGGTCCAGGTGAGGGTACGACAACGCTTTAAGGTGAGCGTGCGTGTGAGGGCGTGTGTTAGTGTTAGCGTACGGGTTAGGATTAGTGGACGGGTGAGGGTCAGGGTTCGGGGAAGGGTTAGGGTTAGGGTTCGGGCTAGGGAGAGGGTAGGGGAAGGGAATGGTTTAGGGTCCAGTTGAGGGTACGACAACGCTTTAGGGGGAGCGTGCGTGTGAGGGCGTGGGTAAGTGTTAGCGTATGGGTTAGGATTAGGGGACGGGTGAGGGTCAGGCCTTGGGGAAGTGTTAGCGTTAGGGTTCGGGCTAGGGTTAGGGTTAAGGGACGGGGACGGTTCAGGGTCCAGGTGAGGGTACGACAAGTCTTTAGGGGGAGTGTGCGTGTGAGGGCGCGTGTTAGTGTAAGCGTACGGGTTAGGATTAGGGGACGGGTGAGGGTAAGGCTTCCGCTAAGGGTTAGGGTTAGGGTTCGGGCTAGGGTTAGGGTTAGGGGACGGGGACGGTTTAGGGTCCAGGTGAGGGTACGACAACGCTTTACGGGGAGCGTGCGTGTGAGGGCGCGGGTTAGTGTTAGCGTACCGGTTAGGATTAGGGGACGGGTGAGGGTCAGGCTTCGGGGAAGGGTTAGGGTTAGGGTTCGGGCTAGGGTTAGGGTTAGGGGACGGGGACGGTTTAGGGTCCAGATGACGGTACGACAACACTTTAGGGTGAGTGTTAGTGTGAGGGCGGGGGTTAGTGTTACCGTACGGGTTAGGATTAGGGGACGGGTGAGGGTCAGGCTTCGGGGAAGGGTTAGGGTTCAGGCTAGGGTTAGGGTTAGGGGACGGGGACGGATTAGGGTCCAGGTGAGGGTACGACAACGCTTTATGGGGAGCGTGCGTGTGAGGGCGCGGGTTAGTTTTAGCGTACCGGTTAGGATTAGGGGACGGGTTATGGTCAGCCCTCAGGGAAGTGTTAGGGTTAGGGTTCGGGCTAGGGTTAGGGTTAGGGGACGGGGATGGTTTAGGGTCCAGTTGAGGGTACGACAATGCTTTACGGGGAGCCTGCGTGTGAGGGCGCATGTTAGTGTTAGCGTACGGGTTAGGATTAGGGGATGGGAGAGGGTCAGGCTACGGCGAACGGTTAGGGTTAGGGTTCGGGCTAGGGTTAGGGTTAGGGGACTGGTACGTTTAGGGTCCAGGTCAGGGTACGACAAGTCTTTAGGGGGAGTGTGCGTGTGCAGGCGCGGTTTAGTGTTAGCGTACGGGTTAGGAGTAGGGGACGGGTGAGGGTAAGGCTTCGGGGAAGGGTTAAGGTTAGGGTTCCGGCTAGGGTTAGGGTTAGGGGACGGGGATGGTTTAGGGTCCAGATGAGGGTACGACAACACTTTAGGGTGAGCGTGAGTGTGAGGGCGCGGGTTAGTGTTACCGTACGGGTTAGGATTAGGGGACGGGTGAGGGTCAGGCTTCGGGGAAGGGTTAGGGTTAGGGTTCGGGCTAGGGTTAGGGTTAGGGGACGGGGATGGTTTAGGGTCCAGATGAGGGTACGACAACACTTTAGGGTGAGCGTGAGTGTGAGGGCGCGGGTTAGTGTTACCGTACGGGTTAGGATTAGGGGACGGGTGAGGGTCAGGCTTCGGGGAAGGGTTAGGTTTAGGTTTCGGGCTAGGGTTAGGGCTAGGGGACGGAGACGGTTTAGGGTCCAGGTGAGGGTACGACAACGCTTTAGGGGGAGCGTGCGTGTGAGGGCGCGGGTTAGTGTTAGCGTACGGTTTAGGATTAGGGCACGCGTCAGGGTCAGGCTTCGGGGAAGGGTTAGGGTTAGGGTTCGGGCTAGGGTTATGGTTAGGGGATGGGGACGGTTTAGGGTCCAGGTGAGGGTTCGAGAAGTCTTTAGGGGGAGTGTGCGTGTGTGGGCGCGGGTTAGTGTTAGCGTACGGGTTAGGAGTAGGGAACGGGAGAGGGTAAGGCTTCGGGGAAGGGTTAGGGTTACGGTTCGGGCAAGGGTTAGGGGACGGGGACTGTATAGGGTCCAGGTGAGGGTACGAAAACGCTTTAGGGGGAGCGTGCGTGTGAGGGCGCAGGTTAGTGTTACCGTACGGGTTAGAATTTGGGGACGGGTGATGGTCTGGCCTCGGGGAAGGGTTAGGGTTAGGTTCGGTCTAGGGTTAGTGTTAGGGGACGGGGATGGTTTAGGGTACAGTTGAGGGTACGACAACGCGTTAGGGGGAGCGTGCGTGTGAGAGCGTGGGTTAGTGTTAGCGTACGGGTTAGGATTAGGGGATGGGTGAAGGTCAGGGTTCGGGGAAAGGTTAGGGTTAGGGTTCGGGCTAGGGTTAGGGGTAGGGGACGGGGATGGTTTAAGGTCCAGTTGAGGGTACGAAAACGCTTTAGGGGGAGCGTGCGTGTGAGGACGTGGGTTAGTGTTAGCGTATGGGTTAGGATTAGGGGACGGGTGAGTGTCAGGCTTCGGGGAAGGGTTAGGGTTAGGGTTCGGGCTAGGGTTAGGGTTAGGGGACGGGGACGGTATAGGGTCCAGGTGAGGGTACGACAACGCTTTAGGGGGAGCGTTCGTGTGAGGGCGTGGGTCAGTGTTAGCGTACGGGTTAGGATTAGGGTACCGCTGAGGGTCAGGCCCTGGGGAAGTGTTACGTTAGTGTTCGGGCTAGGGTTAGGGTTAGGGGACGGGGACGGTTTAGGGTTCAGTTGAGGGTACGACAACACTTTAGGGGGAGTGTGCGTGTGAGGGCGCGGGTTAGTGTTAGTGTACGGGTTAGGATGAGGGGACGGGTGAGGGTCAGTCTTCGGGGAAGGGTTACGGTTAGGGTTCGGGCTAGGGTTAGGGTTATGGGACGGGGATGGTTTAGGGTCCAGGTGAGGGTACGACAACGCTTAAGGGGGAGCGTGCGTGTGAGGGCGCGGGTTAGTGTTAGAGTACGGTTTAGGATTAGGGCTCGGGTCAGGGTCAGGATTCGGAGAAGTGTTAGGGTTAGGGTTCGGGCTAGGGTTAGGGTTAGGGGACGGGGACGGTTTAGGGTCCAGGTGAGGGTACGAGAAGTCTTTAGGGGGAGTGTGCGTGTGCGGGCGCAGGTTAGTGTTAGCGTACGGGTTAGGATTAGGGGACGGGTGAGGGTAAGGCTTCGGGGAAGGGTTAGGGTTAGGGTTCGGGCTAGGGTTAGGGTTAGGGGACGGGGACGGTTTAGGGTCCAGGTGAGGGTACGACAACGCTTTAGGGGGAGCGTGCGTGTGAGGGCGCGGGTTAGTGTTAGCGTACGGGTTAGGAATAGGGGACGGGTGAGGGTCAGGCTTCGGGGAAGGGTTAGGGTTAGGGTTCGGGCTAGGGTTAGGGTTAGGGGACGGAGACGGTTTAGGGTCCAGATGAGGGTACGACAACACTTTAGGGTGAGCGTGAGTGTGAGGGCGCGGGTTAGTGTTAGCGTACGGGTTAGGATTAGGGGACGGGTGAGGGTTAGGCTTCGGGGAAGGGTTAAGGTTAGGGTTCGGGCTAGGGTTAGGGTTAGGGGACGGGGACGGATTAGGGTCCAGTTGAGGGTACGACAACACTTTAGGGGGAGCGTGCGTGTGAGGGCGCGGGTTAGTGTTAGTGTACGGGTTAGGATGAGGGGACGGGTGAGGATCAGGCTTCGGGGAAGGGTTAGGGTTAGGGTTCGGGCTAGGGTTAGGGTTATGAGATGGGGACGGTTTAGGGTCCAGGTGAGGGTACGTCAACGCTTAAGGGGGAGCGTGCGTGTGAGGTTGCGGGTTAGTGTTAGCGTACGGTTTAGGATTAGGGCACGGGTCAGGGTCAGGCTTCGGGGAAGGGTTAGGGTTAGGGTTCGGTGTAGGGTTAGGGTTTGGGGACGGGGACGGTTTAGGGTCCAGGTGAGGGTACGACAAGTCTTTAGGAGGAGTATGCGTGTGCGGGCGCGGGTTAGTGTAAGCGTACGGGTTAGGATTAGGAGACGGGTGAGGGTAAGGCTTCGGGGAAGGGTTAGGGTTAGGGTTCAGGCTAGGGTTAGTGTTAGGGGACGGGGACGGTTTAGGGTCCAGGTGAGGGTACGACAACGCTTTAGGGGGAGCGTGCGTGTGAGGGCGCGGGTTAGTGTTAGCGTAAGGTTTAGGATTAGGGGACGGGTGAGGGTCAGGCTTCAGGAAATGGTTAGGGTTAGGGTTTGGGCTAGGGTTAGGGTTAGGGGAAGGGGACGGTTTAGGGTCCAGGTGAGGGTACAACCACGCTTTAGGTTGAGCATGCGTCTGAGGGCGCGGGTTAGTGTTAGCGTACGGGTTAGGATTAGGGGTCGGGTGAGGGTCAGGCTTCGGGGAAGGGTTAGGTTTAGGGTTCGGGCTAGGGTTAGGGTTAGGGGACGAGGAAGATTTAGGGACAAGGTGAGTGTACGACAACGTTTTAGGGGGAACGTGCGTGTGAGGGCGCGGGATAGTGTTAGCGTACGGGTTAGGATTAGGGTTCGGATGAGGGTCAGGCTTCGGGGAAGTGTTAGGATTAGGGTGCGGGCTAGGGTTAGGGTTAGGGGACGGAGACGGTTTAGGGTCTAGATGAGGGTACGACAACACTTTATGGTGAGCGTGAGTGTGAGGGCGCGGGTTAGTGTTAACGTACGGTTAGGATTACGGGACGGGTGAGGGTCAAGCTTCGGCGAAGTGTTAGTGTTAGGGTTCAGCCTAGGGTTAGGGTTAGAGGATGGGGACGGTTTAGGGTCTATGTGAGGGTACGACAACGCTTTAGGGGGAGCGGGTGTGTGAGGGCGCGGGTTAGTGTTTGCGTACGGGTTAGGATTAGGTGACGGGTGAGGGTCAGGCTTCGGGGAATGGTTAGGGTTAGGGTTCGGGCTAGAGTTAGGGTTAGGGGACGGGGACGGTTTAGGGTCCAGGTGAGGGTACGTCAACGCTTTAGGTTGAGCATGCATCTGAGGGCGCAGGTTAGTGTTACCGTACGGGTTAGGATTAGGGGACGGGTGAGGGTCAGGGTTCGGGGAAGGGTTAGGGTTAGGGTTCGGGCTAGGGTGAGGGTAGGGGACGGGGATGGTTTAGGGTCCAGTTGAGGGTATGACAACGCTTTAGGGGGAGCGTGCGAGTGAGGGCGTGGGTTCGTGTTAGCGTATGGGTTAGGATTAGGGGACGGGTGAGGGTCAGGCCTCGGGGAAGTGTTAGCGTTAGGGTTCGGGCTAGGGTTAGGGTTAGGGGACGGGGACGGTTTAGGGTCCAGTTGAGGGTACGACAACACTTTAGGAGGAGCGTGCGTGTGAGGGCGCGGGTTAGTGTTAGTGTACGGGTTGGGATGAGGGGACGGGTGAGAGTCAGGCTTCGGGGAAGGGTTAGGGTTAGGGTTCGGGCTAGGGTTAGGGTTATGGGACGGGTACGGTTTAGGGTCCAGGTGAGGGTACGACAACGCTTAAGGGGGAGCATGCGTGTGAGGGCGCGGGTTAGTGTTAGCGTACGGTTTAGGATTAGGGCACCGGTCAGGGTCAGGCTTCGGGGAAGGGTTAGGGTTAGGGTTCGTGCTAGGGTTAGGGTTTGGGGACGGGGACGGTTTAGGGTCCAGGTGAGGGTACGACAAGTCTTTAGGGGGAGTGTGCATGTGAGGGCGTGGGTTAGTTAAAGCGTACGGGTTAGGATTAGGGGACGGGTGAGGGTCAGGCTTCGGGGAAGGGTTAGGGTTAGGGTTCGGGCTAGGGTTAGGGTTAGGGGACGGGGACGGTTTAGGGTCCAGGTGAGGGTACGACAACGCTTTAGGGGGAGCGTGCGTGTGAGGGCGCGGCTCAGTGTTAGCGTACGGGTTAGGATTAGGGGACGGGTGAGGGTCAGGCCTCTGGGAAGTGTTAGCGTTAGGGTTCGGGCTAGGGTTAGGGTTATGGGACGGGGACGGTTTAGGGTCCAGGTGAGGGTACGACAACGCTTAAGGGGGAGCGTGCCTGTGAGGGCGCGGGTCAGTGTTAGCGTACGGTTTAGGATTAGGGCACGGGTCAGGGTCAGGCTTCGGGGAAGGGTTAGGGTTAGGGTTCGGGCTAGGGTTAGGGTTAGGGGACGGGGACGGTTTAGGGTCCAGGTGAGGGTACGACAAGTCTTTAGGGGGAGTGTGTGTGTGCGGGCGCGGGTTAGTGTTAGCGTACGGGTTAGGAGTAGGGGATGGGTGAGGGTAAGGCTTCGGGGAAGGGTTAGGGTTAGGGTTCGGGCTAGGGTTAGGGTTATGGGACGGGGACGGTTTAGGGTCCAGGTGAGGGTACGTCAACGCTTAAGGGGGAGCGTGCATGTGAGGGTGCGGGTTAGTGTTAGCGTACGGTTTAGGATTAGGGGACGGGTGAGAGTAAGGCTTCGGGGAAGGGTTAGGGTTAGGGTTCGGGCTAGGGTTAGTGTTAGGTGACGGGGACGGTTTAGGGTCCAGGTGAGGGTACGACAACGCTTTAGGGGGAGCGTGCGTGTGAGGGTGCGGGTTAGTGTTAGCGTAAGGTTTAGGATTAGGGGACGGGTGAGGGTCAGGCTTCAGGAAATGGTTAGGGTTAGGGTTTGGGCTAGGGTTAGGGTTAGGTGACGGGGACGGTTTAGGGTTCATGTGACGGTACGATAACGCTTTAGGGGGAGCGTGCGTGTGAGGGCGCGTGTTAGCGTTAGCGTACGGTGTAGAATTAGGGGACGGCTGAGGGTCAGGCTTCAGGGAATGGTTAGGGTTAGGGTTCGGGCTAGGGTTAGGGTTAGGGGAAGGGGACGGTTTAGGGTCCAGGTGAGGGTACAACAACGCTTTAGGTTGAGCATGCGTCTGAGGGCGCGGGTTAGTGTTAGCGTACGGGTTAGGATTAGGGGACGGGTGAGGGTCAGGCTTCGGGGAAGGGTTAGGTTTAGGGTTCGGGCTAGGGTTAGGGTTAGGGGACGAGGACGATTTAGGGACAAGCTGAGTGTACGACAACGCTTTAGGGTGAACGTGCGTGTGAGGGCGCGGGATAGTGTTAGCGTACGGGTTAGGATTAGGGTTCGGATGAGGGTCAGGCTTCGGGGAAATGTTAGGATTAGGGTTCGGGCTAGGGTTAGGGTTTGGGGACGGGGACGGTTTAGGGTCCAGGTGAGGGTACGACAACACTTTAGGGGGAGCGTTCGTGTGAGGGCGCGGGTCAGTGTTAGCGTACGGGTTAGGATTAGGGTACGGGTGAGGGTCAGGCTTTGGGGAAGGGTTAGGGTTAGGGTTCGGGCTAGGGTTAGGGTTAGGTGACGGGGACGGTTTAGGGTCCAGGTGAGGGTTCGAGAAGTCTTTAGGGGGAGTGTGAGTGTGTGGGCGCGGGTTAGTGATAGGGTACGGGTTAGGAGTAGGGAACGGGAGAGGGTAAGGCTTCGGGGAAGGGTTAGGGTTAGGGTTCGGGCAAGGGTTAGGGGACGGGGACTGTATAGGGTCCAGGTGAGGGTACGAAAACGCTTTAGGGGGAGCGTGCGTGTGAGGGCGTGGGTTAGTGTTAGCGTATGGGTTAGTATTAGGGGACGGGTGAGTGTCAGGCTTCGGGGAAGGGTTAGGGTTAGGGTTCGGGCTAGGGTTAGGGTTAGGGGACGGGGACGGTTTAGGGTCCAGGTGAGGGTACGACAACGCTTTAGGGGGAGCGTGCCTGTGAGGGCGTGGGTCAATGTTAGCGTATGTGTTAGGATTAGGGGACGGGTGAGGGTCAGGCCTCGGGGAAGTGTTAGTGTTAGGGTTCGGGCTAGGGTTAGGGTTAGGGGACGGGGACGGTTTAGGGACCAGTTGAGGGTACGACAACACTTTATGGGGAGTGTGCGTGTGAGGGCGCATGTTAGTGTTAGCGTACGTGTTAGGATTAGGGGACGGGTTAGGGTCAGGCTTCGGGGAAGGGTTAGGGTTAGGGTTCGTTCTAGGGTTAGGGTTAGGGGATGGGGACAGTTTAGGGTCCAGGTGAGTGTACTACAACGCTTTAGGTGGAGCGTGCGTGTGAGGGTGCGGGTTAGTGTTAGCGTACGGGTTAGGATTAGGGGACGGGTGAGGGTCAGGCTTCGGAGAAGGGTTAGGGTTAGGGTTCAGGCTAGGGTTAGGGTTAGGGGACCGGGACGGTTTAGGGTCCAGGTGAGGGAACGACAACGCTTTAGGGGGAGCGAGCGTGTGAAAGCGTGGGTTAGTGTTAGCGTACAGGTTAGGATTAGGGGACGGGTGAGGGTCAGGCTTCGGAAAAGGGTTAGGGTTAGTGTTAAGGTTAGGGTTAGGGTTAGGGGACGGGGATGGTTTAGGGTCCAGGTGATGGTACGTCAACTCTTTAGGGGGAGCCTGTGTGTGAGGGCGCGGGTTAGTGTTAGAGTCCGGGTTAGGATTAGGGGACGGGTGAGGGTCAGGCTTCAGGGAAGGGTTAGGGTTAGGGTTCGGGCTATGTTTAGGGTTAGGGGAAGGGGACGGTTTAGGAACAGGTAAGGGTACGACAACGCTTTAGGGTGAGTGTGAGTGTGACGGTGTTGGTTAGTGTTAGCGTACGGGTTAGGATTAGGGGACGGGTGAGGGTCAGGATTCGGCGAAGTGTTAGGTTTAGGGTTCGGGCTAGGGTTAGGTTTAGGGGACGGGGAAGGTTTAGGGTCCATCTGAGGGTACGACAACGCTTTAAGCGGAGCGTGCATGTGAGGGCGCGGGTTAGTGTTAGCGTACCGGTTAGGATTGGGGACGGGTGAGTGTCAGGCTTAGGCGAAGGGTTAGGGTTAGGGTTCGTGCTAGGGTTAGGGTTACAGGACGGGGATGGATTAGGGTCCATGTGAGGGTACAACAACACTTTAGGGGGAGCGTGCGTGTCAGGGCACGTGTTAGTGTTAGCGTACGTGTTAGGATTAGGGGACGGGTGAGGGTCAGGCTTCGGGGAAGGGTTAGGGTTAGGGTTCGGGCTAGGATTAGGGTTAGGGGACGGGGATGGTTTAGGATCCAGGTGAGGGTACGACAACGCTTTAGGGGGAGCTTGCGTTTGACGGCGCGTATTAGTGTTAGCGTACGGGTTAGGATTAGGGGACGGGTGAGTGTCAGGCTTCGGGGAAGGTTTAGTGTTAGGGTTCGGGCTAGGGTTAGGGTTAGGGGAAAGGGACGGTTTAGGGTCCAGGTGGGGGTACGACAACTCTTTAGGGTGAGCGTGATTGTGAGGGCGCGGGTTAGTGTTAGCGTACGGCTTAGGATTAGGGGACGGGTGAGGGTCAGGGTTCGGGTAAGGGTTAGGGTTAGGGTTCGGTCTAGGGTTAGGGTTAGGGGACGGGGACGGTTTAGGGTCCAGGTGAGGGTACGACAACGCTTTAGGAGTAGCGGGCGTGTGAGGGCGCGGGTTAGTGTTAGCGTACGGGTTAGGATTAGGGGACGGGTGAGTGTCAGGCTTCGGGGAAGTGTTAGGATTAGGGTTCGGGCTAGGGTTAGGGTTAGGGCACGGGGACGGTTTAGGATCCAGGTGAGGGTACGACAACGTTTTAGGGGGAGCGTACGTGTGAGGGCGCGTGTTAGTGTTAGCGTACGAGTTAGGATTAGGGGACGGGTGAGGGTCAGGCTCCGGGGAAGGGTAAGGGTTAGGGTTCGGGCTAGGGTTAGTGCTAGGGGACTGGGAAGGTTTAGGGTACAGTTGAGAGTACGACAATGCTTTAGGGGGAGAGTTCGTTTGAGGGCGCAGGTTAGTGTTCCTGTACTGGTTAGGATTAGGGGACGGGTGAGGGTCAGGCTCCGGGGAAGGGTTAGGTTTAGGGTTCGGCCTATGGTTAGGGTTAGGGGAAGGGGACGGTTTAGGAACAGGTAAGGGTACGACAACGCTTTTGGGTGAGCTTGAGTCTGAGGGCGCGGGTTAGTGTTACCGTACGGGTTAGGATTAGGGGACGGGTGAGGGTCAGGCTCGGCGAAGTGTTAGGGTTAGGGTTCGGGCTAGGGTTACGGTTAAGGGACGGGGACGGTTTAGCATCCAGGTGAGGGTACGACAACGATTTAGGGGTAGCGTGCGTCTGAGGGCGTGTGTTAGTGTTAGCGTACGGGTTAGGATTAGGGAACGGGTGAGGGTCAGGCTCCTGGGAAGTGTTAGGGTTAGGGTTCTGGCTAGGATTAGGGTTAGGGGACTGGGAAGGTTTAGGGTACAGGTGAGGGTACGACAATGCTTTAGGGGGAGTGTGCGTTTGAGGGCGCGGGTTAGTGTTAGCGTACGGGTTAGGTTAGGGGACGGGTGAGGGTCAGGCTCCGGGGAAGGGTTAGGTTTAGGGTTCGGGCTAGGTTTAGGGTTAGGGGACGGGGACGGTTTAGGGTCCAGGTGAGGGTACGACAATGCTTTAGGTTGAGCATGCGTCTGAGGGCGCGGGTTAGTGTTAGCGTACGGGTTAGATTAGGTGACGGGTGAGGGTCAGGCTTCGGGGAAGGGTTAGGGTTAGGTTTCGTGCTAGGGTTTGGGTTAGGGGAAAGGGACGGTTTAGGGTCCAGGTGAGGGTACGACAACGCTTTAGGGGGAGCGTGAGTGTGAGGGCGCGGGTTAGTGTTAGCGTACGGGTTAGGATTACGGGACGGATGAGGGTCAGGCTTCGGCGAAGTGTTAGTGTTAGGGTTCGGGCTAGGGTTAGGGTTAGAGGACGGGGATGGTTTAGGGTCCATGTGAGGGTACGACAACACTTTTGGAGGAGCGTCCGTGTGAGGGCACGTGTTAGTGTTAGCGTACGTGTTAGGATTAGGGGACGGGTGAGTGTCAGGCTTCGGGGAGGTGTTAGGGTTAGGGTTCGGGCTAGGGTTAGTGTTAGGGGACTGGGATGGTTTAGGGTCCAGGTCAGGGTACGACAACGCTTTAGGGGGAGCGGTCGTGTGAGGGCGCGGGTTACTGTTTGCGTACGGGTTAGGATTAGGTGACGGGTGAGTGTCAGGCTTCAAGGAAGTTTAGGGTTAGGGTTCGGGCTAGGGTTAGGTTTAGGGGACGGGGACGGTTTAGGGTCCAGGTGATGGTTCGACAATGCTTTAGGTTGAGCATGCATCTGAGGGCGCGGGTTAGTGTTAGCGTACGGGTTAGGATTAGGGGACGGGTGAGGGTCTGGCTTCAGGGGAGTGTTAGGGTTACGGTTCGGGCTAGGTTTAGGGTTAGGTGACGGGGACGATTTAGGGTCAAGGTGAGTGTACGACAACGCTTTAGGGTGAGCGTGCGTCTGAGGGCGCGGGTTAGTGTTAGCGTATGGGTTAGGATTAGGGGACGGGTGAGGGTCAGGCTTCGGGGAAGGGTTAGTGTTAGGGTTCGGGCTAGGGTCAGGGTTAGGGGACGGGGACGGTTTAGGGTCCAGGTGAGGGTACGACAACGCTTTAGGGGGAGCGTGCGTGTGAGGGCGCGGGTTAGTATTAGTGTACGGGTTAGGATTAGGGTTCGGGTGAGGGTTAGGCTTCGGGGAATGGTTAGGTTTAGGGTTAGGTCTAGGGTTAGGGTTAGGGGATGGGGACGGTTTAGGGTCCAGGTGAGGGTACGACGACGCTCTTGGGGGAGCGTCCGAGTGAGGGCGCGGGTTAGTGTTAGCGTACAGGTTAGGATTAGGGGACGGGTGAGGGTCAGGCTTCGGGGAAGGGTTAGGGTTAGGGTTCGGGCTAGGGTTAGGGTTAGGGGATGGGGACGGTTTAGGGTCCAGGTGAGGGTACGACAGCGCTTTAGGGGGAGCGTGCGTGTGAGGGCGCGAGTTAGTGTTAGCGTCCGTCTTAGGATTAGGGGACGGTTGAAGGTCAGGCTTCTGAGAAGGGTTAGGGTTAGGGTTCGGGCTAGGGTTAGGGTTAGGGGACGGGGACGGTTTAGGGTCCAGGTGATGGTGTGACAACGCTTTAGGGGGAGCGTGCGTGTGAGGGCGTGGGTTAGTGTTAGCGTACGGGTTAGGATTAGGGGACGGATGAGGGTCAGGCTTCGGGCAAGGGTTAGGTTTAGGGTTCGGGCTAGGGTTAGTGTTAGGGGATGGGGACGGTTTAGGGTCCAGGTGATGGTACGACAACGCTTTAGGGGGAGCGTGCGTGTGAGGGCGCAGGTTAGTGTTTGTGTACGGGTTAGGATTAGGGGACGGGTGAGGGTCAGGCTCCGGGGAAGTGTTAGGTTTAGGGTTCGGGCTATGGTTTGGTTAGGGGAAGGAGACGGTTTAGGAACCAGTAAGGGTACGACAACTCTTTAGGGTGAGCGTGAGTCTGAGGGCGCGGGTTAGTGTCAGCGTACGGGTTAGGATTAGGGGACGGGTGAAGGTCAGGCTTCGGCGAAGTGTTAGGGTTAACGTTCGGGCTAGGGTTAGGGTTAAGGGACGGGGACGGTTTAGGATCCAGGTGAGGGTACGACAACGATTTAGGGGGAGCGTGCGTCTGAGGGCTTGTGTTAGTGTTAGCGTACGGGTTAGGATTAGGGAACGGGTGAGGGTCAGGCTCCTGGGAAGTGTTAGGGTTAGGGTTCTGGCTAGGGTTAGGGTTAGGGGACTGGGAAGGTTTAGGGTGCAGGTGAGGGTACGAAAATGCTTTAGGGGGAGCGTGCGTTTGAGGGCACAGGTTAGTGTTTGTGTACGGGTTAGGATTAGGGGACCGGTGAGGGTCAGGCTCCGGGGAAGGGTTAGGTTTAGGGTTCGGGCTAGGTTTAGGGTTAGGGGACGGGGACGGTTTAGGGTCCAGGTGAGGGTACGACAATGCTTTAGGTTGAGCATGCGTCTGAGGCCGCGGGTTAGTGTTAGCGTACGGGTTAGGATTAGGGGACGGGTGAGGGTCAGGCTTCGGGGGAGTGTTAGGGTTACGGTTCGGGCTAGGGTTAGGGTTAGGTGACGGGGACGATTTAGGGTCAAGGTGAGTGTACGACAACGCTTTAGGGTGACCGTGCGTCTGAGGGCGTGGGTTAGTGTTAGCGTATGGGTTAGGATTAGGGGACGGGTGAGGGTCAGGCTTCGGGGAAGGGTTAGTGTTAGGGTTCGGGCTAGGGTCAGGGTTAGGGGACGGGGACGGTTTTGGGTCCAGGTGAGTGTACGACAACGCTTAAGGGGGAGCGTGCGTGTGAGGGCGCGGGTTAGTGTTAGCGTACGGGTTAGGATTAGGGGACGGGAGAGGGTCAGGCTTCCGGGAAGGGTTAGGGTTAGGGTTCGGGCTACGGTTAGGTTTAGGGGACGGGGACGGTTTAGGATCCAGGTGAGGGTACGACAACGCTTTAGGGGGAGCGTGCGTTTGAGGGCGCGTATTAGTTTTAGCGTACGGGTTAGGATTAGGGGACGGGTGAGGGTCAGGCTTCGGGGATGGGTTAGAGTTAGGGTTCAGGAAATGGTTAGGGTTAGGGGACGGGGACGGTTTAGGGTCCAGGTGAGTGTACGACAACGCTTTAGTGGGAGTGTGCGTGTGAGGGCGGGGTTAGTGTTAGCGTCTGTGTTAGGATTAGGGGATAGGTGAGGGTCAGGCTTCGGGGAAGGTTTAGGGTTAGGGTTCGGGCTAAGGTTAGGGTTCGGGTACGGGGTCGGTTTAGGGTCCAGGTGAGGGTACGACAACGCTCTTGGGGGAGCGTGCGAGTGAGGGCGCGGGTTAGTGTTAGCGTACAGGTTAGGATTAGGGGACGGATGAGGGTCAGGCTCCGGGGAAGGGTTAGGGTTAGGGTTCGGGCTAGGCTTAGGGTTAGGGGACTGGGAAGGTTTAGGGTACAGCTGAGGGTACGAGAACGCTTTAGTGGGAGCGTGCGTTTGAGGGCGCGGGTTAGTGTTTGCGTACGGGTTAGGATTAGGGGACGGATGAGGGTCAGGCTTCGGGGAAGGGTTAGGTTTAGGTTTCGGGCTAGGGTTAGTGTTAGGGGATGGGGACGGTTTAGGGTCCAGGTGAGGGTACGACAACGCTTTAGGGGGAGCGAGCTTGTGAAAGCGTGGGTTAGTGTTAGCGTACGGGTTAGGATTAGGGGACGGGTGAGGATCAGGCTTCGGAGAAGGGTTAGGGTTAGCGTTAAGGCTAGGGTTAGGGTTAGGGGACGGGGACGGTTTAGGGTCCAGGTGATGGTACGACAACGCTTTAGGGGGAGCGTGCGTGTGAGGGCGCGGGTTAGTGTTAGCGTCCGGGTTAGGATTAGGGAACGGGTGAGGGTCAGGCTCCTGGGAAGTGTTAGGGTTAGGGTTCTGGCTAGGGTTAGATTAGGGGACTGGGAAGGTTTAGGGTACAGGTGAGGGTACGACAATGCTTTAGGGGGAGCGTTCGTTTGAGGGCGCAGGTTAGTGTTTGTTTACGGGTTAGGATTAGGGGACGGGTGAGGGTCAGGCTCCGGGGAAGGGTTAGGTTTAGGGTTCGGGCTATGGTTAGGGTTAGGGTAAGGGGATGATTTAGGAACAAGTAAGGGTACGACAGCGCTTTAGGGTGAGCGTGAGTCTGAGGGCGCGGGTTAGTATTAGCGTACGGGTTAGGATTACGGGACGGGTGAAGGTCAGGCTTCGGCGAAGTGTTAGGGTGAGCGTTCGGGTTAGGGTTAGGGTTAAAGGACGGGGACGGTTTAGGATCCAGGTGAGGGTACAACAACGATTTAGGGGGAGCGTGCGTCTGAGGGCGTGTGTTAGTGTTAGCGTACGTGTTAGGATTAGGGAATGGGTGAGGGTCAGGCTCCTGGGAAGTGTTAGGGTTAGGGTTCTGGCTAGGGTTAGGGTTAGGGGACTGGGAAGGTTTAGGGTGCAGGTGAGGGTATGACAATGCTTTAGGGGGAGCGTGCGTTTGAGGGCGCAGGTTAGTGTTTGTGTACGGGTTAGGATTAGGGGACCGGTGAGGGTCAGGCTCCAGGGAAGGGTTAGGTTTAGGGTTCGGGCTAGGTTTAGGGTTAGGGTACGGGGACGGTTTAGGGTCCAGGTGAGGGTAAGACAATGCTTTAGGTTGAGCATGCATCTGAGGGCGTGGGTTAGTGTTAGCGTACGGGTTAGGTTAGGTGACGGGTGAGGGTCAGGCTTCGGGGAAGGGTTAGGGTAAGGTTTCGGGCTAGGGTTAGGGTTAGGGGAAAGGGACGGTTTAGGGTCCATGTGAGGGTACAACAACGCTTTAGGGTGAGCGAGATTGTGAGGGCGCGGGTTAGTGTTAGCGTACGTGTTAGGATTAGGGGACGGGTGAGGGTCAGGCTTCGGGGAAGGGTTAGGTCTAGGGTTCGGGCTAGGGTTAGGGTTAGGGGACGGGGACGGTTTAGGGTCCAGGTGAGGGTACGACAACTCTTTACGGGGAGCGTGAGTGTGAGGGCGCGGGTTAGTGTTAGCGTACGGGTTAGGATTACGGGACGGATGAGGGTCAGGCTTCGGCGAAGTGTTAGTGTTAGGGTTTGGGCTAGGGTTAGGGTTAGAGGACGGGGATGGTTTAGGGTCCATGTGAGGGAACGACAACACTTTAGGAGGAGCATGCGTGTGAGGGCACGTGTTAGTTCTAGCATACGTGTTAGGATTAGGGGAAGGGTGAGTGTCAGGCTTCGGGGAGGTGTTAGGGTTAGGGTTCAGGCTAGGGTTAGTGTTACGGGACTGGGATGGTTTAGGGTCCAGGTCAGGGTACGACAACGCTTTAGGGGGAGCGGTCGTGTGAGGGCGCGGGTTAGTGTTTGCGTACGGGTTAGGATTAGGTGACGGGTGAGGGTCAGGCTTCGGGGAAGTGTTAGGGTTAGGGTTCGGGCTAGGGTCAGGGTTAGGGGACGGGGACGGTTTAGGGTCCAGGTGAGGGTACGACAACGCTTAAGGGGGAGCGTGCGTGTGAGGGCACGGGTTAGTGTTAGCGTACGGGTTAGGATTAGGGGACGTGAGAGGGTCAGGCTTCGGGGATGGGTTAGAGTTAGGGTTCGGGAAAGGGTTAGGGTTAGGGGACGGGGACGGTTTCCCGTCCAGGTGAGGGTACGACAACGCTTTAGGGGGAGCGTGCGTGTGAGTGCGCGGGTTAGTATTAGCGTACGGGTTAGGATTAGGGGACGGGTGAGGGTCAGGCTTCGGGGAAGGATTAGGTTTAGGGTTAGGTCTAGGTTTAGGGTTAGGGGATGTGGACGGTTTAGGGTCCAGGTGAGCGTACGACAACACTCTTGGGGGAGCGTGCGAGTGAGGGCGCGGGTTAGTGGTAGCGTACAGGTTGGGATTAGGGGACGGGTGAGGGTCAGGCTTCGGGGAAGGGTTAGGGTTAGGGTTCGGGCTAGGGTTAGGGGATGGGGACGGTTTAGGGTCCAGGTGAGGGTACGACAGCGCTTTATGGGGAGCGTGCGTGTGAGGGCGCGAGTTAGTGTTAGCGTCCGTGTTAGGATAAGGGGACGGTTGAGAGTCAGGCTTCGGAGAAGGGTTAGGGTTAGGGTTCGGTCTAGGGTTAGGGTTAGGGGACGGGGACGGTTTAGGGTCCAGGTGAGGGTACGACAACGCTTTAGAGTGAGCGTGCGTGTGAGGGGGCGGGTTAGTGTTAGCGTACGGGTTAGGATTAGGGGACGGGTGAGGGTCAGGCTTCGGGGAAGGGTTAGGGTTAGGGTTCGGGCTAGGGTTAGTGTTAGGGGACGGGGACAGTTTTGGGTCCAGGTGAGGGTACGACAACTCTTTAGGGTGAGCGTGAGTGTGAGGGCGCGGGTTCGTGTTAGCGTACCGGTTAAGATTAGGGGACGGGTGAGGGTCAGGCTTCGGGGAAGGGTTAGGGTTAGGGTTCGGACTAGGGTTAGGCTTAGGGGACGGGGACGGTTTTCGGTCCAGGTGAGGGTACGACAACGCTTTAGGGGGAGCGAGCGTTTGAAAGCGTGGGTTAGTGTTAGGGTACGGGTTAGGATAAGGGAACGGGTGAGGGTCAGGCTTCGGAGAAGGGTTAGGGTTAGCTTTAAGGCTAGGGTTAGGGTTAGGGGACGGGGACGGTTTAGGGTCCAGGTGAGGGTACGACAACGCTATAGGGGGAGCGTGCGTGTGAGGGCGCGGGTTAGTGTTAGCGTCCGGGTTAGGATTAGGGGACGGGTGAGGGTCAGGCTTCAGGGAAGGGTTAGGGTTAGGGTTCGGGCTATGTTTAGGGTTAGGGGAAGGGGACGGTTTAGGAACAGGTAAGGGTACGACAACGCTTTAGGGTGAGCGTGAGTGTGAGGGCGTGGGTTAGTGTTTGCGTACGGGTTAGGATTAGGGGACGGGTGAGGGTCAGGCTTTGGCGAAGTGTTAGGGTTAGGGTTCGGGCTAGAGTTAGGGTTAGGGCACGGGGACGGTTTAGGATCCAGGTGAGGGTACGACAACGTTTTAGGGGGAGCGTGCGTGTGAGGGCGCGTGTTAGTGTTAGCGTACGAGTTAGGATTAGGTAATGGGTGAGGGTCAGGCTCCGGGGAAGGGTAAGGGTTAGGGTTCGGGCTAGGCTTAGGGTTAGGGGACTGGGAAGGTTTAGGGTACAGCTGAGGGTACGAGAACGCTTTAGGGGGAGCGTGCGTTTGAGGGCGCGGGTTAGTGTTTGCGTACGGGTTAGGATTAGGGGACGGATGAGGGTCAGGCTTCGGGGAAGGGTTAGGTTTATGGTTCGGGCTAGGGTTAATGTTAGGGGATGGGAACGGTTTAGGGTCCAGGTGAGGGTACGACAACGCTTTAGGGGGAGCAAGCTTGTGGAAGCGTGGGTTAGTGTTAGCGTACGGGTTAGGATTAGGGGACGGGTGAGGGTCAGGCTTCGGAGAAGGGTTAGGGTTAGCGTTAAGCCTAGGGTTAGGGTTAGGGGACGGGGACGGTTTAGGGTCCAGGTGATGGTACGACAACGATTTAGGGGGAGCGTGCGTGTGAGGGCGCGGGTTAGTGTTAGCGTCCGGGTTAGGATTAGGGAACGTGTGAGGGTCAGGCTCCTGGGAAGTGTTAGGGTTAGGGTTCTGGCTAGGGTTAGGGTTAGGGGACTGGGAAGGTTTAGGGTACAGGTGAGGGTACGACAATGCTTTAGGGGGAGCGTTCGTTTGAGGGCGCAGGTTAGTGTTTGTGTACGGGTTAGGATTAGGGGACGGGTGAGGGTCAGGCTCCGGGGAAGGTTTAGGTTTAGGGTTCGGGCTATAGTTAGGGTTAGGGGAAGGGGACGGTTTAGGAACAAGTAAGGGTACGACAACGCTTTAGGGTGAGCGTGAGTCTGAGGGCGCGGGTTAGTGTTAACGTACGGGTTAGGATTAGGGGACGGGTGAAGGTCAGGCTTCGGCGAAGTGTTAGGGTTAGCGTTCGGGCTAGGGTTAGGGTTAAGGGACGGGGACGGTTTAGGATCCAGGTGAGGGTACGACAACGATTTAGGGGGAGCGTGCGTCTGAGGGCGTGTGTTAGTGTTAGCGTACGGGTTAGGATTAGGGAACGGGTGAGGGTCAGGCTCCTGGGAAGTGTCAGGGTTAGGGTTCTGGCTAGGGTTAGGTTTAGGGGACTGGGAAGGTTTAGGGTGCAGGTGAGGGTACGACAATGCTTTAGGGGGAGCGTGCGTTTTAGGGCGCAGGTTAGTGTTTGTGTACGGGTTAGGATTAGGGGACGGGTGAGGGTCAGGCTCCGGGGAAGGGTTAGGTTTAGGGTTCGGGCTAGGTTTAGGGTTAGGGGACGGGGACGGTTTAGGGTCCGGGTGAGGGTACGACAATGCTTTAGGTTGAGCATGCATCTGACGGCGCGGGTTAGTGTTAGCGTACGTGTTAGGATTAGGGGACGGGTGAGGGTCAGGCTTCGGGGAAGTGTTAGGTCTAGGGTTCGGGCTAGGGTTAGGGTTAGGGGACGGGGACGGTTTAGGGTCCAGGTGAGGGTACTACAACTCTTTAGGGGGAGCGTGAGTGTGAGGGCGCGGGTTAGTGTTAGCGTACGGGTTAGGATTACGGGACGGATGAGGGTCAGGCTTCGGCGAAGTGTTAGGGTTAGGGTTCGGGCTAGGGTTAGGGTTAGAGGACGGGGATGGTTTAGGGTCCATGTGAGGGTACGACAACACTTTAGGAGGAGCGTGCGTGTGAGGGCACGTGTTAGTGTTAGCGTACGTGTTAGGATTAGGGGAAGGGTGAGTGTCAGGCTTCGGGGAGGTGTTAGGGTTAGAGTTCGGGCTAGGGTTAGTGTTAGGGGACTGGGATGGTTTAGGGTCCAGGTCAGGGTATGACAACGCTTTAGGGGGAGCAGTCGTGTGAGGGCGCGGGTTAGTGTTTGCGTACGGGTTAGGATTAGGTGACGGGTGAGTGTCAGGCTTCAAGGAAGTTTAGGGTTAGGGTTCGGGCTAGGGTTAGGGTTAGGGGACGGGGACGGTTTAGGGTCCAGGTGAGGGTACGCAATGCTTTAGGTTGAGCATGCGTCTGAGGGCGCGGGTTAGTGTTAGCGTACGGGTTAGGATTAGGGGACGGGTGAAGGTCAGGCTTCGGGGGAGTGTTAGGGTTACGTTTCGGGCTAGGGTCAAGGTTAGGGGACGGGGACGGTTTAGGGTCCAGGTGAGGGTACGACAACGCTTAAGGGGGAGCGTGCGTCTGTGGGCGTGGGTTAGTGTTAGCGTATGGGTTAGGATTAGGGGACGGGTGAGGGTCAGGCTTCGGGGAAGTGTTAGTGTTAGGGTTCGGGCTATGGTTAAGTTTAGGGGACGGGGACGGTTTAGGATCCAGGTGAGGGTACGACAACGCTTTAGGGGGAGCGTGCGTTTGAGGGCGCGTATTAGTGTTAGCGTACGGGTTAGGATTAGGGGACGGGAGAGGGTCAGGCTTCGGGGATGGGTTAGAGTTAGGGTTCGGGAAAGGGTTAGGGTTAGGGGACGGGGAAGGTTTAGGGTCCAGGTGAGTGTACGACAACGCTTTAGGGGGAGCGTGCGTGTGAGGGCGCGGGTTAGTATTAGCGTACTGGTTAGGATTAGGGGACGGGTGAGGGTCAGGCTTCGGGGAAGGATTAGGTTTAGGGTTAGGTCTAGGGTTAGGGTTAGGGGATGTGGACGGTTTAGGGTCCAGGTGAGGGTACGACAACGCTCTTGGGGGAGCGTGCGAGTGAGGGCGCGGGTTAGTGTTAGCGTACAGTTTGGGATTAGGGGACGGGTGAGGGTCAGGCTTCGGGGAAGTGTTAGGGTTAGGGTTCGGGCTAGGGTTAGGGGATGGGGACGGTTTAGGGTCCAGGTGAGGGTACGACAGCGCTTTAGGGGGAGCGTGCGTGTGAGGGCGCGAGTTAGTGTTAGCGTCCGTGTTAGGATTAGGGGACGGTTGAGAGTCAGGCTTTGGAGAAGGGTTAGGGTTAGGGTTCGGGCTAGGGTTAGGGTTAGGGGACGGGGACGGTTTAGGGTCCAGGTGAGGGTACGACAACGCTTTAGCGTGAGCGTGCGGGTGAGGGGGCGGGTTAGTGTTAGCGTACGGGTTAGGATTAGGGGACGGGTGAGGGTCAGGCTTTGGGGAAGGGTTAGGGTTAGGGTTCGGGCTAGGGTTAGTGTTAGGGGACGGGGACAGTTTTGGGTTCAGGTGAGGGTAAGACAACTCTTTAGTGTGAGCGTGAGTGTGAGGGCGCGGGTTCGTGTTAGCGTACCGGTTAAGATTAGGGGACGGGTGAGTGTCAGGCTTCGGGGAAGGGTTAGGGTTAGGGTTCGGACTAGGGTTAGGATTAGGGGACGGGGACGGTTTTCGGCCCAGGTGAGGGTACGACAACCCTTAGGGTGAGCGTGCGTGTGAGGGCGCGGGTTAGTGTTAGCGTACGGGTTAGGATTAGGGGACGGATGAGGGTCAGGCTTCGGGGAAGGGTTAGGTTTAGGGTTCGGGCTAGGGTTACTGTTAGGGGACGGGAACGGTTTAGGGTCCAGGTGACGGTACGACAACGCTTTAGGGGGATCGAGCGTGTGAAAGCGTGGGTTAGTGTTAGGGTACGGGTTAGGATTAGGGGACGGGTGAGGGTCAGGCTTCGGAGAAGGATTAGGGTTAGCTTTAAGGCTAGGGTTAGGGTTAGGGGACGGGGACGGTTTAGGGTCCAGGTGAGGGTACGACAACGGTATAGGGGGAGCGTGCGTGTGAGGGCGTGGGTTAGTGTTAGCGTCCGGGTTAGGATTAGGGGACGGCTTAGGGTCAGGCTTCAGGGAAGGGTTAGGGTTAGGGTTCGGGCTATGGTTAGGGTTAGGGTAAGGTGACGGTTTAGGAACAGGTAAGGGTACGACAACGCTTTAGGGTGAGCCTGAGTGTGAGGGCGCGGGTTAGTGTTAGCGTACGGGTTAGGATTAGGGGACGGGTGAGGGTCAGGCTTCGGGGAAGTGTTAGTGTTAGGGTTCGGGCTAGGGTTAGGGTTAGGGGAAAGGGACGGTTTAGGGTCCATGTGAGAGTACGACAACGCTTTAAGGTGAGCGTGATTGTGAGGGCGCGGGTTAGTGTTAGCGTACGGCTTAGGATTAGGGGACGGGTCAGTGTCAGGATTCGGGTAAGTGTTAGGGTTAGGGTTCGGGCTAGGGTTAGGGTTAGGGGACGGGGACGGTTTAGGGTCCAGGTGAGGGTACGACAACGCTTTAGGAGTAGCGGGCGTGTGAGGGCGTGGGTTAGTGTTAGCGTACGGGTTAGGATTAGGGGACGGGTGAGTGTCAGGCTTCAGGGAAGGGTTAGGGTTAGGGTTCGGGCTAGGGTTAGGGTTAGGGGACGGAGACGGTTTTGGGTCTAGATGAGTGTACGACAACACTTTAGGGTGAGCGTGAGTGTGAGGGCGTGGGTTAGTGTTAGCATACGGGTTAGGATTACAGGACGGATGAGGGTCAGGCTTCGGCGAAGTGTTAGTGTTAGGGTTCGGGCTAGGGTTAGGGTTAGAGGACGGGGATGGTTTAGGGTCCATGTGAGGCTACGACAACACTTTACAAGGAGCGTGCGTGTGAGGGTACGTGTTAGTGTTAGCGTACGTGTTAGGATTAGGGGACGGGTGAGGGTCAGGCTTCTGGGAAGGGTTAGGGTTAGGGTTCGGGCTAGGGTTAGTGTTAGGGGACTGGGATGGTTTAGGGTCCAGGTCAGTGTACGACAACGCTTTAGGGGGAGCGGTCGTGTGAGGGTGCGGGTTAGTGTTTGCGTACGGGTTAGGATTAGGTGACGGGTGAGGGTCAGGCTTCAAGGAAGGTTTAGGGTTAGGGTTCGGGCTAGGATTAGGGTTAGGAGATGGGGACGGTTTAGGTTCCAGGTGAGGGTATGACAACGCTTTAGGTTGAGCATGCGTCTGAGGGCGCGGGTTAGTGTTAGAGTACGGGTTAGGATTAGGGGACGGGTGAGGGTCAGGCTTCGGGGAAGGGGTAGGGTTAGGGTTCGGGCTAGGGTTAGGTTTAGGGGACGGGGACGGTTTAGGGTCCAGGTGAGGGTGCGACAACGCTTTAGGGGGAGTGTGCGTGTGAGGGCGCGAGTTAGTGTTAGCGTCCGTGTTAGGATTAGGGGACGGTTGAGAGTCAGGCTTCGGAGAAGGGTTAGGGTTAGGGTTCGGGCTAGGGTTAGGGTTAGGGGACGGGGACGGTTTAGGCTCCAGGTGAGGGTACGACAACGCTTTAGGGTGAGCGTGCGTGTGAGGGCGTGGGTTAGTGTTAGCGTACGGTTTAGGATTAGGGGACGGGTGAGGGTCAGTCTTCGGGGAAGTGTTAGGGTTAGGGTTCGGGCTAGGGTTAGTGTTAGGGGACGGGGACGGTTTAGGATCCAGGTGAGGGTACGACAACTCTTTAGGGTGAGCGTGAGTATGAGGGCGCGGGTTCATGTTAGCGTACCAGTTAAGATTAGGGGACGGGTGAGGGTCAGGCTTCGGAGAAGGGTTAGGGTTAGGGTTCGGGCTAGGGTAAGGGTTAGGGCACGGGGGCGGTTTTGGGTCCAGGTGAGGGTACGACAACGCTTACGGTGAGCGTGCGTGTGAGGGCGCGGGTTAGTGTTAGCGTACGGGTTAGGATTACGGGACGGATGAGGGTCAGGATTCGGGGAAGCGTTAGGGTTAGGGTTCGGGCTACGGTTAGGGTTAGGGGACGGGGACGGTTTAGGATCCAGGTGAGGGTACGACAACGATATAGGGGGAGCGTGCATTTGAGGGCGCGTATTAGTGTTAGCGTAAGGGGTAGGATTAGGGGACGGATGAGGGTCAGGCTTCGGGGAAGGGTTAGGTTTAGGGTTCGGGCTAGGGTTAGTGTTAGGGGACGGGGACGGTTTAGGGTCCAGGTGAGGGTATGACAACGCTTTAGGGGGAGCGAGCTTGTGAAAGCGTGGGTTAGTGTTAGCGTACGGGTTAGGATTAGGGGACGGGTGAGGGTCAGGCTTCGGAGAAGGGTTAGGGTTAGCGTTAAGGCTAGGGTTAGGGTTAGGGGATGGGGACGGTTTAGGGTCCAGGTGATGGTACGACAACGCTTTAGGGGGAGCGTGCGTGTGAGGGCGCGGGTCAGTGTTAGCGTACGGGTTAGGTTAGGGGAAGGGTGAGGGTCAGGCTTCGGGGAAGGGTTAGGGTTAGGTTTCGGGCTAGGGTTAGGGTTAGGGGAAAGGGACGGTTTAGGGTCCATGTGAGGGTACGACAATGCTTTAGGGTCAGCGAGATTGTGAGGGCGCGGGTTATTGTTAGCGTACGTGTTAGGATTAGGGGACGGGTGAGGGTCAGGCTTCGGGGAAGGGTTAGGGTTAGGGTTCGGTCTAGGGTTAGGGTTAGAGGACGGGGATGGGTTAGGGTCCATGTGAGGGTACGACAACACTTTAGGAGGAGCGTGCGTGTGAGGGCACGTGTTAGTGTTAGCGTACGTGTTAGGATTAGGGGACGGGTGAGTGTTAGGCTTCGGGGAGGTGTTAGGGTTAGGGTTCGGGCTAGGGTTAGTGTTAGGGGACTGGGATGGTTTAGGGTCCAGGTCAGGGTACGACAACGCTTTAGGGGGAGCGGTCGTGTGAGGGCGTGGCTTAGTGTTTGCGTATGGGTTAGGATTAGGTGACGGGTGAGGGTCAGGCTTCAAGGAAGTTTAGGGTTAGGGTTCGGGCTAGGGTTAGGGTTAGGGGACGGGGACGGTTTAGGGTCCAGGTGAGGGTACGACAATGCTTTAGGTTGAGCATGCGTCTGAGGGCGCGGGTTAGTGTTAGCGTACGGGTTAGGATTATGGGACGGGTGAGGGTGAGGCTTCGGGGAAGGGTTAGGGTTAGGGTTCGGGCTATGGTCAGGGTTAGGGGACGGGGACGGTTTAGGGTCCAGGTGAGGGTACGACAACGCTTAAGGGGGAGCGTGCGTGTGAGGACGCGGGTTAGTTTTAGCGTACGGGTTAGGATTAGGGGACGGGAGAGGGTCAGGCTTCGGGGAAGGTTTAGGGTTAGGGTTCGGGCTAGGGTCAGGGTTAGGGGACTGGGACGGTTTAGGGTCCAGGTCAGGGTACGACAACGCTTTAGGGGGAGCGGACGTGTGAGGGCGTGGGTTAGTGTTTGCGTACGGGTTAGGATTAGGTGACGGGTGAGGGTCAGGCTTCGGGGAAGGGTTAGGGTTAGGGTTCGGGCTAGGGTTAGGTTTAGGGGACGAGGACGGGTTAGGGTCCAGGTGAGGGTACGACAACGCTTTAGGGTGAGCGTGAGTGTGAGGGCGCGGGTTCGTGTTAGCGTACCGGTTAAGATTAGGGGACGGGTGAGGGTCAGGCTTCGGGGAAGGGTTAGGGTTAGGGTTCGGACTAGGGTTAGGCTTAGGGGACGGGGACGGTTTTCGGTCCAGGTGAGGGTACGACAACGCTTTAGGGGGAGCGAGCCTTTGAAAGCGTGGGTTAGTGTTAGGGTACGGGTTAGGATAAGGGAACGGGTGAGGGTCAGGCTTCGGAGAAGGGTTAGGGTTAGCTTTAAGGCTAGGGTTAGGGTTAGGGGACGGGGACGGTTTAGGGTCCAGGTGAGGGTACGACAACGCTATAGGGGGAGCGTGCGTGTGAGGGCGCGGGTTAGTGTTAGCGTCCGGGTTAGGATTAGGGGACGGGTGAGGGTCAGGCTTCAGGGAAGGGTTAGGGTTAGGGTTCGGGCTATGTTTAGGGTTAGGGGAAGGGGACGGTTTAGGAACAGGTAAGGGTACGACAACGCTTTAGGGTGAGCGTGAGTGTGAGGGCGTGGGTTAGTGTTTGCGTACGGGTTAGGATTAGGGGACGGGTGAGGGTCAGGCTTCGGCGAAGTGTTAGGGTTAGGGTTCGGGCTAGAGTTAGGGTTAGGGCACGGGGACGGTTTAGGATCCAGGTGAGGGTACGACAACGTTTTAGGGGGAGCGTGCGTGTGAGGGCGCGTGTTAGTGTTAGCGTACGAGTTAGGATTAGGTAATGGGTGAGGGTCAGGCTCCGGGGAAGGGTAAGGGTTAGGGTTCGGGCTAGGCTTAGGGTTAGGGGACTGGGAAGGTTTAGGGTACAGCTGAGGGTACGAGAACGCTTTAGGGGGAGCGTGTTTTTGAGGGCGCGGGTTAGTGTTTGCGTACGGGTTAGGATTAGGGGACGGATGAGGGTCAGGCTTCGGGGAAGGGTTAGGTTTATGGTTCGGGCTAGGGTTAATGTTAGGGGATGGGAACGGTTTAGGGTCCAGGTGAGGGTACGACAACGCTTTAGGGGGAGCAAGCTTGTGGAAGCGTGGGTTAGTGTTAGCGTACGGGTTAGGATTAGGGGACGGGTGAGGGTCAGGCTTCGGAGAAGGGTTAGGGTTAGCGTTAAGCCTAGGGTTAGGGTTAGGGGACGGGGACGGTTTAGGGTCCAGGTGATGGTACGACAACGCTTTAGGGGGAGCGTGCATGTGAGGGCGCGGGTTAGTGTTAGCGTCCGGGTTAGGATTAGGGAACGTGTGAGGGTCAGGCTCCTGGGAAGTGTTAGGGTTAGGGTTCTGGCTAGGGTTAGGGTTAGGGGACTGGGAAGGTTTAGGGTACAGGTGAGGGTACGACAATGCTTTAGGGGGAGCGTTCGTTTGAGGGCGCAGGTTAGTGTTTGTGTACGGGTTAGGATTAGGGGACGGGTGAGGGTCAGGCTCCGGGGAAGGGTTAGGTTTAGGGTTCGGGCTATAGTTAGGGTTAGGGGAAGGGGACGGTTTAGGAACAAGTAAGGGTACGACAACGCTTTAGGGTGAGCGTGAGTCTGAGGGCGCGGGTTAGTGTTAACGTACGGGTTAGGATTAGGGGACGGGTGAAGGTCAGGCTTCGGCAAAGTGTTAGGGTTAGCGTTCGGGCTAGGGTTAGGGTTAAGGGACGGGGACGGTTTAGGATCCAGGTGAGGGTACGACAACGATTTAGGGGGAGCGTGCGTCTGAGGGCGTGTGTTAGTGTTAGCGTACGGGTTAGGATTAGGGAACGGGTGAGGGTCAGGCTCCTGGGAAGTGTCAGGGTTAGGGTTCTGGCTAGGGTTAGGTTTAGGGGACTGGGAAGGTTTAGGGTGCAGGTGAGGGTACGACAATGCTTTAGGGGGAGCGTGCGTTTTAGCGCGCAGGTTAGTGTTTGTGTACGGGTTAGGATTAGGGGACGGGTGAGGGTCAGGCTCCGGGGAAGGGTTAGGTTTAGGGTTCGGGCTAGGTTTAGGGTTAGGGGACGGGGACGGTTTAGGGTCCGGGTGAGGGTACGACAATGCTTTAGGTTGAGCATGCATCTGACGGCGCGGGTTAGTGTTAGCGTACGTGTTAGGATTAGGGGACGGGTGAGGGTCAGGCTTCGGGGAAGTGTTAGGTCTAGGGTTCGGGCTAGGGTTAGGGTTAGGGGACGGGGACGGTTTCGGGTCCAGGTGAGGGTATGACAACGCTTTAGGGGGAGCGTGAGTGTGAGGGCGCGGGTTAGTGTTAGCGTACGGGTTAGGATTACGGGACGGATGAGGGTCAGGCTTCGGCGAAGTGTTAGGGTTAGGGTTCGGGCTAGGGTTAGGGTTAGAGGACGGGGATGGTTTAGGGTCCATGTGAGGGTACGACAACACTTTAGGAGGAGCGTGCGTGTGAGGGCACGTGTTAGTGTTAGCGTACGTGTTAGGATTAGGGGAAGGGTGAGTGTCAGGCTTCGGGGAGGTGTTAGGGTTAGAGTTCGGGCTAGGGTTAGTGTTAGGGGACTGGGATGGTTTAGGGTCCAGGTCAGGGTATGACAACGCTTTAGGGGGAGCAGTCGTGTGAGGGCGCGGGTTAGTGTTTGCGTACGGGTTAGGATTAGGTGACGGGTGAGTGTCAGGCTTCAAGGAAGTTTAGGGTTAGGGTTCGGGCTAGGGTTAGGGTTAGGGTACGGGGTCGGTTTAGGGTCCAGGTGAGGGTACGACAACGCTTTAGGGGGAGCGTGCGTGTGAGGGCGCAGGTTAGTATTAGCGTACGGTTTAGGATTAGGGGACGGGTGAGGGTCAGGCTTTGGGGAAGTTTAGTGTTATGGTTAGGGCTAGGGTTAGGGTTAGGGGATGGGGACGGTTTAGGGTACAGGTGAGGGTACGACAACGCTTTAGGGGGAGCGTGCGTTTGAGGGCGCGGGTTAGTGTTTGCGTACGGGTTAGGATTAGGGGACGGGTGAGGGTCAGGCTCCGGGGAAGGGTTAGGTTTAGGGTTCGGGCTAGGTTTAGGGTTAGGGGACGGGGACCATTTAGGGTCCAGGTGAGGGTACGACAATGCTTTAGGTTGAGCATGTATCTGAGAGCGCGGGTTAATGTTAGCATACGGGTTAGGATTAGGGGACATGTGAGGTTCAGGCTTCAGAGAAGGGTTAGGGTTAAGGTTCGGTCTAGGGTTAGGGTTAGGGGACGGGGACGGTTTAGGGTCCAGGTGAGGGTACGACAACGCTTTAGGTTGAGCATGCGTCTGAGGGTGCGGGTTAGTGTTAGCGTACGGGTTAGGATTAGGGGACGGGTGAGTGTCAGGCTTCGGGGAAGTGTTAGTGTTAGGGTTCGGGCTAGGGTTAGGGTTAGGGGAAAGGGACGGTTTAGGGTCCATGTGAGAGTACGACAACGCTTTAAGGTGAGCGTGATTGTGAGGGCGCGGGTTAGTGTTAGCGTACGGCTTAGGATTAGGGGACGGGTCAGTGTCAGGATTCGGGTAAGTGTTAGGGTTAGGGTTCGGGCTAGGGTTAGGGTTAGGGGACGGGGACGGTTTAGGGTCCAGGTGAGGGTACGACAACGCTTTAGGAGTAGCGGGCGTGTGAGGGCGTGGGTTAGTGTTAGCGTACGGGTTAGGATTAGGGGACGGGTGAGTGTCAGGCTTCAGGGAAGGGTTAGGGTTAGGGTTCGGGCTAGGGTTAGGGTTAGGGGACGGAGACGGTTTTGGGTCTAGATGAGTGTACGACAACACTTTAGGGTGAGCGTGAGTGTGAGGGCGTGGGTTAGTGTTAGCATACGGGTTAGGATTACAGGACGGATGAGGGTCAGGCTTCGGCGAAGTGTTAGTGTTAGGGTTCGGGCTAGGGTTAGGGTTAGAGGACGGGGATGGTTTAGGGTCCATGTGAGGCTACGACAACACTTTACAAGGAGCGTGCGTGTGAGGGTACGTGTTAGTGTTAGCGTACGTGTTAGGATTAGGGGACGGGTGAGGGTCAGGCTTCTGGGAAGGGTTAGGGTTAGGGTTCGGGCTAGGGTTAGTGTTAGGGGACTGGGATGGTTTAGGGTCCAGGTCAGTGTACGACAACGCTTTAGGGGGAGCGGTCGTGTGAGGGTGCGGGTTAGTGTTTGCGTACGGGTTAGGATTAGGTGACGGGTGAGGGTCAGGCTTCAAGGAAGGTTTAGGGTTAGGGTTCGGGCTAGGATTAGGGTTAGGAGATGGGGACGGTTTAGGTTCCAGGTGAGGGTATGACAACGCTTTAGGTTGAGCATGCGTCTGAGGGCGCGGGTTAGTGTTAGAGTACGGGTTAGGATTAGGGGACGGGTGAGGGTCAGGCTTCGGGGGAGTGTTAGGGTTACGTTTCGGGCTAGGGTCAAGGTTAGGGGACGGGGACGGTTTAGGGTCCAGGTGAGGGTACGACAACGCTTAAGGGGGAGCGTGCGTCTGTGGGCGTGGGTTAGTGTTAGCGTATGGGTTAGGATTAGGGGACGGGTGAGGGTCAGGCTTCGCGGAAGTGTTAGTGTTAGGGTTCGGGCTATGGTTAGGTTTAGGGAACGGGGACGGTTTAGGATCCAGGTGAGGGTACGACAACGCTTTAGGGGGAGCGTGCGTTTGAGGGCGCGTATTAGTGTTAGCGTACGGGTTAGGATTAGGGGACGGGAGAGGGTCAGGCTTCGGGGATGGGTTAGAGTTAGGGTTCGGGAAAGGGTTAGGGTTAGGGGACGGGGAAGGTTTAGGGTCCAGGTGAGTGTACGACAACGCTTTAGGGGGAGCGTGCGTGTGAGGGCGCGGGTTAGTATTAGCGTACTGGTTAGGATTAGGGGACGGGTGAGGGTCAGGCTTCGGGGAAGGATTAGGTTTAGGGTTAGGTCTAGGGTTAGGGTTAGGGGATGTGGACGGTTTAGGGTCCAGGTGAGGGTACGACAACGCTCTTGGGGGAGCGTGCGAGTGAGGGCGCGGGTTAGTGTTAGCGTACAGTTTGGGATTAGGGGACGGGTGAGGGTCAGGCTTCGGGGAAGTGTTAGGGTTAGGGTTCGGGCTAGGGTTAGGGGATGGGGACCGTTTAGGGTCCAGGTGAGGGTACGACACGCTTTAGGGGGAGCGTGCGTGTGAGGGCGCGAGTTAGTGTTAGCGTCCGTGTTAGGATTAGGGGACGGTTGAGAGTCAGGCTTCGGAGAAGGGTTAGGGTTAGGGTTCGGGCTAGGGTTAGGTTTAGGGGACGGGGACGGTTTAGGGTCCAGGTGAGGGTACGACAACGCTTTAGCGTGAGCGTGCGGGTGAGGGGGCGGGTTAGTGTTAGCGTACGGGTTAGGATTAGGGGACGGGTGAGGGTCAGGCTTTGGGGAAGGGTTAGGGTTAGGGTTCGGGCTAGGGTTAGTGTTAGGGGACGGGGACAGTTTTGGGTTCAGGTGAGGGTAAGACAACTCTTTAGTGTGAGCGTGAGTGTGAGGGCGCGGGTTCGTGTTAGCGTACCGGTTAAGATTAGGGGACGGGTGAGTGTCAGGCTTCGGGGAAGGGTTAGGGTTAGGGTTCGGACTAGGGTTAGGGTTAGGGGACGGGGACGGTTTTCGGCCCAGGTGAGGGTACGACAACCCTTAGGGTGAGCGTGCGTGTGAGGGCGCGGGTTAGTGTTAGCGTACGGGTTAGGATTAGGGGACGGATGAGGGTCAGGCTTCGGGGAAGGGTTAGGTTTAGGGTTCGGGCTAGGGTTACTGTTAGGGGACGGGAACGGTTTAGGGTCCAGGTGACGGTACGACAACGCTTTAGGGGGAGCGAGCGTGTGAAAGCGTGGGTTAGTGTTAGGGTACGGGTTAGGATTAGGGGACGGGTGAGGGTCAGGCTTCGGAGAAGGGTTAGGGTTAGCTTTAAGGCTAGGGTTAGGGTTAGGGGACGGGGACGGTTTAGGGTCCAGGTGAGGGTACGACAACGGTATAGGGGGAGCGTGCGTGTGAGGGCGTGGGTTAGTGTTAGCGTCCGGGTTAGGATTAGGGGACGGCTTAGGGTCAGGCTTCAGGGAAGGGTTAGGGTTAGGGTTCGGGCTATGGTTAGGGTTAGGGTAAGGTGACGGTTTAGGAACAGGTAAGGGTACGACAACGCTTTAGGGTGAGCCTGAGTGTGAGGGCGCGGGTTAGTGTTAGCGTACGGGTTAGGATTAGGGGACGGGTGAGGGTCAGGCTTCGGCGAAGTGTTAGGGTTAGGGTTCGGCTAGAGTTAGGGTTAGGGCACGGGGACGGTTTAGGATCCAGGTGAGGGTACGACAACGTTTTAGGGGGAGCGTGCGTGTGAGGGCGCGTATTAGTGTTAGCGTACGAGTTAGGATTAGGGAACGGGTGAGGGTCAGGCTTCGGGGATGTGTTAGAGGTTGGGTTCGGGAAAGGGTTAGGGTTAGGGGACGGGGACGGTTTAGGGTCCAGGTGAAGGTACGACAACGCTTTAGTGGGAGCGTGCGTGTGAGGGCGCTGTTTAGTGTTAACGTTCGTGTTAGGATTAGGGGATGGGTGAGGGTCAGGCTTCGGGGAAGGGTTAGGGTTAGGGTTCGGGCTAGGGTTAGGGTTAGGGTACGGGGTCGGTTTAGGGTCCAGGTGAGGGTACGACAACGCTTTAGGGGGAGCGTGCGTGTGAGGGCGCAGGTTAGTATTAGCGTACGGTTTAGGATTAGGGGACGGGTGAGGGTCAGGCTTTGGGGAAGTTTAGTGTTATGGTTAGGGCTAGGGTTAGGGTTAGGGGATGGGGACGGTTTAGGGTACAGGTGAGGGTACGACAACGCTTTAGGGGGAGCGTGCGTTTGAGGGCGCGGGTTAGTGTTTGCGTACGGGTTAGGATTAGGGGACGGGTGAGGGTCAGGCTCCGGGGAAGGGTTAGGTTTAGGGTTCGGGCTAGGTTTAGGGTTAGGGGACGGGGACCATTTAGGGTCCAGGTGAGGGTACGACAGTGCTTTAGGTTGAGCATGTATCTGAGAGCGCGGGTTAATGTTAGCATACGGGTTAGGATTAGGGGACATGTGAGGTTCAGGCTTCAGAGAAGGGTTAGGGTTAAGGTTCGGTCTAGGGTTAGGGTTAGGGGACGGGGACGGTTTAGGGTCCAGGTGAGGGTACGACAACGCTGTAGGTTGAGCATGCGTCTGAGGGTGCGGGTTAGTGTTAGCGTACGGGTTAGGATTAGGGGACGGGTGAGTGTCAGGCTTCGGGGAAGTGTTAGTGTTAGGGTTCGGGCTAGGGTTAGGGTTAGGGGAAAGGGACGGTTTAGGGTCCATGTGAGAGTACGACAACGCTTTAAGGTGAGCGTGATTGTGAGGGCGCGGGTTAGTGTTAGCGTACGGCTTAGGATTAGGGGACGGGTCAGTGTCAGGATTCGGGTAAGTGTTAGGGTTAGGGTTCGGGCTAGGGTTAGGGTTAGGGGACGGGGACGGTTTAGGGTCCAGGTGAGGGTACGACAACGCTTTAGGAGTAGCGGGCGTGTGAGGGCGTGGGTTAGTGTTAGCGTACGGGTTAGGATTAGGGGACGGGTGAGTGTCAGGCTTCAGGGAAGGGTTAGGGTTAGGGTTCGGGCTAGGGTTAGGGTTAGGGGACGGAGACGGTTTTGGGTCTAGATGAGTGTACGACAACACTTTAGGGTGAGCGTGAGTGTGAGGGCGTGGGTTAGTGTTAGCATACGGGTTAGGATTACAGGACGGATGAGGGTCAGGCTTCGGCGAAGTGTTAGTGTTAGGGTTCGGGCTAGGGTTAGGGTTAGAGGACGGGGATGGTTTAGGGTCCATGTGAGGCTACGACAACACTTTACAAGGAGCGTGCGTGTGAGGGTACGTGTTAGTGTTAGCGTACGTGTTAGGATTAGGGGACGGGTGAGGGTCAGGCTTCTGGGAAGGGTTAGGGTTAGGGTTCGGGCTAGGGTTAGTGTTAGGGGACTGGGATGGTTTAGGGTCCAGGTCAGTGTACGACAACGCTTTAGGGGGAGCGGTCGTGTGAGGGTGCGGGTTAGTGTTTGCGTACGGGTTAGGATTAGGTGACGGGTGAGGGTCAGGCTTCAAGGAAGGTTTAGGGTTAGGGTTCGGGCTAGGATTAGGGTTAGGAGATGGGGACGGTTTAGGTTCCAGGTGAGGGTATGACAACGCTTTAGGTTGAGCATGCGTCTGAGGGCGCGGGTTAGTGTTAGAGTACGGGTTAGGATTAGGGGACGGGTGAGGGTCAGGCTTCGGGGAAGGGGTAGGGTTAGGGTTCGGGCTAGGGTTAGGTTTAGGGGACGGGGACGGTTTAGGGTCCAGGTGAGGGTGCGACAACGCTTTAGGGGGAGTGTGCGTGTGAGGGCGCGAGTTAGTGTTAGCGTCCGTGTTAGGATTAGGGGACGGTTGAGAGTCAGGCTTCGGAGAAGGGTTAGGGTTAGGGTTCGGGCTAGGGTTAGGGTTAGGGGACGGGGACGGTTTAGGCTCCAGGTGAGGGTACGACAACGCTTTAGGGTGAGCGTGCGTGTGAGGGCGTGGGTTAGTGTTAGCGTACGGTTTAGGATTAGGGGACGGGTGAGGGTCAGTCTTCGGGGAAGTGTTAGGGTTAGGGTTCGGGCTAGGGTTAGTGTTAGGGGACGGGGACGGATTAGGATCCAGGTGAGGGTACGACAACTCTTTAGGGTGAGCGTGAGTATGAGGGCGCGGGTTCATGTTAGCGTACAAGTTAAGATTAGGGGACGGGTGAGGGTCAGGCTTCGGGGAAGGGTTAGGGTTAGGGTTCGGGCTAGGGTAAGGGTTAGGGCACGGGGGCGGTTTTGGGTCCAGGTGAGGGTACGACAACGCTAACGGTGAGCGTGCGTGTGAGGGCGCGGGTTAGTGTTAGCGTACGGGTTAGGATTACGGGACGGATGAGGGTCAGGATTCGGGGAAGCGTTAGGGTTAGGGTTCGGGCTACGGTTAGGGTTAGGGGACGGGGACGGTTTAGGAACAAGTAAGGGTACGACAACGCTTTAGGGTGAGCGTGAGTCTGAGGGCGCGGGTTAGTGTTAACGTACGGGTTAGGATTAGGGGACGGGTGAAGGTCAGGCTTCGGCGAAGTGTTAGGGTTAGCGTTCGGGCTAGGGTTAGGGTTAAGGGACGGGGACGGTTTAGGATCCAGGTGAGGGTACGACAACGATTTAGGGGGAGCGTGCGTCTGAGGGCGTGTGTTAGTGTTAGCGTACGGGTTAGGATTAGGGAACGGGTGAGGGTCAGGCTCCTGGGAAGTGTCAGGGTTAGGGTTCTGGCTAGGGTTAGGTTTAGGGGACTGGGAAGGTTTAGGGTGCAGGTGAGGGTATGACAATGCTTTAGGGGGAGCGTGCGTTTTAGGGCGCAGGTTAGTGTTTGTGTACGGGTTAGGATTAGGGGACGGGTGAGGGTCAGGCTCCGGGGAAGGGTTAGGTTTAGGGTTCGGGCTAGGTTTAGGGTTAGGGGACGGGGACGGTTTAGGGTCCGGGTGAGGGTACGACAATGCTTTAGGTTGAGCATGCATCTGACGGCGCGGGTTAGTGTTAGCGTACGTGTTAGGATTAGGGGACGGGTGAGGGTCAGGCTTCGGGGAAGTGTTAGGTCTAGGGTTCGGGCTAGGGTTAGGGTTAGGGGACGGGGACGGTTTAGGGTCCAGGTGAGGGTACTACAACTCTTTAGGGGGAGCGTGAGTGTTAGGGCGCGGGTTAGTGTTAGCGTACGGGTTAGGATTACGGGACGGATGAGGGTCAGGCTTCGGCGAAGTGTTAGGGTTAGGGTTCGGGCTAGGGTTAGGGTTAGAGGACGGGGATGGTTTAGGGTCCATGTGAGGGTACGACAACACTTTAGGAGGAGCGTGCGTGTGAGGGCACGTGTTAGTGTTAGCGTACGTGTTAGGATTAGGGGAAGGGTGAGTGTCAGGCTTCGGGGAGGTGTTAGGGTTAGAGTTCGGGCTAGGGTTAGTGTTAGGGGACTGGGATGGTTTAGGGTCCAGGTCAGGGTATGACAACGCTTTAGGGGGAGCAGTCGTGTGAGGGCGCGGGTTAGTGTTTGCGTACGGGTTAGGATTAGGTGACGGGTGAGTGTCAGGCTTCAAGGAAGTTTAGGGTTAGGGTTCGGGCTAGGGTTATGGTTAGGGGACGGGGACGGTTTAGGGTCCAGGTGAGGGTACGCAATGCTTTAGGTTGAGCATGCGTCTGAGGGCGCGGGTTAGTGTTAGCGTACGGGTTAGGATTAGGGGACGGGTGAAGGTCAGGCTTCGGGGGAGTGTTAGGGTTACGTTTCGGGCTAGGGTCAAGGTTAGGGGACGGGGACGGTTTAGGGTCCAGGTGAGGGTACGACAACGCTTAAGGGGGAGCGTGCGTCTGTGGGCGTGGGTTAGTGTTAGCGTATGGGTTAGGATTAGGGGACGGGTGAGGGTCAGGCTTCGGGGAAGTGTTAGTGTTAGGGTTCGGGCTATGGTTAGGTTTAGGGGACGGGGACGGTTTAGGATCCAGGTGAGGGTACGACAACGCTTTAGGGGGAGCGTGCGTTTGAGGGCGCGTATTAGTGTTAGCGTACGGGTTAGGATTAGGGGACGGGAGAGGGTCAGGCTTCGGGGATGGGTTAGAGTTAGGGTTCGGGAAAGGGTTAGGGTTAGGGGACGGGGAAGGTTTAGGGTCCAGGTGAGTGTACGACAACGCTTTAGGGGGAGCGTGCGTGTGAGGGCGCGGGTTAGTATTAGCGTACTGGTTAGGATTAGGGGACGGGTGAGGGTCAGGCTTCGGGGAAGGATTAGGTTTAGGGTTAGGTCTAGGGTTAGGGTTAGGGGATGTGGACGGTTTAGGGTCCAGGTGAGGGTACGACAACGCTCTTGGGGGAGCGTGCGAGTGAGGGCGCGGGTTAGTGTTAGCGTACAGTTTGGGATTAGGGGACGGGTGAGGGTCAGGCTTCGGGGAAGTGTTAGGGTTAGGGTTCGGGCTAGGGTTAGGGGATGGGGACGGTTTAGGGTCCAGGTGAGGGTACGACACGCTTTAGGGGGAGCGTGCGTGTGAGGGCGCGAGTTAGTGTTAGCGTCCGTGTTAGGATTAGGGGACGGTTGAGAGTCAGGCTTCGGAGAAGGGTTAGGGTTAGGGTTCGGGCTAGGGTTAGGTTTAGGGGACGGGGACGGTTTAGGGTCCAGGTGAGGGTACGACAACGCTTTAGCGTGAGCGTGCGGGTGAGGGGGCGGGTTAGTGTTAGCGTACGGGTTAGGATTAGGGGACGGGTGAGGGTCAGGCTTTGGGGAAGGGTTAGGGTTAGGGTTCGGGCTAGGGTTAGTGTTAGGGGACGGGGACAGTTTTGGGTTCAGGTGAGGGTAAGACAACTCTTTAGTGTGAGCGTGAGTGTGAGGGCGCGGGTTCGTGTTAGCGTACCGGTTAAGATTAGGGGACGGGTGAGTGTCAGGCTTCGGGGAAGGGTTAGGGTTAGGGTTCGGACTAGGGTTAGGGTTAGGGGACGGGGACGGTTTTCGGCCCAGGTGAGGGTACGACAACCCTTAGGGTGAGCGTGCGTGTGAGGGCGCGGGTTAGTGTTAGCGTACGGGTTAGGATTAGGGGACGGATGAGGGTCAGGCTTCGGGGAAGGGTTAGGTTTAGGGTTCGGGCTAGGGTTACTGTTAGGGGACGGAAACGGTTTAGGGTCCAGGTGACGGTACGACAACGCTTTAGGGGGAGCGAGCGTGTGAAAGCGTGGGTTAGTGTTAGGGTACGGGTTAGGATTAGGGGACGGGTGAGGGTCAGGCTTCGGAGAAGGGTTAGGGTTAGCTTTAAGGCTAGGGTTAGGGTTAGGGGACGGGGACGGTTTAGGGTCCAGGTGAGGGTACGACAACGGTATAGGGGGAGCGTGCGTGTGAGGGCGCGTATTAGTGTTAGCGTACGAGTTAGGATTAGGGAACGGGTGAGGGTCAGGCTTCGGGGATGTGTTAGAGGTTGGGTTCGGGAAAGGGTTAGGGTTAGGGGACGGGGACGGTTTAGGGTCCAGGTGAAGGTACGACAACGCTTTAGTGGGAGCGTGCGTGTGAGGGCGCTGTTTAGTGTTAACGTTCGTGTTAGGATTAGGGGATGGGTGAGGGTCAGGCTTCGGGGAAGGGTTAGGGTTAGGGTTCGGGCTAGGGTTAGGGTTAGGGTACGGGGTCGGTTTAGGGTCCAGGTGAGGGTACGACAACGCTTTAGGGGGAGCGTGCGTGTGAGGGCGCAGGTTAGTATTAGCGTACGGTTTAGGATTAGGGGACGGGTGAGGGTCAGGCTTTGGGGAAGTTTAGTGTTATGGTTAGGGCTAGGGTTAGGGTTAGGGGATGGGGACGGTTTAGGGTACAGGTGAGGGTACGACAACGCTTTAGGGGGAGCGTGCGTTTGAGGGCGCGGGTTAGTGTTTGCGTACGGGTTAGGATTAGGGGACGGGTGAGGGTCAGGCTCCGGGGAAGGGTTAGGTTTAGGGTTCGGGCTAGGTTTAGGGTTAGGGGACGGGGACCATTTAGGGTCCAGGTGAGGGTACGACAATGCTTTAGGTTGAGCATGTATCTGAGAGCGCGGGTTAATGTTAGCATACGGGTTAGGATTAGGGGACATGTGAGGTTCAGGCTTCAGAGAAGGGTTAGGGTTAAGGTTCGGTCTAGGGTTAGGGTTAGGGGACGGGGACGGTTTAGGGTCCAGGTGAGGGTACGACAACGCTTTAGGTTGAGCATGCGTCTGAGGGTGCGGGTTAGTGTTAGCGTACGGGTTAGGATTAGGGGACGGGTGAGGGTCAGGCTCCGGGGAAGGGTTAGGGTTAGGGTTCGGACTAGGGTTAGGGTTAGGGGACGGGGACGGTTTTCGGCCCAGGTGAGGGTACGACAACCCTTAGGGTGAGCGTGCGTGTGAGGGCGCGGGTTAGTGTTAGCGTACGGGTTAGGATTAGGGGACGGATGAGGGTCAGGCTTCGGGGAAGGGTTAGGTTTAGGGTTCGGGCTAGGGTTACTGTTAGGGGACGGGAACGGTTTAGGGTCCAGGTGACGGTACGACAACGCTTTAGGGGGAGCGAGCGTGTGAAAGCGTGGGTTAGTGTTAGGGTACGGGTTAGGATTAGGGGACGGGTGAGGGTCAGGCTTCGGAGAAGGGTTAGGGTTAGCTTTAAGGCTAGGGTTAGGGTTAGGGGACGGGGACGGTTTAGGGTCCAGGTGAGGGTACGACAACGGTATAGGGGGAGCGTGCGTGTGAGGGCGTGGGTTAGTGTTAGCGTCCGGGTTAGGATTAGGGGACGGCTTAGGGTCAGGCTTCAGGGAAGGGTTAGGGTTAGGGTTCGGGCTATGGTTAGGGTTAGGGTAAGGTGACGGTTTAGGAACAGGTAAGGGTACGACAACGCTTTAGGGTGAGCCTGAGTGTGAGGGCGCGGGTTAGTGTTAGCGTACGGGTTAGGATTAGGGGACGGGTGAGGGTCAGGCTTCGGCGAAGTGTTAGGGTTAGGGTTCGGCTAGAGTTAGGGTTAGGGCACGGGGACGGTTTAGGATCCAGGTGAGGGTACGACAACGTTTTAGGGGGAGCGTGCGTGTGAGGGCGCGTATTAGTGTTAGCGTACGAGTTAGGATTAGGGAACGGGTGAGGGTCAGGCTTCGGGGATGTGTTAGAGGTTGGGTTCGGGAAAGGGTTAGGGTTAGGGGACGGGGACGGTTTAGGGTCCAGGTGAAGGTACGACAACGCTTTAGTGGGAGCGTGCGTGTGAGGGCGCTGTTTAGTGTTAACGTTCGTGTTAGGATTAGGGGATGGGTGAGGGTCAGGCTTCGGGGAAGGGTTAGGGTTAGGGTTCGGGCTAGGGTTAGGGTTAGGGTACGGGGTCGGTTTAGGGTCCAGGTGAGGGTACGACAACGCTTTAGGGGGAGCGTGCGTGTGAGGGCGCAGGTTAGTATTAGCGTACGGTTTAGGATTAGGGGACGGGTGAGGGTCAGGCTTTGGGGAAGTTTAGTGTTATGGTTAGGGCTAGGGTTAGGGTTAGGGGATGGGAACGGTTTAGGGTACAGGTGAGGGTACGACAACGCTTTAGGGGGAGCGTGCGTTTGAGGGCGCGGGTTAGTGTTTGCGTACGGGTTAGGATTAGGGGACGGGTGAGGGTCAGGCTCCGGGGAAGGGTTAGGTTTAGGGTTCGGGCTAGGTTTAGGGTTAGGGGACGGGGACCATTTAGGGTCCAGGTGAGGGTACGACAATGCTTTAGGTTGAGCATGTATCTGAGAGCGCGGGTTAATGTTAGCATACGGGTTAGGATTAGGGGACATGTGAGGTTCAGGCTTCAGAGAAGGGTTAGGGTTAAGGTTCGGTCTAGGGTTAGGGTTAGGGGACGGGGACGGTTTAGGGTCCAGGTGAGGGTACGACAACGCTGTAGGTTGAGCATGCGTCTGAGGGTGCGGGTTAGTGTTAGCGTACGGGTTAGGATTAGGGGACGGGTGAGTGTCAGGCTTCGGGGAAGTGTTAGTGTTAGGGTTCGGGCTAGGGTTAGGGTTAGGGGAAAGGGACGGTTTAGGGTCCATGTGAGAGTACGACAACGCTTTAAGGTGAGCGTGATTGTGAGGGCGCGGGTTAGTGTTAGCGTACGGCTTAGGATTAGGGGACGGGTCAGTGTCAGGATTCGGGTAAGTGTTAGGGTTAGGGTTCGGGCTAGGGTTAGGGTTAGGGGACGGGGACGGTTTAGGGTCCAGGTGAGGGTACGACAACGCTTTAGGAGTAGCGGGCGTGTGAGGGCGTGGGTTAGTGTTAGCGTACGGGTTAGGATTAGGGGACGGGTGAGTGTCAGGCTTCAGGGAAGGGTTAGGGTTAGGGTTCGGGCTAGGGTTAGGGTTAGGGGACGGAGACGGTTTTGGGTCTAGATGAGTGTACGACAACACTTTAGGGTGAGCGTGAGTGTGAGGGCGTGGGTTAGTGTTAGCATACGGGTTAGGATTACAGGACGGATGAGGGTCAGGCTTCGGCGAAGTGTTAGTGTTAGGGTTCGGGCTAGGGTTAGGGTTAGAGGACGGGGATGGTTTAGGGTCCATGTGAGGCTACGACAACACTTTACAAGGAGCGTGCGTGTGAGGGTACGTGTTAGTGTTAGCGTACGTGTTAGGATTAGGGGACGGGTGAGGGTCAGGCTTCTGGGAAGGGTTAGGGTTAGGGTTCGGGCTAGGGTTAGTGTTAGGGGACTGGGATGGTTTAGGGTCCAGGTCAGTGTACGACAACGCTTTAGGGGGAGCGGTCGTGTGAGGGTGCGGGTTAGTGTTTGCGTACGGGTTAGGATTAGGTGACGGGTGAGGGTCAGGCTTCAAGGAAGGTTTAGGGTTAGGGTTCGGGCTAGGATTAGGGTTAGGAGATGGGGACGGTTTAGGTTCCAGGTGAGGGTATGACAACGCTTTAGGTTGAGCATGCGTCTGAGGGCGCGGGTTAGTGTTAGAGTACGGGTTAGGATTAGGGGACGGGTGAGGGTCAGGCTTCGGGGAAGGGGTAGGGTTAGGGTTCGGGCTAGGGTTAGGTTTAGGGGACGGGGACGGTTTAGGGTCCAGGTGAGGGTGCGACAACGCTTTAGGGGGAGTGTGCGTGTGAGGGCGCGAGTTAGTGTTAGCGTCCGTGTTAGGATTAGGGGACGGTTGAGAGTCAGGCTTCGGAGAAGGGTTAGGGTTAGGGTTCGGGCTAGGGTTAGGGTTAGGGGACGGGGACGGTTTAGGCTCCAGGTGAGGGTACGACAACGCTTTAGGGTGAGCGTGCGTGTGAGGGCGTGGGTTAGTGTTAGCGTACGGTTTAGGATTAGGGGACGGGTGAGGGTCAGTCTTCGGGGAAGTGTTAGGGTTAGGGTTCGGGCTAGGGTTAGTGTTAGGGGACGGGGACGGATTAGGATCCAGGTGAGGGTACGACAACTCTTTAGGGTGAGCGTGAGTATGAGGGCGCGGGTTCATGTTAGCGTACAAGTTAAGATTAGGGGACGGGTGAGGGTCAGGCTTCGGGGAAGGGTTAGGGTTAGGGTTCGGGCTAGGGTAAGGGTTAGGGCACGGGGGCGGTTTTGGGTCCAGGTGAGGGTACGACAACGCTAACGGTGAGCGTGCGTGTGAGGGCGCGGGTTAGTGTTAGCGTACGGGTTAGGATTACGGGACGGATGAGGGTCAGGATTCGGGGAAGCGTTAGGGTTAGGGTTCGGGCTACGGTTAGGGTTAGGGGACGGGGACGGTTTAGGAACAAGTAAGGGTACGACAACGCTTTAGGGTGAGCGTGAGTCTGAGGGCGCGGGTTAGTGTTAACGTACGGGTTAGGATTAGGGGACGGGTGAAGGTCAGGCTTCGGCGAAGTGTTAGGGTTAGCGTTCGGGCTAGGGTTAGGGTTAAGGGACGGGGACGGTTTAGGATCCAGGTGAGGGTACGACAACGATTTAGGGGGAGCGTGCGTCTGAGGGCGTGTGTTAGTGTTAGCGTACGGGTTAGGATTAGGGAACGGGTGAGGGTCAGGCTCCTGGGAAGTGTCAGGGTTAGGGTTCTGGCTAGGGTTAGGTTTAGGGGACTGGGAAGGTTTAGGGTGCAGGTGAGGGTATGACAATGCTTTAGGGGGAGCGTGCGTTTTAGGGCGCAGGTTAGTGTTTGTGTACGGGTTAGGATTAGGGGACGGGTGAGGGTCAGGCTCCGGGGAAGGGTTAGGTTTAGGGTTCGGGCTAGGTTTAGGGTTAGGGGACGGGGACGGTTTAGGGTCCGGGTGAGGGTACGACAATGCTTTAGGTTGAGCATGCATCTGACGGCGCGGGTTAGTGTTAGCGTACGTGTTAGGATTAGGGGACGGGTGAGGGTCAGGCTTCGGGGAAGTGTTAGGTCTAGGGTTCGGGCTAGGGTTAGGGTTAGGGGACGGGGACGGTTTAGGGTCCAGGTGAGGGTACTACAACTCTTTAGGGGGAGCGTGAGTGTGAGGGCGCGGGTTAGTGTTAGCGTACGGGTTAGGATTACGGGACGGATGAGGGTCAGGCTTCGGCGAAGTGTTAGGGTTAGGGTTCGGGCTAGGGTTAGGGTTAGAGGACGGGGATGGTTTAGGGTCCATGTGAGGGTACGACAACACTTTAGGAGGAGCGTGCGTGTGAGGGCACGTGTTAGTGTTAGCGTACGTGTTAGGATTAGGGGAAGGGTGAGTGTCAGGCTTCGGGGAGGTGTTAGGGTTAGAGTTCGGGCTAGGGTTAGTGTTAGGGGACTGGGATGGTTTAGGGTCCAGGTCAGGGTATGACAACGCTTTAGGGGGAGCAGTCGTGTGAGGGCGCGGGTTAGTGTTTGCGTACGGGTTAGGATTAGGTGACGGGTGAGTGTCAGGCTTCAAGGAAGTTTAGGGTTAGGGTTCGGGCTAGGGTTAGGGTTAGGGGACGGGGACGGTTTAGGGTCCAGGTGAGGGTACGCAATGCTTTAGGTTGAGCATGCGTCTGAGGGCGCGGGTTAGTGTTAGCGTACGGGTTAGGATTAGGGGACGGGTGAAGGTCAGGCTTCGGGGGAGTGTTAGGGTTACGTTTCGGGCTAGGGTCAAGGTTAGGGGACGGGGACGGTTTAGGGTCCAGGTGAGGGTACGACAACGCTTAAGGGGGAGCGTGCGTCTGTGGGCGTGGGTTAGTGTTAGCGTATGGGTTAGGATTAGGGGACGGGTGAGGGTCAGGCTTCGGGGAAGTGTTAGTGTTAGGGTTCGGGCTATGGTTAGGTTTAGGGGACGGGGACGGTTTAGGATCCAGGTGAGGGTACGACAACGCTTTAGGGGGAGCGTGCGTTTGAGGGCGCGTATTAGTGTTAGCGTACGGGTTAGGATTAGGGGACGGGAGAGGGTCAGGCTTCGGGGATGGGTTAGAGTTAGGGTTCGGGAAAGGGTTAGGGTTAGGGGACGGGGAAGGTTTAGGGTCCAGGTGAGTGTACGACAACGCTTTAGGGGGAGCGTGCGTGTGAGGGCGCGGGTTAGTATTAGCGTACTGGTTAGGATTAGGGGACGGGTGAGGGTCAGGCTTCGGGGAAGGATTAGGTTTAGGGTTAGGTCTAGGGTTAGGGTTAGGGGATGTGGACGGTTTAGGGTCCAGGTGAGGGTACGACAACGCTCTTGGGGGAGCGTGCGAGTGAGGGAGCGGGTTAGTGTTAGCGTACAGTTTGGGATTAGGGGACGGGTGAGGGTCAGGCTTCGGGGAAGTGTTAGGGTTAGGGTTCGGGCTAGGGTTAGGGGATGGGGACGGTTTAGGGTCCAGGTGAGGGTACGACACGCTTTAGGGGGAGCGTGCGTGTGAGGGCGCGAGTTAGTGTTAGCGTCCGTGTTAGGATTAGGGGACGGTTGAGAGTCAGGCTTCGGAGAAGGGTTAGGGTTAGGGTTCGGGCTAGGGTTAGGTTTAGGGGACGGGGACGGTTTAGGGTCCAGGTGAGGGTACGACAACGCTTTAGCGTGAGCGTGCGGGTGAGGGGGCGGGTTAGTGTTAGCGTACGGGTTAGGATTAGGGGACGGGTGAGGGTCAGGCTTTGGGGAAGGGTTAGGGTTAGGGTTCGGGCTAGGGTTAGTGTTAGGGGACGGGGACAGTTTTGGGTTCAGGTGAGGGTAAGACAACTCTTTAGTGTGAGCGTGAGTGTGAGGGCGCGGGTTCGTGTTAGCGTACCGGTTAAGATTAGGGGACGGGTGAGTGTCAGGCTTCGGGGAAGGGTTAGGGTTAGGGTTCGGACTAGGGTTAGGGTTAGGGGACGGGGACGGTTTTCGGCCCAGGTGAGGGTACGACAACCCTTAGGGTGAGCGTGCGTGTGAGGGCGCGGGTTAGTGTTAGCGTACGGGTTAGGATTAGGGGACGGATGAGGGTCAGGCTTCGGGGAAGGGTTAGGTTTAGGGTTCGGGCTAGGGTTACTGTTAGGGGACGGGAACGGTTTAGGGTCCAGGTGACGGTACGACAACGCTTTAGGGGGAGCGAGCGTGTGAAAGCGTGGGTTAGTGTTAGGGTACGGGTTAGGATTAGGGGACGGGTGAGGGTCAGGCTTCGGAGAAGGGTTAGGGTTAGCTTTAAGGCTAGGGTTAGGGTTAGGGGACGGGGACGGTTTAGGGTCCAGGTGAGGGTACGACAACGGTATAGGGGGAGCGTGCGTGTGAGGGCGCGTATTAGTGTTAGCGTACGAGTTAGGATTAGGGAACGGGTGAGGGTCAGGCTTCGGGGATGTGTTAGAGGTTGGGTTCGGGAAAGGGTTAGGGTTAGGGGACGGGGACGGTTTAGGGTCCAGGTGAAGGTACGACAACGCTTTAGTGGGAGCGTGCTTGTGAGGGCGCTGTTTAGTGTTAACGTTCGTGTTAGGATTAGGGGATGGGTGAGGGTCAGGCTTCGGGGAAGGGTTAGGGTTAGGGTTCGGGCTAGGGTTAGGGTTAGGGTACGGGGTCGGTTTAGGGTCCAGGTGAGGGTACGACAACGCTTTAGGGGGAGCGTGCGTGTGAGGGCGCAGGTTAGTATTAGCGTACGGTTTAGGATTAGGGGACGGGTGAGGGTCAGGCTTTGGGGAAGTTTAGTGTTATGGTTAGGGCTAGGGTTAGGGTTAGGGGATGGGGACGGTTTAGGGTACAGGTGAGGGTACGACAACGCTTTAGGGGGAGCGTGCGTTTGAGGGCGCGGGTTAGTGTTTGCGTACGGGTTAGGATTAGGGGACGGGTGAGGGTCAGGCTCCGGGGAAGGGTTAGGTTTAGGGTTCGGGCTAGGTTTAGGGTTAGGGGACGGGGACCATTTAGGGTCCAGGTGAGGGTACGACAATGCTTTAGGTTGAGCATGTATCTGAGAGCGCGGGTTAATGTTAGCATACGGGTTAGGATTAGGGGACATGTGAGGTTCAGGCTTCAGAGAAGGGTTAGGGTTAAGGTTCGGTCTAGGGTTAGGGTTAGGGGACGGGGACGGTTTAGGGTCCAGGTGAGGGTACGACAACGCTTTAGGTTGAGCATGCGTCTGAGGGTGCGGGTTAGTGTTAGCGTACGGGTTAGGATTAGGGGACGGGTGAGTGTCAGGCTTCGGGGAAGTGTTAGTGTTAGGGTTCGGGCTAGGGTTAGGTTTAGGGGAAAGGGACGGTTTAGGGTCCATGTGAGAGTACGACAACGCTTTAAGGTGAGCGTGATTGTGAGGGCGCGGGTTAGTGTTAGCGTACGGCTTAGGATTAGGGGACGGGTCAGTGTCAGGATTCGGGTAAGTGTTAGGGTTAGGGTTCGGGCTAGGGTTAGGGTTAGGGGACGGGGACGGTTTAGGGTCCAGGTGAGGGTACGACAACGCTTTAGGAGTAGCGGGCGTGTGAGGGCGTGGGTTAGTGTTAGCGTACGGGTTAGGATTAGGGGACGGGTGAGTGTCAGGCTTCAGGGAAGGGTTAGGGTTAGGGTTCGGGCTAGGGTTAGGGTTAGGGGACGGAGACGGTTTTGGGTCTAGATGAGTGTACGACAACACTTTAGGGTGAGCGTGAGTGTGAGGGCGTGGGTTAGTGTTAGCATACGGGTTAGGATTACAGGACGGATGAGGGTCAGGCTTCGGCGAAGTGTTAGTGTTAGGGTTCGGGCTAGGGTTAGGGTTAGAGGACGGGGATGGTTTAGGGTCCATGTGAGGCTACGACAACACTTTACAAGGAGCGTGCGTGTGAGGGTACGTGTTAGTGTTAGCGTACGTGTTAGGATTAGGGGACGGGTGAGGGTCAGGCTTCTGGGAAGGGTTAGGGTTAGGGTTCGGGCTAGGGTTAGTGTTAGGGGACTGGGATGGTTTAGGGTCCAGGTCAGTGTACGACAACGCTTTAGGGGGAGCGGTCGTGTGAGGGTGCGGGTTAGTGTTTGCGTACGGGTTAGGATTAGGTGACGGGTGAGGGTCAGGCTTCAAGGAAGGTTTAGGGTTAGGGTTCGGGCTAGGATTAGGGTTAGGAGATGGGGACGGTTTAGGTTCCAGGTGAGGGTATGACAACGCTTTAGGTTGAGCATGCGTCTGAGGGCGCGGGTTAGTGTTAGAGTACGGGTTAGGATTAGGGGACGGGTGAGGGTCAGGCTTCGGGGAAGGGGTAGGGTTAGGGTTCGGGCTAGGGTTAGGTTTAGGGGACGGGGACGGTTTAGGGTCCAGGTGAGGGTGCGACAACGCTTTAGGGGGAGTGTGCGTGTGAGGGCGCGAGTTAGTGTTAGCGTCCGTGTTAGGATTAGGGGACGGTTGAGAGTCAGGCTTCGGAGAAGGGTTAGGGTTAGGGTTCGGGCTAGGGTTAGGGTTAGGGGACGGGGACGGTTTAGGCTCCAGGTGAGGGTACGACAACGCTTTAGGGTGAGCGTGCGTGTGAGGGCGTGGGTTAGTGTTAGCGTACGGTTTAGGATTAGGGGACGGGTGAGGGTCAGTCTTCGGGGAAGTGTTAGGGTTAGGGTTCGGGCTAGGGTTAGTGTTAGGGGACGGGGACGGATTAGGATCCAGGTGAGGGTACGACAACTCTTTAGGGTGAGCGTGAGTATGAGGGCGCGGGTTCATGTTAGCGTACCAGTTAAGATTAGGGGACGGGTGAGGGTCAGGCTTCGGGGAAGGGTTAGGGTTAGGGTTCGGGCTAGGGTAAGGGTTAGGGCACGGGGGCGGTTTTGGGTCCAGGTGAGGGTACGACAACGCTAACGGTGAGCGTGCGTGTGAGGGCGCGGGTTAGTGTTAGCGTACGGGTTAGGATTACGGGACGGATGAGGGTCAGGATTCGGGGAAGCGTTAGGGTTAGGGTTCGGGCTACGGTTAGGGTTAGGGGACGGGGACGGTTTAGGATCCAGGTGAGGGTACGACAACGATATAGGGGGAGCGTGCATTTGAGGGCGCGTATTAGTGTTAGCGTAAGGGTTAGGATTAGGGGACGGATGAGGGTCAGGCTTCGGGGAAGGGTTAGGTTTAGGGTTCGGGCTAGGGTTAGTGTTAGGGGACGGGGACGGTTTAGGGTCCAGGTGAGGGTATGACAACGCTTTAGGGGGAGCGAGCTTGTGAAAGCGTGGGTTAGTGTTAGCGTACGGGTTAGGATTAGGGGACGGGTGAGGGTCAGGCTTCGGAGAAGGGTTAGGGTTAGCGTTAAGGCTAGGGTTAGGGTTAGGGGATGGGGACGGTTTAGGGTCCAGGTGATGGTACGACAACGCTTTAGGGGGAGCGTGCGTGTGAGGGCGCGGGTTAGTGTTAGCGTACGGGTTAGGTTAGGGGAAGGGTGAGGGTCAGGCTTCGGGGAAGGGTTAGGGTTAGGTTTCGGGCTAGGGTTAGGGTTAGGGGAAAGGGACGGTTTAGGGTCCATGTGAGGGTACGACAATGCTTTAGGGTGAGCTAGATTGTGAGGGCGCGGGTTATTGTTAGCGTACGTGTTAGGATTAGGGGACGGGTGAGGGTCAGGCTTCGGGGAAGGGTTAGGGTTATGGTTCGGTCTAGGGTTAGGGTTAGAGGACGGGGATGGGTTAGGGTCCATGTGAGGGTACGACAACACTTTAGGAGGAGCGTGCGTGTGAGGGCACGTGTTAGTGTTAGCGTACGTGTTAGGATTAGGGGACGGGTGAGTGTTAGGCTTCGGGGAGGTGTTAGGGTTAGGGTTCGGGCTAGGGTTAGTGTTAGGGGACTGGGATGGTTTAGGGTCCAGGTCAGGGTACGACAACGCTTTAGGGGGAGCGGTCGTGTGAGGGCGTGGCTTAGTGTTTGCGTACGGGTTAGGATTAGGTGACGGGTGAGGGTCAGGCTTCAAGGAAGTTTAGGGTTAGGGTTCGGGCTAGGGTTAGGGTTAGGGGACGGGGACGGTTTAGGGTCCAGGTGAGGGTACGACAATGCTTTAGGTTGAGCATGCGTCTGAGGGCGCGGGTTAGTGTTAGCGTACGGGTTAGGATTATGGGACGGGTGAGGGTGAGGCTTCGGGGAAGGGTTAGGGTTAGGGTTCGGGCTATGGTCAGGGTTAGGGGACGGGGACGGTTTAGGGTCCAGGTGAGGGTACGACAACGCTTAAGGGGGAGCGTGCGTGTGAGGACGCGGGTTAGTTTTAGCGTACGGGTTAGGATTAGGGGACGGGAGAGGGTCAGGCTTCGGGGAAGGGTTAGGGTTAGGGTTCGGGCTAGGGTCAGGGTTAGGGGACTGGGACGGTTTAGGGTCCAGGTCAGGGTACGACAACGCTTTAGGGGGAGCGGACGTGTGAGGGCGTGGGTTAGTGTTTGCGTACGGGTTAGGATTAGGTGACGGGTGAGGGTCAGGCTTCGGGGAAGGGTTAGGGTTAGGGTTCGGGCTAGGGTTAGGTTTAGGGGACGAGGACGGGTTAGGGTCCAGGTGAGGGTACGACAACGCTTTAGGGGGAGCGTGCGTGTGAGGGCGCGGGTTAGTGTTAGCGTACGGTTTAGGATTAGGGGACGGGAGAGGGTCAGGCTTCGGGGAAGCGTTAGGGTTAGGGTTCGGGCTAGGGTTAGGTTTAGGGGACGGGGACGGTTTAGGATCCAGGTGAGGGTACGACAACGCTTTAGGGGGAGCGTGCGTTTGAGGGCGTGTATTAGTGTTAGCGTACGGGTTAGGATTAGGGGACGGGTGAGGGTCAGGCTTCGGGGATGGGTTAGAGTTAGGGTTCGGGAAAGGGTTAGGGTTAGGGGACGGGGACGGTTTAGGGTCCAGGTGAGTGTACGACAACGCTTTAGTGGGAGCGTCCGTGTGAGGGCGGGGTTTAGTGTTAGCGTCCGTGTTAGGATTAGGGGAAGGGTGAGGGTGAGGCTTCGGGGAAGGGTTAGGGTTAGGGTTCGGGCTAAGGTTAGGGTTAGGGTACGGGGTCGGTTTAGGGTCCAGGTGTGGGTACGACAACGCTTTAGGGGGAGCGTGCGTGTGAGGGCGCGGGTTAGTATTAGCGTACGGGTTAGGGTTAGGGGACGGGTGAGGGTCAGGCTTCGGGGAAGGGTTAGGGTTAAGGTTAGGTCTAGGGTTAGTGTTAGGGGATGGGGTCGGTTTAGGGTCCAGGTGAGGGTACGACAACCCTCTTGAGGGAGCGTACGAGTGAGGGCGCGGGTTAGTGTTAGCGTACAGGTTAGGATTAGGGGACGGGTGAGGGTCAGGCTTCGGGGAAGGGTTAGGGTTAGGGTTCGGGCTAGGGTTAGGGTTAGGGGATGGGGACGGTTTAGGGTCCAGGTGAGGGTACGACAACGCTTTACGGGGAGCGTGCGTGTGAGGGCGCGACTTAGTGTTAGCGTCCGTGTTAGGATTAGGGGACGGTTGAGAGTCAGGCTTCGGAGAAGCGTTAGGGTTAGGGTTCGGGCTACGGTTAGGGTTAGGGGACGGGGACGGTTTAGGGTCCAGGTGAGGGTACGACAACGCTTTAGGGTGAGCGTGCGTGTGAGGTCGCGGGTTAGTGTTAGCGTACGGTTTAGGATTAGGGGACGGGTGAGGGTCAGGCTTCGGGGAAGGGTTAGGTTTAGGGTTCGGGCTAGGGTTAGTGTTAGGGGATGGGGACAGTTTTGGGTCCAGGTGAGGGTACGACCACTCTTTAGGGTGAGCGTGAGTGTGAGGGCGCGGGTTCGTGTTAGCGTACCGGTTAAGATTAGGGGACGGGTGAGGGTCAGGCTTCGGGGAAGGGTTAGGGTTAGGGTTAGGGTTCGGGCTAGGGTTAGGGTTAGGGGACGGGGAGGGTTTTGGGTCCAGGTGAGGGTACGACAAAGCTTAGGGTGAGCGTGCGTGTGAGGGCACGGGTTAGTGTTAGCGTACGGGTTAGGATTAGGGGACGGATGAGGGTCAGGCTTCGGGGAAGCGTTAGGGTTAGGGTTCGGGCTAGGGTTAGGGTTAGGGGACTGGGACGGTTTAGAATCCAGGTGAGGGTACGACAACGCTTTAGGGGGAGCGTGCATTTGAAGGCGCGTATTAGTGTTAGCGTACGTGTTAGGATTAGGGGACGGGTGAGTGTCAGGCTTCGGGGATGGGTTAGAGTTAGGGTTCGGGAAAGGGTTCGGGTTAGGGGACGGGGACGGTTTAGGGTCCAGGTGAGTGTACGACAACGCCTTAGGGTGAGCGTGCGTGTGAGGGCGCGGGTTAGTGTTAGCGTACGGTTTAGGATTAGGGGACGGGTGAGGGTCAGGCTTCAGGGAAGGGTTAGGTTTAGGGTTCGGGCTAGGGTTAGTGTTAGGGGACGGGGACAGTTTTGGGTTCACGTGAGGGTACGACAACTCTTTAGGGTGAGCGTGAGTGTGAGGGCGCGGGTTCGTGTTAGCGTACCGGTTAAGATTAGGGGACGGGTGAGGGTCAGGCTTCGGGGAAGGGTTAGGGTTAGGGTTTGGGCTAGGGTTAGGTTTAGGGGTCGGGGACGGTTTTGGGTCCAGGTGAGGGTACGACAATGCTTTAGGTTGAGCGTGCGTCTGAGGGCGCGGGTTAGTGTTAGCATACGGGTTAGGATTAGGGGACGGATGAGGGTCAGGCTTCAGGGAAGGGTTAGGTTTAGGGTTCGGGCTAGGGTTAGTGTTAGGGGACGGGGACGGTTTAGGGTCCAGGTGAGAGTACGACAATGCTTTAGGGGGAGCGAGCGTGTGAAAGCGTGGGTTAGTGTTAGCGTACGGGTTAGGATTAGGGAACGGGTGAGGGTCAGGCTCCGGGGAAGGGTAAGGGTTAGGGTTCGGGCTAGGCTTAGGGTTAGGGGACTGGGAAGATTTAGGGTACAGCTAAGGGTACGAGAACGCTTTAGGGGGTGCGTGCGTTTGAGGGCGCGGGTTAGTGTTTGCGTACGGGTTAGGATTAGGGGACGGATGAGGGTCAGGCTTCGGGGAAGGGTTAGGTTTAGGGTTCGGGCTAGGGTTAGTGTTAGGGGATGGGGACGGTTTAGGGTCCAGGTGAGGGTACGACAACGCTTTAGGGGGAGCGAGCTTGTGAAAGCGTGGGTTAGTGTTAGCGTACGGGTTAGGATTAGGGGACGGGTGAGGGTCAGGCTTCGGAGAAGGGTTAGGGTTAGCGTTAAGGCTAGGGTTAGGGTTAGGGGACGGGGACGGTTTAGGGTACAGGTGATGGTACGACAACGCTTTAGGGGGAGCGTGCGTGTGAGGGCACGGGTTAGTGTTAGCGTCCGGGTTAGGATTAGGGAACGTGTGAGGGTCAGGCTCCTGGGAAGGGTTAGGGTTAGGGTTCTGGCTAGGGTTAGGGTTAGGGGACTGGGAAGGTTTAGGGTACAGGTGAGGGTACGACAATGCTTTAAGGGAGCGTTCGTTTGAGGGCGCAGGTTAGTGTTTGTGTACGGGTTAGGATTAGGGGACGGGTGAGGGTCAGGCGCCGGGGAAGGGTTAGGTTTAGGGTTCGGGCTATGGTTAGGGTTAGGGGAAGGGGACGGTTTAGGAACAAGTAAGGGTACGACAATGCTTTAGGGTGAGCGTGAGTCTGAGGGCGCGGCTTAGTGTTAACGTACGGGTTAGGATTAGGGGACGGGTGAAGGTCAGGCTTCGGCGAAGTGTTAGGGTTAGCGTTCGGGCTAGTGTTAGGGTTAAGGGACGGGGACGGTTTAGGATCCAGGTGAGGGTACGACAACGATTTAGGGGGAGCGTGCGTCTGAGGGCGTGTGTTAGTGTTAGCGTACGGGTTAGGATTAGGGAACGGGTGAGGGTCAGGCTCCTGGGAAGTGTTAGGGTTAGGGTTCTGGCTAGGGTTAGGGTTAGGGGACTGGGAAGGTTTAGGGTGCAGGTGAGGGTACGACAATGCTTTAGGGGGAGCGTGCGTTTGGGGGCGCAGATTAGTGTTTGTGTACGGGTTAGGATTAGGGGACTGGTGAGGGTCAGGCTCCGGGGAAGGGTTAGGTTTAGGGTTCGGGTAAGGTTTAGGGTTAGGGGACGGGGACGGTTTAGGGTCCAGGTGAGGGTACGACAATGCTTTAGGTTGAGCATGCATCTGAGGGCGCGGGTTAGTGTTAGCGTACGGGTTAGGTAAGGTGACGGGTGAGGGTCAGGCTTCGGGCTAGGGTTAGGGTTAGGGGAAAGGGACGGTTTAGGGTCCATGTGAGGGTACAACAACGCTTTAGGGTGAGCGAGATTGTTAAGGTGCGGGTTAGTGTTAACGTACGTGTTAGGATTAGGAGACGGGTGAGGGTCAGGCTTCGGGGAAGGGTTAGAGTTAGGGTTCGGGCTAGGGTTAGGGTTAGGGGACAGGGACGGTTTAGGGTCCAGGTGAGGGTACGACAACGCTTTAGGGGGAGCGTGAGTGTGAGGGCGCGGGTTAGTGTTAGCGTACGGGTTAGGATTACGGGACGGATGAGGGTCAGTCTTCGGCGAAGTGTTAGTGTTAGGGTTCGGGCTAGGGTTAGGGTTAGAGGACGGGGATTGTTTAGGGTCCATGTGAGGGTACGACAACACTTTAGGAGGAGCGTGCGTCTGAGGGCACGTGTTAGTGTTAGCGTACATGTTAGGATTAGGGGACGGGTGAGTGTCAGGCTTCGGGGAGGTGTTAGGGTTAGGGTTCGGGCTAGGGTTAGTGTTAGGGGACTGGGATGGTTTAGGGTCCAGGTCAGGGTACGACAACGCTTTAGGGGGAGCGATCGTGTGAGTGCGCGGGTTAGTGTTTGCGTACGGGTTAGGATTAGGTGACGGGTGAGGGTCAGGCTTCAAGGAAGTTTAGGGTTAGGGTTCGGGCTAGGGTTAGGTTTAGGGGACGGGGACGGTTTAGGGTCCAGGTGAGGGTATGACAATGCTTTAGGTTGAGCATGCGTCTGAGGGCGCGGGTTAGTGTTAGCGTACGGGTTAGGATTAGGGGACGGGTGAGGGTCAGGCTTCGGGGGAGTGTTAGGGTTACGGTTCGGGCTAGGGTTAGGGTTAGGTGACGGGGACGATTTAGGGTCAAGGTGAGTGTACGACAACGCTTTAGGGTGAGCGTGCGTCTGAGGGCGCGGGTTAGTGTTAGCGTATGGGTTAGGATTAGGGGACGGGTGAGGGTCAGGCTTCGGGGAAGGGTTAGGGTTAGGGTTCGGGCTAGGGTTAGGTTTAGGGGACGGGGACGGTTTAGGATCCAGGTGAGGATACGACAACGCTTTAGGGGGAGCGTGCGTTTGAGGGCGCGTATTAGTGTTAGCGTACGGGTTAGGATTAGGGGACGGGTGAGGGTCAGGCTTCGGGGATGGGTTAGAGTTAGGGTTCAGGAAAGGGTTAGTGTTAGGGGACGGGGACGGTTTAGGGTCCAGGTGAGGGTACGACAACGCTTTAGTTGGAGCGTGCGTGTGAGGGCGGGGTTTAGTGTTAGCGTCTGTGTTAGGATTAGGGGATGGGTGACGGTCAGGCTTCGGGGAAGGTTTAGGGTTAGGGTTCGGGCTAAGCTTAGGGTTCGGGTACGGGGTCGGTTTAGGGTCCAGGTGAGGGTACGACAACGCTTTAGGGGGAGCGTGCGTGTGAGGGCGCGGGTTAGTATTAATGTACGGGTTAGGATTAGGGGGCGGGTGAGGGTCAGGCTTCTGGGAAGGGTTAGGTTTAGGGTTAGGTCTAGGGTTAGGGTTAGGGGATGGGGACGGTTTAGGGTCCAGGTGAGGGTACAACAACGCTCTTGGGGGAGCGTGCGAGTGAGGGCGCGGGTTAGTGTTAGCGTCCGTCTTAGGATTAGGGGACGGTTGAAGGTCAGGCTTCTGAGAAGGGTTAGGGTTAGGGTTCGGGCTAGGGTTAGGGTTAGGGGACGGGGACGGTTTAGGGTCCAGGTGAGGGTACGACAACGCTTTAGGGTGAGCGTGCGTTTGAGGGCGCGGGTTAGTGTTAGCGTACGGGTTAGGATTAGGGGACGGGTGAGGGTCAGGCTTCGGGGAAGTGTTAGGGTTAGGGTTCGGGCTAGGGTTAGTGTTAGGGGACGGGGACGGTTTTGGGTCCAGGTGAGGGTACGACAACCCTTAGGGTGAGCGTGCGTGTGAGGGCGCGGGTTTGTGTTAGCGTATGGGTTAGGATTAGGGGACGGATGAGGGTCAGGCTTCGGGGAAGGGTTAGGTTTAGGGTTCGGGCTAGGGTTACTGTTAGGGGACGGGGACGGTTTAGGGTCCAGGTGAGGGTACGACAACGCTTTAGGGGGAGCGAGCGTGTGAAAGCGTGGGTTAGTGTTAGGGTACGGGTTAGGATAAGGGAACGGGTGATTGTCAGGCTTCGGAGAAGGGTTAGGGTTAGCTTTAAGGCTAGGGTTAGGGTTAGGGGACGGGGACGGTTTAGGGTCCAGGTGAGGGTACGACAACGCTATAGGGGGAGCGTGCGTGTGAGGGCGCGGGTTAGTGTTACCGTCCGGGTTAGGATTAGGGGACGGGTGAGGGTCAGGCTTCAGGGAAGGGTTAGGGTTAGGTTTCGGGCTAGGGTTAGGGTTAGGGGACGGGGACGGTTTAGGGTCCAGGTGAGGGTACGACAATGCTTTAGGTTGAGCATGCGTGTGAGGGCGCGGGTTAGTGTTAGCGTACGAGTTAGGATTAGGGGACATGTGAGGTTCAGGCTTCAGAGAAGGGTTAGGGTTAAGGTTCGGGTTAGGGTTAGGGTTAGGGGACGGGGACGGTTTAGGGTCCAGGTGAGGGTACGACAACGCTTTAGGTTGAGCATGCGTCTGAGGGTGCGGGTTAGTGTTAGCGTACGGGTTAGGATTAGGGGACGGGTGAGTGTCAGGCTTCGGGGAAGTGTTAGTGTTAGGGTTCGGGCTAGGGTTAGGGTTAGGGGAAAGGGACGGTTTAGGGTCCATGTGAGAGTACGACAACGCTTTAAGGTGAGCGTGATTGTGAGGGCACGGGTTAGTGTTAGCGTACGGCTTAGGATTAGGGGACGGGTCAGTGTCAGGATTCGGGTAAGTGTTAGGGTTAGGGTTCGGGCTAGGGTTAGGGTTAGGGGACGGGGCGGTTTAGGGTCCAGGTGAGGGTACGACAACGCTTTAGGAGTAGCGGGTGTGTGAGGGCGTGGGTTAGTGTTAGCGTACGGGTTAGGATTAGGGGACGGGTGAGTGTCAGGCTTCGGGGAAGGGTTAGGGTTAGGGTTCGGGCTAGGGTTAGGGTTAGGGGACGGAGACGGTTTTGGGTCTAGATGAGTGTACGACAACACTTTAGGGTGAGCGTGAGTGTGAGGGCGTGGGTTAGTGTTAGCATACGGGTTAGGATTACAGGACGGATGAGGGTCAGGCTTCGGCGAAGTGTTAGTGTTAGGGTTCGGGCTAGAGTTAGGGTTAGAGGACGGGGATGGTTTAGGGTCCATGTGAGGCTACGACAACACTTTACAAGGAGCGTGCGTGTGAGGGTACGTGTTAGTGTTAGCGTACGTGTTAGGATTAGGGGACGGGTGAGGGTCAGGCTTCTGGGAAGGGTTAGGGTTAGGGTTCGGGCTAGGGTTAGTGTTAGGGGACTGGGATGTTTTAGGGTCCAGGTCAGTGTACGACAACGCTTTAGGGGGAGCGGTCGTGTGAGGGTGCGGGTTAGTGTTTGCGTACGGGTTAGGATTAGGTGTCGGGTGAGGGTCAGGCTTCAAGGAAGGTTTAGGGTTAGGGTTCGGGCTAGGATTAGGGTTAGGAGATGGGGACGGTTTAGGTTCCAGGTGAGGGTATGACAACGCTTTAGGTTGAGCATGCGTCTGAGGGCGCAGGTTAGTGTTAGAGTACGGGTTAGGATTAGGGGACGGGTGAGGGTCAGGCTTCGGGGAAGGGTTAGGGTTAGGGTTCGGGCTAGGGTTAGGTTTAGGGGACGGGGACAGTTTAGGGTCCAGGTGAGGGTGCGACAACGCTTTAGGGGGAGTGTGCGTGTGAGGGCGCGAGTTAGTGTTAGCGTACGTGTTAGGATTAGGGGACGGTTGAGAGTCAGGCTTCGGAGAAGGGTTAGGGTTAGGGTTCGAGCTAGGTTTTGGGTTAGGGGACGGGGACGGTTTAGGCTCCAGGTGAGGGTACGACAACGCTTTAGGGTGAGCGTGCGTGTGAGGGCGCGGGTTAGTGTTAGCGTACGGTTTAGGATTAGGGGACGGGTGAGGGTCAGTCTTCGGGGAAGTGTTAGGGTTAGGGTTCGGGCTAGGGTTAGTGTTAGGGGACGGGGACGGTTTAGGATCCAGGTGAGGGTACGACAACTCTTTAGGGTGAGCGTGAGTATGAGGGCGCGGGTTCATGTTAGCATACCAGTTAAGATTAGGGGACGGGTGAGGGTCAGGCTTCGGGGAAGGGTTAGGGTTAGGGTTCGGGCTAGGGTAAGTGTTAGGGCACGGGGACGGTTTTGGGTCCAGGTGAGGGTACGACAACGCTTACGGTGAGCGTGCGTGTGAGGGCGCGGGTTAGTGTTAGCGTACGGGTTAGGATTACGGGACGGATGAGGGTCAGGCTTCGGGGAAGCGTTAGGGTTAGGGTTCGGGCTACGGTTAGGGTTAGGGGACGGGGACGGTTTAGGATCCAGGTGAGGGTACGACAACGATTTAGGGGGAGCGTGCATTTGAGGGCGCGTATTAGTGTTAGCGTAAGGGTTAGGATTAGGGGACGGATGAGGGTCAGGCTTCGGGGAAGGGTTAGGTTTAGGGTTCGGGCTAGGGTTAGTGTTAGGGGACGGGGACGGTTTAGGGTCCAGGTGAGGGTATGACAACGCTTTAGGGGGAGCGAGCTTGTGAAAGCGTGGGTTAGTGTTAAATTACGGGTTAGGATTAGGGGACGGCTGAGGGTCAGGCTTCGGAGAAGGGTTAGGGTTAGCGTTAAGGCTAGGGTTAGGGTAAGGGGATGGGGACGGTTTAGGGTCCAGGTGATGGTACGACAACGCTTTAGGGGGAGCGTGCGTGTGAGGGCGCGGGTTAGTGTTAGCGTACGGGTTAGGTTAGGGGAAGGGTGAGGGTCAGGCTTCGGGGAAGGGTTAGGGTTAGGTTTCGGGCTAGGGTTAGGGTTAGGGGAAAGGGACGGTTTAGGGTCCATGTGAGGGTACGACAACGCTTTAGGGTGAGCGAGATTGTGAGGGCGCGGGTTATTGTTAGCGTACGTGTTAGGATTAGGGGACGGGTGAGGGTCAGGCTTCGGGGAAGGGTTAGGGTTAGGGTTCGGTCTAGGGTTAGGGTTAGAGGACGGGGATGGGTTAGGGTCCATGTGAGGGTACGACAACACTTTAGGAGGAGCGTGCGTGTGAGGGCACGTGTTAGTGTTAGCGTACGTGTTAGGATTAGGGGACGGGTGAGTGTTAGGCTTCGGGGAGGTGTTAGGGTTAGGGTTCGGGCTAGGGTTAGTGTTAGGGGACTGGGATGGTTTAGGGTCCAGGTCAGGGTACGACAACGCTTTAGGGGGAGCCGTCGTGTGAGGGCGTGGGTTAGTGTTTGCGTACGGGTTAGGATTAGGTGACGGGTGAGGGTCAGGCTTCAAGGAAGTTTAGGGTTAGGGTTCGGGCTAGGGTTAGGGTTAGGGGACGGGGACGGTTTAGGGTCCAGGTGAGGGTACGACAATGCTTTAGGTTGAGCATGCGTCTGAGGGCGCGGGTTAGTGTTAGCGTACGGGTTAGGATTATGGGACGGGTGAGGGTCAGGCTTCGGGGGAGTGTTAGGGTTACGGTTCGGGCTAGGGTTAGTGTTAGGTGACGGGGACGATTTAGGGTCAAGGTGAGTGTACGACAACGCTTTAGGGTGAGCGTGCGTCTGAGGGCGCGGGTTAGTGTTAGCGTATGGGTTAGGATTAGGGGACGGGTGAGGGTGAGGCTTCGGGGAAGGGTTAGGGTTAGGGTTCGGGCTATGGTCAGGGTTAGGGGACGGGGACGGTTTAGGGTCCAGGTGAGGGTACGACAACGCTTAAGGGGGAGCGTGCGTGTGAGGACGCGGGTTAGTTTTAGCGTACGGGTTAGGATTAGGGGACGGGACAGGGTCAGGCTTCGGGGAAGGGTTAGGGTTAGGGTTCGGGCTAGGGTCAGGGTTAGGGGACTGGGACGGTTTAGGGTCCAGGTCAGGGTACGACAACGCTTTAGGGGGAGCGGACGTGTGAGGGCGTGGGTTAGTGTTTGCGTACGGGTTAGGATTAGGTGACGGGTGAGGGTCAGGCTTCGGGGAAGGGTTAGGGTTAGGGTTCGGGCTAGGGTTAGGTTTAGGGGACGAGGACGGGATAGGGTCCAGGTGAGGGTACGACAACGCTTTAGGGGGAGCGTGCGTGTGAGGGCGCGGGTTAGTGTTAGCGTACGGTTTAGGATTAGGGGACGGGAGAGGGTCAGGCTTCGGGGAAGCGTTAGGGTTAGGGTTCGGGCTAGGGTTAGGTTTAGGGGACGGGGACGGTTTAGGATCCAGGTGAGGGTACGACAACGCTTTAGGGGGAGCGTGCGTTTGAGGGCGTGTATTAGTGTTAGCGTACGGGTTAGGATTAGGGGACGGGTGAGGGTCAGGCTTCGGGGATGGGTTAGAGTTAGGGTTCGGGAAAGGGTTAGGGTTAGGGGACGGGGACGGTTTAGGGTCCAGGTGAGTGTACGACAACGCTTTAGTGGGAGCGTCCGTGTGAGGGCGGGGTTTAGTGTTACCGTCCGTGTTAGGATTAGGGGACGGGTGAGGGTCAGGCTTCGGGGAAGGGTTAGGGTTAGGGTTCGGGCTAAGGTTAGGGTTAGGGTACGGGGTCGGTTTAGGGTCCAGGTGTGGGTACGACAACGCTTTAGGGGGAGCGTGCGTGTGAGGGCGCGGGTTAGTATTAGCGTACGGGTTAGGGTTAGGGGACGGGTGAGGGTCAGGCTTCGGGGAAGGGTTAGGGTTAAGGTTAGGTCTAGGGTTAGTGTTAGGGGATGGGGACGGTTTAGGGTCCAGGTGAGTGTACGACAACCCTCTTGAGGGAGCGTACGAGTGAGGGCGCGGGTTAGTGTTAGCGTACAGGTTAGGATTAGGGGACGGGTGAGGGTCAGGCTTCGGGGAAGGGTTAGGGTTAGGGTTCGGGCTAGGGTTAGGGTTAGGGGATGGGGACGGTTTAGGGTCCAGGTGAGGGTACGACAACGCTTTACGGGGAGCGTGCGTGTGAGGGCGCGACTTAGTGTTAGCGTCCGTGTTAGGATTAGGGGACGGTTGAGAGTCAGGCTTCGGAGAAGCGTTAGGGTTAGGGTTCGGGCTAGGGTTAGGGTTAGGGGACAGGGACGGTTTAGGGTCCAGGTGAGGGTACGACAACGCTTTAGGGTGAGCGTGCGTGTGAGGTCGCGGGTTAGTGTTAGCGTACGGTTTAGGATTAGGGGACGGGTGAGGGTCAGGTTTCGGGGAAGGGTTAGGTTTAGGGTTCGGGCTAGCGTTAGTGTTAGGGGACGGGGACAGTTTTGGGTCCAGGTGAGGGTACGACCACTCTTTAGGGTGAGCGTGAGTGTGAGGGCGCGGGTTCGTGTTAGCGTACCGGTTAAGATTAGGGGACGGGTGAGAGTCAGGCTTCGGGGAAGGGTTAGGGTTAGGGTTCGGGCTAGGGTTAGAGTTAGGGGACGGGGAGGGTTTTGGGTCCAGGTGAGGGTACGACAAAGCTTAGGGTGAGCGTGCGTGTGAGGGCACAGGTTAGTGTTAGCGTACGGGTTAGGATTAGGGGACGGATGAGGGTCAGGCTTCGGGGAAGCGTTAGGGTTAGGGTTCGGGCTAGGGTTAGGGTTAGGGGACTGGGACGGTTTAGAATCCAGGTGAGGGTACGACAACGCTTTAGGGGGAGCGTGCATTTGAAGGCGCGTATTAGTGTTAGCGTACGTGTTAGGATTAGGGGACGGGTGAGGGTCAGGCTTCGGGGATGGGTTAGAGTTAGGGTTCGGGAAAGGGTTCGGGTTAGGGGTCGGGGACGGTTTTGGGTCCAGGTGAGGGTACGACAATGCTTTAGGTTGAGCGTGCGTCTGCGGGCGCGGGTTAGTGTTAGCATACGGGTTAGGATTAGGGGACGGATGAGGGTCAGGCTTCAGGGAAGGGTTAGGTTTAGGGTTCGGGCTAGGGTTAGTGTTAGGGGACGGGGACGGTTTAGGGTCCAGGTGAGAGTACGACAATGCTTTAGGGGGAGCGAGCGTGTGAAAGCGTGGGTTAGTGTTAGCGTACGGGTTAGGATTAGGGGACGGGTGAGGGTCAGGCTTCGGAGAAGGGTTAGGGTTAGCGTTAAGGCTAGGGTTAGGGTTAGGGGACGGGGACGGTTTAGGGTACAGATGATGGTACGACAACGCTTTAGGGTGAGCGTGCGTGTGAGGGCGCGGTTTAGTGTTAGCGTACGGTTTAGGATTAGGGGACGGGTGAGGGTCAGGCTCCGGGGAAGGGTTAGGGTTAGGGTTCTGGTTAGGGTTAGGGTTAGGGGACTTGGAAGCTTTAGTGTACAGGTGAGGGTACGACAATGCTTTAGGGGGAGCGTGCGTTTGAGGGCGCGGGTTAGTGTTTGCGTACGGGTTAGGATTAGGGGACGGTTTAGGGTCAGGCTCCGGGGAAGGGTTAGATTTAGGGTTCGGGCTAGGTTTAGGGTTAGGGGACGGGGACGGTTTAGGGTCCAGGTGAGGGTACGACAATGCTTTAGGTTGAGCATGCGTCTGAGGGCGCGGGTTACTGTTAGCGTTCGGGTTAGGATTAGGGGACGGGTGAGGGTCAGGCTTCGGGGAAGGGTTAGGGTTAGGTTTTGGGCTAGTGTTAGGGTTAGGGGAAAGGGACGGTTTAGGGTCCAGGTGAGGGTACGACAACGCTTTAGGGTGAGCGAGATTGTGAGGGCGCAGTTTAGTGTTAGCGTATGGGTTAGGATTATGGAACGGATGAGGGTCAGGCTTCGGCGAAGTGTTAGTGTTAGGGTTCGGGCTAGGGTTAGCGTTAGAGGACGGGGATGGTTTAGGGTCCATGTGAGTGTACGACAACACTTTAGGAGGAGCGTGCGTGTGAGGGCACGTGTTAGTGTTAGCGTACGTGTTAGGATTAGGGGACGGGTGAGTGTCAGGCTTCGGGGAGGTGTTAGGGTTAGGGTTCGGGCTAGGGTTAGTGTTAGGGGACTGGGATGGTTTAGGGTCCAGGTCAGGGTACGACAACGCTTTAGGGGGAGCCGTCGTGTGAGGGCGTGGGTTAGTGTTTGCGTACGGGTTAGGATTAGGTGACGGGTGAGGGTCAGGCTTCAAGGAAGTTTAGGGTTAGGGTTCGGGCTAGGGTTAGGGTTAGGGGACGGGGATGGTTTAGGTTCCAGGTGAGGGTATGACAACGCTTTAGGTTGAGCATGCGTCTGAGGGCGCGGGTTAGTGTTAGAGTACGGGTTAGGATTAGGGGACGGGTGAGGGTCAGGCTTCGGGGAAGGGTTAGGGTTAGGGTTCGGGCTAGGGTTAGTGTTAGGGGACGGGGACGATGTAGGGTCATGGTGAGTGTACGACAACGCTTTAGTGTGAGCGTTCGTCTGAGGGCGCGTGTTAGTGTTACCGTACGGGTTAGGATTAGGGGACGGGTGAGGGTCAGGCTTTGGGGAAGGGTTAGGGTTAGGGTTCGGGTAGGGTTAGGTTTAGGGGACGGGGACGGTTTAGGGTCCAGGTGAGGGTACGACAACGCTTTAGGGGGAGCGTGCGTTTGAGGGCGCGAGTTAGTGTTAGCGTCCGTGTTAGGATTAGGGGACGGTTGAGAGTCAGGCTTCGGAGAAGGGTTAGGGTTAGGGTTCGGGCTAGGGTTAGGGTTAGGGGACGGGGACGGTTTAGGCTCCAGGTGAGGGTACGACAACGCTTTAGGGTGAGGGTGCGTGTGAGGGCGCGGGTTACTGTTAGCGTACGGTTTAGGATTAGGGGACGGGTGAGGGCCAGTCTTCGGGGAAGTGTTAGGGTTAGGGTTCGGGCTAGGGTTAGTGTTAGGGGACGGGGACGGTTTAGGATCCAGGTGAGGGTACGACAACTCTTTAGGGTGAGCGAGAGTGTGAGGGCGCGGGTTCATGTTAGCGTACCAGTTAAGATTAGGGGACGGGTGAGGGTCAGGCTTCGGGGAAGGGTTAGGGTTAGGGTTCGGGCTAGGGTAAGGGTTAGGGGACGGGGACGGTTTTGGGTCCAGGTGAGGGTACGACAACGCTTACGGTGAGCGTGCGTGTGAGAGCGCGGGTTAGTGTTAGCGTACGGGTTAGGATTAGGGGACGGATGAGGGTCAGGCTTTGGGGATGCGTTAGGGTTAGGGTTCGGGCTACGGTTAGGGTTAGGGGGCGGGGACGGTTTAGGATCCAGGTGAGGGTACGACAATGATTTAGGCGGAGCGTGCATTTGAGGGTGCGTATTAGTGTTAGTGTAAGGGTTAGGATTAGGGGACGGATGAGGGTCAGGCTTCGGGGAAGGGTTAGGTTTAGGGTTCGGGCTAGGGTTAGTGTTAGGGGACGGGGACGGTTTAGGGTCCAGGTGAGGGTATGACAACGCTTTAGGGGAGCGAGCTTGTGAAAGCGTGGGTTAGTGTTAGCGTACGGGGTAGGATTAGGGGACGGGTGAGGGTCAGGCTTCGGAGAAGGGTTAGGGTTAGCGTTAAGGCTAGGGTTAGGGTTAGGGGACGGGGACGGTTTAGGGTCCAGGTGATGGTACGACAACGCTTTAGGGGGAGCGTGCGTGTGAGGGCGCGGGTTAGTGTTAGCGTCCGGGTTAGGATTAGGGGACGGGTGAGGGTCAGGCTTCGGCGAAGTGTTAGGGTTAGGGTTCGGGCTAGGGTTAGTGTTAGGGGACGGGGACGGTTTAGGATCCAGGTGAGGGTACGACAATGCTTTAGGTTGAGCATGCGTTTGAGGGCGCGGGTTAGTGTTAGCATACGGGTTAGGTTAGGGGACGGGTGAGGGTCAGGCTTCGGGGAAGGGTTAGGGTTAGGTTTCGGGCTAGGGTTAGGGTTAGGGGAAAGGGACGGTTTAGGGTCCATGTGAGGGTACGACAACGCTTTAGGGTGAGCGAGATTGTGAGGGCGCGGGTTATTGTTAGCGTATGGGTTAGGATTAGGGGACGGGTGAGGGTGAGGCTTCGGGGAAGGGTTAGGGTTAGGGTTCGGGCTAGGGTCAGGGTTAGGGGACGGGGACGGTTTAGGGTCCAGGTGAGGGTACGACAACACTTAAGGGGGAGCGTGCGTGTGAGGGCGCGGGTTAGTGTTAGCGTACGGGTTAGGATTAGGGGACGGGAGAGCGTCAGGCTTCGGAGAAGGGTTAGGGTTAGGATTCGGGCTAGGGTCAGGGTTAGGGGACTAGGACGGTTTAGGGTCCAGGTCAGGGTACGACAACACTTTAGGGGGAGCGGGCGTGTGAGGGCGTGGGTTAGTGTTTGCGTACGGGTTAGGATTAGGTGACGGGTGAGGGTCAGGATTCGGGGAAGGGTTAGGGTTAGGGTTCGGGCTAGGGTTAGGTTTAGGGGACGGGGACGGGTTAGGGTCCAGGTGAGGGTACGACAACGCTTTAGGGGGAGCGTGCGTGTGAGGGCGTGGGTTAGTGTTAGCGTACGGTTTAGGATTAGGGGACGGGAGAGGGTCAGGCTTCGGGGAAGCGTTAGGGTTAGGGTTCGGGCTAGGGTTAGGTTTAGGGGACGGGGACGGTTTAGGATCCAGGTGACGGTACGACAACGCTTTAGGGGGAGCGTGCGTTTGAGGGCGCGTATTAGTGTTAGCATACGGGTTAGGATTAGGGGACGGGTGAGGGTCAGGCTTCGGGGATGGGTTAGAGTTAGGGTTCGGGAAAGGGTTAGGTTTAGGGGACGGGGACGGTTTAGGGTCCAAGTGAGGGTACGACAACGCTTTAGGAGGAGCGTGCATGTGAGGGCGCGGGTTAGTATTAGCGTACGGGTTAGGATTAGGGGACGGGTGAGGGTCAGGCTTCGGGGAAGGGTTAGGGTTAAGATTAGGTCTAGGGTTAGTGTTAGGGGATGGGGACGGTTTAGGGTCCAGGTGAGGGTACGACAACCCTCTTGAGGGAGCGTACGAGTGAGGGCGTGGGTTAGTGTTAGTGTACAGGTTAGGATTAGGGGACGGGTGAGGGTCAGGCTTCGGGGAAGTGTTAGGTTTAGGGTTCGGGCTAGGGTTAGGGTTAGGGGATGGGGACGGTTTAGGGTCCAGGTGAGGGTACGACAACGCTTTACGGGGAGCGTGCGTGTGAGGGCGCGACTTAGTGTTAGCGTCCGTGTTAGGATTAGGGGACGGTTGAGAGTCAGGCTTCGGAGAAGCGTTAGGGTTAGGGTTTGGGCTAGGGTTAGGGTTAGGGGACGGGGACGGTTTAGGGTCCAGGTGAGGGTACGACAACGCTTTAGGGTGAGCGTGCGTGTGAGGGCGCGAGTTAGTGTTAGCGTCCGTGTTAGGATTAGGGGACGGTTGAGAGTCAGGCTTCGGAGAAGGGTTAGGGTTAGGGTTCGGGCTAGGGTTAGGGTTAGGGGACGGGGACGGTTTAGGCTCCAGGTGAGGGTACGACAACGCTTTAGGGTGAGCGTGCGTGTGAGGGCGCGGGTTAGTGTTAGCGTACCAGTTAAGATTAGGGGACGGGTGAGGGTCAGGCTTCGGGGAAGGGTTAGGGTTAGGGTTCGGGCTAGGGTAAGGGTTAGGGGACGGGGACGGTTTAGGATCCAGGTGAGGGTACGACAACGCTTTAGGGGGAGCGTGCGTGTGAGGGCGTGGGTTAGTGTTAGCGTACGGTTTAGGATTAGGGGACGGGAGAGGGTCAGGCTTCGGGGAAGCATTAGGGTTAGGGTTCGGGCTAGGGTTAGGTTTAGGGGACGGGGACGGTTTAGGATCCAGGTGAGGGTACGACAACGCTTTAGGGGGAGCGTTCGTTTGAGGGCGCGTATTAGTGTTAGCATACGGGTTAGGATTAGGGGACGGGTGAGGGTCAGGCTTCGGGGATGGGTTAGAGTTAGGGTTCGGGAAAGGGTTAGGTTTAGGGGACGGGGACGGTTTAGGGTCCAAGTGAGGGTACGACAACGCTTTAGGAGGAGCGTGCATGTGAGGGCGCGGGTTAGTATTAGCGTACGGGTTAGGATTAGGGGACGGGTGAGGGTCAGGCTTCGGGGAAGGGTTAGGGTTAAGATTAGGTCTAGGGTTAGTGTTAGGGGATGGGGACGGTTTAGGGTCCAGGTGAGGGTACGAAAACCCTCTTGAGGGAGCGTACGAGTGAGGGCGTGGGTTAGTGTTAGTGTACAGGTTAGGATTAGGGGACGGGTGAGGGTCAGGCTTCGGGGAAGGGTTAGGTTTAGGGTTCGGGCTAGGGTTAGGGTTAGGGGATGGGGACGGTTTAGGGTCCAGGTGAGGGTACGACAACGCTTTACGGGGAGCGTGCGTGTGAGGGCGCGACTTAGTGTTAGCGTCCGTGTTAGGATTAGGGGACGGTTGAGAGTCAGGCTTCGGAGAAGCGTTAGGGTTAGGGTTCGGGCTAGGGTTAGGGTTAGGGTACGGGGACGGTTTAGGGTCCAGGTGAGGGTACGACAACGCTTTAGGGTGAGCGTGCGTGTGAGGGCGCGAGTTAGTGTTAGCGTCCGTGTTAGGATTAGGGGACGGTTGAGAGTCAGGCTTCGGAGAAGGGTTAGGGTTAGGGTTCGGGCTAGGGTTAGGGTTAGGGGACGGGGACGGTTTAGGCTCCAGGTGAGGGTACGACAACGCTTTAGGGTGAGCGTGCGTGTGAGGGCGTGGGTTAGTGTTAGCGTACCAGTTAAGATTAGGGGACGGGTGAGGGTCAGGCTTCGGGGAAGGGTTAGGGTTAGGGTTCGGGCTAGGGTAAGGGTTAGGGGACGGGGACGGTTTAGGATCCAGGTGAGGGTACGACAACTCTTTAGGGTGAGCGAGAGTGTGAGGGCGCGGGTTCAAGTTAGCGTACCAGTTAAGATTAGGGGATGGGTGAGGGTCAGGCTTCGGGGAAGGGTTAGGGTTAGGGTTCGGGCTAGGGTAAGGGTTAGGGGACGGGGACGGTTTTGGGTCCAGGTGAGGGTACGACAACGCTTACGGTGAGCGTGCGTGTGAGAGCGCGGGTTAGTGTTAGCGTACGGGTTAGGATTAGGGGACGGATGAGGGTCAGGCTTTGGGCATGCGTTAGGGTTAGGGTTCGGGCTACGGTTAGGGTTAGGGGGCGGGGACGGTTTAGGATCCAGGTGAGGGTACGACAACGATTTAGGGGGAGCGTGCATTTGAGGGCGCGTATTAGTGTTAGCGTAAGGGTTAGGATTAGGGGACGGATGAGGGTCAGGCTTCGGGGAAGGGTTAGGTTTAGGGTTCGGGCTAGGGTTAGTGTTAGGGGACGGGGACGGTTTAGGGTCCAGGTGAGGGTATGACAACGCTTTAGGGGAGCGAGCTTGTGAAAGCGTGGGTTAGTGTTAGCGTACGGGTTAGGATTAGGGGACGGGTGAGGGTCAGGCTTCGGAGAAGGGTTAGGGTTAGCGTTAAGGCTAGGGTTAGGGTTAGGGGACGGGGACGGTTTAGGGTCCAGGTGATGGTACGACAACGCTTTAGGGGGAGCGTGCGTGTGAGGGCGCGGGTTACTGTTAGCGTCCGGGTTAGGATTAGGGAACGGGTGAGGGTCAGGCTCCTGGGAAGGGTTAGGGTTAGGGTTCTGGCTAGCGTTAGGGTTAGGGGACTGGGAAGGTTTAGGGTACAGGTGAGGGTACGACAATGCTTTAGGGGGAGCGTTCCTTTGAGGGTGCAGGTTAGTGTTTGTGTACGGGTTAGGATTAGGGGACGGGTGAGGGTCAGGCTTCGGGGAAGTGTTAGGTTTAGGGTTCGGGCTATGGTTAGGGTTAGGGGAAGGGGACGGTTTAGAAACATGTAAGGGTACGACAACGCTTTAGGGTGAGCGTGAGTGTGAGGGCGCGGGTTAGTGTTAGCGTACGGGTTAGGATTAGGGGACGGGTGAGGGTCAGGCTTCGGCGAAGTGTTAGGGTTAGGGTTCGGGCTAGGGTTAGTGTTAGGGGACGGGGACGGTTTAGGATCCAGGTGAGGGTACGACAATGCTTTAGGTTGAGCATGCGTTTGAGGGCGCGGGTTAGTGTTAGCATACGGGTTAGGTTAGGGGACGGGTGAGGGTCAGGCTTCGGGGAAGGGTTAGGGTTAGGGTTCGGGCTAGGGTTAGGGTTAGGGGAAAGGGACGGTTTAGGGTCCATGTGAGGGTACGACAACGCTTTAGGGTGAGCGAGATTGTGAGGGCGCGGGTTATTGTTAGCGTATGGGTTAGGATTAGGGGACGGGTGAGGGTGAGGCTTCGGGGAAGGGTTAGGGTTAGGGTTCGGGCTAGGGTCAGGGTTAGGGGACGGGGACGGTTTAGGGTCCAGGTGAGGGTACGACAACACTTAAGGGGGAGCGTGCGTGTGAGGGCGCGGGTTAGTGTTAGCGTACGGGTTAGGATTAGGGGACGGGAGAGGGTCAGGCTTCGGGGAAGGGTTAGGGTTAGGATTCGGGCTAGGGTCAGGGTTAGGGGACTGGGACGGTTTAGGGTCCAGGTCAGGGTACGACAACACTTTAGGGGGAGCGGGCGTGTGAGGGCGTGGGTTAGTGTTTGCGTACGGGTTAGGATTAGGTGACGGGTGAGGGTCAGGATTCGGGGAAGGGTTAGAGTTAGGGTTCGGGCTAGGGTTAGGTTTAGTGGATGGGGACGGGTTAGGGTCCAGGTGAGGGTACGACAACGCTTTAGGGGGAGCGTGCGTGTGAGGGCGTGGGTTAGTGTTAGCGTACGGTTTAGGATTAGGGGACGGGGGAGGGTCAGGCTTCGGGGAAGCGTTAGGGTTAGGGTTCGGGCTAGGGTTAGGTTTAGGGGACGGGGACGGTTTAGGATCCAGGTGAGGGTACGACAACGCTTTAGGGGGAGCGTGCGTTTGAGGGCGCGTATTAGTGTTAGCATACGGGTTAGGATTAGGGGACGAGTGAGGGTCAGGCTTCGGGGATGGGTTAGAGTTAGGGTTCGGGAAAGGGTTAGGTTTAGGGGACGGGGACGGTTTAGGGTCCAAGTGAGGGTACGACAACGCTTTAGGAGGAGCGTGCATGTGAGGGCGCGGGTTAGTATTAGCGTACGGGTTAGGATTAGGGGACGGGTGAGGGTCAGGCTTCGGGGAAGGGTTAGGGTTAAGGTTAGGTCTAGGGTTAGTGTTAGGGGATGGGGACGGTTTAGGGTCCAGGTGAGGGTACGACAACCCTCTTGAGGGAGCGTACGAGTGAGGGCGTGGGTTAGTGTTAGTGTACAGTTTAGGATTAGGGGACGGGTGAGGGTCAGGCTTCGGGGAAGGGTTAGGGTTAGGGTTTGGGCTAGGGTTAGGGTTAGGGGATGGGGACGGTTTAGGGTCCAGGTGAGGGTACGACAACGCTTTACGGGGAGCGTGCGTGTGAGGGCGCGACTTAGTGTTAGCGTCCGTGTTAGGATTAGGGGACGGTTGAGAGTCAGGCTTCGGAGAAGCGTTAGGGTTAGGGTTCGGGCTAGGGTTAGGGTTAGGGGACGGGGACGGTTTAGGGTCCAGGTGAGTGTACGACAACGCTTTAGAGTGAGCGTGCGTGTGAGGTCGCGGGTTAGTGTTAGCGTACGGTTTAGGATTAGGGGACGGGTGAGGGTCAGGATTCGGGGAAGGGTTAGGTTTAGGGTTCGGGCTAGGGTTAGTGTTAGGGGACGGGGACAGTTTTGGGTCCAGGTGAGGGTACGACAACTCTTTAGGGTTTGCGTGAGTGTGAGGGCGCGGGTTCGTGTTAGCGTACCGGTTAAGATTAGGGGACGGGTGAGGGTCAGGCTTCGGGGAAGGGTTAGGGTTAGGGTTCGGGCTAGGGTTAGGGTTAGGGGACGGGGAGGGTTTTGGGTCCAGGTGAGGGTACGACAAAGCTTAGGGTGAGCGTGCGTGTGAGGGCACAGGTTAGTGTTAGCGTACGGGTTAGGATTAGGGGACGGGTGAGGGTCAGGCTTCGGAGAAGGGTTAGGGTTAGCGTTAAGGCTAGGGTTAGGGTTAGGAGACGGGGACGGTTTAGGGTCCAGATGACGGTACGACAACGCTTTAGGGCGAGCGTGCGTGTGAGGACGCGGGTTAGTGTTAGTGTACGGGTTAGGATTAGGGGACGGGTGAGGGTCAGGTTCCGGGGAAGGGTTAGGTTTAGGGTTCGGGCTATGGTTAGGGTTAGGGGAAGGGGACGGTTTAGGAACAGATAAGGGTAAGACAACGCTTTAGGGTGAGCGTGAGTGTGAGGGCGCGGGTTAGTGTTAGCGTACGGGTTAGGATTAGGGGACGGGTGAGGGTCAGGCTTCGGCGAAGTGTTAGGGTTAGGGTTCGGGCTAGGGTTAGGGTTAAGGGACGGGGACGGTTTAGGATCCAGGTGAGGGTACGACAACGCTTTAGGGGGAGCGTGCGTGTGAGGGCGTGTGTTAGTGTTAGCGTACGGGTTAGGATTAGGGAACGGGTGAGGGTCAGGCTCCTGGGAAGGGTTAGGGTTAGGGTTCTGGCTAGGGTTAGGGTTAGGGGACTTGGAAGGTTTAGTGTACAGGTGAGGGTACGACAATGCTTTAGGGGGAGCGTGCGTTTGAGGGCGCGGGTTAGTGTTTGCGTACGGGTTAGGATTAGGGGACGGGTGAGGGTCAGGCTCCGGGGAAGGATTAGATTTAGGGTTCGGGCTAGGTTTAGGGTTCGGGGACGGGGACGGTTTAGGGTCCAGGTGAGGGTACGACAATGCTTTAGGTTGAGCATGCGTCTGAGGGCGCGGGTTAGTGTTAGCGTACGGGTTAGGATTAGGGGACGGGTGAGGGTCAGGCTTCGGGGAAGGGTTAGTGTTAGGGTTCGGGCTAGGGTTAGGATTAGGGGACGGGGACGGTTTAGGGTCCAGGTGAGGGTACGACACCCTTTAGGGGGAGCGTGAGTGTGAGGGCGCAGTTTAGTGTTAGCGTAAGGGTTAGGATTATGGAACGGATGAGTGTCAGGCTTCGGCGAAGTGTTAGTGTTAGGGTTCGGGCTAGGGTTAGGGTTAGAGGACGGGGATGGTTTAGGGTCCATGTGAGTGTACGACAACACTTTAGGAGGAGCGTGCGTGTGAGGGCACGTGTTAGTGTTAGCGTACGTGTTAGGATTAGGGGACGGGTGAGTGTCAGGCTTCGGGGAGGTGTTAGGGTTAGGGTTCGGGCTAGGGTTAGTGTTAGGGGACTGGGATGGTTTAGGGTCCAGGTCAGGGTACGACAACGCTTTAGGGGGAGCCGTCGTGTGAGGGCGCGGGTTAGTGTTTGCGTACGGGTTAGGATTAGGTGACGGGTGAGGGTCAGGCTTCAAGGAAGTTTAGGGTTAGGGTTCGGGCTAGGGTTAGGGTTAGGGGACGGGGACGGTTTAGGTTCCAGGTGAGGGAATGACAACGCTTTAGGTTGAGCATGCGTCTGAGGGCGCGGGTTAGTGTTAGAGTACGGGTTAGGATTAGGGGACGGGTGAGGGTCAGGCTTCGGGGAAGGGTTAGGGTTAGGGTTCGGGCTAGGGTTAGTGTTAGGGGACGGGGACGATTTAGGGTCATGGTGAGTGTACGACAACGCTTTAGGGTGAGCGTTCGTCTGAGGGCGCGGGTTAGTGTTACCGTACGGGTTAGGATTAGGGGACAGGTGAGGGTCAGGCTTCGGGGAAGGGTTAGGGTTAGGGTTCCGGTAGGGTTAGGTTTAGGGGACGGGGACGGTTTAGGGTCCAGGTGAGGGTACGACAACGCTTTAGGGGGAGCGTGCGTGGGAGGGCGCGAGTTAGTGTTAGCGTCCGTGTTAGGATTAGGGGACGGTTGAGAGTCAGGCTTCGGAGAAGGGTTAGGGTTAGGGTTCGGGCTAGGGTTAGGGTTAGGGGACGGGGACGGTTTAGGCTCCAGGTGAGGGTACGACAACGCTTTAGGGTGAGCGTGCGTGTGAGGGCGCGGGTTAGTGTTAGCGTACGGTTTAGGATTAGGGGACGGGTGAGGGTCAGGCTTCGGGGAAGGGTTAGGGTTAGTGTTCGGGCTAGGGTTAGGTTTAGGGGATGGGGACGGGTTAGGGTCCAGGTGAGGGTACGATAACGCTTTAGCGGGAGCGTGCGTTTGAGGGCGCGTATTAGTGTTAGCGTACGGGTTAGGATTAGGGGACGGGTGAGGGTCAGGCTTCGGGGATGGGTTAGAGTTAGGGTTCGGGAAAGGGTTAGGTTTAGGGGACGGGGATGGTTTAGGGTCCAGGTGAGTGTACGACAACGCTTTAGGGGGAGCATGCGTGTGAGCGCGGGGTTTAGTGTTAGCGTCTGTGTTAGGATTAGGGGATGGGTGAGGGTCAGGCTTCGGGGAAGGGTTAGGGTTAGGGTTCGGGCTAAGGTAAGGTTTAGGGGACGGGGTCGGTTTAGGGTCCAGGTGAGGGTACAACAACGCTTTAGGGGGAGCGTGCATGTGAGGGCGCGGGTTAGTATTAGCGTACGGGTTAGGATTAGGGGACGGGTGAGAGTCAGGCTTCGGGGAAGGGTTAGGGTTAAGGTTAGGTCTAGGGTTAGTGTTAGGGGATGGGGACGGTTTAGGGTCCAGGTGAGGGTACGACAACCCTCTTGAGGGAGCGTACGAGTGAGGGCGCAGGTTAGTGTTAGTGTACAGGTTAGGATTAGGGTACGGGTGAGGGTCAGGCTTCGGGAAAGGGTTAGGGTTAGGGTTCGGGCTAGGGTTAGGGTTAGGGGATGGGGACGGTTTAGGGTCCAGGTGAGGGTACGACAACGCTTTACGGGGAGCATGCGTGTGAGGGCGCGACTTAGTGTTAGCGTCCGTGTTAGGATTAGGGGACGGTTGAGAGTCAGGCTTCGGAGAAGCGTTAGGGTTAGGTTTCGGGCTAGGGTTAGGGTTAGGGGACGGGGACGGTTTAGGGTCCAGGTGAGGGTACGACAACGCTTTAGGGTGAGCGTGCGTGTGAGGTCGCGGGTTAGTGTTAGCGTACGGTTTAGGATTAGAGGACGGGTGAGGGTCAGGATTCGGGGAAGGGTTAGGTTTAGGGTTCGGGCTAGGGTTAGTGTTAGGGGATGGGGACTGTTTAGGGTCCAGGTGAGGGTACGACAACCCTCTTGAGGGAGCGTACGAGTGAGGGCGTGGGTTAGTGTTAGTGTACAGGTTAGGATTAGGGGACGGGTGAGGGTCAGGCTTCGGGGAAGGGTTAGGGTTAGGGTTCGGGCTAGGGTTAGGGTTAGGGGATGGGGACGGTTTAGGGTCCAGGTGAGGGTACGACAACGCTTTACGGGGAGCGTGCGTGTGAGGGCGCGACTTAGTGTTAGCGTCCGTGTTAGGATTAGGGGACGGTTGAGAGTCAGGCTTCGGAGAAGCGTTAGGGTTAGGGTTCGGGCTAGGGTTAGGGTTAGGGGACGGGGACGGTTTAGGGTCCAGGTGAGGGTACCACAACGCTATAGGGGGAGCGTGCGTGTGAGGGCGCGGGTTAGTGTTAGCGTCCGGGTTAGGATTAGGGGACGGGTGAGGGTCAGGCTTCAGGGAAGGGTTAGGGTTAGGGTTCGGGCTATGGTTAGGGTTAGGGGAAGGGGACGGTTTAGGAGCAGGTAAGGATACGACAACGCTTTAGGGTGAGCGTGAGTGTGAGGGCGTGGGTTAGTGTTAGCGTACGGGTTAGGATTAGGGGACGGGTGAGGGTCAGGCTTCGGCGAAGTGTTAGGGTTAGGGTTCGGGCTAGAGTTAGGGTTAGGGCACGGGGACGGTTTAGGATCCAGGTGAGTGTACGACAACGTTTTAGGGGGAGCGTGCGTGTGAGGGCGCGTGTTAGTGTTAGCGTACGAGTTAGGATTAGGGAACGGGTGAGGGTGAGGCTCCGGGGAAGTGTAAGGGTTAGGGTTCGGGCTAGGCTTAGGGTTAGGGGACTGGGAAGGTTTAGGGTACAGCTGAGGATACGAGAACGCTTTAGGGGGAGCGTGCGTTTGAGGGCGCGGGTTAGTGTTTGCGTACGGGTTAGGATTAGGGGACGGATGAGGGTCAGGCTTCGGGGAAGGGATAGGTTTAGGGTTCGGGCTAGGGTTAGTGTTAGGGGATGGGGACGGTTTAGGGTCCAGGTGAGGGTACGACAACGCTTTAGGGGGAGCGAGCTTGTGAAAGCGTGGGTTAGTGTTAGCGTACGGGTTAGGATTAGGGGAAGGGTGAGGGTCAGGCTTCGGAGAAGGGTTAGGGTTAGCGTTAAGGCTAGGGTTAGGGTTAGGGGACGGGGACGGTTTAGGGTCCAGGTGATGGTACGACAACGCTTTAGGGGGAGCGTGTGTGTGAGGGCGCGGGTTAGTGTTAGCGTCTGGGTTAGGATTAGGGAACGTGTGAGGGTCAGGCTCCTGGGAAGTGTTGGGTTAGGGTTCTGGCTAGGGTTAGGGTTAGGGGAGTGGTAAGGTTTAGGGTACAGGTGAGGGTACGACAATGCTTTAGGGGGAGCGTTCGTTTGAGGGCGCAGGTTAGTGTTTGTGTACGGGTTAGGATTAGGGGACGGGTGAGGGTCAGGCTCCGGGGAAGGGTTAGGTTTAGGGTTCGGGCTATGGTTAGGGTTAGGGGAAGGGGACGGTTTAGGAACAAGTAAGGGTACGACAACGCTTTAGGGTGAGCGTGAGTCTGAGGGCGCGGGTTAGTGTTAACGTACGGGTTAGGATTAGGGGACGGGTGAATGTCAGGCTTTGGCGAAGTGTTAGGGTTAGGGTTCGGGGTAGGGTTAGGGTTAAGGGACGGGGACGGTTTAGGATCCAGGTGAGGGTACGACAATGCTTTAGGTTGAGCATGCGTTTGAGGGCGCGGGTTAGTGTTAGCATACGGGTTAGGTTAGGGGACGGGTGAGGGTCAGGCTTCGGGGAAGGGTTAGGGTTAGGTTTCGGGCTAGGGTTAGGGTTAAGGGAAAGGGACGGTTTAGGGTCCATGTGAGGGTACGACAACGCTTTAGGGTGAGCGAGATTGTGAGGGCGCGGGTTATTGTTAGCGTACGTGTTAGGATTAGGGGACGGGTGAGGGTCAGGCTTCGGCGAAGTGTTAGGGTTAGGGTTCGGGCTAGGGTTAGGGTTAGGGGAAAGGGACGATTTAGGGTCCATGTGAGGGTACAACAACGCTTTAGGGTGAGCGAGATTGTGAGGGTGCGGGTTAGTGTTAGCGTACGTGTTAGGATTAGGGGACTGGTGAGGGTCAGGCTTCTGGGAAGGGTTAGGTCTAGGGTTCGGGCTAGGGTTAGGGTTATGGGACGGGGACGGTTTAGGGTCCAGGTGAGGGTACGACAACTCTTTAGGGGGAGCGTTAGTGTGAGGGCGCGGGTTAGTGTTAGCGTACGGGTTAGGATTACGGGACGGATGAGGGTCAGGCTTCGGCGAAGTGTTAGTGTTAGGGTTCGGGATAGGGTTAGGGTTAGAGGACGGGGATGGTTTAGGGTCCATGTGAGGGTACGACAACACTTTAGGAGGCGCGTGCGTGTGAGGGCACGTGTTAGTGTTAGCGTACGTGTTAGGATTAGGGGAAGGGTGAGTGTCAGGCTTCGGGGAGGTGTTAGGGTTAGGGTTTGGGCTAGGGTTAGTGTTAGGGGACTGGGATGGTTTAGAGTCCAGGTCAGGGTACGACAACGCTTTCGGGGGAGCGGTCGTGTGAGGGCGCGGGTTAGTGTTTGCGTACGGGTTAGGATTAGGTGACGGGTGAGGGTCAGGCTTCAAGGAAGTTTAGGGTTAGGGTTCGGGCTAGGTTTAGGGTTAGGGGACGGGGACGGTTTAGGATCCAGGTGAGGGTACGACAATGCTTTAGGTTGAGCATGCGTCTGAGGGCGCGGGTTAGTGTTAGCGTACGGGTTAGGATTAGGGGACGGGTGAGGGTCAGGCTTCGGGGATGGGTTAGAGTTAGGGTTCGGGAAAGGGTTAGGGTTAGGGGACGGGGACGGTTTAGGGTCCAGGTGAGGGTACGACAACGCTTTAGGGGGAGCATGCGTGTGAGCGCGGGGTTTAGTGTTAGCGTCTGTGTTAGTATTAGGGGATGGGTGAGGGTCAGGCTTCGGGGAAGGGTTAGGGTTAAGGTTCGGGCTAAGGTAAGGGTTAGGGGACGGGGTCGGTTTAGGGTCCAGGTGAGGGTACGACAACGCTTTAGGGGGAGCGTGCATGTGAGGGCGCGGGTTAGTATTAGCGTACGGGTTAGGATTAGGGGACGGGTGAGGGTCAGGCTTCGGGGAAGTGTTAGGGTTAAGGTTAGGTCTAGGGTTAGTGTTAGGGGATGGGGACGGTTTAGGGTCCAGGTGAGGGTACGACAACCCTCTTGAGGGAGCGTACGAGTGAGGGCGCGGATTAGTGTTAGTGTACAGGTTAGGATTAGGGGACGGGTGAGGGTCAGGCTTCAGGGAATTGTTAGGGTTAGGGTTCGGGCTAGGGTTAGTGTTAGGGGATGGGGACGGTTTAGGGTCCAGGTGAGGGTACGAAAACGCTTTACGGGGAGCGTGCGTGTGAGGGCGCGAGTTAGTGTTAGCGTCCGTGTTAGGATTAGGGGACGGTTGAGAGTCAGGCTTCGGAGCAGCGTTAGGGTTAGGGTTCAGGCTAGGGTTAGGGTTAGGGGACGGGGACGGTTTAGGGTCCAGGTGAGGGTACGACAACGCTTTATGGTGAGCGTGCGTGTGAGGTCGCGGGTTAGTGTTAGCGTACGGTTTAGGATTAGGGGACGGGTGAGGGTCAGGATTCGGGGAAGGGTTAGGGTTAGGGTTCGGACTAGGGTTAGTGTTAGGGGACGGGGACAGTTTTGGGTCCAGGTGAGGGTACAACAACTCTTTAGGGTGAGCGTGAGTGTGAGGGTGTGGGTTCGTGTTAGCGTACCGGTTAAGATTAGGGTACGGGTGAGGGTCAGGCTTCGGGGAAGGGTTAGGGTTAGGGTTCGGGATAGGGTTAGATTTAGGGGACGGGGAGGGTTTTGGGTCCAGGTGAGGGTACGACAAAGCTTAGGGTGAGCGTGCGTGTGAGGGCGCAGGTTAGTGTTAGCGTACGGGTTAGGATTAGGGGACGGATGAGGGTCAGGCTTCGGAGAAGCGTTAGGGTTAGGGTTCGGGCTAGGGTTAGTGTTAGGGGACGGGGACGGTTTAGGGTCCAGGTGAGAGTACGACAATGCTTTAGGGGGAGCGAGCGTGTGAAAGCGTGGGTTAGTGTTAGCGTACGGGTTAGGATTAGGGGACGGGTGAGGGTCAGGCTTCGGAGAAGGGTTAGGGTTAGCGTTAAGGCTACGGTTAGGGTTAGGGGACGGGGACGGTATAGGGTCCAGGTGAGAGTACGACAACGCTTTAGGGGGAGCGTGCGTGTGAGGGCGCGGGTTACTGTTAACGTACGGGTTAGGATTAGGGGACGGTTGAAAGTCAGGCTTCTGAGAAGGGTTAGGGTTAGGGTTTGGGCTAGGGTTAGGGTTAGGGGACGGGGACCGTTTAGGGTCCAGGTGAGGGTACAACAACGCTTTAGGGTGAGCGTGCGTGTGAGGGCGCGGGTTAGTGTTAGCGTACTGGTTAGGATTAGGGGACGGGTGAGGGTCAGGCTTCGGGGAAGTGTTAGGGTTAGGGTTCGGGCTAGGGTTAGTGTTAGGGGACGTGGACGGTTTTGGGTCCACGTGAGGGTACGACAACCCTTAGGGTGAGCGTGCGTGTGAGGGCGCGGGTTTGTGTTAGCGTATGGGTTAGGATTAGGGGACGGATGAGGGTCAGGCTTCGGGGAAGGGTTAGGTTTAGGGTTCGGGCTGGTTACTGTTAGGGGACGGGGACGGTTTAGGGTCCAGGTGAGGGTACGACAACGCTTTAGGGTGAGCGTGCGTGTGAGGGCGCGGGTTAGTGTTAGCGTACTGGTTAGGATTAGGGGTCGGGTGAGGGTCAGGCTTCGGGGAAGTGTTAGGGTTAGGGTTCGGGCTAGGGTTAGTGTTAGGGGACGTGGACGGTTTTGGGTCCACGTGAGGGTACGACAACCCTTAGGGTGAGCGTGCGTGTGAGGGCGCGGGTTTGTGTTAGCGTATGGGTTAGGATTAGGGGACGGATGAGGGTCAGGCTTCGGGGAAGGGTTAGGTTTAGGGTTCGGGCTAGGGTTACTGTTAGGGGACGGGGACGGTTTAGGGTCCAGGTGAGGGTACGACAACGCTTTAGGTTGAGCATGCGTCTGAGGGCGCGGGTTAGTGTTAGCGTACGGGTTAGGATTAGGGGACGGGTGAGGGTCAGGCTTCGGGGAAGGGTTAGGGTTAAGGTTCGGGCTAGGGTTAGTGTTAGGGGACGGGGACGGTTTAGGGTCCAGGTGAGGGTACGACAACGCTTTAGGGGGAGCGAGCGTTTGAAAGCGTGGGATAGTGTTAGGGTACGGGTTAGGATAAGTGAACGGGTGAGGGTCAGGCTTCGGAGAAGGGTTAGGGTTAGCTTTAAGGCTAGGGTTAGGGTTAGGGGACGGGGACGGTTTAGGGTCCAGGTGAGGGTACGACAACGCTATAGGGGGAGCATGCGTGTGAGGGCGCGGGTTAGTGTTAGCGTCCGGGTTAGGATTAGGGGACGGGTGAGGGTCAGGCTTCAGGGAAAGGTTAGGGTTAGGGTTCGGGCTATGGTTAGGGTTAGGGGAAGGGGACGGTTTAGGAACAGGTAAGGATACGACAACGCTTTAGGGTGAGCGTGAGTGTGAGGGCGTGGGTTCGTGTTAGCGTACGGGTTAGGATTAGGGGACGGGTGAGGGTCAGGCTTCGGCGAAGTGTTAGGGTTAGGGTTCGGGCTAGAGTTAGGGTTAGGGCATGGGGACGGTTTAGGATCCAGGTCAGGGTACGACAACGTTTTAGGGGGAGCGTGCGTGTGAGGGCGCGTGTTAGTGTTAGCGTACGAGTTAGGATTAGGGAACGGGTGAGGGTCAGGCTCCGGGGAAGGGTAAGGGTTAGGGTTCGGGCTAGGCTTAGGGTTAGGGGACTGGGAAGGTTTAGGGTACAGCTGAAGATACGAGAACGCTTTAGGGGGAGCGTGCGTTTGAGGGCGCGGGTTAGTGTTTGTGTACGGGTTAGGATTAGGGGACGGATGAGGGTCAGGCTTCGGGGAAGGGATAGGTTTAGGGTTCGGGCTAGGGTTAGTGTTAGGGGATGGGGACGGTTTAGGGTCCAGGTGAGGGTACGACAACGCTTTAGGGGGAGCGAGCTTGTGAAAGCGTGGGTTAGTGTTAGCGTACGGGTTAGGATTAGGGGACGGGTGAGGGTCAGGCTTCAGGGAAGTGTTAGGGTTAGGGTTCGGGCTAGGGTTAGGGTTAGGGGATGGGGAAGGTTTAGGGTCCAGGTGAGGGTACGACAACGCTTTACGGGGAGCGTGTGTGTGAGGGCGCGAGTTAGTGTTAGCGTCCGTGTTAGGATTAGGGGACGGTTGAGAGTCAGGCTTCGGAGAAGCGTTAGGGTTAGGGTTCGGGCTAGGGTTAGGGTTAGGGGACGGGGACGGTTTAGGGTCCAGGTGAGGGTACGACAACGCTTTATGGTGAGCGTGCGTGTGAGGTCGCGGGTTAGTGTTAGCGTACGGTTTAGGATTAGGGGACGGGTGAGGGTCAGGATTCGGGGAAGGGTTAGGGTTAGGGTTCGGACTAGGGTTAGTGTTAGGGGACGGGGACAGTTTTGGGTCCAGGTGAGGGTACAACAACTCTTTAGGGTGAGCGTGAGTGTGAGGGTGTGGGTTCGTGTTAGCGTACCGGTTAAGATTAGGGTACGGGTGAGGGTCAGGCTTCGGGGAAGGGTTAGGGTTAGGGTTCGGGATAGGGTTAGGGTTAGGGGACGGGGAGGGTTTTGGGTCCAGGTGAGGGTACGACAAAGCTTAGGGTGAGCGTGCGTGTGAGGGCGCAGGTTAGTGTTAGCGTACGGGTTAGGATTAGGGGACGGATGAGGGTCAGGCTTCGGAGAAGCGTTAGGGTTAGGGTTCGGGCTAGGGTTAGTGTTAGGGGACGGGGACGGTGTAGGGTCCAGGTGAGAGTACGACAATGCTTTAGGGGGAGCGAGCGTGTGAAAGCGTGGGTTAGTGTTAGCGTACGGGTTAGGATTAGGGGACGGGTGAGTGTCAGGCTTCGGAGAAGGGTTAGGGTTAGCGTTAAGGCTACGGTTAGGGTTAGGGGACGGGGACGGTATAGGGTCCAGGTGAGAGTACGACAACGCTTTAGGGGGAGCGTGCGTGTGAGGGCGCGGGTTACTGTTAACGTACGGGTTAGGATTAGGGGACGGTTGAAAGTCAGGCTTCTGAGAAGGGTTAGGGTTAGGTTTCGGGCTAGGGTTAGGGTTAGGGGACGGGGACGGTTTAGGGTCCAGGTGAGGGTAAAACAACGCTTTAGGGTGAGCGTGCGTGTGAGGGCGCGGGTTAGTGTTAGCGTACTGGTTAGGATTAGGGGACGGGTGAGGGTCAGGCTTCGGGGAAGTGTTAGGGTTAGGGTTCGGGCTAGGGTTAGTGTTAGGGGACGTGGACGGTTTTGGGTCCACGTGAGGGTACGACAACCCTTAGGGTGAGCGTGCGTGTGAGGGCGCGGGTTTGTGTTAGCGTATGGGTTAGGATTAGGGGACGGATGAGGGTCAGGCTTCGGGGAAGGGTTAGGTTTAGGGTTCGGGCTAGGGTTACTGTTAGGGGACGGGGACGGTTTAGGGTCCAGGTGAGGGTACGACAACGCTTTAGGGGGAGCGAGCGTTTGAAAGCGTGGGATAGTGTTAGGGTACGGGTTAGGATAAGTGAACGGGTGAGGGTCAGGCTTCGGAGAAGGGTTAGGGTTAGCTTTAAGGCTAGGGTTAGGGTTAGGGGACGGGGACGGTTTAGGGTCCAGGAGAGGGTACGACAACGCTATAGGGGGAGCGTGCGTGTGAGGGCGCGGGTTAGTGTTAGCGTCCGGGTTAGGATTAGGGGACGGGTGAGGGTCAGGCTTCAGGGAAGGGTTAGGGTTAGGGTTCGGGCTATGGTTAGGGTTAGGGGAAGGGGACGGTTTAGGAACAGGTAAGGATACGACAACGCTTTAGGGTGAGCGTGAGTGTGAGGGCGTGGGTTAGTGTTAGCGTACGGGTTAGGATTAGGGGACGGGTGAGGGTCAGGCTTCGGCGAAGTGTTAGGGTTAGGGTTCGGGCTAGAGTTAGGGTTAGGGCACGGGGACGGTTTAGGATCCAGGTGAGGGTACGACAACGTTTTAGGGGGAGCGTGCGTGTGAGGGCGCGTGTTAGTGTTAGCGTACGAGTTAGGATTAGGGAACGGGTGAGGGTCAGGCTCCGGGGAAGGGTAAGGGTTAGGGTTCGGGCTAGGCTTAGGGTTAGGGGACTGGGAAGGTTTAGGGTACAGCTGAGGATACGAGAACGCTTTAGGGGGAGCGTGCGTTTGAGGTCGCGGGTTAGTGTTTGCGTACGGGTTAGGATTAGGGGACGGATGAGGGTCAGGCTTCGGGGAAGGGATAGGTTTAGGGTTCGGTCTAGGGTTAGTGTTAGGGGATGGGGACGGTTTAGGGTCCAGGTGAGGGTACGACAACGCTTTAGGGGGAGCGAGCTTGTGAAAGCGTGGGTTAGTGTTAGCGTACGGGTTAGGATTAGGGGACGGGTGAGGGTCAGGCTTCGGAGAAGGGTTAGGGTTAGCGTTAAGGCTAGGGTTAGGGTTAGGGGACGGGGACGGTTTAGGGTCCAGGTGATGGTACGACAACACTTTAGGGGGAGCGTGCGTGTGAGGGCGCGGGTTAGTGTTAGCGTCTGGGTTAGGATTAGGGAACGTGTGAGGGTCAGGCTCCTGGGAAGTGTTAGGGTTAGGGTTCTGGCTAGGGTTAGGGTTAGGGGAGTGGTAAGGTTTAGGGTACAGGTGAGGGTACGACAATGCTTTAGGGGGAGCGTTCGTTTGAGGGCGCAGGTTAGTGTTTGTGTACGGGTTAGGATTAGGGGACGGGTGAGGGTCAGGCTCCGGGGAAGTGTTAGGTTTAGGGTTCGGGCTATGGTTAGGGTTAGGGGAAGGGGACGGTTTAGGAACAAGTAAGGGTACGACAACGCTTTAGGGTGAGCGTGAGTCTGAGGGCGCGGGTTAGTGTTAACGTACGGGTTAGGATTAGGGGACGGGTGAAGGTCAGGCTTCGGCGAAGTGTTAGGGTTAGGGTTCGGGGTAGGGTTAGGGTTAAGGGACGGGGACGGTTTAGGATCCAGGTGAGGGTACGACAATGCTTTAGGTTGAGCATGTGTTTGAGGGCGCGGGTTAGTGTTAGCATACGGGTTAGGTTAGGGGACGGGTGAGGGTCAGGCTTCGGGGAAGGGTTAGGGTTAGGTTTCGGGCTAGGGTTAGGGTTAAGGGAAAGGGACGTTTAGGGTCCATGTGAGGGTACGACAACGCTTTAGGGTGAGCGAGATTGTGAGGGCGCGGGTTATTGTTAGCGTACGTGTTAGGATTAGGGGACGGGTGAGGGTCAGGCTTCGGGGAAGGGTTAGGGTTAGGGTTCGGGCTAGGGTTAGGGTTAGGGGACGGGGACGGTTTAGGGTCCAGGTGAGGGTACGACAACGCTTTGGGGGAGCGTGAGTGTGAGGGCGCGGGTTAGTGTTAGCGTACGTGTTAGGATTACGGGACGGATGAGGGTCAGGCTTCGGCGAAGTGTTAGTGTTAGGGTTCGGGCTAGGGTTAGGGTTAGAGGACGGGGATGGGTTAGGGTCCATGTGAGGGTACGACAACACTTTAGGAGGAGCGTGCGTGTGAGGGCACGTGTTAGTGTTAGCGTACGTGTTAGGATTAGGGGACGGGTGAGTGTTAGGCTTCGGGGAGGTGTTAGGGTTAGGGTTCGGGCTGGGGTCAGGGTTAGGGGACGGGGACGGTTTAGGGTCCAGGTGAGGGTACGGCAACGCTTAAGGGGGAGCGTGCGTGTGAGGGCGCGGGTTAGTGTTAGCGTACCGGTTAAGATTATGGTACGGGTGAGGGTCAGGCTTCAAGGAAGTTTAGGGTTAGGGTTCGGGCTAGGGTTAGGGTTAGGGGACGGGGACGGTTTAGGGTCCAGGTGAGGGTACGACAATGCTTTAGGTTGAGCATGCGTCTGAGGGCGCGGGTTAGTGTTAGCGTACGGGTTAGGATTAGGGGACGGGTGAGGGTCAGGCTTCGGAGGATTGTTAGGGTTACGGTTCGGGCTAGGGTTAGTGTTAGGTGACGGGGACGATTTAGGGTCAAGGTGAGTGTACGACAACGCTTTAGGGTGAGCGTGCGTCTCAGGGCGCGGGTTAGTGTTAGCGTATGGGTTAGGATTAGGGGACGGGTGAGGGTGAGGCTTCGGGGAAGGGTTAGGGTTAGGGTTCGGGCTGGGGTCAGGGTTAGGGGACGGGGACGGTTTAGGGTCCAGGTGAGGGTACGACAACGCTTAAGGGGGAGCGTGCGTGTGAGGGCGCGGGTTAGTGTTCGTGTACGGGTTAGGATTAGGGGACAGGAGAGGGTCAGGCTTCGGGGAAGGGTTAGGGTTAGGGTTCGGGCTAGGGTCAGGGTTAGGGGACGGGGACGGTTTAGGATCCAGGTCAGGGTACGACAACGCTTTAGGGGGAGCGGGCGTGTGAGGGCGTGGGTTAGTGTTTGCGTACGGGTTAGGATTAGGTGACGGGTGAGGGTCAGGCTTCGGGGAAGGGTTAGGGTTAGGGTTCGGGCTAGGGTTAGGTTTAGGGGACGGGGACGGGTTAGGGTCCAGGTGAGGGTACGACAACGCTTTAGGGGGAGCGTGCGTGTGAGGGCGCGGGTTAGTGTTAGCGTACGGTTTAGGATTAGGGGACGGGAGAGTGTCAGGCTTCGGGGAAACGTTAGGGTTAGGGTTCGGGCTAGGGTTAGGTTTAGGGGACGGGGACGGTTTAGGATCCAGGTGAGGGTACGACAACGCTTTAGGGGGAGCGTGCGTTTGAGGGCGCGTATTAGTGTTAGCGTACGTGTTAGGATTAGGGGACGGGTGAGGGTCAGGCTTCGGGGATGGGTTAGAGTTAGGGTTCGGGAAAGGTTTAGGGTTAGGGGACGGGGACGGTTTAGGGTCCAGGTGAGTGTACGACAACGCTTTAGTGGGAGCGTCCGTGTGAGGGCGGGGTTTAGTGTTAGCGTCCGTGTTAGGATTCGGGGATGGGTGAGGGTCAGGCTTCGGGGAAGGGTTAGGGTTAGGGTTCGGGCTAAGGTTAGGGTTAGGGTACGGGGTCGGTTTAGGGTCCAGGTGTGGGTACGACAACGCTTTAGGGGGAGCGTGATTGTGAGGGCGCGGGTTAGTATTAGAGTACGGGTTAGGATTAGGGGACGGTTGAGGGTCAGGCTTCGGGGAAGTGTTAGGTTTAGGGTTCGGGCTAGGGTTAGTGTTAGGGGACGGGGACGGTTTAGGGTCCAGGTCAGAGTACGACAATGCTTTAGGGGGAGCGAGCGTGTGAAAGCGTGGGTTAGTGTTAGCGTACGGGTTAGGATTAGGGGACGGGTGAGGGTCAGGATCCGGGGAAGGGTTAGGTTTAGGGTTCGGGCTATGGTTAGGGTTAGGGGAAGGGGACGGTATAGGAACAGATAAGGGTACGACAACGCTTTAGGGTGAGCGTGAGTGTGAGGGCGCGGGTTAGTGTTAGTGTACGGGTTAGGATTAGGGGACGGGTGAGGGTCAGGCTTCGGCGAAGTGTTAGGGTTAGGTTTCGGGCTAGGGTTCGGGTTAAGGGACGGGGACGGTTTAGGATCCAGGTGAGGGTACGACAACGCTTTAGGGGGAGCGAGCTTGTGAAAGCGTGGGTTAGTGTTAGCGTACGGGTTAGGATTAGGGAACGTGTGAGGGTCAGGCTCCTGGGAAGGGTTAGGGTTAGGGTTCTGGCTAGGGTTAGGGTTAGGGGACTGGGAAGGTTTAGGGTACAGGTGAGGGTACGACAATGCTTTAGGGGGAGCGCTCGTTTGAGGGCGCAGGTTAGTGTTTGTGTACGGGTTAGGATTAGGGGACGGGTGAGGGTCAGGCTCCGGGGAAGGGTTAGGTTTAGGGTTCGGGCTGTGGTTAGGGTTAGGGGAAGGGTATGGTTTAGGAACAAGTAAGGGTACGACAACGATTTAGGGGGAGCATGCGTGTGAGTGCGGGGTTTAGTGTTAGCGTCTGTGTTAGGATTAGGGGATGGGTGAGGGTCAGGCTTCGGGGAAGGGTTAGGGTTAGGGTTCGGGCTAAGGTAAGGGTTAGGGGACGGGGTCAGTTTAGGGTCCAGGTGAGGGTACGACAACGCTTTAGGGGGAGCGTGCATGTGAGGGCGCGGGTTAGTATTAGCGTACGGGTTAGGAATAGGGGACGGGTGAGGGTCAGGCTTCGGGGAAGTGTTAGGGTTAAGGTTAGGTCTAGGGTTAGTGTTAGGGGATGGGGACGGTTTAGGGTCCAGGTGAGGGTACGACAACCCTCTTGAGGGAGCGTACGAGTGAGGGTGCGGGTTAGTGTTAGTGTACAGGTTAGGATTAGGGGACGGGTGAGGGTCAGGCTTCAGGGAAGTGTTAGGGTTAGGGTTCGGGCTAGGGTTAGGATTAGGGGATGGGGACGGTTTAGGGTCCAGGTGAGGGTATGACAACGCTTTACGGGGAGCGTGCGTGTGAGGGCGCGAGTTAGTGTTAGCGTCCGTGTTAGGATTAGGGGACGGTTGAGAGTCAGGCTTCGGAGAAGCGTTAGGGTTAGGGTTCGGGCTAGGGTTAGGGTTAGGGGACGGGGACGGTTTAGGGTCCAGGTGAGGGTACGACAACGCTTTAGGGTGAGCGTGCGTGTGAGGTCGCGTGTTAGTGTTATCGTAGGGTTTAGGATTAGGGGACGGGTGAGGGTCAGGATTCGGGGAAGGGTTAGGGTTAGGGTTCGGACTAGGGTTAGTGTTAGGGGACGGGGACAGTTTTGGGTCCAGGTGAGGGTACAACAACTCTTTAGGGTGAGCGTGAGTGTGAGGGTGCGGGTTCGTGTTAGCGTACCGGTTAAGATTAGGGTACGGGTGAGGGTCAGGCTTCGGGGAACGGTTAGGGTTAGGGTTCGGGATAGGGTTAGGGTTAGGGGACGGGGAGGGTTTTGGGTCCAGGTGAGGGTACGACAAAGCTTAGGGTGAGCGTGCGTGTGAGGGCGCAGGTTAGTGTTAGCGTACGGGTTAGGATTAGGGGACGGATGAGGGTCAGGCTTCGGGGAAGCGTTAGGGTTAGGGTTCGGGCTAGGGTTAGTGTTAGGGGACGGGGACGGTTTAGGGTCCAGGTGAGAGTACGACAATGCTTTAGGGGGAGCGAGCGTGTGAAAGCGTGGGTTAGTGTTAGCGTCCGGGTTAGGATTAGGGAACGTGTGAGGGTCAGGCTCCTGGGAAGTGTTAGGGTTAGGGTTCTGGCTAGGGTTAGGGTTAGGGGACTGGGAAGGTTTAGGGTACAGGTGAGGGTACGACACTGCTTTAGGGGGAGCGTTCGTTTGAGGGCGCAGGTTAGTGTTTGTGTATGGGTTAGGATTAGGGGACGGGTGAGGGTCAGGCTCCGGGGAAGGGTTAGGTTTAGGGTACGGGCTATGGTTAGGGTTAGGGGAAGGGGACGGTTTAGGAACAAGTAAGGGTACGACAACGCTTTAGGGTGAGCGTGAGTCTGAGGGCGCGGGTTAGTGTTAACGTACGGGTTAGGATTAGGGGACGGGTGAAGGTCAGGCTTCGGCGAAGTGTTAGTGTTAGGGTTCGGGGTAGGGTTAGGGTTAAGGGACGGGGACGGTTTAGGATCCAGGTGAGTGTACGACAATGTTTTAGGTTGAGCATGCGTTTGAGGGCGCGGGTTAGTGTTAGCATACGGGTTAGGTTAGGGGACGGGTGAGGGTCAGGCTTCGGGGAAGGGTTAGGGTTAGGTTTCGGGCTAGGGTTAGGGTTAAGGGAAAGGGACGGTTTAGGGTCCATGTGAGGGTACGACAACGCTTTAGGGTGAGCGAGATTGTGAGGGCGCGGGTTATTGTTAGCGTACGTGTTAGGATTAGGGGACGGGTGAGGGTCAGGCTTCGGGGAAGGGTTAGGGTTAGGGTTGGGGCTAGGGTTAGGGTTAGGGGACGGGGACGGTTTAGGGTCCAGGTGAGGGTACGACAACGCTTTGGGGGAGCGTGAGTGTGAGGGCGCGGGTTAGTGTTAGCGTACGTGTTAGGATTACGGGACGGATGAGGGTCAGGCTTCGGCGAAGTGTTAGTGTTAGGGTTCGGGCTAGGGTTAGGGTTAGAGGACGGGGATGGGTTAGGGTCCATGTGAGGGTACGACAACACTTTAGGAGGAGCGTGCGTGTGAGGGCACGTGTTAGTGTTAGCGTACGTGTTAGGATTAGGGGACGGGTGAGTGTTAGGCTTCGGGGAGGTGTTAGGGTTAGGGTTCGGGCTAGGGTTAGTGTTAGGGGACTGGGATGGTTTAGGGTCCAGGTCAGGGTACGACTACGCTTTAGGGGGAGCGGTCGTGTGACGGCGTGGGTTAGTGTTTGCGTACGGGTTAGGATTAGGTGACGGGTGAGGGTCAGGCTTCAAGGAAGTTTAGGGTTAGGGTGCGGGCTAGGGTTAGGGTTAGGGGACGGGGACGGTTTAGGGTCCAGGTGAGGGTACGACAATGCTTTAGGTTGAGCATGCGTCTGAGGGCGCGGGTTAGTTTTAGCGTACGGGTTAGGATTAGGGGACGGGTGAGGGTCAGGCTTCCGGGGAGTGTTAGGGTTACGGTTCGGGCTAGGGTTAGTGTTAGGTAACGGGGACGATTTAGGGTCAAGGTGAGTGTACGACAACGCTTTAGGGTGAGCGTGCGTCTGAGGGCGCGGGTTAGTGTTAGCGTATGGGTTAGGATTAGGGGACGGGTGAGGGTGAGGCTTCGGGGAAGGGTTAGGGTTAGGGTTCGGGCTGGGGTCAGGGGTAGGGGACGGGGACGGTTTAGGGTCCAGGTGAGGGTACGACAACGCTTAAGGGGGAGCGTGCGTGTGAGGGCGCGGGTTAGTGTTCGTGTACGGGTTAGGATTAGGGGACGGGAGAGGGTCAGGCTTCGGGGAAGGGTTAGGGTTAGGGTTCGGGCTAGGGTCAGGGTTAGGGGACGGGGACGGTTTAGGATCCAGGTCAGGTTACGACAACGCTTTAGGGGGAGCGTGCGTGTGAGGGCGCGTATTAGTGTTAGCGTACGTGTTAGGATTAGGGGACGGGTGAGGGTCAGGCTTCGGGGATGGGTTAGAGTTAGGGTTCGGGAAAGGGTTAGGGTTAGGGGACGGGGACGGTTTAGGATCCAGGTGAAGGTACGACAACGATTTAGGGGGAGCGTGCATCTGAGGGCGTGTGTTAGTGTTAGCGTACGGGTTAGGATTAGGGAACGGGAGAGGGTCAGGTTCCTGGGAAGTGTTAGGTTTAGGGTTCTGGCTAGGGTTAGGGTTAGGGGACTGGGAAGGTTTAGGGTGCAGGTGAGGGTACGACAATGCTATAGGGGGAGCGTGCGTTTGAGGGCGCAGGTTAGTGTTTGTGTACGGGTTAGGATTAGGGGACGGGTGAGGGTCAGGCTCCGGGGAAGGGTTAGGTTTAGGGCTCGGGCTAGGTTTAGAGTTAGGGGCGGGGACGGTTTAGGGTCCAGGTGAGGGTACGACAATGCTTTAGGTTGAGCATGCGTCTGAGGGCGCGGGTTAGTGTTAGCGTACGGGTTAGGTTAGGTGATGGGTGAGGGTCAGGCTTCGGGGAAGGGTTAGGGTTAGGTTTCGGGCTAGGGTTAGGGTTATGGGAAAGGGACGGTTTAGGGTCCATGTGAGGGTACAACAACGCTTTAGGGTGAGCGAGATTGTGAGGGCGCGGGTTAGTGTTAGAGTACGTGTTAGGATTAGGGGACGGGTGAGGGTCAGGCTTCGGGGAAGGGTTAGGTCTAGGGTTCGGGCTAGGGTTAGGGTTAGGGGACGGGGAGGGTTTAGGGTCCAGGTGAGGGTACGACAACTCTTTAGGGGGAGCGTGAGTGTGAGGGCGCGGGTTAGTGTTAGCGTACGGTTTAGGATTACGGGACGGATGAGGGTCAGGCTTCGGCGAAGTGTTAGTGTTAGGGTTCGGGCTAGGGTTAGGGTTAGTGGACGGGGATGGTTTAGGGTCCATGTGAGGGTACGACAACACTTTAGGAGGCGCGTGCGTGTGAGGGCACGTGTTAGTGTTAGCGTACGTGTTAGGATTAGGGGAAGGGTGAGTGTCAGGCTTCGGGGAGGTGTTAGGGTTAGGGTTCGGGCTAGGGTTAGTGTTAGTGGACTGGGATGGTTTAGGGTCCAGGTCAGGGTACGACAACGCTTTAGGGGGAGCGGTCGTGTGAGAGCGTGGGTTAGTGTTTGCGTACGGGTTAGGATTAGGTGACGGGTGAGGGTCTGGCTTCAAGGAAGTTTAGGGTTAGGGTTCGGGCTAGGGTTAGGGTTAGGGGACGGGGACGGTTTAGGGTCCAGGTGAGGGTACGACAATGCTTTAGGTTGAGCATGCGTCTGAGGGCGCGGTTTAGTGTTAGCGTACGGGTTAGGATTAGGGGACGGGTGAGGGTCAGGCTTCGGGGGAGTGTTAGGGTTACGGTTCGGGCTAGGGTTAGGGTTAGGTGACGGGGACGATTTAGGGTCAAGGTGAGTGTACGACAACGCTTTAGGGTGAGCGTGCGTCTGAGGGTGCGGGTTAGTGTTAGCGTATGGGTTAGGATTAGGGGACGGGTGAGGGTCAGGCTTCGGGGATGGGTTAGAGTTAGGGTTCGGGAAAGGGTTAGGGTTAGGGGACGGGGACGGTTTAGGGTCCAGGTGAAGGTACGACAACGCATTAGGGGGAGCATGCGTGTGAGGGCGCGGAATAGTGTTAGCGTACGGGTTAGGATTAGGGTTCGGATGAGGGTCAGGCTTCGGGGAAGTGTTAGGATTAGGGTTCGGGCTAGGGTTAGGGTTAGGGGACGGGGACGGTTTAGGGTCTAGATGCGGGTACGACAACACTTTATGGTGAGCGTCAGTGTGAGGGCGCGGGTTAGTGTAAACGTACGGGTTAGGATTACGGGACGGGTGAGGGTCAAGCTTCGGCGAAGTGTTAGTGTTAGGGTTCAGCCTAAGGTTAGGGTTAGAGGACGGGGACGGTTTAGGGTCCATGTGAGGGTACGACAACGCTTTAGGGGGAGCGGGTGTGTGAGGGCGTGGGTTAGTGTTACCGTACGGGTTAGGATTAGGGAACAGGTGAGGGTCAGGCTTCGGGGAAGGTTTAGGGTTAGGGTTCGGGCTAGGGTTAGGGCTAGGGGACGGAGACGGATTAGGGTCCAGGTGAGGGTACGACAACACTTTAGGGGGAGTGTGCGTGTGTGGGCGCGGGTTAGTGTTAGCGTACGGGTTAGGGATAGGGGAAGGGTGAGGGTAAGGCTTCGGGGAAGGGTTAGGGTTAGGGTTCGGGCAAGGGTTAGGGGACGGGGATGGTTTAGGGTCCAGGTGAGGGTACGACAACGCTTTAGGGGGAGCGTGCGTGTGAGGGCGCGGGTTAGTGTTAGCGTACGGGTTAGGAATAGGGGACGGGTGAGGGTCAGGCTTCGGGGAAGGGTTAGGGTTAGGGTTCAGACTAGGGTTAGGGTTAGGGGACGGGGACGGTTTAGGGTCCAGATGAGGATACGACAACACTTTAGGGTGAGCATGAGTGTGAGCGCGCGGGTTAGTGTTAGCGTACGGGTTAGGATTAGGGGAAGGGTGAGGGTTAGGCTTCGGGAAAGGGTTAGGGTTAGGGTTCGGGCTAGGGTTAGGGTTAGGGGACGGGGACGGTTTAGGGTCCAGTTCAGGGTATGACAACGCTTTAGGGGGAGCGGGCGTGTGAGGGCGCGGGTTAGTGTTTGCGAACGGGTTAGGATTACGTGACTGGTGAGGGTCAGGCTTCGAGGAAGGGTTAGGGTTAGGGTTCGGGCTAGGGTTAGGGTTAGGGGACGGGGACGGTTTAGGGTCCAGGTGAGGGTACAACAATGCTTTAGTTTGAGCATGCGTCTGAGGGCGTGGGTTAGTGTTACCATACGGGTTAGGATTAGGGGACAGGTGAGCGTCAGGCTTCGGGGAAGGGTTAGGGTTAGCGTTAGGTTAGGGTTAGGGTTAGGGGACGGGGATGGTTTAGGGTCCAGGTGAGGGTACGACAACGCTTTAGGTTGAGCATGCATCTGAGGGTGCAGGTTAGTGTTACAGTACGGGTTAGGATTAGTGGAAGGGTGAGGGTCAGGCTTCGGGGAAGGGTTAGGGTTAGGGTTCGGGCAAGGGTTAGGGGACGGGGACGGTATAGGGTCCAGGTGAGGGTACGACAATGCTTTAGGGGGAGCGTGCGTGTGAGGGCATGGGTTAGTGTTAGCGTACGGGTTAGGATTAGGGGACGGGTGATGGTCAGGCATCGGGGAAGGGTTAGGGTAAGGTTCGGGCTAGGGTTAGGGTTAGGGGACGGGGATGGTTTAGGGTCCAGTTGAGGGTACGACAACGCTTTAGGGGGAGGGTGCGTGTGAGGGCGTGGGTTAGTGTTAGCGTACGGGTTAGGATTAGGGGACGGGTGAGGGTCAGGTTTCGGGGAAGGGTTAGGGTTAGGGTTCTGGCTAGGGTGAGGGTTAGGGGACGGGGATGGTTTAGGGTCCAGTTGAAGGTACGACAACGCTTTAGGGGGAGCGTGCGTGTGAGGGCGTGGGTTAGTGTTAGCGTATGGGTTAGGATTAGGGGACGGGTGAGTGTCAGGCTTCGGGGAAGGGTTAGGGTTAGGGTTCGGGCTAGGGTTAGGGTTTGGGGACGGGGACGGTTTAGGGTCCAGGTGAGGGTACGACAAGTCTTTAGGGGGAGTGTGCGTGTGAGGACACGGGTTAGTTAAAGCGTACGGGTTAGGATTAGGGGACGGTAGAGGGTCAGGCTTCGGGGAAGGGTTAGGGTTAGGGTTCGGGCTAGGGTTAGGGTTAGGGGACGGGGAAGGTTTAGGGTCCAGATGAGGGTACGACAACACTTTAGGGTGAGCGTGAGTGTGAGGGCGTGGGTTAGTGTTACCGTACGGGTTAGGATTAGGGGACGGGTGAGGGTCAGGCTTCGGGGAAGGGTTAGGGTTAGGGTTCGGGCTAGGGTTAGGGTTAGGGGACGGGGACGGATTAGGGTCCAGGTGAGGGTACGACAACGCTTTAGGGGGAGCGTGCGTGTGAGGGCATGGGATAGTGTTAGCGTACCGGTTAGGATTAGGGGACGGGTGATGGTCAGCCCTCGGGGAAGTGTTAGGGTTAGGGTTCGGGCTAGGGTTAGGGTTAGGGGACGGGGATGGTTTAGGGTCCAGTTGAGGGTACGACAATGCTTTACGGGGAGCCTGCGTGTGAGGGCGCGTGTTAGTGTTAGCCTATGGGTTAGGATTAGGGGATGGGAGAGAGTCAGGCTTCGGCGAACGGTTAGGGTTAGGGTTCGAGCTAGGGTTTGGGTTAGGGGACTGGGACGTTTAGGGTCCAGGTCAGGGTACGACAACGCTTTAGGGGGAGCGGGCGTGTGAGGGGGCGGGTTAGTGTTTGCGTATGGGTTAGGATTAGGTGACGGGTGAGGGTCAGGCTTCGGGGAAGGGTTAGGGTTAGGGTTCGTGCTAGGGTTAGGGTTACGGGACGGGGACGGTTTAGGGTCCAGGTGAGGGTACGACAACGCTTTAAGGGGAGCGTGCGTGTGAGGGCGCGGGTTAGTGTTAGCGTACGGGTTAGGTTTATGGGACGGGTGAGGGTCAGGGTTTGGGGAAGGGTTAGGGTTAGGGTTCGGGCTAGGGTTAGGGTTAGGGGACGGGGATGGTTTAGGGTCCAGATGAGGGTACGACAACACTTTAAGGTGAGCGTGAGTGTGAGGGCGTGGGTTAGTGTTAGCGTACGGGTTAGGATTAGGGGACGGGTGAGGGTCAGGCTTCGGAGAAGAGTTACGGTTAGGGTTTGGGATAGGGTTAGGGTTAGGGGACTGGGACGGTTTAGGGTCCAAGTCAGGGTACGACAACGCTTTAGGGGGAGCGCGCGTGTGAGGGCGCGGGTTACTGTTTGCGTACGGGTTAGGATTAGGGGACGGGTGAGGTTCAGGCTTCAGGGAAGGGTTACGGTTAGGGTTCGGGATATGGTTAGGGTTAGGGGACTGGGACGGTTTAGGGTACATGTCAGGGTACGACAGCGCTTTAGGGGGAGCGCGCGTGTGAGGGCGCGGGTTAGTGTTTGCTTACCGGTTAGGATTAGGTAACGGGTGTGGGTCAGGCTTCGGGGAAGGGTTAGGGTTAGGGTTCGGGCTAGGGTTAGGGTTAGGGGACGGGGACGGTTTAGGGTCCAGGTGAGTGTACGACAACGCTTTAGGGGGAGCGTGCGTGTGAGGACGCGGGTTAGTGTTAGCGTACGGGTTAGGATTAGGGGACCGGTGAGGGTCAGGCTTCGAGGAAGGGTTAGCGTTAGGGTTAGGGCCATGGTTAGAGTTAGGGGACGGGGACTGTTTAGGGTCCAGTTGAGGGTACGACAACACTCTTGGGGGAGCGTGCGCATGAGGGCACGGGTTAGTGTTAGCGTACGGGTTAGGATTAGGGGACGGGTGAGTGTCATGCATCGGGGAAGGGTTAGGGTTAGGGTTCGGGCTAGGGTTAGGGTTAGGGGACGGGGACGGTTTAGGGTCCAGGTGAGGGTACGACAACGCTTTAGGGGGAGCGTGCCTGTGAGGGCGTGGGTCAATGTTAGCGTATGTGTTAGGATTAGGGGACGGGTGAGGGTCAGGCCTCGGGGAAGTGTTAGTGTTAGGGTTCGGGCTAGGGTTAGGGTTAGGGGACGGGGACGTTTTAGGGACCAGTTGAGGGTACGACAACACTTTATGGGGAGCGTGCGTGTGAGGGCGCATGTTAGTGTTAGCGTACGGGTTAGGATTAGGGGACGGGTGAGGGTCAGGCTTCGAGGAAGGGTTAGCGTTAGGGTTAGGGCTATGGTTAGAGTTAGGGGACAGGGACTGTTTAGGGTCCAGGTGAGGGTACGGCAACGCTCTTGCGGGAGCGTGCGCATGAGGGCACGGGTTAGTGTTAGCGTACGGGTTAGTATTAGGGGACGGGTGAGTGTCATGCATCGGGGAAGGGTTAGGGTTAGGGTTTGGGCTAGGGTTAGGGTTAGGGGATTGGGACGGTTTAGGGTCCAAGTGAGGGTACGACAACGCTTTACGGGGAGCATGCGTGTGAGGGCGCGGGTAGTGTTAGCGTACGGGTTAGGATTAGGGGACGGCTGAGTGTCAGGCTTCGGGGAAAGGTTAGGGTTAGGGTTCGGGCTAGGGTTCGGGTTAGGGGACGGGGACGGTTTCGGGTCCAGGTGAGGGTATGACAACGCTTTAGGGGGAGCGTGCGTGTGAGGGCGTGGGTTAGTGTTAGCGTGAGTGTTAGGATTAGGGGACGTGTGAGGGTCAGACTTCGCGGAAGGGTTAGGGTTAGGGTTAAGGCTAGGGTTAGGGTTAGGGGACGGGGATGGTTTACGTTCCAGGTGAGGGTAGGACAACACTTTAGGGGGAGCGTGCGTGTGAGGGCACGGGTTAGTGTTAACGTCCGGTTTAGGATTAGGGGACGGGTGAGGGTCTGGCTTAGGCGAAGGGTGAGTGTTAGAGTTCGGGCTACTGTTAGGGTTAGGGGACGGGGACGGTTTAGGATCTAGATGAGGGTACGACAACACTTTAGGCGGAGCGTGCGTGTGAAGGCGCGGGTTAGTGTTAGCGTAAGGGTTAGATTTAGGGGACGAGTGAGGGTCAGGCTTCTGGGAAGGTTTAGGGTTAGGGTTCGGGCTAGGGTTAGGGTTAGGGGACGGGGACGGTTTAGGGTCCAGGTGAGGGTACAACAACGCTTTAGGGGGCACGTGCATGTGAGGGCGCGGGTTAGTGTTAGGGTACGGGTTAGGATTAGGGGACGGGTGAGGTTCAGGCTTCGGGGAAGTGGTAGGGTTAGGGTTAGGGCTAGGGGTAGGGTTAGGGGACGGGGACGGTTTAGGGTTCAGGTGAGGGTACGACAACGCTTTAGGGGGAGCGTGCGTGTGAGGGCGTGGGTTAGTGTTAGCGTACGGGTTAGGATTAGGGGACGGGTGAGGGTTAGGCTTCAGGGAAGGGTTAGGGTTAGGTTGCGGCCTAGCGTTAGGGTTAGGGGACGGGGAAGGATTAGGGTCCAGGTGAGGGTACGACAACACTTTAGGGTGAGCTTGCGTGTGAGCGCGCGGGTTAGTGTTTGAGCACGGGTTAGGATTAGGGGACGGGTAATGGTCAGGCCTCGGGGAAAGGTTAGGGTTAGGTTCGGGCTAGGGTTAGGGTTATGGGACGGGGATGGTTTAGGGTCCATTTGAGGGTACGACAACGCTTTAGGGGGAGGGTGCGTGTGAGGGCGTGGGTTAGTGTTAGCGTACGGATTAGGATTAGGGGACGTGTGAGGGTCAGGGTTCGGGGAAGTGTTAGGGTTAGGGTTCGGGCTAGGGTTAGGGGTAGGGGACAGGGATGGTTTAGGGTCCAGTTGAGGGTACAACAACGCTTTAGGGGGAGCGTGCGTGTGAGGGCGTGGGTTAGTGTTAGCGTATGGGTTAGGATTAGGGGACGGGTGACTGTCAGGCTTCGGGGAAGGGTTAGGGTTAGGGTTCGGGCTAGGGTTAGGGTTAGGGGACGGGGACGGTTTAGGGTCCAGGTGAGGGTACGACAACGCTTTAGGGGGAGCGTGCCTGTGAGGGCGTGGGTCAATGTTAGCGTATGTGTTATGATTAGGGGACGGGTGAGGGTCAGGCCTCGGGGAAGTGTTAGTGTTAGGGTTCGGGCTAGGGTTAGGGTTAGGGGACGGGGACGGTTTAGGGACCAGTTGAGGGTACGACAACACTTTATGGGGAGCGTGCGTGTGAGGGCGCATGTTAGTGTTAGCGTACGGGTTAGGATTAGGGGACGGGTGAGTGTCAGGCTTCGGGGAAGGGTTAGGGTTAGGGTTCGTGCTAGGGTTAGGGTTAGGGGATGGGGACGGTTTAGGGTCCAGGTGAGTGTACTACAACGCTTTAGGTGGAGCGTGCGTGTGAGGGTGCGGGTTAGTGTTAGCGTACGGGTTAGGATTAGGGGACGGGTGAGGGTAAGGCTTCGGAGAAGGGTTAGGGTTAGGGTTCAGGCTATGGTTAGGGTTAGGGGACCGGGACGGTTTAGGGTCCAGGTGAGGGAACGACAACGCTTTAGGGGGAGCGAGCGTGTGAAAGCGTGGTTTAGTGTTAGCGTACAGGTTAGGATTAGGGGACGGGTGAGGGTCAGGCTTCGGAGAAGGGTTAGGGTTAGCGTTAAGGGTAGGGTTAGGGTTAGGGGACGGGGATGGTTTAGGGTCCAGGTGATGATACGTCAACTCTTTAGGGGGAGCCTGTGTGTGAGGGCGCGGGTTAGTGTTAGTGTCCGGGTTAGGATTAGGGGACGGGTGAGGGTCAGGCTTCAGGGAAGGGTTAGGGTTAGGGTTCGGGCTATGTTTAGGGTTAGGGGAAGGGGACGGTTTAGGAACAGGTAAGGGTACGACAACGCTTTAGGGTGAGCGTGAGTGTGACGGTGTTGGTTAGTGTTAGCGTACGGGTTAGGATTAGGGAACAGGTGAGGGTCAGGCTCCGGGGAAGGGTTAGGGTTAGGGTTCGGTTTAGGGTTAGGGTTAGGGGACTGGGAAGGTTTAGGGTCCATGTGAGGGTACCACAACGCTTTAGGGGGAGCGTGCGTTTGAGCGCGCGGGTTAGTGTTTGTGTACAGTTTAGGATTAGGGGACGGGTGAGGGTCAGGCTTCGGCGAAGTGTTAGGGTTAGGGTTCGGGCTAGGGTTAGGGGACGGGGACGGGGACGGTTTAGGATCCAGGTGAGGGTACGACAATGTTTTAGGGGGAGCGTGCGTGTGAGGGCGCGTGTTAGTGTTAGCGTACGGATTAGGATTAGGGAACGGGTGAGGGTCAGGCTTCTGGGAAGGGTTAGGGTTGGGGTTCGGGCTAGGGTTAGGGTTAGGGGACTGGGAAGGTTTAGGGTCCAGGTGAGGGTACGACAACGCTTTAGGGGGAGCGTGCGTTTGAGGGCGCGGGTTAGTGTTTGCGTACGGCTTAGGATTAGGGGACGGGTGAGGGTCAGGCTCCGGGGAAGTGTTAGGTTTAGGGTTCGGGCTAGGTTTAGGGTTAGGGGACGGGGACGGTTTAGGGTCCAGATGAGGGTACAACAATGCTTTAGGTTGAGCATGCGTCTGAGGGCACGGGTTAGTGTTAGCATACTGGTTAGGATTACGGCACGGATGAGGGTCAGGCTTCGGCGAAGTGTTAGTGTTAGGGTTCGGGCTAGGGTTAGGGTTAGAGGACGGGGATGGATTAGGGTCCATGTGAGGGTACGACAACACTTTAGGGAGAGCGTGCGTGTCAGGGCACGTGTTAGTGTTAGCGTACGTGTTAGGATTAGGGGACGGGTGAGGGTCAGGCTTCGGGGAAGGGTTAGGGTTAGGGTTCGGGCTAGGGTTAGTGTTAGGGGACTGGGATGGTTTAGGGTCCAGGTCTGGGTACGACAACGCTTTAGGGTGAGCGGTGGTGTGAGGGTGCCGGTTACTGTTTGCGTACGGGTTAGGATTAGGGGACGGGTGAGTGTCAGGTTTCGGGGAAGTTTTAGGTTTAGGGTTCGGGCTAGGATTAGTGTTAGGGGACGGGGACGGTTTAGGATCCAGGTGAGGGTACGACAACGCTTTAGGGGGAGCTTGCGTTTGACGGCGCGTATTAGTGTTAGCGTACGGGTTAGGATTAGGGGACGGGTGATTGTCAGGCTTCGGGGAAGGTTTAGTGTTAGGGTTCGGGCTAGGGTTAGGGTTAGGGGAAAGGGACGGTTTAGGGTCCAGGTGGGGGTACGACAACTCTTTAGGGTGAGCGTGATTGTGAGGGCGCGGGTTAGTGTTAGCGTACGGCTTAGGATTAGGGGACGGGTGAGGGTCAGGGTTCGGGTAAGGGTTAGGGTTAGGGTTCGGTCTAGGGTTAGGGTTAGGGGACGGGGACGGTTTAGGGTCCAGGTGAGGGTACGACAACGCTTTAGGAGTAGCGGGCGTGTGAGGGCGCGGGTTAGTGTTAGCGTACGGGTTAGGATTATGGGACGGGTGAGTGTCAGGCTTCGGGGAAGTGTTAGGATTAGGGTTCGGGCTAGGGTTAGGGTTAGGAGACGGAGACGGTTTAGGGTCTAGATGAGTGTACGACAACACTTTAGGGTGAGCGTCAGTGTGAGGGCGTGGGTTAGTGTTAGCATACGGGTTAGGATTACGGGACGGATGAGGGTCAGGCTTCGGCGAAGTGTTAGTGTTAGGGTTCGGGCTAGGGTTAGGGTTAGAGGACGGGGATGGTTTAGGGTCCATGTGAGGGTACGACAACACTTTAGGAGGAGCGTGCGTGTGAGAGCACGTGTTAGTGTTAGCGTACGTGTTAGGATTAGGGGACGGGTGAGGGTCAGGCTTCTGGGAAGGGTTAGGGTTAGGGTTCGGTCTAGGGTTAGTGTTAGGGGACTGGGATGGTTTAGGGTCCAGGTTAGGGTACGACAACGCTTTTGGGGGAGCGGTCGTGTGAGGGTGCGGGTTAGTGTTTGCGTACGGGTTAGGATTAGAGGACGGGTGAGGGTCAGGCTTCGGCGAAGTGTTAGGGTTAGGGTTCGGGCTAGAGTTAGGGTTAGGGCACGGGGACGGTTTAGGATCCAGGTGAGGGTACGACAACGTTTTAGGGGGAGCGTGCGTGTGAGGGCGCGTGTTAGTGTTAGCGTACGAGTTAGGATTAGGGAACGGGTGAGGGTCAGGCTCCGGGGAAGGGTAAGGGTTAGGGTTCGGGCTAGGGTTAGTGCTAGGAGACTGGGAAGGTTTAGGGTACAGGTGAGGGTACGACAATGCTTTAGGGGGAGAGTTCGTTTGAGGGCGCAGGTTAGTGTTTGTGTACGGGTTAGGATTAGGGGACGGGTGAGGTTCAGGCTCCGGGGAAGGGTTAGGTTTAGGGTTCGGGCTCTGGTTAGGGTTAGGGGAAGGGGACGGTTTAGGAACAGGTAAAGGTACGACAACGCTTTTGGGTGAGCTTGAGTCTGAGGGCACGGGTTAGTGTTAGCGTACGGGTTAGGATTAGGGGACGGGTGAGGGTCAGGCTCGGCGAAGTGTTAGGGTTAGGGTTCGGGCTAGGGTTAGGGTTAAGGGACGGGGACGGTTTAGGACCCAGGTGAGGGTACGACAACGATTTAGGGGTAGCGTGCGTCTGAGGGCGTGTGTTAGTGTTAGCGTACGGGTTAGGATTAGGGAACGGGTGAGGGTCAGGCTCCTGGGAAGTGTTAGGGTTAGGGTTTTGTCTAGGATTAGGGTTAGGGGACTGGGAAGGTTTAGGGTACAGGTGAGGGTACGACAATGCTTTAGGGGGAGTGTGCGTTTGAGGGCGCGGGTTAGTGTTAGCGTACGGGTTATGTTAGGGGACGGGTGAGGGTCAGGCTCCAGGGAAGGGTTAGTGTTAGGGTTCGGGCTAGGGTCAGGGTTAGGGGACGGGGACGGTTTAGGGTCCAGGTGAGGGTACGACAACGCTTTAGGGGGAGCGTGCGTGTGAGGGCGCGGGTTAGTATTAGTGTACGGGTTAGGATTAGGGTTCGGGTGAGGGTCAGGCTTCGGGGAAGGGTTAGGTTTAGGGTTAGGTCTAGGGTTAGGGTTAGGGGATGGGGACGGTTTAGGGTCCAGGTGAGGGTACGACGACGCTCTTGGGGGAGCGTGCGAGTGAGGGCGCGGGTTAGTGTTAGCGTACAGGTTAGGATTAGGGGACGGGTGAGGGTCAGGCTCCGGGGAAGGGTTAGGGTTAGGGTTCGGGCTAGGGTTAGGGTTAGGGGATGGGGACGGTTTAGGGTCCAGGTGAGGGTACGACAGCGCTTTAGGGGGAGCGTGCGTGTGAGGGCGCGAGTTAGTGTTAGCGTCCGTTTTAGGATTAGGGGACGGTTGAAGGTCAGGCTTATGAGAAGGGTTAGGGTTAGGGTTCGGGCTAGGGTTAGGGTTAGGGGACGGGGACGGTTTAGTGTCCAGGTGATGGTACGACAACGCTTTAGGGGGAGCGTGCGTGTGAGGGCGTGGGTTAGTGTTAGCGTACGGGTTAGGATTAGGGGACGGATGAGGGTCAGGCTTCGGGGAAGGGTTAGGTTTAGGGTTCGGGCTAGGGTTAGTGTTAGGGGATGGGGACGGTTTAGGGTCCAGGTGAGGGTACGACAACGCTTTAGGGGGAGCGAGCTTGTGAAAGAGTGGGTTAGTGTTAGCGTACGGGTTAGGATTAGGGGACGGGTGAGGGTCAGGCTTCGGAGAAGGGTTAGGGTTAGCGTTAAGGCTAGGGTTAGGGTTAGGGGACGGGGACGGTTTAGGGTCCAGGTGATGGTACGACAACGCTTTAGGGGGAGCGTGCGTGTGAGGGCGTGGGTTAGTGTTAGCGTCCGGGTTAGAATTAGGGAACGTGTGAGGGTCAGGCTCCTGGGAAGTGTTAGGGTTAGGGTTCTGGCTAGGGTTAGGGTTAGGGGACTGGGAAGGTTCAGGGTACAGGTGAGGGTACGACAATGCTTTAGGGGGAGCGTTCGTTTGAGGGCGCAGGTTAGTGTTTGTGTACGGGTTAGGATTAGGGGACGGGTGAGGGTCAGTCTCCGGGGAAGGGTTAGGTTTAGGGTTCGGGCTATGGTTAGGGTTAGGGGAAGGGGACGGTTTAGGAACAAGTAAGGGTACGACAACGCTTTAGGGTGAGCGTGAGTCTGAGGGCGCGGGTTAGTGTTAGCGTACGGGTTAGGATTAGGGGACGGGTGAAGGTCAGGCTTCGGCGAAGTGTTAGGGTTAGCGTTCGGGCTAGGGTTAGGGTTAAGGGACGGGGACGGTTTAGGATCCAGGTGAGGGTACGACAACGATTTAGGGGGAGCGTGCGTCTGAGGGCGTGTGTTAGTGTTAGCGTACGGGTTAGGATTAGGGAACGGGTGAGGGTCAGGCTCCTGGGAAGTGTTAGGGTTAGGGTTCTGGCTAGGGTTAGGGTTAGGGGACTGGGAAGGTTTAGGGTGCAGGTGAGGGTACGACAATGCTTTAGGGGGAGCGTGCGTTTGAGGGCGCAGGTTAGTTTTTGTGTACGGGTTAGGATTAGGGGACAGGTGAGGGTCAGGCTCCGGGGAAGGGTTAGGTTTAGGGTTCGGGCTAGGTATAGGGTTAGGGGACGGGGACGGTTTAGGGTCCAGTTGAGGGTACGACAATGCTTTAGGTTGAGCATGCGTCTGAGGGCGCGGGTTAGTGTTAGCGTACGGGTTAGGATTAGGGGACGGGTGAGGGTCAGGCTTCGGGGGAGTGTTATGGTTACGGTTTGGGCTAGGGTTAGGGTTAGGTGACGGGGACGATTTAGGGTCAAGGTGAGTGTACGACAACGCTTTAGGGTGAGCGTGCGTCTGAGGGCGCCGGTTAGTGTTAGCGTATGGGTTAGGATTAGGGGACGGGTGAGGGTCAGGCTTCGGGGAAGGGTTAGTGTTAGGGTTCGGGCTAGGGTCAGGGTTAGGGGACGGGGACGGTTTAGGGTCCAGGTGAGTGTACGACAATGCTTAAGGGGAAGCGTGCGTGTGAGGGCGCGGGTTAGTGTTAGCGTACGGGTTAGGATTAGGGGACGGGAGAGGGTCAGGCTTCGGGGAAGGGTTAGGGTTAGGGTTTGGGCTACGGTTAGGTTTAGGGGACGGGGACGGTTTAGGATCCAGGTGAGGGTACGACAACGCTTTAGGGGGAGCGTGCGTTTGAGGGCGCGTATTAGTGTTAGCGTACGGGTTAGGATTAGGGGACGGGTGAGGGTCAGGCTTCGGGGATGGGTTAGAGTTAGGGTTCAGGAAAGGGTTAGGGTTAGGGGACGGGGACGGTTTAGGGTCCAGGTGAGGGTACGACAACGCTTTAGGGTGAGCGTGATTGTTAGGGCGCGGGTTAGTGTTAGCGTACGGCTTAGGATTAGGGGACGGGTGAGGGTCAGGGTTCGGGTAAGGGTTAGGGTTAGGGTTCGGGCTAGGGTTAGGGTTAGGGGAAAGGGACGGTTTAGGGTCCATGTGAGGGTACGACAACGCTTTAGGGTGAGCGAGATTGTGAGGGCGCGGGTTAGTGTTAGTGTACGATTTAGGATTAGGGGACGGGTGAGGGTCAGGCTTCAGCGAAGTGTTAGGGTTAGGGTTCGGGCTAGAGTTAGGGTTAGGGCACGGGGACGGTTTAGGGTCCATGTGAGGGTACGACAACGTTTTAGGGGGAGCGTGCGTGTGAGGGCGCGTGTTAGTGTTACCGTACGAGTTACGATTAGGGAACGGGTGAGGGTGAGGCTCCGGGGAAGTGTAAGGGTTAGGGTTCGGGCTAGGGTTAGGGTTAGGGGACTGGGAAGGTTTAGGGTACAGCTGAGGGTACGACAACGCTTTAGGGGGAACGTGCGTTTGAGGGCGCGGGTTAGTGTTTGCGTACGGGTTAGGATTAGGGGACGGGTGAGGGTCAGGCTCCGGGGAAGGGTTAGGTTTAGGGTTCGGGCTAGGTTTAGGGTTAGGGGACGGGGACGGTTTAGGGTCCAGGTGAGGGTACGACAATGCTTTAGGTTGAGCATGCGTCTGAGAGCGCGGGTTAGTGTTAGCATATGGGTTAGGATTAGGGGACATGTGAGGGTCAGGCTTCAGAGAAGTGTTAGGGTTATGGTTCGGGCCAGGGTTAGGGTTAGGGGACGGGGACGGTTTAGGGTCCAGGTGAGGGTACGACAACGCTTTAGGTTGAGCATGCGTCTGAGGGTGCGGGTTAGTGTTAGCGTACGGGTTAGGATTAGGGGACGGGTGAGTGTCAGGCTTCGGGGAAGGTTTAGTGTTAGGGTTCGGGCTAGGGTTAGGGTTAGGGGAAAGGGACGGTTTAGGGTCCAGGTGAGGGTACGACAACGCTTTAGGGTGAGTGTGATTGTGAGGGCACGGGTTAGTGGTAGCGTATGGCTTAGGATTAGGGGACGGGTGAGGGTCAGGGTTCGGGTAAGGGTTAGGGTTAGGGTTCGGGCTAGGGTTAGGGTTAGGGGACGGGGACGGTTTAGGGTCCAGGTGAGGGTACGACAACGCTTTAGGAATAGCGGGCGTGTGAGGGCGCGGGTTAGTGTTAGCGTACGGGTTAGGATTAGGGGACGGGTGAGTGTCAGGCTTCGGGGAAGGGTTAGGGTTAGGGTTCGGGCTAGGGTTAGGGTTAGGGGACGGAGACGGTTTTGGGTCTAGATGAGTGTACGACAACACTTTAGGGTGAGCGTGAGTGTTAGGGCGTGGGTTAGTGTTAGCATACGGGTTAGGATTACAGGACGGATGAGGGTCAGTCTTCGGGGAAGTGTTAGGGTTAGGGTTCGGGCTAGGGTTAGTGTTAGGGGACGGGGACGTTTTAGGATCCAGGTGAGTGTACGACAACTCTTTAGGGTGAGCGTGAGTGTGAGGGCGCGGGTTCATGTTAGCGTACCAGTTAAGATTAGGGGACGAGTGAGGGTCAGGCTTCGGGGAAGGGTTAGGGTTAGGGCTCGGGCTTGGGTAAGGGTTAGGGAACGGGGACGGTTTTGGGTCCAGGTGAGGGTACGACAACGCTTACGGTGAGCGTGCGTGTGAGGGCGCGGGTTAGTGTTAGCGTACGGGTTAGGATTACGGGACGGATGAGGGTCAGGCTTCGGGGAAGCGTTAGGGTTAGGGTTCGGGCTACGGTTAGGGTTAGGGGACGGGGACGGTTTAGGATCCAGGTGAGGGTACGACAACGATTTAGGGGGAGCGTGCATTTGAGGGCGCGTATTAGTGTTAGCGTAAGTGTTAGGATTAGGGGACGGATGAGGGTCAGGCTTCGGGGAAGGTTAGGTTCAGGGTTCGGGCTAGGGTTAGTGTTAGGGGACGGGGACGGTTTAGGGTCCAGGTGAGGGTATGACAACGCTTTAGGGGGAGCGAGCTTGTGAAAGCGTGGGTTAGTGTTAGCGTACGTGTTAGGATTAGGGGACGGGTGAGGGTCAGGCTTCGGAGAAGGGTTAGGGTTAGCGTTAAGGCTAGGGTTAGGGTTAGGGGACGGGGACGGTTTAGGGTCCAGGTGATGGTACGACAACGCTTTAGGGGGAGCGTGCGTGTGAGGGCGCGGGTTAGTGTTAGCGTCCGGGTTAGGATTAGTGAACGGGTGAGGGTCAGGCTCCTGGGAAGGGTTAGGGTTAGGGTTCTGGCTAGGGTTAGGGTTAGGGGACTGGGAAGGTTTAGGGTACAGGTGAGGGTACGACAATGCTTTAGGGGGAGCGTTCGTTTGAGGGCGCAGGTTAGTGTTTTTGTACGGGTTAGGATTAGGGGACGGATGAGGGTCAGGCTTCGGGGAAGGGTTAGGATTAGGGTTCGAGCTATGGTTAGGGTTAGGGGAAGGGGACGGTTTAGAAACAGGTAAGGGTACGACAACGCTTTAGGGTGAGCGTGAGTGTGATGGCGCGGGTTAGTGTTAGCATACGTGTTAGGATTAGGGGACGGGTGAGGTTCAGGCTTCGGGGGAGGGTTAGGTTTAGGGTTCGGGCTAGGGTTAGGGTTAAGGGACGGGGACGGTTTAGGATCCAGGGGAGGGTACGACAATGCTTTAGGTTGAGAATGCGTTTGAGGGCGCGGGTTAGTGTTAGCGTACGGGTTAGGTTAGGGGACGGGTGAGGGTCAGGCTTCGGGGAAGGGTTAGGGTTAGGTTTCGGGCTAGGGTTAGGCTTAGGGGAAAGGGACGGTTTAGGGTCCATGTGAGGGTACGACAACGCTTTAGGGTGAGCGAGATTGTGAGGGCGCGGGTTATTGTTAGCATACGTGTTAGGATTAGGGGACGGGTGAGGGTCAGGCTTCGGGGAAGGGTTAGGGTTAGGGTTCGGGCTAGGGTTAGGGTTAGGGGACGGGGACGGTTTAGTGTCCAGGTGAGGGTACGACAACGCTTTAGGGGGAGCGTGAGTGTGAGGGCGCGGGTTAGTGTTAGCGTACGTGTTAGGATTACGGGACGGATGAGGGTCAGGCTTCGGCGAAGTGTTAGTGTTAGGGTTCGGGCTAGGGTTAGGGTTAGAGGACGGGGATGGGTTATGGTCCATGTGAGGGTACGACAACACTTTAGGAGGAGCGTGCGTGTGAGGGCACGTGTTAGTGTTAGCGTACGGGTTAGGATTAGGGGACGGGTGAGTGTTAGGCTGTGGGGAGGTGTTAGGGTTAGGGTTCGGGCTAGGGTTAGGTTTAGGGGACGGGGACGGGTTAGGGTCCAGGTGAGGGTACGACAACGCTTTAGGGGGAGCGTGCGTGTGAGGGCGCGGGTTAGTGTTAGCGTTCGGTTTAGGATTAGGGGACGGGAGAGGGTCAGGCTTCGGGGAAGCGTTAGTGTTAGGGTTCGGGCTAGGGTTAGGTTTAGGGGACGGGGACGGTTTAGGATCCAGGTGAGGGTACGACAACGCTTTAGGGGGAGCGTGCGTTTGAGGGCGCGTATTAGTGTTAGCGTACGGGTTAGGATTAGGGGACGGGTGAGGGTCAGGCTTCGGGGATGGGTTAGAGTTAGGGTTCGGGAAAGGGTTAGGTTTAGGGGACGGGGACGGTTTAGGGTCCAGGTGAGGGTACGACAACGCTTTAGGGGGAGCATGCGTGTGAGCGCGGGGTTTAGTGTTAGCGTCTGTGTTAGGATTAGGGGATGGGTGAGGGTCAGGCTTCGGGGAAGGGTTAGGGTTAGGGTTCGGGCTAAGGTAAGGTTTAGGGGACGGGGTCGGTTTAGGGTCCAGGTGAGTGTACGACAACGCTTTAGGGGGAGCGTGCATGTGAGGGCGCGGGTTAGTATTAGCGTACGGGTTAGGATTAGGGGACCGGTGAGGGTCAGGCTTCGGGGAAGGGTTAGGGTAAACGTTAGGTCTAGGGTTAGTGTTAGGGGATGGGGACGGTTTAGGGTCCAGGTGAGGGTACGACAACCCTCTTGACGGAGCGTACGAGTGTGGGCGCGGGTTAGTGTTAGTGTACAGGTTAGGATTAGGGGACTGGTGAGGGTCAGGCTTCGGGGAAGTGTTAGGGTTAGGGTTCGGGCTAGGGTTAGGGTTAGGGGATGGGGACGGTTTAGGGTCCAGGTAATGGTACGTCAACTCTTTAGGGGGAGCCTGTGTGTGAGGGCGCGGGTTAGTGTTAGCGTCCGGGTTAGGATTAGGGGACGGGTGAGGGTCAGGCTTCTGGGAAGGGTTAGGGTTAGGGTTCGGTCTAGGGTTAGTGTTAGGGGACTGGGATGGTTTAGGGTCCAGGTTAGGGTACGACAACGCTTTTGGGGGAGCGGTCGTGTGAGGGTGCGGGTTAGTGTTTGCGTACGGGTTAGGATTAGAGGACGGGTGAGGGTCAGGCTTCGGCGAAGTGTTAGGGTTAGGGTTCGGGCTAGAGTTAGGGTTAGGGCACGGGTACGGTTTAGGATCCAGGTGAGGGTACGACAACGTTTTAGGGGGAGCGTGCGTGTGAGGGCGCGTGTTAGTGTTAGCGTACGAGTTAGGATTAGGGAACGGGTGAGGGTCAGGCTCCGGGGAAGGGTAAGGGTTAGGGTTCGGGCTAGGGTTAGTGCTAGGGGACTGGGAAGGTTTAGGGTACAGGTGAGGGTACGACAATGCTTTAGGGGGAGAGTTCGTTTGAGGGCGCAGGTTAGTGTTTGTGTACGGGTTAGGATTAGGGGACGGGTGAGGGTCAGGCTTCGGGGATGGGTTAGAGTTAGGGTTCGGGAAAGGGTTAGGGTTAGGGGACGGGGACGGTTTAGGGTCCAGGTGAGTGTACGACAACGCTTTAGTGGGAGCGTCCGTGTGAGGGCGGGGTTTAGTGTTAGCGTCCGTGTTAGGATTAGGGGATGGGTGAGGGTCAGGCTTCGGGGAAGGGTTAGGGTTAGGGTTCGGGCTAAGGTTAGGGTTAGGGTACGGGGTCGGTTTATGGTTCAGGTGTGGGTACGACAACGCTTTAGGGGGAGCGTGCGTGTGAGGGCGCGGGTTAGTATAAGCGTACGGTTTAGGATTAGGGGACGGGTGAGGGTCAGGCTTCGGGGAACGGTTAGGGTTAGGGTTAGGTCTAGGGTTAGGGTTAGGGGATGGGGTCGGTTTAGGGTCCAGGTGAGGGTACGACAACGCTCTTGGGGGAGCATGCGAGTGAGGGCGCGGGTTACTGTTAGCGTACGGGTTAGGATTAGGGGAGGGGTGAGGGTCAGGCTTCTGGGAAGGGTTAGGGTTAGGGTTCGGGCTAGGGTTAGGGTTAGGGGTCGGGGACGGTTTTGGGTCCAGGTGAGGGTACGACAATGCTTTAGGTTGAGCGTGCGTCTGAGGGCGCGGGTTAGTGTTAGCATACGGGTTAGGTTAGGGGACGGGTGAGGGTCAGGCTTCGGGGAAGGGTTAGGTTTAGGGTTCAGGCTAGGGTTAGTGTTAGGGGACGGGGAAGGTTTAGGGTCCAGATGAGAGTACGACAATGCTTTAGGGGGAGCGAGCGTGTGAAAGCGTGGGTTAGTGTTAGCGTACGGGTTAGGATTAGGGGACGGGTGAGGGTCAGGCTTCGGAGAAGGGTTAGGGTTAGCGTTAAGGCCAGGGTTAGGGTTAGGGGACGGGGACGGTTTAGGGTCCAGATGATGGTACGACAACGCTTTACGGGGAGCGTGCGTGTGAGGACGCGGGTTAGTGTTAGTGTAGGGGTTAGGATTAGGGGACGGGTGAGGGTCAGGCTCCGGGGAAGGGTTAGGTTTAGGGTTCGGGCTATGGTTAGGGTTAGGGGAAAGGGACGGTATAGGAACAGATAAGGGTACGACAACGCTTTAGGGTGAGCGTGAGTGTGAGGGCGCGGGTTAGTGTTAGCGTACGGGTTAGGATTAGGGGACGGGTGAGGGTCAGGCTTCGGCGAAGTGTTAGGGTTAGGGTTCGGGCTAGGGTTAGGGTTAAGGGACGGGGACGGTTTAGGATCCAGGTGAGGGTACGACAACGTTTTAGGGGGAGCGTGCGTGTGAGGGCGCGTGTTAGTGTTAGCGTACGAGTTAGGATTAGGGAACGGGTGAGGGTCAGGCTCCGGGGAAGGGTAAGGGTTAGGGTTCGGGCTAGGCTTAGGGTTAGGGGACTGGGAAGGTTTAGGGTACAGCTGAGGATACGAGAACGCTTTAGGGGGAGCGTGCGTTTGAGGGCGCGGGTTAGTGTTTGCGTACGGGTTAGGATTAGGGGACGGATGAGGGTCAGGCTTCGGGGAAGGGATAGGTTTAGGGTTCGGGCTAGGGTTAGTGTTAGGGGATGGGGACGGTTTAGGGTCCAGGTGAGGGTACGACAACGCTTTAGGGGGAGCGAGCTTGTGAAAGCGTGGGTTAGTGTTAGCGTACGGGTTAGGATTAGGGGACGGGTGAGGGTCAGGCTTCGGAGAAGGGTTAGGGTTAGCGTTAAGGCTAGGGTTAGGGTTAGGGGACGGGGACGGTTTAGGGTCCAGGTGATGGTACGACAACGCTTTAGGGGGAGCGTGCGTGTGAGGGCGCGGGTTAGTGTTAGCGTCTGGGTTAGGATTAGGGAACGTGTGAGGGTCAGGCTCCTGGGAAGTGTTAGGGTTAGGGTTCTGGCTAGGGTTAGGGTTAGGGGACTGGTAAGGTTTAGGGTACAGGTGAGGGTACCACAATGCTTTAGGGGGAGCGTTCGTTTGAGGGCGCAGGTTAGTGTTTGTGTACGGGTTAGGATTAGGGGACGGGTGAGGGTCAGGCTCCGGGGAAGGGTTAGGTTTAGGGTTCGGGCTATGGTTAGGTTTAGGGGAAGGGGACGGTTTAGGAACAAGTAAGGGTACGACAACGCTTTAGGGTGAGCGTGAGTCTGAGGGCGCGGGTTAGTGTTAACGTACGGGTTAGGATTAGGGGACGGGTGAATGTCAGGCTTCGGCGAAGTGTTAGGGTTAGGGTTCGGGGTAGGGTTAGGGTTAAGGGACGGGGAAGGTTTAGGATCCAGGTGAGGGTACGACAATGCTTTAGGTTGAGCATGCGTTTGAGGGCGCGGGTTAGTGTTAGCATACGGGTTAGGTTAGGGGACGGGTGAGGGTCAGGCTTCGGGGAAGGGTTAGGGTTAGGTTTCGGGCTAGGGTTAGGGTTAAGGGAAAGGGACGGTTTAGGGTCCATGTGAGGGTACGACAACGCTTTAGGGTGAGCGAGATTGTGAGGGCGCGGGTTATTGTTAGTGTACGTGTTAGGATTAGGGGACGGGTGAGGGTCAGGCTTCGGGGAAGGGTTAGGGTTAGGGTTCGGGCTAGGGTTAGGGTTAGGGGACGGGGACGGTTTAGGGTCCAGGTGAGGGTACGACAACGCTTTGGGGGAGCGTGAGTGTGAGGGCGCGGGTTAGTGTTAGCGTACGTGTTAGGATTACGGGACGGATGAGGGTCAGGCTTCGGCGAAGTGTTAGTTTTAGGGTTCGGATTAGGGTTAGGGTTAGAGGACGGGGATGGGTTAGGGTCCATGTGAGGGTACGACAACACTTTAGGAGGAGCGTGCGTGTGAGGGCACGTGTTAGTGTTAGCGTACGTGTTAGGATTAGGGGACGGGTGAGTGTTAGGCTTCGGGGAGGTGTTAGGGTTAGGGTTCGGGCTAGGGTTAGTGTTAGGGGACTGGGATGGTTTAGGGTCCAGGTCAGGGTACGACTACGCTTTAGGGGGAGCGGTCGTGTGAGGGCGTGGGTTAGTGTTTGCGTACGGGTTAGGATTAGGTGACGGGTGAGGGTCAGGCTTCAAGGAAGTTTAGGGTTAGGGTTCGGGCTAGGGTTAGGGTTAGGCGACGGGGACGGTTTAGGGTCCAGGTGAGGGTACGACAATGCTTTAGGTTGAGCATGCGTCTGAGGGCGCGGGTTAGTGTTAGCGTACGGTTTAGGATTAGGGGACGGGTGAGGGTCAGGCTTCGGGGGAGTGTTAGGGTTACGGTTCGGGCTAGGGTTAGTGTTAGGTGACGGGGACGATTTAGGGTCAAGGTGAGTGTACGACAACGCTTTAGGGTGAGCGTGCGTCTGAGGGCGCGGGTTAGTGTTAGCGTATGGGTTAGGATTAGGGGACGGGTGAGGGTGAGGCTTCGGGGAAGGGTTAGGGTTAGGGTTCGGGCTGGGGTCAGGGTTAGGGGACGGGGACGGTTTAGGGTCCAGGTGAGGGTACGACAACGCTTAAGGGGGAGCGTGCGTGTGAGGGCGCGGGTTAGTGTTCGTGTACGGGTTAGGATTAGGTGACGGGTGAGGGTCAGGCTTCGGGGAAGGGTTAGGGTTAGGGTTCGGGCTAGGGTTAGGTTTAGGGGACGGGGACGGGTTAGTGTCCAGGTGAGGGTACGACAACGCTTTAGGGGGAGCGTGCGTGTGAGGGCGCGGGTTAGTGTTAGCGTACGGTTTAGGATTAGGGGACGGGAGAGGGTCAGGCTTCGGGGAAGCGTTAGGGTTAGGGTTCGGGCTAGGGTTAGGTTTAGGGGACGGGGACGGTTTAGGATCCAGGTGAGGGTACGACAACGCTTTAGGGGGAGCGTGCGTTTGAGGGCGCATATTAGTGTTAGCGTACGTGTTAGGATTAGGGGACGGGTGAGGGTCAGGCTTCGGGGATGGGTTAGAGTCAGGGTTTGGGTAAGGGTTAGGGTTAGGGGACGGGGACGGTTTAGGGTCCAGGTGAGTGTACGACAACGCTTTAGTGGGAGCGTCCGTGTGAGGGCGGGGTTTAGTGTTAGCGTCCGTGTTAGGATTAGGGGATGGGTGAGGGTCAGGCTTCGGGGAAGGGTTAGGGTTAGGGTTCGGGCTAAGTTTAGGGTTAGGGTACGGGGTCGGTTTAGGGTCCAGGTGTGGGTACGACAACGCTTTAGGGGGAGCGTGCGTGTGAGGGGGCGGGTTAGTATTAGAGTACGGGTTAGGATTAGGGGACGGGTGAGGGTCAGGCTTCGGGGAACGGTTAGGGTTAGGGTTAGGTCTAGGGTTAGGGTTAGGGGATGGGGATGGTTTAGGGTCCAGGTGAGGGTACGACAACGCTCTTGGGGGAGCGTGCGATTGAGGGCGCGGGTTACTCTTAGCGTACGGGTTAGGATTAGGGGACGGGTGAGGGTCAGGTTTCGGGGAAGGGTTAGGGTTAGGGTTCGGGCTAGGGTTAGGGTTAGGGGTCGGGGACGGTTTTGGGTCCAGCTGAGGGTACGACAATGCTTTAGGTTGAGCGTGCGTCTGAGGGCGCGGGTTAGTGTTAGCATACGGGTTAGGATTAGGGGACGGTTGAGGGTCAGGCTTCGGGGAAGTGTTAGGTTTAGGGTTCGGGCTACAGTTAGTGTTAGGGGACGGGGACGGTTTAGGGTCCAGGTGAGAGTACGACAATGCTTTAGGGGGAGCGAGCGTGTGAAAGCGTGGGTTAGTGTTAGCGTACGGGTTAGGATTAGGGGACGGGTGAGGGTCAGGCTTCGGAGAAGGGTTAGGGTTAGCGTTAAGGCTAGGGTTAGGGTTAGGGGACGGGGACGGTTTAGGGTCCAGATGATGGTACGACAACGCTTTAGGGGCAGCGTGCGTGTGAGGACGCGGGTTAGTGTTAGTGTACGGGTTAGGATTAGGGGATGGGTGAGGGTCAGGCTCCGGGGAAGGGTTAGGTTTAGGGTTCGGGCTATGGTTAGGGTTAGGGGAAGGGGACGGTATAGGAACAGATAAGGGTACGACAACGCTTTAGGGTGAGCGTGAGTGTGAGGGCGCGGGTTAGTGTTAGTGTACGGGTTAGGATTAGGGGACGGGTGAGGGTCAGGCTTCGGCGAAGTGTTAGGGTTAGGTTTCGGGCTAGGGTTCGGGTTAAGGGACGGGGACGGTTTAGGATCGAGGTGAGGGTACGACAACGCTTTAGGGGGAGCGAGCTTGTGAAAGCGTGGGTTAGTGTTAGCGTACGGGTTAGGATTAGGTGACGGGTGAGGGTCAGGCTTCGGAGAAAGGTTAGGGTTAGCGTTAAGGCTAGGGTTAGGGTTAGGGGACGGGGACGGTTTAGGATCCAGGTGATGGTACGACAACGCTTTAGGGGGAGCGTGCCTGTGAGGGCGCGGGTTAGTGTTAGCGTCCGGGTTAGGATTAGGGAACGTGTGAGGGTCAGGCTCCTGGGAAGGGTTAGGGTTAGGGTTCTGGCTAGGGTTAGGGTTAGGGGACTGGGAAGGTTTAGGGTACAGGTGAGGGTACGACAATGCTTTAGGGGGAGCGCTCGTTTGAGGGCGCAGGTTAGTGTTTGTGTACGGGTTAGGATTAGGGGACGGGTGAGGGTCAGGCTCCGGGGAAGGGTTAGGTTTAGGGTTCGGGCTGTGGTTAGGGTTAGGGGAAGGGGACGGTTTAGGAACAAGTAAGGGTACGACAACGCTTTAGGGTGAGCGTGAGTCTCAGGGTGCGGGTTAGTGTTAGCGTACGGGTTAGGATTAGGGGACAGGTGAAGGTCAGGCTTCGGCGAAGGGTTAGGGTTAGCGTTCGGGCTAGGGTTAGGGTTAAGGGACGGGGACGGTTTAGGGTCCAGGTGAGGGTACGACAACGCTTTAGGGGGAGCATGCGTGTGAGCGTGGGGTTTAGTGTTAGCGTCTGTGTTAGGATTAGGGGATGGGTGAGGGTCAGGCTTCGGGGAAGGGTTAGGGTTAGGGTTCGGGCTAACGTAAGGGTTAGGGGACGGGGTCGGTTTAGGGTCCAGGTGAGGGTACGACAACGCTTTAGGGGGAGCGTGCATGTGAGGGCGCGGGTTAGTATTAGCGTACGGGTTAGGATTAGGGGACGGGTGAGGGTCAGGCTTCGGGGAAGTGTTAGGGTTAAGGTTAGGTCTAGGGTTAGTGTTAGGGGATGGGGACGGTTTAGGGTCCAGGTGAGGGTACGACAACCCTCTTGAGGGAGCGTACGAGTGAGGGCGCTGGTTAGTGTTAGTGTACAGGTTAGGATTAGGGGACGGGTGAGGGTCAGGCTTCAGGGAAGTGTTAGGGTTAGGGTTCGGGCTAGGGTTAGGGTTAGGGGATGGGGACGGTTTAGGGTCCAGGTGAGGGTACGACAACGCTTTACGGGGAGCGTGCGTGGGAGGGCGCGAGTTATTGTTAGCGTCCGTGTTAGGATTAGGGGACGGTTGAGAGTCAGGCTTCGGAGAAGCGTTAGGGTTAGGGTTCGGGCTAGGGTTAGGGTTAGGGGACGGGGACGGTTTAGGGTCCAGGTGAGGGTACGACAACGCTTTAGGGTGAGCGTGCGTGTGAGGGTGCGGGTTCGTGTTAGCGTACCGGTTAAGATTAGGGTACGGGTGAGGGTCAGGCTTCGGGGAAGGGTTAGGGTTAGGGTTCGGGATAGGGTTACGGTTAGGGGACGGGGAGGGTTTTGGGTCCAGGTGAGGGTACGACAAAGCTTAGGGTGAGCGTGCGTGTGAGGGCGCAGGTTAGTGTTAGCGTACGGGTTAGGATTAGGGGACGGATGAGGGTCAGGCTTCGGGGAAGCGTTAGGGTTAGGGTTCGGGCTAGGGTTAGTGTTAGGGGACGGGGACGGTTTAGGGTCCAGGTGAGAGTACGACAATGCTTTAGGGGGAGCGAGCGTGTGAAAGCGTGGGTTAGTGTTAGCGTACGGGTTAGGATTAGGGGACGGGTGAGGGTCAGGCTTCGGAGAAGGGTTAGGGTTAGCGTTAAGGCTAGGGTTAGGGTTAGGGGACGGGGACGGTTTAGGGTCCAGATGATGGTACGACAACGCTTTAGGGGGAGCGTGCGTGTGAGGACGCGGGTTAGTGTTAGTGTACGGGTTAGGATTAGGGGACGGGTGAGGGTCAGGCTCCGGGGAAGGGTTAGGTTTAGGGTTCGGGCTATGGTTAGGGTTAGGGGAAGGGGACGGTATAGGAACAGATAAGGGTACGACAACACTTTAGGGTGAGCGTGAGTGTGAGGGCGCGGGTTAGTGTTAGCGTACGGGTTAGGATTAGGGGACGGGTGAGGGTCAGGCTTCGGCGAAGTGTTAGGGTTAGGGTTCGGGCTAGGGTTAGGGTTAAGGGACGGGGACGGTTTAGGATCCAGGTGAGGGTACGACAACGCTTTAGGGGGATCGTGGGTGTGAGAGCGTGTGTTAGTGTTAGCGTACGGGTTAGGATTAGGGAACGGGTGAGGGTCAGGCTCCTGGGAAGGGTTAGGGTTAGGGTTCTGGCTAGGGTTAGGGTTAGGGGACTTGGAAGGTTTAGTGTACAGGTGAGGGTACGACAATGCTTTAGGGGGAGCGTGCGTTTGAGGGCGCGGGGTAGTGTTTGCCTACGGGTTAGCATTAGGGGACGGGTGAGGGTCAGGCTCCGGGGAAGGGTTAGATTTAGGGTTCGGGCTAGGTTTAGGGTTAGGGGACGGGGACGGTTTAGGGTCCAGGTGAGAGTACGACAATACTTTAGGTTGAGCATGCGTGCGAAGGCGCAGGATAGTGTTACCGTACGGGTTAGGATTAGGGGATGCGTGAGGGTCAGGCTTCGGGGAAGGGTTTGGGTTAGGGTTCGGGCTAGGGTTAGGGGACGGGGACGGTATAGGGTCCAGGTGAGAGTACGACAACGCTTTAGGGGGAGCGTGCGTGTGAGGGCGCGGGTTACTGTTAGCGTACGGGTTAGGATTAGGGGACGGTTGAAAGTCAGGCTTCTGAGAAGGGTTAGGGTTAGGGTTCGGGCTAGGTTTAGGGTTAGGGGACGGGGACGGTTTAGGGTCCAGGTGAGGGTACAACAACGCTTTAGGGTGAGCGTGCGTGTGAGGGCGCAGGTTAGTGTTAGCGTACTGTTTAGGATTAGGGGACGGGTGAGGGTCAGGCTTCGGGGAAGTGTTAGGGTTAGGGTTCGGGCTAGGGTTAGTGTCAGGGGACGTGGACGTTTTTGGGTCCAGGTGAGGGTACGACAACCCTTAGGGTGAGCGTGCGTGTGAGGGCGCGGGTTTGTGTTAGCGTATGGGTTAGGATTAGGGGACGGATGAGGGTCAGGCTTCGGGGAAGGGTTAGGTTTAGGGTTCGGGCTAGGGTTACTGTTAGGGGACGGGGACGGTTTAGGGTCCAGGTGAGGGTACGACAACGCTTTAGGGGGAGCGAGCGTTTGAAAGCGTGAGTTAGTGTTAGGGTACGGGTTAGGATAAGGGAACGGGTGAGGGTCAGGCTTCGGAGAAGGGTTAGGGTTAGCTTTAAGGCTAGGGTTAGGGTTAGGGGACGGGGACGGTTTAGGGTCCAGGTGAGGGTACGACAACGCTATAGGGGGAGCGTGCGTGTGAGGGCGCGGGTTAGTGTTAGCGTCCGGGTTAGGATTAGGGGACGGGTGAGGGTCAGGCTTCAGGGAAGGGTTAGGGTTAGGGTTCGGGCTCTGGTTAGGGTTAGGGGAAGGGGACGGTTTAGGAACAGTTAAGGGTACGACAACGCTTTAGGGTGAGCGTGAGTGTGAGGGCGTGGGTTAGTGTTAGCGTACGGGTTAGGATTAGGGGACGGGTGAGGGTCAGGCTCCGGGGAAGGGTAAGGGTTAGGGTTCGGGCTAGGCTTAGGGTTAGGGGACTGGGAAGGTTTAGGGTACAGCTGAGGGTACGAGAACTCTTTAGGGGGAGCGAGCTTGTGAAAGCGTGGGTTAGTGTTAGCGTACGGGTTAGGATTAGGGGACGGGTGAGGGTCAGGCTTCGGAGAAGGGTTAGGGTTAGCGTTAAGGCTAGGGTTAGGGTTAGGGGACGGGGACGGTTTAGGGTCCAGGTGCTGGTACGACAACGCTTTAGGGGGAGCATGCGTGTGAGGGCGCGGGTTAGTGTTAGCGTCCGGGTTAGGATTAGGGAACGTGTGAGGGTCAGGCTCCTGGGAAGTGTTAGGGTTAGGGTTCTGGCTAGGGTTAGGGTTAGGGGACTGGGAAGGTTTAGGGTACAGGTGAGGGTACGACAATGCTTTAGGGGGAGCGTTCGTTTGAGGGCGCAGGTTAGTGTTTGTGTACGGGTTAGGATTAGGGGACGGGTGAGGGTCAGGCTCCGGGGAAGGGTTAGGTTTAGGGTTCGGGCTATGGTTAGGGTTAGGGGAAGGGCACGGTTTAGGAACAAGTAAGGGTACGACAACGCTTTAGGGTGAGCGAGATTGTGAGGGCGCGGGTTATTGTTAGCGTACGTGTTAGGATTAGGGGACGGGTGAGGGTCAGGCTTCGGGGAAGGGTTAGGGTTAGGGTTCGGGCTAGGGTTAGGGTTAGGGGACGGGGACGGTTTAGGGTCCAGGTGAAGGTACGACAACGCTTTGGGGGAGCGTGAGTGTGAGGGCGCGGGTTAGTGTTAGCGTACGTGTTAGGATTACGGGACGGATGAGGGTCAGGCTTCGGCGAAGTGTTAGTGTTAGGGTTCCGGCTAGGGTTAGGGTTAGAGGACGGGGATGGGTTAGGGTCCATGTGAGGGTACGACAACACTTTAGGAGGAGCGTGCGTGTGAGGGCACGTGTTAGTGTTAGCGTACGTGTTAGGATTAGGGGACGGGTGAGTGTTAGGCTTCGGGGAGGTGTTAGGGTTAGAGTTCGGGCTAGGGTTAGTGTTAGGGGACTGGGATGGTTTAGGGTCCAGGTCAGGGTACGACTACGCTTTAGGGGGAGCGGTCGTGTGAGGGCGTGGGTTAGTGTTTGCGTACGGGTTAGGATTAGGTGACGGGTGAGGGTCAGGCTTCAAGGAAGTTTAGGGTTAGGGTTCGGGCTAGGGTTAGGTTTAGGGGACGGGGACGGTTTAGGGTCCAGGTGAGGGTACGACAATGCTTTAGGTTGAGCATGCGTCTGAGGGCGCGGGTTAGTGTTAGCGTACGGGTTAGGATTAGGGGACGGGTGAGGGTCAGGCTTCGGGGGAGTGTTAGGGTTACGGTTCGGGCTAGGGTTAGTGTTAGGTAACGGGGACGATTTAGGGTCAAGGTGAGTGTACGACAACGCTTTAGGGTGAGCGTGCGTCTGAGGGCGCGGGTTAGTGTTAGCGTATGGGTTAGGATTAGGGGACGGGTGAGGGTGAGGCTTCGGGGAAGGGTTAGGGTTAGGGTTCGGGCTGGGGTCAGGGTTAGGGGACGGGGACGGTTTAGGGTCCAGGTGAGGGTACGACAACGCTTAAGGGGGAGCGTGCGTGTGAGGGCGCGGGTTAGTGTTCGTGTACGGGTTAGGATTAGGGGACGTGAGAGGGTCAGGCTTCGGGGAAGGGTTAGGGTTAGGGTTCGGGCTAGGGTTAGGTTTAGGGGTCGGGGACGGTTTTGGGTCCAGGTGAGGGTACGACAATGCTTTAGGTTGAGCGTGCGTCTGAGGGCGCGTGTTAGTGTTAGCATACGGGTTAGGATTAGGGGACGGTTGAGGGTCAGGCTTCGGGGAAGTGTTAGGTTTAGGGTTCGGGCTACAGTTAGTGTTAGGGGACGGGGACGGTTTAGGGTCCAGGTGAGAGTACGACAATGCTTTAGGGGGAGCGAGCGTGTGAAAGCGTGGGTTAGTGTTAGCGTACGGGTTAGGATTAGGGGACGGGTGAGGGTCAGGCTTCGGAGAAGGGTTAGGGTTAGCGTTAAGGCTAGGGTTAGGGTTAGGGGACGGGGACGGTTTAGGGTCCAGATGATGGTACGACAACGCTTTAGGGGGAGCGTGCGTGTGAGGACGCGGGTTAGTGTTAGTGTACGGGTTAGGATTAGGGGACGGGTGAGGGTCACGCTCCGGGGAAGGGTTAGGTTTAGGGTTCGGGCTATGGTTAGGGTTAGGGGAAGGGGACGGTATAGGAACAGATAAGGGTAGGACAACGCTTTAGGGTGAGCGTGAGTGTGAGGGCGCGGGTTAGTGTTAGTGTACGGGTTAGGATTAGGGGACGGGTGAGGGTCAGGCTTCGGCGAAGTGTTAGGGTTAGGTTTCGGGCTAGGGTTCGGGTTAAGGGACGGGGACGGTTTAGGATCCAGGTGAGGGTACGACAACACTTTAGGGGGAGCGAGCTTGTGAAAGCGTGGGTTAGTGTTAGCGTACGGGTTAGGATTAGGTGACGGGTGAGGGTCAGGCTTCGGAGAAAGGTTAGGGTTAGCGTTAAGGCTAGGGTTAGGGTTAGGGGACGGGGACGGTTTAGGGTCCAGGTGATGGTACGACAACGCTTTAGGGGGAGCGTGCCTGTGAGGGCGCGGGTTAGTGTTAGCGTCCGGGTTAGGATTAGGGAACGTGTGTGGGCCAGGCTCCTGGGAAGGGTTAGGGTTAGGGTTCTGGCTAGGGTTAGGGTTAGGGGACTGGGAAGGTTTAGGGTACAGGGGAGGGTACGACAATGCTTTGGGGGAGCGCTCGTTTGAGGGCGCAGGTTAGTGTTTGTGTACGGGTTAGGATTAGGGGACGGGTGAGGGTCAGGCTCCGGGGAAGGGTTAGGTTTAGGGTTCGGGCTGTGGTTAGGGTTAGGGGAAGGGGACGGTTTAGGAACAAGTAAGGGTACGACAACGCTTTAGGGTGAGCGTGAGTCTCAGGGTGCGGGTTAGTGTTAGCGTACGGGTTAGGATTAGGGGACGGGTGAAGGTCAGGCTTCGGCGAAGTGTTAGGGTTAGCGTTCGGGCTAGGGTTAGGGTTAAGGGACGGGGACGGTTTAGGGTCCAGGTGAGGGTACGACAACGCTTTAGGGGGAGCATGCGTGTGAGCGCGGGGTTTAGTGTTAGCGTCCGGATTAGGATTAGGGAACGTGTGAGGGTCAGGCTCCTGGGAAGTGTTAGGGTTAGGGTTCTGGCTAGGGTTAGGGATAGGGGACTGGGAAGGTTTAGGGTACAGGTGAGGGTATGACAATGCTTTAGGGGGAGCGTTCGTTTGAGGGCGCAGGTTAGTGTTTTTGTACGGGTAAGGATTAGGGGACGGGTGAGGGTCAGGCTCCGGGGAAGTGTTAGGTTTAGGTTTCGGGCTATGGTTAGGGTTAGGGGAAGGGGACGGTTTAGGAACAAGTAAGGGTACGACAACGCTTTAGGGTGAGCGTGAGTCTGAGGGCGCGGGTTAGTGTTAACGTACGGGTTAGGATTAGGGGACGGGTGAAGGTCAGGCTTCGGCGAAGTGTTAGGGTTAGGGTTCGGGGTGGGGTTAGGGTTAAGGGACGGGGACGGTTTAGGATCCAGGTGAGGGTACGACAATGCTTTAGGTTGAGCATGCGTTTGAGGGCGCGGGTTAGTGTTAGCATACGGGTTAGGTTAGGGGACGGGTGAGGGTCAGGCTTCTGGGAAGGGTTAGGGTTAGGTTTCGGGCTAGGGTTAGGGTTAAGGGAAAGGGACGGTTTAGGGTCCATGTGAGGGTACGACAACGCTTTAGGGTGAGCGAGATTGTGAGGGCACGGGTTATTGTTAGCGTACGTGTTAGGATTAGGGGACGGGTGAGGGTCAGGCTTCGGGGAAGGGTTAGGGTTAGGGTTCGGGCTAGGGTTAGGGTTAGGGGACGGGGACGGTTTAGGGTCCAGGTGAGGGTACGACAACGCTTTGGGGGAGCGTGAGTGTGAGGGCGCGGGTTAGTGTTAGCGTACGTGTTAGGATTACGGGACGGATGAGGGTCAGGCTTCGGCGAAGTGTTAGTGTTAGGGTTCGGGCTAGGGTTAGGGTTAGAGGACGGGGTTGGGTTAGGGTCCATGTGAGGGTACGACAACACTTTAGGAGGAGCGTGCGTGTGAGGGCACTTGTTAGTGTTAGCGTACGTGTTAGGATTTGGGGACGGGTGAGTGTTAGACTTCGGGGAGGTGTTAGGGTTAGGGTTCGGGCTAGGGTTAGTGTTAGGGGACTGGGATGGTTTAGGGTCCAGGTCAGGGTACGACTACGCTTTAGGGGGAGCGGTCGTGTGAGGGCGTGGGTTAGTGTTTGCGTACGGGTTAGGATTAGGTGACGGGTGAGGGTCAGGCTTCAAGGAAGTTTAGGGTTAGGGTTCGGGCTAGGGTTAGGGTTAGGGGACGGGGACGGTTTAGGGTCCAGGTGAGGGTACGACAATGCTTTAGGTTGAGCATGCGTCTGAGGGCGCGGGTTAGTGTTAGCGTACGGGTTAGGATTAGGAGACGGGTGAGGGTCAGGCTTCGGGGGAGTGTTAGGGTTACGGTTCGGGCTAGGGTTAGTGTTAGGTAACGGGGACGATTTAGGGTCAAGGTGAGTGTACGACAACGCTTTAGGGTGAGCGTGCTTCTGAGGGCGTGGGTTAGTGTTAGCGTATGGGTTAGGATTAGGGGACGGGTGAGGGTGAGGCTTCGGGGAAGGGTTAGGGTTAGGGTTCGGGCTGGGGTCAGGGTTAGGGGACGGGGACGGTTTAGGGTCCAGGTGAGGGTACGACAACGCTTAAGGGGGAGCGTGCGTGTGAGGGCGTGGGTTAGTGTTCGTGTACGGGTTAGGATTAGGGGACGGGAGAGGGTCAGGCTTCGGGGAAGGGTTAGGGTTAGGGTTCGGTCTAGGGTCAGGGTTAGGGGACGGGGACGGTTTAGGATCCAGGTCAGGGTACGACAACGCTTTAGGGGGAGCGGGCGTGTGAGGGCGTGGGTTAGTGTTTGCGTACGGGTTAGGATTAGGTGACGGGTGAGGGTCAGGCTTCGGGGAAGGGTTAGGGTTAGGGTTCGGGCTAGGGTTAGGTTTAGGGGACGGGGACGGGTTAGGGTCCAGGTGAGGGTACGACAACGCTTTAGGGGGAGCGTGCGTGTGAGGGCGCGGGTTAGTGTTAGCGTCCGGTTTAGGATTAGGGGACGGGAGAGGGTCAGGCTTCGGGGAAGCGTTAGGGTTAGGGTTCGGGCTAGGGTTAGGTTTAGGGGACGGGGACGGTTTAGGATCCAGGTGAGGGTAGGACAACGCTTTAGGGGGAGCGTGCGTTTGAGGGCGCGTATTAGTGTTAGCGTACGTGTTAGGATTAGGGGACGGGTGAGGGTCAGGCTTCTGGGATGGGTTAGAGTTAGGGTTCGGGAAAGGGTTAGGGTTAGGGGACGGGGACGGTTTAGGGTCCAGGTGAGTGTACGACAACGCTTTAGTGGGAGCGTCCGTGTGAGGGCGGGGTTTAGTGTTAGCGTCCGTGTTAGGATTAGGGGATGGGTGAGGGTCAGGCTTCGGGGAAGGGTTAGGGTTAGGGTTCGGGCTAAGGTTAGGGTTAGGGTACGGGGTCGGTTTAGGGTCCAGGTGTGGGTACGACAACGCTTTAGGGGGAGCGTGCGTGTGAGGGCGCGGGTTAGTATTAGAGTACGGGTTAGGATTAGGGGACGGGTGAGGGACAGGCTTCGGGGAACGGTTAGGGTTAGGGTTAGGTCTAGGGTTAGGGTTAGGGGATGGGGACGGTTTAGGGTCCAGGTGAGGGTACGACAACGCTCTTGGGGGAGCGTGCGAGTGAGGGCGCGGGTTACTGTTAGCGTACGGGTTAGGATTAGGGGACGGGTGAGGGTCAGGTTTCGGGGAAGGGTTAGGGTTAGGGTTCGGGCTAGGGTTAGGTTTAGGGGTCGGGGACGGTTTTGGGTCCAGGTGAGGGTACGACAATGCTTTAGGTTGAGCGTGCGTCTGAGGGCGCGGGTTAGTGTTAGCATACGGGTTAGGATTAGGGGACGGTTGAGGGTCAGGCTTCGGGGAAGTGTTAGGTTTAGGGTTCGGGCTACGGTTAGTGTTAGGGGACGGGGACGGTTTAGGGTCCAGGTGAGAGTACGACAATGCTTTAGGGGGAGCGAGCGTGTGAAAGCGTGGGTTAGTGTTAGCGTACGGGTTAGGATTAGGGGACGGGTGAGGGTCAGGCTTCGGAGAAGGGTTAGGGTTAGCGTTAAGGCTAGGGTTAGGGTTAGGGGACGGGGACGGTTTAGGGTCCAGATGATGGTACGACAACGCTTTAGGGGGAGCGTGCGTGTGAGGACGCGGGTTAGTGTTAGTGTACGGGTTAGGATTAGGGGACGGGTGAGGGTCAGGCTCCGGGGAAGGGTTAGGTTTAGGGTTCGGGCTATGGTTAGGGTTAGGGGAAGGGGACGGTATAGGAACAGATAAGGGTACGACAACACTTTAGGGTGAGCGTGAGTGTGAGGGCGCGGGTTAGTGTTAGCGTACGGGTTAGGATTAGGGGACGGGTGAGGGTCAGGCTTCGGCGAAGTGTTAGGGTTAGGGTTCGGGCTAGGGTTAGGGTTAAGGGACGGGGACGGTTTAGGATCCAGGTGAGGGTACGACAACGCTTTAGGGGGATCGTGGGTGTGAGAGCGTGTGTTAGTGTTAGCGTACGGGTTAGGATTAGGGAACGGGTGAGGGTCAGGCTCCTGGGAAGGGTTAGGGTTAGGGTTCTGGCTAGGGTTAGGGTTAGGGGACTTGGAAGGTTTAGTGTACAGGTGAGGGTACGACAATGCTTTAGGGGGAGCGTGCGTTTGAGGGCGCGGGGTAGTGTTTGCCTACGGGTTAGCATTAGGGGACGGGTGAGGGTCAGGCTCCGGGGAAGGGTTAGATTTAGGGTTCGGGCTAGGTTTAGGGTTAGGGGACGGGGACGGTTTAGGGTCCAGGTGAGAGTACGACAATACTTTAGGTTGAGCATGCGTGCGAAGGCGCAGGATAGTGTTACCGTACGGGTTAGGATTAGGGGATGCGTGAGGGTCAGGCTTCGGGGAAGGGTTTGGGTTAGGGTTCGGGCTAGGGTTAGGGGACGGGGACGGTATAGGGTCCAGGTGAGAGTACGACAACGCTTTAGGGGGAGCGTGCGTGTGAGGGCGCGGGTTACTGTTAGCGTACGGGTTAGGATTAGGGGACGGTTGAAAGTCAGGCTTCTGAGAAGGGTTAGGGTTAGGGTTCGGGCTAGGTTTAGGGTTAGGGGACGGGGACGGTTTAGGGTCCAGGTGAGGGTACAACAACGCTTTAGGGTGAGCGTGCGTGTGAGGGCGCAGGTTAGTGTTAGCGTACTGTTTAGGATTAGGGGACGGGTGAGGGTCAGGCTTCGGGGAAGTGTTAGGGTTAGGGTTCGGGCTAGGGTTAGTGTCAGGGGACGTGGACGTTTTTGGGTCCAGGTGAGGGTACGACAACCCTTAGGGTGAGCGTGCGTGTGAGGGCGCGGGTTTGTGTTAGCGTATGGGTTAGGATTAGGGGACGGATGAGGGTCAGGCTTCGGGGAAGGGTTAGGTTTAGGGTTCGGGCTAGGGTTACTGTTAGGGGACGGGGACGGTTTAGGGTCCAGGTGAGGGTACGACAACGCTTTAGGGGGAGCGAGCGTTTGAAAGCGTGAGTTAGTGTTAGGGTACGGGTTAGGATAAGGGAACGGGTGAGGGTCAGGCTTCGGAGAAGGGTTAGGGTTAGCTTTAAGGCTAGGGTTAGGGTTAGGGGACGGGGACGGTTTAGGGTCCAGGTGAGGGTACGACAACGCTATAGGGGGAGCGTGCGTGTGAGGGCGCGGGTTAGTGTTAGCGTCCGGGTTAGGATTAGGGGACGGGTGAGGGTCAGGCTTCAGGGAAGGGTTAGGGTTAGGGTTCGGGCTCTGGTTAGGGTTAGGGGAAGGGGACGGTTTAGGAACAGTTAAGGGTACGACAACGCTTTAGGGTGAGCGTGAGTGTGAGGGCGTGGGTTAGTGTTAGCGTACGGGTTAGGATTAGGGGACGGGTGAGGGTCAGGCTCCGGGGAAGGGTAAGGGTTAGGGTTCGGGCTAGGCTTAGGGTTAGGGGACTGGGAAGGTTTAGGGTACAGCTGAGGGTACGAGAACTCTTTAGGGGGAGCGAGCTTGTGAAAGCGTGGGTTAGTGTTAGCGTACGGGTTAGGATTAGGGGACGGGTGAGGGTCAGGCTTCGGAGAAGGGTTAGGGTTAGCGTTAAGGCTAGGGTTAGGGTTAGGGGACGGGGACGGTTTAGGGTCCAGGTGCTGGTACGACAACGCTTTAGGGGGAGCATGCGTGTGAGGGCGCGGGTTAGTGTTAGCGTCCGGGTTAGGATTAGGGAACGTGTGAGGGTCAGGCTCCTGGGAAGTGTTAGGGTTAGGGTTCTGGCTAGGGTTAGGGTTAGGGGACTGGGAAGGTTTAGGGTACAGGTGAGGGTACGACAATGCTTTAGGGGGAGCGTTCGTTTGAGGGCGCAGGTTAGTGTTTGTGTACGGGTTAGGATTAGGGGACGGGTGAGGGTCAGGCTCCGGGGAAGGGTTAGGTTTAGGGTTCGGGCTATGGTTAGGGTTAGGGGAAGGGCACGGTTTAGGAACAAGTAAGGGTACGACAACGCTTTAGGGTGAGCGAGATTGTGAGGGCGCGGGTTATTGTTAGCGTACGTGTTAGGATTAGGGGACGGGTGAGGGTCAGGCTTCGGGGAAGGGTTAGGGTTAGGGTTCGGGCTAGGGTTAGGGTTAGGGGACGGGGACGGTTTAGGGTCCAGGTGAAGGTACGACAACGCTTTGGGGGAGCGTGAGTGTGAGGGCGCGGGTTAGTGTTAGCGTACGTGTTAGGATTACGGGACGGATGAGGGTCAGGCTTCGGCGAAGTGTTAGTGTTAGGGTTCCGGCTAGGGTTAGGGTTAGAGGACGGGGATGGGTTAGGGTCCATGTGAGGGTACGACAACACTTTAGGAGGAGCGTGCGTGTGAGGGCACGTGTTAGTGTTAGCGTACGTGTTAGGATTAGGGGACGGGTGAGTGTTAGGCTTCGGGGAGGTGTTAGGGTTAGAGTTCGGGCTAGGGTTAGTGTTAGGGGACTGGGATGGTTTAGGGTCCAGGTCAGGGTACGACTACGCTTTAGGGGGAGCGGTCGTGTGAGGGCGTGGGTTAGTGTTTGCGTACGGGTTAGGATTAGGTGACGGGTGAGGGTCAGGCTTCAAGGAAGTTTAGGGTTAGGGTTCGGGCTAGGGTTAGGTTTAGGGGACGGGGACGGTTTAGGGTCCAGGTGAGGGTACGACAATGCTTTAGGTTGAGCATGCGTCTGAGGGCGCGGGTTAGTGTTAGCGTACGGGTTAGGATTAGGGGACGGGTGAGGGTCAGGCTTCGGGGGAGTGTTAGGGTTACGGTTCGGGCTAGGGTTAGTGTTAGGTAACGGGGACGATTTAGGGTCAAGGTGAGTGTACGACAACGCTTTAGGGTGAGCGTGCGTCTGAGGGCGCGGGTTAGTGTTAGCGTATGGGTTAGGATTAGGGGACGGGTGAGGGTGAGGCTTCGGGGAAGGGTTAGGGTTAGGGTTCGGGCTGGGGTCAGGGTTAGGGGACGGGGACGGTTTAGGGTCCAGGTGAGGGTACGACAACGCTTAAGGGGGAGCGTGCGTGTGAGGGCGCGGGTTAGTGTTCGTGTACGGGTTAGGATTAGGGGACGTGAGAGGGTCAGGCTTCGGGGAAGGGTTAGGGTTAGGGTTCGGGCTAGGGTTAGGTTTAGGGGTCGGGGACGGTTTTGGGTCCAGGTGAGGGTACGACAATGCTTTAGGTTGAGCGTGCGTCTGAGGGCGCGTGTTAGTGTTAGCATACGGGTTAGGATTAGGGGACGGTTGAGGGTCAGGCTTCGGGGAAGTGTTAGGTTTAGGGTTCGGGCTACAGTTAGTGTTAGGGGACGGGGACGGTTTAGGGTCCAGGTGAGAGTACGACAATGCTTTAGGGGGAGCGAGCGTGTGAAAGCGTGGGTTAGTGTTAGCGTACGGGTTAGGATTAGGGGACGGGTGAGGGTCAGGCTTCGGAGAAGGGTTAGGGTTAGCGTTAAGGCTAGGGTTAGGGTTAGGGGACGGGGACGGTTTAGGGTCCAGATGATGGTACGACAACGCTTTAGGGGGAGCGTGCGTGTGAGGACGCGGGTTAGTGTTAGTGTACGGGTTAGGATTAGGGGACGGGTGAGGGTCACGCTCCGGGGAAGGGTTAGGTTTAGGGTTCGGGCTATGGTTAGGGTTAGGGGAAGGGGACGGTATAGGAACAGATAAGGGTAGGACAACGCTTTAGGGTGAGCGTGAGTGTGAGGGCGCGGGTTAGTGTTAGTGTACGGGTTAGGATTAGGGGACGGGTGAGGGTCAGGCTTCGGCGAAGTGTTAGGGTTAGGTTTCGGGCTAGGGTTCGGGTTAAGGGACGGGGACGGTTTAGGATCCAGGTGAGGGTACGACAACACTTTAGGGGGAGCGAGCTTGTGAAAGCGTGGGTTAGTGTTAGCGTACGGGTTAGGATTAGGTGACGGGTGAGGGTCAGGCTTCGGAGAAAGGTTAGGGTTAGCGTTAAGGCTAGGGTTAGGGTTAGGGGACGGGGACGGTTTAGGGTCCAGGTGATGGTACGACAACGCTTTAGGGGGAGCGTGCCTGTGAGGGCGCGGGTTAGTGTTAGCGTCCGGGTTAGGATTAGGGAACGTGTGTGGGCCAGGCTCCTGGGAAGGGTTAGGGTTAGGGTTCTGGCTAGGGTTAGGGTTAGGGGACTGGGAAGGTTTAGGGTACAGGTGAGGGTACGACAATGCTTTGGGGGAGCGCTCGTTTGAGGGCGCAGGTTAGTGTTTGTGTACGGGTTAGGATTAGGGGACGGGTGAGGGTCAGGCTCCGGGGAAGGGTTAGGTTTAGGGTTCGGGCTGTGGTTAGGGTTAGGGGAAGGGGACGGTTTAGGAACAAGTAAGGGTACGACAACGCTTTAGGGTGAGCGTGAGTCTCAGGGTGCGGGTTAGTGTTAGCGTACGGGTTAGGATTAGGGGACGGGTGAAGGTCAGGCTTCGGCGAAGTGTTAGGGTTAGCGTTCGGGCTAGGGTTAGGGTTAAGGGACGGGGACGGTTTAGGGTCCAGGTGAGGGTACGACAACGCTTTAGGGGGAGCATGCGTGTGAGCGCGGGGTTTAGTGTTAGCGTCCGGATTAGGATTAGGGAACGTGTGAGGGTCAGGCTCCTGGGAAGTGTTAGGGTTAGGGTTCTGGCTAGGGTTAGGGATAGGGGACTGGGAAGGTTTAGGGTACAGGTGAGGGTATGACAATGCTTTAGGGGGAGCGTTCGTTTGAGGGCGCAGGTTAGTGTTTTTGTACGGGTAAGGATTAGGGGACGGGTGAGGGTCAGGCTCCGGGGAAGTGTTAGGTTTAGGTTTCGGGCTATGGTTAGGGTTAGGGGAAGGGGACGGTTTAGGAACAAGTAAGGGTACGACAACGCTTTAGGGTGAGCGTGAGTCTGAGGGCGCGGGTTAGTGTTAACGTACGGGTTAGGATTAGGGGACGGGTGAAGGTCAGGCTTCGGCGAAGTGTTAGGGTTAGGGTTCGGGGTAGGGTTAGGGTTAAGGGACGGGGACGGTTTAGGATCCAGGTGAGGGTACGACAATGCTTTAGGTTGAGCATGCGTTTGAGGGCGCGGGTTAGTGTTAGCATACGGGTTAGGTTAGGGGACGGGTGAGGGTCAGGCTTCTGGGAAGGGTTAGGGTTAGGTTTCGGGCTAGGGTTAGGGTTAAGGGAAAGGGACGGTTTAGGGTCCATGTGAGGGTACGACAACGCTTTAGGGTGAGCGAGATTGTGAGGGCACGGGTTATTGTTAGCGTACGTGTTAGGATTAGGGGACGGGTGAGGGTCAGGCTTCGGGGAAGGGTTAGGGTTAGGGTTCGGGCTAGGGTTAGGGTTAGGGGACGGGGACGGTTTAGGGTCCAGGTGAGGGTACGACAACGCTTTGGGGGAGCGTGAGTGTGAGGGCGCGGGTTAGTGTTAGCGTACGTGTTAGGATTACGGGACGGATGAGGGTCAGGCTTCGGCGAAGTGTTAGTGTTAGGGTTCGGGCTAGGGTTAGGGTTAGAGGACGGGGTTGGGTTAGGGTCCATGTGAGGGTACGACAACACTTTAGGAGGAGCGTGCGTGTGAGGGCACTTGTTAGTGTTAGCGTACGTGTTAGGATTTGGGGACGGGTGAGTGTTAGACTTCGGGGAGGTGTTAGGGTTAGGGTTCGGGCTAGGGTTAGTGTTAGGGGACTGGGATGGTTTAGGGTCCAGGTCAGGGTACGACTACGCTTTAGGGGGAGCGGTCGTGTGAGGGCGTGGGTTAGTGTTTGCGTACGGGTTAGGATTAGGTGACGGGTGAGGGTCAGGCTTCAAGGAAGTTTAGGGTTAGGGTTCGGGCTAGGGTTAGGGTTAGGGGACGGGGACGGTTTAGGGTCCAGGTGAGGGTACGACAATGCTTTAGGTTGAGCATGCGTCTGAGGGCGCGGGTTAGTGTTAGCGTACGGGTTAGGATTAGGAGACGGGTGAGGGTCAGGCTTCGGGGGAGTGTTAGGGTTACGGTTCGGGCTAGGGTTAGTGTTAGGTAACGGGGACGATTTAGGGTCAAGGTGAGTGTACGACAACGCTTTAGGGTGAGCGTGCTTCTGAGGGCGTGGGTTAGTGTTAGCGTATGGGTTAGGATTAGGGGACGGGTGAGGGTGAGGCTTCGGGGAAGGGTTAGGGTTAGGGTTCGGGCTGGGGTCAGGGTTAGGGGACGGGGACGGTTTAGGGTCCAGGTGAGGGTACGACAACGCTTAAGGGGGAGCGTGCGTGTGAGGGCGTGGGTTAGTGTTCGTGTACGGGTTAGGATTAGGGGACGGGAGAGGGTCAGGCTTCGGGGAAGGGTTAGGGTTAGGGTTCGGTCTAGGGTCAGGGTTAGGGGACGGGGACGGTTTAGGATCCAGGTCAGGGTACGACAACGCTTTAGGGGGAGCGGGCGTGTGAGGGCGTGGGTTAGTGTTTGCGTACGGGTTAGGATTAGGTGACGGGTGAGGGTCAGGCTTCGGGGAAGGGTTAGGGTTAGGGTTCGGGCTAGGGTTAGGTTTAGGGGACGGGGACGGGTTAGGGTCCAGGTGAGGGTACGACAACGCTTTAGGGGGAGCGTGCGTGTGAGGGCGCGGGTTAGTGTTAGCGTCCGGTTTAGGATTAGGGGACGGGAGAGGGTCAGGCTTCGGGGAAGCGTTAGGGTTAGGGTTCGGGCTAGGGTTAGGTTTAGGGGACGGGGACGGTTTAGGATCCAGGTGAGGGTAGGACAACGCTTTAGGGGGAGCGTGCGTTTGAGGGCGCGTATTAGTGTTAGCGTACGTGTTAGGATTAGGGGACGGGTGAGGGTCAGGCTTCTGGGATGGGTTAGAGTTAGGGTTCGGGAAAGGGTTAGGGTTAGGGGACGGGGACGGTTTAGGGTCCAGGTGAGTGTACGACAACGCTTTAGTGGGAGCGTCCGTGTGAGGGCGGGGTTTAGTGTTAGCGTCCGTGTTAGGATTAGGGGATGGGTGAGGGTCAGGCTTCGGGGAAGGGTTAGGGTTAGGGTTCGGGCTAAGGTTAGGGTTAGGGTACGGGGTCGGTTTAGGGTCCAGGTGTGGGTACGACAACGCTTTAGGGGGAGCGTGCGTGTGAGGGCGCGGGTTAGTATTAGAGTACGGGTTAGGATTAGGGGACGGGTGAGGGACAGGCTTCGGGGAACGGTTAGGGTTAGGGTTAGGTCTAGGGTTAGGGTTAGGGGATGGGGACGGTTTAGGGTCCAGGTGAGGGTACGACAACGCTCTTGGGGGAGCGTGCGAGTGAGGGCGCGGGTTACTGTTAGCGTACGGGTTAGGATTAGGGGACGGGTGAGGGTCAGGTTTCGGGGAAGGGTTAGGGTTAGGGTTCGGGCTAGGGTTAGGTTTAGGGGTCGGGGACGGTTTTGGGTCCAGGTGAGGGTACGACAATGCTTTAGGTTGAGCGTGCGTCTGAGGGCGCGGGTTAGTGTTAGCATACGGGTTAGGATTAGGGGACGGTTGAGGGTCAGGCTTCGGGGAAGTGTTAGGTTTAGGGTTCGGGCTACGGTTAGTGTTAGGGGACGGGGACGGTTTAGGGTCCAGGTGAGAGTACGACAATGCTTTAGGGGGAGCGAGCGTGTGAAAGCGTGGGTTAGTGTTAGCGTACGGGTTAGGATTAGGGGACGGGTGAGTGTCAGGCTTCGGAGAAGGGTTAGGGTTAGCGTTAAGGCTAGGGTTAGGGTTAGGGGACGGGGACGGTTTAGGGTCCAGATGATGGTACGACAACGCTTTAGGGGGAGCGTGCGTGTGAGGACGCGGGTTAGTGTTAGTGTACGGGTTAGGATTAGGGGACGGGTGAGGGTCTGGCTCCGGGGAAGGGTTAGGTTTAGGGTTCGGGCTATGGTTAGGGTCAGGGGAAGGGGACGGTATAGGAACAGATAAGGGTACGACAACGCTTTAGGGTGAGCGTGAGTGTGAGGGCGCGGGTTAGTGTTAGTGTACGGGTTAGGATTAGGGGACGGGTGAGGGTCAGGCTTCGGCGAAGTGTTAGGGTTAGGTTTCGGGCTAGGGTTCGGGTTAAGGGACGGGGACGGTTTAGGATCCAGGTGAGGGTACGACAACGCTTTAGGGGGAGCGAGCTTGTGAAAGCGTGGGTTAGTGTTAGCGTACGGGTTAGGATTAGGTGACGGGTGAGGGTCAGGCTTCGGAGAAAGTTTAGGGTTAGCGTTAAGGCTAGGGTTAGGGTTAGGGGACGGGGACGGTTTAGGGTCCAGGTGATGGTACGACAACGCTTTAGGGGGAGCGTGCCTGTGAGGGCGCGGGTTAGTGTTAGCGTCCGGGTTAGGATTAGGGAACGTTTGAGGGTCAGGCTCCTGGGAAGGGTTAGGGTTAGGGTTCTGGCTAGGGTTAGGGTTAGGGGACTGGAAAGGTTTAGAGTACAGGTGAGGGTACGACAATGCTTTAGGGGGAGCGCTCGTTTGAGGGCGCAGGTTAGTGTTTGTGTACGGGTTAGGATTAGGGGACGGGTGAGGGTCAGGCTCCGGGGAAGGGTTAGGTTTAGGGTTCGGGCTGTGGTTAGGGTTAGGGGAAGGGGACGGTTTAGGAACAAGTAAGGGTACGACAACGCTTTAGGGTGAGCGTGAGTCTCAGGGTGCGGGTTAGTGTTAGCGTACGGGTTAGGATTAGGGGACAGGTGAAGGTCAGGCTTCGGCGAAGTGTTAGGGTTAGCGTTCGGGCTAGGGTTAGGGTTAAGGGACGCGGACGGTTTAGGATCCAGGTGAGGGTACGACAACGATTTAAGGGGAGCGTGCGTCTGAGGGCGTGTGTTAGTGTTAGCGTACGGGTTAGGATTAGGGAACGGGTGAGGGTCAGGCTTCGGGGAAGGGTTAGGGTTAGGGTTCGGGCTAGGGTTAGGGTTAGGGGACGGGGAGGGTTTTGGGTCCAGGTGAGGGTACGACAAAGCTTAGGGTGAGCGTGCGTGTGAGGGCACAGGTTAGTGTTAGCGTACGGGTTAGGATTAGGGGACGGATGAGGGTCAGGCTTCGGGGAAACGTTAGGGTTAGGGTTCGGGCTAGGGTTAGGGTTAGGGGACTGGGACGGTTTAGAATCCAGGTGAGGGTACAACAACGCTTTAGGGGGAGTGTGCATTTGAGGGCGCGTATTAGTGTTAGCGTACGTGTTAGGATTAGGGGACGGGTGAGGGTCAGGCTTCGGGGATGGGTTAGAGTTAGGGTTCTGGAAAGGGTTAGGGTTAGGGGACGGGGACGGTTTAGGGTCCAGGTGAGTGTACAACAACGCTTTAGTGGGAGCGTCCGTGTGAGGGCGGGGTTTAGTGTTAGCGTCCGTGTTAGGATAAGGGGATGGGTGAGGGTCAGGCTTCGGGGAAGGGTTAGGGTTAGGGTTCGGGCTAAGGTTAGGGTTAGGGTACGGGGTCGGTTTAGGGTCCAGGTGTGGGTACGACAACGCTTTAGGGGGAGCGTGCGTGTGAGGGCGCGGGTTAGTATTAGCGTACGGGTTAGGATTAGGGGACGGGTGAGGGTCAGGCTTCGGGGAACGGTTAGGGTTAGGGTTCGGGCTAGGGTTAGGGTTAGGGGACGGGGACGGTTTAGGGTCCAGGTGAGGGTACGACAACGCTTTAGGGTGAGCGTGCGTGTGAGGGCGCGGGTTAGTGTTAGCGTATGGTTTAGGATTAGGGGACGGGTGAGGGTCAGGCTTCAGAAAGGGTTAGGTTTAGGGTTCGGGCTAGGGTTAGTGTTAGGGGACGGGGACAGTTTTGGGTCCAGGTGAGGGTACGACAACTCTTTAGGGTGAGCGTGAGTGTGAGGGCGCGGGTTCGTGTTAGCGTACCGGTTAAGATTAGGGGACGGGTGAGGGTCAGGCTTCGGGGAAGGGTTAGGGTTAGGGTTTGGGCTAGGGTTAGGGTTAGGCGTCGGGGACGGTTTTGGGTCCAGGTGAGGGTACGACAATGCTTTAGGTTGAGCGTGCGTCTGAGGGCGCGGGTTAGTGTTAGCATACGGGTTAGGATTAGGGGACGGTTGAGGGTCAGGCTTCAGGGAAGGGTTAGGTTTAGGGTTCGGGCAAGGGTTAGTGTTAGGGGACGGGGACGGTTTAGGGTCCAGGTGAGGGTACGACAATGCTTTAGGGGGAGCGAGCGTGTGAAAGCGTGGGTTAGTGTTAGCGTACGGGTTAGGATTAGGGGACGGGTGAGGGTCAGGCTTCGGAGAAGGGTTAGGGTTAGCGTTAAGGCTAGGGTTAGGGTTAGGGGACGGGGACGGTTTAGGGTCCAGATGATGGTACGACAACGCTTTAGGGGGAGCGTGCGTGTGAGGACGCGGGTTAGTGTTAGTGTACGGGTTAGGATTAGGGGACGGGTGAGGGTCAGGCTCCGGGGAAGGGTTAGGTTTAGGGTTCGGGCTATGGTTAGGGTTAGGGTAAGGGGATGGTTTAGGAACAAGTAAGGGTAAGACAGCGCTTTAGGGTGAGCGTGAGTCTGAGGGCGCGGGTTAGTATTAGCGTACGGGTTAGGATTAGGGGACGGGTGAAGGTCAGGCTTCGGCGAAGTGTTAGGGTGAGCGTTCGGGCTAGGGTTAGGGTTAGGGGACGGGGACGGTTTAGGGTCCAGGTGAGGGTACGACAATGCTTTAGGTTGAGCATGCATCTGAGGGCGCGGGTTAGTGTTAGCGTACGGGTTAGGTTAGGTGACGGGTGACGGTCAGGCTTCGGGGAAGGGTTAGGGTTAGGTTTCGGGCTAGGGTTAGGGTTAGGGGAAAGGGACGGTTTAGGGTCCATGTGAGGGTACAACAACGCTTTAGGGTGAGCGAGATTGTGAGGGCACGGGTTAGTGTTAGCGTACGTGTTAGGATTAGGGGACGGGTGAGGGTCAGGCTTCGGGGAAGGGTTAGGTCTAGGGTTCGGGCTAGGGTTAGTGTTAGGGGACGGGGACAGTTTTGGGTCCAGGTGAGTGTACGACAACTCTTTAGGGTGAGCGTGAGTGTGAGGGCGCGGGTTCGTGTTAGCGTACCGGTTAAGATTAGGGGACGGGTGAGGGTCAGGCTTCGGGGAAGGGTTAGGGTTAGCGTTAAGGGTAGGGTTAGGGTTAGGGGACGGGGATGGTTTAGGGTCCAGGTGATGGTACGTCAACTCTTTAGGGGGAGCCTGTGTGTGAGGGCGCGGGTTAGTGTTAGCGTCCGGGTTAGGATTAGGGGACGGGTGAGGGTCAGGCTTCAGGGAAGGGTTAGGGTTAAGGTTCAGGCTATGTTTAGGGTTAGGGGAAGGGGACGGTTTAGGAACAGGTAAGGGTACGACAACGCTTTAGGGTGAGCGTGAGTGTGACGGTGTTGGTTAGTGTTAGCGTACGGGTTAGGATTAGGGGACCGGTGAGGGTCAGGCTTCGGCGAAGTGTTAGGTTTAGGGTTCGGGCTAGGGTTAGGTTTAGGGGACGGGGAAGGTTTAGGGTCCATGTGAGGGTACGACAACGCTTTAAGCGGAGCGTGCATGTGAGGGCGTGGGTTAGTGTTAACGTACCGGTTAGGATTGGGGACGGGTGAGTGTCAGGCTTAGGCGAAGGGTTAGGGTTAGGGTTCGGGCTAGGGTTAGGGTTAGGGGACGGGGACGGTTTAGGATCCAGGTGAGGGTACGACAACGTTTTAGGTGGTGCGTGCGTGTGAGGGCACGTGTTAGTGTTAGCGTACGGGTTAGGATTAGGGAACAGGTGAGGGTCAGGCTCCGGGGAAGTGTTAGGGTTATGGTTCGGTTTAGGGTTAGGGTTAGGGGACTGGGAAGGTTTAGGGTCAAGGTGAGGGTACCACAACGCTTTAGGGGGAGCGTGCGTTTGAGGGCGCGGGTTAGTGTTTGCGTACAGTTTAGGATTAGGGGACGGGTGAGGGTCAGGCTTCGGCGAAGTGTTAGGGTTAGGGTTCGGGCTAGGGTTAGGGGACGGGGACGGGGACGGTTTACGATCCAGGTGAGGGTACGACAATGTTTTAGGGGGAGCGTGCGTGTGAGGGCGCGTGTTAGTGTTAGCGTACGGATTAGGATTAGGGAACGGGTGAGGGTCAGGCTTCGGGGAAGGGTTAGGGTTGGGGTTCGGGCTAGGGTTAGGGTCAGGGGACTGGGAAGGTTTAGGGTCCAGGTGAGGGTACGACAACGCTTTAGGGGGAGCGTGCGTTTGAGGGCGCGGGTTAGTGTTTGCGTACGGGTTAGGATTAGGGGACGGGTGAGGGTCAGGCTCCGGGGAAGTGTTAGGTTTAGGGTTCGGGCTAGTTTTAGGGTTAGGGGACGGGGACGGTTTAGGGTCCAGGTGAGGGTACAACAATGCTTTAGGTTGACCATGCGTCTGAGGGCACGGGTTAGTGTTAGCATACTGGTTAGGATTTCGGCACGGATGAGGGTCAGGCTCCGGGGAGGGGTAAGGGTTAGGGTTCGGGCTAGGCTTAGGGTTAGGGGACTGGGAAGGTTTAGGGTACAGCTGAGGGTACGAGAACGCTTTAGTGGGAGCGTGCGTTTGAGGGCGCGGGTTACTGTTTGCGTACGGGTTAGGATTAGGGGACGGATGAGGGTCAGGCTTCGGGGAAGGGTTAGGTTTAGGGTTCGGGCTAGGGTTAGTGTTAGGGGATGGGGACGGTTTAGGGTCCAGGTGAGGGTACGACAACGCTTTAGGGGGAGCGAGCTTGTGAAAGCGTGGGTTAGTGTTAGCGTACGGGTTAGGATTAGGGGACGGGTGAGGGTCAGGCTTCGGAGAAGTGTTAGTGTTAGCGTTAAGGCTAGGGTTAGGGTTAGGGGACGGGGACGGTTTAGGGTCCAGGTGATGGTACGACAACGCTTTAGGGGGAGCGTGCGTGTGAGGGCGCGGGTTAGTGTTAGCATCCGGGTTAGGATTAGGGAACGTGTGAGGGTCAGGCTCCTGGGAAGTGTTAGGGTTAGGGTTCTGGCTAGGGTTAGGGTTAGGGGACTGGGAAGGTTTAGGGTACAGGTGAGTGTACGACAATGCTTTAGGGGGAGCATTCGTTTGAGGGCGCAGGTTAGTGTTTGTTTACGGGTGAGGATTAGGGGACGGGTGAGGGTCAGGCTCCGGGGAAGGGTTAGGTTTAGGGTTCGGGCTATGGTTAGGGTTAGGGTAAGGGGATGGTTTAGGAACAAGTAAGGGTAAGACAGCGCTTTAGGGTGAGCGTGAGTCTGAGGGCTCGGGTTAGTATTAGCGTACGGGTTAGGATTAGGGGACGGGTGAAGGTCAGGCTTCGGCGAAGTGTTAGGGTGAGCGTTCGGGCTAGGGTTAGGGTTAGGGGACGGGGACGGTTTAGGGTCCAGGTGAGGGTACGACAATGCTTTAGGTTGAGCATGCATCTGAGGGCGCGGGTTAGTGTTAGCGTACGGGTTAGGTTAGGTGACGGGTGACGGTCAGGCTTCGGGGAAGGGTTAGGGTTAGGTTTCGGGCTAGGGTTAGGGTTAGGGGAAAGGGACGGTTTAGGGTCCATGTGAGGGTACAACAACGCTTTAGGGTGAGCGAGATTGTGAGGGCACGGGTTAGTGTTAGCGTACGTGTTAGGATTAGGGGACGGGTGAGGGTCAGGCTTCGGGGAAGGGTTAGGTCTAGGGTTCGGGCTAGGGTTAGTGTTAGGGGACGGGGACAGTTTTGGGTCCAGGTGAGTGTACGACAACTCTTTAGGGTGAGCGTGAGTGTGAGGGCGCGGGTTCGTGTTAGCGTACCGGTTAAGATTAGGGGACGGGTGAGGGTCAGGCTTCGGGGAAGGGTTAGGTTTAGGGTTCGAGCTATGGTTAGGGTTACGGGAAGGGGACGGTTTAGAAACAGGTAAGGGTACGACAACGCTTTAGGGTGAGCGTGAGTGTGAGGGCGCGGGTTAGTGTTAGCATACGTGTTAGGATTAGGGGACGGGTGAGGGTCAGGCTTCGGGGAAGGGTTAGGGTTAGGGTTCGGGCTAGGGTTAGGGTTAAGGGACGGGGACGGTTTAGGATCCAGGTGAGGGTACGACAATGCTTTAGGTTGAGCATGCGTTTGAGGGCGCGGGTTAGTGTTAGCGTACGGGTTAGGTTAGGGGACGGGTGAGGGTCAGGCTTCGGGGAAGGGTTAGGGTTAGGTTTCGGGCTAGGGTTAGGGTTAGGGGAAAGGGACGTTTTAGGGTCCATGTGAGGGTACGACAACGCTTTAGGGTGAGCGAGATTGTGAGGGTGCGGGTTATTGTTAGCATACGTGTTAGGATTATGGGACGGGTGAGTGTCAGGCTTCGGGGAAGGGTTAGGGTTAGGGTTCGGGCTAGGGTTAGGGTTAGGGGACGGGGACGGTTTCGGGTCCAGGTGAGGGTACGACAACGCTTTAGGGGGAGCGTGAGTGTGAGGGCGCGGGTTAGTGTTAGCGTACGTGTTAGGATTACGGGACGGATGAGGGTCAGGCTTCGGCGAAGTGTTAGTGTTAGGGTTCGGGCTAGGGTTAGGGTTAGAGGACGGGGATGGGTTATGGTCCATGTGAGGGTACGACAACGCTTTAGGGGGAGCGTGCATTTGAGGGCGCGTATTAGTGTTAGCGTACGGGTTAGGATTAGGGGACGGGTGAGGGTCAGGCTTCGGGGATGGGTTAGAGTTAGGGTTCGGGAAAGGGTTAGGTTTAGGGGACGGGGACGGTTTAGGGTCCAGGTGAGGGTACGACAACGCTTTAGGGGGAGCATGCTTGTGAGCGCGGGGTTTAGTGTTAGCGTCTGTGTTAGGATTAGGGGATGAGTGAGGGTCAGGCTTCGGGGAAGGGTTAGGGTTAGGGTTCGGGCTAAGGTAAGGTTTAGGGGACGGGGTCGGTTTAGGGTCCAGGTGAGGGTACGACAACGCTTTAGGGGGAGCGTGCGTGTGAGGGCGCGGGTTCGTATTAGCGTACGGGTTAGGATTAGGGGACGGGTGAGGGTCAGGCTTCGGGGAAGGGTTAGGGTAAACGTTAGGTCTAGGGTTAGTGTTAGGGGATGGGGACGGTTTAGGGTCCAGGTGAGGGTACGACAACCCTCTTGAGGGAGCGTACGAGTGAGGGCGCGGGTTAGTGTTAGTGTACAGGTTAGGATTAGGGGACGGGTGAGGGTCAGGCTTCGGGGAAGGGTTAGGGTTAGGGTTCGGGCTAGGGTTAGGGTTAGGGGATGGGGACGGTTTAGGGTCCAGGTGAGGGTACGACAACGCTTTACTGGGAGCGTGCGTGTGAGGGCGCGACTTAGTGTTAGCGTCCGTGTTAGGATTAGGGGATGGTTGAGAGTCAGGCTTCGGAGAAGCGTTAGGGTTAGGGTTCGGGCTAGGGTTAGGGTTAGGGTTAGGGGACGGTTTAGGGTCCAGGTGAGGGTACGACAACGCTTTAAGGTGAGCGTGCGTGTGAGGTCGCGGGTTAGTGTTAGCGTACGGTTTAGGATTAGGGGACGGGTGAGGGTCAGGATTCGGGGAAGGGTTAGGTTTAGGGTTCGGGCTAGGGTTAGTGTTAGGGGACGGGGACAGTTTTGGGTCCAGGTGAGGGTACGACAACGCTTTAGGGTGAGCGTGAGTGTGAGGGCGCGGGTTCGTGTTAGCGTACCGGTTAAGATTAGGGGACGGGTGAGAGTCAGGCTTCGGGGAAGGGTTAGGGTTAGGGTTCGGGCTAGGGTTAGGGTTAGGGGACGGGGAGGGTTTTGGGTCCAGGTGAGGGTACGACAAAGCTTAGGGTGAGCGTGCGTGTGAGGGCGCAGGTTAGTGTTAGCGTACGGGTTAGGATTAGGGGACGGATGAGGGTCAGGCTTCGGGGAAGCGTTAGGTTTAGGGTTTGGGCTAGGGTTAGGGTTAGGGGACTGGGACGGTTTAGGATTCAGGTGAGGGTACGACAACGCTTTAGGGGGAGCGTGCATTTGAGGGCGCGTATTAGTGTTAGCGTACGTGTTAGGATTAGGGGACGGGTGAGGGTCAGGCTTCGGGGATGGGTTAGAGTTAGGGTTCGGGAAAGGGTTAGGATTAGCGCCGGGGACGGTTTAGGGTCCAGGTGAGTGTACGACAACGCTTTAGTGGGAGCGTCCGTGTGAGGGCGGGGTTTAGTGTTAGCGTCCGTGTTAGGATTAGGGGATGGGTGAGGGTCAGGCTTCTGGGAAGTGTTAGTGTTAGGGTTCGGGCTAAGGTTAGGGTTAGGGTACGGGGTCGGTTTAGGGTCCAGGTGTGGGTACGACAACACTTTAAGGGGAGCGTGCGTGTGAGGGCGCGGGTTAGTATTAGCGTACGGGTTAGGATTAGGGGACGGGTGAGGGTCAGGCTTCGGGGAACGGTTAGGGTTAGGGTTAGGTCTAGGGTAAGGGTTAGGGGACGGGGACGGTTTAGGGTCCAGGTGAGGGTACGACAACGCTCTTGGGGGAGCGTGCGAGTGAGGGCGCGGGTTACTGTTAGCGTACGGGTTAGGATTAGGGGACGGGTGAGGGTCAGGCTTCGGGGAAGGGTTAGGGTTAGGGTTCGGGCTAGGGTTAGGGTTAGGGGTCGGGGACGGTTTTGGGTCCAGGTGAGGGTACGACAATGCTTTAGGTTGAGCGTGCGTCTGAGGGCGCGGGTTAGTGTTAGCATACGGGTTAGGATTAGGGGACGGGTGAGGGTCAGGGTTCGGGGAAGGGTTAGTGTTAGGGTTCGGGCTAGGGTTAGGGTTAGGGGACGGGGATGGTTTATGGTCCAGTTGGGGGTACGACAACGCTTTAGGGGGAGCGTGCGTGTGAGGGCGCGGTTCAGTGTTAGCGTACGGGTTGGGATTAGGAGACGTTTGAGGGTCAGGCTTCGGGGAAGTGTTAGTGTTAGGTTTAGGGCTAGTGTTAGGGTTAGGGGACGGGGACGGTTTAGGGTCCAGATGAGGGTACGACAACACTTTAGGGTGAGCGTGAGTGCGCGGGTTAGTGTTAGCGTACGGGTTAGGATTAGGGGACAGGTGAGGGTCAGGCTTCGGGGAAGGGTTAAGTTTAAGTTTCGGGCTAGGGTTAGTGTTAGTGGACGGGGACGATTTAGGGTCAAGGTGAGTGTACAACAACGCTTTAGGGTGAGCGTGCGTGTGAGGGCGCAGGTTAGTGTTAGCGTACGGGTTAGGATTAGGGGACAAGTGAGGGTCAGACTTCAGCGAAGTGATAGGATTAGGGTTCGGGCTAGGGTTAGGGTTAGGGGACGGGGACGGTTTAGGGTCCAGGTGAGGGTACGACAAGTCTTTAGGGGGAAGGTGCGTGTGCCGGCGCGGGTTAGTGTTAGCGTACGGGTTAGGATTAGGGGACGGGTGAGGGTCAGGGTTCGGAGAAGTGTTAGGGTTAGGGTTCGGGCTAGGGATAGGGTTAGGGGACGGGGACAGTTTAGGGTCTAGATGAGGGTACGACAACACTTTAGGGTGAGCGTCAGTGTGAGGGCGAGGGTTAGTGTTAGCGTACGGGTTAGGATTAGAGGACGGGTGAGGGTCAGGCTTCAGCGAAGTGTTAGTGTTAGTGTTCGGGCTAGGGTTAGGGTTAGAGGACGGGGACGGTTTAGGGTCCAGGTGAGGGTACGACAACGCTTTAGGGTGAGCGTGCGTGTGAGGGTGCGGGTTCGTGTTAGCGTACCGGTTAAGATTAGGGTACGGGTGAGGGTCAGGCTTCGGGGAAGGGTTAGGGTTAGGGTTCGGGATAGGGTTACGGTTAGGGGACGGGGAGGGTTTTGGGTCCAGGTGAGGGTACGACAAAGCTTAGGGTGAGCGTGCGTGTGAGGGCGCAGGTTAGTGTTAGCGTACGGGTTAGGATTAGGGGACGGATGAGGGTCAGGCTTCGGGGAAGCGTTAGGGTTAGGGTTCGGGCTAGGGTTAGTGTTAGGGGACGGGGACGGTTTAGGGTCCAGGTGAGAGTACGACAATGCTTTAGGGGGAGCGAGCGTGTGAAAGCGTGGGTTAGTGTTAGCGTACGGGTTAGGATTAGGGGACGGGTGAGGGTCAGGCTTCGGAGAAGGGTTAGGGTTAGCGTTAAGGCTAGGGTTAGGGTTAGGGGACGGGGACGGTTTAGGGTCCAGATGATGGTACGACAACGCTTTAGGGGGAGCGTGCGTGTGAGGACGCGGGTTAGTGTTAGTGTACGGGTTAGGATTAGGGGACGGGTGAGGGTCAGGCTCCGGGGAAGGGTTAGGTTTAGGGTTCGGGCTATGGTTAGGGTTAGGGGAAGGGGACGGTATAGGAACAGATAAGGGTACGACAACACTTTAGGGTGAGCGTGAGTGTGAGGGCGCGGGTTAGTGTTAGCGTACGGGTTAGGATTAGGGGACGGGTGAGGGTCAGGCTTCGGCGAAGTGTTAGGGTTAGGGTTCGGGCTAGGGTTAGGGTTAAGGGACGGGGACGGTTTAGGATCCAGGTGAGGGTACGACAACGCTTTAGGGGGATCGTGGGTGTGAGAGCGTGTGTTAGTGTTAGCGTACGGGTTAGGATTAGGGAACGGGTGAGGGTCAGGCTCCTGGGAAGGGTTAGGGTTAGGGTTCTGGCTAGGGTTAGGGTTAGGGGACTTGGAAGGTTTAGTGTACAGGTGAGGGTACGACAATGCTTTAGGGGGAGCGTGCGTTTGAGGGCGCGGGGTAGTGTTTGCCTACGGGTTAGCATTAGGGGACGGGTGAGGGTCAGGCTCCGGGGAAGGGTTAGATTTAGGGTTCGGGCTAGGTTTAGGGTTAGGGGACGGGGACGGTTTAGGGTCCAGGTGAGAGTACGACAATACTTTAGGTTGAGCATGCGTGCGAAGGCGCAGGATAGTGTTACCGTACGGGTTAGGATTAGGGGATGCGTGAGGGTCAGGCTTCGGGGAAGGGTTTGGGTTAGGGTTCGGGCTAGGGTTAGGGGACGGGGACGGTATAGGGTCCAGGTGAGAGTACGACAACGCTTTAGGGGGAGCGTGCGTGTGAGGGCGCGGGTTACTGTTAGCGTACGGGTTAGGATTAGGGGACGGTTGAAAGTCAGGCTTCTGAGAAGGGTTAGGGTTAGGGTTCGGGCTAGGTTTAGGGTTAGGGGACGGGGACGGTTTAGGGTCCAGGTGAGGGTACAACAACGCTTTAGGGTGAGCGTGCGTGTGAGGGCGCAGGTTAGTGTTAGCGTACTGTTTAGGATTAGGGGACGGGTGAGGGTCAGGCTTCGGGGAAGTGTTAGGGTTAGGGTTCGGGCTAGGGTTAGTGTCAGGGGACGTGGACGTTTTTGGGTCCAGGTGAGGGTACGACAACCCTTAGGGTGAGCGTGCGTGTGAGGGCGCGGGTTTGTGTTAGCGTATGGGTTAGGATTAGGGGACGGATGAGGGTCAGGCTTCGGGGAAGGGTTAGGTTTAGGGTTCGGGCTAGGGTTACTGTTAGGGGACGGGGACGGTTTAGGGTCCAGGTGAGGGTACGACAACGCTTTAGGGGGAGCGAGCGTTTGAAAGCGTGAGTTAGTGTTAGGGTACGGGTTAGGATAAGGGAACGGGTGAGGGTCAGGCTTCGGAGAAGGGTTAGGGTTAGCTTTAAGGCTAGGGTTAGGGTTAGGGGACGGGGACGGTTTAGGGTCCAGGTGAGGGTACGACAACGCTATAGGGGGAGCGTGCGTGTGAGGGCGCGGGTTAGTGTTAGCGTCCGGGTTAGGATTAGGGGACGGGTGAGGGTCAGGCTTCAGGGAAGGGTTAGGGTTAGGGTTCGGGCTCTGGTTAGGGTTAGGGGAAGGGGACGGTTTAGGAACAGTTAAGGGTACGACAACGCTTTAGGGTGAGCGTGAGTGTGAGGGCGTGGGTTAGTGTTAGCGTACGGGTTAGGATTAGGGGACGGGTGAGGGTCAGGCTCCGGGGAAGGGTAAGGGTTAGGGTTCGGGCTAGGCTTAGGGTTAGGGGACTGGGAAGGTTTAGGGTACAGCTGAGGGTACGAGAACTCTTTAGGGGGAGCGAGCTTGTGAAAGCGTGGGTTAGTGTTAGCGTACGGGTTAGGATTAGGGGACGGGTGAGGGTCAGGCTTCGGAGAAGGGTTAGGGTTAGCGTTAAGGCTAGGGTTAGGGTTAGGGGACGGGGACGGTTTAGGGTCCAGGTGCTGGTACGACAACGCTTTAGGGGGAGCATGCGTGTGAGGGCGCGGGTTAGTGTTAGCGTCCGGGTTAGGATTAGGGAACGTGTGAGGGTCAGGCTCCTGGGAAGTGTTAGGGTTAGGGTTCTGGCTAGGGTTAGGGTTAGGGGACTGGGAAGGTTTAGGGTACAGGTGAGGGTACGACAATGCTTTAGGGGGAGCGTTCGTTTGAGGGCGCAGGTTAGTGTTTGTGTACGGGTTAGGATTAGGGGACGGGTGAGGGTCAGGCTCCGGGGAAGGGTTAGGTTTAGGGTTCGGGCTATGGTTAGGGTTAGGGGAAGGGCACGGTTTAGGAACAAGTAAGGGTACGACAACGCTTTAGGGTGAGCGAGATTGTGAGGGCGCGGGTTATTGTTAGCGTACGTGTTAGGATTAGGGGACGGGTGAGGGTCAGGCTTCGGGGAAGGGTTAGGGTTAGGGTTCGGGCTAGGGTTAGGGTTAGGGGACGGGGACGGTTTAGGGTCCAGGTGAAGGTACGACAACGCTTTGGGGGAGCGTGAGTGTGAGGGCGCGGGTTAGTGTTAGCGTACGTGTTAGGATTACGGGACGGATGAGGGTCAGGCTTCGGCGAAGTGTTAGTGTTAGGGTTCCGGCTAGGGTTAGGGTTAGAGGACGGGGATGGGTTAGGGTCCATGTGAGGGTACGACAACACTTTAGGAGGAGCGTGCGTGTGAGGGCACGTGTTAGTGTTAGCGTACGTGTTAGGATTAGGGGACGGGTGAGTGTTAGGCTTCGGGGAGGTGTTAGGGTTAGAGTTCGGGCTAGGGTTAGTGTTAGGGGACTGGGATGGTTTAGGGTCCAGGTCAGGGTACGACTACGCTTTAGGGGGAGCGGTCGTGTGAGGGCGTGGGTTAGTGTTTGCGTACGGGTTAGGATTAGGTGACGGGTGAGGGTCAGGCTTCAAGGAAGTTTAGGGTTAGGGTTCGGGCTAGGGTTAGGTTTAGGGGACGGGGACGGTTTAGGGTCCAGGTGAGGGTACGACAATGCTTTAGGTTGAGCATGCGTCTGAGGGCGCGGGTTAGTGTTAGCGTACGGGTTAGGATTAGGGGACGGGTGAGGGTCAGGCTTCGGGGGAGTGTTAGGGTTACGGTTCGGGCTAGGGTTAGTGTTAGGTAACGGGGACGATTTAGGGTCAAGGTGAGTGTACGACAACGCTTTAGGGTGAGCGTGCGTCTGAGGGCGCGGGTTAGTGTTAGCGTATGGGTTAGGATTAGGGGACGGGTGAGGGTGAGGCTTCGGGGAAGGGTTAGGGTTAGGGTTCGGGCTGGGGTCAGGGTTAGGGGACGGGGACGGTTTAGGGTCCAGGTGAGGGTACGACAACGCTTAAGGGGGAGCGTGCGTGTGAGGGCGCGGGTTAGTGTTCGTGTACGGGTTAGGATTAGGGGACGTGAGAGGGTCAGGCTTCGGGGAAGGGTTAGGGTTAGGGTTCGGGCTAGGGTTAGGTTTAGGGGTCGGGGACGGTTTTGGGTCCAGGTGAGGGTACGACAATGCTTTAGGTTGAGCGTGCGTCTGAGGGCGCGTGTTAGTGTTAGCATACGGGTTAGGATTAGGGGACGGTTGAGGGTCAGGCTTCGGGGAAGTGTTAGGTTTAGGGTTCGGGCTACAGTTAGTGTTAGGGGACGGGGACGGTTTAGGGTCCAGGTGAGAGTACGACAATGCTTTAGGGGGAGCGAGCGTGTGAAAGCGTGGGTTAGTGTTAGCGTACGGGTTAGGATTAGGGGACGGGTGAGGGTCAGGCTTCGGAGAAGGGTTAGGGTTAGCGTTAAGGCTAGGGTTAGGGTTAGGGGACGGGGACGGTTTAGGGTCCAGATGATGGTACGACAACGCTTTAGGGGGAGCGTGCGTGTGAGGACGCGGGTTAGTGTTAGTGTACGGGTTAGGATTAGGGGACGGGTGAGGGTCACGCTCCGGGGAAGGGTTAGGTTTAGGGTTCGGGCTATGGTTAGGGTTAGGGGAAGGGGACGGTATAGGAACAGATAAGGGTAGGACAACGCTTTAGGGTGAGCGTGAGTGTGAGGGCGCGGGTTAGTGTTAGTGTATGGGTTAGGATTAGGGGACGGGTGAGGGTCAGGCTTCGGCGAAGTGTTAGGGTTAGGTTTCGGGCTAGGGTTCGGGTTAAGGGACGGGGACGGTTTAGGATCCAGGTGAGGGTACGACAACACTTTAGGGGGAGCGAGCTTGTGAAAGCGTGGGTTAGTGTTAGCGTACGGGTTAGGATTAGGTGACGGGTGAGGGTCAGGCTTCGGAGAAAGGTTAGGGTTAGCGTTAAGGCTAGGGTTAGGGTTAGGGGACGGGGACGGTTTAGGGTCCAGGTGATGGTACGACAACGCTTTAGGGGGAGCGTGCCTGTGAGGGCGCGGGTTAGTGTTAGCGTCCGGGTTAGGATTAGGGAACGTGTGTGGGCCAGGCTCCTGGGAAGGGTTAGGGTTAGGGTTCTGGCTAGGGTTAGGGTTAGGGGACTGGGAAGGTTTAGGGTACAGGTGAGGGTACGACAATGCTTTGGGGGAGCGCTCGTTTGAGGGCGCAGGTTAGTGTTTGTGTACGGGTTAGGATTAGGGGACGGGTGAGGGTCAGGCTCCGGGGAAGGGTTAGGTTTAGGGTTCGGGCTGTGGTTAGGGTTAGGGGAAGGGGACGGTTTAGGAACAAGTAAGGGTACGACAACGCTTTAGGGTGAGCGTGAGTCTCAGGGTGCGGGTTAGTGTTAGCGTACGGGTTAGGATTAGGGGACGGGTGAAGGTCAGGCTTCGGCGAAGTGTTAGGGTTAGCGTTCGGGCTAGGGTTAGGGTTAAGGGACGGGGACGGTTTAGGGTCCAGGTGAGGGTACGACAACGCTTTAGGGGGAGCATGCGTGTGAGCGCGGGGTTTAGTGTTAGCGTCCGGATTAGGATTAGGGAACGTGTGAGGGTCAGGCTCCTGGGAAGTGTTAGGGTTAGGGTTCTGGCTAGGGTTAGGGATAGGGGACTGGGAAGGTTTAGGGTACAGGTGAGGGTATGACAATGCTTTAGGGGGAGCGTTCGTTTGAGGGCGCAGGTTAGTGTTTTTGTACGGGTAAGGATTAGGGGACGGGTGAGGGTCAGGCTCCGGGGAAGTGTTAGGTTTAGGTTTCGGGCTATGGTTAGGGTTAGGGGAAGGGGACGGTTTAGGAACAAGTAAGGGTACGACAACGCTTTAGGGTGAGCGTGAGTCTGAGGGCGCGGGTTAGTGTTAACGTACGGGTTAGGATTAGGGGACGGGTGAAGGTCAGGCTTCGGCGAAGTGTTAGGGTTAGGGTTCGGGGTAGGGTTAGGGTTAAGGGACGGGGACGGTTTAGGATCCAGGTGAGGGTACGACAATGCTTTAGGTTGAGCATGCGTTTGAGGGCGCGGGTTAGTGTTAGCATACGGGTTAGGTTAGGGGACGGGTGAGGGTCAGGCTTCTGGGAAGGGTTAGGGTTAGGTTTCGGGCTAGGGTTAGGGTTAAGGGAAAGGGACGGTTTAGGGTCCATGTGAGGGTACGACAACGCTTTAGGGTGAGCGAGATTGTGAGGGCACGGGTTATTGTTAGCGTACGTGTTAGGATTAGGGGACGGGTGAGGGTCAGGCTTCGGGGAAGGGTTAGGGTTAGGGTTCGGGCTAGGGTTAGGGTTAGGGGACGGGGACGGTTTAGGGTCCAGGTGAGGGTACGACAACGCTTTGGGGGAGCGTGAGTGTGAGGGCGCGGGTTAGTGTTAGCGTACGTGTTAGGATTACGGGACGGATGAGGGTCAGGCTTCGGCGAAGTGTTAGTGTTAGGGTTCGGGCTAGGGTTAGGGTTAGAGGACGGGGTTGGGTTAGGGTCCATGTGAGGGTACGACAACACTTTAGGAGGAGCGTGCGTGTGAGGGCACTTGTTAGTGTTAGCGTACGTGTTAGGATTTGGGGACGGGTGAGTGTTAGACTTCGGGGAGGTGTTAGGGTTAGGGTTCGGGCTAGGGTTAGTGTTAGGGGACTGGGATGGTTTAGGGTCCAGGTCAGGGTACGACTACGCTTTAGGGGGAGCGGTCGTGTGAGGGCGTGGGTTAGTGTTTGCGTACGGGTTAGGATTAGGTGACGGGTGAGGGTCAGGCTTCAAGGAAGTTTAGGGTTAGGGTTCGGGCTAGGGTTAGGGTTAGGGGACGGGGACGGTTTAGGGTCCAGGTGAGGGTACGACAATGCTTTAGGTTGAGCATGCGTCTGAGGGCGCGGGTTAGTGTTAGCGTACGGGTTAGGATTAGGAGACGGGTGAGGGTCAGGCTTCGGGGGAGTGTTAGGGTTACGGTTCGGGCTAGGGTTAGTGTTAGGTAACGGGGACGATTTAGGGTCAAGGTGAGTGTACGACAACGCTTTAGGGTGAGCGTGCTTCTGAGGGCGTGGGTTAGTGTTAGCGTATGGGTTAGGATTAGGGGACGGGTGAGGGTGAGGCTTCGGGGAAGGGTTAGGGTTAGGGTTCGGGCTGGGGTCAGGGTTAGGGGACGGGGACGGTTTAGGGTCCAGGTGAGGGTACGACAACGCTTAAGGGGGAGCGTGCGTGTGAGGGCGTGGGTTAGTGTTCGTGTACGGGTTAGGATTAGGGGACGGGAGAGGGTCAGGCTTCGGGGAAGGGTTAGGGTTAGGGTTCGGTCTAGGGTCAGGGTTAGGGGACGGGGACGGTTTAGGATCCAGGTCAGGGTACGACAACGCTTTAGGGGGAGCGGGCGTGTGAGGGCGTGGGTTAGTGTTTGCGTACGGGTTAGGATTAGGTGACGGGTGAGGGTCAGGCTTCGGGGAAGGGTTAGGGTTAGGGTTCGGGCTAGGGTTAGGTTTAGGGGACGGGGACGGGTTAGGGTCCAGGTGAGGGTACGACAACGCTTTAGGGGGAGCGTGCGTGTGAGGGCGCGGGTTAGTGTTAGCGTCCGGTTTAGGATTAGGGGACGGGAGAGGGTCAGGCTTCGGGGAAGCGTTAGGGTTAGGGTTCGGGCTAGGGTTAGGTTTAGGGGACGGGGACGGTTTAGGATCCAGGTGAGGGTAGGACAACGCTTTAGGGGGAGCGTGCGTTTGAGGGCGCGTATTAGTGTTAGCGTACGTGTTAGGATTAGGGGACGGGTGAGGGTCAGGCTTCTGGGATGGGTTAGAGTTAGGGTTCGGGAAAGGGTTAGGGTTAGGGGACGGGGACGGTTTAGGGTCCAGGTGAGTGTACGACAACGCTTTAGTGGGAGCGTCCGTGTGAGGGCGGGGTTTAGTGTTAGCGTCCGTGTTAGGATTAGGGGATGGGTGAGGGTCAGGCTTCGGGGAAGGGTTAGGGTTAGGGTTCGGGCTAAGGTTAGGGTTAGGGTACGGGGTCGGTTTAGGGTCCAGGTGTGGGTACGACAACGCTTTAGGGGGAGCGTGCGTGTGAGGGCGCGGGTTAGTATTAGAGTACGGGTTAGGATTAGGGGACGGGTGAGGGACAGGCTTCGGGGAACGGTTAGGGTTAGGGTTAGGTCTAGGGTTAGGGTTAGGGGATGGGGACGGTTTAGGGTCCAGGTGAGGGTACGACAACGCTCTTGGGGGAGCGTGCGAGTGAGGGCGCGGGTTACTGTTAGCGTACGGGTTAGGATTAGGGGACGGGTGAGGGTCAGGTTTCGGGGAAGGGTTAGGGTTAGGGTTCGGGCTAGGGTTAGGTTTAGGGGTCGGGGACGGTTTTGGGTCCAGGTGAGGGTACGACAATGCTTTAGGTTGAGCGTGCGTCTGAGGGCGCGGGTTAGTGTTAGCATACGGGTTAGGATTAGGGGACGGTTGAGGGTCAGGCTTCGGGGAAGTGTTAGGTTTAGGGTTCGGGCTACGGTTAGTGTTAGGGGACGGGGACGGTTTAGGGTCCAGGTGAGAGTACGACAATGCTTTAGGGGGAGCGAGCGTGTGAAAGCGTGGGTTAGTGTTAGCGTACGGGTTAGGATTAGGGGACGGGTGAGTGTCAGGCTTCGGAGAAGGGTTAGGGTTAGCGTTAAGGCTAGGGTTAGGGTTAGGGGACGGGGACGGTTTAGGGTCCAGATGATGGTACGACAACGCTTTAGGGGGAGCGTGCGTGTGAGGACGCGGGTTAGTGTTAGTGTACGGGTTAGGATTAGGGGACGGGTGAGGGTCTGGCTCCGGGGAAGGGTTAGGTTTAGGGTTCGGGCTATGGTTAGGGTCAGGGGAAGGGGACGGTATAGGAACAGATAAGGGTACGACAACGCTTTAGGGTGAGCGTGAGTGTGAGGGCGCGGGTTAGTGTTAGTGTACGGGTTAGGATTAGGGGACGGGTGAGGGTCAGGCTTCGGCGAAGTGTTAGGGTTAGGTTTCGGGCTAGGGTTCGGGTTAAGGGACGGGGACGGTTTAGGATCCAGGTGAGGGTACGACAACGCTTTAGGGGGAGCGAGCTTGTGAAAGCGTGGGTTAGTGTTAGCGTACGGGTTAGGATTAGGTGACGGGTGAGGGTCAGGCTTCGGAGAAAGTTTAGGGTTAGCGTTAAGGCTAGGGTTAGGGTTAGGGGACGGGGACGGTTTAGGGTCCAGGTGATGGTACGACAACGCTTTAGGGGGAGCGTGCCTGTGAGGGCGCGGGTTAGTGTTAGCGTCCGGGTTAGGATTAGGGAACGTTTGAGGGTCAGGCTCCTGGGAAGGGTTAGGGTTAGGGTTCTGGCTAGGGTTAGGGTTAGGGGACTGGAAAGGTTTAGAGTACAGGTGAGGGTACGACAATGCTTTAGGGGGAGCGCTCGTTTGAGGGCGCAGGTTAGTGTTTGTGTACGGGTTAGGATTAGGGGACGGGTGAGGGTCAGGCTCCGGGGAAGGGTTAGGTTTAGGGTTCGGGCTGTGGTTAGGGTTAGGGGAAGGGGACGGTTTAGGAACAAGTAAGGGTACGACAACGCTTTAGGGTGAGCGTGAGTCTCAGGGTGCGGGTTAGTGTTAGCGTACGGGTTAGGATTAGGGGACAGGTGAAGGTCAGGCTTCGGCGAAGTGTTAGGGTTAGCGTTCGGGCTAGGGTTAGGGTTAAGGGACGCGGACGGTTTAGGATCCAGGTGAGGGTACGACAACGATTTAAGGGGAGCGTGCGTCTGAGGGCGTGTGTTAGTGTTAGCGTACGGGTTAGGATTAGGGAACGGGTGAGGGTCAGGCTTCGGGGAAGGGTTAGGGTTAGGGTTCGGGCTAGGGTTAGGGTTAGGGGACGGGGAGGGTTTTGGGTCCAGGTGAGGGTACGACAAAGCTTAGGGTGAGCGTGCGTGTGAGGGCACAGGTTAGTGTTAGCGTACGGGTTAGGATTAGGGGACGGATGAGGGTCAGGCTTCGGGGAAACGTTAGGGTTAGGGTTCGGGCTAGGGTTAGGGTTAGGGGACTGGGACGGTTTAGAATCCAGGTGAGGGTACAACAACGCTTTAGGGGGAGTGTGCATTTGAGGGCGCGTATTAGTGTTAGCGTACGTGTTAGGATTAGGGGACGGGTGAGGGTCAGGCTTCGGGGATGGGTTAGAGTTAGGGTTCTGGAAAGGGTTAGGGTTAGGGGACGGGGACGGTTTAGGGTCCAGGTGAGTGTACAACAACGCTTTAGTGGGAGCGTCCGTGTGAGGGCGGGGTTTAGTGTTAGCGTCCGTGTTAGGATAAGGGGATGGGTGAGGGTCAGGCTTCGGGGAAGGGTTAGGGTTAGGGTTCGGGCTAAGGTTAGGGTTAGGGTACGGGGTCGGTTTAGGGTCCAGGTGTGGGTACGACAACGCTTTAGGGGGAGCGTGCGTGTGAGGGCGCGGGTTAGTATTAGCGTACGGGTTAGGATTAGGGGACGGGTGAGGGTCAGGCTTCAGAAAGGGTTAGGTTTAGGGTTCGGGCTAGGGTTAGTGTTAGGGGACGGGGACAGTTTTGGGTCCAGGTGAGGGTACGACAACTCTTTAGGGTGAGCGTGAGTGTGAGGGCGCGGGTTCGTGTTAGCGTACCGGTTAAGATTAGGGGACGGGTGAGGGTCAGGCTTCGGGGAAGGGTTAGGGTTAGGGTTTGGGCTAGGGTTAGGGTTAGGCGTCGGGGACGGTTTTGGGTCCAGGTGAGGGTACGACAATGCTTTAGGTTGAGCGTGCGTCTGAGGGCGCGGGTTAGTGTTAGCATACGGGTTAGGATTAGGGGACGGTTGAGGGTCAGGCTTCAGGGAAGGGTTAGGTTTAGGGTTCGGGCAAGGGTTAGTGTTAGGGGACGGGGACGGTTTAGGGTCCAGGTGAGGGTACGACAATGCTTTAGGGGGAGCGAGCGTGTGAAAGCGTGGGTTAGTGTTAGCGTACGGGTTAGGATTAGGGGACGGGTGAGGGTCAGGCTTCGGAGAAGGGTTAGGGTTAGCGTTAAGGCTAGGGTTAGGGTTAGGGGACGGGGACGGTTTAGGGTCCAGATGATGGTACGACAACGCTTTAGGGGGAGCGTGCGTGTGAGGACGCGGGTTAGTGTTAGTGTACGGGTTAGGATTAGGGGACGGGTGAGGGTCAGGCTCCGGGGAAGGGTTAGGTTTAGGGTTCGGGCTATGGTTAGGGTTAGGGTAAGGGGATGGTTTAGGAACAAGTAAGGGTAAGACAGCGCTTTAGGGTGAGCGTGAGTCTGAGGGCGCGGGTTAGTATTAGCGTACGGGTTAGGATTAGGGGACGGGTGAAGGTCAGGCTTCTGCGAAGTGTTAGGGTGAGCGTTCGGGCTAGGGTTAGGGTTAGGGGACGGGGACGGTTTAGGGTCCAGGTGAGGGTACGACAATGCTTTAGGTTGAGCATGCATCTGAGGGCGCGGGTTAGTGTTAGCGTACGGGTTAGGTTAGGTGACGGGTGACGGTCAGGCTTCGGGGAAGGGTTAGGGTTAGGTTTCGGGCTAGGGTTAGGGTTAGGGGAAAGGGACGGTTTAGGGTCCATGTGAGGGTACAACAACGCTTTAGGGTGAGCGAGATTGTGAGGGCACGGGTTAGTGTTAGCGTACGTGTTAGGATTAGGGGACGGGTGAGGGTCAGGCTTCGGGGAAGGGTTAGGTCTAGGGTTCGGGCTAGGGTTAGTGTTAGGGGACGGGGACAGTTTTGGGTCCAGGTGAGTGTACGACAACTCTTTAGGGTGAGCGTGAGTGTGAGGGCGCGGGTTCGTGTTAGCGTACCGGTTAAGATTAGGGGACGGGTGAGGGTCAGGCTTCGGGGAAGGGTTAGGGTTAGCGTTAAGGGTAGGGTTAGGGTTAGGGGACGGGGATGGTTTAGGGTCCAGGTGATGGTACGTCAACTCTTTAGGGGGAGCCTGTGTGTGAGGGCGCGGGTTAGTGTTAGCGTCCGGGTTAGGATTAGGGGACGGGTGAGGGTCAGGCTTCAGGGAAGGGTTAGGGTTAAGGTTCAGGCTATGTTTAGGGTTAGGGGAAGGGGACGGTTTAGGAACAGGTAAGGGTACGACAACGCTTTAGGGTGAGCGTGAGTGTGACGGTGTTGGTTAGTGTTAGCGTACGGGTTAGGATTAGGGGACCGGTGAGGGTCAGGCTTCGGCGAAGTGTTAGGTTTAGGGTTCGGGCTAGGGTTAGGTTTAGGGGACGGGGAAGGTTTAGGGTCCATGTGAGGGTACGACAACGCTTTAAGCGGAGCGTGCATGTGAGGGCGTGGGTTAGTGTTAACGTACCGGTTAGGATTGGGGACGGGTGAGTGTCAGGCTTAGGCGAAGGGTTAGGGTTAGGGTTCGGGCTAGGGTTAGGGTTAGGGGACGGGGACGGTTTAGGATCCAGGTGAGGGTACGACAACGTTTTAGGTGGTGCGTGCGTGTGAGGGCACGTGTTAGTGTTAGCGTACGGGTTAGGATTAGGGAACAGGTGAGGGTCAGGCTCCGGGGAAGTGTTAGGGTTATGGTTCGGTTTAGGGTTAGGGTTAGGGGACTGGGAAGGTTTAGGGTCAAGGTGAGGGTACCACAACGCTTTAGGGGGAGCGTGCGTTTGAGGGCGCGGGTTAGTGTTTGCGTACAGTTTAGGATTAGGGGACGGGTGAGGGTCAGGCTTCGGCGAAGTGTTAGGGTTAGGGTTCGGGCTAGGGTTAGGGGACGGGGACGGGGACGGTTTACGATCCAGGTGAGGGTACGACAATGTTTTAGGGGGAGCGTGCGTGTGAGGGCGCGTGTTAGTGTTAGCGTACGGATTAGGATTAGGGAACGGGTGAGGGTCAGGCTTCGGGGAAGGGTTAGGGTTGGGGTTCGGGCTAGGGTTAGGGTCAGGGGACTGGGAAGGTTTAGGGTCCAGGTGAGGGTACGACAACGCTTTAGGGGGAGCGTGCGTTTGAGGGCGCGGGTTAGTGTTTGCGTACGGGTTAGGATTAGGGGACGGGTGAGGGTCAGGCTCCGGGGAAGTGTTAGGTTTAGGGTTCGGGCTAGTTTTAGGGTTAGGGGACGGGGACGGTTTAGGGTCCAGGTGAGGGTACAACAATGCTTTAGGTTGACCATGCGTCTGAGGGCACGGGTTAGTGTTAGCATACTGGTTAGGATTTCGGCACGGATGAGGGTCAGGCTCCGGGGAGGGGTAAGGGTTAGGGTTCGGGCTAGGCTTAGGGTTAGGGGACTGGGAAGGTTTAGGGTACAGCTGAGGGTACGAGAACGCTTTAGTGGGAGCGTGCGTTTGAGGGCGCGGGTTACTGTTTGCGTACGGGTTAGGATTAGGGGACGGATGAGGGTCAGGCTTCGGGGAAGGGTTAGGTTTAGGGTTCGGGCTAGGGTTAGTGTTAGGGGATGGGGACGGTTTAGGGTCCAGGTGAGGGTACGACAACGCTTTAGGGGGAGCGAGCTTGTGAAAGCGTGGGTTAGTGTTAGCGTACGGGTTAGGATTAGGGGACGGGTGAGGGTCAGGCTTCGGAGAAGTGTTAGTGTTAGCGTTAAGGCTAGGGTTAGGGTTAGGGGACGGGGACGGTTTAGGGTCCAGGTGATGGTACGACAACGCTTTAGGGGGAGCGTGCGTGTGAGGGCGCGGGTTAGTGTTAGCATCCGGGTTAGGATTAGGGAACGTGTGAGGGTCAGGCTCCTGGGAAGTGTTAGGGTTAGGGTTCTGGCTAGGGTTAGGGTTAGGGGACTGGGAAGGTTTAGGGTACAGGTGAGTGTACGACAATGCTTTAGGGGGAGCATTCGTTTGAGGGCGCAGGTTAGTGTTTGTTTACGGGTGAGGATTAGGGGACGGGTGAGGGTCAGGCTCCGGGGAAGGGTTAGGTTTAGGGTTCGGGCTATGGTTAGGGTTAGGGTAAGGGGATGGTTTAGGAACAAGTAAGGGTAAGACAGCGCTTTAGGGTGAGCGTGAGTCTGAGGGCTCGGGTTAGTATTAGCGTACGGGTTAGGATTAGGGGACGGGTGAAGGTCAGGCTTCGGCGAAGTGTTAGGGTGAGCGTTCGGGCTAGGGTTAGGGTTAGGGGACGGGGACGGTTTAGGGTCCAGGTGAGGGTACGACAATGCTTTAGGTTGAGCATGCATCTGAGGGCGCGGGTTAGTGTTAGCGTACGGGTTAGGTTAGGTGACGGGTGACGGTCAGGCTTCGGGGAAGGGTTAGGGTTAGGTTTCGGGCTAGGGTTAGGGTTAGGGGAAAGGGACGGTTTAGGGTCCATGTGAGGGTACAACAACGCTTTAGGGTGAGCGAGATTGTGAGGGCACGGGTTAGTGTTAGCGTACGTGTTAGGATTAGGGGACGGGTGAGGGTCAGGCTTCGGGGAAGGGTTAGGTCTAGGGTTCGGGCTAGGGTTAGTGTTAGGGGACGGGGACAGTTTTGGGTCCAGGTGAGTGTACGACAACTCTTTAGGGTGAGCGTGAGTGTGAGGGCGCGGGTTCGTGTTAGCGTACCGGTTAAGATTAGGGGACGGGTGAGGGTCAGGCTTCGGGGAAGGGTTAGGTTTAGGGTTCGAGCTATGGTTAGGGTTACGGGAAGGGGACGGTTTAGAAACAGGTAAGGGTACGACAACGCTTTAGGGTGAGCGTGAGTGTGAGGGCGCGGGTTAGTGTTAGCATACGTGTTAGGATTAGGGGACGGGTGAGGGTCAGGCTTCGGGGAAGGGTTAGGGTTAGGGTTCGGGCTAGGGTTAGGGTTAAGGGACGGGGACGGTTTAGGATCCAGGTGAGGGTACGACAATGCTTTAGGTTGAGCATGCGTTTGAGGGCGCGGGTTAGTGTTAGCGTACGGGTTAGGTTAGGGGACGGGTGAGGGTCAGGCTTCGGGGAAGGGTTAGGGTTAGGTTTCGGGCTAGGGTTAGGGTTAGGGGAAAGGGACGTTTTAGGGTCCATGTGAGGGTACGACAACGCTTTAGGGTGAGCGAGATTGTGAGGGTGCGGGTTATTGTTAGCATACGTGTTAGGATTATGGGACGGGTGAGTGTCAGGCTTCGGGGAAGGGTTAGGGTTAGGGTTCGGGCTAGGGTTAGGGTTAGGGGACGGGGACGGTTTAGGGTCCAGGTGAGGGTACGACAACGCTTTAGGGGGAGCGTGAGTGTGAGGGCGCGGGTTAGTGTTAGCGTACGTGTTAGGATTACGGGACGGATGAGGGTCAGGCTTCGGCGAAGTGTTAGTGTTAGGGTTCGGGCTAGGGTTAGGGTTAGAGGACGGGGATGGGTTATGGTCCATGTGAGGGTACGACAACGCTTTAGGGGGAGCGTGCATTTGAGGGCGCGTATTAGTGTTAGCGTACGGGTTAGGATTAGGGGACGGGTGAGGGTCAGGCTTCGGGGATGGGTTAGAGTTAGGGTTCGGGAAAGGGTTAGGTTTAGGGGACGGGGACGGTTTAGGGTCCAGGTGAGGGTACGACAACGCTTTAGGGGGAGCATGCTTGTGAGCGCGGGGTTTAGTGTTAGCGTCTGTGTTAGGATTAGGGGATGAGTGAGGGTCAGGCTTCGGGGAAGGGTTAGGGTTAGGGTTCGGGCTAAGGTAAGGTTTAGGGGACGGGGTCGGTTTAGGGTCCAGGTGAGGGTACGACAACGCTTTAGGGGGAGCGTGCGTGTGAGGGCGCGGGTTCGTATTAGCGTACGGGTTAGGATTAGGGGACGGGTGAGGGTCAGGCTTCGGGGAAGGGTTAGGGTAAACGTTAGGTCTAGGGTTAGTGTTAGGGGATGGGGACGGTTTAGGGTCCAGGTGAGGGTACGACAACCCTCTTGAGGGAGCGTACGAGTGAGGGCGCGGGTTAGTGTTAGTGTACAGGTTAGGATTAGGGGACGGGTGAGGGTCAGGCTTCGGGGAAGGGTTAGGGTTAGGGTTCGGGCTAGGGTTAGGGTTAGGGGATGGGGACGGTTTAGGGTCCAGGTGAGGGTACGACAACGCTTTACTGGGAGCGTGCGTGTGAGGGCGCGACTTAGTGTTAGCGTCCGTGTTAGGATTAGGGGATGGTTGAGAGTCAGGCTTCGGAGAAGCGTTAGGGTTAGGGTTCGGGCTAGGGTTAGGGTTAGGGTTAGGGGACGGTTTAGGGTCCAGGTGAGGGTACGACAACGCTTTAAGGTGAGCGTGCGTGTGAGGTCGCGGGTTAGTGTTAGCGTACGGTTTAGGATTAGGGGACGGGTGAGGGTCAGGATTCGGGGAAGGGTTAGGTTTAGGGTTCGGGCTAGGGTTAGTGTTAGGGGACGGGGACAGTTTTGGGTCCAGGTGAGGGTACGACAACGCTTTAGGGTGAGCGTGAGTGTGAGGGCGCGGGTTCGTGTTAGCGTACCGGTTAAGATTAGGGGACGGGTGAGAGTCAGGCTTCGGGGAAGGGTTAGGGTTAGGGTTCGGGCTAGGGTTAGGGTTAGGGGACGGGGAGGGTTTTGGGTCCAGGTGAGGGTACGACAAAGCTTAGGGTGAGCGTGCGTGTGAGGGCGCAGGTTAGTGTTAGCGTACGGGTTAGGATTAGGGGACGGATGAGGGTCAGGCTTCGGGGAAGCGTTAGGTTTAGGGTTTGGGCTAGGGTTAGGGTTAGGGGACTGGGACGGTTTAGGATTCAGGTGAGGGTACGACAACGCTTTAGGGGGAGCGTGCATTTGAGGGCGCGTATTAGTGTTAGCGTACGTGTTAGGATTAGGGGACGGGTGAGGGTCAGGCTTCGGGGATGGGTTAGAGTTAGGGTTCGGGAAAGGGTTAGGATTAGCGCCGGGGACGGTTTAGGGTCCAGGTGAGTGTACGACAACGCTTTAGTGGGAGCGTCCGTGTGAGGGCGGGGTTTAGTGTTAGCGTCCGTGTTAGGATTAGGGGATGGGTGAGGGTCAGGCTTCTGGGAAGTGTTAGTGTTAGGGTTCGGGCTAAGGTTAGGGTTAGGGTACGGGGTCGGTTTAGGGTCCAGGTGTGGGTACGACAACACTTTAAGGGGAGCGTGCGTGTGAGGGCGCGGGTTAGTATTAGCGTACGGGTTAGGATTAGGGGACGGGTGAGGGTCAGGCTTCGGGGAACGGTTAGGGTTAGGGTTAGGTCTAGGGTAAGGGTTAGGGGACGGGGACGGTTTAGGGTCCAGGTGAGGGTACGACAACGCTCTTGGGGGAGCGTGCGAGTGAGGGCGCGGGTTACTGTTAGCGTACGGGTTAGGATTAGGGGACGGGTGAGGGTCAGGCTTCGGGGAAGGGTTAGGGTTAGGGTTCGGGCTAGGGTTAGGGTTAGGGGTCGGGGACGGTTTTGGGTCCAGGTGAGGGTACGACAATGCTTTAGGTTGAGCGTGCGTCTGAGGGCGCGGGTTAGTGTTAGCATACGGGTTAGGATTAGGGGACGGGTGAGGGTCAGGGTTCGGGGAAGGGTTAGTGTTAGGGTTCGGGCTAGGGTTAGGGTTAGGGGACGGGGATGGTTTATGGTCCAGTTGGGGGTACGACAACGCTTTAGGGGGAGCGTGCGTGTGAGGGCGCGGTTCAGTGTTAGCGTACGGGTTGGGATTAGGAGACGTTTGAGGGTCAGGCTTCGGGGAAGTGTTAGTGTTAGGTTTAGGGCTAGTGTTAGGGTTAGGGGACGGGGACGGTTTAGGGTCCAGATGAGGGTACGACAACACTTTAGGGTGAGCGTGAGTGCGCGGGTTAGTGTTAGCGTACGGGTTAGGATTAGGGGACAGGTGAGGGTCAGGCTTCGGGGAAGGGTTAAGTTTAAGTTTCGGGCTAGGGTTAGTGTTAGTGGACGGGGACGATTTAGGGTCAAGGTGAGTGTACAACAACGCTTTAGGGTGAGCGTGCGTGTGAGGGCGCAGGTTAGTGTTAGCGTACGGGTTAGGATTAGGGGACAAGTGAGGGTCAGACTTCAGCGAAGTGATAGGATTAGGGTTCGGGCTAGGGTTAGGGTTAGGGGACGGGGACGGTTTAGGGTCCAGGTGAGGGTACGACAAGTCTTTAGGGGGAAGGTGCGTGTGCCGGCGCGGGTTAGTGTTAGCGTACGGGTTAGGATTAGGGGACGGGTGAGGGTCAGGGTTCGGAGAAGTGTTAGGGTTAGGGTTCGGGCTAGGGATAGGGTTAGGGGACGGGGACAGTTTAGGGTCTAGATGAGGGTACGACAACACTTTAGGGTGAGCGTCAGTGTGAGGGCGAGGGTTAGTGTTAGCGTACGGGTTAGGATTAGAGGACGGGTGAGGGTCAGGCTTCAGCGAAGTGTTAGTGTTAGTGTTCGGGCTAGGGTTAGGGTTAGAGGACGGGGACGGTTTAGGGTCCATGTGAGGGTACGACAACTCTTTAGGGGGAGCGTGCGTGTGAGGGCGCGTGTTAGTGTTAGCGTACGGGTTAGGATTAGGGGACGGGTGAGGGTCAGGCTTCGGAGAAGAGTTATGGTTAGGGTTTGGGATAGGGTTAGGGTTAGGGGACTGGGACGGTTTAGGGTCCAGGTCAGGGTACGACAACGCTTTAGGGGGAGCGGGCGTGTGAGAGCGCGGGTTACTGTTTGCGTACGGGTTAGGATTAGGGGACGGGTGAGGTTCAGGCTTCAGGGAAGGGTTACGGTTAGGGTTCGGGATAGGGTTAGGGTTAGGGGACTGGGACGGTTTAGGGTCCATGTCAGGGTACGACAGCGCTTTAGGGGGAGCGCGCGTGTGAGGGCGCGGGTTAGTGTTTGCTTACGGGTTAGGATTAGGTAACGGGTGTGGGTCAGGCTTCGGGGAAGGGTTAGGGTTAGGGTTCGGGCTAGGGTTAGGGTTAGGGGACGGGGACGGTTTAGGGTCCAGGTGAGTGTACGACAACGCTTTAGGGGGAGCGTGCGTGTGAGGGCGCGGGTTAGTGTTAGCGTACGGGTTAGGATTAGGGGACGGGTGAGGGTTAGGCTTCGGGGAAGGGTTAGGGTTAGGGTTCGGGCTAGGGATAGGGTTAGGGGATGGGGACGCATTAGGGTCCAGTTGAGGGTACGACAACACTCTAGGGGGAGCGTGCGTGTGAGGGCGTGGGTTAGTTTTAGTGTACGGGTTAGGATGAGGGGACGGGTGAGGGTCAGGCTTCGGGGAAGGGTTACGTTTAGGGTTCGGGCTAGGGTTAGGGTTATGGGACGGGGACGGTTTAGGGTCCAGGTGAGGGTACGACAACGCTTTAGGGGGAGCGTGTGTGTGAGGACGCGGGTTAGTGTTAGCGTACGGGTTAGGATTAGGGGACGGGTGATTGTCAGGCCTCGGGGAAGTTTTAGGGTTAGGGTTCGGGCTAGGATTAGGGTTAGGGGACGGGGATGGTTTAGGGTCCAGTTGAGGGTACGACAATGCTTTAGGGGGAGAGTGCGTGTGAGGGTGCGGGATAGTGTTAGCGTACGGGTTAGGATTAGGGGACGGGAGAGGGTCAGGCTTCGGGGAAGGGTTAGGGTTAGGGTTCGGGCTAGGGTTAGGGTTAGGGGACGGGGACGGTTTAGGGTCCAGGTGAGGGTATGACAACGCTTTAGGGGGAGCGTGCGTGTGAGGGCGTGGGTTAGTGTTAGCGTACGGGTTAGGATTAGGGGACGGCTGAGGGTCAGGCTTCGGGGAAGGGTTAGGTTTAGTGTTCGGGCTAGGGTTAGGGTTAGGGGACGGGGACGATTTAGGGTCAAGGTGAGTGTACGACAACGCTTTAGGGTGAGCATGCGTTTGAGGGCGTGGGTTAGTGTTAGCGTACGGGTTAGGATTAGGCAACGCGTGAGGGTCAGGCTTCGGGGAAGTGTTAGGTTTAGGGTTCGGGCTAGGGTTAGGGTTAGGCGACGGGGACGGTTTAGGGTCTAGATGAGGGTACGACAACACTTTAGGGTGAGCGTGAGTGTGAGGTAGAGGGTTTGTGTTAGCGTACGGGTTAGGATTAGGGGACGGGTGAGGGTCAGGATTCGGGGAAGTGTTACGGTTAGGGTTCGGGATAGGGTTAGGGTTAGAGGACTGGGACGGTTTAGGGTCCAGGTCAGGGTACGACAACGCTTTAGGGGGATTGGGCGTGTTAGTGCGCGGGTTACTGTTTGCGTACGGGTTAGGATTAGGGGACGGATGAGGGTCAGGCTTCGGGGAAGGGTTAGGGTTAGGGTTCGGGCTAGGGTTAGGGTTAGGGGACGGGGACGGTTTAGGGTTCAGGTGAGGGTACGACAAGGCTTTAGGGGGAGTGTGCATCTGAGGGCGTGGGTTAGTGTTAGCGTTTGGGTTAGGATTAGGGGACGGGTGAGGATCAGGCTTCGGGGAAGGGTTAGGGTTAGGTATCGGGCTAGGGTTAGGGTTAGGGGACTGGGACGGTTTAGGGTCCAGTTCAGGGTATGAAAACGCTTTAGGGGGAGCGGGCGTGTGAGGGCGCGGGTTAGTGTTTGCGAACGGGTTAGGATTAGGTGACTGGTGAGGGTCAGGCTTCGAGGAAGGGTTAGGGTTAGGGTTCGGGCTAGGGTTAGGGTTAGGGGACGGGGACGGTTTAGGGTCCAGGTGAGGGTACAACAACGCTTTAGGTTGAGAATGCGTCTGAGGGCGTGGGTTAGTGTTACCATACGGGTTAGGATTAGGGGACGGGTGAGCGTCAGGCTTCGGGGAAGGGTTAGGGTTAGCGTTAGGGTAGGGTTAGGGTTAGGGGACGGGGATGGTTTAGGGTCCAGGTGAGGGTACGACAACGCTTTAGGTTGAGCATGCATCTGAGGGTGCAGGTTAGTGTTACCGTACGGGTTAGGATTAGTGGAAGGGTGAGGGTCAGGCTTCGGGGAAGGGTTAGGGTTAGGGTTCGGGCAAGGGTTAGGGGACGGGGACGGTATAGGGTCCAGGTGAGGGTACGACAATGCTTTAGGGGGAGAGTGCGTGTGAGGGCATGGGTTAGTGTTAGCGTACGGGTTAGGATTAGGGGACGGGTGATGGTCAGGCCTCGGGGAAGGTTTAGGGTAAGGTTTGGGCTAGGGTTAGGGTTAGGGGACGGGGATGGTTTAGGGTCCAGTTGAGGGTACGACAACGCTTTAGGGGGAGGGTGCGTGTGAGGGCGTGGGTTAGTGTTAGCGTACGGGTTAGGATTAGGGGACGGGTGAGGGTCAGGTTTTGGGGGAGGGTTAGGGTTAGGGTTCTGGCTAGGGTGAGGGTTAGGGGACAGGGATGGTTTAGGGTCTAGTTGAAGGTACGACAACGCTTTAGGGGGAGCGTGCGTGTGAGGGCGTGGGTTAGTGTTAGCGTATGGGTTAGGATTAGGGGACGGGTGAGGGTCAGGCTTCGGGGAATGGTAAGGGTTAGGGTTCGGGCTAGGGTTAGTGTTTGGGGACGGGGACGGTTTAGGGTCCAGGTGAGGGTACAAGTCTTTAGGGGGAGTGTGCGTGTGAGGGCGCGGGTTAGTTAAAGCGTACGGGTTAGGATTAGGGGACGGGTGAGGGTCAGGCTTCGGGGAAGGGTTAGGGTTAGGGTTCGGGCTAGGGTTAGGGTTAGGGGACGGGGAAGGTTTAGTGTCCAGATGAGGGTACGACAACACTTTAGGGTGAGCGTGAGTGTGAGGGCGCGGGTTAGTGTTACCGTACGGGTTAGGATTAGGGGACGGGTGAGGGTCAGGCTTCGGGGAAGGGTTAGGGTTAGGGTTCGGGCTAGGGTTAGGGTTAGGGGATGGGTACGGATTAAGGTCCAGGTGAGGGTACGACAACGCTTTAGGGGGAGCGTGCGTGTGAGGGCATGGGATAGTGTTAGCGTACCGGTTAGGATTAGGGGACGGGTGATGGTCAGCCCTCGGGGAAGTGTTAGGGTTAGGGTTCGGGCTAGGGTTAGGGTTAGGGGACGGGGATGGTTTAGGGTCCAGTTGAGGGTACGACAATGCTTTACGGGGAGCCTGCGTGTGAGGGCGCGTGTTAGTGTTAGCCTACGGGTTAGGATTAGGGAATGGGAGAGGGTCAGGCTTCGGCGAACGGTTAGGGTTAGGGTTCGAGCTAGGGTTAGGGTTAGGGGACTGGGACGTTTAGGGTCCAGGTCAGGGTACGACAACGCTTTAGGGGGAGCGGGCGTGTGAGGGCGCGGGTTAGTGTTTGCGTATGGGTTAGGATTAGGTAACGGGTGAGGGTCAGGCTTTGCGGAAGGGTTAGGGTTAGGGTTCGTGCTAGGGTTAGGGTTAGGGGACGGGGACGGTTTAGGGTCCAGGTGAGGGTTCGACAATGCTTTAGGTTGAGCATGCGTCTGAGGGCTCGGTTTAGTGTTACCGTACGGGTTAGGATTAGGGGACGGGTGAGGGTCAGGCTTCGGGGAAGTGTTAGGGTTAGGGTTCGGGCAAGGGTTAGGGGACGGTGACGGTTTAGGGTCCAGATGAGGGTACGACAACACTTTAGGGTGAGCGTGAGTGTGAGGGCACGGGTTAGTGTTAGGGTACGGGTGAGGATTAGGGGACGGGTGAGGGTTAGGCTTCGGGGAAGGTTTAGGGTTAGGGTTCGGGCTAGGGTTAGGGTTAGGGGACGGGGACGGATTAGGGTCCAGTTGAGGGTACGACAACACTTTAGGGGGAGCGTGCGTGTGAGGGCGCGGGTTAGTGTTAGTGTACGGGTTAGGATGAGGGGACGGGAGAGGGTCAGGCTTCGGGGAAGGGTTAGGGTTAGGGTTCGGGCTAGGGTTAGGGTTAGGGGACGGGGACGGTTTAGGGTCCAGGTGAGGGTATGACAACGCTTTAGGGGGAGCGTGCGTGTGAGGGCGTGGGTTAGTGTTATCGTACGGGGTAGGATTAGGGGACGGGTGATGGTCAGGCCTCGGGGAAGGGTTAGGTTTATGTTCGGGCTTGGGTTAGGGTTATGGTACAGGGATGGTTTAGGGTCCAGTTGAGGGTACGACATCGCTTTAGGGGGAGCGTGCGTGTGAGGGTGTGGGTTAGTGTTAGCGTACGGGTTAGGATTAGGGGACGGGTGAGGGTCAGGGTTCGGGGAAGTGTTAGGGTTAGGGTTCGGGCTAGGGTTAGGGGTAGGGTACAGGGATGGTTTAGGGTCCAGTTGAGCTTACGACAACGCTTTAGGGGGAGCATGCGTGTGAGGGCGCGGGTTAGTGTTAGCGTACGGGTTAGGATTAGGGGACGGGTGAGTTTCAGGCTTCGGGGAAGGGTTAGGGTTAGGGTTTGGGCTAGGGTTAGGGTTAGGGGACGGGGACGGTTTAGGGTCCAGGTGAGGGTACGACAAGTCTTTAGGGGGAAGGTGCGTGTGCCGGCGCGGGTTAGTGTTAGCGTACGGGTTAGGATTAGGGGACGGGTGAGGGTCAGGGTTCGGAGAAGTGTTAGGGTTAGGGTTCGGGCTAGGGATAGGGTTAGGGGACGGGGACAGTTTAGGGTCTAGATGAGGGTACGACAACACTTTAGGGTGAGCGTCAGTGTGAGGGCGAGGGTTAGTGTTAGCGTACGGGTTAGGATTAGAGGACGGGTGAGGGTCAGGCTTCAGCGAAGTGTTAGTGTTAGTGTTCGGGCTAGGGTTAGGGATAGGGGACTGGGACGGTTTAGGGTCCATGTCAGGGTACGACAGCGCTTTAGTGGGAGCGCGCGTGTGAGGGCGCGGGTTAGTGTTTGCTTACGGGTTAGGATTAGGTAACGGGTGTGGGTCAGGCTTCGGGGAAGGGTTAGGGTTAGGGTTCGGGCTAGGGTTAGGGTTAGGGTTAGGGGACGGGGACGGTTTAGGGTCCAGGTGAGTGTACGACAACGCTTTAGGGGGAGCGTGCGTGTGAGGGCGCGGGTTAGTGTTAGCGTACGGGTTAGGATTAGGGGACCGGTGAGGGTCAGGCTTCGAGGAAGGGTTAGCGTTAGGGTTAGGGCTATGGTTAGAGTTAGGGGACGGGGACTGTTTAGGGTCCAGGTGAGGGTACGACAACGCTCTTGGGGGAGCGTGCGCATGAGGGCACGGGTTAGTGTTAGCGTACGGGTTAGGATTAGGGGACGGGTGAGTGTCAGGCATCGGGGAAGGGTTAGGGTTAGGGTTCGGGCTAGGGTTAGGGTTAGGGGATTGGGATGGTTTAGGGTCCAAGTGAGGGTACGACAACGCTTTAGGGGGAGCATGCGTGTGAGGGCGCGGGTAGTGTTAGCGTACGGGTTAGGATTAGGGGACGGCTGAGTGTCAGGCTTCGGGGAAAGGTTAGGGTTAGGGTTCGGGCTAGGGTTAGGGTTAAGGGACGGGGACGGTTTAGGGTCCAGGTGAGGGTACGACAATGGTTTAGGTTGAGCATGCGTCTGAGGGCGCGGGTTAGTGTTAGCGTACGGGTTAGGTTAGGTGACGGGTGAGGGTCAGGCTTCGGGGAAGGGTTAGGGTTAGGTTTCGGGCTAGGGTTAGGGTTTGGGGACGGGGACGGTTCAGGGTCCAGGTGAGGGTACGACAAGTCTTTAGGGGGAGTGTGCATGTGAGGGCGCAGGGTAGTGTAAGCGTACGGGTTAGGATTAGGGGACGGGTGAGGGTAAGGCTTCGGCTAAGTGTTAGGGTTAGGGTTCGGGCTAGGGTTAGGGTTAGGGGACGGGGACGCTTTAGGGTCCAGGTGAGGGTACGACAACGCTTTACGGGGAGCGTGCATGTGAGGGCGCGGGTTAGTGTTAGCGTACGGGTTAGGATTAGGGGACGGGTGAGGGTCAGGCTTCGGGGAAGGGTTAGGGTTAGGGTTCGGGCTAGGGTTAGGGTTAGGGGACGGGGATGGTTTAGGGTCTAGATGAGGGTACGACAACACTTTAGGGTGAGCGTGAGTGTGAGGGCGCGGGTTAGTGTTACCGTACGGGTTAGGATTAGGGGACGGGTGAGGGTCAGGCTTCGGGGAAGGGTTAGGGTTAGGGTTCGGGCTAGGGTTAGGGCTAGGGGACGGAGAAGGATTAGGGTCCAGGTGAGGGTACGACAACGCTTTAGGGGGAGCGTGCGTGTGAGGGCGCGGGTTAGTGTTAGCGTACGGTTTAGGATTAGGGCACGCGTCAGGGTCAGGCTTCGGGGAAGGGTTAGGGTTAGGGTTCGGGCTAGGGTTAGGGTTATGGGACGGGGACGGTTTAGGGTCCAGGTGAGGGTACGACAACGCTTAAGGGGGAGCGTGCCTGTGAGGGCGCGGGTTAGTGTTAGCGTACGGTTTAGGATTAGGGCTCGGGTCAGGGTCAGGATTCGGGGAAGGGTTAGGTTTAGGGTTCGGGCTAGGGTTAGGGTTAGGGGACGGGGACGGTTTAGGGTCCAGGTGAGGGTACGACAAGTCTTTAGGGGGAGTGTGCGTGTGCGGGCGTGGGTTAGTGTTAGCGTACGGGTTAGGATTAGTGGACGGGTGAGGGTAAGGCTTCGGGGAAGGGTTAGGGTTAGGGTTCGGGCTAGGGTTAGGGTTAGGGGACGGGGATGGTTTAGGGTCTAGATGAGGGTACGACAACACTTTAGGGTGAGCGTGAGTGTGAGGGCGCGGGTTAGTGTTAGCGTACGGGTTAGGATTAGGGGACGGGTGAGGGTCAGGTTTTGGGGAAGGGTTAGGGTTAGGGTTCTGGCTAGGGTGAGGGTTAGGGGACGGGGATGGTTTAGGGTCCAGTTGAAGGTACGACAACACTTTAGGGGGAGCGTGCGTGTGAGGGCGTGGGTTAGTGTTAGCGTATGGCTTAGGATTAGGGGACGGGTGAGGGTCAGGCTTCGGGGAAGTGTTAGGGTTAGGGTTCGGGCTAGGGTTAGGGTTAGGGGACGGGGATGGTTTAGTGTCCAGTTGAGGGTACGACAATGCTTTACGGGGAGCCTGCGTGTGAGGGCGCGTGTTAGTGTTAGCCTACGGGTTAGGATTAGGGGATGGGAGAGGGTCAGGCTTCGGCGAACGGTTAGGGTTAGGGTTCGAGCTAGGGTTAGGGGACTGGGACGTTTAGGGTCCAGGTCAGGGTACGACAACGCTTTAGGGGGAGCGGGCGTGTGAGGGCGCTGGTTAGTGTTTGCGTATGGGTTAGGATTAGGTGACGGGTGAGGGTCAGGCTTCGGGGAAGGGTTAGGGTTAGGGTTCGTGCTAGGGTTAGGGTTAGGGGACAGGGACTGTTTAGGGTCCAGGTGAGGGTACGACAATGCTTTAGGTTGAGCATGCATCTGAGGGCTCGGTTTAGTGTTACCGTACGGGTTAGGATTAGGGGACGGGTGAGGGTCAGGCTTCGGGGAAGTGTTAGGGTTAGGGTTCGGGCAAGGCTTAGGGGACGGGGACGGTATAGGGTCCAGGTGAGGGTACGACAACGCTTTAGGTGGAGCGTGCGTGTGAGGGCGCAGGTTAGTGTTAGCGTACGCGTTACGATTAGGGGACGGGTGATGGTCAGGCCTCGGGGGAGTGTTAGGGTTAGATTCGGTCTAGGGTTAGGGTTAGGGGACGGGGATGGTATAGGGTCCAGTTGAGGGTACGACAACGCTTTAGGGGGAGCGTGCGTGTGAGGGCGTGGGTTAGTGTTAGCGTATTGGTTAAGATTAGGGGACGGGTGAGTGTCAGGCTTCGGGGAATGTTTAGGGTTAGGGTTCGGGCTAGGGTTAGGGTTAGGGGACGGGGACGGTTTAGGGTCCAGGTGAGGGTACGACAACGCTTTAGGGGGAGCGTGCGTGTGAGGGCGCGGCTCTGTGTTAGCGTACGGGTTAGGATTAGGGGACGGGTGAGGGTCAGGCCTCTGGGAAGTGTTAGCGTTAGGATTCGGGCTAGGGTTAGTGTTATGGGACGGGGACGGTTCAGGGTCCAGGTGAGGGTACGACAACGCTTAATGGGGAGCGTGCGTGTGAGGGCGCGGGTTAATGTTAGCGTACGGTTTAGGATTAGGGCACGGGTCAGGGTCAGGCTTCGGGGAAGGGTTAGGTTTAAAGTTCGGGCTAGGGTTAGGGTTAGGGGACGGGGACGGTTTAGGGTCCAGGTGAGGGTACGACAAGTCTTTAGGGGGAGTGTGCGTGTGCGGGCACGGGTTAGAGTTAGCGTTCGGGTTAGGAGTAGGGGACGGGTGAGGATAAGGCTTCGGGGAAGGGTTAAAGTTAGGGTTCGGACTAGGGCTAGGGTTAGGGGACGGGGACGGTTTAGGGTCCAGGTGAGGGTACGACAACGCTTTAGGGGGAGAGGGCGTATGAGGGCGCGGGTTAGTGTTAGCGTACGGGTTAGGATTAGGGGACGGGTGAGGGTCAGGCTTCGGGGAAGGGTTAGGGTTAGGGTTTGGGCTAGGGTTAGGGTTAGGGGACGGGGATAGTTTAGGGTCCAGATGAGGGTACGACAACACTTTAGGGTGATCGTGAATGTGAGGGCGCGGGTTAGTGTTAGCGTACGGGTTAGGATTAGGGGACGGGTGAGGGTTAGGCTTCGGGGAAGGGTTAAGTTTAGGGTTCGGGCTAGGGTTAGGGTTAGGGGATGGGGACGGTTTAGGGTCCAGATGAGGGTACGACAACACTTTAGGGTGATCGTGAATGTGATGGCGCGGGTTAGTGTTAGCGTACGGGTTAGGATTAGGGGACGGGTGAGGGTTAGGCTTCGGGGAAGGGTTAAGTTTAGGGTTCGGGCTAGGGTTAGGGTTAGGGGACGGGGACGGATTAGGGTCCAGTTGAGGGTACGACAACACTTTAGGGGGAGCGTGCGTGTGAGGGCGCGGGTTAGTGTTAGCGTACGGGTTAGGATGAGGGGACGGGTGAGGGTCAGGCTTCGGGGAAGGCTTAGGTTTAGGGTTCGGGCTAGGGTTAGGGTTAGGGTTAGGGGACGGTTTAGGGTCCAGGTGAGGGTACGACAACGCTTTAGGGTGAGGGTGCGTGTGAGAGCGCGGGTTAGTGTTAGCGTACGGGTTAGGATTAAGGGACGGGTGAGTGTCAGTCTTCCGGGAAGGGTTAGGGTTAGGGTTCGGTCTAGGATTAGGGTTAGGGGACTGGTACTGTTTAGGGTCCAGGTCAGAGTACGACAATGCTTTACGGGGAGCGTGCGTGTGAGCGCGCGGGTTAGTGTTAGCGTACGGGTTAGGATTAGGGGACGGGCGAGGGTCAGGCTTCGGGCAAGGGTTAGGGTTAGGGTTCGGGCTAGGGTTAGGGTTAGGGGACGGGGACGGTTTAGGGTCCAGGTGAGGGTACGACAACGCTTTAGGGGGAGTGTGCGTGTGAGGGCGCGGGTTACTGTTAGCGTACGGGTTAGGTTTAGGGACGGGTGACGGTCAGGCTTCAAGGAAGGGTTAGGGTTCGTGTTCGGGCTAGGGTTAGGGTTAGGGGACGGGGACGGTTTAGGGTCCAGGTGAGGGTACGACAACGCTTTAGGTTGAGCATGCGTCTGTGGGCGCGGTTTAGTGTTAGCGTACGTGTTAGGATTAGGGGACGGGTGAGGGTCAGGCTTCGGGGAAGGGTTAGGGTTAGGGTTCGGGCTAGGGTTAGTGTTAGGGGACGGGGACGATTTAGGGTCAATGTGAGTGTACGACAACGCTTTAGGGTGAGCGTGCGTCTGAGCGCGCGGGTTAGTGTTAGCATACGGGTTAGGATTAGGGGACGGGTGAGGGTCAGGCTTCGGGGAAGGGTTAGGGTTAGGTTCGGTCTAGGGTTAGGGTTAGGGGACGGGGATGGTTTAGGGTACAGTTGAGGGTACGACAATGCTTTAGGGGGAGCGTGCGTGTGAGGGCGTGGGTTAGTGTTAGCGTACGGGTTAGGATTAGGGGACGGGTGAGGGTCAGGGTTCGGGGAAGTGTTAGGGCTAGGGTTCGGGCTAGGGTTAGGGTTAGGGGACGGGGACGGTTTGGGGTCCAGGTGAGGGTACGACAACACTTTAGGGGGAGGGTGCGTGTGAGGGCGCGGGTTAGTGTTAGTGTACAGGTTAGGATGAGGGGAAGGGTGAGTGTCAGGCTTCGGGGAAGAGTTACGGTTAGGGTTCGGGCTAGGGTTAGGGTTATGGGACGGGGACGGTTTAGGGTCCAGGTGAGGGTACGACAACGCTTAAGGGGCAGCGTGCGTGTGAGGGCGCGGGTTAGTGTTAGCGTACGGTTTAGGATTAGGGCACGGGTCAGGGTCAGGCTTCGGGGAAGGGTTAGGGTTAGGGTTCGGGCTGGGGTTAGGGTTAGGGGACGGGGACGGTTTAGGGTCCAGGTGAGGGTACGACAAGTCTTTAGGGGTAGTGTGCGTGTGCGGGCGCGGGTTAGTGTTAGCGTACCGGTTAGGATTAGGGGACGGGTGAGGGTCAGCCTTCGGGGAAGGGTTAGGGTTAGGGTTCGGGCTAGTGTTAGGGTTAGGGGACGGGGACGGTTTAGGGTCCAGATGAGGGTACGACAACACTTTAGGGTGAGCGTGAGTGTGAGGGCGCGGGTTAGTGTTAGCGTACGGGTTAGGATTAGGGGACGGGTGATGGTCAGGCCTCGGGGAAGTGTTAGGGTTAGGGTTCAGGCTAGGTTTAGGGTTAGGGGACGGGGATGGTTTAGGGTCCAGTTGAGGGTACGACAATGCTTTAGGGGGAGCGTGCGTGTGAGGGCGCGGGATAGTGTTAGCGTACGGGTTAGGATTAGGGGACGGGAGAGGGTCAGGCTTCGGGGAAGTGTTAGGGTTAGGATTCGGGCTCGGGTTAGAGTTAGGGGACGGGGACGGTTTAGGGTCCAGGTGAGGGTAGGACAACGCTTTAGGGGGAGCGTGCGTGTGAGGGCGTGGGTTAGTGTTAGCGTACGGGTTAGGATTAGGGATCGGGTGAGGGTCAGGCTTCGGGGAAGGTTTAGGGTTAGGGTTCGTGCTAGGGTTAGGGTTAGGGGACGGGGACGGTTTAGGGTCCAGGTGAGGTTACGACAATGCTTTAGGCGGAGCGTGCGTGTGAGGGCGCGGGTTAGTGTTTGCGTACGGGTGAGGATTAGGGGACCGGTGAGGGTCAGGCTTCGAGGAAGGGTTTGCGTTAGGGTTAGGGCTATGGTTAGGGTTAGGGGACGGGGACGGTTTAGGGTCCAGGTGAGGGTACGACAACGCTCTTGGGGGAGCGTGCACATGAAGGCACGGGTTAGTGTTAGCGTACGGGTTAGGATTAGGGGACGGGTGAGTGTCAGGCATCGGGGAAGGGTTAATGTTAGTGTTCGGGCTAGGGTTAGGGTTAAGGGATCGGGACGGTTTAGGGTCCAGGTGAGGGTTCGACAATGCTTTAGGTTGAGCATGCGTCTGAGGGCACGGGTTGGTGTTAGCGTACGGGTTAGGATTAGGGGACGGGTGAGGGTTAGGCTTCGGGGAAGGGTTAGGGTTAGGGTTCGGGCTAGGGTTAGGGTTAGGTGACGGGGACGATTTAGGTTCAAGGTGAGTGTACGACAACGCTTTAGGGTGTGCGTGCGTGTGAGGGCGCGGGTTAGTGTTAGCGTACGCGTTAGGATGAGGGGACGGGTGAGGGTCAGGCTTCGGCGAAGTGGTAGGGTTAGGGTTTGGGCTAGAGTTAGGGTTAGAGGACGGGGACGGTTTAGGGTCCAGGTGAGGGTACGACAATCCTTTAGGGGGAGCGTGCGTGTGAGGGCGTGGGTTAGTGTTAGCGTACGGCTTAAGATTAAGGTTCGGGTGACGTTCAGGCTTCGGGGGAGGGTTAGGATTACGGTTCGGGCTAAGGTTAGTGTTAGGGGACTGGGACGGTTTAGGGTCCAGGTCAGGGTACGACAACGCTTTAGGGTGAGCGTGCGTGTGAGGGCGTGGGTTAGTGTTTGCGCACGGGTTAGGATTAGGGGATGGGTGAGGGTCAGGCTTCGGGGAAGGTTTAGGGTTATGGTTGGTGCTAGGCTTAGGGGACGGGGACGGTTTAGGGTCCAGGTGAGGGTACGACAACGCTTTAGGGGGAGCGTGCATGTGAGGGAGCGGGTTAGAGTTAGCGTACGGTGTAGGATTAGGGGACGGGTGAGGGTCAGGCTTCGGGGAAGGGTTAGGGTTAGGGTTCGGAAAAGGGTTAGGGTTAGGGGACGGGGACTGTTTAGGGTCCAGGTGAGTGTATGACAACGCTTTAGGGTGAGCGTCCATGTGAGGGCGCGGGTTAGTGTTAGCGTACGGGTTAGGATTAGGGGACGGGTGAGGGTCAGGCTTCGGGGAAGTGTTAGGTTTAGGGTTCGGGCTAGGGTTAGTGTTAGGGGACGGGGACGGTTTAGGGTCCAGGTGAGAGTACGACAATGCTTTAGGGGGAGCGAGCGTGTGAAAGCGTGGGTTAGTGTTAGCGTACGGTTTAAGATTAGGGCACGGGTCAGGGTCAGGCTTTGGGGAAGGGTTAGGGTTAGGGTTCGAGCTAGGGTTAGGGTTAGGGGACGGGGACGGTTTAGGGTCAATGTGAGTGTACGACAACGCTTTAGGGTGAGCGTGCGTCTGAGCGCGCGGGTTAGTGTTAGCGTACGGGTTAGGATTAGGGGACGGGTGAGGGTCAGGCTTCGGGGAAGTGTTAGGGTTAGGTTCGGTCTAGGGTTAGGGTTAGGGGACGGGGATGGTTTAGGGTACAGTTGAGGGTACGACAATGCTTTAGGGGGAGCGTGCGTGTGAGGGCGTGGGTTAGTGTTAGCGTACGGGTTAGGATTAGGGGACGGGTGAGGGTCAGGGTTCGGGGAAGTGTTAGGGCTAGGGTTCGGGCTAGGGTTAGGGTTAGGGGACGGGGACGGTTTGGGGTCCAGGTGAGGGTACGACAACACTTTAGGGGGAGGGTGCGTGTGAGGGCGCGGGTTAGTGTTAGTGTACAGGTTAGGATGAGGGGAAGGGTGAGTGTCAGGCTTCGGGGAAGAGTTACGGTTAGGGTTCGGGCTAGGGTTAGGGTTATGGGACGGGGACGGTTTAGGGTCCAGGTGAGGGTACGACAACGCTTAAGGGGCAGCGTGCGTGTGAGGGCGCGGGTTAGTGTTAGCGTACGGTTTAGGATTAGGGCACGGGTCAGGGTCAGGCTTCGGGGAAGGGTTAGGGTTAGGGTTCGGGCTAGGGTTAGGGTTAGGGGACGGGGACGGTTTAGGGTCCAGGTGAGGGTACGACAAGTCTTTAGGGGTAGTGTGCGTGTGCGGGCGCGGGTTAGTGTTAGCGTACCGGTTAGGATTAGGGGACGGGTGAGGGTCAGCCTTCGGGGAAGGGTTAGGGTTAGGGTTCGGGCTAGTGTTAGGGTTAGGGGACGGGGACGGTTTAGGGTCCAGATGAGGGTACGACAACACTTTAGGGTGAGCGTGAGTGTGAGGGCGCGGGTTAGTGTTAGCGTACGGGTTAGGATTAGGGGACGGGTGATGGTCAGGCCTCGGGGAAGTGTTAGGGTTAGGGTTCAGGCTAGGTTTAGGGTTAGGGGACGGGGATGGTTTAGGGTCCAGTTGAGGGTACGACAATGCTTTAGGGGGAGCGTGCGTGTGAGGGCGCGGGATATTGTTAGCGTACGGGTTAGGATTAGGGGACGGGAGAGGGTCAGGCTTCGGGGAAGTGTTAGGGTTAGGATTCGGGCTCGGGTTAGAGTTAGGGGACGGGGACGGTTTAGGGTCCAGGTGAGGGTAGGACAACGCTTTAGGGGGAGCGTGCGTGTGAGGGCGTGGGTTAGTGTTAGCGTACGGGTTAGGATTAGGGATCGGGTGAGGGTCAGGCTTCGGGGAAGGTTTAGGGTTAGGGTTCGTGCTAGGGTTAGGGTTAGGGGACGGGGACGGTTTAGGGTCCAGGTGAGGTTACGACAATGCTTTAGGCGGAGCGTGCGTGTGAGGGCGCGGGTTAGTGTTTGCGTACGGGTGAGGATTAGGGGACCGGTGAGGGTCAGGCTTCGAGGAAGGGTTTGCGTTAGGGTTAGGGCTATGGTTAGGGTTAGGGGACGGGGACGGTTTAGGGTCCAGGTGAGGGTACGACAACGCTCTTGGGGGAGCGTGCACATGAAGGCACGGGTTAGTGTTAGCGTACGGGTTAGGATTAGGGGACGGGTGAGTGTCAGGCATCGGGGAAGGGTTAATGTTAGTGTTTGGGCTAGGGTTAGGGTTAAGGGATCGGGACGGTTTAGGGTCCAGGTGAGGGTTCGACAATGCTTTAGGTTGAGCATGCGTCTGAGGGCACGGGTTGGTGTTAGCGTACGGGTTAGGATTAGGGGACGGGTGAGGGTTAGGCTTCGGGGAAGGGTTAGGGTTAGGGTTCGGGCTAGGGTTAGGGTTAGGTGACGGGGACGATTTAGGTTCAAGGTGAGTGTACGACAACGCTTTAGGGTGTGCGTGCGTGTGAGGGCGCGGGTTAGTGTTAGCGTACGCGTTAGGATGAGGGGACGGGTGAGGGTCAGGCTTCGGCGAAGTGGTAGGGTTAGGGTTTGGGCTAGAGTTAGGGTTAGAGGACGGGGACGGTTTAGGGTCCAGGTGAGGGTACGACAATCCTTTAGGGGGAGCGTGCGTGTGAGGGCGTGGGTTAGTGTTAGCGTACGGGTTAAGATTAAGGTTCGGGTGACGTTCAGGCTTCGGGGGAGGGTTAGGATTACGGTTCGGGCTAAGGTTAGGGTTAGGGGACTGGGACGGTTTAGGGTCCAGGTCAGGGTACGACAACGCTTTAGGGTGAGCGTGCGTGTGAGGGCGTGGGTTAGTGTTTGCGCACGGGTTAGGATTAGGGGATGGGTGAGGGTCAGGCTTCGGGGAAGGTTTAGGGTTATGGTTGGTGCTAGGCTTAGGGGACGGGGACGGTTTAGGGTCCAGGTGAGGGTACGACAACGCTTTAGGGGGAGCGTGCATGTGAGGGAGCGGGTTAGAGTTAGCGTACGGTGTAGGATTAGGGGACGGGTGAGGGTCAGGCTTCGGGGAAGGGTTACGGTTAGGGTTCGGAAAAGGGTTAGTGTTAGGGGACGGGGACTGTTTAGGGTCCAGGTGAGTGTATGACAACGCTTTAGGGTGAGCGTCCATGTGAGGGCGCGGGTTAGTGTTAGCGTACGGGTTAGGATTAGGGGACGGGTGAGGGTCAGGCTTCGGGGAAGTGTTAGGTTTAGGGTTCGGGCTAGGGTTAGTGTTAGGGGACGGGGACGGTTTAGGGTCCAGGTGAGAGTACGACAATGCTTTAGGGGGAGCGAGCGTGTGAAAGCGTGGGTTAGTGTCAGCGTACGGTTTAAGATTAGGGCACGGGTCAGGGTCAGGCTTTGGGGAAGGGTTAGGGTTAGGGTTCGAGCTAGGGTTAGGGTTAGGGGACGGGGATGGTTTAGGGTCCAGGTGAGGATACGACAAGACTTTAGGGGAACTGTGCGTGTGCGGGGGCGGGTTAGTGTTAGCGTACGCGTTAGGATTAGGGGACGGGTGAGGGTAAGGCTTCGGGGAAGGGTTAGTGTTAGGGTTCGGGCTAGTGTTAGGGTTAGGGGACGGGGACGGTTTAGGGTCCAGGTGAGGGTATGACAACGCTTTAGGAGGAGCATGCGTGTGAAGGCACGGGTTAGTGTTAGCGTACGGGTTAGGATTAGGGGACGGGTGAGGGTCAGGCTTCGGCGAAGTGTTAGGGTTAGGGATCAGGCTAGGTTTAGGGTTAGGGGACGGGGACGATTTAGGATCCAGGTGAGGGTACGACAACGCTTTAGGGTGAGCGTGCATGTGAGGGCATGGGTTAGTGTTAGTTTACGGGTTAGGATTAGGGGACCGGTGAGGGTCAGGCTTCGGGGAAGGGTTATGGTTAGGGTTCGGGCTAGGGTTATGTTTAGGGGACGGGGAAGGTTTAGGGTCCAGGTGAAGGTACGACAACGCTTGAGGGTGAGCGTGCGTGTGAGGGCGCGGTTTAGTGTTAGCGTACGGTTAAGGTTTAGTGGACGGGTGAGGTTCAGGCTTCGGGGAAGTGTTAGGGTTAGGGTTCGGGCTAGGGTTAGGGTTAGGGGACGGAGACGGTTTAGGGTCCAGGTGAGGGTACGACAACGCTTTAATGGGAGCGTGTGTGTTAGGGTGAGGGTTACTGTTAGCGTACGGGTTAGGATTAGGGGACGGGTGAGTGTCAGGCTTCGGGGAAGGGTTAGGGTTAGGGTTCGGGATAGGGTTAGGTTTAGGGGACGGGGACGGTTTAGGGTCAAGGTGAGGGTAAGACAACGCTTTAGGGTGAGCGTGCGTGTGAGGGCGTGTGTTAATGTTAGCATACGGGTTAGGATTAGGGGACGGGTGAGGGTCTGGCTTCGAGGAAGGGTTAGGTTTAGGGTTAATTCTAGGGTTAGGGGACGGGGACGGGGACGGTTTAGGGTCCAGGTGAGGGTACGACAATGCTTCAGGGTGAGCGTGCGTTAGAGGGCTCCGGTTAGTCTTAGCTTTGGGTTAGGATTAGGGGACGGGTGAGGGTCAGGCTTCAGGGAAGGTTTAGGGTTATGGTTCAGGCTACGGTTAGGGTTAGGGGACGGGGACGGTTTAGGGTCCAGGTGGGGGTACGACAACGCTTTAGAGGGAGCGTGTGTTTGAGGGAGCGGTTTATTGTTAGCATACGGGTTAGGATTAAGGGACGGGTGAAGGTCAGGCTTCGGGGAAGATTTAGAGTTAGGGTTCAGGCTAGTGTTAGGGTTAGGGGACGGGGATGGTTTAGGGTCGAAGTGAGGTTATGACAACGCTTTAGGGGGAGCGTGTGTTTGAGGGCATGGGTTAGTGTTAGCATACGGGTTAGGATTAGGGAATGGGTGAGGCTCATGCTTCGGGGAAGGGTTAGGGTTAGGGTTCGGTCTAGGGTTAGGGTTAGGGAACGGGGACGGTTTAGGGTCCAGGTGAGGCTACGACAACGCTTTAGGGTGAGCGTGCACATGAGGGCGCAGGTTAGTGTTAGCGTACGGGTTAGGATTAGGGGAAGGGTGAGTGTCAGGCTTCGGGGAAGGGTTAGGTTTAGGGTTCGGGCTAGGGTTAGGGTTAGGGGACGGGGACGGTTTAGGGTCCAGGTGGGGGTACGACAACGCTTTAGAGGGAGCGTGTGTGTGAGGGCGCGGTTTAGTGTTAGCGTACGGGTTAGGATTAAGGGACGGGTGAGGGTCAGGCTTTGGGGAAGTTTTAGGGTTAGGGTTCGGTCTAGGGTTAGGGTTAGGGGACGGGGACGGTTTAGGGTGCAGGAGAGGGTACGACAATGCTTTAAGGGGAGCGTGCGTGTGAGGGCGTGGGTTAGTGTTAGCGTACAGGTTAGGAATAGAGGACGGGTGAGGGTCAGGCTTCAGGGAAGGGTTACCGTTAGGGTAAGGGCTAGGGTTAGGGTTAGGGGACGGGGACGGTTTAGGGTCCAGGTGAGGGTATGACAACGCTTTAGGGGGAGCGTGCGTGTGAGGGCGCGGGATACTGTTAGCGTACGGGTTAGGATTAGGGAACGGGTGAGAGACAGGCTTCGGCGAAATGTTAGGTTTAGGGTTCGGGCTAGGTTTAGGGTTAGGGGACGGGGACGGATTAGGGTCCAGGTGAGGGTACGACAACGCTTTAGGGGGAGCGTGCGTGTGAGGGCGCGTGTTAGTGTTAGCGTACGTGTTAGGATTAGGGGAAGGGTGAGTGTCAGGCTTCGGCGAAGGGTTACGGTTAGTGTTCGGGCTAGGGTTAGGATTAGGGGACGGGGACGGTTTAGGATCCAGGTGAGGGTACGACAACGCTTTAGGGGGAGCGTGCGTGTGAGGGTGCGGGTTAGTGTTAGCGTACTGGTTAGGATTACGGGACGGGTGAGCGTCAGGCTTCGGGGAAGTGTTAGGGTTAGGGTTCGGGCTAGGGTTAGGGTTAGGGGACGGGGACGGTTTAGGGTCCAGATGACGGTACGACAACACTTTAGGGTGAGCGTTAGTGTGAGGGCGGGGGTTAGTGTTACCGTACGGGTTAGGATTAGGGGACGGGTGAGGGTCAGGCTTCGGGGAAGGGTTAGGGTTAGGGTTCGGACTAGGGTTAGGGTTATGGGAAGGGGACGGTTTAGGGTCCAGGTGAGGGTACGACAACGCTTTAAGGTGAGCGTGCGTGTGAGGGCGTGTGTTAGTGTTAGCGTACGGGTTAGGATTAGTGGACGGGTGAGGGTCAGGGTTCGGGGAAGGGTTAGGGTTAGGGTTCGGGCTAGGGAGAGGGTAGGGGAAGGGAATGGTTTAGGGTCCAGTTGAGGGTACGACAACGCTTTAGGGGGAGCGTGCGTGTGAGGGCGTGGGTAAGTGTTAGCGTATGGGTTAGGATTAGGGGACGGGTGAGGGTCAGGCCTTGGGGAAGTGTTAGCGTTAGGGTTCGGGCTAGGGTTAGGGTTAAGGGACGGGGACGGTTCAGGGTCCAGGTGAGGGTACGACAAGTCTTTAGGGGGAGTGTGCGTGTGAGGGCGCGTGTTAGTGTAAGCGTACGGGTTAGGATTAGGGGACGGGTGAGGGTAAGGCTTCCGCTAAGGGTTAGGGTTAGGGTTCGGGCTAGGGTTAGGGTTAGGGGACGGGGACGGTTTAGGGTCAAGGTGAGGGTAAGACAACGCTTTAGGGTGAGCGTGCGTGTGAGGGCGTGTGTTAATGTTAGCATACGGGTTAGGATTAGGGGACGGGTGAGGGTCTGGCTTCGAGGAAGGGTTAGGTTTAGGGTTAATTCTAGGGTTAGGGGACGGGGACGGGGACGGTTTAGGGTCCAGGTGAGGGTACGACAATGCTTCAGGGTGAGCGTGCGTTAGAGGGCTCCGGTTAGTCTTAGCTTTGGGTTAGGATTAGGGGACGGGTGAGGGTCAGGCTTCAGGGAAGGTTTAGGGTTATGGTTCAGGCTACGGTTAGGGTTAGGGGACGGGGACGGTTTAGGGTCCAGGTGGGGGTACGACAACGCTTTAGAGGGAGCGTGTGTTTGAGGGAGCGGTTTATTGTTAGCATACGGGTTAGGATTAAGGGACGGGTGAAGGTCAGGCTTCGGGGAAGATTTAGAGTTAGGGTTCAGGCTAGTGTTAGGGTTAGGGGACGGGGATGGTTTAGGGTCGAAGTGAGGTTATGACAACGCTTTAGGGGGAGCGTGTGTTTGAGGGCATGGGTTAGTGTTAGCATACGGGTTAGGATTAGGGAATGGGTGAGGCTCATGCTTCGGGGAAGGGTTAGGGTTAGGGTTCGGTCTAGGGTTAGGGTTAGGGAACGGGGACGGTTTAGGGTCCAGGTGAGGCTACGACAACGCTTTAGGGTGAGCGTGCACATGAGGGCGCAGGTTAGTGTTAGCGTACGGGTTAGGATTAGGGGAAGGGTGAGTGTCAGGCTTCGGGGAAGGGTTAGGTTTAGGGTTCGGGCTAGGGTTAGGGTTAGGGGACGGGGACGGTTTAGGGTCCAGGTGGGGGTACGACAACGCTTTAGAGGGAGCGTGTGTGTGAGGGCGCGGTTTAGTGTTAGCGTACGGGTTAGGATTAAGGGACGGGTGAGGGTCAGGCTTTGGGGAAGTTTTAGGGTTAGGGTTCGGTCTAGGGTTAGGGTTAGGGGACGGGGACGGTTTAGGGTGCAGGAGAGGGTACGACAATGCTTTAAGGGGAGCGTGCGTGTGAGGGCGTGGGTTAGTGTTAGCGTACAGGTTAGGAATAGAGGACGGGTGAGGGTCAGGCTTCAGGGAAGGGTTACCGTTAGGGTAAGGGCTAGGGTTAGGGTTAGGGGACGGGGACGGTTTAGGGTCCAGGTGAGGGTATGACAACGCTTTAGGGGGAGCGTGCGTGTGAGGGCGCGGGATACTGTTAGCGTACGGGTTAGGATTAGGGAACGGGTGAGAGACAGGCTTCGGCGAAATGTTAGGTTTAGGGTTCGGGCTAGGGTTAGGGTTAGGGGACGGGGACGGATTAGGGTCCAGGTGAGGGTACGACAACGCTTTAGGGGGAGCGTGCGTGTGAGGGCGCGTGTTAGTGTTAGCGTACGTGTTAGGATTAGGGGAAGGGTGAGTGTCAGGCTTCGGCGAAGGGTTACGGTTAGTGTTCGGGCTAGGGTTAGGATTAGGGGACGGGGACGGTTTAGGATCCAGGTGAGGGTACGACAACGCTTTAGGGGGAGCGTGCGTGTGAGGGTGCGGGTTAGTGTTAGCGTACTGGTTAGGATTACGGGACGGGTGAGCGTCAGGCTTCGGGGAAGTGTTAGGGTTAGGGTTCGGGCTAGGGTTAGGGTTAGGGGACGGGGACGGTTTAGGGTCCAGATGACGGTACGACAACACTTTAGGGTGAGCGTTAGTGTGAGGGCGGGGGTTAGTGTTACCGTACGGGTTAGGATTAGGGGACGGGTGAGGGTCAGGCTTCGGGGAAGGGTTAGGGTTAGGGTTCGGACTAGGGTTAGGGTTATGGGAAGGGGACGGTTTAGGGTCCAGGTGAGGGTACGACAACGCTTTAAGGTGAGCGTGCGTGTGAGGGCGTGTGTTAGTGTTAGCGTACGGGTTAGGATTAGTGGACGGGTGAGGGTCAGGGTTCGGGGAAGGGTTAGGGTTAGGGTTCGGGCTAGGGAGAGGGTAGGGGAAGGGAATGGTTTAGGGTCCAGTTGAGGGTACGACAACGCTTTAGGGGGAGCGTGCGTGTGAGGGCGTGGGTAAGTGTTAGCGTATGGGTTAGGATTAGGGGACGGGTGAGGGTCAGGCCTTGGGGAAGTGTTAGCGTTAGGGTTCGGGCTAGGGTTAGGGTTAAGGGACGGGGACGGTTCAGGGTCCAGGTGAGGGTACGACAAGTCTTTAGGGGGAGTGTGCGTGTGAGGGCGCGTGTTAGTGTAAGCGTACGGGTTAGGATTAGGGGACGGGTGAGGGTAAGGCTTCCGCTAAGGGTTAGGGTTAGGGTTCGGGCTAGGGTTAGGGTTAGGGGACGGGGACGGTTTAGGGTCCAGGTGAGGGTACGACAACGCTTTACGGGGAGCGTGCGTGTGAGGGCGCGGGTTAGTGTTAGCGTACCGGTTAGGATTAGGGGACGGGTGAGGGTCAGGCTTCGGGGAAGGGTTAGGGTTAGGGTTCGGGCTAGGGTTAGGGTTAGGGGACGGGGACGGTTTAGGGTCCAGATGACGGTACGACAACACTTTAGGGTGAGTGTTAGTGTGAGGGCGGGGGTTAGTGTTACCGTACGGGTTAGGATTAGGGGACGGGTGAGGGTCAGGCTTCGGGGAAGGGTTAGGGTTCAGGCTAGGGTTAGGGTTAGGGGACGGGGACGGATTAGGGTCCAGGTGAGGGTACGACAACGCTTTATGGGGAGCGTGCGTGTGAGGGCGCGGGTTAGTTTTAGCGTACCGGTTAGGATTAGGGGACGGGTGATGGTCAGCCCTCAGGGAAGTGTTAGGGTTAGGGTTCGGGCTAGGGTTAGGGTTAGGGGACGGGGATGGTTTAGGGTCCAGTTGAGGGTACGACAATGCTTTACGGGGAGCCTGCGTGTGAGGGCGCATGTTAGTGTTAGCGTACGGGTTAGGATTAGGGGATGGGAGAGGGTCAGGCTACGGCGAACGGTTAGGGTTAGGGTTCGGGCTAGGGTTAGGGTTAGGGGACTGGTACGTTTAGGGTCCAGGTCAGGGTACGACAAGTCTTTAGGGGGAGTGTGCGTGTGCAGGCGCGGTTTAGTGTTAGCGTACGGGTTAGGAGTAGGGGACGGGTGAGGGTAAGGCTTCGGGGAAGGGTTAAGGTTAGGGTTCCGGCTAGGGTTAGGGTTAGGGGACGGGGATGGTTTAGGGTCCAGATGAGGGTACGACAACACTTTAGGGTGAGCGTGAGTGTGAGGGCGCGGGTTAGTGTTACCGTACGGGTTAGGATTAGGGGACGGGTGAGGGTCAGGCTTCGGGGAAGGGTTAGGGTTAGGGTTCGGGCTAGGGTTAGGGTTAGGGGACGGGGATGGTTTAGGGTCCAGATGAGGGTACGACAACACTTTAGGGTGAGCGTGAGTGTGAGGGCGCGGGTTAGTGTTACCGTACGGGTTAGGATTAGGGGACGGGTGAGGGTCAGGCTTCGGGGAAGGGTTAGGTTTAGGTTTCGGGCTAGGGTTAGGGCTAGGGGACGGAGACGGTTTAGGGTCCAGGTGAGGGTACGACAACGCTTTAGGGGGAGCGTGCGTGTGAGGGCGCGGGTTAGTGTTAGCGTACGGTTTAGGATTAGGGCACGCGTCAGGGTCAGGCTTCGGGGAAGGGTTAGGGTTAGGGTTCGGGCTAGGGTTAGGGTTAGGGGATGGGGACGGTTTAGGGTCCAGGTGAGGGTTCGAGAAGTCTTTAGGGGGAGTGTGCGTGTGTGGGCGCGGGTTAGTGTTAGCGTACGGGTTAGGAGTAGGGAACGGGAGAGGGTAAGGCTTCGGGGAAGGGTTAGGGTTACGGTTCGGGCAAGGGTTAGGGGACGGGGACTGTATAGGGTCCAGGTGAGGGTACGAAAACGCTTTAGGGGGAGCGTGCGTGTGAGGGCGCAGGTTAGTGTTACCGTACGGGTTAGAATTTGGGGACGGGTGATGGTCTGACCTCGGGGAAGGGTTAGGGTTAGGTTCGGTCTAGGGTTAGTGTTAGGGGACGGGGATGGTTTAGGGTACAGTTGAGGGTACGACAACGCGTTAGGGGGAGCGTGCGTGTGAGAGCGTGGGTTAGTGTTAGCGTACGGGTTAGGATTAGGGGACGGGTGAAGGTCAGGGTTCGGGGAAAGGTTAGGGTTAGGGTTCGGGCTAGGGTTAGGGGTAGGGGACGGGGATGGTTTAAGGTCCAGTTGAGGGTACGAAAACGCTTTAGGGGGAGCGTGCGTGTGAGGACGTGGGTTAGTGTTAGCGTATGGGTTAGGATTAGGGGACGGGTGAGTGTCAGGCTTCGGGGAAGGGTTAGGGTTAGGGTTCGGGCTAGGGTTAGGGTTAGGGGACGGGGACGGTATAGGGTCCAGGTGAGGGTACGACAACGCTTTAGGGGGAGCGTTCGTGTGAGGGCGTGGGTCAGTGTTAGCGTACGGGTTAGGATTAGGGTACCGCTGAGGGTCAGGCCCTGGGGAAGTGTTACGTTAGTGTTCGGGCTAGGGTTAGGGTTAGGGGACGGGGACGGTTTAGGGTTCAGTTGAGGGTACGACAACACTTTAGGGGGAGTGTGCGTGTGAGGGCGCGGGTTAGTGTTAGTGTACGGGTTAGGATGAGGGGACGGGTGAGGGTCAGTCTTCGGGGAAGGGTTACGGTTAGGGTTCGGGCTAGGGTTAGGGTTATGGGACGGGGATGGTTTAGGGTCCAGGTGAGGGTACGACAACGCTTAAGGGGGAGCGTGCGTGTGAGGGCGCGGGTTAGTGTTAGAGTACGGTTTAGGATTAGGGCTCGGGTCAGGGTCAGGATTCGGAGAAGGGTTAGGGTTAGGGTTCGGGCTAGGGTTAGGGTTAGGGGACGGGGACGGTTTAGGGTCCAGGTGAGGGTACGAGAAGTCTTTAGGGGGAGTGTGCGTGTGCGGGCGCGGGTTAGTGTTAGCGTACGGGTTAGGATTAGGGGACGGGTGAGGGTAAGGCTTCGGGGAAGGGTTAGGGTTAGGGTTCGGGCTAGGGTTAGGGTTAGGGGACGGGGACGGTTTAGGGTCCAGGTCAGGGTACGACAACGCTTTAGGGGGAGCGGTCGTGTGAGGGCGCGGGTTAGTGTTTGCGTACGGGTTAGGATTAGGTGACGGGTGAGGGTCAGGCTTCAAGGAAGTTTAGGGTTAGGTTTCGGGCTAGGGTTAGGGTTAGGGGACGGGGACGGTTTAGGGTCCAGGTGAGGGTACGACAATGCTTTAGGTTGAGCATGCGTCTGAGGGCGCGGGTTAGTGTTAGCGTACGGGTTAGGATTAGGGGACGGGTGAGTGTCAGGCTTCGGGGGAGTGTTAGGGTTACGGTTCGGGCTAGGGTTAGGGTTAGGTGACGGGGACGATTTAGGGTCAAGGTGAGTGTACGACAACGCTTTAGGGTGAGCGTGCGTCTGAGGGCACGGGTTAGTGTTAGCGTATGGGTTAGGATTAGGGGACGGGTGAGGGTCAGGCTTCGGGGAAGTGTTAGGGTTAGGGTTCGGGCTAGGGTCAGGGTTAGGGGACGGGGACGGTTTAGGGTCCAGGTGAGGGTACGACAACGCTTAAGGGGGAGCGTGCGTGTGAGGGCACGGGTTAGTGTTAGCGTACGGGTTAGGATTAGGGGACGTGAGAGGGTCAGGCTTCGGGGATGGGTTAGAGTTAGGGTTCGGGAAAGGGTTAGGGTTAGGGGACGGGGACGGTTTCCGGTCCAGGTGAGGGTACGACAACGCTTTAGGGGGAGCGTGCGTGTGAGGGCGCGGGTTAGTATTAGCGTACGGGTTAGGATTAGGGGACGGGTGAGGGTCAGGCTTCGGGGAAGGATTAGGTTTAGGGTTAGGTCTAGGTTTAGGGTTAGGGGATGTGGACGGTTTAGGGTCCAGGTGAGCGTACGACAACACTCTTGGGGGAGCGTGCGAGTGAGGGCGCGGGTTACTGGTAGCGTACAGGTTGGGATTAGGGGACGGGTGAGGGTCAGGCTTCGGGGAAGGGTTAGGGTTAGGGTTCGGGCTAGGGTTAGGGGATGGGGACGGTTTAGGGTCCAGGTGAGGGTACGACAGCGCTTTATGGGGAGCGTGCGTGTGAGGGCGCGAGTTAGTGTTAGCGTCCGTGTTAGGATAAGGGGACGGTTGAGAGTCAGGCTTCGGAGAAGGGTTAGGGTTAGGGTTCGGGCTAGGGTTAGGGTTAGGGGACGGGGACGGTTTAGGGTCCAGGTGAGGGTACGACAACGCTTTAGAGTGAGCGTGCGTGTGAGGGGGCGGGTTAGTGTTAGCGTACGGGTTAGGATTAGGGGACGGGTGAGGGTCAGGCTTCGGGGAAGGGTTAGGGTTAGGGTTCGGGCTAGGGTTAGTGTTAGGGGACGGGGACAGTTTTGGGTCCAGGTGAGGGTACGACAACTCTTTAGGGTGAGCGTGAGTGTGAGGGCGCGGGTTCGTGTTAGCGTACCGGTTAAGATTAGGGGACGGGTGAGGGTCAGGCTTCGGGGAAGGGTTAGGGTTAGGGTTCGGACTAGGGTTAGGCTTAGGGGACGGGGACGGTTTTCGGTCCAGGTGAGGGTACGACAACGCTTTAGGGGGAGCGAGCGTTTGAAAGCGTGGGTTAGTGTTAGGGTACGGGTTAGGATAAGGGAACGGGTGAGGGTCAGGCTTCGGAGAAGGGTTAGGGTTAGCTTTAAGGCTAGGGTTAGGGTTAGGGGACGGGGACGGTTTAGGGTCCAGGTGAGGGTACGACAACGCTATAGGGGGAGCGTGCGTGTGAGGTCGCGGGTTAGTGTTAGCGTCCGGGTTAGGATTAGGGGACGGGTGAGGGTCAGGCTTCAGGGAAGGGTTAGGGTTAGGGTTCGGGCTATGTTTAGGGTTAGGGGAAGGGGACGGTTTAGGAACAGGTAAGGGTACGACAACGCTTTAGGGTGAGCGTGAGTGTGAGGGCGTGGGTTAGTGTTTGCGTACGGGTTAGGATTAGGGGACGGGTGAGGGTCAGGCTTTGGCGAAGTGTTAGGGTTAGGGTTCGGGCTAGAGTTAGGGTTAGGGCACGGGGACGGTTTAGGATCCAGGTGAGGGTACGACAACGTTTTAGGGGGAGCGTGCGTGTGAGGGCGCGTGTTAGTGTTAGCGTACGAGTTAGGATTAGGTAATGGGTGAGGGTCAGGCTCCGGGGAAGGGTAAGGGTTAGGGTTCGGGCTAGGCTTAGGGTTAGGGGACTGGGAAGGTTTAGGGTACAGCTGAGGGTACGAGAACGCTTTAGGGGGAGCGTGCGTTTGAGGGCGCGGGTTAGTGTTTGCGTACGGGTTAGGATTAGGGGACGGATGAGGGTCAGGCTTCGGGGAAGGGTTAGGTTTATGGTTCGGGCTAGGGTTAATGTTAGGGGATGGGAACGGTTTAGGGTCCAGGTGAGGGTACGACAACGCTTTAGGGGGAGCAAGCTTGTGGAAGCGTGGGTTAGTGTTAGCGTACGGGTTAGGATTAGGGGACGGGTGAGGGTCAGGCTTCGGAGAAGGGTTAGGGTTAGCGTTAAGCCTAGGGTTAGGGTTAGGGGACGGGGACGGTTTAGGGTCCAGGTGATGGTACGACAACGATTTAGGGGGAGCGTGCGTGTGAGGGCGCGGGTTAGTGTTAGCGTCCGGGTTAGGATTAGGGAACGTGTGAGGGTCAGGCTCCTGGGAAGTGTTAGGGTTAGGGTTCTGGCTAGGGTTAGGGTTAGGGGACTGGGAAGGTTTAGGGTACAGGTGAGGGTACGACAATGCTTTAGGGGGAGCGTTCGTTTGAGGGCGCAGGTTAGTGTTTGTGTACGGGTTAGGATTAGGGGACGGGTGAGGGTCAGGCTCCGGGGAAGGGTTAGGTTTAGGGTTCGGGCTATAGTTAGGGTTAGGGGAAGGGGACGGTTTAGGAACAAGTAAGGGTACGACAACGCTTTAGGGTGAGCGTGAGTCTGAGGGCGCGGGTTAGTGTTAACGTACGGGTTAGGATTAGGGGACGGGTGAAGGTCAGGCTTCGGCGAAGTGTTAGGGTTAGCGTTCGGGCTAGGGTTAGGGTTAAGGGACGGGGACGGTTTAGGATCCAGGTGAGGGTACGACAACGATTTAGGGGGAGCGTGCGTCTGAGGGCGTGTGTTAGTGTTAGCGTACGGGTTAGGATTAGGGAACGGGTGAGGGTCAGGCTCCTGGGAAGTGTCAGGGTTAGGGTTCTGGCTAGGGTTAGGTTTAGGGGACTGGGAAGGTTTAGGGTGCAGGTGAGGGTACGACAATGCTTTAGGGGGAGCGTGCGTTTTAGGGCGCAGGTTAGTGTTTGTGTACGGGTTAGGATTAGGGGACGGGTGAGGGTCAGGCTCCGGGGAAGGGTTAGGTTTAGGGTTCGGGCTAGGTTTAGGGTTAGGGGACGGGGACGGTTTAGGGTCCGGGTGAGGGTACGACAATGCTTTAGGTTGAGCATGCATCTGACGGCGCGGGTTAATGTTAGCGTACGTGTTAGGATTAGGGGACGGGTGAGGGTCAGGCTTCGGGGAAGTGTTAGGTCTAGGGTTCGGGCTAGGGTTAGGGTTAGGGGACGGGGACGGTTTAGGGTCCAGGTGAGGGTACTACAACTCTTTAGGGGGAGCGTGAGTGTGAGGGCGCGGGTTAGTGTTAGCGTACGGGTTAGGATTACGGGACGGATGAGGGTCAGGCTTCGGCGAAGTGTTAGGGTTAGGGTTCGGGCTAGGGTTAGGGTTAGAGGACGGGGATGGTTTAGGGTCCATGTGAGGGTACGACAACACTTTAGGAGGAGCGTGCGTGTGAGGGCACGTGTTAGTGTTAGCGTACGTGTTAGGATTAGGGGAAGGGTGAGTGTCAGGCTTCGGGGAGGTGTTAGGGTTAGAGTTCGGGCTAGGGTTAGTGTTAGGGGACTGGGATGGTTTAGGGTCCAGGTCAGGGTATGACAACGCTTTAGGGGGAGCAGTCGTGTGAGGGCGCGGGTTAGTGTTTGCGTACGGGTTAGGATTAGGTGACGGGTGAGTGTCAGGCTTCAAGGAAGTTTAGGGTTAGGGTTCGGGCTAGGGTTAGGGTTAGGGGACGGGGACGGTTTAGGGTCCAGGTGAGGGTACGCAATGCTTTAGGTTGAGCATGCGTCTGAGGGCGCGGGTTAGTGTTAGCGTACGGGTTAGGATTAGGGGACGGGTGAAGGTCAGGCTTCGGGGGAGTGTTAGGGTTACGTTTCGGGCTAGGGTCAAGGTTAGGGGACGGGGACGGTTTAGGGTCCAGGTGAGGGTACGACAACGCTTAAGGGGGAGCGTGCGTCTGTGGGCGTGGGTTAGTGTTAGCGTATGGGTTAGGATTAGGGGACGGGTGAGGGTCAGGCTTCGGGGAAGTGTTAGTGTTAGGGTTCGGGCTATGGTTAGGTTTAGGGGACGGGGACGGTTTAGGATCCAGGTGAGGGTACGACAACGCTTTAGGGGGAGCGTGCGTTTGAGGGCGCGTATTAGTGTTAGCGTACGGGTTAGGATTAGGGGACGGGAGAGGGTCAGGCTTCGGGGATGGGTTAGAGTTAGGGTTCGGGAAAGGGTTAGGGTTAGGGGACGGGGAAGGTTTAGGGTCCAGGTGAGTGTACGACAACGCTTTAGGGGGAGCGTGCGTGTGAGGGCGCGGGTTAGTATTAGCGTACTGGTTAGGATTAGGGGACGGGTGAGGGTCAGGCTTCGGGGAAGGATTAGGTTTAGGGTTAGGTCTAGGGTTAGGGTTAGGGGATGTGGACGGTTTAGGGTCCAGGTGAGGGTACGACAACGCTCTTGGGGGAGCGTGCGAGTGAGGGCGCGGGTTAGTGTTAGCGTACAGTTTGGGATTAGGGGACGGGTGAGGGTCAGGCTTCGGGGAAGTGTTAGGGTTAGGGTTCGGGCTAGGGTTAGGGGATGGGGACGGTTTAGGGTCCAGGTGAGGGTACGACAGCGCTTTAGGGGGAGCGTGCGTGTGAGGGCGCGAGTTAGTGTTAGCGTCCGTGTTAGGATTAGGGGACGGTTGAGAGTCAGGCTTTGGAGAAGGGTTAGGGTTAGGGTTCGGGCTAGGGTTAGGGTTAGGGGACGGGGACGGTTTAGGGTCCAGGTGAGGGTACGACAACGCTTTAGCGTGAGCGTGCGGGTGAGGGGGCGGGTTAGTGTTAGCGTACGGGTTAGGATTAGGGGACGGGTGAGGGTCAGGCTTTGGGGAAGGGTTAGGGTTAGGGTTCGGGCTAGGGTTAGTGTTAGGGGACGGGGACAGTTTTGGGTTCAGGTGAGGGTAAGACAACTCTTTAGTGTGAGCGTGAGTGTGAGGGCGCGGGTTCGTGTTAGCGTACCGGTTAAGATTAGGGGACGGGTGAGTGTCAGGCTTCGGGGAAGGGTTAGGGTTAGGGTTCGGACTAGGGTTAGGATTAGGGGACGGGGACGGTTTTCGGCCCAGGTGAGGGTACGACAACCCTTAGGGTGAGCGTGCGTGTGAGGGCGCGGGTTAGTGTTAGCGTACGGGTTAGGATTAGGGGACGGATGAGGGTCAGGCTTCGGGGAAGGGTTAGGTTTAGGGTTCGGGCTAGGGTTACTGTTAGGGGACGGGAACGGTTTAGGGTCCAGGTGACGGTACGACAACGCTTTAGGGGGATCGAGCGTGTGAAAGCGTGGGTTAGTGTTAGGGTACGGGTTAGGATTAGGGGACGGGTGAGGGTCAGGCTTCGGAGAAGGGTTAGGGTTAGCTTTAAGGCTAGGGTTAGGGTTAGGGGACGGGGACGGTTTAGGGTCCAGGTGAGGGTACGACAACGGTATAGGGGGAGCGTGCGTGTGAGGGCGTGGGTTAGTGTTAGCGTCCGGGTTAGGATTAGGGGACGGCTTAGGGTCAGGCTTCAGGGAAGGGTTAGGGTTAGGGTTCGGGCTATGGTTAGGGTTAGGGTAAGGTGACGGTTTAGGAACAGGTAAGGGTACGACAACGCTTTAGGGTGAGCCTGAGTGTGAGGGCGCGGGTTAGTGTTAGCGTACGGGTTAGGATTAGGGGACGGGTGAGGGTCAGGCTTCGGGGAAGTGTTAGTGTTAGGGTTCGGGCTAGGGTTAGGGTTAGGGGAAAGGGACGGTTTAGGGTCCATGTGAGAGTACGACAACGCTTTAAGGTGAGCGTGATTGTGAGGGCGCGGGTTAGTGTTAGCGTACGGCTTAGGATTAGGGGACGGGTCAGTGTCAGGATTCGGGTAAGTGTTAGGGTTAGGGTTCGGGCTAGGGTTAGGGTTAGGGGACGGGGACGGTTTAGGGTCCAGGTGAGGGTACGACAACGCTTTAGGAGTAGCGGGCGTGTGAGGGCGTGGGTTAGTGTTAGCGTACGGGTTAGGATTAGGGGACGGGTGAGTGTCAGGCTTCAGGGAAGGGTTAGGGTTAGGGTTCGGGCTAGGGTTAGGGTTAGGGGACGGAGACGGTTTTGGGTCTAGATGAGTGTACGACAACACTTTAGGGTGAGCGTGAGTGTGAGGGCGTGGGTTAGTGTTAGCATACGGGTTAGGATTACAGGACGGATGAGGGTCAGGCTTCGGCGAAGTGTTAGTGTTAGGGTTCGGGCTAGGGTTAGGGTTAGAGGACGGGGATGGTTTAGGGTCCATGTGAGGCTACGACAACACTTTACAAGGAGCGTGCGTGTGAGGGTACGTGTTAGTGTTAGCGTACGTGTTAGGATTAGGGGACGGGTGAGGGTCAGGCTTCTGGGAAGGGTTAGGGTTAGGGTTCGGGCTAGGGTTAGTGTTAGGGGACTGGGATGGTTTAGGGTCCAGGTCAGTGTACGACAACGCTTTAGGGGGAGCGGTCGTGTGAGGGTGCGGGTTAGTGTTTGCGTACGGGTTAGGATTAGGTGACGGGTGAGGGTCAGGCTTCAAGGAAGGTTTAGGGTTAGGGTTCGGGCTAGGATTAGGGTTAGGAGATGGGGACGGTTTAGGTTCCAGGTGAGGGTATGACAACGCTTTAGGTTGAGCATGCGTCTGAGGGCGCGGGTTAGTGTTAGAGTACGGGTTAGGATTAGGGGACGGGTGAGGGTCAGGCTTCGGGGAAGGGGTAGGGTTAGGGTTCGGGCTAGGGTTAGGTTTAGGGGACGGGGACGGTTTAGGGTCCAGGTGAGGGTGCGACAACGCTTTAGGGGGAGTGTGCGTGTGAGGGCGCGAGTTAGTGTTAGCGTCCGTGTTAGGATTAGGGGACGGTTGAGAGTCAGGCTTCGGAGAAGGGTTAGGGTTAGGGTTCGGGCTAGGGTTAGGGTTAGGGGACGGGGACGGTTTAGGCTCCAGGTGAGGGTACGACAACGCTTTAGGGTGAGCGTGCGTGTGAGGGCGTGGGTTAGTGTTAGCGTACGGTTTAGGATTAGGGGACGGGTGAGGGTCAGTCTTCGGGGAAGTGTTAGGGTTAGGGTTCGGGCTAGGGTTAGTGTTAGGGGACGGGGACGGTTTAGGATCCAGGTGAGGGTACGACAACTCTTTAGGGTGAGCGTGAGTATGAGGGCGCGGGTTCATGTTAGCGTACCAGTTAAGATTAGGGGACGGGTGAGGGTCAGGCTTCGGAGAAGGGTTAGGGTTAGGGTTCGGGCTAGGGTAAGGGTTAGGGCACGGGGGCGGTTTTGGGTCCAGGTGAGGGTACGACAACGCTTACGGTGAGCGTGCGTGTGAGGGCGCGGGTTAGTGTTAGCGTACGGGTTAGGATTACGGGACGGATGAGGGTCAGGATTCGGGGAAGCGTTAGGGTTAGGGTTCGGGCTACGGTTAGGGTTAGGGGACGGGGACGGTTTAGGATCCAGGTGAGGGTACGACAACGATATAGGGGGAGCGTGCATTTGAGGGCGCGTATTAGTGTTAGCGTAAGGGGTAGGATTAGGGGACGGATGAGGGTCAGGCTTCGGGGAAGGGTTAGGTTTAGGGTTCGGGCTAGGGTTAGTGTTAGGGGACGGGGACGGTTTAGGGTCCAGGTGAGGGTATGACAACGCTTTAGGGGGAGCGAGCTTGTGAAAGCGTGGGTTAGTGTTAGCGTACGGGTTAGGATTAGGGGACGGGTGAGGGTCAGGCTTCGGAGAAGGGTTAGGGTTAGCGTTAAGGCTAGGGTTAGGGTTAGGGGATGGGGACGGTTTAGGGTCCAGGTGATGGTACGACAACGCTTTAGGGGGAGCGTGCGTGTGAGGGCGCGGGTCAGTGTTAGCGTACGGGTTAGGTTAGGGGAAGGGTGAGGGTCAGGCTTCGGGGAAGGGTTAGGGTTAGGTTTCGGGCTAGGGTTAGGGTTAGGGGAAAGGGACGGTTTAGGGTCCATGTGAGGGTACGACAATGCTTTAGGGTCAGCGAGATTGTGAGGGCGCGGGTTATTGTTAGCGTACGTGTTAGGATTAGGGGACGGGTGAGGGTCAGGCTTCGGGGAAGGGTTAGGGTTAGGGTTCGGTCTAGGGTTAGGGTTAGAGGACGGGGATGGGTTAGGGTCCATGTGAGGGTACGACAACACTTTAGGAGGAGCGTGCGTGTGAGGGCACGTGTTAGTGTTAGCGTACGTGTTAGGATTAGGGGACGGGTGAGTGTTAGGCTTCGGGGAGGTGTTAGGGTTAGGGTTCGGGCTAGGGTTAGTGTTAGGGGACTGGGATGGTTTAGGGTCCAGGTCAGGGTACGACAACGCTTTAGGGGGAGCGGTCGTGTGAGGGCGTGGCTTAGTGTTTGCGTACGGGTTAGGATTAGGTGACGGGTGAGGGTCAGGCTTCAAGGAAGTTTAGGGTTAGGGTTCGGGCTAGGGTTAGGGTTAGGGGACGGGGACGGTTTAGGGTCCAGGTGAGGGTACGACAATGCTTTAGGTTGAGCATGCGTCTGAGGGCGCGGGTTAGTGTTAGCGTACGGGTTAGGATTATGGGACGGGTGAGGGTGAGGCTTCGGGGAAGGGTTAGGGTTAGGGTTCGGGCTATGGTCAGGGTTAGGGGACGGGGACGGTTTAGGGTCCAGGTGAGGGTACGACAACGCTTAAGGGGGAGCGTGCGTGTGAGGACGCGGGTTAGTTTTAGCGTACGGGTTAGGATTAGGGGACGGGAGAGGGTCAGGCTTCGGGGAAGGGTTAGGGTTAGGGTTAGGGCTAGGGTCAGGGTTAGGGGACTGGGACGGTTTAGGGTCCAGGTCAGGGTACGACAACGCTTTAGGGGGAGCGGACGTGTGAGGGCGTGGGTTAGTGTTTGCGTACGGGTTAGGATTAGGTGACGGGTGAGGGTCAGGCTTCGGGGAAGGGTTAGGGTTAGGGTTCGGGCTAGGGTTAGGTTTAGGGGACGAGGACGGGTTAGGGTCCAGGTGAGGGTACGACAACGCTTTAGGGTGAGCGTGAGTGTGAGGGCGCGGGTTCGTGTTAGCGTACCGGTTAAGATTAGGGGACGGGTGAGGGTCAGGCTTCGGGGAAGGGTTAGGGTTAGGGTTCGGACTAGGGTTAGGCTTAGGGGACGGGGACGGGTTAGGGTCCAGGTGAGGGTACGCAATGCTTTAGGTTGAGCATGCGTCTGAGGGCGCGGGTTAGTGTTAGCGTACGGGTTAGGATTAGGGGACGGGTGAAGGTCAGGCTTCGGGGGAGTGTTAGGGTTACGTTTCGGGCTAGGGTCAAGGTTAGGGGACGGGGACGGTTTAGGGTCCAGGTGAGGGTACGACAACGCTTAAGGGGGAGCGTGCGTCTGTGGGCGTGGGTTAGTGTTAGCGTATGGGTTAGGATTAGGGGACGGGTGAGGGTCAGGCTTCGGGGAAGTGTTAGTGTTAGGGTTCGGGCTATGGTTAGGTTTAGGGGACGGGGACGGTTTAGGATCCAGGTGAGGGTACGACAACGCTTTAGGGGGAGCGTGCGTTTGAGGGCGCGTATTAGTGTTAGCGTACGGGTTAGGATTAGGGGACGGGAGAGGGTCAGGCTTCGGGGATGGGTTAGAGTTAGGGTTCGGGAAAGGGTTAGGGTTAGGGGACGGGGAAGGTTTAGGGTCCAGGTGAGTGTACGACAACGCTTTAGGGGGAGCGTGCGTGTGAGGGCGCGGGTTAGTATTAGCGTACTGGTTAGGATTAGGGGACGGGTGAGGGTCAGGCTTCGGGGAAGGATTAGGTTTAGGGTTAGGTCTAGGGTTAGGGTTAGGGGATGTGGACGGTTTAGGGTCCAGGTGAGGGTACGACAACGCTCTTGGGGGAGCGTGCGAGTGAGGGCGCGGGTTAGTGTTAGCGTACAGTTTGGGATTAGGGGACGGGTGAGGGTCAGGCTTCGGGGAAGTGTTAGGGTTAGGGTTCGGGCTAGGGTTAGGGGATGGGGACGGTTTAGGGTCCAGGTGAGGGTACGACAGCGCTTTAGGGGGAGCGTGCGTGTGAGGGCGCGAGTTAGTGTTAGCGTCCGTGTTAGGATTAGGGGACGGTTGAGAGTCAGGCTTTGGAGAAGGGTTAGGGTTAGGGTTCGGGCTAGGGTTAGGGTTAGGGGACGGGGACGGTTTAGGGTCCAGGTGAGGGTACGACAACGCTTTAGCGTGAGCGTGCGGGTGAGGGGGCGGGTTAGTGTTAGCGTACGGGTTAGGATTAGGGGACGGGTGAGGGTCAGGCTTTGGGGAAGGGTTAGGGTTAGGGTTCGGGCTAGGGTTAGTGTTAGGGGACGGGGACAGTTTTGGGTTCAGGTGAGGGTAAGACAACTCTTTAGTGTGAGCGTGAGTGTGAGGGCGCGGGTTCGTGTTAGCGTACCGGTTAAGATTAGGGGACGGGTGAGTGTCAGGCTTCGGGGAAGGGTTAGGGTTAGGGTTCGGACTAGGGTTAGGATTAGGGGACGGGGACGGTTTTCGGCCCAGGTGAGGGTACGACAACCCTTAGGGTGAGCGTGCGTGTGAGGGCGCGGGTTAGTGTTAGCGTACGGGTTAGGATTAGGGGACGGATGAGGGTCAGGCTTCGGGGAAGGGTTAGGTTTAGGGTTCGGGCTAGGGTTACTGTTAGGGGACGGGAACGGTTTAGGGTCCAGGTGACGGTACGACAACGCTTTAGGGGGATCGAGCGTGTGAAAGCGTGGGTTAGTGTTAGGGTACGGGTTAGGATTAGGGGACGGGTGAGGGTCAGGCTTCGGAGAAGGGTTAGGGTTAGCTTTAAGGCTAGGGTTAGGGTTAGGGGACGGGGACGGTTTAGGGTCCAGGTGAGGGTACGACAACGGTATAGGTGGAGCGTGCGTGTGAGGGCGTGGGTTAGTGTTAGCGTCCGGGTTAGGATTAGGGGACGGCTTAGGGTCAGGCTTCAGGGAAGGGTTAGGGTTAGGGTTCGGGCTATGGTTAGGGTTAGGGTAAGGTGACGGTTTAGGAACAGGTAAGGGTACGACAACGCTTTAGGGTGAGCCTGAGTGTGAGGGCGCGGGTTAGTGTTAGCGTACGGGTTAGGATTAGGGGACGGGTGAGGGTCAGGCTTCGGGGAAGTGTTAGTGTTAGGGTTCGGGCTAGGGTTAGGGTTAGGGGAAAGGGACGGTTTAGGGTCCATGTGAGAGTACGACAACGCTTTAAGGTGAGCGTGATTGTGAGGGCGCGGGTTAGTGTTAGCGTACGGCTTAGGATTAGGGGACGGGTCAGTGTCAGGATTCGGGTAAGTGTTAGGGTTAGGGTTCGGGCTAGGGTTAGGGTTAGGGGACGGGGACGGTTTAGGGTCCAGGTGAGGGTACGACAACGCTTTAGGAGTAGCGGGCGTGTGAGGGCGAGGGTTAGTGTTAGCGTACGGGTTAGGATTAGGGGACGGGTGAGTGTCAGGCTTCAGGGAAGGGTTAGGGTTAGGGTTCGGGCTAGGGTTAGGGTTAGGGGACGGAGACGGTTTTGGGTCTAGATGAGTGTACGACAACACTTTAGGGTGAGCGTGAGTGTGAGGGCGTGGGTTAGTGTTAGCATACGGGTTAGGATTACAGGACGGATGAGGGTCAGGCTTCGGCGAAGTGTTAGTGTTAGGGTTCGGGCTAGGGTTAGGGTTAGAGGACGGGGATGGTTTAGGGTCCATGTGAGGCTACGACAACACTTTACAAGGAGCGTGCGTGTGAGGGTACGTGTTAGTGTTAGCGTACGTGTTAGGATTAGGGGACGGGTGAGGGTCAGGCTTCTGGGAAGGGTTAGGGTTAGGGTTCGGGCTAGGGTTAGTGTTAGGGGACTGGGATGGTTTAGGGTCCAGGTCAGTGTACGACAACGCTTTAGGGGGAGCGGTCGTGTGAGGGTGCGGGTTAGTGTTTGCGTACGGGTTAGGATTAGGTGACGGGTGAGGGTCAGGCTTCAAGGAAGGTTTAGGGTTAGGGTTCGGGCTAGGATTAGGGTTAGGAGATGGGGACGGTTTAGGTTCCAGGTGAGGGTATGACAACGCTTTAGGTTGAGCATGCGTCTGAGGGCGCGGGTTAGTGTTAGAGTACGGGTTAGGATTAGGGGACGGGTGAGGGTCAGGCTTCGGGGAAGGGGTAGGGTTAGGGTTCGGGCTAGGGTTAGGTTTAGGGGACGGGGACGGTTTAGGGTCCAGGTGAGGGTGCGACAACGCTTTAGGGGGAGTGTGCGTGTGAGGGCGCGAGTTAGTGTTAGCGTCCGTGTTAGGATTAGGGGACGGTTGAGAGTCAGGCTTCGGAGAAGGGTTAGGGTTAGGGTTCGGGCTAGGGTTAGGGTTAGGGGACGGGGACGGTTTAGGCTCCAGGTGAGGGTACGACAACGCTTTAGGGTGAGCGTGCGTGTGAGGGCGTGGGTTAGTGTTAGCGTACGGTTTAGGATTAGGGGACGGGTGAGGGTCAGTCTTCGGGGAAGTGTTAGGGTTAGGGTTCGGGCTAGGGTTAGTGTTAGGGGACGGGGACGGTTTAGGATCCAGGTGAGGGTACGACAACTCTTTAGGGTGAGCGTGAGTATGAGGGCGCGGGTTCATGTTAGCGTACCAGTTAAGATTAGGGGACGGGTGAGGGTCAGGCTTCGGAGAAGGGTTAGGGTTAGGGTTCGGGCTAGGGTAAGGGTTAGGGCACGGGGGCGGTTTTGGGTCCAGGTGAGGGTACGACAACGCTTACGGTGAGCGTGCGTGTGAGGGCGCGGGTTAGTGTTAGCGTACGGGTTAGGATTACGGGACGGATGAGGGTCAGGATTCGGGGAAGCGTTAGGGTTAGGGTTCGGGCTACGGTTAGGGTTAGGGGACGGGGACGGTTTAGGATCCAGGTGAGGGTACGACAACGATATAGGGGGAGCGTGCATTTGAGGGCGCGTATTAGTGTTAGCGTAAGGGGTAGGATTAGGGGACGGATGAGGGTCAGGCTTCGGGGAAGGGTTAGGTTTAGGGTTCGGGCTAGGGTTAGTGTTAGGGGACGGGGACGGTTTAGGGTCCAGGTGAGGGTATGACAACGCTTTAGGGGGAGCGAGCTTGTGAAAGCGTGGGTTAGTGTTAGCGTACGGGTTAGGATTAGGGGACGGGTGAGGGTCAGGCTTCGGAGAAAGGTTAGGGTTAGCGTTAAGGCTAGGGTTAGGGTTAGGGGATGGGGACGGTTTAGGGTCCAGGTGATGGTACGACAACGCTTTAGGGGGAGCGTGCGTGTGAGGGCGCGGGTCAGTGTTAGCGTACGGGTTAGGTTAGGGGAAGGGTGAGGGTCAGGCTTCGGGGAAGGGTTAGGGTTAGGTTTCGGGCTAGGGTTAGGGTTAGGGGAAAGGGACGGTTTAGGGTCCATGTGAGGGTACGACAATGCTTTAGGGTCAGCGAGATTGTGAGGGCGCGGGTTATTGTTAGCGTACGTGTTAGGATTAGGGGACGGGTGAGGGTCAGGCTTCGGGGAAGGGTTAGGGTTAGGGTTCGGTCTAGGGTTAGGGTTAGAGGACGGGGATGGGTTAGGGTCCATGTGAGGGTACGACAACACTTTAGGAGGAGCGTGCGTGTGAGGGCACGTGTTAGTGTTAGCGTACGTGTTAGGATTAGGGGAAGGGTGAGTGTCAGGCTTCGGGGAGGTGTTAGGGTTAGAGTTCGGGCTAGGGTTAGTGTTAGGGGACTGGGATGGTTTAGGGTCCAGGTCAGGGTATGACAACGCTTTAGGGGGAGCAGTCGTGTGAGGGCGCGGGTTAGTGTTTGCGTACGGGTTAGGATTAGGTGACGGGTGAGTGTCAGGCTTCAAGGAAGTTTAGGGTTAGGGTTCGGGCTAGGGTTAGGGTTAGGGGACGGGGACGGTTTAGGGTCCAGGTGAGGGTACGCAATGCTTTAGGTTGAGCATGCGTCTGAGGGCGCGGGTTAGTGTTAGCGTACGGGTTAGGATTAGGGGACGGGTGAAGGTCAGGCTTCGGGGGAGTGTTAGGGTTACGTTTCGGGCTAGGGTCAAGGTTAGGGGACGGGGACGATTTAGGGTCCAGGTGAGGGTACGACAACGCTTAAGGGGGAGCGTGCGTCTGTGGGCGTGGGTTAGTGTTAGCGTATGGGTTAGGATTAGGGGACGGGTGAGGGTCAGGCTTCGCGGAAGTGTTAGTGTTAGGGTTCGGGCTATGGTTAGGTTTAGGGGACGGGGACGGTTTAGGATCCAGGTGAGGGTACGACAACGCTTTAGGGGGAGCGTGCGTTTGAGGGCGCGTATTAGTGTTAGCGTACGGGTTAGGATTAGGGGACGGGAGAGGGTCAGGCTTCGGGGATGGGTTAGAGTTAGGGTTCGGGAAAGGGTTAGGGTTAGGGGACGGGGAAGGTTTAGGGTCCAGGTGAGTGTACGACAACGCTTTAGGGGGAGCGTGCATGTGAGGGCGCGGGTTAGTATTAGCGTACTGGTTAGGATTAGGGGACGGGTGAGCGTCAGGCTTCGGGGAAGGATTAGGTTTAGGGTTAGGTCTAGGGTTAGGGTTAGGGGATGTGGACGGTTTAGGGTCCAGGTGAGGGTACGACAACGCTCTTGGGGGAGCGTGCGAGTGAGGGCGCGGGTTAGTGTTAGCGTACAGTTTGGGATTAGGGGACGGGTGAGGGTCAGGCTTCGGGGAAGTGTTAGGGTTAGGGTTCGGGCTAGGGTTAGGGGATGGGGACGGTTTAGGGTCCAGGTGAGGGTACGACACGCTTTAGGGGGAGCGTGCGTGTGAGGGCGCGAGTTAGTGTTAGCGTCCGTGTTAGGATTAGGGGACGGTTGAGAGTCAGGCTTCGGAGAAGGGTTAGGGTTAGGGTTCGGGCTAGGGTTAGGTTTAGGGGACGGGGACGGTTTAGGGTCCAGGTGAGGGTACGACAACGCTTTAGCGTGAGCGTGCGGGTGAGGGGGCGGGTTAGTGTTAGCGTACGGGTTAGGATTAGGGGACGGGTGAGGGTCAGGCTTTGGGGAAGGGTTAGGGTTAGGGTTCGGGCTAGGGTTAGTGTTAGGGGACGGGGACAGTTTTGGGTTCAGGTGAGGGTAAGACAACTCTTTAGTGTGAGCGTGAGTGTGAGGGCGCGGGTTCGTGTTAGCGTACCGGTTAAGATTAGGGGACGGGTGAGTGTCAGGCTTCGGGGAAGGGTTAGGGTTAGGGTTCGGACTAGGGTTAGGGTTAGGGGACGGGGACGGTTTTCGGCCCAGGTGAGGGTACGACAACCCTTAGGGTGAGCGTGCGTGTGAGGGCGCGGGTTAGTGTTAGCGTACGGGTTAGGATTAGGGGACGGATGAGGGTCAGGCTTCGGGGAAGGGTTAGGTTTAGGGTTCGGGCTAGGGTTACTGTTAGGGGACGGGAACGGTTTAGGGTCCAGGTGACGGTACGACAACGCTTTAGGGGGAGCGAGCGTGTGAAAGCGTGGGTTAGTGTTAGGGTACGGGTTAGGATTAGGGGACGGGTGAGGGTCAGGCTTCGGAGAAGGGTTAGGGTTAGCTTTAAGGCTAGGGTTAGGGTTAGGGGACGGGGACGGTTTAGGGTCCAGGTGAGGGTACGACAACGGTATAGGGGGAGCGTGCGTGTGAGGGCGTGGGTTAGTGTTAGCGTCCGGGTTAGGATTAGGGGACGGCTTAGGGTCAGGCTTCAGGGAAGGGTTAGGGTTAGGGTTCGGGCTATGGTTAGGGTTAGGGTAAGGTGACGGTTTAGGAACAGGTAAGGGTACGACAACGCTTTAGGGTGAGCCTGAGTGTGAAGGCGCGGGTTAGTGTTAGCGTACGGGTTAGGATTAGGGGACGGGTGAGGGTCAGGCTTCGGCGAAGTGTTAGGGTTAGGGTTCGGCTAGAGTTAGGGTTAGGGCACGGGGACGGTTTAGGATCCAGGTGAGGGTACGACAACGTTTTAGGGGGAGCGTGCGTGTGAGGGCGCGTATTAGTGTTAGCGTACGAGTTAGGATTAGGGAACGGGTGAGGGTCAGGCTTCGGGGATGTGTTAGAGGTTGGGTTCGGGAAAGGGTTAGGGTTAGGGGACGGGGACGGTTTAGGGTCCAGGTGAAGGTACGACAACGCTTTAGTGGGAGCGTGCGTGTGAGGGCGCTGTTTAGTGTTAACGTTCGTGTTAGGATTAGGGGATGGGTGAGGGTCAGGCTTCGGGGAAGGGTTAGGGTTAGGGTTCGGGCTAGGGTTAGGGTTAGGGTACGGGGTCGGTTTAGGGTCCAGGTGAGGGTACGACAACGCTTTAGGGGGAGCGTGCGTGTGAGGGCGCAGGTTAGTATTAGCGTACGGTTTAGGATTAGGGGACGGGTGAGGGTCAGGCTTTGGGGAAGTTTAGTGTTATGGTTAGGGCTAGGGTTAGGGTTAGGGGATGGGGACGGTTTAGGGTACAGGTGAGGGTACGACAACGCTTTAGGGGGAGCGTGCGTTTGAGGGCGCGGGTTAGTGTTTGCGTACGGGTTAGGATTAGGGGACGGGTGAGGGTCAGGCTCCGGGGAAGGGTTAGGTTTAGGGTTCGGGCTAGGTTTAGGGTTAGGGGACGGGGACCATTTAGGGTCCAGGTGAGGGTACGACAATGCTTTAGGTTGAGCATGTATCTGAGAGCGCGGGTTAATGTTAGCATACGGGTTAGGATTAGGGGACATGTGAGGTTCAGGCTTCAGAGAAGGGTTAGGGTTAAGGTTCGGTCTAGGGTTAGGGTTAGGGGACGGGGACGGTTTAGGGTCCAGGTGAGGGTACGACAACGCTTTAGGTTGAGCATGCGTCTGAGGGTGCGGGTTAGTGTTAGCGTACGGGTTAGGATTAGGGGACGGGTGAGTGTCAGGCTTCGGGGAAGTGTTAGTGTTAGGGTTCGGGCTAGGGTTAGGGTTAGGGGAAAGGGACGGTTTAGGGTCCATGTGAGAGTACGACAACGCTTTAAGGTGAGCGTGATTGTGAGGGCGCGGGTTAGTGTTAGCGTACGGCTTAGGATTAGGGGACGGGTCAGTGTCAGGATTCGGGTAAGTGTTAGGGTTAGGGTTCGGGCTAGGGTTAGGGTTAGGGGACGGGGACGGTTTAGGGTCCAGGTGAGGGTACGACAACGCTTTAGGAGTAGCGGGCGTGTGAGGGCGTGGGTTAGTGTTAGCGTACGGGTTAGGATTAGGGGACGGGTGAGTGTCAGGCTTCAGGGAAGGGTTAGGGTTAGGGTTCGGGCTAGGGTTAGGGTTAGGGGACGGAGACGGTTTTGGGTCTAGATGAGTGTACGACAACACTTTAGGGTGAGCGTGAGTGTGAGGGCGTGGGTTAGTGTTAGCATACGGGTTAGGATTACAGGACGGATGAGGGTCAGGCTTCGGCGAAGTGTTAGTGTTAGGGTTCGGGCTAGGGTTAGGGTTAGAGGACGGGGATGGTTTAGGGTCCATGTGAGGCTACGACAACACTTTACAAGGAGCGTGCGTGTGAGGGTACGTGTTAGTGTTAGCGTACGTGTTAGGATTAGGGGACGGGTGAGGGTCAGGCTTCTGGGAAGGGTTAGGGTTAGGGTTCGGGCTAGGGTTAGTGTTAGGGGACTGGGATGGTTTAGGGTCCAGGTCAGTGTACGACAACGCTTTAGGGGGAGCGGTCGTGTGAGGGTGCGGGTTAGTGTTTGCGTACGGGTTAGGATTAGGTGACGGGTGAGGGTCAGGCTTCAAGGAAGGTTTAGGGTTAGGGTTCGGGCTAGGATTAGGGTTAGGAGATGGGGACGGTTTAGGTTCCAGGTGAGGGTATGACAACGCTTTAGGTTGAGCATGCGTCTGAGGGCGCGGGTTAGTGTTAGAGTACGGGTTAGGATTAGGGGACGGGTGAGGGTCAGGCTTCGGGGAAGGGGTAGGGTTAGGGTTCGGGCTAGGGTTAGGTTTAGGGGACGGGGACGGTTTAGGGTCCAGGTGAGGGTGCGACAACGCTTTAGGGGGAGTGTGCGTGTGAGGGCGCGAGTTAGTGTTAGCGTCCGTGTTAGGATTAGGGGACGGTTGAGAGTCAGGCTTCGGAGAAGGGTTAGGGTTAGGGTTCGGGCTAGGGTTAGGGTTAGGGGACGGGGACGGTTTAGGCTCCAGGTGAGGGTACGACAACGCTTTAGGGTGAGCGTGCGTGTGAGGGCGTGGGTTAGTGTTAGCGTACGGTTTAGGATTAGGGGACGGGTGAGGGTCAGTCTTCGGGGAAGTGTTAGGGTTAGGGTTCGGGCTAGGGTTAGTTTTAGGGGACGGGGACGGATTAGGATCCAGGTGAGGGTACGACAACTCTTTAGGGTGAGCGTGAGTATGAGGGCGCGGGTTCATGTTAGCGTACAAGTTAAGATTAGGGGACGGGTGAGGGTCAGGCTTCGGGGAAGGGTTAGGGTTAGGGTTCGGGCTAGGGTAAGGGTTAGGGCACGGGGGCGGTTTTGGGTCCAGGTGAGGGTACGACAACGCTAACGGTGAGCGTGCGTGTGAGGGCGCGGGTTAGTGTTAGCGTACGGGTTAGGATTACGGGACGGATGAGGGTCAGGATTCGGGGAAGCGTTAGGGTTAGGGTTCGGGCTACGGTTAGGGTTAGGGGACGGGGACGGTTTAGGAACAAGTAAGGGTACGACAACGCTTTAGGGTGAGCGTGAGTCTGAGGGCGCGGGTTAGTGTTAACGTACGGGTTAGGATTAGGGGACGGGTGAAGGTCAGGCTTCGGCGAAGTGTTAGGGTTAGCGTTCGGGCTAGGGTTAGGGTTAAGGGACGGGGACGGTTTAGGATCCAGGTGAGGGTACGACAACGATTTAGGGGGAGCGTGCGTCTGAGGGCGTGTGTTAGTGTTAGCGTACGGGTTAGGATTAGGGAACGGGTGAGGGTCAGGCTCCTGGGAAGTGTCAGGGTTAGGGTTCTGGCTAGGGTTAGGTTTAGGGGACTGGGAAGGTTTAGGGTGCAGGTGAGGGTACGACAATGCTTTAGGGGGAGCGTGCGTTTTAGGGCGCAGGTTAGTGTTTGTGTACGGGTTAGGATTAGGGGACGGGTGAGGGTCAGGCTCCGGGGAAGGGTTAGGTTTAGGGTTCGGGCTAGGTTTAGGGTTAGGGGACGGGGACGGTTTAGGGTCCGGGTGAGGGTACGACAATGCTTTAGGTTGAGCATGCATCTGACGGCGCGGGTTAGTGTTAGCGTACGTGTTAGGATTAGGGGACGGGTGAGGGTCAGGCTTCGGGGAAGTGTTAGGTCTAGGGTTCGGGCTAGGGTTAGGGTTAGGGGACGGGGACGGTTTAGGGTCCAGGTGAGGGTACTACAACTCTTTAGGGGGAGCGTGAGTGTGAGGGCGCGGGTTAGTGTTAGCGTACGGGTTAGGATTATGGGACGGATGAGGGTCAGGCTTCGGCGAAGTGTTAGGGTTAGGGTTCGGGCTAGGGTTAGGGTTAGAGGACGGGGATGGTTTAGGGTCCATGTGAGGGTTCGACAACACTTTAGGAGGAGCGTGCGTGTGAGGGCACGTGTTAGTGTTAGCGTACGTGTTAGGATTAGGGGAAGGGTGAGTGTCAGGCTTCGGGGAGGTGTTAGGGTTAGAGTTCGGGCTAGGGTTAGTGTTAGGGGACTGGGATGGTTTAGGGTCCAGGTCAGGGTATGACAACGCTTTAGGGGGAGCAGTCGTGTGAGGGCGCGGGTTAGTGTTTGCGTACGGGTTAGGATTAGGTGACGGGTGAGTGTCAGGCTTCAAGGAAGTTTAGGGTTAGGGTTCGGGCTAGGGTTAGGGTTAGGGGACGGGGACGGTTTAGGGTCCAGGTGAGGGTACGCAATGCTTTAGGTTGAGCATGCGTCTGAGGGCGCGGGTTAGTGTTAGCGTACGGGTTAGGATTAGGGGACGGGTGAAGGTCAGGCTTCGGGGGAGTGTTAGGGTTACGTTTCGGGCTAGGGTCAAGGTTAGGGGACGGGGACGGTTTAGGGTCCAGGTGAGGGTACGACAACGCTTAAGGGGGAGCGTGCGTCTGTGGGCGTGGGTTAGTGTTAGCGTATGGGTTAGGATTAGGGGACGGGTGAGGGTCAGGCTTCGGGGAAGTGTTAGTGTTAGGGTTCGGGCTATGGTTAGGTTTAGGGGACGGGGACGGTTTAGGATCCAGGTGAGGGTACGACAACGCTTTAGGGGGAGCGTGCGTTTGAGGGCGCGTATTAGTGTTAGCGTACGGGTTAGGATTAGGGGACGGGAGAGGGTCAGGCTTCGGGGATGGGTTAGAGTTAGGGTTCGGGAAAGGGTTAGGGTTAGGGGACGGGGAAGGTTTAGGGTCCAGGTGAGTGTACGACAACGCTTTAGGGGGAGCGTGCGTGTGAGGGCGCGGGTTAGTATTAGCGTACTGGTTAGGATTAGGGGACGGGTGAGGGTCAGGCTTCGGGGAAGGATTAGGTTTAGGGTTAGGTCTAGGGTTAGGGTTAGGGGATGTGGACGGTTTAGGGTCCAGGTGAGGGTACGACAACGCTCTTGGGGGAGCGTGCGAGTGAGGGCGCGGGTTAGTGTTAGCGTACAGTTTGGGATTAGGGGACGGGTGAGGGTCAGGCTTCGGGGAAGTGTTAGGGTTAGGGTTCGGGCTAGGGTTAGGGGATGGGGACGGTTTAGGGTCCAGGTGAGGGTACGACACGCTTTAGGGGGAGCGTGCGTGTGAGGGCGCGAGTTAGTGTTAGCGTCCGTGTTAGGATTAGGGGACGGTTGAGAGTCAGGCTTCGGAGAAGGGTTAGGGTTAGGGTTCGGGCTAGGGTTAGGTTTAGGGGACGGGGACGGTTTAGGGTCCAGGTGAGGGTACGACAACGCTTTAGCGTGAGCGTGCGGGTGAGGGGGCGGGTTAGTGTTAGCGTACGGGTTAGGATTAGGGGACGGGTGAGGGTCAGGCTTTGGGGAAGGGTTAGGGTTAGGGTTCGGGCTAGGGTTAGTGTTAGGGGACGGGGACAGTTTTGGGTTCAGGTGAGGGTAAGACAACTCTTTAGTGTGAGCGTGAGTGTGAGGGCGCGGGTTCGTGTTAGCGTACCGGTTAAGATTAGGGGACGGGTGAGTGTCAGGCTTCGGGGAAGGGTTAGGGTTAGGGTTCGAACTAGGGTTAGGGTTAGGGGACGGGGACGGTTTTCGGCCCAGGTGAGGGTACGACAACCCTTAGGGTGAGCGTGCGTGTGAGGGCGCGGGTTAGTGTTAGCGTACGGGTTAGGATTAGGGGACGGATGAGGGTCAGGCTTCGGGGAAGGGTTAGGTTTAGGGTTCGGGCTAGGGTTACTGTTAGGGGACGGGAACGGTTTAGGGTCCAGGTGACGGTACGACAACGCTTTAGGGGGAGCGAGCGTGTGAAAGCGTGGGTTAGTGTTAGGGTACGGGTTAGGATTAGGGGACGGGTGAGGGTCAGGCTTCGGAGAAGGGTTAGGGTTAGCTTTAAGGCTAGGGTTAGGGTTAGGGGACGGGGACGGTTTAGGGTCCAGGTGAGGGTACGACAACGGTATAGGGGGAGCGTGCGTGTGAGGGCGTGGGTTAGTGTTAGCGTCCGGGTTAGGATTAGGGGACGGCTTAGGGTCAGGCTTCAGGGAAGGGTTAGGGTTAGGGTTCGGGCTATGGTTAGGGTTAGGGTAAGGTGACGGTTTAGGAACAGGTAAGGGTACGACAACGCTTTAGGGTGAACCTGAGTGTGAGGGCGCGGGTTAGTGTTAGCGTACGGGTTAGGATTAGGGGACGGGTGAGGGTCAGGCTTCGGCGAAGTGTTAGGGTTAGGGTTCGGCTAGAGTTAGGGTTAGGGCACGGGGACGGTTTAGGATCCAGGTGAGGGTACGACAACGTTTTAGGGGGAGCGTGCGTGTGAGGGCGCGTATTAGTGTTAGCGTACGAGTTAGGATTAGGGAACGGGTGAGGGTCAGGCTTCGGGGATGTGTTAGAGGTTGGGTTCGGGAAAGGGTTAGGGTTAGGGGACGGGGACGGTTTAGGGTCCAGGTGAAGGTACGACAACGCTTTAGTGGGAGCGTGCGTGTGAGGGCGCTGTTTAGTGTTAACGTTCGTGTTAGGATTAGGGGATGGGTGAGGGTCAGGCTCCGGGGAAGGGTTAGGTTTAGGGTTCGGGCTAGGTTTAGGGTTAGGGGACGGGGACCATTTAGGGTCCAGGTGAGGGTACGACAATGCTTTAGGTTGAGCATGTATCTGAGAGCGCGGGTTAATGTTAGCATACGGGTTAGGATTAGGGGACATGTGAGGTTCAGGCTTCAGAGAAGGGTTAGGGTTAAGGTTCGGTCTAGGGTTAGGGTTAGGGGACGGGGACGGTTTAGGGTCCAGGTGAGGGTACGACAACGCTTTAGGTTGAGCATGCATCTGAGGGTGCGGGTTAGTGTTAGCGTACGGGTTAGGATTAGGGGACGGGTGAGTGTCAGGCTTCGGGGAAGTGTTAGTGTTAGGGTTCGGGCTAGGGTTAGGGTTAGGGGAAAGGGACGGTTTAGGGTCCATGTGAGAGTACGACAACGCTTTAAGGTGAGCGTGATTGTGAGGGCGCGGGTTAGTGTTAGCGTACGGCTTAGGATTAGGGGACGGGTCAGTGTCAGGATTCGGGTAAGTGTTAGGGTTAGGGTTCGGGCTAGGGTTAGGGTTAGGGGACGGGGACGGTTTAGGGTCCAGGTGAGGGTACGACAACGCTTTAGGAGTAGCGGGCGTGTGAGGGCGTGGGTTAGTGTTAGCGTACGGGTTAGGATTAGGGGACGGGTGAGTGTCAGGCTTCAGGGAAGGGTTAGGGTTAGGGTTCGGGCTAGGGTTAGGGTTAGGGGACGGAGACGGTTTTGGGTCTAGATGAGTGTACGACAACACTTTAGGGTGAGCGTGAGTGTGAGGGCGTGGGTTAGTGTTAGCATACGGGTTAGGATTACAGGACGGATGAGGGTCAGGCTTCGGCGAAGTGTTAGTGTTAGGGTTCGGGCTAGGGTTAGGGTTAGAGGACGGGGATGGTTTAGGGTCCATGTGAGGCTACGACAACACTTTACAAGGAGCGTGCGTGTGAGGGTACGTGTTAGTGTTAGCGTACGTGTTAGGATTAGGGGACGGGTGAGGGTCAGGCTTCTGGGAAGGGTTAGGGTTAGGGTTCGGGCTAGGGTTAGTGTTAGGGGACTGGGATGGTTTAGGGTCCAGGTCAGTGTACGAAAACGCTTTAGGGGGAGCGGTCGTGTGAGGGTGCGGGTTAGTGTTTGCGTACGGGTTAGGATTAGGTGACGGGTGAGGGTCAGGCTTCAAGGAAGGTTTAGGGTTAGGGTTCGGGCTAGGATTAGGGTTAGGAGATGGGGACGGTTTAGGTTCCAGGTGAGGGTATGACAACGCTTTAGGTTGAGCATGCGTCTGAGGGCGCGGGTTAGTGTTAGAGTACGGGTTAGGATTAGGGGACGGGTGAGGGTCAGGCTTCGGGGAAGGGGTAGGGTTAGGGTTCGGGCTAGGGTTAGGTTTAGGGGACGGGGACGGTTTAGGGTCCAGGTGAGGGTGCGACAACGCTTTAGGGGGAGTGTGCGTGTGAGGGCGCGAGTTAGTGTTAGCGTCCGTGTTAGGATTAGGGGACGGTTGAGAGTCAGGCTTCGGAGAAGGGTTAGGGTTAGGGTTCGGGCTAGGGTTAGGGTTAGGGGACAGGGACGGTTTAGGCTCCAGGTGAGGGTAAGACAACGCTTTAGGGTGAGCGTGCGTGTGAGGGCGTGGGTTAGTGTTAGCGTACGGTTTAGGATTAGGGGACGGGTGAGGGTCAGTCTTCGGGGAAGTGTTAGGGTTAGGGTTCGGGCTAGGGTTAGTGTTAGGGGACGGGGACGGATTAGGATCCAGGTGAGGGTACGACAACTCTTTAGGGTGAGCGTGAGTATGAGGGCGCGGGTTCATGTTAGCGTACCAGTTAAGATTAGGGGACGGGTGAGGGTCAGGCTTCGGGGAAGGGTTAGGGTTAGGGTTCGGGCTAGGGTAAGGGTTAGGGCACGGGGGCGGTTTTGGGTCCAGGTGAGGGTACGACAACGCTAACGGTGAGCGTGCGTGTGAGGGCGCGGGTTAGTGTTAGCGTACGGGTTAGGATTACGGGACGGATGAGGGTCAGGATTCGGGGAAGCGTTAGGGTTAGGGTTCGGGCTACGGTTAGGGTTAGGGGACGGGGACGGTTTAGGATCCAGGTGAGGGTACGACAACGATATAGGGGGAGCGTGCATTTGAGGGCGCGTATTAGTGTTAGCGTAAGGGTTAGGATTAGGGGACGGATGAGGGTCAGGCTTCGGGGAAGGGTTAGGTTTAGGGTTCGGGCTAGGGTTAGTGTTAGGGGACGGGGACGGTTTAGGGTCCAGGTGAGGGTATGACAACGCTTTAGGGGGAGCGAGCTTGTGAAAGCGTGGGTTAGTGTTAGCGTACGGGTTAGGATTAGGGGACGGGTGAGGGTCAGGCTTCGGAGAAGGGTTAGGGTTAGCGTTAAGGCTAGGGTTAGGGTTAGGGGATGGGGACGGTTTAGGGTCCAGGTGATGGTACGACAACGCTTTAGGGGGAGCGTGCGTGTGAGGGCGCGGGTTAGTGTTAGCGTACGGGTTAGGTTAGGGGAAGGGTGAGGGTCAGGCTTCGGGGAAGGGTTAGGGTTAGGTTTCGGGCTAGGGTTAGGGTTAGGGGAAAGGGACGGTTTAGGGTCCATGTGAGGGTACGACAATGCTTTAGGGTGAGCTAGATTGTGAGGGCGCGGGTTATTGTTAGCGTACGTGTTAGGATTAGGGGACGGGTGAGGGTCAGGCTTCGGGGAAGGGTTAGGGTTATGGTTCGGTCTAGGGTTAGGGTTAGAGGACGGGGATGGGTTAGGGTCCATGTGAGGGTACGACAACACTTTAGGAGGAGCGTGCGTGTGAGGGCACGTGTTAGTGTTAGCGTACGTGTTAGGATTAGGGGACGGGTGAGTGTTAGGCTTCGGGGAGGTGTTAGGGTTAGGGTTCGGGCTAGGGTTAGTGTTAGGGGACTGGGATGGTTTAGGGTCCAGGTCAGGGTACGACAACGCTTTAGGGGGAGCGGTCGTGTGAGGGCGTGGCTTAGTGTTTGCGTACGGGTTAGGATTAGGTGACGGGTGAGGGTCAGGCTTCAAGGAAGTTTAGGGTTAGGGTTCGGGCTAGGGTTAGGGTTAGGGGACGGGGACGGTTTAGGGTCCAGGTGAGGGTACGACAATGCTTTAGGTTGAGCATGCGTCTGAGGGCGCGGGTTAGTGTTAGCGTACGGGTTAGGATTATGGGACGGGTGAGGGTGAGGCTTCGGGGAAGGGTTAGGGTTAGGGTTCGGGCTATGGTCAGGGTTAGGGGACGGGGACGGTTTAGGGTCCAGGTGAGGGTACGACAACGCTTAAGGGGGAGCGTGCGTGTGAGGACGCGGGTTAGTTTTAGCGTACGGGTTAGGATTAGGGGACGGGAGAGGGTCAGGCTTCGGGGAAGGGTTAGGGTTAGGGTTCGGGCTAGGGTCAGGGTTAGGGGACTGGGACGGTTTAGGGTCCAGGTCAGGGTACGACAACGCTTTAGGGGGAGCGGACGTGTGAGGGCGTGGGTTAGTGTTTGCGTACGGGTTAGGATTAGGTGACGGGTGAGGGTCAGGCTTCGGGGAAGGGTTAGGGTTAGGGTTCGGGCTAGGGTTAGGTTTAGGGGACGAGGACGGGTTAGGGTCCAGGTGAGGGTACGACAACGCTTTAGGGGGAGCATGCGTGTGAGGGCGCGGGTTAGTGTTAGCGTACGGTTTAGGATTAGGGGACGGGAGAGGGTCAGGCTTCGGGGAAGCGTTAGGGTTAGGGTTCGGGCTAGGGTTAGGTTTAGGGGACGGGGACGGTTTAGGATCCAGGTGAGGGTACGACAACGCTTTAGGGGGAGCGTGCGTTTGAGGGCGTGTATTAGTGTTAGCGTACGGGTTAGGATTAGGGGACGGGTGAGGGTCAGGCTTCGGGGATGGGTTAGAGTTAGGGTTCGGGAAAGGGTTAGGGTTAGGGGACGGGGACGGTTTAGGGTCCAGGTGAGTGTACGACAACGCTTTAGTGGGAGCGTCCGTGTGAGGGCGGGGTTTAGTGTTAGCGTCCGTGTTAGGATTAGGGGAAGGGTGAGGGTGAGGCTTCGGGGAAGGGTTAGGGTTAGGGTTCGGGCTAAGGTTAGGGTTAGGGTACGGGGTCGGTTTAGGGTCCAGGTGTGGGTACGACAACGCTTTAGGGGGAGCGTGTGTGTGAGGGCGCGGGTTAGTATTAGCGTACGGGGTAGGGTTAGGGGACGGGTGAGGGTCAGGCTTCGGGGAAGGGTTAGGGTTAAGGTTAGGTCTAGGGTTAGTGTTAGGGGATGGGGACGGTTTAGGGTCCAGGTGAGGGTACGACAACCCTCTTGAGGGAGCGTACGAGTGAGGGCGCGGGTTAGTGTTAGCGTACAGGTTAGGATTAGGGGACGGGTGAGGGTCAGGCTTCGGGGAAGGGTTAGGGTTAGGGTTCGGGCTAGGGTTAGGGTTAGGGGATGGGGACGGTTTAGGGTCCAGGTGAGGGTACGACAACGCTTTACGGGGAGCGTGCGTGTGAGGGCGCGACTTAGTGTTAGCGTCCGTGTTAGGATTAGGGGACGGTTGAGAGTCAGGCTTCGGAGAAGCGTTAGGGTTAGGGTTCGGGCTACGGTTAGGGTTAGGGGACGGGGACGGTTTAGGGTCCAGGTGAGGGTACGACAACGCTTTAGGGTGAGCGTGCGTGTGAGGTCGCGGGTTAGTGTTAGCGTACGGTTTAGGATTAGGGGACGGGTGAGGGTCAGGCTTCGGGGAAGGGTTAGGTTTAGGGTTCGGGCTAGGGTTAGTGTTAGGGGATGGGGACAGTTTTGGGTCCAGGTGAGGGTACGACCACTCTTTAGGGTGAGCGTGAGTGTGAGGGCGCGGGTTCGTGTTAGCGTACCGGTTAAGATTAGGGGACGGGTGAGGGTCAGGCTTCGGGGAAGGGTTAGGGTTAGGGTTAGGGTTCGGGCTAGGGTTAGGGTTAGGGGACGGGGAGGGTTTTGGGTCCAGGTGAGGGTACGACAAAGCTTAGGGTGAGCGTGCGTGTGAGGGCACGGGTTAGTGTTAGCGTACGGGTTAGGATTAGGGGACGGATGAGGGTCAGGCTTCGGGGAAGCGTTAGGGTTAGGGTTCGGGCTAGGGTTAGGGTTAGGGGACTGGGACGGTTTAGAATCCAGGTGAGGGTACGACAACGCTTTAGGGGGAGCGTGCATTTGAAGGCGCGTATTAGTGTTAGCGTACGTGTTAGGATTAGGGGACGGGTGAGTGTCAGGCTTCGGGGATGGGTTAGAGTTAGGGTTCGGGAAAGGGTTCGGGTTAGGGGACGGGGACGGTTTAGGGTCCAGGTGAGTGTACGACAACGCCTTAGGGTGAGCGTGCGTGTGAGGGCGCGGGTTAGTGTTAGCGTACGGTTTAGGATTAGGGGACGGGTGAGGGTCAGGCTTCAGGGAAGGGTTAGGTTTAGGGTTCGGGCTAGGGTTAGTGTTAGGGGACGGGGACAGTTTTGGGTTCACGTGAGGGTACGACAACTCTTTAGGGTGAGCGTGAGTGTGAGGGCGCGGGTTCGTGTTAGCGTACCGGTTAAGATTAGGGGACGGGTGAGGGTCAGGCTTCGGGGAAGGGTTAGGGTTAGGGTTTGGGCTAGGGTTAGGTTTAGGGGTCGGGGACGGTTTTGGGTCCAGGTGAGGGTACGACAATGCTTTAGGTTGAGCGTGCGTCTGAGGGCGCGGGTTAGTGTTAGCATACGGGTTAGGATTAGGGGACGGATGAGGGTCAGGCTTCAGGGAAGGGTTAGGTTTAGGGTTCGGGCTAGGTTTAGGGTTAGGGGACGGGGACCATTTAGGGTCCAGGTGAGGGTACGACAATGCTTTAGGTTGAGCATGTATCTGAGAGCGCGGGTTAATGTTAGCATACGGGTTAGGATTAGGGGACATGTGAGGTTCAGGCTTCAGAGAAGGGTTAGGGTTAAGGTTCGGTCTAGGGTTAGGGTTAGGGGACGGGGACGGTTTAGGGTCCAGGTGAGGGTACGACAACGCTTTAGGTTGAGCATGCGTCTGAGGGTGCGGGTTAGTGTTAGCGTACGGGTTAGGATTAGGGGACGGGTGAGTGTCAGGCTTCGGGGAAGTGTTAGTGTTAGGGTTCGGGCTAGGGTTAGGGTTAGGGGAAAGGGACGGTTTAGGGTCCATGTGAGAGTACGACAACGCTTTAAGGTGAGCGTGATTGTGAGGGCGCGGGTTAGTGTTAGCGTACGGCTTAGGATTAGGGGACGGGTCAGTGTCAGGATTCGGGTAAGTGTTAGGGTTAGGGTTCGGGCTAGGGTTAGGGTTAGGGGACGGGGACGGTTTAGGGTCCAGGTGAGGGTACGACAACGCTTTAGGAGTAGCGGGCGTGTGAGGGCGTGGGTTAGTGTTAGCGTACGGGTTAGGATTAGGGGACGGGTGAGTGTCAGGCTTCAGGGAAGGGTTAGGGTTAGGGTTCGGGCTAGGGTTAGGGTTAGGGGACGGAGACGGTTTTGGGTCTAGATGAGTGTACGACAACACTTTAGGGTGAGCGTGAGTGTGAGGGCGTGGGTTAGTGTTAGCATACGGGTTAGGATTACAGGACGGATGAGGGTCAGGCTTCGGCGAAGTGTTAGTGTTAGGGTTCGGGCTAGGGTTAGGGTTAGAGGACGGGGATGGTTTAGGGTCCATGTGAGGCTACGACAACACTTTACAAGGAGCGTGCGTGTGAGGGTACGTGTTAGTGTTAGCGTACGTGTTAGGATTAGGGGACGGGTGAGGGTCAGGCTTCTGGGAAGGGTTAGGGTTAGGGTTCGGGCTAGGGTTAGTGTTAGGGGACTGGGATGGTTTAGGGTCCAGGTCAGTGTACGAAAACGCTTTAGGGGGAGCGGTCGTGTGAGGGTGCGGGTTAGTGTTTGCGTACGGGTTAGGATTAGGTGACGGGTGAGGGTCAGGCTTCAAGGAAGGTTTAGGGTTAGGGTTCGGGCTAGGATTAGGGTTAGGAGATGGGGACGGTTTAGGTTCCAGGTGAGGGTATGACAACGCTTTAGGTTGAGCATGCGTCTGAGGGCGCGGGTTAGTGTTAGAGTACGGGTTAGGATTAGGGGACGGGTGAGGGTCAGGCTTCGGGGAAGGGGTAGGGTTAGGGTTCGGGCTAGGGTTAGGTTTAGGGGACGGGGACGGTTTAGGGTCCAGGTGAGGGTGCGACAACGCTTTAGGGGGAGTGTGCGTGTGAGGGCGCGAGTTAGTGTTAGCGTCCGTGTTAGGATTAGGGGACGGTTGAGAGTCAGGCTTCGGAGAAGGGTTAGGGTTAGGGTTCGGGCTAGGGTTAGGGTTAGGGGACAGGGACGGTTTAGGCTCCAGGTGAGGGTAAGACAACGCTTTAGGGTGAGCGTGCGTGTGAGGGCGTGGGTTAGTGTTAGCGTACGGTTTAGGATTAGGGGACGGGTGAGGGTCAGTCTTCGGGGAAGTGTTAGGGTTAGGGTTCGGGCTAGGGTTAGTGTTAGGGGACGGGGACGGATTAGGATCCAGGTGAGGGTACGACAACTCTTTAGGGTGAGCGTGAGTATGAGGGCGCGGGTTCATGTTAGCGTACCAGTTAAGATTAGGGGACGGGTGAGGGTCAGGCTTCGGGGAAGGGTTAGGGTTAGGGTTCGGGCTAGGGTAAGGGTTAGGGCACGGGGGCGGTTTTGGGTCCAGGTGAGGGTACGACAACGCTAACGGTGAGCGTGCGTGTGAGGGCGCGGGTTAGTGTTAGCGTACGGGTTAGGATTACGGGACGGATGAGGGTCAGGATTCGGGGAAGCGTTAGGGTTAGGGTTCGGGCTACGGTTAGGGTTAGGGGACGGGGACGGTTTAGGATCCAGGTGAGGGTACGACAACGATATAGGGGGAGCGTGCATTTGAGGGCGCGTATTAGTGTTAGCGTAAGGGTTAGGATTAGGGGACGGATGAGGGTCAGGCTTCGGGGAAGGGTTAGGTTTAGGGTTCGGGCTAGGGTTAGTGTTAGGGGACGGGGACGGTTTAGGGTCCAGGTGAGGGTATGACAACGCTTTAGGGGGAGCGAGCTTGTGAAAGCGTGGGTTAGTGTTAGCGTACGGGTTAGGATTAGGGGACGGGTGAGGGTCAGGCTTCGGAGAAGGGTTAGGGTTAGCGTTAAGGCTAGGGTTAGGGTTAGGGGATGGGGACGGTTTAGGGTCCAGGTGATGGTACGACAACGCTTTAGGGGGAGCGTGCGTGTGAGGGCGCGGGTTAGTGTTAGCGTACGGGTTAGGTTAGGGGAAGGGTGAGGGTCAGGCTTCGGGGAAGGGTTAGGGTTAGGTTTCGGGCTAGGGTTAGGGTTAGGGGAAAGGGACGGTTTAGGGTCCATGTGAGGGTACGACAATGCTTTAGGGTGAGCTAGATTGTGAGGGCGCGGGTTATTGTTAGCGTACGTGTTAGGATTAGGGGACGGGTGAGGGTCAGGCTTCGGGGAAGGGTTAGGGTTATGGTTCGGTCTAGGGTTAGGGTTAGAGGACGGGGATGGGTTAGGGTCCATGTGAGGGTACGACAACACTTTAGGAGGAGCGTGCGTGTGAGGGCACGTGTTAGTGTTAGCGTACGTGTTAGGATTAGGGGACGGGTGAGTGTTAGGCTTCGGGGAGGTGTTAGGGTTAGGGTTCGGGCTAGGGTTAGTGTTAGGGGACTGGGATGGTTTAGGGTCCAGGTCAGGGTACGACAACGCTTTAGGGGGAGCGGTCGTGTGAGGGCGTGGCTTAGTGTTTGCGTACGGGTTAGGATTAGGTGACGGGTGAGGGTCAGGCTTCAAGGAAGTTTAGGGTTAGGGTTCGGGCTAGGGTTAGGGTTAGGGGACGGGGACGGTTTAGGGTCCAGGTGAGGGTACGACAATGCTTTAGGTTGAGCATGCGTCTGAGGGCGCGGGTTAGTGTTAGCGTACGGGTTAGGATTATGGGACGGGTGAGGGTGAGGCTTCGGGGAAGGGTTAGGGTTAGGGTTCGGGCTATGGTCAGGGTTAGGGGATGGGGACGGTTTAGGGTCCAGGTGAGGGTACGACAACGCTTAAGGGGGAGCGTGCGTGTGAGGACGCGGGTTAGTTTTAGCGTACGGGTTAGGATTAGGGGACGGGAGAGGGTCAGGCTTCGGGGAAGGGTTAGGGTTAGGGTTCGGGCTAGGGTCAGGGTTAGGGGACTGGGACGGTTTAGGGTCCAGGTCAGGGTACGACAACGCTTTAGGGGGAGCGGACGTGTGAGGGCGTGGGTTAGTGTTTGCGTACGGGTTAGGATTAGGTGACGGGTGAGGGTCAGGCTTCGGGGAAGGGTTAGGGTTAGGGTTCGGGCTAGGGTTAGGTTTAGGGGACGAGGACGGGTTAGGGTCCAGGTGAGGGTACGACAACGCTTTAGGGGGAGCATGCGTGTGAGGGCGCGGGTTAGTGTTAGCGTACGGTTTAGGATTAGGGGACGGGAGAGGGTCAGGCTTCGGGGAAGCGTTAGGGTTAGGGTTCGGGCTAGGGTTAGGTTTAGGGGACGGGGACGGTTTAGGATCCAGGTGAGGGTACGACAACGCTTTAGGGGGAGCGTGCGTTTGAGGGCGTGTATTAGTGTTAGCGTACGGGTTAGGATTAGGGGACGGGTGAGGGTCAGGCTTCGGGGATGGGTTAGAGTTAGGGTTCGGGAAAGGGTTAGGGTTAGGGGACGGGGACGGTTTAGGGTCCAGGTGAGTGTACGACAACGCTTTAGTGGGAGCGTCCGTGTGAGGGCGGGGTTTAGTGTTAGCGTCCGTGTTAGGATTAGGGGAAGGGTGAGGGTGAGGCTTCGGGGAAGGGTTAGGGTTAGGGTTCGGGCTAAGGTTAGGGTTAGGGTACGGGGTCGGTTTAGGGTCCAGGTGTGGGTACGACAACGCTTTAGGGGGAGCGTGTGTGTGAGGGCGCGGGTTAGTATTAGCGTACGGGGTAGGGTTAGGGGACGGGTGAGGGTCAGGCTTCGGGGAAGGGTTAGGGTTAAGGTTAGGTCTAGGGTTAGTGTTAGGGGATGGGGACGGTTTAGGGTCCAGGTGAGGGTACGACAACCCTCTTGAGGGAGCGTACGAGTGAGGGCGCGGGTTAGTGTTAGCGTACAGGTTAGGATTAGGGGACGGGTGAGGGTCAGGCTTCGGGGAAGGGTTAGGGTTAGGGTTCGGGCTAGGGTTAGGGTTAGGGGATGGGGACGGTTTAGGGTCCAGGTGAGGGTACGACAACGCTTTACGGGGAGCGTGCGTGTGAGGGCGCGACTTAGTGTTAGCGTCCGTGTTAGGATTAGGGGACGGTTGAGAGTCAGGCTTCGGAGAAGCGTTAGGGTTAGGGTTCGGGCTACGGTTAGGGTTAGGGGACGGGGACGGTTTAGGGTCCAGGTGAGGGTACGACAACGCTTTAGGGTGAGCGTGCGTGTGAGGTCGCGGGTTAGTGTTAGCGTACGGTTTAGGATTAGGGGACGGGTGAGGGTCAGGCTTCGGGGAAGGGTTAGGTTTAGGGTTCGGGCTAGGGTTAGTGTTAGGGGATGGGGACAGTTTTGGGTCCAGGTGAGGGTACGACCACTCTTTAGGGTGAGCGTGAGTGTGAGGGCGCGGGTTCGTGTTAGCGTACCGGTTAAGATTAGGGGACGGGTGAGGGTCAGGCTTCGGGGAAGGGTTAGGGTTAGGGTTAGGGTTCGGGCTAGGGTTAGGGTTAGGGGACGGGGAGGGTTTTGGGTCCAGGTGAGGGTACGACAAAGCTTAGGGTGAGCGTGCGTGTGAGGGCACGGGTTAGTGTTAGCGTACGGGTTAGGATTAGGGGACGGATGAGGGTCAGGCTTCGGGGAAGCGTTAGGGTTAGGGTTCGGGCTAGGGTTAGGGTTAGGGGACTGGGACGGTTTAGAATCCAGGTGAGGGTACGACAACGCTTTAGGGGGAGCGTGCATTTGAAGGCGCGTATTAGTGTTAGCGTACGTGTTAGGATTAGGGGACGGGTGAGTGTCAGGCTTCGGGGATGGGTTAGAGTTAGGGTTCGGGAAAGGGTTCGGGTTAGGGGACGGGGACGGTTTAGGGTCCAGGTGAGTGTACGACAACGCCTTAGGGTGAGCGTGCGTGTGAGGGCGCGGGTTAGTGTTAGCGTACGGTTTAGGATTAGGGGACGGGTGAGGGTCAGGCTTCAGGGAAGGGTTAGGTTTAGGGTTCGGGCTAGGGTTAGTGTTAGGGGACGGGGACAGTTTTGGGTTCACGTGAGGGTACGACAACTCTTTAGGGTGAGCGTGAGTGTGAGGGCGCGGGTTCGTGTTAGCGTACCGGTTAAGATTAGGGGACGGGTGAGGGTCAGGCTTCGGGGAAGGGTTAGGGTTAGGGTTTGGGCTAGGGTTAGGTTTAGGGGTCGGGGACGGTTTTGGGTCCAGGTGAGGGTACGACAATGCTTTAGGTTGAGCGTGCGTCTGAGGGCGCGGGTTAGTGTTAGCATACGGGTTAGGATTAGGGGACGGATGAGGGTCAGGCTTCAGGGAAGGGTTAGGTTTAGGGTTCGGGCTAGGGTTAGTGTTAGGGGACGGGGACGGTTTAGGGTCCAGGTGAGAGTACGACAATGCTTTAGGGGGAGCGAGCGTGTGAAAGCGTGGGTTAGTGTTAGCGTACGGGTTAGGATTAGGGAACGGGTGAGGGTCAGGCTCCGGGGAAGGGTAAGGGTTAGGGTTCGGGCTAGGCTTAGGGTTAGGGGACTGGGAAGATTTAGGGTACAGCTAAGGGTACGAGAACGCTTTAGGGGGTGCGTGCGTTTGAGGGCGCGGGTTAGTGTTTGCGTACGGGTTAGGATTAGGGGACGGATGAGGGTCAGGCTTCGGGGAAGGGTTAGGTTTAGGGTTCGGGCTAGGGTTAGTGTTAGGGGATGGGGACGGTTTAGGGTCCAGGTGAGGGTACGACAACGCTTTAGGGGGAGCGAGCTTGTGAAAGCGTGGGTTAGTGTTAGCGTACGGGTTAGGATTAGGGGACGGGTGAGGGTCAGGCTTCGGAGAAGGGTTAGGGTTAGCGTTAAGGCTAGGGTTAGGGTTAGGGGACGGGGACGGTTTAGGGTACAGGTGATGGTACGACAACGCTTTAGGGGGAGCGTGCGTGTGAGGGCACGGGTTAGTGTTAGCGTCCGGGTTAGGATTAGGGAACGTGTGAGGGTCAGGCTCCTGGGAAGGGTTAGGGTTAGGGTTCTGGCTAGGGTTAGGGTTAGGGGACTGGGAAGGTTTAGGGTACAGGTGAGGGTACGACAATGCTTTAAGGGAGCGTTCGTTTGAGGGCGCAGGTTAGTGTTTGTGTACGGGTTAGGATTAGGGGACGGGTGAGGGTCAGGCTCCGGGGAAGGGTTAGGTTTAGGGTTCGGGCTATGGTTAGGGTTAGGGGAAGGGGACGGTTTAGGAACAAGTAAGGGTACGACAATGCTTTAGGGTGAGCATGAGTCTGAGGGCGCGGCTTAGTGTTAACGTACGGGTTAGGATTAGGGGACGGGTGAAGGTCAGGCTTCGGCGAAGTGTTAGGGTTAGTGTTAGCCCGAACACTAGCCCGAACACTAGCGTTCGGGCTAGTGTTAGGGTTAAGGGACGGGGACGGTTTAGGATCCAGGTGAGGGTACGACAACGATTTAGGGGGAGCGTGCGTCTGAGGGCGTGTGTTAGTGTTAGCGTACGGGTTAGGATTAGGGAACGGGTGAGGGTCAGGCTCCTGGGAAGTGTTAGGGTTAGGGTTCTGGCTAGGGTTAGGGTTAGGGGACTGGGAAGGTTTAGGGTGCAGGTGAGGGTACGACAATGCTTTAGGGGGAGCGTGCGTTTGGGGGCGCAGATTAGTGTTTGTGTACGGGTTAGGATTAGGGGACGGGTGAGGGTCAGGCTCCGGGGAAGGGTTAGGTTTAGGGTTCGGGTTAGGTTTAGGGTTAGGGGACGGGGACGGTTTAGGGTCCAGGTGAGGGTACGACAATGCTTTAGGTTGAGCATGCATCTGAGGGCGTGGGTTAGTGTTAGCGTACGGGTTAGGTAAGGTGACGGGTGAGGGTCAGGCTTCGGGCTAGGGTTAGGGTTAGGGGAAAGGGACGGTTTAGGGTCCATGTGAGGGTACAACAACGCTTTAGGGTGAGCGAGATTGTTAAGGTGCGGGTTAGTGTTAACGTACGTGTTAGGATTAGGAGACGGGTGAGGGTCAGGCTTCGGGGAAGGGTTAGAGTTAGGGTTCGGGCTAGGGTTAGGGTTAGGGGACAGGGACGGTTTAGGGTCCAGGTGAGGGTACGACAACGCTTTAGGGGGAGCGTGAGTGTGAGGGCGCGGGTTAGTGTTAGCGTACGGGTTAGGATTACGGGACGGATGAGGGTCAGTCTTCGGCGAAGTGTTAGTGTTAGGGTTCGGGCTAGGGTTAGGGTTAGAGGACGGGGATTGTTTAGGGTCCATGTGAGGGTACGACAACACTTTAGGAGGAGCGTGCGTGTGAGGGCACGTGTTAGTGTTAGCGTACATGTTAGGATTAGGGGACGGGTGAGTGTCAGGCTTCGGGGAGGTGTTAGGGTTAGGGTTCGGGCTAGGGTTAGTGTTAGGGGACTGGGATGGTTTAGGGTCCAGGTCAGGGTACGACAACGCTTTAGGGGGAGCGATCGTGTGAGTGCGCGGGTTAGTGTTTGCGTACGGGTTAGGATTAGGTGACGGGTGAGGGTCAGGCTTCAAGGAAGTTTAGGGTTAGGGTTCGGGCTAGGGTTAGGTTTAGGGGACGGGGACGGTTTAGGGTCCAGGTGAGGGTATGACAATGCTTTAGGTTGAGCATGCGTCTGAGGGCGCGGGTTAGTGTTAGCGTACGGGTTAGGATTAGGGGACGGGTGAGGGTCAGGCTTCGGGGGAGTGTTAGGGTTACGGTTCGGGCTAGGGTTAGGGTTAGGTGACGGGGACGATTTAGGGTCAAGGTGAGTGTACGACAACGCTTTAGGGTGAGCGTGCGTCTGAGGGCGCGGGTTAGTGTTAGCGTATGGGTTAGGATTAGGGGACGGGTGAGGGTCAGGCTTCGGGGAAGGGTTAGGGTTAGGGTTCGGGCTAGGGTTAGGTTTAGGGGACGGGGACGGTTTAGGATCCAGGTGAGGGTACGACAACGCTTTGGGGGAGCGTGCGTTTGAGGGCGCGTATTAGTGTTAGCGTACGGGTTAGGATTAGGGGACGGGTGAGGGTCAGGCTTCGGGGATGGGTTAGAGTTAGGGTTCAGGAAAGGGTTAGGGTTAGGGGACGGGGACGGTTTAGGGTCCAGGTGAGGGTACGACAACGCTTTAGTTGGAGCGTGCGTGTGAGGGCGGGGTTTAGTGTTAGCGTCTGTGTTAGGATTAGGGGATGGGTGACGGTCAGGCTTCGGGGAAGGTTTAGGGTTAGGGTTCGGGCTAAGCTTAGGGCTCGGGTACGGGGTCGGTTTAGGGTCCAGGTGAGGGTACGACAACGCTTTAGGGGGAGCGTGCGTGTGAGGGCGCGGGTTAGTATTAATGTACGGGTTAGGATTAGGGGGCGGGTGAGGGTCAGGCTTCTGGGAAGGGTTAGGTTTAGGGTTAGGTCTAGGGTTAGGGTTAGGGGATGGGGACGGTTTAGGGTCCAGGTGAGGGTACAACAACGCTCTTGGGGGAGCGTGCGAGTGAGGGCGCGGGTTAGTGTTAGCGTCCGTCTTAGGATTAGGGGACGGTTGAAGGTCAGGCTTCTGAGAAGGGTTAGGGTTAGGGTTCGGGCTAGGGTTAGGGTTAGGGGACGGGGACGGTTTAGGGTCCAGGTGAGGGTACGACAACGCTTTAGGGTGAGCGTGCGTTTGAGGGCGCGGGTTAGTGTTAGCGTACGGGTTAGGATTAGGGGACGGGTGAGGGTCAGGCTTCGGGGAAGTGTTAGGGTTAGGGTTCGGGCTAGGGTTAGTGTTAGGGGACGGGGACGGTTTTGGGTCCAGGTGAGGGTACGACAACCCTTAGGGTGAGCGTGCGTGTGAGGGCGCGGGTTTGTGTTAGCGTATGGGTTAGGATTAGGGGACGGATGAGGGTCAGGCTTCGGGGAAGGGTTAGGTTTAGGGTTCGGGCTAGGGTTACTGTTAGGGGACGGGGACGGTTTAGGGTCCAGGTGAGGGTACGACAACGCTTTAGGGGGAGCGAGCGTGTGAAAGCGTGGGTTAGTGTTAGGGTACGGGTTAGGATAAGGGAACGGGTGATTGTCAGGCTTCGGAGAAGGGTTAGGGTTAGCTTTAAGGCTAGGGTTAGGGTTAGGGGACGGGGACGGTTTAGGGTCCAGGTGAGGGTACGACAACGCTATAGGGGGAGCGTGCGTGTGAGGGCGCGGGTTAGTGTTACCGTCCGGGTTAGGAGTAGGGGACGGGTGAGGGTCAGGCTTCAGGGAAGGGTTAGGGTTAGGTTTCGGGCTAGGGTTAGGGTTAGGGGACGGGGACGGTTTAGGGTCCAGGTGAGGGTACGACAATGCTTTAGGTTGAGCATGCGTGTGAGGGCGCGGGTTAGTGTTAGCGTACGAGTTAGGATTAGGGGACATGTGAGGTTCAGGCTTCAGAGAAGGGTTAGGGTTAAGGTTCGGGTTAGGGTTAGGGTTAGGGGACGGGGACGGTTTAGGGTCCAGGTGAGGGTACGACAACGCTTTAGGTTGAGCATGCGTCTGAGGGTGCGGGTTAGTGTTAGCGTACGGGTTAGGATTAGGGGACGGGTGAGTGTCAGGCTTCAGGGAAGTGTTAGTGTTATGGTTCGGGCTAGGGTTAGGGTTAGGGGAAAGGGACGGTTTAGGGTCCATGTGAGAGTACGACAACGCTTTAAGGTGAGCGTGATTGTGAGGGCACGGGTTAGTGTTAGCGTACGGCTTAGGATTAGGGGACGGGTCAGTGTCAGGATTCGGGTAAGTGTTAGGGTTAGGGTTCGGGCTAGGGTTAGGGTTAGGGGACGGGGCGGTTTAGGGTCCAGGTGAGGGTACGACAACGCTTTAGGAGTAGCGGGTGTGTGAGGGCGTGGGTTAGTGTTAGCGTACGGGTTAGGATTAGGGGACGGGTGAGTGTCAGGCTTCGGGGAAGGGTTAGGGTTAGGGTTCGGGCTAGGGTTAGGGTTAGGGGACGGAGACGGTTTTGGGTCTAGATGAGTGTACGACAACACTTTAGGGTGAGCGTGAGTGTGAGGGCGTGGGTTAGTGTTAGCATACGGGTTAGGATTACAGGACGGATGAGGGTCAGGCTTCGGCGAAGTGTTAGTGTTAGGGTTCGGGCTAGAGTTAGGGTTAGAGGACGGGGATGGTTTAGGGTCCATGTGAGGCTACGACAACACTTTACAAGGAGCGTGCGTGTGAGGGTACGTGTTAGTGTTAGCGTACGTGTTAGGATTAGGGGACGGGTGAGGGTCAGGCTTCTGGGAAGGGTTAGGGTTAGGGTTCGGGCTAGGGTTAGTGTTAGGGGACTGGGATGTTTTAGGGTCCAGGTCAGTGTACGACAACGCTTTAGGGGGAGCGGTCGTGTGAGGGTGCGGGTTAGTGTTTGCGTACGGGTTAGGATTAGGTGACGGGTGAGGGTCAGGCTTCAAGGAAGGTTTAGGGTTAGGGTTCGGGCTAGGATTAGGGTTAGGAGATGGGGACGGTTTAGGTTCCAGGTGAGGGTATGACAACGCTTTAGGTTGAGCATGCGTCTGAGGGCGCAGGTTAGTGTTAGAGTACGGGTTAGGATTAGGGGACGGGTGAGGGTCAGGCTTCGGGGAAGGGTTAGGGTTAGGGTTCGGGCTAGGGTTAGGTTTAGGGGACGGGGACAGTTTAGGGTCCAGGTGAGGGTGCGACAACGCTTTAGGGGGAGTGTGCGTGTGAGGGCGCGAGTTAGTGTTAGCGTCCGTGTTAGGATTAGGGGACGGTTGAGAGTCAGGCTTCGGAGAAGGGTTAGGGTTAGGGTTCGGGCTAGGTTTTGGGTTAGGGGACGGGGACGGTTTAGGCTCCAGGTGAGGGTACGACAACGCTTTAGGGTGAGCGTGCGTGTGAGGGCGCGGGTTAGTGTTAGCGTACGGTTTAGGATTAGGGGACGGGTGAGGGTCAGTCTTCGGGGAAGTGTTAGGGTTAGGGTTCGGGCTAGGGTTAGTGTTAGGGGACGGGGACGGTTTAGGATCCAGGTGAGGGTACGACAACTCTTTAGGGTGAGCGTGAGTATGAGGGCGCGGGTTCATGTTAGCATACCAGTTAAGATTAGGGGACGGGTGAGGGTCAGGCTTCGGGGAAGGGTTAGGGTTAGGGTTCGGGCTAGGGTAAGTGTTAGGGCACGGGGACGGTTTTGGGTCCAGGTGAGGGTACGACAACGCTTACGGTGAGCGTGCGTGTGAGGGCGCGGGTTAGTGTTAGCGTACGGGTTAGGATTACGGGACGGATGAGGGTCAGGCTTCGGGGAAGCGTTAGGGTTAGGGTTCGGGCTACGGTTAGGGTTAGGGGACGGGGACGGTTTAGGATCCAGGTGAGGGTACGACAACGATTTAGGGGGAGCGTGCATTTGAGGGCGCGTATTAGTGTTAGCGTAAGGGTTAGGATTAGGGGACGGATGAGGGTCAGGCTTCGGGGAAGGGTTAGGTTTAGGGTTCGGGCTAGGGTTAGTGTTAGGGGACGGGGACGGTTTAGGGTCCAGGTGAGGGTATGACAACGCTTTAGGGGGAGCGAGCTTGTGAAAGCGTGGGTTAGTGTTAAATTACGGGTTAGGATTAGGGGACGGGTGAGGGTCAGGCTTCGGAGAAGGGTTAGGGTTAGCGTTAAGGCTAGGGTTAGGGTAAGGGGATGGGGACGGTTTAGGGTCCAGGTGATGGTACGACAACGCTTTAGGGGGAGCGTGCGTGTGAGGGCGCGGGTTAGTGTTAGCGTACGGGTTAGGTTAGGGGAAGGGTGAGGGTCAGGCTTCGGGGAAGGGTTAGGGTTAGGTTTCGGGCTAGGGTTAGGGTTAGGGGAAAGGGACGGTTTAGGGTCCATGTGAGGGTACGACAACGCTTTAGGGTGAGCGAGATTGTGAGGGCGCGGGTTATTGTTAGCGTACGTGTTAGGATTAGGGGACGGGTGAGGGTCAGGCTTCGGGGAAGGGTTAGGGTTAGGGTTCGGTCTAGGGTTAGGGTTAGAGGACGGGGATGGGTTAGGGTCCATGTGAGGGTACGACAACACTTTAGGAGGAGCGTGCGTGTGAGGGCACGTGTTAGTGTTAGCGTACGTGTTAGGATTAGGGGACGGGTGAGTGTTAGGCTTCGGGGAGGTGTTAGGGTTAGGGTTCGGGCTAGGGTTAGTGTTAGGGGACTGGGATGGTTTAGGGTCCAGGTCAGGGTACGACAACGCTTTAGGGGGAGCCGTCGTGTGAGGGCGTGGGTTAGTGTTTGCGTACGGGTTAGGATTAGGTGACGGGTGAGGGTCAGGCTTCAAGGAAGTTTAGGGTTAGGGTTCGGGCTAGGGTTAGGGTTAGGGGACGGGGACGGTTTAGGGTCCAGGTGAGGGTACGACAATGCTTTAGGTTGAGCATGCGTCTGAGGGCGCGGGTTAGTGTTAGCGTACGTGTTAGGATTATGGGACGGGTGAGGGTCAGGCTTCGGGGGAGTGTTAGGGTTACGGTTCGGGCTAGGGTTAGTGTTAGGTGACGGGGACGATTTAGGGTCAAGGTGAGTGTACGACAACGCTTTAGGGTGAGCGTGCGTCTGAGGGCGCGGGTTAGTGTTAGCGTATGGGTTAGGATTAGGGGACGGGTGAGGGTGAGGCTTCGGGGAAGGGTTAGGGTTAGGGTTCGGGCTATGGTCAGGGTTAGGGGACGGGGACGGTTTAGGGTCCAGGTGAGGGTACGACAACGCTTAAGGGGGAGCGTGCGTGTGAGGACGCGGGTTAGTTTTAGCGTACGGGTTAGGATTAGGGGACGGGAGAGGGTCAGGCTTCGGGGAAGGGTTAGGGTTAGGGTTCGGGCTAGGGTCAGGGTTAGGGGACTGGGACGGTTTAGGGTCCAGGTCAGGGTACGACAACGCTTTAGGGGGAGCGGACGTGTGAGGGCGTGGGTTAGTGTTTGCGTACGGGTTAGGATTAGGTGACGGGTGAGGGTCAGGCTTCGGGGAAGGGTTAGGGTTAGGGTTCGGGCTAGGGTTAGGTTTAGGGGACGAGGACGGGATAGGGTCCAGGTGAGGGTACGACAACGCTTTAGGGGGAGCGTGCGTGTGAGGGCGCGGGTTAGTGTTAGCGTACGGTTTAGGATTAGGGGACGGGAGAGGGTCAGGCTTCGGGGAAGCGTTAGGGTTAGGGTTCGGGCTAGGGTTAGGTTTAGGGGACGGGGACGGTTTAGGATCCAGGTGAGGGTACGACAACGCTTTAGGGGGAGCGTGCGTTTGAGGGCGTGTATTAGTGTTAGCGTACGGGTTAGGATTAGGGGACGGGTGAGGGTCAGGCTTCGGGGATGGGTTAGAGTTAGGGTTCGGGAAAGGGTTAGGGTTAGGGGACGGGGACGGTTTAGGGTCCAGGTGAGTGTACGACAACGCTTTAGTGGGAGCGTCCGTGTGAGGGCGGGGTTTAGTGTTAGCGTCCGTGTTAGGATTAGGGGACGGGTGAGGGTCAGGCTTCGGGGAAGGGTTAGGGTTAGGGTTCGGGCTAAGGTTAGGGTTAGGGTACGGGGTCGGTTTAGGGTCCAGGTGTGGGTACGACAACGCTTTAGGGGGAGCGTGCGTGTGAGGGCGCGGGTTAGTATTAGCGTACGGGTTAGGGTTAGGGGACGGGTGAGGGTCAGGCTTCGGGGAAGGGTTAGGGTTAAGGTTAGGTCTAGGGTTAGTGTTAGGGGATGGGGACGGTTTAGGGTCCAGGTGAGTGTACGACAACCCTCTTGAGGGAGCGTACGAGTGAGGGCGCGGGTTAGTGTTAGCGTACAGGTTAGGATTAGGGGACGGGTGAGTGTCAGGCTTCGGGGAAGGGTTAGGGTTAGGGTTCGGGCTAGGGTTAGGGTTAGGGGATGGGGACGGTTTAGGGTCCAGGTGAGGGTACGACAACGCTTTACGGGGAGCGTGCGTGTGAGGGCGCGACTTAGTGTTAGCGTCCGTGTTAGGATTAGGGGACGGTTGAGAGTCAGGCTTCGGAGAAGCGTTAGGGTTAGGGTTCGGGCTAGGGTTAGGGTTAGGGGACAGGGACGGTTTAGGGTCCAGGTGAGGGTACGACAACGCTTTAGGGTGAGCGTGCGTGTGAGGTCGCGGGTTAGTGTTAGCGTACGGTTTAGGATTAGGGGACGGGTGAGGGTCAGGTTTCGGGGAAGGGTTAGGTTTAGGGTTCGGGCTAGCGTTAGTGTTAGGGGACGGGGACAGTTTTGGGTCCAGGTGAGGGTACGACCACTCTTTAGGGTGAGCGTGAGTGTGAGGGCGCGGGTTCGTGTTAGCGTACCGGTTAAGATTAGGGGACGGGTGAGAGTCAGGCTTCGGGGAAGGGTTAGGGTTAGGGTTCGGGCTAGGGTTAGAGTTAGGGGACGGGGAGGGTTTTGGGTCCAGGTGAGGGTACGACAAAGCTTAGGGTGAGCGTGCGTGTGAGGGCACAGGTTAGTGTTAGCGTACGGGTTAGGATTAGGGGACGGATGAGGGTCAGGCTTCGGGGAAGCGTTAGGGTTAGGGTTCGGGCTAGGGTTAGGGTTAGGGGACTGGGACGGTTTAGAATCCAGGTGAGGGTACGACAACGCTTTAGGGGGAGCGTGCATTTGAAGGCGCGTATTAGTGTTAGCGTACGTGTTAGGATTAGGGGACGGATGAGGGTCAGGCTTCGGGGATGGGTTAGAGTTAGGGTTCGGGAAAGGGTTCGGGTTAGGGGTCGGGGACGGTTTTGGGTCCAGGTGAGGGTACGACAATGCTTTAGGTTGAGCGTGCGTCTGCGGGCGCGGGTTAGTGTTAGCATACGGGTTAGGATTAGGGGATGGATGAGGGTCAGGCTTCAGGGAAGGGTTAGGTTTAGGGTTCGGGCTAGGGTTAGTGTTAGGGGACGGGGACGGTTTAGGGTCCAGGTGAGAGTACGACAATGCTTTAGGGGGAGCGAGCGTGTGAAAGCGTGGGTTAGTGTTAGCGTACGGGTTAGGATTAGGGGACGGGTGAGGGTCAGGCTTCGGAGAAGGGTTAGGGTTAGCGTTAAGGCTAGGGTTAGGGTTAGGGGACGGGGACGGTTTAGGGTACAGATGATGGTACGACAACGCTTTAGGGTGAGCGTGCGTGTGAGGGCGCGGTTTAGTGTTAGCGTACGGTTTAGGATTAGGGGACGGGTGAGGGTCAGGCTCCGGGGAAGGGTTAGGGTTAGGGTTCTGGTTAGGGTTAGGGTTAGGGGACTTGGAAGCTTTAGTGTACAGGTGAGGGTACGACAATGCTTTAGGGGGAGCGTGCGTTTGAGGGCGCGGGTTAGTGTTTGCGTACGGGTTAGGATTAGGGGACGGGTGAGGGTCAGGCTCCGGGGAAGTGTTAGATTTAGGGTTCGGGCTAGGTTTAGGGTTAGGGGACGGGGACGGTTTAGGGTCCAGGTGAGGGTACGACAATGCTTTAGGTTGAGCATGCGTCTGAGGGCGCGGGTTACTGTTAGCGTTCGGGTTAGGATTAGGGGACGGGTGAGGGTCAGGCTTCGGGGAAGGTTTAGGGTTAGGTTTTGGGCTAGTGTTAGGGTTAGGGGAAAGGGACGGTTTAGGGTCCAGGTGAGGGTACGACAACGCTTTAGGGTGAGCGAGATTGTGAGGGCGCAGTTTAGTGTTAGCGTATGGGTTAGGATTATGGAACGGATGAGGGTCAGGCTTCGGCGAAGTGTTAGTGTTAGGGTTCGGGCTAGGGTTAGCGTTAGAGGACGGGGATGGTTTAGGGTCCATGTGAGTGTACGACAACACTTTAGGAGGAGCGTGCGTGTGAGGGCACGTGTTAGTGTTAGCGTACGTGTTAGGATTAGGGGACGGGTGAGTGTCAGGCTTCGGGGAGGTGTTAGGGTTAGGGTTCGGGCTAGGGTTAGTGTTAGGGGACTGGGATGGTTTAGGGTCCAGGTCAGGGTACGACAACGCTTTAGGGGGAGCCGTCGTGTGAGGGCGTGGGTTAGTGTTTGCGTACGGGTTAGGATTAGGTGACGGGTGAGGGTCAGGCTTCAAGGAAGTTTAGGGTTAGGGTTCGGGCTAGGGTTAGGGTTAGGGGACGGGGATGGTTTAGGTTCCAGGTGAGGGTATGACAACGCTTTAGGTTGAGCATGCGTCTGAGGGCGCGGGTTAGTGTTAGAGTACGGGTTAGGATTAGGGGACGGGTGAGGGTCAGGCTTCGGGGAAGGGTTAGGGTTAGGGTTCGGGCTAGGGTTAGTGTTAGGGGACGGGGACGATGTAGGGTCATGGTGAGTGTACGACAACGCTTTAGTGTGAGCGTTCGTCTGAGGGCGCGTGTTAGTGTTACCGTACGGGTTAGGATTAGGGGACGGGTGAGGGTCAGGTTTGGGGAAGGGTTAGGGTTAGGGTTTGGGTAGGGTTAGGTTTAGGGGACGGGGACGGTTTAGGGTCCAGGTGAGGGTACGACAACGCTTTAGGGGGAGCGTGCGTTTGAGGGCGCGAGTTAGTGTTAGCGTCCGTGTTAGGATTAGGGGACGGTTGAGAGTCAGGCTTCGGAGAAGGGTTAGGGTTAGGGTTCGGGCTAGGGTTAGGGTTAGGGGCCGGGGACGGTTTAGGCTCCAGGTGAGGGTACGACAACGCTTTAGGGTGAGGGTGCGTGTGAGGGCGCGGGTTACTGTTAGCGTACGGTTTAGGATTAGGGGACGGGTGAGGGCCAGTCTTCGGGGAAGTGTTAGGGTTAGGGTTCGGGCTAGGGTTAGTGTTAGGGGACGGGGACGGTTTAGGATCCAGGTGAGGGTACGACAACTCTTTAGGGTGAGCGAGAGTGTGAGGGCGCGGGTTCATGTTAGCGTACCAGTTAAGATTAGGGGACGGGTGAGGGTCAGGCTTCGGGGAAGGGTTAGGGTTAGGGTTCGGGCTAGGGTAAGGGTTAGGGGACGGGGACGGTTTTGGGTCCAGGTGAGGGTACGACAACGCTTACGGTGAGCGTGCGTGTGAGAGCGCGGGTTAGTGTTAGCGTACGGGTTAGGATTAGGGGACGGATGAGGGTCAGGCTTTGGGGATGCGTTAGGGTTAGGGTTCGGGCTACGGTTAGGGTTAGGGGGCGGGGACGGTTTAGGATCCAGGTGAGGGTACGACAATGATTTAGGCGGAGCGTGCATTTGAGGGCGCGTATTAGTGTTAGTGTAAGGGTTAGGATTAGGGGACGGATGAGGGTCAGGCTTCGGGGAAGGGTTAGGTTTAGGGTTCGGGCTAGGGTTAGTGTTAGGGGACGGGGACGGTTTAGGGTCCAGGTGAGGGTATGACAACGCTTTAGGGGAGCGAGCTTGTGAAAGCGTGGGTTAGTGTTAGCGTACGGGTTAGGATTAGGGGACGGGTGAGGGTCAGGCTTCGGAGAAGGGTTAGGGTTAGCGTTAAGGCTAGGGTTAGGGTTAGGGGACGGGGACGGTTTAGGGTCCAGGTGATGGTACGACAACGCTTTAGGGGGAGCGTGCGTGTGAGGGCGCGGGTTAGTGTTAGCGTCCGGGTTAGGATTAGGGAACGTGTGAGGGTCAGGCTCCTGGGAAGGGTTAGGGTTAGGGTTCTGGCTAGGGTTAGGGTTAGGGGACTGGGAAGGTTTAGGGTACAGGTGAGGGTACGACAATGCTTTAAGGGAGCGTTCGTTTGAGGGCGCAGGTTAGTGTTTGTGTACGGGTTAGGATTAGGGGACGGGTGAGGGTCAGGCTCCGGGGAAGGGTTAGGTTTAGGGTTCGGGCTATGGTTAGGGTTAGGGGAAGGGGACGGTTTAGGAACAAGTAAGGGTACGACAATGCTTTAGGGTGAGCATGAGTCTGAGGGCGCGGCTTAGTGTTAACGTACGGGTTAGGATTAGGGGACGGGTGAAGGTCAGGCTTCGGCGAAGTGTTAGGGTTAGTGTTAGCCCGAACACTAGCCCGAACACTAGCGTTCGGGCTAGTGTTAGGGTTAAGGGACGGGGACGGTTTAGGATCCAGGTGAGGGTACGACAACGATTTAGGGGGAGCGTGCGTCTGAGGGCGTGTGTTAGTGTTAGCGTACGGGTTAGGATTAGGGAACGGGTGAGGGTCAGGCTCCTGGGAAGTGTTAGGGTTAGGGTTCTGGCTAGGGTTAGGGTTAGGGGACTGGGAAGGTTTAGGGTGCAGGTGAGGGTACGACAATGCTTTAGGGGGAGCGTGCGTTTGGGGGCGCAGATTAGTGTTTGTGTACGGGTTAGGATTAGGGGACGGGTGAGGGTCAGGCTCCGGGGAAGGGTTAGGTTTAGGGTTCGGGTTAGGTTTAGGGTTAGGGGACGGGGACGGTTTAGGGTCCAGGTGAGGGTACGACAATGCTTTAGGTTGAGCATGCATCTGAGGGCGTGGGTTAGTGTTAGCGTACGGGTTAGGTAAGGTGACGGGTGAGGGTCAGGCTTCGGGCTAGGGTTAGGGTTAGGGGAAAGGGACGGTTTAGGGTCCATGTGAGGGTACAACAACGCTTTAGGGTGAGCGAGATTGTTAAGGTGCGGGTTAGTGTTAACGTACGTGTTAGGATTAGGAGACGGGTGAGGGTCAGGCTTCGGGGAAGGGTTAGAGTTAGGGTTCGGGCTAGGGTTAGGGTTAGGGGACAGGGACGGTTTAGGGTCCAGGTGAGGGTACGACAACGCTTTAGGGGGAGCGTGAGTGTGAGGGCGCGGGTTAGTGTTAGCGTACGGGTTAGGATTACGGGACGGATGAGGGTCAGTCTTCGGCGAAGTGTTAGTGTTAGGGTTCGGGCTAGGGTTAGGGTTAGAGGACGGGGATTGTTTAGGGTCCATGTGAGGGTACGACAACACTTTAGGAGGAGCGTGCGTGTGAGGGCACGTGTTAGTGTTAGCGTACATGTTAGGATTAGGGGACGGGTGAGTGTCAGGCTTCGGGGAGGTGTTAGGGTTAGGGTTCGGGCTAGGGTTAGTGTTAGGGGACTGGGATGGTTTAGGGTCCAGGTCAGGGTACGACAACGCTTTAGGGGGAGCGATCGTGTGAGTGCGCGGGTTAGTGTTTGCGTACGGGTTAGGATTAGGTGACGGGTGAGGGTCAGGCTTCAAGGAAGTTTAGGGTTAGGGTTCGGGCTAGGGTTAGGTTTAGGGGACGGGGACGGTTTAGGGTCCAGGTGAGGGTATGACAATGCTTTAGGTTGAGCATGCGTCTGAGGGCGCGGGTTAGTGTTAGCGTACGGGTTAGGATTAGGGGACGGGTGAGGGTCAGGCTTCGGGGGAGTGTTAGGGTTACGGTTCGGGCTAGGGTTAGGGTTAGGTGACGGGGACGATTTAGGGTCAAGGTGAGTGTACGACAACGCTTTAGGGTGAGCGTGCGTCTGAGGGCGCGGGTTAGTGTTAGCGTATGGGTTAGGATTAGGGGACGGGTGAGGGTCAGGCTTCGGGGAAGGGTTAGGGTTAGGGTTCGGGCTAGGGTTAGGTTTAGGGGACGGGGACGGTTTAGGATCCAGGTGAGGGTACGACAACGCTTTGGGGGAGCGTGCGTTTGAGGGCGCGTATTAGTGTTAGCGTACGGGTTAGGATTAGGGGACGGGTGAGGGTCAGGCTTCGGGGATGGGTTAGAGTTAGGGTTCAGGAAAGGGTTAGGGTTAGGGGACGGGGACGGTTTAGGGTCCAGGTGAGGGTACGACAACGCTTTAGTTGGAGCGTGCGTGTGAGGGCGGGGTTTAGTGTTAGCGTCTGTGTTAGGATTAGGGGATGGGTGACGGTCAGGCTTCGGGGAAGGTTTAGGGTTAGGGTTCGGGCTAAGCTTAGGGCTCGGGTACGGGGTCGGTTTAGGGTCCAGGTGAGGGTACGACAACGCTTTAGGGGGAGCGTGCGTGTGAGGGCGCGGGTTAGTATTAATGTACGGGTTAGGATTAGGGGGCGGGTGAGGGTCAGGCTTCTGGGAAGGGTTAGGTTTAGGGTTAGGTCTAGGGTTAGGGTTAGGGGATGGGGACGGTTTAGGGTCCAGGTGAGGGTACAACAACGCTCTTGGGGGAGCGTGCGAGTGAGGGCGCGGGTTAGTGTTAGCGTCCGTCTTAGGATTAGGGGACGGTTGAAGGTCAGGCTTCTGAGAAGGGTTAGGGTTAGGGTTCGGGCTAGGGTTAGGGTTAGGGGACGGGGACGGTTTAGGGTCCAGGTGAGGGTACGACAACGCTTTAGGGTGAGCGTGCGTTTGAGGGCGCGGGTTAGTGTTAGCGTACGGGTTAGGATTAGGGGACGGGTGAGGGTCAGGCTTCGGGGAAGTGTTAGGGTTAGGGTTCGGGCTAGGGTTAGTGTTAGGGGACGGGGACGGTTTTGGGTCCAGGTGAGGGTACGACAACCCTTAGGGTGAGCGTGCGTGTGAGGGCGCGGGTTTGTGTTAGCGTATGGGTTAGGATTAGGGGACGGATGAGGGTCAGGCTTCGGGGAAGGGTTAGGTTTAGGGTTCGGGCTAGGGTTACTGTTAGGGGACGGGGACGGTTTAGGGTCCAGGTGAGGGTACGACAACGCTTTAGGGGGAGCGAGCGTGTGAAAGCGTGGGTTAGTGTTAGGGTACGGGTTAGGATAAGGGAACGGGTGATTGTCAGGCTTCGGAGAAGGGTTAGGGTTAGCTTTAAGGCTAGGGTTAGGGTTAGGGGACGGGGACGGTTTAGGGTCCAGGTGAGGGTACGACAACGCTATAGGGGGAGCGTGCGTGTGAGGGCGCGGGTTAGTGTTACCGTCCGGGTTAGGAGTAGGGGACGGGTGAGGGTCAGGCTTCAGGGAAGGGTTAGGGTTAGGTTTCGGGCTAGGGTTAGGGTTAGGGGACGGGGACGGTTTAGGGTCCAGGTGAGGGTACGACAATGCTTTAGGTTGAGCATGCGTGTGAGGGCGCGGGTTAGTGTTAGCGTACGAGTTAGGATTAGGGGACATGTGAGGTTCAGGCTTCAGAGAAGGGTTAGGGTTAAGGTTCGGGTTAGGGTTAGGGTTAGGGGACGGGGACGGTTTAGGGTCCAGGTGAGGGTACGACAACGCTTTAGGTTGAGCATGCGTCTGAGGGTGCGGGTTAGTGTTAGCGTACGGGTTAGGATTAGGGGACGGGTGAGTGTCAGGCTTCAGGGAAGTGTTAGTGTTATGGTTCGGGCTAGGGTTAGGGTTAGGGGAAAGGGACGGTTTAGGGTCCATGTGAGAGTACGACAACGCTTTAAGGTGAGCGTGATTGTGAGGGCACGGGTTAGTGTTAGCGTACGGCTTAGGATTAGGGGACGGGTCAGTGTCAGGATTCGGGTAAGTGTTAGGGTTAGGGTTCGGGCTAGGGTTAGGGTTAGGGGACGGGGCGGTTTAGGGTCCAGGTGAGGGTACGACAACGCTTTAGGAGTAGCGGGTGTGTGAGGGCGTGGGTTAGTGTTAGCGTACGGGTTAGGATTAGGGGACGGGTGAGTGTCAGGCTTCGGGGAAGGGTTAGGGTTAGGGTTCGGGCTAGGGTTAGGGTTAGGGGACGGAGACGGTTTTGGGTCTAGATGAGTGTACGACAACACTTTAGGGTGAGCGTGAGTGTGAGGGCGTGGGTTAGTGTTAGCATACGGGTTAGGATTACAGGACGGATGAGGGTCAGGCTTCGGCGAAGTGTTAGTGTTAGGGTTCGGGCTAGAGTTAGGGTTAGAGGACGGGGATGGTTTAGGGTCCATGTGAGGCTACGACAACACTTTACAAGGAGCGTGCGTGTGAGGGTACGTGTTAGTGTTAGCGTACGTGTTAGGATTAGGGGACGGGTGAGGGTCAGGCTTCTGGGAAGGGTTAGGGTTAGGGTTCGGGCTAGGGTTAGTGTTAGGGGACTGGGATGTTTTAGGGTCCAGGTCAGTGTACGACAACGCTTTAGGGGGAGCGGTCGTGTGAGGGTGCGGGTTAGTGTTTGCGTACGGGTTAGGATTAGGTGACGGGTGAGGGTCAGGCTTCAAGGAAGGTTTAGGGTTAGGGTTCGGGCTAGGATTAGGGTTAGGAGATGGGGACGGTTTAGGTTCCAGGTGAGGGTATGACAACGCTTTAGGTTGAGCATGCGTCTGAGGGCGCAGGTTAGTGTTAGAGTACGGGTTAGGATTAGGGGACGGGTGAGGGTCAGGCTTCGGGGAAGGGTTAGGGTTAGGGTTCGGGCTAGGGTTAGGTTTAGGGGACGGGGACAGTTTAGGGTCCAGGTGAGGGTGCGACAACGCTTTAGGGGGAGTGTGCGTGTGAGGGCGCGAGTTAGTGTTAGCGTCCGTGTTAGGATTAGGGGACGGTTGAGAGTCAGGCTTCGGAGAAGGGTTAGGGTTAGGGTTCGGGCTAGGTTTTGGGTTAGGGGACGGGGACGGTTTAGGCTCCAGGTGAGGGTACGACAACGCTTTAGGGTGAGCGTGCGTGTGAGGGCGCGGGTTAGTGTTAGCGTACGGTTTAGGATTAGGGGACGGGTGAGGGTCAGTCTTCGGGGAAGTGTTAGGGTTAGGGTTCGGGCTAGGGTTAGTGTTAGGGGACGGGGACGGTTTAGGATCCAGGTGAGGGTACGACAACTCTTTAGGGTGAGCGTGAGTATGAGGGCGCGGGTTCATGTTAGCATACCAGTTAAGATTAGGGGACGGGTGAGGGTCAGGCTTCGGGGAAGGGTTAGGGTTAGGGTTCGGGCTAGGGTAAGTGTTAGGGCACGGGGACGGTTTTGGGTCCAGGTGAGGGTACGACAACGCTTACGGTGAGCGTGCGTGTGAGGGCGCGGGTTAGTGTTAGCGTACGGGTTAGGATTACGGGACGGATGAGGGTCAGGCTTCGGGGAAGCGTTAGGGTTAGGGTTCGGGCTACGGTTAGGGTTAGGGGACGGGGACGGTTTAGGATCCAGGTGAGGGTACGACAACGATTTAGGGGGAGCGTGCATTTGAGGGCGCGTATTAGTGTTAGCGTAAGGGTTAGGATTAGGGGACGGATGAGGGTCAGGCTTCGGGGAAGGGTTAGGTTTAGGGTTCGGGCTAGGGTTAGTGTTAGGGGACGGGGACGGTTTAGGGTCCAGGTGAGGGTATGACAACGCTTTAGGGGGAGCGAGCTTGTGAAAGCGTGGGTTAGTGTTAAATTACGGGTTAGGATTAGGGGACGGGTGAGGGTCAGGCTTCGGAGAAGGGTTAGGGTTAGCGTTAAGGCTAGGGTTAGGGTAAGGGGATGGGGACGGTTTAGGGTCCAGGTGATGGTACGACAACGCTTTAGGGGGAGCGTGCGTGTGAGGGCGCGGGTTAGTGTTAGCGTACGGGTTAGGTTAGGGGAAGGGTGAGGGTCAGGCTTCGGGGAAGGGTTAGGGTTAGGTTTCGGGCTAGGGTTAGGGTTAGGGGAAAGGGACGGTTTAGGGTCCATGTGAGGGTACGACAACGCTTTAGGGTGAGCGAGATTGTGAGGGCGCGGGTTATTGTTAGCGTACGTGTTAGGATTAGGGGACGGGTGAGGGTCAGGCTTCGGGGAAGGGTTAGGGTTAGGGTTCGGTCTAGGGTTAGGGTTAGAGGACGGGGATGGGTTAGGGTCCATGTGAGGGTACGACAACACTTTAGGAGGAGCGTGCGTGTGAGGGCACGTGTTAGTGTTAGCGTACGTGTTAGGATTAGGGGACGGGTGAGTGTTAGGCTTCGGGGAGGTGTTAGGGTTAGGGTTCGGGCTAGGGTTAGTGTTAGGGGACTGGGATGGTTTAGGGTCCAGGTCAGGGTACGACAACGCTTTAGGGGGAGCCGTCGTGTGAGGGCGTGGGTTAGTGTTTGCGTACGGGTTAGGATTAGGTGACGGGTGAGGGTCAGGCTTCAAGGAAGTTTAGGGTTAGGGTTCGGGCTAGGGTTAGGGTTAGGGGACGGGGACGGTTTAGGGTCCAGGTGAGGGTACGACAATGCTTTAGGTTGAGCATGCGTCTGAGGGCGCGGGTTAGTGTTAGCGTACGTGTTAGGATTATGGGACGGGTGAGGGTCAGGCTTCGGGGGAGTGTTAGGGTTACGGTTCGGGCTAGGGTTAGTGTTAGGTGACGGGGACGATTTAGGGTCAAGGTGAGTGTACGACAACGCTTTAGGGTGAGCGTGCGTCTGAGGGCGCGGGTTAGTGTTAGCGTATGGGTTAGGATTAGGGGACGGGTGAGGGTGAGGCTTCGGGGAAGGGTTAGGGTTAGGGTTCGGGCTATGGTCAGGGTTAGGGGACGGGGACGGTTTAGGGTCCAGGTGAGGGTACGACAACGCTTAAGGGGGAGCGTGCGTGTGAGGACGCGGGTTAGTTTTAGCGTACGGGTTAGGATTAGGGGACGGGAGAGGGTCAGGCTTCGGGGAAGGGTTAGGGTTAGGGTTCGGGCTAGGGTCAGGGTTAGGGGACTGGGACGGTTTAGGGTCCAGGTCAGGGTACGACAACGCTTTAGGGGGAGCGGACGTGTGAGGGCGTGGGTTAGTGTTTGCGTACGGGTTAGGATTAGGTGACGGGTGAGGGTCAGGCTTCGGGGAAGGGTTAGGGTTAGGGTTCGGGCTAGGGTTAGGTTTAGGGGACGAGGACGGGATAGGGTCCAGGTGAGGGTACGACAACGCTTTAGGGGGAGCGTGCGTGTGAGGGCGCGGGTTAGTGTTAGCGTACGGTTTAGGATTAGGGGACGGGAGAGGGTCAGGCTTCGGGGAAGCGTTAGGGTTAGGGTTCGGGCTAGGGTTAGGTTTAGGGGACGGGGACGGTTTAGGATCCAGGTGAGGGTACGACAACGCTTTAGGGGGAGCGTGCGTTTGAGGGCGTGTATTAGTGTTAGCGTACGGGTTAGGATTAGGGGACGGGTGAGGGTCAGGCTTCGGGGATGGGTTAGAGTTAGGGTTCGGGAAAGGGTTAGGGTTAGGGGACGGGGACGGTTTAGGGTCCAGGTGAGTGTACGACAACGCTTTAGTGGGAGCGTCCGTGTGAGGGCGGGGTTTAGTGTTAGCGTCCGTGTTAGGATTAGGGGACGGGTGAGGGTCAGGCTTCGGGGAAGGGTTAGGGTTAGGGTTCGGGCTAAGGTTAGGGTTAGGGTACGGGGTCGGTTTAGGGTCCAGGTGTGGGTACGACAACGCTTTAGGGGGAGCGTGCGTGTGAGGGCGCGGGTTAGTATTAGCGTACGGGTTAGGGTTAGGGGACGGGTGAGGGTCAGGCTTCGGGGAAGGGTTAGGGTTAAGGTTAGGTCTAGGGTTAGTGTTAGGGGATGGGGACGGTTTAGGGTCCAGGTGAGTGTACGACAACCCTCTTGAGGGAGCGTACGAGTGAGGGCGCGGGTTAGTGTTAGCGTACAGGTTAGGATTAGGGGACGGGTGAGGGTCAGGCTTCGGGGAAGGGTTAGGGTTAGGGTTCGGGCTAGGGTTAGGGTTAGGGGATGGGGACGGTTTAGGGTCCAGGTGAGGGTACGACAACGCTTTACGGGGAGCGTGCGTGTGAGGGCGCGACTTAGTGTTAGCGTCCGTGTTAGGATTAGGGGACGGTTGAGAGTCAGGCTTCGGAGAAGCGTTAGGGTTAGGGTTCGGGCTAGGGTTAGGGTTAGGGGACAGGGACGGTTTAGGGTCCAGGTGAGGGTACGACAACGCTTTAGGGTGAGCGTGCGTGTGAGGTCGCGGGTTAGTGTTAGCGTACGGTTTAGGATTAGGGGACGGGTGAGGGTCAGGTTTCGGGGAAGGGTTAGGTTTAGGGTTCGGGCTAGCGTTAGTGTTAGGGGACGGGGACAGTTTTGGGTCCAGGTGAGGGTACGACCACTCTTTAGGGTGAGCGTGAGTGTGAGGGCGCGGGTTCGTGTTAGCGTACCGGTTAAGATTAGGGGACGGGTGAGAGTCAGGCTTCGGGGAAGGGTTAGGGTTAGGGTTCGGGCTAGGGTTAGAGTTAGGGGACGGGGAGGGTTTTGGGTCCAGGTGAGGGTACGACAAAGCTTAGGGTGAGCGTGCGTGTGAGGGCACAGGTTAGTGTTAGCGTACGGGTTAGGATTAGGGGACGGATGAGGGTCAGGCTTCGGGGAAGCGTTAGGGTTAGGGTTCGGGCTAGGGTTAGGGTTAGGGGACTGGGACGGTTTAGAATCCAGGTGAGGGTACGACAACGCTTTAGGGGGAGCGTGCATTTGAAGGCGCGTATTAGTGTTAGCGTACGTGTTAGGATTAGGGGACGGATGAGGGTCAGGCTTCGGGGATGGGTTAGAGTTAGGGTTCGGGAAAGGGTTCGGGTTAGGGGTCGGGGACGGTTTTGGGTCCAGGTGAGGGTACGACAATGCTTTAGGTTGAGCGTGCGTCTGCGGGCGCGGGTTAGTGTTAGCATACGGGTTAGGATTAGGGGATGGATGAGGGTCAGGCTTCAGGGAAGGGTTAGGTTTAGGGTTCGGGCTAGGGTTAGTGTTAGGGGACGGGGACGGTTTAGGGTCCAGGTGAGAGTACGACAATGCTTTAGGGGGAGCGAGCGTGTGAAAGCGTGGGTTAGTGTTAGCGTACGGGTTAGGATTAGGGGACGGGTGAGGGTCAGGCTTCGGAGAAGGGTTAGGGTTAGCGTTAAGGCTAGGGTTAGGGTTAGGGGACGGGGACGGTTTAGGGTACAGATGATGGTACGACAACGCTTTAGGGTGAGCGTGCGTGTGAGGGCGCGGTTTAGTGTTAGCGTACGGTTTAGGATTAGGGGACGGGTGAGGGTCAGGCTCCGGGGAAGGGTTAGGGTTAGGGTTCTGGTTAGGGTTAGGGTTAGGGGACTTGGAAGCTTTAGTGTACAGGTGAGGGTACGACAATGCTTTAGGGGGAGCGTGCGTTTGAGGGCGCGGGTTAGTGTTTGCGTACGGGTTAGGATTAGGGGACGGGTGAGGGTCAGGCTCCGGGGAAGTGTTAGATTTAGGGTTCGGGCTAGGTTTAGGGTTAGGGGACGGGGACGGTTTAGGGTCCAGGTGAGGGTACGACAATGCTTTAGGTTGAGCATGCGTCTGAGGGCGCGGGTTACTGTTAGCGTTCGGGTTAGGATTAGGGGACGGGTGAGGGTCAGGCTTCGGGGAAGGTTTAGGGTTAGGTTTTGGGCTAGTGTTAGGGTTAGGGGAAAGGGACGGTTTAGGGTCCAGGTGAGGGTACGACAACGCTTTAGGGTGAGCGAGATTGTGAGGGCGCAGTTTAGTGTTAGCGTATGGGTTAGGATTATGGAACGGATGAGGGTCAGGCTTCGGCGAAGTGTTAGTGTTAGGGTTCGGGCTAGGGTTAGCGTTAGAGGACGGGGATGGTTTAGGGTCCATGTGAGTGTACGACAACACTTTAGGAGGAGCGTGCGTGTGAGGGCACGTGTTAGTGTTAGCGTACGTGTTAGGATTAGGGGACGGGTGAGTGTCAGGCTTCGGGGAGGTGTTAGGGTTAGGGTTCGGGCTAGGGTTAGTGTTAGGGGACTGGGATGGTTTAGGGTCCAGGTCAGGGTACGACAACGCTTTAGGGGGAGCCGTCGTGTGAGGGCGTGGGTTAGTGTTTGCGTACGGGTTAGGATTAGGTGACGGGTGAGGGTCAGGCTTCAAGGAAGTTTAGGGTTAGGGTTCGGGCTAGGGTTAGGGTTAGGGGACGGGGATGGTTTAGGTTCCAGGTGAGGGTATGACAACGCTTTAGGTTGAGCATGCGTCTGAGGGCGCGGGTTAGTGTTAGAGTACGGGTTAGGATTAGGGGACGGGTGAGGGTCAGGCTTCGGGGAAGGGTTAGGGTTAGGGTTCGGGCTAGGGTTAGTGTTAGGGGACGGGGACGATGTAGGGTCATGGTGAGTGTACGACAACGCTTTAGTGTGAGCGTTCGTCTGAGGGCGCGTGTTAGTGTTACCGTACGGGTTAGGATTAGGGGACGGGTGAGGGTCAGGTTTGGGGAAGGGTTAGGGTTAGGGTTTGGGTAGGGTTAGGTTTAGGGGACGGGGACGGTTTAGGGTCCAGGTGAGGGTACGACAACGCTTTAGGGGGAGCGTGCGTTTGAGGGCGCGAGTTAGTGTTAGCGTCCGTGTTAGGATTAGGGGACGGTTGAGAGTCAGGCTTCGGAGAAGGGTTAGGGTTAGGGTTCGGGCTAGGGTTAGGGTTAGGGGCCGGGGACGGTTTAGGCTCCAGGTGAGGGTACGACAACGCTTTAGGGTGAGGGTGCGTGTGAGGGCGCGGGTTACTGTTAGCGTACGGTTTAGGATTAGGGGACGGGTGAGGGCCAGTCTTCGGGGAAGTGTTAGGGTTAGGGTTCGGGCTAGGGTTAGTGTTAGGGGACGGGGACGGTTTAGGATCCAGGTGAGGGTACGACAACTCTTTAGGGTGAGCGAGAGTGTGAGGGCGCGGGTTCATGTTAGCGTACCAGTTAAGATTAGGGGACGGGTGAGGGTCAGGCTTCGGGGAAGGGTTAGGGTTAGGGTTCGGGCTAGGGTAAGGGTTAGGGGACGGGGACGGTTTTGGGTCCAGGTGAGGGTACGACAACGCTTACGGTGAGCGTGCGTGTGAGAGCGCGGGTTAGTGTTAGCGTACGGGTTAGGATTAGGGGACGGATGAGGGTCAGGCTTTGGGGATGCGTTAGGGTTAGGGTTCGGGCTACGGTTAGGGTTAGGGGGCGGGGACGGTTTAGGATCCAGGTGAGGGTACGACAATGATTTAGGCGGAGCGTGCATTTGAGGGCGCGTATTAGTGTTAGTGTAAGGGTTAGGATTAGGGGACGGATGAGGGTCAGGCTTCGGGGAAGGGTTAGGTTTAGGGTTCGGGCTAGGGTTAGTGTTAGGGGACGGGGACGGTTTAGGGTCCAGGTGAGGGTATGACAACGCTTTAGGGGAGCGAGCTTGTGAAAGCGTGGGTTAGTGTTAGCGTACGGGTTAGGATTAGGGGACGGGTGAGGGTCAGGCTTCGGAGAAGGGTTAGGGTTAGCGTTAAGGCTAGGGTTAGGGTTAGGGGACGGGGACGGTTTAGGGTCCAGGTGATGGTACGACAACGCTTTAGGGGGAGCGTGCGTGTGAGGGCGCGGGTTAGTGTTAGCGTCCGGGTTAGGATTAGGGGACGGGTGAGGGTCAGGCTTCGGCGAAGTGTTAGGGTTAGGGTTCGGGCTAGGGTTAGTGTTAGGGGACGGGGACGGTTTAGGATCCAGGTGAGGGTACGACAATGCTTTAGGTTGAGCATGCGTTTGAGGGCGCGGGTTAGTGTTAGCATACGGGTTAGGTTAGGGGACGGGTGAGGGTCAGGCTTCGGGGAAGGGTTAGGGTTAGGTTTCGGGCTAGGGTTAGGGTTAGGGGAAAGGGACGGTTTAGGGTCCATGTGAGGGTACGACAACGCTTTAGGGTGAGCGAGATTGTGAGGGCGCGGGTTATTGTTAGCGTATGGGTTAGGATTAGGGGACGGGTGAGGGTGAGGCTTCGGGGAAGGGTTAGGGTTAGGGTTCGGGCTAGGGTCAGGGTTAGGGGACGGGGACGGTTTAGGGTCCAGGTGAGGGTACGACAACACTTAAGGGGGAGCGTGCGTGTGAGGGCGCGGGTTAGTGTTAGCGTACGGGTTAGGATTAGGGGACGGGAGAGCGTCAGGCTTCGGAGAAGGGTTAGGGTTAGGATTCGGGCTAGGGTCAGGGTTAGGGGACTAGGACGGTTTAGGGTCCAGGTCAGGGTACGACAACACTTTAGGGGGAGCGGGCGTGTGAGGGCGTGGGTTAGTGTTTGCGTACGGGTTAGGATTAGGTGACGGGTGAGGGTCAGGATTCGGGGAAGGGTTAGGGTTAGGGTTCGGGCTAGGGTTAGGTTTAGGGGACGGGGACGGGTTAGGGTCCAGGTGAGGGTACGACAACGCTTTAGGGGGAGCGTGCGTGTGAGGGCGTGGGTTAGTGTTAGCGTACGGTTTAGGATTAGGGGACGGGAGAGGGTCAGGCTTCGGGGAAGCGTTAGGGTTAGGGTTCGGGCTAGGGTTAGGTTTAGGGGACGGGGACGGTTTAGGATCCAGGTGACGGTACGACAACGCTTTAGGGGGAGCGTGCGTTTGAGGGCGCGTATTAGTGTTAGCATACGGGTTAGGATTAGGGGACGGGTGAGGGACAGGCTTCGGGGATGGGTTAGAGTTAGGGTTCGGGAAAGGGTTAGGTTTAGGGGACGGGGACGGTTTAGGGTCCAAGTGAGGGTACGACAACGCTTTAGGAGGAGCGTGCATGTGAGGGCGCGGGTTAGTATTAGCGTACGGGTTAGGATTAGGGGACGGGTGAGGGTCAGGCTTCGGGGAAGGGTTAGGGTTAAGATTAGGTCTAGGGTTAGTGTTAGGGGATGGGGACGGTTTAGGGTCCAGGTGAGGGTACGACAACCCTCTTGAGGGAGCGTACGAGTGAGGGCGTGGGTTAGTGTTAGTGTACAGGTTAGGATTAGGGGACGGGTGAGGGTCAGGCTTCGGGGAAGTGTTAGGTTTAGGGTTCGGGCTAGGGTTAGGGTTAGGGGATGGGGACGGTTTAGGGTCCAGGTGAGGGTACGACAACGCTTTACGGGGAGCGTGCGTGTGAGGGCGCGACTTAGTGTTAGCGTCCGTGTTAGGATTAGGGGACGGTTGAGAGTCAGGCTTCGGAGAAGCGTTAGGGTTAGGGTTCGGGCTAGGGTTAGGGTTAGGGGACGGGGACGGTTTAGGGTCCAGGTGAGGGTACGACAACGCTTTAGGGTGAGCGTGCGTGTGAGGGCGCGAGTTAGTGTTAGCGTCCGTGTTAGGATTAGGGGACGGTTGAGAGTCAGGCTTCGGAGAAGGGTTAGGGTTAGGGTTCGGGCTAGGGTTAGGGTTAGGGGACGGGGACGGTTTAGGCTCCAGGTGAGGGTACGACAACGCTTTAGGGTGAGCGTGCGTGTGAGGGCGCGGGTTAGTGTTAGCGTACCAGTTAAGATTAGGGGACGGGTGAGGGTCAGGCTTCGGGGAAGGGTTAGGGTTAGGGTTCGGGCTAGGGTAAGGGTTAGGGGACGGGGACGGTTTAGGATCCAGGTGAGGGTACGACAACGCTTTAGGGGGAGCGTGCGTGTGAGGGCGTGGGTTAGTGTTAGCGTACGGTTTAGGATTAGGGGACGGGAGAGGGTCAGGCTTCGGGGAAGCGTTAGGGTTAGGGTTCGGGCTAGGGTTAGGTTTAGGGGACGGGGACGGTTTAGGATCCAGGTGAGGGTACGACAACGCTTTAGGGGGAGCGTTCGTTTGAGGGCGCGTATTAGTGTTAGCATACGGGTTAGGATTAGGGGACGGGTGAGGGTCAGGCTTCGGGGATGGGTTAGAGTTAGGGTTCGGGAAAGGGTTAGGTTTAGGGGACGGGGACGGTTTAGGGTCCAAGTGAGGGTACGACAACGCTTTAGGAGGAGCGTGCATGTGAGGGCGCGGGTTAGTATTAGCGTACGGGTTAGGATTAGGGGACGGGTGAGGGTCAGGCTTCGGGGAAGGGTTAGGGTTAAGATTAGGTCTAGGGTTAGTGTTAGGGGATGGGGACGGTTTAGGGTCCAGGTGAGGGTACGAAAACCCTCTTGAGGGAGCGTACGAGTGAGGGCGTGGGTTAGTGTTAGTGTACAGGTTAGGATTAGGGGACGGGTGAGGGTCAGGCTTCGGGGAAGGGTTAGGTTTAGGGTTCGGGCTAGGGTTAGGGTTAGGGGATGGGGACGGTTTTGGGTCCAGGTGAGGGTACGACAACGCTTACGGTGAGCGTGCGTGTGAGGGCGCGGGTTAGTGTTAGCGTACGGGTTAGGATTACGGGACGGATGAGGGTCAGGCTTCGGGGAAGCGTTAGGGTTAGGGTTCGGGCTACGGTTAGGGTTAGGGGACGGGGACGGTTTAGGATCCAGGTGAGGGTACGACAACGATTTAGGGGGAGCGTGCATTTGAGGGCGCGTATTAGTGTTAGCGTAAGGGTTAGGATTAGGGGACGGATGAGGGTCAGGCTTCGGGGAAGGGTTAGGTTTAGGGTTCGGGCTAGGGTTAGTGTTAGGGGACGGGGACGGTTTAGGGTCCAGGTGAGGGTATGACAACGCTTTAGGGGGAGCGAGCTTGTGAAAGCGTGGGTTAGTGTTAAATTACGGGTTAGGATTAGGGGACGGGTGAGGGTCAGGCTTCGGAGAAGGGTTAGGGTTAGCGTTAAGGCTAGGGTTAGGGTAAGGGGATGGGGACGGTTTAGGGTCCAGGTGATGGTACGACAACGCTTTAGGGGGAGCGTGCGTGTGAGGGCGCGGGTTAGTGTTAGCGTACGGGTTAGGTTAGGGGAAGGGTGAGGGTCAGGCTTCGGGGAAGGGTTAGGGTTAGGTTTCGGGCTAGGGTTAGGGTTAGGGGAAAGGGACGGTTTAGGGTCCATGTGAGGGTACGACAACGCTTTAGGGTGAGCGAGATTGTGAGGGCGCGGGTTATTGTTAGCGTACGTGTTAGGATTAGGGGACGGGTGAGGGTCAGGCTTCGGGGAAGGGTTAGGGTTAGGGTTCGGTCTAGGGTTAGGGTTAGAGGACGGGGATGGGTTAGGGTCCATGTGAGGGTACGACAACACTTTAGGAGGAGCGTGCGTGTGAGGGCACGTGTTAGTGTTAGCGTACGTGTTAGGATTAGGGGACGGGTGAGTGTTAGGCTTCGGGGAGGTGTTAGGGTTAGGGTTCGGGCTAGGGTTAGTGTTAGGGGACTGGGATGGTTTAGGGTCCAGGTCAGGGTACGACAACGCTTTAGGGGGAGCCGTCGTGTGAGGGCGTGGGTTATTGTTTGCGTACGGGTTAGGATTAGGTGACGGGTGAGGGTCAGGCTTCAAGGAAGTTTAGGGTTAGGGTTCGGGCTAGGGTTAGGGTTAGGGGACGGGGACGGTTTAGGGTCCAGGTGAGGGTACGACAATGCTTTAGGTTGAGCATGCGTCTGAGGGCGCGGGTTAGTGTTAGCGTACGGGTTAGGATTATGGGACGGGTGAGGGTCAGGCTTCGGGGGAGTGTTAGGGTTACGGTTCGGGCTAGGGTTAGTGTTAGGTGACGGGGACGATTTAGGGTCAAGGTGAGTGTACGACAACGCTTTAGGGTGAGCGTGCGTCTGAGGGCGCGGGTTAGTGTTAGCGTATGGGTTAGGATTAGGGGACGGGTGAGGGTGAGGCTTCGGGGAAGGGTTAGGGTTAGGGTTCGGGCTATGGTCAGGGTTAGGGGACGGGGACGGTTTAGGGTCCAGGTGAGGGTACGACAACGCTTAAGGGGGAGCGTGCGTGTGAGGACGCGGGTTAGTTTTAGCGTACGGGTTAGGATTAGGGGACGGGAGAGGGTCAGGCTTCGGGGAAGGGTTAGGGTTAGGGTTCGGGCTAGGGTCAGGGTTAGGGGACTGGGACGGTTTAGGGTCCAGGTCAGGGTACGACAACGCTTTAGGGGGAGCGGACGTGTGAGGGCGTGGGTTAGTGTTTGCGTACGGGTTAGGATTAGGTGACGGGTGAGGGTCAGGCTTCGGGGAAGGGTTAGGGTTAGGGTTCGGGCTAGGGTTAGGTTTAGGGGACGAGGACGGGATAGGGTCCAGGTGAGGGTACGACAACGCTTTAGGGGGAGCGTGCGTGTGAGGGCGCGGGTTAGTGTTAGCGTACGGTTTAGGATTAGGGGACGGGAGAGGGTCAGGCTTCGGGGAAGCGTTAGGGTTAGGGTTCGGGCTAGGGTTAGGTTTAGGGGACGGGGACGGTTTAGGATCCAGGTGAGGGTACGACAACGCTTTAGGGGGAGCGTGCGTTTGAGGGCGTGTATTAGTGTTAGCGTACGGGTTAGGATTAGGGGACGGGTGAGGGTCAGGCTTCGGGGATGGGTTAGAGTTAGGGTTCGGGAAAGGGTTAGGGTTAGGGGACGGGGACGGTTTAGGGTCCAGGTGAGTGTACGACAACGCTTTAGTGGGAGCGTCCGTGTGAGGGCGGGGTTTAGTGTTAGCGTCCGTGTTAGGATTAGGGGACGGGTGAGGGTCAGGCTTCGGGGAAGGGTTAGGGTTAGGGTTCGGGCTAAGGTTAGGGTTAGGGTACGGGGTCGGTTTAGGGTCCAGGTGTGGGTACGACAACGCTTTAGGGGGAGCGTGCGTGTGAGGGCGCGGGTTAGTATTAGCGTACGGGTTAGGGTTAGGGGACGGGTGAGGGTCAGGCTTCGGGGAAGGGTTAGGGTTAAGGTTAGGTCTAGGGTTAGTGTTAGGGGATGGGGACGGTTTAGGGTCCAGGTGAGTGTACGACAACCCTCTTGAGGGAGCGTACGAGTGAGGGCGCGGGTTAGTGTTAGCGTACAGGTTAGGATTAGGGGACGGGTGAGGGTCAGGCTTCGGGGAAGGGTTAGGGTTAGGGTTCGGGCTAGGGTTAGGGTTAGGGGATGGGGACGGTTTAGGGTCCAGGTGAGGGTACGACAACGCTTTACGGGGAGCGTGCGTGTGAGGGCGCGACTTAGTGTTAGCGTCCGTGTTAGGATTAGGGGACGGTTGAGAGTCAGGCTTCGGAGAAGCGTTAGGGTTAGGGTTCGGGCTAGGGTTAGGGTTAGGGGACAGGGACGGTTTAGGGTCCAGGTGAGGGTACGACAACGCTTTAGGGTGAGCGTGCGTGTGAGGTCGCGGGTTAGTGTTAGCGTACGGTTTAGGATTAGGGGACGGGTGAGGGTCAGGTTTCGGGGAAGGGTTAGGTTTAGGGTTCGGGCTAGCGTTAGTGTTAGGGGACGGGGACAGTTTTGGGTCCAGGTGAGGGTACGACCACTCTTTAGGGTGAGCGTGAGTGTGAGGGCGCGGGTTCGTGTTAGCGTACCGGTTAAGATTAGGGGACGGGTGAGAGTCAGGCTTCGGGGTAGGGTTAGGGTTAGGGTTCGGGCTAGGGTTAGAGTTAGGGGACGGGGAGGGTTTTGGGTCCAGGTGAGGGTACGACAAAGCTTAGGGTGAGCGTGCGTGTGAGGGCACAGGTTAGTGTTAGCGTACGGGTTAGGATTAGGGGACGGATGAGGGTCAGGCTTCGGGGAAGCGTTAGGGTTAGGGTTCGGGCTAGGGTTAGGGTTAGGGGACTGGGACGGTTTAGAATCCAGGTGAGGGTACGACAACGCTTTAGGGGGAGCGTGCATTTGAAGGCGCGTATTAGTGTTAGCGTACGTGTTAGGATTAGGGGACGGATGAGGGTCAGGCTTCGGGGATGGGTTAGAGTTAGGGTTCGGGAAAGGGTTCGGGTTAGGGGTCGGGGACGGTTTTGGGTCCAGGTGAGGGTACGACAATGCTTTAGGTTGAGCGTGCGTCTGCGGGCGCGGGTTAGTGTTAGCATACGGGTTAGGATTAGGGGATGGATGAGGGTCAGGCTTCAGGGAAGGGTTAGGTTTAGGGTTCGGGCTAGGGTTAGTGTTAGGGGACGGGGACGGTTTAGGGTCCAGGTGAGAGTACGACAATGCTTTAGGGGGAGCGAGCGTGTGAAAGCGTGGGTTAGTGTTAGCGTACGGGTTAGGATTAGGGGACGGGTGAGGGTCAGGCTTCGGAGAAGGGTTAGGGTTAGCGTTAAGGCTAGGGTTAGGGTTAGGGGACGGGGACGGTTTAGGGTACAGATGATGGTACGACAACGCTTTAGGGTGAGCGTGCGTGTGAGGGCGCGGTTTAGTGTTAGCGTACGGTTTAGGATTAGGGGACGGGTGAGGGTCAGGCTCCGGGGAAGGGTTAGGGTTAGGGTTCTGGTTAGGGTTAGGGTTAGGGGACTTGGAAGCTTTAGTGTACAGGTGAGGGTACGACAATGCTTTAGGGGGAGCGTGCGTTTGAGGGCGCGGGTTAGTGTTTGCGTACGGGTTAGGATTAGGGGACGGGTGAGGGTCAGGCTCCGGGGAAGGGTTAGATTTAGGGTTCGGGCTAGGTTTAGGGTTAGGGGACGGGGACGGTTTAGGGTCCAGGTGAGGGTACGACAATGCTTTAGGTTGAGCATGCGTCTGAGGGCGCGGGTTACTGTTAGCGTTCGGGTTAGGATTAGGGGACGGGTGAGGGTCAGGCTTCGGGGAAGGGTTAGGGTTAGGTTTTGGGCTAGTGTTAGGGTTAGGGGAAAGGGACGGTTTAGGGTCCAGGTGAGGGTACGACAACGCTTCAGGGTGAGCGAGATTGTGAGGGCGCAGTTTAGTGTTAGCGTATGGGTTAGGATTATGGAACGGATGAGGGTCAGGCTTCGGCGAAGTGTTAGTGTTAGGGTTCGGGCTAGGGTTAGCGTTAGAGGACGGGGATGGTTTAGGGTCCATGTGAGTGTACGACAACACTTTAGGAGGAGCGTGCGTGTGAGGGCACGTGTTAGTGTTAGCGTACGTGTTAGGATTAGGGGACGGGTGAGTGTCAGGCTTCGGGGAGGTGTTAGGGTTAGGGTTCGGGCTAGGGTTAGTGTTAGGGGACTGGGATGGTTTAGGGTCCAGGTCAGGGTACGACAACGCTTTAGGGGGAGCCGTCGTGTGAGGGCGTGGGTTAGTGTTTGCGTACGGGTTAGGATTAGGTGACGGGTGAGGGTCAGGCTTCAAGGAAGTTTAGGGTTAGGGTTCGGGCTAGGGTTAGGGTTAGGGGACGGGGATGGTTTAGGTTCCAGGTGAGGGTATGACAACGCTTTAGGTTGAGCATGCGTCTGAGGGCGCGGGTTAGTGTTAGAGTACGGGTTAGGATTAGGGGACGGGTGAGGGTCAGGCTTCGGGGTAGGGTTAGGGTTAGGGTTCGGGCTAGGGTTAGTGTTAGGGGACGGGGACGATGTAGGGTCATGGTGAGTGTACGACAACGCTTTAGTGTGAGCGTTCGTCTGAGGGCGCGTGTTAGTGTTACCGTACGGGTTAGGATTAGGGGACGGGTGAGGGTCAGGCTTTGGGGAAGGGTTAGGGTTAGGGTTCGGGTAGGGTTAGGTTTAGGGGACGGGGACGGTTTAGGGTCCAGGTGAGGGTACGACAACGCTTTAGGGGGAGCGTGCGTTTGAGGGCGCGAGTTAGTGTTAGCGTCCGTGTTAGGATTAGGGGACGGTTGAGAGTCAGGCTTCGGAGAAGGGTTAGGGTTAGGGTTCGGGCTAGGGTTAGGGTTAGGGGACGGGGACGGTTTAGGCTCCAGGTGAGGGTACGACAACGCTTTAGGGTGAGGGTGCGTGTGAGGGCGCGGGTTACTGTTAGCGTACGGTTTAGGATTAGGGGACGGGTGAGGGCCAGTCTTCGGGGAAGTGTTAGGGTTAGGGTTCGGGCTAGGGTTAGTGTTAGGGGACGGGGACGGTTTAGGATCCAGGTGAGGGTACGACAACTCTTTAGGGTGAGCGAGAGTGTGAGGGCGCGGGTTCATGTTAGCGTACCAGTTAAGATTAGGGGACGGGTGAGGGTCAGGCTTCGGGGAAGGGTTAGGGTTAGGGTTCGGGCTAGGGTAAGGGTTAGGGGACGGGGACGGTTTTGGGTCCAGGTGAGGGTACGACAACGCTTACGGTGAGCGTGCGTGTGAGAGCGCGGGTTAGTGTTAGCGTACGGGTTAGGATTAGGGGACGGATGAGGGTCAGGCTTTGGGGATGCGTTAGGGTTAGGGTTCGGGCTACGGTTAGGGTTAGGGGGCGGGGACGGTTTAGGATCCAGGTGAGGGTACGACAATGATTTAGGCGGAGCGTGCATTTGAGGGCGCGTATTAGTGTTAGTGTAAGGGTTAGGATTAGGGGACGGATGAGGGTCAGGCTTCGGGGAAGGGTTAGGTTTAGGGTTCGGGCTAGGGTTAGTGTTAGGGGACGGGGACGGTTTAGGGTCCAGGTGAGGGTATGACAACGCTTTAGGGGAGCGAGCTTGTGAAAGCGTGGGTTAGTGTTAGCGTACGGGTTAGGATTAGGGGACGGGTGAGGGTCAGGCTTCGGAGAAGGGTTAGGGTTAGCGTTAAGGCTAGGGTTAGGGTTAGGGGACGGGGACGGTTTAGGGTCCAGGTGATGGTACGACAACGCTTTAGGGGGAGCGTGCGTGTGAGGGCGCGGGTTAGTGTTAGCGTCCGGGTTAGGATTAGGGGACGGGTGAGGGTCAGGCTTCGGCGAAGTGTTAGGGTTAGGGTTCGGGCTAGGGTTAGTGTTAGGGGACGGGGACGGTTTAGGATCCAGGTGAGGGTACGACAATGCTTTAGGTTGAGCATGCGTTTGAGGGCGCGGGTTAGTGTTAGCATACGGGTTAGGTTAGGGGACGGGTGAGGGTCAGGCTTCGGGGAAGGGTTAGGGTTAGGTTTCGGGCTAGGGTTAGGGTTAGGGGAAAGGGACGGTTTAGGGTCCATGTGAGGGTACGACAACGCTTTAGGGTGAGCGAGATTGTGAGGGCGCGGGTTATTGTTAGCGTATGGGTTAGGATTAGGGGACGGGTGAGGGTGAGGCTTCGGGGAAGGGTTAGGGTTAGGGTTCGGGCTAGGGTCAGGGTTAGGGGACGGGGACGGTTTAGGGTCCAGGTGAGGGTACGACAACACTTAAGGGGGAGCGTGCGTGTGAGGGCGCGGGTTAGTGTTAGCGTACGGGTTAGGATTAGGGGACGGGAGAGCGTCAGGCTTCGGAGAAGGGTTAGGGTTAGGATTCGGGCTAGGGTCAGGGTTAGGGGACTAGGACGGTTTAGGGTCCAGGTCAGGGTACGACAACACTTTAGGGGGAGCGGGCGTGTGAGGGCGTGGGTTAGTGTTTGCGTACGGGTTAGGATTAGGTGACGGGTGAGGGTCAGGATTCGGGGAAGGGTTAGGGTTAGGGTTCGGGCTAGGGTTAGGTTTAGGGGACGGGGACGGGTTAGGGTCCAGGTGAGGGTACGACAACGCTTTAGGGGGAGCGTGCGTGTGAGGGCGTGGGTTAGTGTTAGCGTACGGTTTAGGATTAGGGGACGGGAGAGGGTCAGGCTTCGGGGAAGCGTTAGGGTTAGGGTTCGGGCTAGGGTTAGGTTTAGGGGACGGGGACGGTTTAGGATCCAGGTGACGGTACGACAACGCTTTAGGGGGAGCGTGCGTTTGAGGGCGCGTATTAGTGTTAGCATACGGGTTAGGATTAGGGGACGGGTGAGGGACAGGCTTCGGGGATGGGTTAGAGTTAGGGTTCGGGAAAGGGTTAGGTTTAGGGGACGGGGACGGTTTAGGGTCCAAGTGAGGGTACGACAACGCTTTAGGAGGAGCGTGCATGTGAGGGCGCGGGTTAGTATTAGCGTACGGGTTAGGATTAGGGGACGGGTGAGGGTCAGGCTTCGGGGAAGGGTTAGGGTTAAGATTAGGTCTAGGGTTAGTGTTAGGGGATGGGGACGGTTTAGGGGCCAGGTGAGGGTACGACAACCCTCTTGAGGGAGCGTACGAGTGAGGGCGTGGGTTAGTGTTAGTGTACAGGTTAGGATTAGGGGACGGGTGAGGGTCAGGCTTCGGGGAAGTGTTAGGTTTAGGGTTCGGGCTAGGGTTAGGGTTAGGGGATGGGGACGGTTTAGGGTCCAGGTGAGGGTACGACAACGCTTTACGGGGAGCGTGCGTGTGAGGGCGCGACTTAGTGTTAGCGTCCGTGTTAGGATTAGGGGACGGTTGAGAGTCAGGCTTCGGAGAAGCGTTAGGGTTAGGGTTTGGGCTAGGGTTAGGGTTAGGGGACGGGGACGGTTTAGGGTCCAGGTGAGGGTACGACAACGCTTTAGGGTGAGCGTGCGTGTGAGGGCGCGAGTTAGTGTTAGCGTCCGTGTTAGGATTAGGGGACGGTTGAGAGTCAGGCTTCGGAGAAGGGTTAGGGTTAGGGTTCGGGCTAGGGTTAGGGTTAGGGGACGGGGACGGTTTAGGCTCCAGGTGAGGGTACGACAACGCTTTAGGGTGAGCGTGCGTGTGAGGGCGCGGGTTAGTGTTAGCGTACCAGTTAAGATTAGGGGACGGGTGAGGGTCAGGCTTCGGGGAAGGGTTAGGGTTAGGGTTCGGGCTAGGGTAAGGGTTAGGGGACGGGGACGGTTTAGGATCCAGGTGAGGGTACGACAACGCTTTAGGGGGAGCGTGCGTGTGAGGGCGTGGGTTAGTGTTAGCGTACGGTTTAGGATTAGGGGACGGGAGAGGGTCAGGCTTCGGGGAAGCGTTAGGGTTAGGGTTCGGGCTAGGGTTAGGTTTAGGGGACGGGGACGGTTTAGGATCCAGGTGAGGGTACGACAACGCTTTAGGGGGAGCGTTCGTTTGAGGGCGCGTATTAGTGTTAGCATACGGGTTAGGATTAGGGGACGGGTGAGGGTCAGGCTTCGGGGATGGGTTAGAGTTAGGGTTCGGGAAAGGGTTAGGTTTAGGGGACGGGGACGGTTTAGGGTCCAAGTGAGGGTACGACAACGCTTTAGGAGGAGCGTGCATGTGAGGGCGCGGGTTAGTATTAGCGTACGGGTTAGGATTAGGGGACGGGTGAGGGTCAGGCTTCGGGGAAGGGTTAGGGTTAAGATTAGGTCTAGGGTTAGTGTTAGGGGATGGGGACGGTTTAGGGTCCAGGTGAGGGTACGAAAACCCTCTTGAGGGAGCGTACGAGTGAGGGCGTGGGTTAGTGTTAGTGTACAGGTTAGGATTAGGGGACGGGTGAGGGTCAGGCTTCGGGGAAGGGTTAGGTTTAGGGTTCGGGCTAGGGTTAGGGTTAGGGGATGGGGACGGTTTAGGGTCCAGGTGAGGGTACGACAACGCTTTACGGGGAGCGTGCGTGTGAGGGCGCGACTTAGTGTTAGCGTCCGTGTTAGGATTAGGGGACGGTTGAGAGTCAGGCTTCGGAGAAGCGTTAGGGTTAGGGTTCGGGCTAGGGTTAGGGTTAGGGGACGGGGACGGTTTAGGGTCCAGGTGAGGGTACGACAACGCTTTAGAGTGAGCGTGCGTGTGAGGTCGCGGGTTAGTGTTAGCGTACGGTTTAGGATTAGGGGACGGGTGAGGGTCAGGATTCGGGGAAGGGTTAGGTTTAGGGTTCGGGCTAGGGTTAGTGTTAGGGGACGGGGACAGTTTTGGGTCCAGGTGAGGGTACGACAACTCTTTAGGGTTTGCGTGAGTGTGAGGGCGCGGGTTCGTGTTAGCGTACCGGTTAAGATTAGGGGACGGGTGAGGGTCAGGCTTCGGGGAAGGGTTAGGGTTAGGGTTCGGGCTAGGGTTAGGGTTAGGGGACGGGGAGGGTTTTGGGTCCAGGTGAGGGTACGACAAAGCTTAGGGTGAGCGTGCGTGTGAGGGCACAGGTTAGTGTTAGCGTACGGGTTAGGATTAGGGGACGGGTGAGGGTCAGGCTTCGGAGAAGGGTTAGGGTTAGCGTTAAGGCTAGGGTTAGGGTTAGGAGACGGGGACGGTTTAGGGTCCAGATGACGGTACGACAACGCTTTAGGGCGAGCGTGCGTGTGAGGACGCGGGTTAGTGTTAGTGTACGGGTTAGGATTAGGGGACGGGTGAGGGTCAGGTTCCGGGGAAGGGTTAGGTTTAGGGTTCGGGCTATGGTTAGGGTTAGGGGAAGGGGACGGTTTAGGAACAGATAAGGGTAAGACAACGCTTTAGGGTGAGCGTGAGTGTGAGGGCGCGGGTTAGTGTTAGCGTACGGGTTAGGATTAGGGGATGGGTGAGGGTCAGGCTTCGGCGAAGTGTTAGGGTTAGGGTTCGGGCTAGGGTTAGGGTTAAGGGACGGGGACGGTTTAGGATCCAGGTGAGGGTACGACAACGCTTTAGGGGGAGCGTGCGTGTGAGGGCGTGTGTTAGTGTTAGCGTACGGGTTAGGATTAGGGAACGGGTGAGGGTCAGGCTCCTGGGAAGGGTTAGGGTTAGGGTTCTGGCTAGGGTTAGGGTTAGGGGACTTGGAAGGTTTAGTGTACAGGTGAGGGTACGACAATGCTTTAGGGGGAGCGTGCGTTTGAGGGCGCGGGTTAGTGTTTGCGTACGGGTTAGGATTAGGGGACGGGTGAGGGTCAGGCTCCGGGGAAGGATTAGATTTAGGGTTCGGGCTAGGTTTAGGGTTCGGGGACGGGGACGGTTTAGGGTCCAGGTGAGGGTACGACAATGCTTTAGGTTGAGCATGCGTCTGAGGGCGCGGGTTAGTGTTAGCGTACGGGTTAGGATTAGGGGACGGGTGAGGGTCAGGCTTCGGGGAAGGGTTAGTGTTAGGGTTCGGGCTAGGGTTAGGATTAGGGGACGGGGACGGTTTAGGGTCCAGGTGAGGGTACGACACCCTTTAGGGGGAGCGTGAGTGTGAGGGCGCAGTTTAGTGTTAGCGTAAGGGTTAGGATTATGGAACGGATGAGTGTCAGGCTTCGGCGAAGTGTTAGTGTTAGGGTTCGGGCTAGGGTTAGGGTTAGAGGACGGGGATGGTTTAGGGTCCATGTGAGTGTACGACAACACTTTAGGAGGAGCGTGCGTGTGAGGGCACGTGTTAGTGTTAGCGTACGTGTTAGGATTAGGGGACGGGTGAGTGTCAGGCTTCGGGGAGGTGTTAGGGTTAGGGTTCGGGCTAGGGTTAGTGTTAGGGGACTGGGATGGTTTAGGGTCCAGGTCAGGGTACGACAACGCTTTAGGGGGAGCCGTCGTGTGAGGGCGCGGGTTAGTGTTTGCGTACGGGTTAGGATTAGGTGACGGGTGAGGGTCAGGCTTCAAGGAAGTTTAGGGTTAGGGTTCGGGCTAGGGTTAGGGTTAGGGGACGGGGACGGTTTAGGTTCCAGGTGAGGGAATGACAACGCTTTAGGTTGAGCATGCGTCTGAGGGCGCGGGTTAGTGTTAGAGTACGGGTTAGGATTAGGGGACGGGTGAGGGTCAGGCTTCGGGGAAGGGTTAGGGTTAGGGTTCGGGCTAGGGTTAGTGTTAGGGGACGGGGACGATTTAGGGTCATGGTGAGTGTACGACAACGCTTTAGGGTGAGCGTTCGTCTGAGGGCGCGGGTTAGTGTTACCGTACGGGTTAGGATTAGGGGACAGGTGAGGGTCAGGCTTCGGGGAAGGGTTAGGGTTAGGGTTCCGGTAGGGTTAGGTTTAGGGGACGGGGACGGTTTAGGGTCCAGGTGAGGGTACGACAACGCTTTAGGGGGAGCGTGCGTGGGAGGGCGCGAGTTAGTGTTAGCGTCCGTGTTAGGATTAGGGGACGGTTGAGAGTCAGGCTTCGGAGAAGGGTTAGGGTTAGGGTTCGGGCTAGGGTTAGGGTTAGGGGACGGGGACGGTTTAGGCTCCAGGTGAGGGTACGACAACGCTTTAGGGTGAGCGTGCGTGTGAGGGCGCGGGTTAGTGTTAGCGTACGGTTTAGGATTAGGGGACGGGTGAGGGTCAGGCTTCGGGGAAGGGTTAGGGTTAGTGTTCGGGCTAGGGTTAGGTTTAGGGGATGGGGACGGGTTAGGGTCCAGGTGAGGGTACGACAACGCTTTAGGGGGAGCGTGCGTTTGAGGGCGCGTATTAGTGTTAGCGTACGGGTTAGGATTAGGGGACGGGTGAGGGTCAGGCTTCGGGGATGGGTTAGAGTTAGGGTTCGGGAAAGGGTTAGGTTTAGGGGACGGGGATGGTTTAGGGTCCAGGTGAGTGTACGACAACGCTTTAGGGGGAGCATGCGTGTGAGCGTGGGGTTTAGTGTTAGCGTCTGTGTTAGGATTAGGGGATGGGTGAGGGTCAGGCTTCGGGGAAGGGTTAGGGTTAGGGTTCGGGCTAAGGTAAGGTTTAGGGGACGGGGTCGGTTTAGGGTCCAGGTGAGGGTACAACAACGCTTTAGGGGGAGCGTGCATGTGAGGGCGCGGGTTAGTATTAGCGTACGGGTTAGGATTAGGGGACGGGTGAGAGTCAGGCTTCGGGGAAGGGTTAGGGTTAAGGTTAGGTCTAGGGTTAGTGTTAGGGGATGGGGACGGTTTAGGGTCCAGGTGAGGGTACGACAACCCTCTTGAGGGAGCGTACGAGTGAGGGCGCAGGTTAGTGTTAGTGTACAGGTTAGGATTAGGGTACGGGTGAGGGTCAGGCTTCGGGAAAGGGTTAGGGTTAGGGTTCGGGCTAGGGTTAGGGTTAGGGGATGGGGACGGTTTAGGGTCCAGGTGAGGGTACGACAACGCTTTACGGGGAGCATGCGTGTGAGGGCGCGACTTAGTGTTAGCGTCCGTGTTAGGATTAGGGGACGGTTGAGAGTCAGGCTTCGGAGAAGCGTTAGGGTTAGGTTTCGGGCTAGGGTTAGGGTTAGGGGACGGGGACGGTTTAGGGTCCAGGTGAGGGTACGACAACGCTTTAGGGTGAGCGTGCGTGTGAGGTCGCGGGTTAGTGTTAGCGTACGGTTTAGGATTAGGGGACGGGTGAGGGTCAGGATTCGGGGAAGAGTTAGGTTTAGGGTTCGGGCTAGGGTTAGTGTTAGGGGATGGGGACTGTTTAGGGTCCAGGTGAGGGTACGACAACCCTCTTGAGGGAGCGTACGAGTGAGGGCGTGGGTTAGTGTTAGTGTACAGGTTAGGATTAGGGGACGGGTGAGGGTCAGGCTTCGGGGAAGGGTTAGGGTTAGGGTTCGGGCTAGGGTTAGGGTTAGGGGATGGGGACGGTTTAGGGTCCAGGTGAGGGTACGACAACGCTTTACGGGGAGCGTGCGTGTGAGGGCGCGACTTAGTGTTAGCGTCCGTGTTAGGATTAGGGGACGGTTGAGAGTCAGGCTTCGGAGAAGCGTTAGGGTTAGGGTTCGGGCTAGGGTTAGGGTTAGGGGACGGGGACGGTTTAGGGTCCAGGTGAGGGTACCACAACGCTATAGGGGGAGCGTGCGTGTGAGGGCGCGGGTTAGTGTTAGCGTCCGGGTTAGGATTAGGGGACGGGTGAGGGTCAGGCTTCAGGGAAGGGTTAGGGTTAGGGTTCGGGCTATGGTTAGGGTTAGGGGAAGGGGACGGTTTAGGAGCAGGTAAGGATACGACAACGCTTTAGGGTGAGCGTGAGTGTGAGGGCGTGGGTTAGTGTTAGCGTACGGGTTAGGATTAGGGGACGGGTGAGGGTCAGGCTTCGGCGAAGTGTTAGGGTTAGGGTTCGGGCTAGAGTTAGGGTTAGGGCACGGGGACGGTTTAGGATCCAGGTGAGTGTACGACAACGTTTTAGGGGGAGCGTGCGTGTGAGGGCGCGTGTTAGTGTTAGCGTACGAGTTAGGATTAGGGAACGGGTGAGGGTGAGGCTCCGGGGAAGTGTAAGGGTTAGGGTTCGGGCTAGGCTTAGGGTTAGGGGACTGGGAAGGTTTAGGGTACAGCTGAGGATACGAGAACGCTTTAGGGGGAGCGTGCGTTTGAGGGCGCGGGTTAGTGTTTGCGTACGGGTTAGGATTAGGGGACGGATGAGGGTCAGGCTTCGGGGAAGGGATAGGTTTAGGGTTCGGGCTAGGGTTAGTGTTAGGGGATGGGGACGGTTTAGGGTCCAGGTGAGGGTACGACAACGCTTTAGGGGGAGCGAGCTTGTGAAAGCGTGGGTTAGTGTTAGCGTACGGGTTAGGATTAGGGGAAGGGTGAGGGTCAGGCTTCGGAGAAGGGTTAGGGTTAGCGTTAAGGCTAGGGTTAGGGTTAGGGGACGGGGACGGTTTAGGGTCCAGGTGATGGTACGACAACGCTTTAGGGGGAGCGTGTGTGTGAGGGCGCGGGTTAGTGTTAGCGTCTGGGTTAGGATTAGGGAACGTGTGAGGGTCAGGCTCCTGGGAAGTGTTGGGTTAGGGTTCTGGCTAGGGTTAGGGTTAGGGGAGTGGTAAGGTTTAGGGTACAGGTGAGGGTACGACAATGCTTTAGGGGGAGCGTTCGTTTGAGGGCGCAGGTTAGTGTTTGTGTACGGGTTAGGATTAGGGGACGGGTGAGGGTCAGGCTCCGGGGAAGGGTTAGGTTTAGGGTTCGGGCTATGGTTAGGGTTAGGGGAAGGGGATGGTTTAGGAACAAGTAAGGGTACGACAACGCTTTAGGGTGAGCGTGAGTCTGAGGGCGCGGGTTAGTGTTAACGTACGGGTTAGGATTAGGGGACGGGTGAATGTCAGGCTTTGGCGAAGTGTTAGGGTTAGGGTTCGGGGTAGGGTTAGGGTTAAGGGACGGGGACGGTTTAGGATCCAGGTGAGGGTACGACAATGCTTTAGGTTGAGCATGCGTTTGAGGGCGCGGGTTAGTGTTAGCATACGGGTTAGGTTAGGGGACGGGTGAGGGTCAGGCTTCGGGGAAGGGTTAGGGTTAGGTTTCGGGCTAGGGTTAGGGTTAAGGGAAAGGGACGGTTTAGGGTCCATGTGAGGGTACGACAACGCTTTAGGGTGAGCGAGATTGTGAGGGCGCGGGTTATTGTTAGCGTACGTGTTAGGATTAGGGGACGGGTGAGGGTCAGGCTTCGGCGAAGTGTTAGGGTTAGGGTTCGGGCTAGGGTTAGGGTTAGGGGAAAGGGACGATTTAGGGTCCATGTGAGGGTACAACAACGCTTTAGGGTGAGCGAGATTGTGAGGGTGCGGGTTAGTGTTAGCGTACGTGTTAGGATTAGGGGACTGGTGAGGGTCAGGCTTCTGGGAAGGGTTAGGTCTAGGGTTCGGGCTAGGGTTAGGGTTATGGGACTGGGACGGTTTAGGGTCCAGGTGAGGGTACGACAACTCTTTAGGGGGAGCGTTAGTGTGAGGGCGCGGGTTAGTGTTAGCGTACGGGTTAGGATTACGGGACGGATGAGGGTCAGGCTTCGGCGAAGTGTTAGTGTTAGGGTTCGGGATAGGGTTAGGGTTAGAGGACGGGGATGGTTTAGGGTCCATGTGAGGGTACGACAACACTTTAGGAGGCGCGTGCGTGTGAGGGCACGTGTTAGTGTTAGCGTACGTGTTAGGATTAGGGGAAGGGTGAGTGTCAGGCTTCGGGGAGGTGTTAGGGTTAGGGTTTGGGCTAGGGTTAGTGTTAGGGGACTGGGATGGTTTAGAGTCCAGGTCAGGGTACGACAACGCTTTCGGGGGAGCGGTCGTGTGAGGGCGCGGGTTAGTGTTTGCGTACGGGTTAGGATTAGGTGACGGGTGAGGGTCAGGCTTCAAGGAAGTTTAGGGTTAGGGTTCGGGCTAGGTTTAGGGTTAGGGGACGGGGACGGTTTAGGATCCAGGTGAGGGTACGACAATGCTTTAGGTTGAGCATGCGTCTGAGGGCGCGGGTTAGTGTTAGCGTACGGGTTAGGATTAGCGGACGGGTGAGGGTCAGGCTTCGGGGATGGGTTAGAGTTAGGGTTCGGGAAAGGGTTAGGGTTAGGGGACGGGGACGGTTTAGGGTCCAGGTGAGGGTACGACAACGCTTTAGGGGGAGCATGCGTGTGAGCGCGGGGTTTAGTGTTAGCGTCTGTGTTAGTATTAGGGGATGGGTGAGGGTCAGGCTTCGGGGAAGGGTTAGGGTTAAGGTTCGGGCTAAGGTAAGGGTTAGGGGACGGGGTCGGTTTAGGGTCCAGGTGAGGGTACGACAACGCTTTAGGGGGAGCGTGCATGTGAGGGCGCGGGTTAGTATTAGCGTACGGGTTAGGATTAGGGGACGGGTGAGGGTCAGGCTTCGGGGAAGTGTTAGGGTTAAGGTTAGGTCTAGGGTTAGTGTTAGGGGATGGGGACGGTTTAGGGTCCAGGTGAGGGTACGACAACCCTCTTGAGGGAGCGTACGAGTGAGGGCGCGGATTAGTGTTAGTGTACAGGTTAGGATTAGGGGACGGGTGAGGGTCAGGCTTCAGGGAATTGTTAGGGTTAGGGTTCGGGCTAGGGTTAGGGTTAGGGGATGGGGACGGTTTAGGGTCCAGGTGAGGGTACGACAACGCTTTACGGGGAGCGTGCGTGTGAGGGCGCGAGTTAGTGTTAGCGTCCGTGTTAGGATTAGGGGACGGTTGAGAGTCAGGCTTCGGAGCAGCGTTAGGGTTAGGGTTCGGGCTAGGGTTAGGGTTAGGGGACGGGGACGGTTTAGGGTCCAGGTGAGGGTACGACAACGCTTTATGGTGAGCGTGCGTGTGAGGTCGCGGGTTAGTGTTAGCGTACGGTTTAGGATTAGGGGACGGGTGAGGGTCAGGATTCGGGGAAGGGTTAGGGTTAGGGTTCGGACTAGGGTTAGTGTTAGGGGACGGGGACAGTTTTGGGTCCAGGTGAGGGTACAACAACTCTTTAGGGTGAGCGTGAGTGTGAGGGTGTGGGTTCGTGTTAGCGTACCGGTTAAGATTAGGGTACGGGTGAGGGTCAGGCTTCGGGGAAGGGTTAGGGTTAGGGTTCGGGATAGGGTTAGGGTTAGGGGACGGGGAGGGTTTTGGGTCCAGGTGAGGGTACGACAAAGCTTAGGGTGAGCGTGCGTGTGAGGGCGCAGGTTAGTGTTAGCGTACGGGTTAGGATTAGGGGACGGATGAGGGTCAGGCTTCGGAGAAGCGTTAGGGTTAGGGTTCGGGCTAGGGTTAGTGTTAGGGGACGGGGACGGTTTAGGGTCCAGGTGAGAGTACGACAATGCTTTAGGGGGAGCGAGCGTGTGAAAGCGTGGGTTAGTGTTAGCGTACGGGTTAGGATTAGGGGACGGGTGAGGGTCAGGCTTCGGAGAAGGGTTAGGGTTAGCGTTAAGGCTACGGTTAGGGTTAGGGGACGGGGACGGTATAGGGTCCAGGTGAGAGTACGACAACGCTTTAGGGGGAGCGTGCATGTGAGGGCGCGGGTTACTGTTAACGTACGGGTTAGGATTAGGGGACGGTTGAAAGTCAGGCTTCTGAGAAGGGTTAGGGTTAGGGTTTGGGCTAGGGTTAGGGTTAGGGGACGGGGACCGTTTAGGGTCCAGGTGAGGGTACAACAACGCTTTAGGGTGAGCGTGCGTGTGAGGGCGCGGGTTAGTGTTAGCGTACTGGTTAGGATTAGGGGACGGGTGAGGGTCAGGCTTCGGGGAAGTGTTAGGGTTAGGGTTCGGGCTAGGGTTAGTGTTAGGGGACGTGGACGGTTTTGGGTCCACGTGAGGGTACGACAACCCTTAGGGTGAGTGTGCGTGTGAGGGCGCGGGTTTGTGTTAGCGTATGGGTTAGGATTAGGGGACGGATGAGGGTCAGGCTTCGGGGAAGGGTTAGGTTTAGGGTTCGGGCTGGTTACTGTTAGGGGACGGGGACGGTTTAGGGTCCAGGTGAGGGTACGACAATGCTTTAGGGTGAGCGTGCGTGTGAGGGCGCGGGTTAGTGTTAGCGTACTGGTTAGGATTAGGGGTCGGGTGAGGGTCAGGCTTCGGGGAAGTGTTAGGGTTAGGGTTCGGGCTAGGGTTAGTGTTAGGGGACGTGGACGGTTTTGGGTCCACGTGAGGGTACGACAACCCTTAGGGTGAGCGTGCGTGTGAGGGCGCGGGTTTGTGTTAGCGTATGGGTTAGGATTAGGGGACGGATGAGGGTCAGGCTTCGGGGAAGGGTTAGGTTTAGGGTTCGGGCTAGGGTTACTGTTAGGGGACGGGGACGGTTTAGGGTCCAGGTGAGGGTACGACAACGCTTTAGGGGGAGCGAGCGTTTGAAAGCGTGGGATAGTGTTAGGGTACGGGTTAGGATAAGTGAACGGGTGAGGGTCAGGCTTCGGAGAAGGGTTAGGGTTAGCTTTAAGGCTAGGGTTAGGGTTAGGGGACGGGGACGGTTTAGGGTCCAGGTGAGGGTACGACAACGCTATAGGGGGAGCATGCGTGTGAGGGCGCGGGTTAGTGTTAGCGTCCGGGTTAGGATTAGGGGACGGGTGAGGGTCAGGCTTCAGGGAAGGGTTAGGGTTAGGGTTCGGGCTATGGTTAGGGTTAGGGGAAGGGGACGGTTTAGGAACAGGTAAGGATACGACAACGCTTTAGGGTGAGCGTGAGTGTGAGGGCGTGGGTTCGTGTTAGCGTACGGGTTAGGATTAGGGGACGGGTGAGGGTCAGGCTTCGGCGAAGTGTTAGGGTTAGGGTTCGGGCTAGAGTTAGGGTTAGGGCATGGGGACGGTTTAGGATCCAGCTCAGGGTACGACAACGTTTTAGGGGGAGCGTGCGTGTGAGGGCGCGTGTTAGTGTTAGCGTACGAGTTAGGATTAGGGAACGGGTGAGGGTCAGGCTCCGGGGAAGGGTAAGGGTTAGGGTTCGGGCTAGGCTTAGGGTTAGGGGACTGGGAAGGTTTAGGGTACAGCTGAAGATACGAGAACGCTTTAGGGGGAGCGTGCGTTTGAGGGCGCGGGTTAGTGTTTGTGTACGGGTTAGGATTAGGGGACGGATGAGGGTCAGGCTTCGGGGAAGGGATAGGTTTAGGGTTCGGGCTAGGGTTAGTGTTAGGGGATGGGGACGGTTTAGGGTCCAGGTGAGGGTACGACAACGCTTTAGGGGGAGCGAGCTTGTGAAAGCGTGGGTTAGTGTTAGCGTACGGGTTAGGATTAGGGGACGGGTGAGGGTCAGGCTTCAGGGAAGTGTTAGGGTTAGGGTTCGGGCTAGGGTTAGGGTTAGGGGATGGGGAAGGTTTAGGGTCCAGGTGAGGGTACGACAACGCTTTACGGGGAGCGTGTGTGTGAGGGCGCGAGTTAGTGTTAGCGTCCGTGTTAGGATTAGGGGACGGTTGAGAGTCAGGCTTCGGAGAAGCGTTAGGGTTAGGGTTCGGGCTAGGGTTAGGGTTAGGGGACGGGGACGGTTTAGGGTCCAGGTGAGGGTACGACAACGCTTTATGGTGAGCGTGCGTGTGAGGTCGCGGGTTAGTGTTAGCGTACGGTTTAGGATTAGGGGACGGGTGAGGGTCAGGATTCGGGGAAGGGTTAGGGTTAGGGTTCGGACTAGGGTTAGTGTTAGGGGACGGGGACAGTTTTGGGTCCAGGTGAGGGTACAACAACTCTTTAGGGTGAGCGTGAGTGTGAGGGTGTGGGTTCGTGTTAGCGTACCGGTTAAGTTTAGGGTACGGGTGAGGGTCAGGCTTCGGGGAAGGGTTAGGGTTAGGGTTCGGGATAGGGTTAGGGTTAGGGGACGGGGAGGGTTTTGGGTCCAGGTGAGGGTACGACAAAGCTTAGGGTGAGCGTGCGTGTGAGGGCGCAGGTTAGTGTTAGCGTACGGGTTAGGATTAGGGGACGGATGAGGGTCAGGCTTCGGAGAAGCGTTAGGGTTAGGGTTCGGGCTAGGGTTAGTGTTAGGGGACGGGGACGGTGTAGGGTCCAGGTGAGAGTACGACAATGCTTTAGGGGGAGCGAGCGTGTGAAAGCGTGGGTTAGTGTTAGCGTACGGGTTAGGATTAGGGGACGGGTGAGTGTCAGGCTTCGGAGAAGGGTTAGGGTTAGCGTTAAGGCTACGGTTAGGGTTAGGGGACGGGGACGGTATAGGGTCCAGGTGAGAGTACGACAACGCTTTAGGGGGAGCGTGCGTGTGAGGGCGCGGGTTACTGTTAACGTACGGGTTAGGATTAGGGGACGGTTGAAAGTCAGGCTTCTGAGAAGGGTTAGGGTTAGGTTTCGGGCTAGGGTTAGGGTTAGGGGACGGGGACGGTTTAGGGTCCAGGTGAGGGTACAACAACGCTTTAGGGTGAGCGTGCGTGTGAGGGCGCGGGTTAGTGTTAGCGTACTGGTTAGGATTAGGGGACGGGTGAGGGTCAGGCTTCGGGGAAGTGTTAGGGTTAGGGTTCGGGCTAGGGTTAGTGTTAGGGGACGTGGACGGTTTTGGGTCCACGTGAGGGTACGACAACCCTTAGGGTGAGCGTGCGTGTGAGGGCGCGGGTTTGTGTTAGCGTATGGGTTAGGATTAGGGGACGGATGAGGGTCAGGCTTCGGGGAAGGGTTAGGTTTAAGGTTCGGGCTAGGGTTACTGTTAGGGGACGGGGACGGTTTAGGGTCCAGGTGAGGGTACGACAACGCTTTAGGGGGAGCGAGCGTTTGAAAGCGTGGGATAGTGTTAGGGTACGGGTTAGGATAAGTGAACGGGTGAGGGTCAGGCTTCGGAGAAGGGTTAGGGTTAGCTTTAAGGCTAGGGTTAGGGTTAGGGGACGGGGACGGTTTAGGGTCCAGGAGAGGGTACGACAACGCTATAGGGGGAGCGTGCGTGTGAGGGCGCGGGTTAGTGTTAGCGTCCGTGTTAGGATTAGGGGACGGGTGAGGGTCAGGCTTCAGGGAAGGGTTAGGGTTAGGGTTCGGGCTATGGTTAGGGTTAGGGGAAGGGGACGGTTTAGGAACAGGTAAGGATACGACAACGCTTTAGGGTGAGCGTGAGTGTGAGGGCGTGGGTTCGTGTTAGCGTACGGGTTAGGATTAGGGGACGGGTGAGGGTCAGGCTTCGGCGAAGTGTTAGGGTTAGGGTTCGGGCTAGAGTTAGGGTTAGGGCACGGGGACGGTTTAGGATCCAGGTGAGGGTACGACAACGTTTTAGGGGGAGCGTGCGTGTGAGGGCGCGTGTTAGTGTTAGCGTACGAGTTAGGATTAGGGAACGGGTGAGGGTCAGGCTCCGGGGAAGGGTAAGGGTTAGGGTTCGGGCTAGGCTTAGGGTTAGGGGACTGGGAAGGTTTAGGGTACAGCTGAGGATACGAGAACGCTTTAGGGGGAGCGTGCGTTTGAGGTCGCGGGTTAGTGTTTGCGTACGGGTTAGGATTAGGGGACGGATGAGGGTCAGGCTTCGGGGAAGGGATAGGTTTAGGGTTCGGTCTAGGGTTAGTGTTAGGGGATGGGGACGGTTTAGGGTCCAGGTGAGGGTACGACAACGCTTTAGGGGGAGCGAGCTTGTGAAAGCGTGGGTTAGTGTTAGCGTACGGGTTAGGATTAGGGGACGGGTGAGGGTCAGGCTTCGGAGAAGGGTTAGGGTTAGCGTTAAGGCTAGGGTTAGGGTTAGGGGACGGGGACGGTTTAGGGTCCAGGTGATGGTACGACAACGCTTTAGGGGGAGCGTGCGTGTGAGGGCGCGGGTTAGTGTTAGCGTCTGGGTTAGGATTAGGGAACGTGTGAGGGTCAGGCTCCTGGGAAGTGTTAGGGTTAGGGTTCTGGCTAGGGTTAGGGTTAGGGGAGTGGTAAGGTTTAGGGTACAGGTGAGGGTACGACAATGCTTTAGGGGGAGCGTTCGTTTGAGGGCGCAGGTTAGTGTTTGTGTACGGGTTAGGATTAGGGGACGGGTGAGGGTCAGGCTCCGGGGAAGTGTTAGGTTTAGGGTTCGGGCTATGGTTAGGGTTAGGGGAAGGGGACGGTTTAGGAACAAGTAAGGGTACGACAACGCTTTAGGGTGAGCGTGAGTCTGAGGGCGCGGGTTAGTGTTAACGTACGGGTTAGGATTAGGGGACGGGTGAAGGTCAGGCTTCGGCGAAGTGTTAGGGTTAGGGTTCGGGGTAGGGTTAGGGTTAAGGGACGGGGACGGTTTAGGATCCAGGTGAGGGTACGACAATGCTTTAGGTTGAGCATGTGTTTGAGGGCGCGGGTTAGTGTTAGCATACGGGTTAGGTTAGGGGACGGGTGAGGGTCAGGCTTCGGGGAAGGGTTAGGGTTAGGTTTCGGGCTAGGGTTAGGGTTAAGGGAAAGGGACGTTTAGGGTCCATGTGAGGGTACGACAACGCTTTAGGGTGAGCGAGATTGTGAGGGCGCGGGTTATTGTTAGCGTACGTGTTAGGATTAGGGGACGGGTGAGGGTCAGGCTTCGGGGAAGGGTTAGGGTTAGGGTTCGGGCTAGGGTTAGGGTTAGGGGACGGGGACGGTTTAGGGTCCAGGTGAGGGTACGAAAACGCTTTGGGGGAGCGTGAGTGTGAGGGCGCGGGTTAGTGTTAGCGTACGTGTTAGGATTACGGGACGGATGAGGGTCAGGCTTCGGCGAAGTGTTAGTGTTAGGGTTCGGGCTAGGGTTAGGGTTAGAGGACGGGGATGGGTTAGGGTCCATGTGAGGGTACGACAACACTTTAGGAGGAGCGTGCGTGTGAGGGCACGTGTTAGTGTTAGCGTACGTGTTAGGATTAGGGGACGGGTGAGTGTTAGGCTTCGGGGAGGTGTTAGGGTTAGGGTTCGGGCTGGGGTCAGGGTTAGGGGACGGGGACGGTTTAGGGTCCAGGTGAGGGTACGACAACGCTTAAGGGGGAGCGTGCGTGTGAGGGCGCGGGTTAGTGTTAGCGTACCGGTTAAGATTAGGGTACGGGTGAGGGTCAGGCTTCAAGGAAGTTTAGGGTTAGGGTTCGGGCTAGGGTTAGGGTTAGGGGACGGGGACGGTTTAGGGTCCAGGTGAGGGTACGACAATGCTTTAGGTTGAGCATGCGTCTGAGGGCGCGGGTTAGTGTTAGCGTACGGGTTAGGATTAGGGGACGGGTGAGGGTCAGGCTTCGGAGGATTGTTAGGGTTACGGTTCGGGCTAGGGTTAGTGTTAGGTGACGGGGACGATTTAGGGTCAAGGTGAGTGTACGACAACGCTTTAGGGTGAGCGTGCGTCTCAGGGCGCGGGTTAGTGTTAGCGTATGGGTTAGGATTAGGGGACGGGTGAGGGTGAGGCTTCGGGGAAGGGTTAGGGTTAGGGTTCGGGCTGGGGTCAGGGTTAGGGGACGGGGACGGTTTAAGGTCCAGGTGAGGGTACGACAACGCTTAAGGGGGAGCGTGCGTGTGAGGGCGCGGGTTAGTGTTCGTGTACGGGTTAGGATTAGGGGACAGGAGAGGGTCAGGCTTCGGGGAAGGGTTAGGGTTAGGGTTCGGGCTAGGGTCAGGGTTAGGGGACGGGGACGGTTTAGGATCCAGGTCAGGGTACGACAACGCTTTAGGGGGAGCGGGCGTGTGAGGGCGTGGGTTAGTGTTTGCGTACGGGTTAGGATTAGGTGACGGGTGAGGGTCAGGCTTCGGGGAAGGGTTAGGGTTAGGGTTCGGGCTAGGGTTAGGTTTAGGGGACGGGGACGGGTTAGGGTCCAGGTGAGGGTACGACAACGCTTTAGGGGGAGCGTGCGTGTGAGGGCGCGGGTTAGTGTTAGCGTACGGTTTAGGATTAGGGGACGGGAGAGTGTCAGGCTTCGGGGAAACGTTAGGGTTAGGGTTCGGGCTAGGGTTAGGTTTAGGGGACGGGGACGGTTTAGGATCCAGGTGAGGGTACGACAACGCTTTAGGGGGAGCGTGCGTTTGAGGGCGCGTATTAGTGTTAGCGTACGTGTTAGGATTAGGGGACGGGTGAGGGTCAGGCTTCGGGGATGGGTTAGAGTTAGGGTTCGGGAAAGGTTTAGGGTTAGGGGACGGGGACGGTTTAGGGTCCAGGTGAGTGTACGACAACGCTTTAGTGGGAGCGTCCGTGTGAGGGCGGGGTTTAGTGTTAGCGTCCGTGTTAGGATTCGGGGATGGGTGAGGGTCAGGCTTCGGGGAAGGGTTAGGGTTAGGGTTCGGGCTAAGGTTAGGGTTAGGGTACGGGGTCGGTTTAGGGTCCAGGTGTGGGTACGACAACGCTTTAGGGGGAGCGTGATTGTGAGGGCGCGGGTTAGTATTAGAGTACGGGTTAGGATTAGGGGACGGTTGAGGGTCAGGCTTCGGGGAAGTGTTAGGTTTAGGGTTCGGGCTAGGGTTAGTGTTAGGGGACGGGGACGGTTTAGGGTCCAGGTCAGAGTACGACAATGCTTTAGGGGGAGCGAGCGTGTGAAAGCGTGGGTTAGTGTTAGCGTACGGGTTAGGATTAGGGGACGGGTGAGGGTCAGGATCCGGGGAAGGGTTAGGTTTAGGGTTCGGGCTATGGTTAGGGTTAGGGGAAGGGGACGGTATAGGAACAGATAAGGGTACGACAACGCTTTAGGGTGAGCGTGAGTGTGAGGGCGCGGGTTAGTGTTAGTGTACGGGTTAGGATTAGGGGACGGGTGAGGGTCAGGCTTCGGCGAAGTGTTAGGGTTAGGTTTCGGGCTAGGGTTCGGGTTAAGGGACGGGGCCGGTTTAGGATCCAGGTGAGGGTACGACAACGCATTAGGGGGAGCGAGCTTGTGAAAGCGTGGGTTAGTGTTAGCGTACGTGTTAGGATTAGGGGACGGGTGAGGGTCAGGCTTCGGAGAAGGGTTAGGGTTAGCGTTAAGGCTAGGGTTAGGGTTAGGGGACGGGGACGGTTTAGGGTCCAGGTGATGGTACGACAACGCTTTAGGGGGAGCGTGCGTGTGAGGGCGCGGGTTAGTGTTAGCGTCCGGGTTAGGATTAGGGAACGTGTGAGGGTCAGGCTCCTGGGAAGTGTTAGGGTTAGGGTTCTGGCTAGGGTTAGGGTTAGGGGACTGGGAAGGTTTAGGGTACAGGTGAGGGTACGACACTGCTTTAGGGGGAGCGTTCGTTTGAGGGCGCAGGTTAGTGTTTGTGTATGGGTTAGGATTAGGGGACGGGTGAGGGTCAGGCTCCGGGGAAGGGTTAGGTTTAGGGTACGGGCTATGGTTAGGGTTAGGGGAAGGGGACGGTTTAGGAACAAGTAAGGGTACGACAACGCTTTAGGGTGAGCGTGAGTCTGAGGGCGCGGGTTAGTGTTAACGTACGGGTTAGGATTAGGGGACGGGTGAAGGTCAGGCTTCGGCGAAGTGTTAGTGTTAGGGTTCGGGGTAGGGTTAGGGTTAAGGGACGGGGACGGTTTAGGATCCAGGTGAGGGTACGACAATGTTTTAGGTTGAGCATGCGTTTGAGGGCGCGGGTTAGTGTTAGCATACGGGTTAGGTTAGGGGACGGGTGAGGGTCAGGCTTCGGGGAAGGGTTAGGGTTAGGTTTCGGGCTAGGGTTAGGGTTAAGGGAAAGGGACGGTTTAGGGTCCATGTGAGGGTACGACAACGCTTTAGGGTGAGCGAGATTGTGAGGGCGCGGGTTATTGTTAGCGTACGTGTTAGGATTAGGGGACGGGTGAGGGTCAGGCTTCGGGGAAGGGTTAGGGTTAGGGTTGGGGCTAGGGTTAGGGTTAGGGGACGGGGACGGTTTAGGGTCCAGGTGAGGGTACGACAACGCTTTGGGGGAGCGTGAGTGTGAGGGCGCGGGTTAGTGTTAGCGTACGTGTTAGGATTACGGGACGGATGAGGGTCAGGCTTCGGCGAAGTGTTAGTGTTAGGGTTCGGGCTAGGGTTAGGGTTAGAGGACGGGGATGGGTTAGGGTCCATGTGAGGGTACGACAACACTTTAGGAGGAGCGTGCGTGTGAGGGCACGTGTTAGTGTTAGCGTACGTGTTAGGATTAGGGGACGGGTGAGTGTTAGGCTTCGGGGAGGTGTTAGGGTTAGGGTTCGGGCTAGGGTTAGTGTTAGGGGACTGGGATGGTTTAGGGTCCAGGTCAGGGTACGACTACGCTTTAGGGGGAGCGGTCGTGTGACGGCGTGGGTTAGTGTTTGCGTACGGGTTAGGATTAGGTGACGGGTGAGGGTCAGGCTTCAAGGAAGTTTAGGGTTAGGGTGCGGGCTAGGGTTAGGGTTAGGGGACGGGGACGGTTTAGGGTCCAGGTGAGGGTACGACAATGCTTTAGGTTGAGCATGCGTCTGAGGGCGCGGGTTAGTTTTAGCGTACGGGTTAGGATTAGGGGACGGGTGAGGGTCAGGCTTCCGGGGAGTGTTAGGGTTACGGTTCGGGCTAGGGTTAGTGTTAGGTAACGGGGACGATTTAGGGTCAAAGTGAGTGTACGACAACGCTTTAGGGTGAGCGTGCGTCTGAGGGCGCGGGTTAGTGTTAGCGTATGGGTTAGGATTAGGGGACGGGTGAGGGTGAGGCTTCGGGGAAGGGTTAGGGTTAGGGTTCGGGCTGGGGTCAGGGTTAGGGGACGGGGACGGTTTAGGGTCCAGGTGAGGGTACGACAACGCTTAAGGGGGAGCGTGCGTGTGAGGGCGCGGGTTAGTGTTCGTGTACGGGTTAGGATTAGGGGACGGGAGAGGGTCAGGCTTCGGGGAAGGGTTAGGGTTAGGGTTCGGGCTAGGGTCAGGGTTAGGGGACGGGGACGGTTTAGGATCCAGGTCAGGTTACGACAACGCTTTAGGGGGAGCGTGCGTGTGAGGGCGCGTATTAGTGTTAGCGTACGTGTTAGGATTAGGGGACGGGTGAGGGTCAGGCTTCGGGGATGGGTTAGAGTTAGGGTTCGGGAAAGGGTTAGGGTTAGGGGACGGGGACGGTTTAGGATCCAGGTGAGGGTACGACAACGATTTAGGGGGAGCGTGCATCTGAGGGCGTGTGTTAGTGTTAGCGTACGGGTTAGGATTAGGGAACGGGAGAGGGTCAGGTTCCTGGGAAGTGTTAGGTTTAGGGTTCTGGCTAGGGTTAGGGTTAGGGGACTGGGAAGGTTTAGGGTGCAGGTGAGGGTACGACAATGCTATAGGGGGAGCGTGCGTTTGAGGGCGCAGGTTAGTGTTTGTGTACGGGTTAGGATTAGGGGACGGGTGAGGGTCAGGCTCCGGGGAAGGGTTAGGTTTAGGGCTCGGGCTAGGTTTAGAGTTAGGGGCGGGGACGGTTTAGGGTCCAGGTGAGGGTACGACAATGCTTTAGGTTGAGCATGCGTCTGAGGGCGCGGGTTAGTGTTAGCGTACGGGTTAGGTTAGGTGACGGGTGAGGGTCAGGCTTCGGGGAAGGGTTAGGGTTAGGTTTCGGGCTAGGGTTAGGGTTATGGGAAAGGGACGGTTTAGGGTCCATGTGAGGGTACAACAACGCTTTAGGGTGAGCGAGATTGTGAGGGCGCGGGTTAGTGTTAGAGTACGTGTTAGGATTAGGGGACGGGTGAGGGTCAGGCTTCGGGGAAGGGTTAGGTCTAGGGTTCGGGCTAGGGTTAGGGTTAGGGGACGGGGAGGGTTTAGGGTCCAGGTGAGGGTACGACAACTCTTTAGGGGGAGCGTGAGTGTGAGGGCGCGGGTTAGTGTTAGCGTACGGTTTAGGATTACGGGACGGATGAGGGTCAGGCTTCGGCGAAGTGTTAGTGTTAGGGTTCGGGCTAGGGTTAGGGTTAGTGGACGGGGATGGTTTAGGGTCCATGTGAGGGTACGACAACACTTTAGGAGGCGCGTGCGTGTGAGGGCACGTGTTAGTGTTAGCGTACGTGTTAGGATTAGGGGAAGGGTGAGTGTCAGGCTTCGGGGAGGTGTTAGGGTTAGGGTTCGGGCTAGGGTTAGTGTTAGTGGACTGGGATGGTTTAGGGTCCAGGTCAGGGTACGACAACGCTTTAGGGGGAGCGGTCGTGTGAGAGCGTGGGTTAGTGTTTGCGTACGGGTTAGGATTAGGTGACGGGTGAGGGTCTGGCTTCAAGGAAGTTTAGGGTTAGGGTTCGGGCTAGGGTTAGGGTTAGGGGACGGGGACGGTTTAGGGTCCAGGTGAGGGTACGACAATGCTTTAGGTTGAGCATGCGTCTGAGGGCGCGGTTTAGTGTTAGCGTACGGGTTAGGATTAGGGGACGGGTGAGGGTCAGGCTTCGGGGGAGTGTTAGGGTTACGGTTCGGGCTAGGGTTAGGGTTAGGTGACGGGGACGATTTAGGGTCAAGGTGAGTGTACGACAACGCTTTAGGGTGAGCGTGCGTCTGAGGGTGCGGGTTAGTGTTAGCGTATGGGTTAGGATTAGGGGACGGGTGAGGGTCAGGCTTCGGGGATGGGTTAGAGTTAGGGTTCGGGAAAGGGTTAGGGTTAGGGGACGGGGACGGTTTAGGGTCCAGGTGAGGGTACGACAACGCATTAGGGGGAGCATGCGTGTGAGGGCGCGGAATAGTGTTAGCGTACGGGTTAGGATTAGGGTTCGGATGAGGGTCAGGCTTCGGGGAAGTGTTAGGATTAGGGTTCGGGCTAGGGTTAGGGTTAGGGGACGGGGACGGTTTAGGGTCTAGATGCGGGTACGACAACACTTTATGGTGAGCGTCAGTGTGAGGGCGCGGGTTAGTGTAAACGTACGGGTTAGGATTACGGGACGGGTGAGGGTCAAGCTTCGGCGAAGTGTTAGTGTTAGGGTTCAGCCTAGGGTTAGGGTTAGAGGACGGGGACGGTTTAGGGTCCATGTGAGGGTACGACAACGCTTTAGGGGGAGCGGGTGTGTGAGGGCGTGGGTTAGTGTTACCGTACGGGTTAGGATTAGGGAACGGGTGAGGGTCAGGCTTCGGGGAAGGTTTAGGGTTAGGGTTCGGGCTAGGGTTAGGGCTAGGGGACGGAGACGGATTAGGGTCCAGGTGAGGGTACGACAACACTTTAGGGGGAGTGTGCGTGTGTGGGCGCGGGTTAGTGTTAGCGTACGGGTTAGGGATAGGGGAAGGGTGAGGGTAAGGCTTCGGGGAAGGGTTAGGGTTAGGGTTCGGGCAAGGGTTAGGGGACGGGGATGGTTTAGGGTCCAGGTGAGGGTACGACAACGCTTTAGGGGGAGCGTGCGTGTGAGGGCGCGGGTTAGTGTTAGCGTACGGGTTAGGAATAGGGGACGGGTGAGGGTCAGGCTTCGGGGAAGGGTTAGGGTTAGGGTTCAGACTAGGGTTAGGGTTAGGGGACGGGGACGGTTTAGGGTCCAGATGAGGATACGACAACACTTTAGGGTGAGCATGAGTGTGAGCGCGCGGGTTAGTGTTAGCGTACGGGTTAGGATTAGGGGAAGGGTGAGGGTTAGGCTTCGGGAAAGGGTTAGGGTTAGGGTTCGGGCTAGGGTTAGGGTTAGGGGACGGGGACGGTTTAGGGTCCAGTTCAGGGTATGACAACGCTTTAGGGGGAGCGGGCGTGTGAGGGCGCGGGTTAGTGTTTGCGAACGGGTTAGGATTACGTGACTGGTGAGGGTCAGGCTTCGAGGAAGGGTTAGGGTTAGGGTTCGGGCTAGGGTTAGGGTTAGGGGACGGGGACGGTTTAGGGTCCAGGTGAGGGTACAACAACGCTTTAGGTTGAGCATGCGTCTGAGGGCGTGGGTTAGTGTTACCATACGGGTTAGGATTAGGGGACGGGTGAGCGTCAGGCTTCGGGGAAGGGTTAGGGTTAGCGTTAGGGTAGGGTTAGGGTTAGGGGACGGGGATGGTTTAGGGTCCAGGTGAGGGTACGACAACGCTTTAGGTTGAGCATGCATCTGAGGGTGCAGGTTAGTGTTACAGTACGGGTTAGGATTAGTGGAAGGGTGAGGGTCAGGCTTCGGGGAAGGGTTAGGGTTAGGGTTCGGGCAAGGGTTAGGGGACGGGGACGGTATAGGGTCCAGGTGAGGGTACGACAATGCTTTAGGGGGAGCGTGCGTGTGAGGGCATGGGTTAGTGTTAGCGTACGGGTTAGGATTAGGGGACGGGTGATGGTCAGGCATCGGGGAAGGGTTAGGGTAAGGTTTGGGCTAGGGTTAGGGTTAGGGGACGGGGATGGTTTAGGGTCCAGTTGAGGGTACGACAACGCTTTAGGGGGAGGGTGCGTGTGAGGGCGTGGGTTAGTGTTAGCGTACGGGTTAGGATTAGGGGACGGGTGAGGGTCAGGTTTCGGGGAAGGGTTAGGGTTAGGGTTCTGGCTAGGGTGAGGGTTAGGGGACGGGGATGGTTTAGGGTCCAGTTGAAGGTACGACAACGCTTTAGGGGGAGCGTGCGTGTGAGGGCGTGGGTTAGTGTTAGCGTATGGGTTAGGATTAGGGGACGGGTGAGTGTCAGGCTTCGGGGAAGGGTTAGGGTTAGGGTTCGGGCTAGGGTTAGGGTTTGGGGACGGGGACGGTTTAGGGTCCAGGTGAGGGTACGACAAGTCTTTAGGGGGAGTGTGCGTGTGAGGACACGGGTTAGTTAAAGCGTACGGGTTAGGATTAGGGGACGGTAGAGGGTCAGGCTTCGGGGAAGGGTTAGGGTTAGGGTTCGGGCTAGGGTTAGGGTTAGGGGACGGGGAAGGTTTAGGGTCCAGATGAGGGTACGACAACACTTTAGGGTGAGCGTGAGTGTGAGGGCGTGGGTTAGTGTTACCGTACGGGTTAGGATTAGGGGACGGGTGAGGGTCAGGCTTCGGGGAAGGGTTAGGGTTAGGGTTCGGGCTAGGGTTAGGGTTAGGGGACGGGGACGGATTAGGGTCCAGGTGAGGGTACGACAACGCTTTAGGGGGAGCGTGCGTGTGAGGGCATGGGATAGTGTTAGCGTACCGGTTAGGATTAGGGGACGGGTGATGGTCAGCCCTCGGGGAAGTGTTAGGGTTAGGGTTCGGGCTAGGGTTAGGGTTAGGGGACGGGGATGGTTTAGGGTCCAGTTGAGGGTACGACAATGCTTTACGGGGAGCCTGCGTGTGAGGGCGCGTGTTAGTGTTAGCCTATGGGTTAGGATTAGGGGATGGGAGAGAGTCAGGCTTCGGCGAACGGTTAGGGTTAGGGTTCGAGCTAGGGTTTGGGTTAGGGGACTGGGACGTTTAGGGTCCAGGTCAGGGTACGACAACGCTTTAGGGGGAGCGGGCGTGTGAGGGGGCGGGTTAGTGTTTGCGTATGGGTTAGGATTAGGTGACGGGTGAGGGTCAGGCTTCGGGGAAGGGTTAGGGTTAGGGTTCGTGCTAGGGTTAGGGTTACGGGACGGGGACGGTTTAGGGTCCAGGTGAGGGTACGACAACGCTTTAAGGGGAGCGTGCGTGTGAGGGCGCGGGTTAGTGTTAGCGTACGGGTTAGGTTTATGGGACGGGTGAGGGTCAGGGTTTGGGGAAGGGTTAGGGTTAGGGTTCGGGCTAGGGTTAGGGTTAGGGGACGGGGATGGTTTAGGGTCCAGATGAGGGTACGACAACACTTTAAGGTGAGCGTGAGTGTGAGGGCGTGGGTTAGTGTTAGCGTACGGGTTAGGATTAGGGGACGGGTGAGGGTCAGGCTTCGGAGAAGAGTTACGGTTAGGGTTTGGGATAGGGTTAGGGTTAGGGGACTGGGACGGTTTAGGGTCCAAGTCAGGGTACGACAACGCTTTAGGGGGAGCGCGCGTGTGAGGGCGCGGGTTACTGTTTGCGTACGGGTTAGGATTAGGGGACGGGTGAGGTTCAGGCTTCAGGGAAGGGTTACGGTTAGGGTTCGGGATATGGTTAGGGTTAGGGGACTGGGACGGTTTAGGGTACATGTCAGGGTACGACAGCGCTTTAGGGGGAGCGCGCGTGTGAGGGCGCGGGTTAGTGTTTGCTTACCGGTTAGGATTAGGTAACGGGTGTGGGTCAGGCTTCGGGGAAGGGTTAGGGTTAGGGTTCGGGCTAGGGTTAGGGTTAGGGGACGGGGACGGTTTAGGGTCCAGGTGAGTGTACGACAACGCTTTAGGGGGAGCGTGCGTGTGAGGACGCGGGTTAGTGTTAGCGTACGGGTTAGGATTAGGGGACCGGTGAGGGTCAGGCTTCGAGGAAGGGTTAGCGTTAGGGTTAGGGCCATGGTTAGAGTTAGGGGACGGGGACTGTTTAGGGTCCAGTTGAGGGTACGACAACACTCTTGGGGGAGCGTGCGCATGAGGGCACGGGTTAGTGTTAGCGTACGGGTTAGGATTAGGGGACGGGTGAGTGTCATGCATCGGGGAAGGGTTAGGGTTAGGGTTCGGGCTAGGGTTAGGGTTAGGGGACGGGGACGGTTTAGGGTCCAGGTGAGGGTACGACAACGCTTTAGGGGGAGCGTGCCTGTGAGGGCGTGGGTCAATGTTAGCGTATGTGTTAGGATTAGGGGACGGGTGAGGGTCAGGCCTCGGGGAAGTGTTAGTGTTAGGGTTCGGGCTAGGGTTAGGGTTAGGGGACGGGGACGTTTTAGGGACCAGTTGAGGGTACGACAACACTTTATGGGGAGCGTGCGTGTGAGGGCGCATGTTAGTGTTAGCGTACGGGTTAGGATTAGGGGACGGGTGAGGGTCAGGCTTCGAGGAAGGGTTAGCGTTAGGGTTAGGGCTATGGTTAGAATTAGGGGACAGGGACTGTTTAGGGTCCAGGTGAGGGTACGGCAACGCTCTTGCGGGAGCGTGCGCATGAGGGCACGGGTTAGTGTTAGCGTACGGGTTAGTATTAGGGGACGGGTGAGTGTCATGCATCGGGGAAGGGTTAGGGTTAGGGTTTGGGCTAGGGTTAGGGTTAGGGGATTGGGACGGTTTAGGGTCCAAGTGAGGGTACGACAACGCTTTACGGGGAGCATGCGTGTGAGGGCGCGGGTAGTGTTAGCGTACGGGTTAGGATTAGGGGACGGCTGAGTGTCAGGCTTCGGGGAAAGGTTAGGGTTAGGGTTCGGGCTAGGGTTCGGGTTAGGGGACGGGGACGGTTTCGGGTCCAGGTGAGGGTATGACAACGCTTTAGGGGGAGCGTGCGTGTGAGGGCGTGGGTTAGTGTTAGCGTGAGTGTTAGGATTAGGGGACGTGTGAGGGTCAGACTTCGCGGAAGGGTTAGGGTTAGGGTTAAGGCTAGGGTTAGGGTTAGGGGACGGGGATGGTTTACGTTCCAGGTGAGGGTAGGACAACACTTTAGGGGGAGCGTGCGTGTGAGGGCACGGGTTAGTGTTAACGTCCGGTTTAGGATTAGGGGACGGGTGAGGGTCAGGCTTAGGCGAAGGGTGAGTGTTAGAGTTCGGGCTACTGTTAGGGTTAGGGGACGGGGACGGTTTAGGATCTAGATGAGGGTACGACAACACTTTAGGCGGAGCGTGCGTGTGAAGGCGCGGGTTAGTGTTAGCGTAAGGGTTAGATTTAGGGGACGAGTGAGGGTCAGGCTTCTGGGAAGGTTTAGGGTTAGGGTTCGGGCTAGGGTTAGGGTTAGGGGACGGGGACGGTTTAGGGTCCAGGTGAGGGTACAACAACGCTTTAGGGGGCACGTGCATGTGAGGGCGCGGGTTAGTGTTAGGGTACGGGTTAGGATTAGGGGACGGGTGAGGTTCAGGCTTCGGGGAAGTGGTAGGGTTAGGGTTAGGGCTAGGGGTAGGGTTAGGGGACGGGGACGGTTTAGGGTTCAGGTGAGGGTACGACAACGCTTTAGGGGGAGCGTGCGTGTGAGGGCGTGGGTTAGTGTTAGCGTACGGGTTAGGATTAGGGGACGGGTGAGGGTTAGGCTTCAGGGAAGGGTTAGGGTTAGGTTGCGGCCTAGCGTTAGGGTTAGGGGACGGGGAAGGATTAGGGTCCAGGTGAGGGTACGACAACACTTTAGGGTGAGCTTGCGTGTGAGCGCGCGGGTTAGTGTTTGAGCACGGGTTAGGATTAGGGGACGGGTAATGGTCAGGCTTCGGGGAAAGGTTAGGGTTAGGTTCGGGCTAGGGTTAGGGTTATGGGACGGGGATGGTTTAGGGTCCATTTGAGGGTACGACAACGCTTTAGGGGGAGGGTGCGTGTGAGGGCGTGGGTTAGTGTTAGCGTACGGATTAGGATTAGGGGACGTGTGAGGGTCAGGGTTCGGGGAAGTGTTAGGGTTAGGGTTCGGGCTAGGGTTAGGGGTAGGGGACAGGGATGGTTTAGGGTCCAGTTGAGGGTACAACAACGCTTTAGGGGGAGCGTGCGTGTGAGGGCGTGGGTTAGTGTTAGCGTATGGGTTAGGATTAGGGGACGGGTGAGTGTCAGGCTTCGGGGAAGGGTTAGGGTTAGGGTTCGGGCTAGGGTTAGGGTTAGGGGACGGGGACGGTTTAGGGTCCAGGTGAGGGTACGACAACGCTTTAGGGGGAGCGTGCCTGTGAGGGCGTGGGTCAATGTTAGCGTATGTGTTAGGATTAGGGGACGGGTGAGGGTCAGGCCTCGGGGAAGTGTTAGTGTTAGGGTTCGGGCTAGGGTTAGGGTTAGGGGACGGGGACGGTTTAGGGACCAGTTGAGGGTACGACAACACTTTATGGGGAGCGTGCGTGTGAGGGCGCATGTTAGTGTTAGCGTACGGGTTAGGATTAGGGGACGGGTGAGTGTCAGGCTTCGGGGAAGGGTTAGGGTTAGGGTTCGTGCTAGGGTTAGGGTTAGGGGATGGGGACGGTTTAGGGTCCAGGTGAGTGTACTACAACGCTTTAGGTGGAGCGTGCGTGTGAGGGTGCGGGTTAGTGTTAGCGTACGGGTTAGGATTAGGGGACGGGTGAGGGTAAGGCTTCGGAGAAGGGTTAGGGTTAGGGTTCAGGCTATGGTTAGGGTTAGGGGACCGGGACGGTTTAGGGTCCAGGTGAGGGAACGACAACGCTTTAGGGGGAGCGAGCGTGTGAAAGCGTGGTTTAGTGTTAGCGTACAGGTTAGGATTAGGGGACGGGTGAGGGTCAGGCTTCGGAGAAGGGTTAGGGTTAGCGTTAAGGGTAGGGTTAGGGTTAGGGGACGGGGATGGTTTAGGGTCCAGGTGATGATACGTCAACTCTTTAGGGGGAGCCTGTGTGTGAGGGCGCGGGTTAGTGTTAGTGTCCGGGTTAGGATTAGGGGACGGGTGAGGGTCAGGCTTCAGGGAAGGGTTAGGGTTAGGGTTCGGGCTATGTTTAGGGTTAGGGGAAGGGGACGGTTTAGGAACAGGTAAGGGTACGACAACGCTTTAGGGTGAGCGTGAGTGTGACGGTGTTGGTTAGTGTTAGCGTACGGGTTAGGATTAGGGAACAGGTGAGGGTCAGGCTCCGGGGAAGGGTTAGGGTTAGGGTTCGGTTTAGGGTTAGGGTTAGGGGACTGGGAAGGTTTAGGGTCCATGTGAGGGTACCACAACGCTTTAGGGGGAGCGTGCGTTTGAGCGCGCGGGTTAGTGTTTGTGTACAGTTTAGGATTAGGGGACGGGTGAGGGTCAGGCTTCGGCGAAGTGTTAGGGTTAGGGTTCGGGCTAGGGTTAGGGGACGGGGACGGGGACGGTTTAGGATCCAGGTGAGGGTATGACAATGTTTTAGGGGGAGCGTGCGTGTGAGGGCGCGTGTTAGTGTTAGCGTACGGATTAGGATTAGGGAACGGGTGAGGGTCAGGCTTCGGGGAAGGGTTAGGGTTGGGGTTCGGGCTAGGGTTAGGGTTAGGGGACTGGGAAGGTTTAGGGTCCAGGTGAGGGTACGACAACGCTTTAGGGGGAGCGTGCGTTTGAGGGCGCGGGTTAGTGTTTGCGTACGGGTTAGGATTAGGGGACGGGTGAGGGTCAGGCTCCGGGGAAGTGTTAGGTTTAGGGTTCGGGCTAGGTTTAGGGTTAGGGGACGGGGACGGTTTAGGGTCCAGATGAGGGTACAACAATGCTTTAGGTTGAGCATGCGTCTGAGGGCACGGGTTAGTGTTAGCATACTGGTTAGGATTACGGCACGGATGAGGGTCAGGCTTCGGCGAAGTGTTAGTGTTAGGGTTCGGGCTAGGGTTAGGGTTAGAGGACGGGGATGGATTAGGGTCCATGTGAGGGTACGACAACACTTTAGGGAGAGCGTGCGTGTCAGGGCACGTGTTAGTGTTAGCGTACGTGTTAGGATTAGGGGACGGGTGAGGGTCAGGCTTCGGGGAAGGGTTAGGGTTACGGTTCGGGCTAGGGTTAGTGTTAGGGGACTGGGATGGTTTAGGGTCCAGGTCTGGGTACGACAACGCTTTAGGGTGAGCGGTCGTGTGAGGGTGCCGGTTACTGTTTGCGTACGGGTTAGGATTAGGGGACGGGTGAGTGTCAGGTTTCGGGGAAGTTTTAGGTTTAGGGTTCGGGCTAGGATTAGTGTTAGGGGACGGGGACGGTTTAGGATCCAGGTGAGGGTACGACAACGCTTTAGGGGGAGCTTGCGTTTGACGGCGCGTATTAGTGTTAGCGTACGGGTTAGGATTAGGGGACGGGTGATTGTCAGGCTTCGGGGAAGGTTTAGTGTTAGGGTTCGGGCTAGGGTTAGGGTTAGGGGAAAGGGACGGTTTAGGGTCCAGGTGGGGGTACGACAACTCTTTAGGGTGAGCGTGATTGTGAGGGCGCGGGTTAGTGTTAGCGTACGGCTTAGGATTAGGGGACGGGTGAGGGTCAGGGTTCGGGTAAGGGTTAGGGTTAGGGTTCGGTCTAGGGTTAGGGTTAGGGGACGGGGACGGTTTAGGGTCCAGGTGAGGGTACGACAACGCTTTAGGAGTAGCGGGCGTGTGAGGGCGCGGGTTAGTGTTAGCGTACGGGTTAGGATTATGGGACGGGTGAGTGTCAGGCTTCGGGGAAGTGTTAGGATTAGGGTTCGGGCTAGGGTTAGGGTTAGGAGACGGAGACGGTTTAGGGTCTAGATGAGTGTACGACAACACTTTAGGGTGAGCGTCAGTGTGAGGGCGTGGGTTAGTGTTAGCATACGGGTTAGGATTACGGGACGGATGAGGGTCAGGCTTCGGCGAAGTGTTAGTGTTAGGGTTCGGGCTAGGGTTAGGGTTAGAGGACGGGGATGGTTTAGGGTCCATGTGAGGGTACGACAACACTTTAGGAGGAGCGTGCGTGTGAGAGCACGTGTTAGTGTTAGCGTACGTGTTAGGATTAGGGGACGGGTGAGGGTCAGGCTTCTGGGAAGGGTTAGGGTTAGGGTTCGGTCTAGGGTTAGTGTTAGGGGACTGGGATGGTTTAGGGTCCAGGTTAGGGTACGACAACGCTTTTGGGGGAGCGGTCGTGTGAGGGTGCGGGTTAGTGTTTGCGTACGGGTTAGGATTAGAGGACGGGTGAGGGTCAGGCTTCGGCGAAGTGTTAGGGTTAGGGTTCGGGCTAGAGTTAGGGTTAGGGCACGGGGACGGTTTAGGATCCAGGTGAGGGTACGACAACGTTTTAGGGGGAGCGTGCGTGTGAGGGCGCGTGTTAGTGTTAGCGTACGAGTTAGGATTAGGGAACGGGTGAGGGTCAGGCTCCGGGGAAGGGTAAGGGTTAGGGTTCGGGCTAGGGTTAGTGCTAGGAGACTGGGAAGGTTTAGGGTACAGGTGAGGGTACGACAATGCTTTAGGGGGAGAGTTCGTTTGAGGGCGCAGGTTAGTGTTTGTGTACGGGTTAGGATTAGGGGACGGGTGAGGGTCAGGCTCCGGGGAAGGGTTAGGTTTAGGGTTCGGGCTCTGGTTAGGGTTAGGGGAAGGGGACGGTTTAGGAACAGGTAAAGGTACGACAACGCTTTTGGGTGAGCTTGAGTCTGAGGGCACGGGTTAGTGTTAGCGTACGGGTTAGGATTAGGGGACGGGTGAGGGTCAGGCTCGGCGAAGTGTTAGGGTTAGGGTTCGGGCTAGGGTTAGGGTTAAGGGACGGGGACGGTTTAGGACCCAGGTGAGGGTACGACAACGATTTAGGGGTAGCGTGCGTCTGAGGGCGTGTGTTAGTGTTAGCGTACGGGTTAGGATTAGGGAACGGGTGAGGGTCAGGCTCCTGGGAAGTGTTAGGGTTAGGGTTTTGTCTAGGATTAGGGTTAGGGGACTGGGAAGGTTTAGGGTACAGGTGAGGGTACGACAATGCTTTAGGGGGAGTGTGCGTTTGAGGGCGCGGGTTAGTGTTAGCGTACGGGTTATGTTAGGGGACGGGTGAGGGTCAGGCTCCAGGGAAGGGTTAGTGTTAGGGTTCGGGCTAGGGTCAGGGTTAGGGGACGGGGACGGTTTAGGGTCCAGGTGAGGGTACGACAACGCTTTAGGGGGAGCGTGCGTGTGAGGGCGCGGGTTAGTATTAGTGTACGGGTTAGGATTAGGGTTCGGGTGAGGGTCAGGCTTCGGGGAAGGGTTAGGTTTAGGGTTAGGTCTAGGGTTAGGGTTAGGGGATGGGGACGGTTTAGGGTCCAGGTGAGGGTACGACGACGCTCTTGGGGGAGCGTGCGAGTGAGGGCGCGGGTTAGTGTTAGCGTACAGGTTAGGATTAGGGGACGGGTGAGGGTCAGGCTCCGGGGAAGGGTTAGGGTTAGGGTTCGGGCTAGGGTTAGGGTTAGGGGATGGGGACGGTTTAGGGTCCAGGTGAGGGTACGACAGCGCTTTAGGGGGAGCGTGCGTGTGAGGGCGCGAGTTAGTGTTAGCGTCCGTTTTAGGATTAGGGGACGGTTGAAGGTCAGGCTTATGAGAAGGGTTAGGGTTAGGGTTCGGGCTAGGGTTAGGGTTAGGGGACGGGGACGGTTTAGTGTCCAGGTGATGGTACGACAACGCTTTAGGGGGAGCGTGCGTGTGAGGGCGTGGGTTAGTGTTAGCGTACGGGTTAGGATTAGGGGACGGATGAGGGTCAGGCTTCGGGGAAGGGTTAGGTTTAGGGTTCGGGCTAGGGTTAGTGTTAGGGGATGGGGACGGTTTAGGGTCCAGGTGAGGGTACGACAACGCTTTAGGGGGAGCGAGCTTGTGAAAGAGTGGGTTAGTGTTAGCGTACGGGTTAAGATTAGGGGACGGGTGAGGGTCAGGCTTCGGAGAAGGGTTAGGGTTAGCGTTAAGGCTAGGTTTAGGGTTAGGGGACGGGGACGGTTTAGGGTCCAGGTGATGGTACGACAACGCTTTAGGGGGAGCGTGCGTGTGAGGGCGTGGGTTAGTGTTAGCGTCCGGGTTAGAATTAGGGAACGTGTGAGGGTCAGGCTCCTGGGAAGTGTTAGGGTTAGGGTTCTGGCTAGGGTTAGGGTTAGGGGACTGGGAAGGTTCAGGGTACAGGTGAGGGTACGACAATGCTTTAGGGGGAGCGTTCGTTTGAGGGCGCAGGTTAGTGTTTGTGTACGGGTTAGGATTAGGGGACGGGTGAGGGTCAGTCTCCGGGGAAGGGTTAGGTTTAGGGTTCGGGCTATGGTTAGGGTTAGGGGAAGGGGACGGTTTAGGAACAAGTAAGGGTACGACAACGCTTTAGGGTGAGCGTGAGTCTGAGGGCGCGGGTTAGTGTTAGCGTACGGGTTAGGATTAGGGGACGGGTGAAGGTCAGGCTTCGGCGAAGTGTTAGGGTTAGCGTTCGGGCTAGGGTTAGGGTTAAGGGACGGGGACGGTTTAGGATCCAGGTGAGGGTACGACAACGATTTAGGGGGAGCGTGCGTCTGAGGGCGTGTGTTAGTGTTAGCGTACGGGTTAGGATTAGGGAACGGGTGAGGGTCAGGCTCCTGGGAAGTGTTAGGGTTAGGGTTCTGGCTAGGGTTAGGGTTAGGGGACTGGGAAGGTTTAGGGTGCAGGTGAGGGTACGACAATGCTTTAGGGGGAGCGTGCGTTTGAGGGCGCAGGTTAGTTTTTGTGTACGGGTTAGGATTAGGGGACGGGTGAGGGTCAGGCTCCGGGGAAGGGTTAGGTTTAGGGTTCGGGCTAGGTATAGGGTTAGGGGACGGGGACGGTTTAGGGTCCAGTTGAGGGTACGACAATGCTTTAGGTTGAGCATGCGTCTGAGGGCGCGGGTTAGTGTTAGCGTACGGGTTAGGATTAGGGGACGGGTGAGGGTCAGGCTTCGGGGGAGTGTTAGGGTTACGGTTTGGGCTAGGGTTAGGGTTAGGTGACGGGGACGATTTAGGGTCAAGGTGAGTGTACGACAACGCTTTAGGGAGAGCGTGCGTCTGAGGGCGCCGGTTAGTGTTAGCGTATGGGTTAGGATTAGGGGACGGGTGAGGGTCAGGCTTCGGGGAAGGGTTAGTGTTAGGGTTCGGGCTAGGGTCAGGGTTAGGGGACGGGGACGGTTTAGGGTCCAGGTGAGTGTACGACAATGCTTAAGGGGAAGCGTGCGTGTGAGGGCGCGGGTTAGTGTTAGCGTACGGGTTAGGATTAGGGGACGGGAGAGGGTCAGGCTTCGGGGAAGGGTTAGGGTTAGGGTTTGGGCTACGGTTAGGTTTAGGGGACGGGGACGGTTTAGGATCCAGGTGAGGGTACGACAACGCTTTAGGGGGAGCGTGCGTTTGAGGGCGCGTATTAGTGTTAGCGTACGGGTTAGGATTAGGGGACGGGTGAGGGTCAGGCTTCGGGGATGGGTTAGAGTTAGGGTTCAGGAAAGGGTTAGGGTTAGGGGACGGGGACGGTTTAGGGTCCAGGTGAGGGTACGACAACGCTTTAGGGTGAGCGTGATTGTTAGGGCGCGGGTTAGTGTTAGCGTACGGCTTAGGATTAGGGGACGGGTGAGGGTCAGGGTTCGGGTAAGGGTTAGGGTTAGGGTTCGGGCTAGGGTTAGGGTTAGGGGAAAGGGACGGTTTAGGGTCCATGTGAGGGTACGACAACGCTTTAGGGTGAGCGAGATTGTGAGGGCGCGGGTTAGTGTTAGTGTACGATTTAGGATTAGGGGACGGGTGAGGGTCAGGCTTCAGCGAAGTGTTAGGGTTAGGGTTCGGGCTAGAGTTAGGGTTAGGGCATGGGGACGGTTTAGGGTCCATGTGAGGGTACGACAACGTTTTAGGGGGAGCGTGCGTGTGAGGGCGCGTGTTAGTGTTACCGTACGAGTTACGATTAGGGAACGGGTGAGGGTGAGGCTCCGGGGAAGTGTAAGGGTTAGGGTTCGGGCTAGGGTTAGGGTTAGGGGACTGGGAAGGTTTAGGGTACAGCTGAGGGTACGACAACGCTTTAGGGGGAACGTGCGTTTGAGGGCGCGGGTTAGTGTTTGCGTACGGGTTAGGATTAGGGGACGGGTGAGGGTCAGGCTCCGGGGAAGGGTTAGGTTTAGGGTTCGGGCTAGGTTTAGGGTTAGGGGACGGGGACGGTTTAGGGTCCAGGTGAGGGTACGACAATGCTTTAGGTTGAGCATGCGTCTGAGAGCGCGGGTTAGTGTTAGCATATGGGTTAGGATTAGGGGACATGTGAGGGTCAGGCTTCAGAGAAGTGTTAGGGTTATGGTTCGGGCCAGGGTTAGGGTTAGGGGACGGGGACGGTTTAGGGTCCAGGTGAGGGTACGACAACGCTTTAGGTTGAGCATGCGTCTGAGGGTGCGGGTTAGTGTTAGCGTACGGGTTAGGATTAGGGGACGGGTGAGTGTCAGGCTTCGGGGAAGGTTTAGTGTTAGGGTTCGGGCTAGGGTTAGGGTTAGGGGAAAGGGACGGTTTAGGGTCCAGGTGAGGGTACGACAACGCTTTAGGGTGAGTGTGATTGTGAGGGCACGGGTTAGTGGTAGCGTATGGCTTAGGATTAGGGGACGGGTGAGGGTCAGGGTTCGGGTAAGGGTTAGGGTTAGGGTTCGGGCTAGGGTTAGGGTTAGGGGACGGGGACGGTTTAGGGTCCAGGTGAGGGTACGACAACGCTTTAGGAATAGCGGGCGTGTGAGGGCGCGGGTTAGTGTTAGCGTACGGGTTAGGATTAGGGGACGGGTGAGTGTCAGGCTTCGGGGAAGGGTTAGGGTTAGGGTTCGGGCTAGGGTTAGGGTTAGGGGACGGAGACGGTTTTGGGTCTAGATGAGTGTACGACAACACTTTAGGGTGAGCGTGAGTGTTAGGGCGTGGGTTAGTGTTAGCATACGGGTTAGGATTACAGGACGGATGAGGGTCAGTCTTCGGGGAAGTGTTAGGGTTAGGGTTCGGGCTAGGGTTAGTGTTAGGGGACGGGGACGTTTTAGGATCCAGGTGAGTGTACGACAACTCTTTAGGGTGAGCGTGAGTGTGAGGGCGCGGGTTCATGTTAGCGTACCAGTTAAGATTAGGGGACGAGTGAGGGTCAGGCTTCGGGGAAGGGTTAGGGTTAGGGCTCGGGCTTGGGTAAGGGTTAGGGAACGGGGACGGTTTTGGGTCCAGGTGAGGGTACGACAACGCTTACGGTGAGCGTGCGTGTGAGGGCGCGGGTTAGTGTTAGCGTACGGGTTAGGATTACGGGACGGATGAGGGTCAGGCTTCGGGGAAGCGTTAGGGTTAGGGTTCGGGCTACGGTTAGGGTTAGGGGACGGGGACGGTTTAGGATCCAGGTGAGGGTACGACAACGATTTAGGGGGAGCGTGCATTTGAGGGCGCGTATTAGTGTTAGCGTAAGTGTTAGGATTAGGGGACGGATGAGGGTCAGGCTTCGGGGAAGGTTAGGTTCAGGGTTCGGGCTAGGGTTAGTGTTAGGGGACGGGGACGGTTTAGGGTCCAGGTGAGGGTATGACAACGCTTTAGGGGGAGCGAGCTTGTGAAAGCGTGGGTTAGTGTTAGCGTACGTGTTAGGATTAGGGGACGGGTGAGGGTCAGGCTTCGGAGAAGGGTTAGGGTTAGCGTTAAGGCTAGGGTTAGGGTTAGGGGACGGGGACGGTTTAGGGTCCAGGTGATGGTACGACAACGCTTTAGGGGGAGCGTGCGTGTGAGGGCGCGGGTTAGTGTTAGCGTCCGGGTTAGGATTAGTGAACGGGTGAGGGTCAGGCTCCTGGGAAGGGTTAGGGTTAGGGTTCTGGCTAGGGTTAGGGTTAGGGGACTGGGAAGGTTTAGGGTACAGGTGAGGGTACGACAATGCTTTAGGGGGAGCGTTCGTTTGAGGGCGCAGGTTAGTGTTTTTGTACGGGTTAGGATTAGGGGACGGATGAGGGTCAGGCTTCGGGGAAGGGTTAGGATTAGGGTTCGAGCTATGGTTAGGGTTAGGGGAAGGGGACGGTTTAGAAACAGGTAAGGGTACGACAACGCTTTAGGGTGAGCGTGAGTGTGATGGCGCGGGTTAGTGTTAGCATACGTGTTAGGATTAGGGGACGGGTGAGGTTCAGGCTTCGGGGGAGGGTTAGGTTTAGGGTTCGGGCTAGGGTTAGGGTTAAGGGACGGGGACGGTTTAGGATCCAGGGGAGGGTACGACAATGCTTTAGGTTGAGAATGCGTTTGAGGGCGCGGGTTAGTGTTAGCGTACGGGTTAGGTTAGGGGACGGGTGAGGGTCAGGCTTCGGGGAAGGGTTAGGGTTAGGTTTCGGGCTAGGGTTAGGCTTAGGGGAAAGGGACGGTTTAGGGTCCATGTGAGGGTACGACAACGCTTTAGGGTGAGCGAGATTGTGAGGGCGCGGTTTATTGTTAGCATACGTGTTAGGATTAGGGGACGGGTGAGGGTCAGGCTTCGGGGAAGGGTTAGGGTTAGGGTTCGGGCTAGGGTTAGGGTTAGGGGACGGGGACGGTTTAGGGTCCAGGTGAGGGTACGACAACGCTTTAGGGGGAGCGTGAGTGTGAGGGCGCGGGTTAGTGTTACCGTACGTGTTAGGATTACGGGACGGATGAGGGTCAGGCTTCGGCGAAGTGTTAGTGTTAGGGTTCGGGCTAGGGTTAGGGTTAGAGGACGGGGATGGGTTATGGTCCATGTGAGGGTACGACAACACTTTAGGAGGAGCGTGCGTGTGAGGGCACGAGTTAGTGTTAGCGTACGGGTTAGGATTAGGGGACGGGTGAGTGTTAGGCTGTGGGGAGGTGTTAGGGTTAGGGTTCGGGCTAGGGTTAGGTTTAGGGGACGGGGACGGGTTAGGGTCCAGGTGAGGGTACGACAACGCTTTAGGGGGAGCGTGCGTGTGAGGGCGCGGGTTAGTGTTAGCGTTCGGTTTAGGATTAGGGGACGGGAGAGGGTCAGGCTTCGGGGAAGCGTTAGTGTTAGGGTTCGGGCTAGGGTTAGGTTTAGGGGACGGGGACGGTTTAGGATCCAGGTGAGGGTACGACAACGCTTTAGGGGGAGCGTGCGTTTGAGGGCGCGTATTAGTGTTAGCGTACGGGTTAGGATTAGGGGACGGGTGAGGGTCAGGCTTCGGGGATGGGTTAGAGTTAGGGTTCGGGAAAGGGTTAGGTTTAGGGGACGGGGACGGTTTAGGGTCCAGGTGAGGGTACGACAACGCTTTAGGGGGAGCATGCGTGTGAGCGCGGGGTTTAGTGTTAGCGTCTGTGTTAGGATTAGGGGATGGGTGAGGGTCAGGCTTCGGGGAAGGGTTAGGGTTAGGGTTCGGGCTAAGGTAAGGTTTAGGGGACGGGGTCGGTTTAGGGTCCAGGTGAGTGTACGACAACGCTTTAGGGGGAGCGTGCATGTGAGGGCGCGGGTTAGTATTAGCGTACGGGTTAGGATTAGGGGACGGGTGAGGGTCAGGCTTCGGGGAAGGGTTAGGGTAAACGTTAGGTCTAGGGTTAGTGTTAGGGGATGGGGACGGTTTAGGGTCCAGGTGAGGGTACGACAACCCTCTTGACGGAGCGTACGAGTGTGGGCGCGGGTTAGTGTTAGTGTACAGGTTAGGATTAGGGGACGGGTGAGGGTCAGGCTTCGGGGAAGTGTTAGGGTTAGGGTTCGGGCTAGGGTTAGGGTTAGGGGATGGGGACGGTTTAGGGTCCAGGTGATGGTACGTCAACTCTTTAGGGGGAGCCTGTGTGTGAGGGCGCGGGTTAGTGTTAGCGTCCGGGTTAGGATTAGGGGACGGGTGAGGGTCAGGCTTCTGGGAAGGGTTAGGGTTAGGGTTCGGTCTAGGGTTAGTGTTAGGGGACTGGGATGGTTTAGGGTCCAGGTTAGGGTACGACAACGCTTTTGGGGGAGCGGTCGTGTGAGGGTGCGGGTTAGTGTTTGCGTACGGGTTAGGATTAGAGGACGGGTGAGGGTCAGGCTTCGGCGAAGTGTTAGGGTTAGGGTTCGGGCTAGAGTTAGGGTTAGGGCACGGGTACGGTTTAGGATCCAGGTGAGGGTACGACAACGTTTTAGGGGGAGCGTGCGTGTGAGGGCGCGTGTTAGTGTTAGCGTACGAGTTAGGATTAGGGAACGGGTGAGGGTCAGGCTTCTGGGAAGGGTTAGGGTTAGGGTTCGGGCTAGGGTTAGGGTTAGGGGTCGGGGACGGTTTTGGGTCCAGGTGAGGGTACGACAATGCTTTAGGTTGAGCGTGCGTCTGAGGGCGCGGGTTAGTGTTAGCATACGGGTTAGGTTAGGGGACGGGTGAGGGTCAGGCTTCGGGGAAGGGTTAGGTTTAGGGTTCGGGCTAGGGTTAGTGTTAGGGGACGGGGAAGGTTTAGGGTCCAGGTGAGAGTACGACAATGCTTTAGGGGGAGCGAGCGTGTGAAAGCGTGGGTTAGTGTTAGCGTACGGGTTAGGATTAGGGGACGGGTGAGGGTCAGGCTTCGGAGAAGGGTTAGGGTTAGCGTTAAGGCCAGGGTTAGGGTTAGGGGACGGGGACGGTTTAGGGTCCAGATGATGGTACGACAACGCTTTACGGGGAGCGTGCGTGTGAGGACGCGGGTTAGTGTTAGTGTAGGGGTTAGGATTAGGGGACGGGTGAGGGTCAGGCTCCGGGGAAGGGTTAGGTTTAGGGTTCGGGCTATGGTTAGGGTTAGTGGAAAGGGACGGTATAGGAACAGATAAGGGTACGACAACGCTTTAGGGTGAGCGTGAGTGTGAGGGCGCGGGTTAGTGTTAGCGTACGGGTTAGGATTAGGGGACGGGTGAGGGTCAGGCTTCGGCGAAGTGTTAGGGTTAGGGTTCGGGCTAGGGTTAGGGTTAAGGGACGGGGACGGTTTAGGATCCAGGTGAGGGTACGACAACGTTTTAGGGGGAGCGTGCGTGTGAGGGCGCGTGTTAGTGTTAGCGTACGAGTTAGGATTAGGGAACGGGTGAGGGTCAGGCTCCGGGGAAGGGTAAGGGTTAGGGTTCGGGCTAGGCTTAGGGTTAGGGGACTGGGAAGGTTTAGGGTACAGCTGAGGATACGAGAACGCTTTAGGGGGAGCGTGCGTTTGAGGGCGCGGGTTAGTGTTTGCGTACGGGTTAGGATTAGGGGACGGATGAGGGTCAGGCTTCGGGGAAGGGATAGGTTTAGGGTTCGGGCTAGGGTTAGTGTTAGGGGATGGGGACGGTTTAGGGTCCAGGTGAGGGTACGACAACGCTTTAGGGGGAGCGAGCTTGTGAAAGCGTGGGTTAGTGTTAGCGTACGGGTTAGGATTAGGGGACGGGTGAGGGTCAGGCTTCGGAGAAGGGTTAGGGTTAGCGTTAAGGCTAGGGTTAGGGTTAGGGGACGGGGACGGTTTAGGGTCCAGGTGATGGTACGACAACGCTTTAGGGGGAGCGTGCGTGTGAGGGCGCGGGTTAGTGTTAGCGTCTGGGTTAGGATTAGGGAACGTGTGAGGGTCAGGCTCCTGGGAAGTGTTAGGGTTAGGGTTCTGGCTAGGGTTAGGGTTAGGGGACTGGTAAGGTTTAGGGTACAGGTGAGGGTACCACAATGCTTTAGGGGGAGCGTTCGTTTGAGGGCGCAGGTTAGTGTTTGTGTACGGGTTAGGATTAGGGGACGGGTGAGGGTCAGGCTCCGGGGAAGGGTTAGGTTTAGGGTTCGGGCTATGGTTAGGTTTAGGGGAAGGGGACGGTTTAGGAACAAGTAAGGGTACGACAACGCTTTAGGGTGAGCGTGAGTCTGAGGGCGCGGGTTAGTGTTAACGTACGGGTTAGGATTAGGGGACGGGTGAATGTCAGGCTTCGGCGAAGTGTTAGGGTTAGGGTTCGGGGTAGGGTTAGGGTTAAGGGACGGGGAAGGTTTAGGATCCAGGTGAGGGTACGACAATGCTTTAGGTTGAGCATGCGTTTGAGGGCGCGGGTTAGTGCTAGCATACGGGTTAGGTTAGGGGACGGGTGAGGGTCAGGCTTCGGGGAAGGGTTAGGGTTAGGTTTCGGGCTAGGGTTAGGGTTAAGGGAAAGGGACGGTTTAGGGTCCATGTGAGGGTACGACAACGCTTTAGGGTGAGCGAGATTGTGAGGGCGCGGGTTATTGTTAGTGTACGTGTTAGGATTAGGGGACGGGTGAGGGTCAGGCTTCGGGGAAGGGTTAGGGTTAGGGTTCGGGCTAGGGTTAGGGTTAGGGGACGGGGACGGTTTAGGGTCCAGGTGAGGGTACGACAACGCTTTGGGGGAGCGTGAGTGTGAGGGCGCGGGTTAGTGTTAGCGTACGTGTTAGGATTACGGGACGGATGAGGGTCAGGCTTCGGCGAAGTGTTAGTTTTAGGGTTCGGATTAGGGTTAGGGTTAGAGGACGGGGATGGGTTAGGGTCCATGTGAGGGTACGACAACACTTTAGGAGGAGCGTGCGTGTGAGGGCACGTGTTAGTGTTAGCGTACGTGTTAGGATTAGGGGACGGGTGAGTGTTAGGCTTCGGGGAGGTGTTAGGGTTAGGGTTCGGGCTAGGGTTAGTGTTAGGGGACTGGGATGGTTTAGGGTCCAGGTCAGGGTACGACTACGCTTTAGGGGGAGCGGTCGTGTGAGGGCGTGGGTTAGTGTTTGCGTACGGGTTAGGATTAGGTGACGGGTGAGGGTCAGGCTTCAAGGAAGTTTAGGGTTAGGGTTCGGGCTAGGGTTAGGTTTAGGCGACGGGGACGGTTTAGGGTCCAGGTGAGGGTACGACAATGCTTTAGGTTGAGCATGCGTCTGAGGGCGCGGGTTAGTGTTAGCGTACGGTTTAGGATTAGGGGACGGGTGAGGGTCAGGCTTCGGGGGAGTGTTAGGGTTACGGTTCGGGCTAGGGTTAGTGTTAGGTGACGGGGACGATTTAGGGTCAAGGTGAGTGTACGACAACGCTTTAGGGTGAGCGTGCGTCTGAGGGCGCGGGTTAGTGTTAGCGTATGGGTTAGGATTAGGGGACGGGTGAGGGTGAGGCTTCGGGGAAGGGTTAGGGTTAGGGTTCGGGCTGGGGTCAGGGTTAGGAGACGGGGACGGTTTAGGGTCCAGGTGAGGGTACGACAACGCTTAAGGGGGAGCGTGCGTGTGAGGGCGCGGGTTAGTGTTCGTGTACGGGTTAGGATTAGGTGACGGGTGAGGGTCAGGCTTCGGGGAAGGGTTAGGGTTAGGGTTCGGGCTAGGGTTAGGTTTAGGGGACGGGGACGGGTTAGTGTCCAGGTGAGGGTACGACAACGCTTTAGGGGGAGCGTGCGTGTGAGGGCGCGGGTTAGTGTTAGCGTACGGTTTAGGATTAGGGGACGGGAGAGGGTCAGGCTTCGGGGAAGCGTTAGGGTTAGGGTTCGGGCTAGGGTTAGGTTTAGGGGACGGGGACGGTTTAGGATCCAGGTGAGGGTACGACAACGCTTTAGGGGGAGCGTGCGTTTGAGGGCGCATATTAGTATTAGCGTACGTGTTAGGATTAGGGGACGGGTGAGGGTCAGGCTTCGGGGATGGGTTAGAGTCAGGGTTCGGGTAAGGGTTAGGGTTAGGGGACGGGGACGGTTTAGGGTCCAGGTGAGTGTACGACAACGCTTTAGTGGGAGCGTCCGTGTGAGGGCGGGGTTTAGTGTTAGCGTCCGTGTTAGGATTAGGGGATGGGTGAGGGTCAGGCTTCGGGGAAGGGTTAGGGTTAGGGTTCGGGCTAAGTTTAGGGTTAGGGTACGGGGTCGGTTTAGGGTCCAGGTGTGGGTACGACAACGCTTTAGGGGGAGCGTGCGTGTGAGGGCGCGGGTTAGTATTAGAGTACGGGTTAGGATTAGGGGACGGGTGAGGGTCAGGCTTCGGGGAACGGTTAGGGTTAGGGTTAGGTCTAGGGTTAGGGTTAGGGGATGGGGATGGTTTAGGGTCCAGGTGAGGGTACGACAACGCTCTTGGGGGAGCGTGCGATTGAGGGCGCGGGTTACTCTTAGCGTACGGGTTAGGATTAGGGGACGGGTGAGGGTCAGGTTTCGGGGAAGGGTTAGGGTTAGGGTTCGGGCTAGGGTTAGGGTTAGGGGTCGGGGACGGTTTTGGGTCCAGCTGAGGGTACGACAATGCTTTAGGTTGAGCGTGCGTCTGAGGGCGCGGGTTAGTGTTAGCATACGGGTTAGGATTAGGGGACGGTTGAGGGTCAGGCTTCGGGGAAGTGTTAGGTTTAGGGTTCGGGCTACAGTTAGTGTTAGGGGACGGGGACGGTTTAGGGTCCAGGTGAGAGTACGACAATGCTTTAGGGGGAGCGAGCGTGTGAAAGCGTGGGTTAGTGTTAGCGTACGGGTTAGGATTAGGGGACGGGTGAGGGTCAGGCTTCGGAGAAGGGTTAGGGTTAGCGTTAAGGCTAGGGTTAGGGTTAGGGGACGGGAACGGTTTAGGGTCCAGATGATGGTACGACAACGCTTTAGGGGCAGCGTGCGTGTGAGGACGCGGGTTAGTGTTAGTGTACGGGTTAGGATTAGGGGATGGGTGAGGGTCAGGCTCCGGGGAAGGGTTAGGTTTAGGGTTCGGGCTATGGTTAGGGTTAGGGGAAGGGGACGGTATAGGAACAGATAAGGGTACGACAACGCTTTAGGGTGAGCGTGAGTGTGAGGGCGCGGGTTAGTGTTAGTGTACGGGTTAGGATTAGGGGACGGGTGAGGGTCAGGCTTCGGCGAAGTGTTAGGGTTAGGTTTCGGGCTAGGGTTCGGGTTAAGGGACGGGGACGGTTTAGGATCGAGGTGAGGGTACGACAACGCTTTAGGGGGAGCGAGCTTGTGAAAGCGTGGGTTAGTGTTAGCGTACGGGTTAGGATTAGGTGACGGGTGAGGGTCAGGCTTCGGAGAAAGGTTAGGGTTAGCGTTAAGGCTAGGGTTAGGGTTAGGGGACGGGGACGGTTTAGGATCCAGGTGATGGTACGACAACGCTTTAGGGGGAGCGTGCCTGTGAGGGCGCGGGTTAGTGTTAGCGTCTGGGTTAGGATTAGGGAACGTGTGAGGGTCAGGCTCCTGGGAAGGGTTAGGGTTAGGGTTCTGGCTAGGGTTAGGGTTAGGGGACTGGGAAGGTTTAGGGTACAGGTGAGGGTACGACAATGCTTTAGGGGGAGCGCTCGTTTGAGGGCGCAGGTTAGTGTTTGTGTACGGGTTAGGATTAGGGGACGGGTGAGGGTCAGGCTCCGGGGAAGGGTTAGGTTTAGGGTTCGGGCTGTGGTTAGGGTTAGGGGAAGGGGACGGTTTAGGAACAAGTAAGGGTACGACAACGCTTTAGGGTGAGCGTGAGTCTCAGGGTGCGGGTTTGTGTTAGCGTACGGGTTAGGATTAGGGGACAGGTGAAGGTCAGGCTTCGGCGAAGGGTTAGGGTTAGCGTTCGGGCTAGGGTTAGGGTTAAGGGACGGGGATGGTTTAGGGTCCAGGTGAGGGTACGACAACGCTTTAGGAGGAGCATGCGTGTGAGCGTGGGGTTTAGTGTTAGCGTCTGTGTTAGGATTAGGGGATGGGTGAGGGTCAGGCTTCGGGGAAGGGTTAGGGTTAGGGTTCGGGCTAACGTAAGGGTTAGGGGACGGGGTCGGTTTAGGGTCCAGGTGAGGGTACGACAACGCTTTAGGGGGAGCGTGCATGTGAGGGCGCGGGTTAGTATTAGCGTACGGGTTAGGATTAGGGGACGGGTGAGGGTCAGGCTTCGGGGAAGTGTTAGGGTTAAGGTTAGGTCTAGGGTTAGTGTTAGGGGATGGGGACGGTTTAGGGTCCAGGTGAGGGTACGACAACCCTCTTGAGGGAGCGTACGAGTGAGGGCGCTGGTTAGTGTTAGTGTACAGGTTAGGATTAGGGGACGGGTGAGGGTCAGGCTTCAGGGAAGTGTTAGGGTTAGGGTTCGGGCTAGGGTTAGGGTTAGGGGATGGGGACGGTTTAGGGTCCAGGTGAGGGTACGACAACGCTTTACGGGGAGCGTGCGTGGGAGGGCGCGAGTTATTGTTAGCGTCCGTGTTAGGATTAGGGGACGGTTGAGAGTCAGGCTTCGGAGAAGCGTTAGGGTTAGGGTTCGGGCTAGGGTTAGGGTTAGGGGACGGGGACGGTTTAGGGTCCAGGTGAGGGTACGACAACGCTTTAGGGTGAGCGTGCGTGTGAGGGTGCGGGTTCGTGTTAGCGTACCGGTTAAGATTAGGGTACGGGTGAGGGTCAGGCTTCGGGGAAGGGTTAGGGTTAGGGTTCGGGATAGGGTTACGGTTAGGGGACGGGGAGGGTTTTGGGTCCAGGTGAGGGTACGACAAAGCTTAGGGTGAGCGTGCGTGTGAGGGCGCAGGTTAGTGTTAGCGTACGGGTTAGGATTAGGGGACGGATGAGGGTCAGGCTTCGGGGAAGCGTTAGGGTTAGGGTTCGGGCTAGGGTTAGTGTTAGGGGACGGGGACGGTTTAGGGTCCAGGTGAGAGTACGACAATGCTTTAGGGGGAGCGAGCGTGTGAAAGCGTGGGTTAGTGTTAGCGTACGGGTTAGGATTAGGGGACGGGTGAGGGTCAGGCTTCGGAGAAGGGTTAGGGTTAGCGTTAAGGCTAGGGTTAGGGTTAGGGGACGGGGACGGTTTAGGGTCCAGATGATGGTACGACAACGCTTTAGGGGGAGCGTGCGTGTGAGGACGCGGGTTAGTGTTAGTGTACGGGTTAGGATTAGGGGACGGGTGAGGGTCAGGCTCCGGGGAAGGGTTAGGTTTAGGGTTCGGGCTATGGTTAGGGTTAGGGGAAGGGGACGGTATAGGAACAGATAAGGGTACGACAACACTTTAGGGTGAGCGTGAGTGTGAGGGCGCGGGTTAGTGTTAGCGTACGGGTTAGGATTAGGGGACGGGTGAGGGTCAGGCTTCGGCGAAGTGTTAGGGTTAGGGTTCGGGCTAGGGTTAGGGTTAAGGGACGGGGACGGTTTAGGATCCAGGTGAGGGTACGACAACGCTTTAGGGGGATCGTGGGTGTGAGAGCGTGTGTTAGTGTTAGCGTACGGGTTAGGATTAGGGAACGGGTGAGGGTCAGGCTCCTGGGAAGGGTTAGGGTTAGGGTTCTGGCTAGGGTTAGGGTTAGGGGACTTGGAAGGTTTAGTGTACAGGTGAGGGTACGACAATGCTTTAGGGGGAGCGTGCGTTTGAGGGCGCTGGGTAGTGTTTGCGTACGGGTTAGCATTAGGGGACGGGTGAGGGTCAGGCTCCGGGGAAGGGTTAGATTTAGGGTTCGGGCTAGGTTTAGGGTTAGGGGACGGGGACGGTTTAGGGTCCAGGTGAGAGTACGACAATACTTTAGGTTGAGCATGCGTGAGAAGGCGCAGGATAGTGTTACCGTACGGGTTAGGATTAGGGGATGCGTGAGGGTCAGGCTTCGGGGAAGGGTTTGGGTTAGGGTTCGGGCTAGGGTTAGGGGACGGGGACGGTATAGGGTCCAGGTGAGAGTACGACAACGCTTTAGGGGGAGCGTGCGTGTGAGGGCGCGGGTTACTGTTAGCGTACGGGTTAGGATTAGGGGACGGTTGAAAGTCAGGCTTCTGAGAAGGGTTAGGGTTAGGGTTCGGGCTAGGTTTAGGGTTAGGGGACGGGGACGGTTTAGGGTCCAGGTGAGGGTACAACAACGCTTTAGGGTGAGCGTGCGTGTGAGGGCGCGGGTTAGTGTTAGCGTACTGTTTAGGATTAGGGGACGGGTGAGGGTCAGGCTTCGGGGAAGTGTTAGGGTTAGGGTTCGGGCTAGGGTTAGTGTCAGGGGACGTGGACGTTTTTGGGTCCAGGTGAGGGTACGACAACCCTTAGGGTGAGCGTGCGTGTGAGGGCGCGGGTTTGTGTTAGCGTATGGGTTAGGATTAGGGGACGGATGAGGGTCAGGCTTCGGGGAAGGGTTAGGTTTAGGGTTCGGGCTAGGGTTACTGTTAGGGGACGGGGACGGTTTAGGGTCCAGGTGAGGGTACGACAACGCTTTAGGGGGACCGAGCGTTTGAAAGCGTGAGTTAGTGTTAGGGTACGGGTTAGGATAAGGGAACGGGTGAGGGTCAGGCTTCGGAGAAGGGTTAGGGTTAGCTTTAAGGCTAGGGTTAGGGTTAGGGGACGGGGACGGTTTAGGGTCCAGGTGAGGGTACGACAACGCTATAGGGGGAGCGTGCGTGTGAGGGCGCGGGTTAGTGTTAGCGTCCGGGTTAGGATTAGGGGACAGGTGAGGGTCAGGCTTCAGGGAAGGGTTAGGGTTAGGGTTCGGGCTCTGGTTAGGGTTAGGGGAAGGGGACGGTTTAGGAACAGTTAAGGGTACGACAACGCTTTAGGGTGAGCGTGAGTGTGAGGGCGTGGGTTAGTGTTAGCGTACGGGTTAGGATTAGGGGACGGGTGAGGGTCAGGCTTCGGCGAAGTGTTAGGGTTAGGGTTCGGGCTAGAGTTAGGGTTAGGGCACGGGGACGGTTTAGGATCCAGGTGAGGGTACGACAACGTTTTAGGGGGAGCGTGCATGTGAGGGCACGTGTTACTGTTAGCGTACGAGTTAGGATTAGGGAACGGGTGAGGGTCAGGCTCCGGGGAAGGGTAAGGGTTAGGGTTCGGGCTAGGCTTAGGGTTAGGGGACTGGGAAGGTTTAGGGTACAGCTGAGGGTACGAGAACTCTTTAGGGGGAGCGAGCTTGTGAAAGCGTGGGTTAGTGTTAGCGTACGGGTTAGGATTAGGGGACGGGTGAGGGTCAGGCTTCGGAGAAGGGTTAGGGTTAGCGTTAAGGCTAGGGTTAGGGTTAGGGGACGGGGACGGTTTAGGGTCCAGGTGATGGTACGACAACGCTTTAGGGGGAGCATGCGTGTGAGGGCGCGGGTTAGTGTTAGCGTCCGGGTTAGGATTAGGGAACGTGTGAGGGTCAGGCTCCTGGGAAGTGTTAGGGTTAGGGTTCTGGCTAGGGTTAGGGTTAGGGGACTGGGAAGGTTTAGGGTACAGGTGAGGGTACGACAATGCTTTAGGGGGAGCGTTCGTTTGAGGGCGCAGGTTAGTGTTTGTGTACGGGTTAGGATTAGGGGACGGGTGAGGGTCAGGCTCCGGGGAAGGGTTAGGTTTAGGGTTCGGGCTATGGTTAGGGTTAGGGGAAGGGCACGGTTTAGGAACAAGTAAGGGTACGACAACGCTTTAGGGTGAGCGAGATTGTGAGGGCGCGGGTTATTGTTAGCGTACGTGTTAGGATTAGGGGACGGGTGAGGGTCAGGCTTCGGGGAAGGGTTAGGGTTAGGGTTCGGGCTAGGGTTAGGGTTAGGGGACGGGGACGGTTTAGGGTCCAGGTGAAGGTACGACAACGCTTTGGGGGAGCGTGAGTGTGAGGGCGCGGGTTAGTGTTAGCGTACGTGTTAGGATTACGGGACGGATGAGGGTCAGGCTTCGGCGAAGTGTTAGTGTTAGGGTTCCGGCTAGGGTTAGGGTTAGAGGACGGGGATGGGTTAGGGTCCATGTGAGGGTACGACAACACTTTAGGAGGAGCGTGCGTGTGAGGGCACGTGTTAGTGTTAGCGTACGTGTTAGGATTAGGGGACGGGTGAGTGTTAGGCTTCGGGGAGGTGTTAGGGTTAGGGTTCGGGCTAGGGTTAGTGTTAGGGGACTGGGATGGTTTAGGGTCCAGGTCAGGGTACGACTACGCTTTAGGGGGAGCGGTCGTGTGAGGGCGTGGGTTAGTGTTTGCGTACGGGTTAGGATTAGGTGACGGGTGAGGGTCAGGCTTCAAGGAAGTTTAGGGTTAGGGTTCGGGCTAGGGTTAGGTTTAGGGGACGGGGACGGTTTAGGGTCCAGGTGAGGGTACGACAATGCTTTAGGTTGAGCATGCGTCTGAGGGCGCGGGTTAGTGTTAGCGTACGGGTTAGGATTAGGGGACGGGTGAGGGTCAGGCTTCGGGGGAGTGTTAGGGTTACGGTTCGGGCTAGGGTTAGTGTTAGGTAACGGGGACGATTTAGGGTCAAGGTGAGTGTACGACAACGCTTTAGGGTGAGCGTGCGTCTGAGGGTGCGGGTTAGTGTTAGCGTATGGGTTAGGATTAGGGGACGGGTGAGGGTGAGGCTTCGGGGAAGGGTTAGGGTTAGGGTTCGGGCTGGGGTCAGGGTTAGGGGACGGGGACGGTTTAGGGTCCAGGTGAGGGTACGACAACGCTTAAGGGGGAGCGTGCGTGTGAGGGCGCGGGTTAGTGTTCGTGTACGGGTTAGGATTAGGGGACGGGAGAGGGTCAGGCTTCGGGGAAGGGTTAGGGTTAGGGTTCGGGCTAGGGTTAGGTTTAGGGGTCGGGGACGGTTTTGGGTCCAGGTGAGGGTACGACAATGCTTTAGGTTGAGCGTGCGTCTGAGGGCGCGGGTTAGTGTTAGCATACGGGTTAGGATTAGGGGACGGTTGAGGGTCAGGCTTCGGGGAAGTGTTAGGTTTAGGGTTCGGGCTACAGTTAGTGTTAGGGGACGGGGACGGTTTAGGGTCCAGGTGAGAGTACGACAATGCTTTAGGGGGAGCGAGCGTGTGAAAGCGTGGGTTAGTGTTAGCGTACGGGTTAGGATTAGGGGACGGGTGAGGGTCAGGCTTCGGAGAAGGGTTAGGGTTAGCGTTAAGGCTAGGGTTAGGGTTAGGGGACGGGGACGGTTTAGGGTCCAGATGATGGTACGACAACGCTTTAGGGGGAGCGTGCGTGTGAGGACGCGGGTTAGTGTTAGTGTACGGGTTAGGATTAGGGGACGGGTGAGGGTCACGCTCCGGGGAAGGGTTAGGTTTAGGGTTCGGGCTATGGTTAGGGTTAGGGGAAGGGGACGGTATAGGAACAGATAAGGGTAGGACAACGCTTTAGGGTGAGCGTGAGTGTGAGGGCGCGGGTTAGTGTTAGTGTACGGGTTAGGATTAGGGGACGGGTGAGGGTCAGGCTTCGGCGAAGTGTTAGGGTTAGGTTTCGGGCTAGGGTTCGGGTTAAGGGACGGGGACGGTTTAGGATCCAGGTGAGGGTACGACAACACTTTAGGGGGAGCGAGCTTGTGAAAGCGTGGGTTAGTGTTAGCGTACGGGTTAGGATTAGGTGACGGGTGAGGGTCAGGCTTCGGAGAAAGGTTAGGGTTAGCGTTAAGGCTAGGGTTAGGGTTAGGGGACGGGGACGGTTTAGGGTCCAGGTGATGGTACGACAACGCTTTAGGGGGAGCGTGCCTGTGAGGGCGCGGGTTAGTGTTAGCGTCCGGGTTAGGATTAGGGAACGTGTGTGGGTCAGGCTCCTGGGAAGGGTTAGGGTTAGGGTTCTGGCTAGGGTTAGGGTTAGGGGACTGGGAAGGTTTAGGGTACAGGTGAGGGTACGACAATGCTTTGGGGGAGCGCTCGTTTGAGGGCGCAGGTTAGTGTTTGTGTACGGGTTAGGATTAGGGGACGGGTGAGGGTCAGGCTCCGGGGAAGGGTTAGGTTTAGGGTTCGGGCTGTGGTTAGGGTTAGGGGAAGGGGACGGTTTAGGAACAAGTAAGGGTACGACAACGCTTTAGGGTGAGCGTGAGTCTCAGGGTGCGGGTTAGTGTTAGCGTACGGGTTAGGATTAGGGGACGGGTGAAGGTCAGGCTTCGGCGAAGTGTTAGGGTTAGCGTTCGGGCTAGGGTTAGGGTTAAGGGACGGGGACGGTTTAGGGTCCAGGTGAGGGTACGACAACGCTTTAGGGGGAGCATGCGTGTGAGCGCGGGGTTTAGTGTTAGCGTCCGGATTAGGATTAGGGAACGTGTGAGGGTCAGGCTCCTGGGAAGTGTTAGGGTTAGGGTTCTGGCTAGGGTTAGGGATAGGGGACTGGGAAGGTTTAGGGTACAGGTGAGGGTATGACAATGCTTTAGGGGGAGCGTTCGTTTGAGGGCGCAGGTTAGTGTTTTTGTACGGGTAAGGATTAGGGGACGGGTGAGGGTCAGGCTCCGGGGAAGTGTTAGGTTTAGGTTTCGGGCTATGGTTAGGGTTAGGGGAAGGGGACGGTTTAGGAACAAGTAAGGGTACGACAACGCTTTAGGGTGAGCGTGAGTCTGAGGGCGCGGGTTAGTGTTAACGTACGGGTTAGGATTAGGGGACGGGTGAAGGTCAGGCTTCGGCGAAGTGTTAGGGTTAGGGTTCGGGGTAGGGTTAGGGTTAAGGGACGGGGACGGTTTAGGATCCAGGTGAGGGTACGACAATGCTTTAGGTTGAGCATGCGTTTGAGGGCGCGGGTTAGTGTTAGCATACGGGTTAGGTTAGGGGACGGGTGAGGGTCAGGCTTCTGGGAAGGGTTAGGGTTAGGTTTCGGGCTAGGGTTAGGGTTAAGGGAAAGGGACGGTTTAGGGTCCATGTGAGGGTACGACAACGCTTTAGGGTGAGCGAGATTGTGAGGGCACGGGTTATTGTTAGCGTACGTGTTAGGATTAGGGGACGGGTGAGGGTCAGGCTTCGGGGAAGGGTTAGGGTTAGGGTTCGGGCTAGGGTTAGGGTTAGGGGACGGGGACGGTTTAGGGTCCAGGTGAGGGTACGACAACGCTTTGGGGGAGCGTGAGTGTGAGGGCGCGGGTTAGTGTTAGCGTACGTGTTAGGATTACGGGACGGATGAGGGTCAGGCTTCGGCGAAGTGTTAGTGTTAGGGTTCGGGCTAGGGTTAGGGTTAGAGGACGGGGTTGGGTTAGGGTCCATGTGAGGGTACGACAACACTTTAGGAGGAGCGTGCGTGTGAGGGCACTTGTTAGTGTTAGCGTACGTGTTAGGATTTGGGGACGGGTGAGTGTTAGACTTCGGGGAGGTGTTAGGGTTAGGGTTCGGGCTAGGGTTAGTGTTAGGGGACTGGGATGGTTTAGGGTCCAGGTCAGGGTACGACTACGCTTTAGGGGGAGCGGTCGTGTGAGGGCGTGGGTTAGTGTTTGCGTACGGGTTAGGATTAGGTGACGGGTGAGGGTCAGGCTTCAAGGAAGTTTAGGGTTAGGGTTCGGGCTAGGGTTAGGGTTAGGGGACGGGGACGGTTTAGGGTCCAGGTGAGGGTACGACAATGCTTTAGGTTGAGCATGCGTCTGAGGGCGCGGGTTAGTGTTAGCGTACGGGTTAGGATTAGGAGACGGGTGAGGGTCAGGCTTCGGGGGAGTGTTAGGGTTACGGTTCGGGCTAGGGTTAGTGTTAGGTAACGGGGACGATTTAGGGTCAAGGTGAGTGTACGACAACGCTTTAGGGTGAGCGTGCTTCTGAGGGCGTGGGTTAGTGTTAGCGTATGGGTTAGGATTAGGGGACGGGTGAGGGTGAGGCTTCGGGGAAGGGTTAGGGTTAGGGTTCGGGCTGGGGTCAGGGTTAGGGGACGGGGACGGTTTAGGGTCCAGGTGAGGGTACGACAACGCTTAAGGGGGAGCGTGCGTGTGAGGGCGTGGGTTAGTGTTCGTGTACGGGTTAGGATTAGGGGACGGGAGAGGGTCAGGCTTCGGGGAAGGGTTAGGGTTAGGGTTCGGGCTAGGGTCAGGGTTAGGGGACGGGGACGGTTTAGGATCCAGGTCAGGGTACGACAACGCTTTAGGAGGAGCGGGCGTGTGAGGGCGTGGGTTAGTGTTTGCGTACGGGTTAGGATTAGGTGACGGGTGAGGGTCAGGCTTCGGGGAAGGGTTAGGGTTAGGGTTCGGGCTAGGGTTAGGTTTAGGGGACGGGGACGGGTTAGGGTCCAGGTGAGGGTACGACAACGCTTTAGGGGGAGCGTGCGTGTGAGGGCGCGGGTTAGTGTTAGCGTCCGGTTTAGGATTAGGGGACGGGAGAGGGTCAGGCTTCGGGGAAGCGTTAGGGTTAGGGTTCGGGCTAGGGTTAGGTTTAGGGGACGGGGACGGTTTAGGATCCAGGTGAGGGTAGGACAACGCTTTAGGGGGAGCGTGCGTTTGAGGGCGCGTATTAGTGTTAGCGTACGTGTTAGGATTAGGGGACGGGTGAGGGTCAGGCTTCTGGGATGGGTTAGAGTTAGGGTTCGGGAAAGGGTTAGGGTTAGGGGACGGGGACGGTTTAGGGTCCAGGTGAGTGTACGACAACGCTTTAGTGGGAGCGTCCGTGTGAGGGCGGGGTTTAGTGTTAGCGTCCGTGTTAGGATTAGGGGATGGGTGAGGGTCAGGCTTCGGGGAAGGGTTAGGGTTAGGGTTCGGGCTAAGGTTAGGGTTAGGGTACGGGGTCGGTTTAGGGTCCAGGTGTGGGTACGACAACGCTTTAGGGGGAGCGTGCGTGTGAGGGCGCGGGTTAGTATTAGAGTACGGGTTAGGATTAGGGGACGGGTGAGGGACAGGCTTCGGGGAACGGTTAGGGTTAGGGTTAGGTCTAGGGTTAGGGTTAGGGGATGGGGACGGTTTAGGGTCCAGGTGAGGGTACGACAACGCTCTTGGGGGAGCGTGCGAGTGAGGGCGCGGGTTACTGTTAGCGTACGGGTTAGGATTAGGGGACGGGTGAGGGTCAGGTTTCGGGGAAGGGTTAGGGTTAGGGTTCGGGCTAGGGTTAGGTTTAGGGGTCGGGGACGGTTTTGGGTCCAGGTGAGGGTACGACAATGCTTTAGGTTGAGCGTGCGTCTGAGGGCGCGGGTTAGTGTTAGCATACGGGTTAGGATTAGGGGACGGTTGAGGGTCAGGCTTCGGGGAAGTGTTAGGTTTAGGGTTCGGGCTACGGTTAGTGTTAGGGGACGGGGACGGTTTAGGGTCCAGGTGAGAGTACGACAATGCTTTAGGGGGAGCGAGCGTGTGAAAGCGTGGGTTAGTGTTAGCGTACGGGTTAGGATTAGGGGACGGGTGAGTGTCAGGCTTCGGAGAAGGGTTAGGGTTAGCGTTAAGGCTAGGGTTAGGGTTAGGGGACGGGGACGGTTTAGGGTCCAGATGATGGTACGACAACGCTTTAGGGGGAGCGTGCGTGTGAGGACGCGGGTTAGTGTTAGTGTACGGGTTAGGATTAGGGGACGGGTGAGGGTCTGGCTCCGGGGAAGGGTTAGGTTTAGGGTTCGGGCTATGGTTAGGGTCAGGGGAAGGGGACGGTATAGGAACAGATAAGGGTACGACAACGCTTTAGGGTGAGCGTGAGTGTGAGGGCGCGGGTTAGTGTTAGTGTACGGGTTAGGATTAGGGGACGGGTGAGGGTCAGGCTTCGGCGAAGTGTTAGGGTTAGGTTTCGGGCTAGGGTTCGGGTTAAGGGACGGGGACGGTTTAGGATCCAGGTGAGGGTACGACAACGCTTTAGGGGGAGCGAGCTTGTGAAAGCGTGGGTTAGTGTTAGCGTACGGGTTAGGATTAGGTGACGGGTGAGGGTCAGGCTTCGGAGAAAGTTTAGGGTTAGCGTTAAGGCTAGGGTTAGGGTTAGGGGACGGGGACGGTTTAGGGTCCAGGTGATGGTACGACAACGCTTTAGGGGGAGCGTGCCTGTGAGGGCGCGGGTTAGTGTTAGCGTCCGGGTTAGGATTAGGGAACGTTTGAGGGTCAGGCTCCTGGGAAGGGTTAGGGTTAGGGTTCTGGCTAGGGTTAGGGTTAGGGGACTGGAAAGGTTTAGAGTACAGGTGAGGGTACGACAATGCTTTAGGGGGAGCGCTCGTTTGAGGGCGCAGGTTAGTGTTTGTGTACGGGTTAGGATTAGGGGACGGGTGAGGGTCAGGCTCCGGGGAAGGGTTAGGTTTAGGGTTCGGGCTGTGGTTAGGGTTAGGGGAAGGGGACGGTTTAGGAACAAGTAAGGGTACGACAACGCTTTAGGGTGAGCGTGAGTCTCAGGGTGCGGGTTAGTGTTAGCGTACGGGTTAGGATTAGGGGACAGGTGAAGGTCAGGCTTCGGCGAAGTGTTAGGGTTAGCGTTCGGGCTAGGGTTAGGGTTAAGGGACGCGGACGGTTTAGGATCCAGGTGAGGGTACGACAACGATTTAAGGGGAGCGTGCGTCTGAGGGCGTGTGTTAGTGTTAGCGTACGGGTTAGGATTAGGGAACGGGTGAGGGTCAGGCTTCGGGGAAGGGTTAGGGTTAGGGTTCGGGCTAGGGTTAGGGTTAGGGGACGGGGAGGGTTTTGGGTCCAGGTGAGGGTACGACAAAGCTTAGGGTGAGCGTGCGTGTGAGGGCACAGGTTAGTGTTAGCGTACGGGTTAGGATTAGGGGACGGATGAGGGTCAGGCTTCGGGGAAACGTTAGGGTTAGGGTTCGGGCTAGGGTTAGGGTTAGGGGACTGGGACGGTTTAGAATCCAGGTGAGGGTACAACAACGCTTTAGGGGGAGTGTGCATTTGAGGGCGCGTATTAGTGTTAGCGTACGTGTTAGGATTAGGGGACGGGTGAGGGTCAGGCTTCGGGGATGGGTTAGAGTTAGGGTTCTGGAAAGGGTTAGGGTTAGGGGACGGGGACGGTTTAGGGTCCAGGTGAGTGTACAACAACGCTTTAGTGGGAGCGTCCGTGTGAGGGCGGGGTTTAGTGTTAGCGTCCGTGTTAGGATAAGGGGATGGGTGAGGGTCAGGCTTCGGGGAAGGGTTAGGGTTAGGGTTCGGGCTAAGGTTAGGGTTAGGGTACGGGGTCGGTTTAGGTTCCAGGTGTGGGTACGACAACGCTTTAGGGGGAGCGTGCGTGTGAGGGCGCGGGTTAGTATTAGCGTACGGGTTAGGATTAGGGGACGGGTGAGGGTCAGGCTTCGGGGAACGGTTAGGGTTAGGGTTCGGGCTAGGGTTAGGGTTAGGGGACGGGGACGGTTTAGGGTCCAGGTGAGGGTACGACAACGCTTTAGGGTGAGCGTGCGTGTGAGGGCGCGGGTTAGTGTTAGCGTATGGTTTAGGATTAGGGGACGGGTGAGGGTCAGGCTTCAGAAAGGGTTAGGTTTAGGGTTCGGGCTAGGGTTAGTGTTAGGGGACGGGGACAGTTTTGGGTCCAGGTGAGGGTACGACAACTCTTTAGGGTGAGCGTGAGTGTGAGGGCGCGGGTTCGTGTTAGCGTACCGGTTAAGATTAGGGGACGGGTGAGGGTCAGGCTTCGGGGAAGGGTTAGGGTTAGGGTTTGGGCTAGGGTTAGGGTTAGGCGTCGGGGACGGTTTTGGGTCCAGGTGAGGGTACGACAATGCTTTAGGTTGAGCGTGCGTCTGAGGGCGCGGGTTAGTGTTAGCATACGGGTTAGGATTAGGGGACGGTTGAGGGTCAGGCTTCAGGGAAGGGTTAGGTTTAGGGTTCGGGCAAGGGTTAGTGTTAGGGGACGGGGACGGTTTAGGGTCCAGGTGAGGGTACGACAATGCTTTAGGGGGAGCGAGCGTGTGAAAGCGTGGGTTAGTGTTAGCGTACGGGTTAGGATTAGGGGACGGGTGAGGGTCAGGCTTCGGAGAAGGGTTAGGGTTAGCGTTAAGGCTAGGGTTAGGGTTAGGGGACGGGGACGGTTTAGGGTCCAGATGATGGTACGACAACGCTTTAGGGGGAGCGTGCGTGTGAGGACGCGGGTTAGTGTTAGTGTACGGGTTAGGATTAGGGGACGGGTGAGGGTCAGGCTCCGGGGAAGGGTTAGGTTTAGGGTTCGGGCTATGGTTAGGGTTAGGGTAAGGGGATGGTTTAGGAACAAGTAAGGGTAAGACAGCGCTTTAGGGTGAGCGTGAGTCTGAGGGCGCGGGTTAGTATTAGCGTACGGGTTAGGATTAGGGGACGGGTGAAGGTCAGGCTTCGGCGAAGTGTTAGGGTGAGCGTTCGGGCTAGGGTTAGGGTTAGGGGACGGGGACGGTTTAGGGTCCAGGTGAGGGTACGACAATGCTTTAGGTTGAGCATGCATCTGAGGGCGCGGGTTAGTGTTAGCGTACGGGTTAGGTTAGGTGACGGGTGACGGTCAGGCTTCGGGGAAGGGTTAGGGTTAGGTTTCGGGCTAGGGTTAGGGTTAGGGGAAAGGGACGGTTTAGGGTCCATGTGAGGGTACAACAACGCTTTAGGGTGAGCGAGATTGTGAGGGCACGGGTTAGTGTTAGCGTACGTGTTAGGATTAGGGGACGGGTGAGGGTCAGGCTTCGGGGAAGGGTTAGGTCTAGGGTTCGGGCTAGGGTTAGTGTTAGGGGACGGGGACAGTTTTGGGTCCAGGTGAGTGTACGACAACTCTTTAGGGTGAGCGTGAGTGTGAGGGCGCGGGTTCGTGTTAGCGTACCGGTTAAGATTAGGGGACGGGTGAGGGTCAGGCTTCGGGGAAGGGTTAGGGTTAGCGTTAAGGGTAGGGTTAGGGTTAGGGGACGGGGATGGTTTAGGGTCCAGGTGATGGTACGTCAACTCTTTAGGGGGAGCCTGTGTGTGAGGGCGCGGGTTAGTGTTAGCGTCCGGGTTAGGATTAGGGGACGGGTGAGGGTCAGGCTTCAGGGAAGGGTTAGGGTTAAGGTTCAGGCTATGTTTAGGGTTAGGGGAAGGGGACGGTTTAGGAACAGGTAAGGGTACGACAACGCTTTAGGGTGAGCGTGAGTGTGACGGTGTTGGTTAGTGTTAGCGTACGGGTTAGGATTAGGGGACCGGTGAGGGTCAGGCTTCGGCGAAGTGTTAGGTTTAGGGTTCGGGCTAGGGTTAGGTTTAGGGGACGGGGAAGGTTTAGGGTCCATGTGAGGGTACGACAACGCTTTAAGCGGAGCGTGCATGTGAGGGCGTGGGTTAGTGTTAACGTACCGGTTAGGATTGGGGACGGGTGAGTGTCAGGCTTAGGCGAAGGGTTAGGGTTAGGGTTCGGGCTAGGGTTAGGGTTAGGGGACGGGGACGGTTTAGGATCCAGGTGAGGGTACGACAACGTTTTAGGTGGTGCGTGCGTGTGAGGGCACGTGTTAGTGTTAGCGTACGGGTTAGGATTAGGGAACAGGTGAGGGTCAGGCTCCGGGGAAGTGTTAGGGTTATGGTTCGGTTTAGGGTTAGGGTTAGGGGACTGGGAAGGTTTAGGGTCAAGGTGAGGGTACCACAACGCTTTAGGGGGAGCGTGCGTTTGAGGGCGCGGGTTAGTGTTTGCGTACAGTTTAGGATTAGGGGACGGGTGAGGGTCAGGCTTCGGCGAAGTGTTAGGGTTAGGGTTCGGGCTAGGGTTAGGGGACGGGGACGGGGACGGTTTACGATCCAGGTGAGGGTACGACAATGTTTTAGGGGGAGCGTGCGTGTGAGGGCGCGTGTTAGTGTTAGCGTACGGATTAGGATTAGGGAACGGGTGAGGGTCAGGCTTCGGGGAAGGGTTAGGGTTGGGGTTCGGGCTAGGGTTAGGGTCAGGGGACTGGGAAGGTTTAGGGTCCAGGTGAGGGTACGACAACGCTTTAGGGGGAGCGTGCGTTTGAGGGCGCGGGTTAGTGTTTGCGTACGGGTTAGGATTAGGGGACGGGTGAGGGTCAGGCTCCGGGGAAGTGTTAGGTTTAGGGTTCGGGCTAGTTTTAGGGTTAGGGGACGGGGACGGTTTAGGGTCCAGGTGAGGGTACAACAATGCTTTAGGTTGACCATGCGTCTGAGGGCACGGGTTAGTGTTAGCATACTGGTTAGGATTTCGGCACGGATGAGGGTCAGGCTCCGGGGAGGGGTAAGGGTTAGGGTTCGGGCTAGGCTTAGGGTTAGGGGACTGGGAAGGTTTAGGGTACAGCTGAGGGTACGAGAACGCTTTAGTGGGAGCGTGCGTTTGAGGGCGCGGGTTACTGTTTGCGTACGGGTTAGGATTAGGGGACGGATGAGGGTCAGGCTTCGGGGAAGGGTTAGGTTTAGGGTTCGGGCTAGGGTTAGTGTTAGGGGATGGGGACGGTTTAGGGTCCAGGTGAGGGTACGACAACGCTTTAGGGGGAGCGAGCTTGTGAAAGCGTGGGTTAGTGTTAGCGTACGGGTTAGGATTAGGGGACGGGTGAGGGTCAGGCTTCGGAGAAGTGTTAGTGTTAGCGTTAAGGCTAGGGTTAGGGTTAGGGGACGGGGACGGTTTAGGGTCCAGGTGATGGTACGACAACGCTTTAGGGGGAGCGTGCGTGTGAGGGCGCGGGTTAGTGTTAGCATCCGGGTTAGGATTAGGGAACGTGTGAGGGTCAGGCTCCTGGGAAGTGTTAGGGTTAGGGTTCTGGCTAGGGTTAGGGTTAGGGGACTGGGAAGGTTTAGGGTACAGGTGAGGGTACGACAATGCTTTAGGGGGAGCATTCGTTTGAGGGCGCAGGTTAGTGTTTGTTTACGGGTGAGGATTAGGGGACGGGTGAGGGTCAGGCTCCGGGGAAGGGTTAGGTTTAGGGTTCGGGCTATGGTTAGGGTTAGGGTAAGGGGATGGTTTAGGAACAAGTAAGGGTAAGACAGCGCTTTAGGGTGAGCGTGAGTCTGAGGGCGCGGGTTAGTATTAGCGTACGGGTTAGGATTAGGGGACGGGTGAAGGTCAGGCTTCGGCGAAGTGTTAGGGTGAGCGTTCGGGCTAGGGTTAGGGTTAGGGGACGGGGACGGTTTAGGGTCCAGGTGAGGGTACGACAATGCTTTAGGTTGAGCATGCATCTGAGGGCGCGGGTTAGTGTTAGCGTACGGGTTAGGTTAGGTGACGGGTGACGGTCAGGCTTCGGGGAAGGGTTAGGGTTAGGTTTCGGGCTAGGGTTAGGGTTAGGGGAAAGGGACGGTTTAGGGTCCATGTGAGGGTACAACAACGCTTTAGGGTGAGCGAGATTGTGAGGGCACGGGTTAGTGTTAGCGTACGTGTTAGGATTAGGGGACGGGTGAGGGTCAGGCTTCGGGGAAGGGTTAGGTCTAGGGTTCGGGCTAGGGTTAGTGTTAGGGGACGGGGACAGTTTTGGGTCCAGGTGAGTGTACGACAAATCTTTAGGGTGAGCGTGAGTGTGAGGGCGCGGGTTCGTGTTAGCGTACCGGTTAAGATTAGGGGACGGGTGAGGGTCAGGCTTCGGGGAAGGGTTAGGTTTAGGGTTCGAGCTATGGTTAGGGTTACGGGAAGGGGACGGTTTAGAAACAGGTAAGGGTACGACAACGCTTTAGGGTGAGCGTGAGTGTGAGGGCGCGGGTTAGTGTTAGCATACGTGTTAGGATTAGGGGACGGGTGAGGGTCAGGCTTCGGGGAAGGGTTAGGGTTAGGGTTCGGGCTAGGGTTAGGGTTAAGGGACGGGGACGGTTTAGGATCCAGGTGAGGGTACGACAATGCTTTAGGTTGAGCATGCGTTTGAGGGCGCGGGTTAGCGTTAGCGTACGGGTTAGGTTAGGGGACGGGTGAGGGTCAGGCTTCGGGGAAGGGTTAGGGTTAGGTTTCGGGCTAGGGTTAGGGTTAGGGGAAAGGGACGTTTTAGGGTCCATGTGAGGGTACGACAACGCTTTAGGGTGAGCGAGATTGTGAGGGTGCGGGTTATTGTTAGCATACGTGTTAGGATTATGGGACGGGTGAGTGTCAGGCTTCGGGGAAGGGTTAGGGTTAGGGTTCGGGCTAGGGTTAGGGTTAGGGGACGGGGACGGTTTAGGGTCCAGGTGAGGGTACGACAACGCTTTAGGGGGAGCGTGAGTGTGAGGGCGCGGGTTAGTGTTAGCGTACGTGTTAGGATTACGGGACGGATGAGGGTCAGGCTTCGGCGAAGTGTTAGTGTTAGGGTTCGGGCTAGGGTTAGGGTTAGAGGACGGGGATGGGTTATGGTCCATGTGAGGGTACGACAACGCTTTAGGGGGAGCGTGCATTTGAGGGCGCGTATTAGTGTTAGCGTACGGGTTAGGATTAGGGGACGGGTGAGGGTCAGGCTTCGGGGATGGGTTAGAGTTAGGGTTCGGGAAAGGGTTAGGTTTAGGGGACGGGGACGGTTTAGGGTCCAGGTGAGGGTACGACAACGCTTTAGGGGGAGCATGCTTGTGAGCGCGGGGTTTAGTGTTAGCGTCTGTGTTAGGATTAGGGGATGAGTGAGGGTCAGGCTTCGGGGAAGGGTTAGGGTTAGGGTTCGGGCTAAGGTAAGGTTTAGGGGACGGGGTCGGTTTAGGGTCCAGGTGAGGGTACGACAACGCTTTAGGGGGAGCGTGCGTGTGAGGGCGCGGGTTAGTATTAGCGTACGGGTTAGGATTAGGGGACGGGTGAGGGTCAGGCTTCGGGGAAGGGTTAGGGTAAACGTTAGGTCTAGGGTTAGTGTTAGGGGATGGGGACGGTTTAGGGTCCAGGTGAGGGTACGACAACCCTCTTGAGGGAGCGTACGAGTGAGGGCGCGGGTTAGTGTTAGTGTACAGGTTAGGATTAGGGGACGTGTGAGGGTCAGGCTTCGGGGAAGGGTTAGGGTTAGGGTTCGGGCTAGGGTTAGGGTTAGGGGATGGGGACGGTTTAGGGTCCAGGTGAGGGTACGACAACGCTTTACGGGGAGCGTGCGTGTGAGGGCGCGACTTAGTGTTAGCGTCCGTGTTAGGATTAGGGGATGGTTGAGAGTCAGGCTTCGGAGAAGCGTTAGGGTTAGGGTTCGGGCTAGGGTTAGGGTTAGGGGACGGGGACGGTTTAGGGTCCAGGTGAGGGTACGACAACGCTTTAAGGTGAGCGTGCGTGTGAGGTCGCGGGTTAGTGTTAGCGTACGGTTTAGGATTAGGGGACGGGTGAGGGTCAGGATTCGGGGAAGGGTTAGGTTTAGGGTTCGGGCTAGGGTTAGTGTTAGGGGACGGGGAGGGTTTTGGGTCCAGGTGAGGGTACGACAAAGCTTAGGGTGAGCGTGCGTGTGAGGGCGCAGGTTAGTGTTAGCGTACGGGTTAGGATTAGGGGACGGATGAGGGTCAGGCTTCGGGGAAGCGTTACGTTTAGGGTTTGGGCTAGGGTTAGGGTTAGGGGACTGGGACGGTTTAGGATTCAGGTGAGGGTACGACAACGCTTTAGGGGGAGCGTGCATTTGAGGGCGCGTATTAGTGTTAGCGTACGTGTTAGGATTAGGGGACGGGTGAGGGTCAGGCTTCGGGGATGGGTTAGAGTTACGGTTCGGGAAAGGGTTAGGGTTAGCGCCGGGGACGGTTTAGGGTCCAGGTGAGTGTACGACAACGCTTTAGTGGGAGCGTCCGTGTGAGGGCGGGGTTTAGTGTTAGCGTCCGTGTTAGGATTAGGGGATGGGTGAGGGTCAGGCTTCGGGGAAGTGTTAGTGTTAGGGTTCGGGCTAAGGTTAGGGTTAGGGTACGGGGTCGGTTTAGGGTCCAGGTGTGGGTACGACAACACTTTAAGGGGAGCGTGCGTGTGAGGGCGCGGGTTAGTATTAGCGTACGGGTTAGGATTAGGGGACGGGTGAGGGTCAGGCTTCGGGGAACGGTTAGGGTTAGGGTTAGGTCTAGGGTAAGGGTTAGGGGACGGGGACGGTTTAGGGTCCAGGTGAGGGTACGACAACGCTCTTGGGGGAGCGTGCGAGTGAGGGCGCGGGTTACTGTTAGCGTACGGGTTAGGATTAGGGGACGGGTGAGGGTCAGGCTTCGGGGAAGGGTTAGGGTTAGGGTTCGGGCTAGGGTTAGGGTTAGGGGTCGGGGACGGTTTTGGGTCCAGGTGAGGGTACGACAATGCTTTAGGTTGAGCGTGCGTCTGAGGGCGCGGGTTAGTGTTAGCATACGGGTTAGGATTAGGGGACGGGTGAGGGTCAGGGTTCGGGGAAGGGTTAGTGTTAGGGTTCGGGCTAGGGTTAGGGTTAGGGGACGGGGATGGTTTATGGTCCAGTTGGGGGTACGACAACGCTTTAGGGGGAGCGTGCGTGTGAGGGCGCGGTTCAGTGTTAGCGTACGGGTTGGGATTAGGAGACGGTTGAGGGTCAGGCTTCGGGGAAGTGTTAGTGTTAGGTTTAGGGCTAGTGTTAGGGTTAGGGGACGGGGACGGTTTAGGGTCCAGATGAGGGTACGACAACACTTTAGGGTGAGCGTGAGTGCGCGGGTTAGTGTTAGCGTACGGGTTAGGATTAGGGGACAGGTGAGGGTCAGGCTTCGGGGAAGGGTTAAGTTTAAGTTTCGGGCTAGGGTTAGTGTTAGTGGACGGGGACGATTTAGGGTCAAGGTGAGTGTACAACAACGCTTTAGGGTGAGCATGCGTGTGAGGGCGCAGGTTAGTGTTAGCGTACGGGTTAGGATTAGGGGACAAGTGAGGGTCAGACTTCAGCGAAGTGATAGGATTAGGGTTCGGGCTAGGGTTAGGGATAAGGGACGGGGACGGTTTAGGGTCCATGTGAGGGTACGACAATGCTTTAAGGGGAGCATGCATGTGAGGGCGCGGTTTACTGTTAGCGTACGGGTTAGGATTAGGGGACGGGTGAGGGTCAGGCTTAGGCGAAGTGTTAGTGTTAGGGTTCGGGGTAGGGTTAGGGTTAGGGGACGGGGACGGTTTAGGATCCAGGTGATGGTACGACAACGCTTTAGCGGCACCGTGCATGTGAGGGCGCGTGTTAATGTTAGCGTAAGGGTTAGAATTAGGGGACGGGTGAGGGTCATGCTTCGGCGAAGGGTTAGTGTTACGGTTCGGACTAGGGTTAGGGTTAGGGGACGGGGACAGTTTAGGGTACAGGTCAGTGTATGACAATGCTTTAGGGGGAGTGTGGGTGTGCTGGCGCGGGTTACTGTTAGCGTAAGGGTTAGGATTAGGGGACGGGTGAGGGTCAGGCTTCGGGGAAGTGTTAGGGTTATGGTTCGGGCTAGGGTTAGGGTTAGGGGACGGGGACGGTTTAGGGTCCAGGTGAGGGTACAACAACGCTTTAGGGTGAGCGTACGTGTGAGGGCGCGGGTTAGTGTTAGCGTAAGGGTTAGGATTAGGGGACGGGTGAGGGTCAGGCTTCGGGGAAGGGTTAGGGTTAGTGTTCGGTCTAGGGTTAGAGTTAGGGGACGGGGACGGTTTGGGGTCCAGGTAAGGGTACGACAACGCTTTAGGGTGAGAGTGAGTGTGAGGGCGTGGGTTAGTGTTAGCGTACGGCTTAGGATTAGGGGAAGGGTGAGGGTCTGGCTTCGGGGAAGTGTTAGGGTTAGGTTTCGGGCGAGGGTTAGGGATAGGGAACGGGGACGGTTTAGGGTCTAGGTGAGGGTACGACAACACTTTAGGGGGAGTGAGGGTTTGAGGGCGCATGTTAGCGTTAGCGTACGGTGTAGGATTAGGGGACGGGTGAGGGTCAGGCTTCGGGGAAGGGTTTGGGTTAGGGTTCGGGCTAGGATTAGGGTTAGGGGAAGGGGACGGTTTAGGGTCCAGGTGAGGGTACGACAACGCTTTAGTTTGAGCATGCGTCTGAGGGCGCAGGTTAGTGTTAGCGTACAGGTTAGGATTAGGGGACGGGTGAGGGTCAGGCCTCGGGGAAGGGTTAGGATTAGGGTTCAGGCTAGGGTTAGGTTTAGGGGACGGGGACGATTTAGGGACAAGGTGGGTGTACGACAACGCTTTAGGGTGACCGTGCGTGTGAGGGCGCGGGATAGTGTTAGCGTACGGGTTAGGATTAGGGTACGGGTGAGGGTCAGGTTTCGGGGAAGGGTTAGGGTTAGGGTTCGGGCTAGGGTTAGGGTTAGGGGACGGGTGAGGGTCATGCTTCGGGGAAGGTTTAGGGTTAGGGTTCGGGCTAGGGTTAGGGTTAGGGGACGGGGACGGTTTAGGGTCCAGATGCGGGTACGACAACGCTTTAGGTTGAGCATGCGTCTGAGGGCACGGGTTAGTGTTAGCGTACGTGTTAGGATTAGGGGACGGGTGAGGGTCAGGCTTCGGGGAAGGGTTAGGGTTAGGGTTAGGCCTAGGTTTAGGGTTAGGTGACGGGGACGATTTAGGTTCAAGGTGAGTGTACGACAACGCTTTAGGGTGAGCGTGCGTGTGAGGGCGTGGGTTAGTGTTAGCGTACGGGTTAGGATGAGGGGACGGCTGAGGGTCAGGCTTCGGGAAAGTGTTAGGGTTAGGGTTAGGGCTAGGGTTAGGGTTAGGCGACCGGGACGATTTAGGGTCCAGGTGAGGGTACGACAACGCTTAAGGGGGAGCGTGCGTGTGAGGGCGCGGGTTATTGTTAGCGTACGATTTAGTATTAGGGCACGGGTCACGGTCAGGCTTCACGGAAGGGTTAGCGATAGGGTTCGGGCTAGGGTTAGGGTTAGGGGACGGGGACGGTTTAGGGTCCAGGTGAGTGTACAATTCTTTAGGGGGAGTGTGCGTGTGCGGGCGCGGGTTAGTGTTAGCGTACGGGTTAGGATTAGGGGACGGGTGAGGGTCAGGCATCGGAAAATGGTTAGGGTTAGGGTTCGGGCTAGGGTTAGGGTTAGGGGACGGGGACGGTTTAGGGTCCAGGTGAGGGTATGACAACGCTTTAGGGGGAGCGTGCGTGTGAGGGCGCGGGTTAGTGTTAGCGTAAGGGTTAGGATTAGGGGACGGGTGAGGGTCAGGCTTCAGGAAAGGGTTAGTGTTAGGGTTTGGGCTAGGGTTAGGGTTAGCTGACGGGGACGGTTTAGGGTTCATGTGAGGGTATGATAACGCGTTAGGGGGAGCGTGCGTGTGAGAGCGCGTGTTAGCGTTAGCGTACGGTGTAGGATTATGGGACGGGTGAGGGTCAGGCTTCGGGGAAGAGTTAGGGTTAGGGTTCGGCTTAGGGTTAGGGTTAGGGGAAGTGGACGGTTTAGGGTCCAGGTGAGGGTACAACAACGCTTTATGTTGAGCATGCGTCTGAGGGCGCGGGTTAGTATTAGCGTACGGGTTAGGATTAGGGGACGGGTGAGGGTCAGGCTTCGGGGAAGGGTTAAGTTTCGGGTTCGGTCTAGGGTTAGGGTTAGGGGACGGGGACGATTTAGGGACAAGGTGAGTATACGACAATGCTTTAGGGTGAGCGTGCGTGTGAGGGCACGGGATAGGGTTAGCGTACGGTTAGGATTAGGGGACGGGTGAGGGTCCGGCTTCGGGGAAGTGTTACGGTTAGGGTTCGGGCTAGGGTTAGGGTTAGGGGACGGGGACGGTTTAGGGTCTAGATGAGGCTACGACAACACTTTTTGGTGAGCGTGAGTGTGAGGGCGCTGGTTAGTGTTAGCGTACGGGTTAGGATTACGGGACGGGTGAGGATCAAGCTTTGGTGAAGTGTTAGTGTTAGGGTTCGTGCTAGGGTTAGGGTTAGAGGACGGGGACGGTTTAGGGTCCATGTGAGGGTACGACAAAGCTTTAGGGGGAGCGTGCGTGTAAGGGCACGTGTTAGTGTTAGCGTACGTGTTAGGATTAGGGGAAGGGTGAGGGTCAGGCTTCGGAGAAGAGTTAGAGTTAGGGTTCGTGCTAGGGTTAGGCTTAGGGGACGGGGACGTTTTAGGGTCCAGATGAGGGTACGACAACACTTTAGGGTGAGCGTGAGTGTTAGGGCGCGGGTTGGTGTTAGCGCACGGGTTAGGATTAGGGGACGGGTGAGGGTCAGGCTTCGGGGAAGGGGTAGGTTTAGGGTTCAGGCTAGGGTTAGGGTTAGGGGACGGGGACGGATTTGGGTCGAGGTGAGGGTACGACAACGCTTTAGGGGGAGCGTGCGTGTGAGGGCGCTGGTTAGTGTTAGCGTACGGGTTAGGATTAGGGGACGGGTGAGGGTCAGGCCTCGGGGAAGTGTTAGGGTTAGGGTTCGGGCTAGGGTTAGTGTTAGGGGACGGGGATGGTTTAGGGTCCAGTTGAGGGTACGACAATGCTTTAGGAGGAGCGTGCGTGTGAGGGCGTGGGATAGTGTTAGCGTACGGGTTAGGATTAGGGGACGGGTGATGGTCAGGCGTCGGGGAAGGGTTAGGGTTAGGTTCGGCTAGGATTAGGGTTAGGGGACGGGGATGGTTTAGGGTCCAGTTGAGGGTACGACAACGCTTTAGGGGATCGTGCGTGTGAGGGCGTGGGTTAGTGTTAGCGTACGGGTTAGGATTAGGGGAAGGGTGAGGGTCAGGATTCGGGGAAGGGTTAGGGTTAAAGTTCGGGCTAGGGTTAGGGTTAGGGGACGGGGTCGGTTTAGGGTCCATGTGAGGGTACGACATCGCTTTAGGGGGATCGTGTGTGTGAGGGCGCGGGTCAGTGTTAGCGTACGTGTTAGGATTAGGGGACGGGTGAGGGTCAGGCCTCAGGGAAGTGTTAGTGTTAAGGTTCGGGCTAGGGTTAGTGTTAGGGGACGGGGAGGGTTTAGGGTCCAGTTGATGGTACGACAACACTTTAGGGGGAGCGTGCGTGTGAGGGCGCGTGTTAGTGTTAGTGTACGGGTTAGGATGAGGGGACGGGTGAGGGTCAGGTTTCGGGGAAGGGTTAGGGTTATGGTTCGGGCTAGGGTTAGGGTTAGGGGACGGGGACGGTTTATGGTCCAGGTGAGGGTACGACAAGTCTTTAGGGGGAATGTACGTGTGCCGGCGCGGGTTACTGTTAGCGTACGGGTTAGGATTAGGGGACGGGTGAGGGACAGGCTTCAGGGAAGGGTTAGGGTTAGGGTTCGGGCTAGGGTTAGGGTTATGGGACAGGGACGGTTTAGGGTCCAGGTGAGGATACGACAACGCTTAAGGGGGAGCGTGCGTGTGAGGGCGCGGGTTAGTGTTAGCGTACGGTTTAGGATTAGGGCACATGTCACGGTCAGGCTTCAGGGAAGTGTTAGGGTTAGGTTTCGGGCTAGGGTTAGGGTTAGGGGACGGGGACGGTTTAGAGTCCAGGTGAGGGTACGACAAGTCTTCAGGGGGAGTGTGCGTGTGTGGGCGCGGGTTAGTGTTAGCGTACGGGTTAGGATTAGGGGACGGGTGAGGGTCAGGCTTCGGGGAAGAGTTAGGGTTATGGTTCGGGCTAGGGTTAGGGTTAGGGGACGGGGACGGTTTAGGGTCCAGCTGAGGGTACGACAACGCTTTAGGGGGAGCGTGCGTGTGAGGGCGCGGGTTAGTGTTAGCGTACGGGTTAGGATTAGGGGACGGGTGGGGGTCAGGCTTCGGGGAAGGGTTAGGGTTAGGGTTCGGTCTAGGGTTAGGGTTAGGGGACGGGGACGGTTTAGGGTCCACGTCAGGGTACGTCAATGGTTTAGGGTGAGAGTGAGTGTGAGGGCGCAGGTTAGTGTTAGCGTACGGCTTAGGATTAGGGGTCGGGTGAGGGTAAGGATTCGGGGAAGTTTTAGGGTTAGGTTTCGGGCGAGGGTTAGGGATAGGGGACGGGGACGGTTTAGGGTCTACGTGAGGGTACGACAACGCTTTAGGGGGAGCGAGGGTTTGAGGGCGCGTGTTAGCGTTAGCGTACGGTGTAGGATTAGGGGACGGGTGAGGGTCAGGCTTCGGGGAAGTGTTAGGGTTAGGGTTCGGGCTAGGGTTAGGTTTAGGGGAAGGGGACGGTTCAGGGTCCAGGTGAGGGTACGACAACGCTTTAGGTTGAGCATGTGTCTGAGGGCGCGGGTTAGTGTTAGCGTACGGGTTAGGATTAGGGGACGGGTGAGGGTGAGGCTTCGGGGAAGGGTTAGGTTTAGGGTTCGGGCTAGGGTTAGTTTTAGGGGACGGGGACGATATAGGGACAAGGTGAGTGTACGACAACGTTTTAGGGTGAGCGTGCGTGTGAGGGCGCGGGATAGTGTTAGCGTAAGTGTTAGGATTAGGGGTCGGGTGAGGGTCAGGGTTCGGGTAAGGGTTAGGGTTAGGGTTTGGTCTAGGTTTAGGGTTAGGGGACGGGGACGGTTTAGGTTCCATGTGAGGGTACGACAACGCTTTAGGAGTAGCGGGCGTGTGAGGGCGCGGGTTAGTGTTAGCGTACGGGTTAGGATTTGGGGATGGGGCAGTGTCAGGCTTCGGGGAAGGGTTAGGGTTAGGGTTCGGGCTAGGGTTAGGGTTAGGGGACGGGGTCGGTTTAGGGTGTAGATGAGGGTACGACAACACCTTAGGGTGAGCGTGAGTGTGAGGGTGCGGGTTAGTGTTAGCATACGGGTTAGCATTGCGGGACGGATGAGGATCAGGCTTCGGCGAAGTGTTAGTGTTAGGTTTCGGGCTAGGGTTAGGGTTAGAGGACGGTGATGGTTTAAGGTCCATGTGAGGGTACGACAACACTTTAGGGGGAGCGAGCGTGTGAGGGCACGTGTTAGTGTTAGCGTACGTGTTAGGATTAGGGGACGGGTGAGGGTCAGGCTTCAAGGAAGGGTTAGGGTTAGGGTTCGGACTAGGATTAGGGTTAGGGGAAGGGGACGGTTTAGGGTCCAGGTGAGGGTACGACAACGCTTTAGGTTGAGCATGCGTCTGAGGGCGCGGGTTAGTGTTAGCGTACGGGTTAGGATTAGGGGACGGGTGAGGGTCAGGCTTCGGGGAAGGGTTAGGGTTAAGGTTCGGGCTAGGGTTAGTGTTAGGGGACGGGGACGATTTAGGGTCAAGGTGAGTGTACGACAACGCTTTAGGGTGAGCGTGCGTCTGAGGGCGCGGGTTAGTGTTAGCGTCTGTGTTAGGATTAGGGGATGGGTGAGGGTCAGGTTTCGGGGAAGGGTTAGGGTTAGGGTTCGGCCTAGGGTTAGGGTTAGGGGACGGGGTCGGTTTACGTCCAGATAAGGGTACGACAACGCTTTAGGGGGAGCGTGCGTGTGAGGGTGCGGGTTAGTATTAGCGTACGGGTTAGGATTAGGGAACGGGTGAGGGTCAGGCTTCGGAGAAGGGTTAGGGTTAGTGTTCGGGCTAGGGTTAGTGTTAGGGGACGGGGACAGTTTTGAGTCCAGGTGAAGGTACGAGAACACTTTATGGTGAGCGTGAGTGTGAGGGCGCGGGTTAGTGTTAGCGTACAGGTTAGGATTACGGGACGGGTGAGGGTCAAGCTTCGGCGAAGTGTTAGTGTTAGGGTTCGGGCTAGGGTTATGGTTAGAGGACGGGGACGGTTTAGGGTCCATGTGAGGGTACGACAAAGCTTTAGGGGGAGCGTGCGTGTGAGAGCGCGTGTTAGTGTTAGCGTACGGGTTAGGATTAGGGGACGGGTGAGGGTCAGGCTTCAGGGAAGGGTTAGGTTTAGGGTTCGGGCTAGGGTTAGGGTAAGGGGACGGGGACGGTTTAGGGTCCTGGTGAGGGTACGACAATGCTTTAGGTTGAGCATGCGTCTGAGGGCGCGCGTTAGTGTTAGCGTATGGGTTAGGATTAGGGGACGGGTGAGGGTCAGGCTTTGGGGAAGGGTTAGGGTTAGGGTTCGGGCTAGGGTTAGTGATAGGGGACTGGGATGGTTTAGGGTCCAGGTCAGGGTATGACAACGCGTTAGGGGGAGCGGTCGTGTGAGGGCGCGGGTTAATGTTTGCGTACAGGTTAGGATTAGCTGACGGGTGAGGGTCAGGCTTCGGGGAAGGGTTAGGGTTAGGGTTCGGGCTAGGGTTAGGGTTAGGTGACGGGGACGATTTAGGTTCAAGGTGAGTGTATGACAATGCTTTAGGGTGAGCGTGCGTGTGAGGGCGCGGGTTAGTTTTAGCGTACGGGTTAGGATTAGGGGACGGGTGAGGGTCAGGCTTCGGGGAAGGGTTAGGATTAGGGTTCGGGCTAGGGTTTGGGTTAGGGGAAAGGGACGGTTTAGGGTCCAGATGAGGGTACGACAACACTTTAGGGTGTGCGTGAGTGTGAGGGCGCGGGTTAGTGTTAGCATCCGGGTTAGGATTAGGGGACGGGTGAGGGTCAGGCTTCGGGGAAGGGTTAGGGTTATGGTTGGGGCTAGGGTTAGTGTTAGGGGACGGGGATGGTTTAGGGTCCAGGTGAGGGTACGACAACGCTTCAGGGGGAGCGTGCGTGTGAGGGCGCGGGTTAGTGTTAGCTGACGGGTTAGGATTAGGGGACGGTGATGGTCAGGCCTCGGGGAAGTGTTAGGGTTAGGGTTCGGGCTAGGGTTAGGGTTAGGGGACAGGATGGTTTAGGGTCCAGTTGAGGGTACGACAACACTTTAGGGGGAGCGTGCGTCTGAGGGCGCGGGTTAGTGTTAGCGTACGGGTTAAGATGAGGGGACGGCTGAGGGTCAGGCTTCGAGAAAGGGTTAGGGTTAGAGTTAGGGCTAGGGTTAGGGTTAGGGGACGGGGACGGTTTAGGGTCCAGGTGAGGGTAGGACAATGCTTAAGGGGGAGCGTGCGTGTGAGGGCGCGGGTTAGTGTTAGCGTACGATTTAGGATTAGGGCACTGGTCACGGTCAGGCTTCAGGGAAGGGTTAGGGCTAGGTTTCGGGCTAGGGTTAGGGTTAGGGGACGGGGACGGTTTAGGGTCCAGGTGAGGGTACGACAAGTCTTTAGGGGGAGTGTGCGTGTGCGGGCGCGGGCTAGTGTTAGCGTACTGGTTAGGATTAGGGGACGGGTGAGGGTCAGGCTTCGGTCAATGGTTAGGGTTAGGGTTCGGGCTAGGGTTAGGGTTAGGGGACGGGGACGGTTTAGGGTCCAGGTGAGTGTACGACAATGCTTTAGGTTGAGCATGTGTCTGAGGGTGCGGGTTAGTGTTACTGTACGGGTTAGGATTAGGGGACGGGTGAGGGTCAGGCTTCGGGGAAGGGTTAGGGTTAGGGTTCGGGCTAGGGTTAATGATAGGGGACTGGGATGGTTTAGGGTCCAGGTCAGGGTATGACAACGCGTTAGGGGGAGCGGTCGTGTGAGGGCGGGGGTTAATGTTTGCGTACGGGTTAGGATTAGCTGACGGGTGAGGGTCAGGCTTCGGGGAAGGGTTAGGGTTAGGGTTCGGGCTAGGGTTAGGGTTAGGGGACGGGGACGGTTTAGGGTCCAGGTGAGGGTACGACAACGCTTTAGGTTGAGCATGCGTCTGAGGGCGTGGGTTAGTGTTAGCGTACGGGTTAGGATTAGGGGACGGGTGAGGGTCAGGCTTCGGGGAAGTGTTAGGGTTAGGGTTCGGGCTAGGTTTAGGGTTAGGTGACGGGGACGATTTAGGTTCAAGGTGAGTGTATGACAATGCTTTATGGTGAGCGTGCGTGTGAGGGCGCGGGTTAGTTTTAGCGTACGGGTTAGGATTAGGGGACGGGTGAGGGTCAGGCTTCGGGGAAGGGTTAGGATTAGGGTTCGGGCTAGGGTTTGGGTTAGGGGAAAGGGACGGTTTAGGGTCCAGATGAGGGTACGACAACACTTTAGGGTGTGCGTGAGTGTGAGGGCGCGGGTTAGTGTTAGCATCCGGGTTAGGATTAGGGGACGGGTGAGGGTCAGGCTTCGGGGAAGGGTTAGGGTTATGGTTGGGGCTAGGGTTAGTGTTAGGGGACGGGGACGCTTTAGGGTCCAGGTGAGGGTACGACAACGCTTCAGGGGGAGCGTGCGTGTGATGGCTCGGGTTAGTGTTAGCTGACGGGTTAGGATTAGGGGACGGTGATGGTCAGGCCTCGGGGAAGTGTTAGGGTTAGGGTTCGGGCTAGGGTTAGGGTTAGGGGACAGGATGGTTTAGGGTCCAGTTGAGGGTATGACAACACTTTAGGGGGAGCGTGCGTCTGAGGGCGCGGGTTAGTGTTAGCGTACGGGTTAAGATGAGGGGACGGCTGAGGGTCAGGCTTCGAGAAAGGGTTAGGGTTAGAGTTAGGGCTAGGGTTAGGGTTAGGGGACGGGGACGGTTTAGGGTCCAGGTGAGGGTAGGACAATGCTTAAGGGGGAGCGTGCGTGTGAGGGCGCGGGTTAGTGTTAGCGTACGATTTAGGATTAGGGCACGGGTCACGGTCAGGCTTCAGGGAAGGGTTAGGGCTAGGTTTCGGGCTAGGGTTAGGGTTAGGGGACGGGGACGGTTTAGGGTCCAGGTGAGGGTACGACAAGTCTTTAGGGGGAGTGTGCGTGTGCGGGCGCGGGTTAGTGTTAGCGTAGTGGTTAGGATTAGGGGACGGGTGAGGGTCAGGCTTCGGTGAATGGTTAGGGTTAGGGTTCAGGCTAGGGTTAGGGTTAGGGGACGGGGACGGTTTAGGGTCCAGGTGAGTGTACGACAACGCTTTAGGTTGAGCATGTGTCTGAGGGTGCGGGTTAGTGTTACTGTACGGGTTAGGATTAGGGGACGGGTGAGGGTCAGGCTTCGGGGAAGTTTTAGGTTCAGGGTTCGGGCAAGGGTTAGGGGACGGGGACAGTATAGGTTCCAGGTGAGGGTACGACAACGCTTTAGGGGGAGCGTGCGTGTGAGGGCGCAGGTTAGTGTTAGGGTACGGGTTAGGATTAGGGAACGTGTGATGGTCAGGCCTCGGGGAAGAGTTAGCGTTAGGTTCGGGCTAGGGTTAGGGTTAGGGGACGGGGACGGTTTAGGGTCCAGGTGATGGTACGACAACGCTTTAGGGGGACTGTGCGTGTGAGGGCGCGGGTTAGTGTTAGCGTCCGGCTTAGGATTAGGGGACGGGTGAGGGTCAGGCTTCAGGGAAGGGTTAGTGTTAGGGTTCGGGCTATGGTTAGGGTTAGGGGAACGGGACGGTTTAGGAACAGGTAAGGCTAGGACAACGCTTTAGGGTGAGCGTGAGTGTGAGGGCGCGGGTTAGTGTTAGCGTACGGGTTAGGATTAGGTGACGGGTGAGGGTCAGGCTTCGGCGAAGTGTTAGGGTTAGGGTTCGGGCTAGGGTTAGGGTTAGGAGACTGGGACGGTTTAAGGTCCAGATCAGGGTACGACAACGCTTTAGGGGGAGCGTGCATGTGAGGGCGCGTGTTAGTGTTTGCATACGTGTTAGGATTAGGTGACGTGTGAGGGTCAGGCTTCGGGGAAGGGTTAGGGTTAGGGTTCGGGCTAGGGTTAGGGTTATGGGACGGGGAGGGTTTAGGGTCCAGGTGGGGGTACGACAACGCTTTAGGTTGAGCATGTGTCTGAGGGCGCGGGTTTGTGTTACCGTACGGGTTAGGATTAGGGGAGGGGTGAGGGTCAGGCTTCGGGGAAGGGTTAGGGTTAGGGTTCGGGCTAGGGTTAGGGGACGGGGACGGTATAGGGTCCAGGTGAGGGTACGACAACGCTTTAGGGGGAGCGTGCGTGTGAGGGCGCGGGTTAGCGTTAGCGTACGAGTTAGGATTAGGGGACGGGTGATGGTCAGGCCTCAGGGAAGGGTTAGGGTTAGGGTTCGGGCTAGGGGTAGGGTTAGGGGACGGGGACGGTTTAGGATCCAGGTGAGGGTACGACAACGCTTTAGGGGGAGCGGTCGTGTGAGGGAGCGGGTTAGTGTTTGCGTACGGGTTAGGATTAGGTGACGGGTTAGGGTCAGGCTTCAAGGAAGTTTAGGGTTAGGGTTCGGGCTAGGGTTAGGGTTAGGGGACGGGGACGGTTTAGGGTCCAGGTGAGTGTACGACAACGCTTTAGGGTGAGCGTGCGTCTGAGGGCGTGGGTTAGTGTTAGAGGAGGGGTTAGGATTAGGAGACGGGTGAGGGTCAGGCTTCAGGGAAGGGTTATGGTTAGGGTTCGGGCTAGGGTTGGGTTAGGAGACGGGGACGGTTTAGGGTCCAGGTGACGGTACGACAACGCTTTAGGTTGAGCATGCGTCTTAGGGTACTGGTTAGTGTTACCGTACGGGTTAGGATTAGGAGACGGGTGAGTGTCAGTCTTCGGGGAAGGGTTAGGGTTAGGGTTCGGGCTAGGGTTAGGGTTAGGGGATGGGGACGGTATAGGGTCCAGTTGAGGGTACGACAACGCTTTAGGGGGAGCGTGCGTGTGAGGGCGCGGGTTGGTGTTAGTGTACGGGTTAGCATTAGGGGACCGTGAGGGTCAGGTTTCGGGGATGGGTTAGGGTTAGGGTTAATGCTAGGGTTAGGGTTACGGGACGGGGACGGTTTAGGGTCCCCGTGAGGCTACGACAACGCGTTAGGGGGAGCGTGCGTGTGAGGGCGCGGGTTAGTGTTAGCGTACGGGTTAGGATTAGGGGACGGGTGAGGGTCAGGTTTCGGGGAAGTGTTAGGGTTAGTGTTCGGACTAGGGTTAGGATTAGGGGACGGGAACGGTTCAGGGTCCATGTGAGGGTACTACAACGCTTTAGGGGTAGCGTGCATGTGAGGGAGCGGGGTAGTGTTAGCGTACGTGTTAGGATTAGGAACGCGTGAGGTCAGGCTTCGGGGAAGGGTTAGGGTTAGGTTTCGGGCTAGGGTTAGGGTTAGGGGACGGGGACGGTTTAGGTTCCAGTTGAGGGTACGACAACGCTTTAGGGGGAGCGTGCGTGTGAGGGCGCGGGTTAGTGTTAGCGTATGGGTTTGGATTAGGGGATGGGTGAGGGTCAGGTTTCGGTGAAGGGTTAGGGTTAGGGTTCGGGCTAGGGTAGGGTTTAGGGGACGGGGACGGTTTAGGGTTCAGGTGAGGGTACGACAACGCTTTAGCGGGACCGTGCGTGTGAGGGCGCCGGTTAGTGTTAGCGTACAGGTTAGGATTAGGGGACGGGTGAGTGTCAGGCTTCGGGGAAGTGTTAGGGTTAGGGTTCGGGCTAGGGTTAAGGTTAGGGGACGGGGACGGTTTAGGGTCCAGGTGAGGGTACGACAACGCTTTACGGTGTGCGTGTGTGTCAGGGCACAGGTTAGTGTTAGCGTACGGGTTAGGATTAGGGGACGGTTGAGGGTCAGGCTTCGGCAAAGGGTTAGGGTCAGGGTTAGGGCTAGGGTTAGGGTTAGGGGACGAGGACGGTTTAGGATCCAGGTGAGGGTACGACAACGCTTCAGGGGGAGCGTGCATGTGAAGACGTGGGTTAGTGTTAGTGTACGCGTTAGGATTGGGGACGGGTGAGGGTCAGGCTTCGGTGAAGGGATAGGGTTAGGGTTCGAGCTAGGGTTATGGTTAGGGGACTGGGATGGTTTAGGGTCCAGGTGAGGGTACGACAATGCTTTAGGGAGAGCGTGCGTGTTAGGGCGCGGGTTAGTGTTAGCGTACGGGTGAGGATTAGGTGACGGGTGAGGGTCAGGCTTCGGGGAACGGTTAGGTTTTGGGTTCCGGCTAGGGTTAGGGTTAGGGGACGGGGACGGTTTAGGGTCCAAGTGAGGGTACGACAATGCTTCACGGGGAGAGTGCGTGTGAGGGCGCGGGTTAGTGTTAGCGTACGGGTTAGGAATAGGGGACGGATGAGGGTCAGGCTTCGGGGAAGTGTTAGGGTTAGGGTTCAGACTAGGGTTAGGGTTAGGGGACGGTGTCGGTTTAGGGTCCATGTGAGGGTACGACAATGCTTTAGGGGGAGTGTGCATGTGAGGTCGCGGGATAGTGTTAGCGTACGGGTTAGGATTAGGGGACGGGTGAGGGTCAGGCTTCGGGGAAGGGTTAGGGTTAGGGTTCGGGCTAGGGTTAGGGTTAGGGGACGGGGACGGTTTAGGGTCCAGGTGAGGGTACGACAACGCTTTAGGGTGAACTTGCGTGTTAGGGAACGGGTTAGTGTTAGCGTACGGGTTAGGATTAGGGGACGGGTGAGGGTCAGGCTTCAGGGAAGGGATAGTGTTAGGGTTCGGGCTAGGGTTAGGGTTAGGGGATGGGGACGGTTTAGGGTCCAGGCGAGGGTACGACAACGCTTTATGGGGAGTGTGCGTGTGAGGGCGCGGGTTAGTGTTAGCGTCCGGGTTAGGAATAGGGGACGGATTAGGGTCAGGCTTCGGAGAAGTGGTAGACTTAGGGTTCGGGCTAGGGTTAGGGTTAGGGGACGGGGACGGTTTAGGGTCCAGGTGAGGGTACGACAATGCTTTAGGGGGAGCATGCGTGTGAGGGCGTGAGTTAGTGTTAGCGTCCGGGTTAGGATTAGGGGACGGGTGAGGGTCAGGCTTCGGGGAAGGGTTAGGGTTAGGGTTCGGGCTATGGATAGGGTTAGGGGAAGGGGACGGTTTAGGAACAGGTGAGGGTACGACAACGGTTTAGGGGGAGCGTGCGTTTGAGGGCGTGGGTTAGTGTTTGCGTACGGTTTAGGATTAGGGGAAGGGTGAGTGTTAGGCTCCGGGGAAGTGTTAGGTTTAGGGTTCGGGCTAGGGTTAGGGTTAGGGGACGGAGACGGTTTAGGGTTCAGGTGAGGGTACGACAATGCTTTAGGTTAAGCATGCGTCTGAGGGCGCGGGTTAGTGTTAGCGTACGGGTTAGGATTAGCGGACGGGTGAGGGTCAGGCTTCGGGGAAGGGTTAGGGTTAGGGTTCGGGCTAGGGTTAGTGTTAGGGGACTGGGATGGTTTAGGTTCCAGGTCAGGGTACGACAACGCTTTAGGGGGAGCGGTCGTGTGAGGGCGCGGGTTAGTGTTTGCGTACGGGTTAGGATTAGGTGACGGGTGAGGGTCAGGCTTCAAGGAAGCGTTAGGGTTACGGTTCGGGCTAGGGTTAGGGTTAGGGGATGGGGACGGTTTAGGAACAGGTGAGGGTACGACAATGCTCTAAGGGGAGCGTGCATGTGAGGGCGCGGGATAGTGTTAGCATACGGGTTAGGATTAGGGGACGGGTGATAGTTAGGCCTCGGGGAATGGTTAGGGTTAGGGTTCGGGCTAGGGTTAGGGTTAGGGGACAGGGACGGTTTAGGGTCCAGGTGAGGGTACGACAACCCTTTAGGGGGAGCATGCGTATGAGGGCGCGGTTTAGAGTTAGTGTACGGGTTAGGATTAGGGGACAGGTGAGGGTCAGGCTTCGGGGAAGTGTTAGGGTTAGGGTTAGGGCTAGGGTTAGGGTTAGGGGACGGGGACGGTTTAGGGTCCAGGTGAGGGTACGACAACGCTTTAGGGGGCGCGTGCGTGTGAGGGCGCGGGTTAGTGTTAGCGTACGGGTTAGGATAAGGGGACGCGTGAGAGTCAGGCTTAGGCGAAGGGTTAGGGTTAGGGTTCGGGCTAGGGTTAGGGTTAGGGGACGGGGACGGTTTAGGGTCCAGGTGAGGGTACGACAACGCTTTAGGGGGAGCGTGCGTGTGAGGGCGCAGGTTAGTGTTAGCGAACGGGTTAGGATTAGGGGACGGGTGATGGTCAGGCCTCGGGGAAGTGTTAGGGTTAGGGTTCGGGCTAGGGTTAGGGTTAGGGGACGGGGACGGTTTAGGTTCCAGTTGAGGGTATGACTACGCTTTAGGGGGAGCGTGCGTGTGAGGGCATGGGTTAGTGTTAGCGTACGGGTTAGGATTAGGGGACGGGTGAGGGTCAGCCTTCAGGGAAGTGTTACGGTTAGGGTTTGGGCTAGGGTTAGTGTTAGGGGACGGGGACGGTTTAGGGTCTAAGTGAGGGTACGACAACTCTTAAGGGGGTGCGTGCGTGTGAGGCCGCGGGTTAGTGTTAGCATGTCGGTTAGGATTATTGGACGGGTGAGGGTCAGGCTTTTGGAAATGGTTAGGTTTAGGGTTTGGGCTAGGGTTAGGGTTAGGGTACGGGGACGGTTTAGGGTCCAGGTGAGGGTACGACAACAGTTTAGGGGTAGCGTACGTGTGAGGGCATGGGTTAGTGTTAGCGTACGGGTTAGGATTAGGGGACGGGTGAGGAGAAGGCTTCGGGGAATTGTTAGGTTTAGGTTTCGGGCTAGGGTTAGGGTTAGGGTATGGGGACGGTTTAGGGTCCAGGTGAGGGTACGACAACGCTTTAGGGGGAGCGTGCGTGTGAGAGCTCGGGTTAGTGTTAGCGTACATGTTAGCATTAGGGGACGGGTGAGGGTCAGGCTTCGGCGAAGGATTAGGGTTAGGGTTAGGGTTAGGGGACGGGGACGGTCTAGGATCCAGGTGAAGGTACGACAACGTTTTAGGGGGAGCGTGCGTGTGAGGGCGCGGGTTAGTGTTAGCGTACGGGTTAGGATTAGGGGACGGGTGAGGGTCAGGTTTCGGGGAAGTGTTAGGGTTAGTGTTCGGACTAGGGTTAGGATTAGGGGACGGGAACGGTTCAGGGTCCATGTGAGGGTACTACAACGCTTTAGGGGTAGCGTGCATGTGAGGGAGCGGGGTAGTGTTAGCGTACGTGTTAGGATTAGGAACGCGTGAGGTCAGGCTTCGGGGAAGGGTTAGGGTTAGGTTTCGGGCTAGGGTTAGGGTTAGGGGACGGGGAAGGTTTATGGTCAAGGTAAGGGTACGACAACGCTTTAGGGTGAGCGTGAGTGTGAGGGCGCGGGTGATTGTTAGGGTACGGCTTAGGATTAGTGGACGGGTGAGAGTCAGGCTTCGGGGAAGGGTTAGGGTTAGGGTTCGGGCTAGGGTTAGGGTTAGGGGACGGGGACGGTTTAGGTTCCAGTTGAGGGTACGACAACGCTTTAGGGGGAGCGTGCGTGTGAGGGTGCGGGTTAGTGTTAGCGTACGGGTTTGGATTAGGGGATGGGTGAGGGTCAGGTTTCGTTGAAGGGATAGGGTTTGGGTTCGGGCTAGGGTAGGGTTTAGGGGACGGGGACGGTTTAGGGTTCAGGTGAGGGTACGACAACGCTTTAGCGGGAGCGTGCGTGTGAGGGCGCCGGTTAGTGTTAGCGTACAGGTTAGGATTAGGGGATGGGTGAGTGTCAGGCTTCGGGGAAGTGTTAGGGTTAGGGTTCGGGCTAGGGTTAAGGTTAGGGGACGGGGACGGTTTAGGGTCCAGGTGAGGGTACGACAACGCTTTACGGTGTGCGTGTGTGTCAGGGCACAGGTTAGTGTTAGCGTACGGGTTAGGATTAGGGGACGGTTGAGGGTCAGGCTTCGGCAAAGGGTTAGGGTCAGGGTTAGGGCTAGGGTTAGGGTTAGGGGACGAGGACGGTTTTCGGTCCAGGTGAGGGTACGACAACGCTTCAGGGGGAGCGTGCGTGTGAAGACGTGGGTTAGTGTTAGTGTACGGGTTAGGATTGGGGACGGGTGAGGGTCAGGCTTCGGGGAAGGGATAGGGTTAGGGTTCGAGCTAGGGTTATGGTTAGGGGACTGGGACGGTTTAGGGTCCAGGTGAGGGTACGACAATGCTTTAGGGAGAGCGTGCGTGTTAGGGCGCGGGTTAGTGTTAGCGTACGGGTTAGGATTAGGTGACGGGTGAGGGTCAGGCTTCGGGCAAGGGTTAGGGTTTGGGTTCCGGCTAGGGTTAGGGTTAGGGGACGGGGACGGTTTAGGGTCCAAGTGAGGGTACGACAATGCTTCACGGGGAGAGTGCGTGTGAGGGCGCGGGTTAGTGTTAGTGTACGGGTTAGGAATAGGGGACGGGTGAGGGTCAGGCTTCGGGGAAGTGTTAGGGTTAGGGTTCGGACTAGGGTTAGGGTTAGGGGACGGTGTCGGTTTAGGGTCCAGGTGAGGGTACCACAACCCTTTAGGGGGAGAGTGCGTGTGAGGGCGCAGGTTAGTGTTAGCGTACTGGTTAGGATTACGGGACGGGTGAGGGTTTGGCTTCGGCAAAGTGTTAGGGTTAGGGTTTAGGCTAGGGTTAGGGTTAGGGGACGGGGACGGTTTAGGGTCCAGGTGAGGGTACGACAAGGCTTTAGGGGGAGTGTGCGTGTGAGGGCGTGTGTTAGTTAAAGCGTACGTGTTAGGATTAGGGGACGGGTGAGGGTCAGGCTTCGGGGAAGGGTTAGGGTTAGGGTTCGGGCTAGGGTTAGGGTTAGGGGACGGGGACGGTTTAGGGTCCAGGTGAGGGTACGACAACGCTTTAGGGTGAACTTGCGTGTTAGGGCACGGGTTAGTGTTAGCGTACGGGTTAGGATTAGGGGACGGGTGAGGGTCAGGCTTTGGGGAAGGGTTAGGCTTAGGATTCGGGCTAGGGTTAGGGTTAGGGGATGGGGACGGCTTAGGGTCCAGCTGCGGGTACGACAACACTTTAGGGGGAGCATGCGTGTGAGGGCGTGGGTTAGTGTTAGCGTCCGGGTTAGGATTAGGGGACAGGTGAGGGTCAGGCTTCTGGGAAGGGTTAGGGTTAGTGGTCCGCTAGGTTTAGGGTTAGGGGACGGGGACGGTTTAGGGTACAGGTGAGGGAACGACAACGCTTTAGGGGGAGCATGCGTGTGAGAGCGCGGGTTAGTGTTAGCGTATGGGTTAGGATTAGGGGACGGGTGAGGGTCAGGCTTCGGGGAAGGGTTAGGGTTAGTTTTAGGTCTAGGTTTAGGGTTAGGGGATGGGGACGGTTTAGGGTCTAGGTGAGGATACGACAACGCTTTAGGGGGAGTGTGCGTGTGAGGGCGTAGCTTAGTGTTAGCGTACGGGTTAGGTTTAGGGGACGGGTGAGGGTCAGGCTTCGGGGAAGTGTTAGTGTTAGGGTTCGGGCTAGGGTTAGGGTTAGGGGCTGGGGACTGTTTAGGGTCCAGGTGAGGGGACGACAACGCTTTAGGGGGAGCGTGTGTGTGAGGGCGCGTGTTAGTGTAAGCGTACGGTTTAGGATTAGGGGTCGGGTGACGGTCAGACTTCGGGGAAGGGTTAGGGTTAGGGTTCGGGCTAGGGTTAAGGTTAGGGGACAGGGACGGTTTAGGGTCCAGGTGAGGGTACGACAACGCTTTAGGGTGAGCGTGCGTCTGAGGGCGAGGTTTAGTGTTAGCGTACGGGTTAGGTTTAGGGGACGGGTGAGGGTCAGGCTTCGGGGAAGTGTTAGGGTTAGGGTTCGGGTAGGGTTAAGGTTAAATAATGGGGACGATTTAGGGTCCAGGTGAGGGTACGACAACGCTTTAGGGGGAGCGTGCGTGTTAGGGCGTGGCTTAGTGTTAGCGTATGGTTTAGGTTTAGGGGACAGGTGAGGGTCAGGCTTCGGGGAAGGTTTAGGTTTAGTGTTCGGGCTAGGGTTAGGGTTAAGGGACGGGGCGGTTTAGGGTCCAGGTGAGGGTATGACAACGCTTTTGCGGGACCGTGCGTGTGAGGGCGCAGGTTAGTGTTAGCGTACGCGTTAGGCTTAGGGGACGGGTGAGGGTCAGGCTTCGGGGAAGGGTTAGGGTTAGGGTTCGGGCTAGGGTTAGGGTTAGGGGACGGGGACGGTTTAGGGTCCAGGTGAGGGTACGACAACTCTTTAGGGGGAGCATGCGTGTGAGGGCATGGGTCAGTGTTAGCGTACGGGTTAGGATTAGGGGACGGGTGAGGGTCAATCTTGGGGAAGGTTTAGGGTTAGGGTTCGGGCTAGGGTTAGGGTTAGGGGACGGGGACGGTTTAGGGTCCAGGTGAAGGTACTACAACGCTTTAGGGGGAGCCTACGTGTGAGGGCGTGTGTTAGTGTTAGCGTACGGGTTAGGATTAGGAGACAGGTGAGGGTCAGGCTTCGGGGAAGGGTTAGGGTTAGGGTTTGGACTAGGGTTAGGGTTAGGGGACGGGGACCATTTAGGGTCCAGGTGAGGGGACGACAACGCTTTAGGGGGAGCGTGCGTGTGAGGGAATGGGTTAGTGTTAGCGTACGGGTTAGGATTAGGGGACGGGTGAGGGTCAGGCTTCGTGTAAATGTTAGGTTTAGGGTTCGGGCTAGGGTTCGTGTTAGGGTACGGGGACGGTTTAGGATCCAGGTGAGGGTACGACACGCTTTAGGGGAAGCGTGCTTGTGAGTGCATGGGTTAGTGTTAGCGTACGGGTTAGGATTAGGGGACGGGTGAGGGTCAGGCTTCGGGGAAGTGTTAGGGTTAGGGTTCGGACTAGGGTTAGGATTAGGGGACGGGAACGGTTCAGGGTCCATGTGAGGGTACTACAACGCTTTAGGGGTAGCGTGCATGTGAGGGAGCGGGGTAGTGTTAGCGTACGTGTTAGGATTAGGAACGCGTGAGGTCAGGCTTCGGGGAAGGGTTAGGGTTAGGTTTCGGGCTAGGGTTAGGGTTAGGGGACGGGGAAGGTTTATGGTCAAGGTAAGGGTACGACAACGCTTTAGGGTGAGCGTGAGTGTGAGGGCGCGGGTGATTGTTAGGGTACGGCTTAGGATTAGTGGACGGTTGAGAGTCAGGCTTCGGGGAAGGGTTAGGGTTAGGGTTCGGGCTAGGGTTAGGGTTAGGGGACGGGGACGGTTTAGGTTCCAGTTGAGGGTACGACAACGCTTTAGGGGGAGCGTGCGTGTGAGGGCGCGGGTTAGTGTTAGCATACGAGTTTGGATTAGGGGATGGGTGAGGGTCAGGTTTCGGTGAAGGGTTAGGGTTGGGGTTCCGGCTAGGGTAGGGTTTAGGGGACGGGGACGGTTTAAGGTTCAGGTGAGGGTACGACAACGCTTTAGGGGGAGAGTGCGTGTGAGGGCGCCGGTTAGTGTTAGCGTACAGGTTAGGATTAGGGGATGGGTGAGTGTCAGGCTTCGGGGAAGTGTTAGGGTTAGGGTTCGGGCTAGGGTTAAGGTTAAGGGACGGGGACGGTTTAGGGTCCAGGTGAGGGTACGACAACGCTTTACGGTGTGCGTGTGTGTCAGGGCACAGGTTAGTGTTAGCGTACGGGTTAGGATTAGGGGACGGTTGAGGGTCAGGCTTCGGCAAAGGGTTAGGGTCAGGGTTAGGGCTAGGGTTAGGGTTAGGGGACGAGGACAGTTTAGGATCCAGGTGAGGGTACGACAATGCTTCAGGGGGAGCATGCGTGTGAAGGCGTGGGTTAGTGTTAGTGTACGGGTTAGGATTGGGGACGGGTGAGGGTCAGGCTTCGGGGAAGGGATAGGGTTAGGGTTCGAGCTAGGGTTATGGTTAGGGGACTGGGACGGTTTAGGGTCCAGGTGAGGGTACGACAATGATTTAGGGAGAGCGTGCGTGTTAGGGCGCGGGTTAGTGTTAGCGTACGGGTTAGGATTAGGTGACGGGTGAGGGTCAGGCTTCGGGGAAGGGTTAGGGTTTGGGTTCCGGCTAGGGTTAGGGTTAGGGGACGGGGACGGTTTAGGGTCCAAGTGAGGGTACGACAATGCTTCACGGGGAGAGTGCGTGTGAGGGCGCGGGTTAGTGTTAGCGTACGGGTTAGGAATAAGGGACGGGTGAGGGTCAGGCTTCGGGGAAGTGTTAGGGTTAGGGTTCGGACTAGGGTTAGGGTTAGGGGACGGTGTCGGTTTAGGGTCCATGTGAGGGTACGACAATGCTTTAGGGGGAGCGTGCGTGTGAGGTCGCGGGATAGTGTTAGCGTACGGGTTAGGATTAGGGGACGGGTGAGGGTCAGGCTTCGGGGAAGGGTTAGGGTTAGGGTTAGGGTTAGGGTTAGGGGACGGGGACGGTTTAGGGTCCAGGTGAGGGTACGACAACGCTTTAGGGTGAACTTGCGTGTTAGGGCACGGGTTAGTGTTAGCGTACGGGTTAGGATTAGGGGACGGGTGAGGGTCAGGCTTCAGGGAAGGGATAGTGTTAGGGTTCGGGCTAGGGTTAGGGTTAGGGGACGGGGACGGTTTAGGGTCCAGGTGAAGGTAATACAACGCTTTAGGGGGAGCCTACGTGTGAGGGCGTGTGTTAGTGTTAGCGTACGGGTTAGGATTAGAGGACGGGTGAGGGTCAGTCTCCGGGGAATGGTTAGGGTTAGGGTTCGGGCTAGGGTTAGGGTTAGGGGACGGGTACAGTTTCGGGTCCAGGTGAGGGTACCACAACCCTTTAGGGGGAGAGTGCGTGTGAGGGCGCAGGTTAGTGTTAGCGTACTGGTTAGGATTACGGGACGGGTGAGGGTTTGGCTTCGGCAAAGTGTTAGGGTTAGGGTTTGGGCTAGGGTTAGGGTTAGGGGACGGGGACGGTTTAGGGTCCAGGTGAGGATATGACAACGCTTTAGGGGGAGCGTGCGTGTGAGGGTGCGGGTTCGTGTTAGTTTACGCGTTAGGATTAGGGGACGGGTGAGGGTCAGACTTTGGGGAAGGGTTAGGGTTAGGATTCGGGCTAGGGTTAGGGTTAGGGGACGGGGACTGTTTAGGGTCCAGCTGAGGGTACGACAACACTTTAGGGGGAGCATGCGTGTGAGGGCGTGGGTTAGTGTTAGCATCCGGGTTAGGATTAGGGGACAGGTGAGGGTCAGGCTTCTGGGAAGGGTTAGGGTTAGTGGTTGGCTAGGTTTAGGGTTAGGGGACGGGGACGGTTTAGGGTACAGGTGAGGGAACGACAATGCTTTAGGGGGAGCATGCGTGTGAGAACGCCGGTTAGTGTTAGCGTATGGGTTAGGATTAGGGGACGGGTGAGGGTCAGGCTTCGGGGAAGGGTTAGGGTTAATTTTAGGTCTAGGTTTAGGGTTAGGGGATGGGGACGGTTTAGGGTCTAGGTGAGGATACGACAACGCTTTAGGGGGAGCGTGCGTGTGAGGGCGTAGCTTAGTGTTAGCGTACGGGTTAGGTTTAGGGGACGGGTGAGGGTCAGGCTTCGGGGAAGTGTTAGTGTTAGGGTTCGGGCTAGGGTTAGGGTTAGGGGCTGGGGAGAGTTTAGGGTCCAGGTGAGGGGACGACAACGCTTTAGGGGGAGCGTGTGTGTGAGGGCGCGTGTTAGTGTAAGCGTACGTTTTAGGATTAGGGGACGGGTGACGGTCAGACTTCGGGGAAGGGTTAGGGTTAGGGTTCGGGCTAGGGTTAAGGTTAGGGGACAGGGACGGTTTAGGGTCCAGGTGAGGGTACGACAACGCTTTAGGGTGAGCGTGCGTCTGAGGGCGAGGTTTAGTGTTAGCGTACGGGTTAGGTTTAGGGGACGGGTGAGGGTCAGGCTTCGGGGAAGTGTTAGGGTTAGGGTTCGGGTAGGGTTAAGGTTAAAGAATGGGGACGATTTAGGGTCCAGGTGAGGGTACGACAACGCTTTAGGGGGAGCGTGCGTGTGAGGGCGTGGCTTAGTGTTAGCGTATGGTTTAGGTTTAGGGGACAGGTGAGGGTCAGGCTTCGGGGAAGGTTTAGGTTTAGTGTTCGGGCTAGGGTTAGGGTTAAGGGACGGGGACGGTTTAGGGTCCAGGTGAGGGTATGACAACGCTTTAGCGGGACCGTGCGTGTGAGGGCGCAGGTTAGTGTTAGCGTACGGGTTAGGTTTAGGGGACGGGTGAGGGTCAGGTTTCGGGGAAGGGTTAGGGTTAGGGTTCGGGCTAGGGTTAGGGTTAGGGGACGGGGACGGTTTAGGGTCCAGGTGAGGGTACGACAACGCTTTAGGGGGAGCGTGCGTGTGAGGGCACGGGTCAGTGTTAGCGTACGGGTTAGGATTAGGGGACTGGTGAGGGTCAATCTTGGGGAAGGTTTAGGGTTAGGGTTCGGGATAGGGTTAGGGTTAGGGGACGGGGACGGTTTAGGGTCCAGGTGAAGGTACTACAACGCTTTAGGGGGAGCCTACGTGTGAGGGCGTGTGTTAGTGTTAGCGTACGGGTTAGGATTAGGAGACAGGTGAGGGTCAGGCTTCGGGGAAGGGTTAGGGTTAGGGTTTGGACTAGGGTTAGGGTTAGGGGACGGGGACGGTTTAGGGTCCAGGTGAGGGGACGACAACGCTTTAGGGGGAGCGTGCGTGTGAGGGAGTGGTTTAGTGTTAGCGTACGGGTTAGGATTAGGAGACGGGTGAGGGTCAGGCTTCGTGTAAATGTTAGGTTTAGGGTTCGGGCTAGGGTTCGTGTTAGGGGACGGGGACGGTTTAGGATCCAGGTGAGGGTACGACACGCTTTAGGGGAAGCGTGCATGTGAGTGCATGGGTTAGTGTTAGCGTACGGGTTAGGATTAGGGGACGGTTGAGGGTCAGGCTTCGGGGAAGTGTTAGGGTTAGGGTTCGTGCTAGGGTTAGGGTTAGGGGATTGGGACGGTTTAGGGTCCAGTTGAGGGAACGACAACACTTTACGGGGAGCATGCGTGTGAGGGCGCGGGTTAGTGTTAGTGTACGGGTTAGGATTATGGGACGGGTGAGTGTCAGGCTTTGGGAAATGGTTAGGTTTAGGGTTCGGGCTAGGGATAGGGTTAGGGGAAGGGGACGGTTTATGGTCCAGGTGAGGGTATGACAACGGTTTAGGGGGAGCGTACGTGTGAGGGCATGGCTTACTGTTTACATACGGCTTAGGATTAGGGGACGGGTTAGGGGAAGGCATCGGGGAAGGGTTAGGGTTAGGGTTCGGGATAGGGTTAGGGTTAGGGGACGGGGACGGTTTAGGGTCCAGGTGAGGGTACGACAACGGTTTAGGGGGATCGTACATGTGAGGGCACAGGTTAGTGTTAGTGTACGGGTTAGCATTAGGGGAAGGGTGAGGGGAAGGCTTCGGGGAAGGGTTAGGGTTAGGGTTCGGTCTAGGGTTAGGGTTAGGGGACGGGGACGGTTTAGGGTACAGGTGAGTGTATGACAACGATTTAGGGGGAGCGTACGTGTGAGGGCATGGTTTAGTGTTAGCATACGGCTTAGGATTAGGGGAGGGCTGAGGGGAAGGCTTAGGGGAAGGGTTAGGGTTAGGGTTCGGGCCTGGGTTAGGGTTAGGGGACCGGGACTGTTCAGGGTTCAGCTGAGGGTACGACAACGTTTTATGGGTAGCGTACGTGTGAGGGCATGGCTTAGTGTTAGCATACGGCTTAGGATTAGGGGACGGGTGAGGGTAAGGCTTCGGGGAAGGGTTAGGGTGCATCATACTCTGGGTTCCACATGCATGTTTTAGCTGAAGGAAGAATCCCTTAAACTTGGAGAGTTGAGACCCGTGGAATGGGTACCATGCAATATGACTTCAAAGGGTCTTCATTTGCTCACCGAACCTCTCCAATCCTATCACTGCTGCATTTGTGCCCCTGTACACACGCTTGATTCTCTTTCAGAGACATAGCAATCCATAGGTTTTAAGATACTTACTAGTCAGGTACATTCTTAGGCATTTAATATGGGGTGTTGAGTCCATTTCGTTGAGCAAGGAGTAGCTCTTGTCTATTACATATTTGGCTTAAGGAACTTTATCTGTGCTCATTTCAATCTCTGGTTTTATGCAGCACCCCAACTCACCTTTCCCCTTAAGCAAGCATAAGTTGGTTTTCTACATTTGAGACCCTGTTCTGTTTTGTAATTCAGTTCCTGTGTAGCCAAGTTTACATTCCGTGTATTAGTGATATCTTATGATGTTTCCTTTTCTGTGTGACTTATTTCAGTTAGAATCATCATACCTGAATCCACTCATTATGTTGCTACGTGCCTGAGGACATAGATTTCATTGCTGAGTGATATTGCATTGTACGTAAGTACCACAACTTCTTTATCCATTTTTCACTTTCTGCGATATTGAACGTGTACCGTAAACGAGGTTCTTGTAAACAGAGCCGTCCCAAACTTTGGGGTGGCTGTGTCTTTTTGATTTTAATTTCCCTAAGCTATAGGACCATAAGTGGAAGTGCCCTACGCTCTGTTGCTTTGTTTTTTAGATGTTTCAGGAAACACCATACACTTCTCCCAAGTGGCTGTTGGCAATTTACATCCCGCCCATCAGCATAACAAGGCTCCCAGTTCTCCATGGCCTGTCCTGCCTTTCTGGATTTTACACTTTTTTCAGATGGCCCTTTTGACCGGGGGGAAGTGAGACTTCATTGTAGTGCAGATTTCCTTTGCAAGCTTGCTTGGTTGGCCAAAAAGGGCGTATGCGTTTTATCCTGAATATATTCCTCAATATATTCAGGAAAAAACGCATACGCCCTTTTTGGCCAAGTGCATCATTGTGGACGTTCTGCCTCTTTTCCTATGCTTTACATGCAATTCCAGTCTACCTCCTGAAATCGGTTTCCTGCAATTCTGCCCCGCTTTCAAGTCCTCTTGGCAGCCTTACTTCAATATATTTTTGGACGATAGCTGTCATTTATAACTCTGCAGGTTTGTGAATGACAGTGCCCCTGAGCTCCTTTCTTCACCTCGCTTTCTGGTGAGCTGGCCGCAACACCGCAGGATTGCTTCAGGCCCTAGTGTGGTTCCGGCACGTTACACTGAGCCTTTGTTTAATTCCTCTTCCTGGTGGGAAATGAGAGTTAAATTTGCCTGTCCAGACACGTCCAGCTAGTCTCTCATTGGATCTCCCTATTCCTGTTCATTTTCCGCAGAAATTGCAAACTGGGCCAAACAGGAGGTTAAGGGCACTGACTCTCCAAGTGGGGAGAGTGTTAGTAAAGCGTCTGGAATGTTGCGCCCGTGTACCAGGGGACGAAAACTGAGACACATTTGAACACGGTTCCCGAACACACGGTGGATCATACTCTGGGTTCCACATGCATGTTTTAGCTGAAGGAAGAATCCCTTAAACCTGGAGAGTTGAGACCCATGGAATGGGTACCATGCAATATGATTTCAAAGGGTCTGCATTTGCTCACCGAACCTCACCAGTCCTATCACTGCTGCGTTTATGCCGCTGTACACACACTGGATTCTCTTTCGGAGACATATAAATCCATAGGTTTTAAGATTCTTACTAGTCAGGTATATTCTTAGGCATTTAATATGGGGTGTTGAGTCCACTTCGTTGAGCAAGGAGTAGCTCTTGTCTATTACATATTTGGCTTATGGAGCGGTATCTGTGCTAATTTTAATCTCTGGTATTATGCAGCACCCCAACTCACCTTTCCCCTTAAGCAAGCATAAGTTGGTTTTCTACATTTGAGACCCTGTTCTGTTTTGTAATTCAGTTCCTGTGTAGTCAAGTTTACATTCCGTGTAGTAGTGATATCTTATGATGTTTCTATTTCTCTGTGACTTATTTCACTTCGAATCATCGTACCTGAATCCACTCATTATGCTGCTACGGGCCTGATGACAGAGATTTCATTGCTGAGTGATATTGCATTGTACGTAAGTACCACAACTTCTTTATCCATTTTTCGCTTTCAGTGATATTGAACTTGTACCGTAAACATGCTTCTTGTAAACAGAGCCGTCCCAAACTTTGGGGGGGCTGTGTGTTTTTGATTTTAATTTCCCTAAGCTATAGGACCATAAGTGGAAGTGCCCTAGGCTCTGTGGCTTTGTTTTTTAGATGTTTCAGGAAACACCATACAATTCTCCAGAGTGGCTGTTGGTAATTTACATCCCGCCCATCAGCATAACAAGGCTCCCAGTTCTCCATGGCCTGTCTTGCCTTTCTGGATTTTACACTTTTTTCAGATGGCCCTTTTGACCGGGGGGCAGTGACACTTCAATGTAGTGCAGATTTCCTTTGCAAGCTTGCTTGGTCGGCCAAAAGGGCTTATGCGTTTTTTCTTGAATATATTCAGGAAAAAACGCATACGCCCTTTTTGGCCAAGTGCATCATTGTGGACGTTCTGCCTCTTTTCCTATGCTTTACATGCAATTCCAGTCTACCTCCTGAAATCGGTTTCCTGCAATTCTGCCCCGCTTTCAAGTCCTCTTGGCAGCCTTACTTCAATATATTTTTGGACGATAGCTGTCATTTATAACTCTGCAGGTTTGTGAATGACAGTGCCCCTGAGCTCCTTTCTTCAACTCGCTTTCTGGTGAGCTGGCCGCAACACCGCAGGATTGCTTCAGGCCCTAGTGTGGTTCCGGCATGTTACACTGAGACTTTGTTTAATTCCTCTTCCTGGTGGGAAATGAGAGTTAAATTTGCCTGTCCAGACACCTCCAGCTAGTCTCTCATTGGATCTCCCTATTCCTGTTCATTTTCCGCAGAAATTGCAAACTGGGCCAAACAGGAGGTTAAAGCACTGACTCTCCAAGTGGGGAGAGTGTTAGTAAAGCGTCTGGAATGTTGCGCCCGTGTATCAGGGGACGAAAACTGAGACACATTTGAACACGTTTCCCGAACACACGGTGGATCATACTCTGGGTTCCACATGCATGTTTTAGCTGAAGGAAGAATCCCTTAAACCTGGAGAGTTGAGACCCATGGAATGGGTACCATGCAATATGATTTCAAAGGGTCTGCATTTGCTCACCGAACCTCACCAATCCTATCACTGCTGCGTTTATGCCGCTGTACACACGCTTGATTCTCTTTCGGAGACATATAAATCCATAGGTTTTAAGATTCTTACTAGTCAGGTATATTCTTAGGCATTTAATATGGGGTGTTGAGTCCACTTCGTTGAGCAAGGAGTAGCTCTTGTCTATTACATATTTGGCTTATGGAACGGTATCTGTGCTAATTTCAATCTCTGGTTTTATGCAGCACCCCAACTCACCTTTCCCCTTAAGCAAGCATAAGTTGGTTTTCTACATTTGAGACCCTGTTCTGTTTTGTAATTCAGTTCCTGTGTAGTCAAGTTTACATTCCGTGTAGTAGTGATATCTTATGATGTTTCTATTTCTCTGTGACTTATTTCACTTAGAATCATCGTACCTGAATCCACTCATTATGCTGCTACGGGCCTGATGACAGAGATTTCATTGCTGAGTGATATTGCATTGTACGTAAGTACCACAACTTCTTTATCCATTTTTCGCTTTCAGTGATATTGAACTTGTACCGTAAACATGCTTCTTGTAAACAGAGCCGTCCCAAACTTTGGGGGGGCTGTGTGTTTTTGATTTTAATTTCCCTAAGCTATAGGACCATAAGTGGAAGTGCCCTACGCTCTGTTGCTTTGTTTTTTAGATGTTTCAGGAAACACCATACAATTCTCCAGAGTGGCTGTTGGTAATTTACATCCCGCCCATCAGCATAACAAGGCTCCCAGTTCTCCATGGTTTGTCCTGCCTTTCTGGATTTTACACTTTTTTCAGATGGCCCTTTTGACCGGGGGGCAGTGACACTTCATTGTAGTGCAGATTTCCTTTGCAAGCTTGCTTGGTTGGCCAAAAGGGCTTATGCGTTTTTTCTTGAATATATTCAGGAAAAAACGCATACGCCCTTTTTGGCCAAGTGCATCATTGTGGACGTTCTGCCTCTTTTCCTATGCTTTACATGCAATTCCAGTCTACCTCCTGAAATCGGTTTCCTGCAATTCTGCCCCGCTTTCAAGTCCTCTTGGCAGCCTTACTTCAATATATTTTTGGACGATAGCTGTCATTTATAACTCTACAGGTTTGAGAATGACAGTGCCCCTGAGCTCCTTTCTTCAACTCGCTTTCTGGTGAGCTGGCCGCAACACCGCAGGATTGCTTCAGGCCCTAGTGTGGTTCCGGCACGTTACACTGAGCCTTTGTTTAATTCCTCTTCCTGGTGGGAAATGAGAGTTAAATTTGCCTGTCCAGACACCTCCAGCTAGTCTCTCATTGGATCTCCCTATTCCTGTTCATTTTCCGCAGAAATTGCAAACTGGGCCAAACAGGAGGTTAAAGGCACTGACTCTCCAAGTGGGGAGAGTGTTAGTAAAGCGTCTGGAATGTTGCGCCCATGTATCAGGGGACGAAAACTGAGACACATTTGAACACGTTTCCCGAACACACGGTGGATCATACTCTGGGTTCCACATGCATGTTTTAGCTGAAGGAAGAATCCCTTAAACCTGGAGAGTTGAGACCCATGGAATGGGTACCATGCAATATGATTTCAAAGGGTCTGCATTTGCTCACCGAACCTCACCAATCCTATCACTGCTGCGTTTATGCCGCTGTACACACGCTTGATTCTCTTTCGGAGACATATAAATCCATAGGTTTTAAGATTCTTACTAGTCAGGTATATTCTTAGGCATTTAATATGGGGTGTTGAGTCCACTTCGTTGAGCAAGGAGTAGCTCTTGTCTATTACATATTTGGCTTATGGAACGGTATCTGTGCTAATTTCAATCTCTGGTTTTATGCAGCACCCCAACTCACCTTTCCCCTTAAGCAAGCATAAGTTGGTTTTCTACATTTGAGACCCTGTTCTGTTTTGTAATTCAGTTCCTGTGTAGTCAAGTTTACATTCCGTGTAGTAGTGATATCTTATGATGTTTCTATTTCTCTGTGACTTATTTCACTTTGAATCATCGTACCTGAATCCACTCATTATGCTGCTACGGTCCTGATGACAGAGATTTCATTGCTGAGTGATATTGCATTGTACGTAAGTACCACAACTTCTTTATCTATTTCTCGCTTTCTGTGATATTGAACTTGTACCGTAAACGAGGTTGTTGTAAACAGAGCCGTCCCAAAATTTGGGGGGGCTGTGTGTTTTTGATTTTAATTTCCCTAAGCTATAGGACCATAAGTGGAAGTGCCCTAGGCTCTGTTGCTTTGTTTTTTAGATGTTTCAGGAAACACCATACAATTCTCCAGAGTGGCTGTTGGTAATTTACATCCCGCCCATCAGCATAACAAGGCTCCCAGTTCTCCATGGCCTGTCCTGCCTTTCTGGATTTTACACTTTTTTCAGATGGCCCTTTTGACCAGGGGGCAGTGACACTTCATTGTAGTGCAGATTTCCTTTGCAAGCTTGCTTGGTTGGCCAAAAGGGCTTATGCGTTTTTTTTTGAATATATTCAGGAAAAAACGCATACGCCCTTTTTGGCCAAGTGCATCATTGTGGACGTTCTGCCTCTTTTCCTATGCTTTACATGCAATTCCAGTCTACCTCCTGAAATCGGTTTCCTGCAATTCTGCCCCGCTTTCAAGTCCTCTTGGCAGACTTACTTCAATATATTTTTGGACGATAGCTGTCATTTATAACTCTGCAGGTTTGTGAATGACAGTGCCCCTGAGCTCCTTTCTTCAACTCGCTTTCTGGTGAGCTGGCCGCAACACCGCAGGATTGCTTCAGGCCCTAGTGTGGTTCCAGCATGGCACACTGAGCCTTTGTTTAATTCCTCTTCCTGGTGGGAAATGAGAGTGAAATTTGCCTGTCCAGACACGTCCAGCTAGTCTCTCATTGGATCTCCCTATTCCTGTTCATTTTCCGCAGAAATTGCAAACTGGGCCAAACAGGAGGTTAAATGCACTGACTCTCCAAGTGGGGAGAGTGTTAGTAAAGCGTCTGGAATGTTGCGCCCGTGTACCAGGGGATGAAAACTGAGACACATTTGAACACGTTTCCCGAACACACGGTGGATCATACTCTGGGTTCCACATGCATGTTTTAGCTGAAGGAAGAATCCCTTAAACCTGGAGAGTTGAGACCCATGGAATGGGTACCATGCACTATGACTTCAAAGGGTCTGCATTTGCTCACCGAACCTCACCAATCCTATCACTGCTGCGTTTATGCCGCTGTACACACGCTTGATTCTCTTTCGGAGACATATAAATCCATAGGTTTTAAGATTCTTACTAGTCAGGTATATTTTTAGGCATTTAATATGGGGTGTTGAGTCCACTTCGTTGAGCAAGGAGAAGCTCTTGTCTATTACATATTTGGCTTATGGAGGGTATCTGTGCTAATTTCAATCTCTGGTTTTATGCAGCACCCCAACACACCTTTCCCCTTAAGCAAGAATAAGTTGGTTTTCTACATTTGAGACCCTGTTCTGTTTTGTAATTCAGTTCCTGTGTAGTCAAGTTTACATTCCGTGTAGTAGTGATACCTTATGATGTTTCTTTTTCTCTGTGACTTATTTCACTTCGAATCATCGTACCTGAATCCACTCATTATGCTGCTACGGGACTGATGACATAGATTTCATTGCTGAGTGATATTGCACTGTACGTAAGTACCACATCTTCTTTATCCATTTTTCGCTTTCTGTGATATTGAAATTGTAACGTAAACAAGCTTCTTAGAAACAGAGCCGTCCCAAACTTTGGGGTGGCTGTGTCTTTTTGATTTTCATTTCCCTAAGCTATAGGACCATAAGTGGAAGTGCCCTAGGCTCTGTTGCTTTCTTTTTTAGATGTTTCAGGAAACACCATACACTTCTCCAGAGTGGCTGTTGGTAATTTACATCCCGCCCATCAGCATAACAAGGCTCCCAGTTCTCCATGGCCTGTCCTGCCTTTCTGGATTTTACACTTTTTTCAGATGGCCCTTTTCACCGAGGGGCAGTGACACTTCATTGTAGTGCAGATTTCCTTTGCAAGCTTGCTTGGTTGGCCAAAAAGTTCGTATGCGTTTTTTCCTGAATATATTCAGGAAAAAACGCATACGCCCTTTTTGGCCAAGTGCATCATTGTGGACGTTCTGCCTCTTTTCCTATGCTTTACATGCAATTCCAGTCTACCTCCTGAAATCGGTTTCCTGCAATTCTGCCCCGCTTTCAAGTCCTCTTGGCAGCCTTACTTCAATATATTTTTGGAGGATAGCTGTCATTTATAAGTCTGCAGGTTTGTGAATGACAGTGCCCCTGAGCTCCTTTCTTCAACTCGCTTTCTGGTGAGCTGGCCGCAACACCGCAGGATTGCTTCAGGCCCTAGTGTGGTTCCGGCTCGTTACACTGAGCCTTTGTTTAATTCCTCTTCCTGGTGGGAAATGAGAGTTAAATTTGCCTGTCCAGACACCTCCAGCTAGTCTCTCATTGGATCTCCCTATTCCTGTTCATTTTCCGCAGAAATTGCAAACTGGGCCAAACAGGAGTTTAAGGGCACTGACTCTCCAAGTGGGGAGAGTGTTAGTAAAGCGTCTGGAATGTTGCGCCCGTGTATCAGGGGACGAAAACTGAGACACATTTGAACACGTTTCCCGAACACACGGTGGATCATACTCTGGGTTCCACATGCATGTTTTAGCTGAAGGAAGAATCCCTTAAACCTGGAGAGTTGAGACCCATGGAATGGGTACCATGCAATATGATTTCAAAGGGTCTGCATTTGCTCACCGAACCTCACCAATCCTATCACTGCTGCGTTTATGCCGCTGTACACACGCTTGATTCTCTTTCGGAGACATATAAATCCATAGGTTTTAAGATTCTTACTAGTCAGGTATATTCTTAGGCATTTAATATGGGGTGTTGAGTCCACTTCGTTGAGGAAGGAGTAGCTCTTGTCTATTACATATTTGGCTTATGGAACGGTATCTGTGCTAATTTCAATCTCTGGTTTTATGCAGCACCCCAACTCACCTTTCCCCTTAAGCAAGCATAAGTTGGTTTTCTACATTTGAGACCCTGTTCTGTTTTGTAATTCAGTTCCTGTGTAGTCAAGTTTACATTCCGTGTAGTAGTGATATCTTATGATGTTTCTATTTCTCTGTGACTTATTTCACTTCGAATCATCGTACCTGAATCCACTCATTATGCTGCTACGGTCCTGATGACAGAGATTTCATTGCTGAGTGATATTGCATTGTACGTAAGTACCACAACTTCTTTATCCATTTCTCGCTTTCTGTGATATTGAACTTGTACCGTAAACGAGGTTGTTGTAAACAGAGCCGTCCCAAACTTTGGGGGGGCTGTGTGTTTTTGATTTTAATTTCCCTAAGCTATAGGACCATAAGTGGAGGTGCCCTAGGCTCTGTTGCTTTGTTTTTTAGATGTTTCAGGAAACACCATACAATTCTCCAGAGTGGCTGTTGGTAATTTACATCCCGCCCATCAGCATAACAAGGCTCCCAGTTCTCCATGGCCTGTCCTGCCTTTCTGGATTTTACACTTTTTTCAGATGGCCCTTTTGACCAGGGGGCAGTGACACTTCATTGTAGTGCAGATTTCCTTTGCAAGCTTGCTTGGTTGGCCAAAAGGGCTTATGCGTTTTTTTTTGAATATATTCAGGAAAAAACGCATACGCCCTTTTTGGCCAAGTGCATCATTGTGGACGTTCTTCCTCTTTTCCTATGCTTTACATGCAATTCCAGTCTACCTCCTGAAATCGGTTTCCTGCAATTCTGCCCCGCTTTCAAGTCCTCTTGGCATACTTACTTCAATATATTTTTGGACGATAGCTGTCATTTATAACTCTGCAGGTTTGTGAATGACAGTGCCCCTGAGCTCCTTTCTTCAACTCGTTTTCTGGTGAGCTGGCCGCAACACCGCAGGATTGCTTCAGGCCCTAGTGTGGTTCCAGCACGGCACACTGAGCCTTTGTTTAATTCCTCTTCCTGGTGGGAAATGAGAGGTAAATTTGCCTGTCCAGACACGTCCAGCTAGTCTCTCATTGGATCTCCCTATTCCTGTTCATTTTCCGCAGAAATTGCAAACTGGGCCAAACAGGAGGTTAAAGGCACTGACTCTCCAAGTGGGGAGAGTGTTAGTAAAGCGTCTGGAATGTTGCGCCCGTGTACCAGGGGACGAAAACTGAGACACATCTGAACACGTTTCCTGAACACACGGTGGATCATACTCTGGGTTCCACATGCATGTTTTAGCTGAAGGAAGAATCCCTTAAACCTGGAGAGTTGAGACCCATGGAATGGGTACCATGCACTATGACTTCAAAGGGTCTGCATTTGCTCACCGAACCTCACCAATCCTATCACTGCTGCATTTATGCCGCTGTACACACGCTTGATTCTCTTTCGGAGACATATAAATCCATAGGTTTTAAGATTCTTACTAGTCAGGTATATTCTTAGGCATTTAATATGGGGTGTTGAGTCCACTTCGTTGAGCAAGGAGAAGCTCTTGTCTATTACATATTTGGCTTATGGAGGGTATCTGTGCTAATTTCAATCTCTGGTTTTATGCAGCACCCCAACACACCTTTCCCCTTAAGCAAGAATAAGTTGGTTTTCTACATTTGAGACCCTGTTCTGTTTTGTAATTCAGTTCCTGTGTAGTCAAGTTTACATTCCGTGTAGTAGTGATACCTTATGATGTTTCTTTTTCTCTGTGACTTATTTCACTTAGAATCATCGTACCTGAATCCACTCATTATGCTGCTACGGGACTGATGACATAGATTTCATTGCTGAGTGATATTGCACTGTACGTAAGTACCACATCTTCTTTATCCATTTTTCGCTTTCTGTGATATTGAAATTGTAACGTAAACAAGCTTCTTAGAAACAGAGCCGTCCCAAACTTTGGGGTGGCTGTGTCTTTTTGATTTTCATTTCCCTAAGCTATAGGACCATAAGTGGAAGTGCCCTAGGCTCTGTTGCTTTGTTTTTTAGATGTTTCAGGAAACACCATACACTTCTCCAGAGTGGCTGTTGGCAATTTGCATCCCGCCCATCAGCATAACAAGGCTTCCAGTTCTCCATGGCCTGTCCTGCCTTTCTGGATTTTACACTTTTTTCAGATGTCCCTTTTCACCGGGGGGCAGTGAGACTTCATTGTAGTGCAGATTTCCTTTGCAAGCTTGCTTGGTTGGCCAAAAAGTTCGTATGCGTTTTTTCCTGAATATATTCAGGAAAAAACGCATACGCCCTTTTTGGCCAAGTGCATCATTGTGGACGTTCTGCCTCTTTTCCTATGCTTTACATGCAATTCCAGTCTACCTCCTGAAATCGGTTTCCTGCAATTCTGCCCCGCTTTCAAGTCCTCTTGGCAGCCTTACTTCAATATATTTTTGGATGATAGCTGTCATTTATAACTCTGCAGGTTTGTGAATGACAGTGCCCCTGAGCTCCTTTCTTCAACTCGCTTTCTGGTAAGCTGGCCGCAACACCGCAGGATTGCTTCAGGCCCTAGTGTGGTTCCGGCACGTTACGCTGAGCATTTGTTTAATTCCTCTTCCTGGTGGGAAATGAGAGGTAAATTTGCCTGTCCAGACACGTCCAGCTAGTCTCTCATTGGATCTCCCTATTCCTGTTCATTTTCCGCAGAAATTGCAAACTGGGCCAAACAGGAGGTTAAAGGCACTGACTCTCCAAGTGGGGAGAGTGTTAGTAAAGCGTCTGGAATGTTGCGCCCGTTTACCAGGGGACGAAAACTGAGATACATTTGAACACGTTTCCCGAACACACGGTGGATCATACTCTGGGTTCCACATGCATGTTTTAGCTGAAGGAAGAATCCCTTAAACCTGGAGAGTTGAGACCCATGGAATGGGTACCATGCAATATGACTTCAAAGGGTCTGCATTTGCTCACCAAACCTCACCAATCCTATCACTGCTGCGTTTATGCCGCTGTACACACGCTTGATTCTCTTTCGGAGACATATAAATCCATAGGTTTTAAGATTCTTACTAGTCAGGTATATTCTTAGGCATTTAATATGGGGTGTTGAGTCCACTTCGTTGAGCAAGGAGTAGCTCTTGTCTATTACATATTTGGCTTATGGAACGGTATCTGTGCTAATTTCAATCTCTGGTTTTATGCAGCACCCCAACTCACCTTTCCCCTTAAGCAAGCATAAGTTGGTTTTCTACATTTGAGACCCTGTTCTGTTTTGTAATTCAGTTCCTGTGTAGTCAAGTTTACATTCCGTGTAGTAGTGATATCTTATGATGTTTCTATTTCTCTGTGACTTATTTCACTTCGAATCATCGTACCTGAATCCACTCATTATGCTGCTACGGGCCTGATGACAGAGATTTCATTGCTGAGTGATATTGCATTGTCCGTATGTACCACAACTTCTTTATCCATTTTTCGCTTTCAGTGATATTGAACTTGTACCGTAAACAAGCTTCTTGTAAACAGAGCCGTCCCAAACTTTGGGGGGGCTGTGTCTTTTTGATTTTCATTTCCCTAAGCTATAGGACCATAAGTGGAAGTGCCCTAGGCTCTGTTGCTTTCTTTTTTAGATGTTTCAGGAAACACCATACACTTCTCCAGAGTGGCTGTTGGCAATTTGCATCCCGCCCATCAGCATAACAAGGCTCCCAGTTCTCCATGGCCTGTCCTGCCTTTCTGGATTTTACACTTTTTTCAGATGGCCCTTTTCACCGGGGGGCAGTGAGACTTCATTGTAGTGCAGATTTCCTTTGCAAGCTTGCTTGGTTGGCCAAAAGGGCATATGCGTTTTTTCCTGAATATATTCAGGAAAAAACACATACGCCCTTTTTGACCAAGTGCATCATTGTGGACGTTCTTCCTCTTTTCCTATGCTTTACATGCAATTCCAGTCTACCTCCTGAAATCGGTTGCCTGCAATTCTGCCCCGCTTTCAAGTCCTCTTGGCAGACATGCTTCAATATATTTTTGGACGATAGCTGTCATTTATAACTCTGCAGGTTTGAGAATGACAGTGCCCCTGAGCTCCTTTCTTCAACTCGCTTTCTGGTGAGCTGGCCGCAACACCGCAGGATTGCTTCAGGCCCTAGTGTGGTTCCGGCACGTTACACTGAGACTTTGTTTAATTCCTCTTCCTGGTGGGAAATGAGAGTTAAATTTGCCTGTCCAGACACCTCCAGCTAGTCTCTCATTGGATCTCCCTATTCCTGTTCATTTTCCGCAGAAATTGCAAACTGGGCCAAATAGGAGGTTAAAGGCACTGACTCTCCAAGTGGGGAGAGTGTTAGTAAAGCGTCTGGAATGTTGCGCCCGTGTATCAGGGGACGAAAACTGAGACACATTTGAACACGTTTCCCGAACACACGGTGGATCATACTCTGGGTTCCACATGCATGTTTTAGCTGAAGGAAGAATCCCTTAAACCTGGAGAGTTGAGACCCATGGAATGGGTACCATGCAATATGATTTCAAAGGGTCTGCATTTGCTCACCGAACCTCACCAATCCTATCACTGCTGCGTTTATGCTGCTGTACACACGCTTGATTCTCTTTCGGAGACATATAAATCCATAGGTTTTAAGATTCTTACTAGTCAGGTATATTCTTAGGCATTTAATATGGGGTGTTGAGTCCACTTCGTTGAGCAAGGAGTAGCTCTTGTCTATTACATATTTGGCTTATGGAACGGTATCTGTGCTAATTTCAATCTCTGGTTTTATGCAGCACCCCAACTCACCTTTCCCCTTAAGCAAGCATAAGTTGGTTTTCTACATTTGAGACCCTGTTCTGTTTTGTAATTCAGTTCCTGTGTAGTCAAGTTTACATTCCGTGTAGTAGTGATATCTTATGATGTTTCTATTTCTCTGTGACTTATTTCACTTAGAATCATCGTACCTGAATCCACTCATTATGCTGCTACGGGCCTGATGACAGAGATTTCATTGCTGAGTGATATTGCATTGTACGTAAGTACCACAACTTCTTTATCCATTTTTCGCTTTCAGTGATATTGAACTTGTACCGTAAACATGCTTCTTGTAAACAGAGCCGTCCCAAACTTTGGGGGGGCTGTGTGTTTTTGATTTTAATTTCCCTAAGCTATAGGACCATAAGTGGAAGTGCCCTACGCTCTGTTGCTTTGTTTTTTAGATGTTTCAGGAAACACCATACAATTCTCCAGAGTGGCTGTTGGTAATTTACATCCCGCCCATCAGCATAACAAGGCTCCCAGTTCTCCATGGCCTGTCCTGCCTTTCTGGATTTTACACTTTTTTCAGATGGCCCTTTTGACCGGGGGGCAGTGACACTTCATTGTAGTGCAGATTTCCTTTGCAAGCTTGCTTGGTTGGCCAAAAGGGCTTATGCGTTTTTTCTTGAATATATTCAGGAAAAAACGCATACGCACTTTTTGGCAAAGTGCATCATTGTGGACGTTCTGCCTCTCTTCCTATGCTTTACATGCAATTCCAGTCTACCTCCTGAAATTGGTTTCCTGCAATTCTGCCCCGCTTTCAAGTCCTCTTGGCAGACTTGCTTCAATATATTTTTGGACGATAGCTGTCATTTATAACTCTGCAGGTTTGTGAATGACAGTGCCCCTGAGCTCCTTTCTTCAACTCGCTTTCTGGTGAGCTGGCCGCAACACCGCAGGATTGCTTCAGGCCCTAGTGTGGTTCCGGCACGGCACGCTGAGCCTTTGTTTAATTCCTCTTCCTAGTGGGAAATGAGAGTTAAATTTCCCTGTCCAGACACGTCCAGCTAGTCTCTCATTGGATCTCCCTATTCTTGATCATTTTCCGCAGAAATTGCAAACTGGGCCAAACAGGAAGTTAAAGGCACTGACTCTCCAAGTGGGGAGAGTGTTAGTAAAGCGTCTGGAATGTTGCGCCCGTGTATCAGGGGACGAAAACTGAGACACATTTGAACACGTTTCCCCAACACACGGTGGATCATACTCTGGGTTTCACATGCATGTTTTAGCTGAAGGAAGAATCCCTTAAACCTGGAGAGTTGAGACCCATGGAATGGGTACCATGCAATATGACTTCAAAGGGTCTGCATTTGCTCACCAAACCTCACCAATCCTATCACTGCTGCATTTATGCCGCTGTACACACGCTTGATTCTCTTTCGGAGACATATAAATCCATAGGTTTTAAGATTCTTACTAGTCAGGTATATTCTTAGGCATTTAATATGGGGTGTTGAGTCCACTTCGTTGAGCAAGGAGTAGCTCTTGTCTATTACATATTTGGCTTATGGAACGGTATCTGTGCTAATTTCAATCTCTTGTATTATGCAGCACCCCAACTCACCTTTCCCCTTAAGCAAGCATAAGTTGGTTTTCTACATTTGAGACCCTGTTCTGTTTTGTAATTCAGTTCCTGTGTAGTCAAGTTTACATTCCGTGTAGTAGTGATATCTTATGATGTTTCTATTTCTCTGTGAGTTATTTCACTTAGAATCATCGTACCTGAATCCACTCATTATGCTGCTATGGGCCTGATGACAGAGATTTCATTGCTGAGTGATATTGCATTGTACGTAAGTACCACAACTTCTTTATCCATTTTTCGCTTTCAGTGATATTGAACTTGTACCGTAAACGAGGTTCTTGTAAACAGAGCCGTCCCTAACTTTGGGGTGGCTGTGTCTTTTTGATTTTAATTTCCCTAAGCTATAGGACCATAAGTGGAAGTGCCCTAGGCTCTGTTGCTTTGTTTTTTAGATGTTTCAGGAAACACCATACACTTCTCCAGAGTGGCTGTTGGCAATTTGCATCCCGCCCATCAGCATAACAAGGCTTCCAGTTCTCCATGGCCTGTCCTGCCTTTCTGGATTTTACACTTTTTTCAGATGGCCCTTTTCACCGGGGGGCAGTGAGACTTCATTGTAGTGCAGATTTCCTTTGCAAGCTTGCTTGGTTGGCCAAAAAGTTCGTATGCGTTTTTTCCTGAATATATTCAGGAAAAAACGCATACGCCCTTTTTGGCCAAGTGCATCATTGTGGACGTTCTGCCTCTTTTCCTATGCTTTACATGCAATTCCAGTCTACCTCCTGAAATCGGTTTCCTGCAATTCTGCCCCGCTTTCAAGTCCTCTTGGCAGCCTTACTTCAATATATTTTTGGACGATAGCTGTCATTTATAACTCTGCAGGTTTGTGAATGACAGTGCCCCTGAGCTCCTTTCTTCAACTCGCTTTCTGGTAAGCTGGCCGCAACACCGCAGGATTGCTTCAGGCCCTAGTGTGGTTCCGGCACGTTACGCTGAGCATTTGTTTAATTCCTCTTCCTGGTGGGAAATGAGAGTTAAATTTGCCTGTCCAGACACCTCCAGCTAGTCTCTCATTGGATCTCCCTATTCCTGTTCATTTTCCGCAGAAATTGCAAACTGGGCCAAACAGGAGGTTAAAGGCACTGACTCTCCAAGTGGGGAGAGTGTTAGTAAAGCGTCTGGAATGTTGCGCCCGTTTACCAGGGGACGAAAACTGAGACACATTTGAACACGTTTCCCGAACACACGGTGGATCATACTCTGGGTTCCACATGCATGTTTTAGCTGAAGGAAGAATCCCTTAAACCTGGAGAGTTGAGACCCATGGAATGGGTACCATGCAATATGACTTCAAAGGGTCTGCATTTGCTCACCAAACCTCACCAATCCTATCACTGCTGCGTTTATGCCGCTGTACACACGCTTGATTCTCTTTCGGAGACATATAAATCCATAGGTTTTAAGATTCTTACTAGTCAGGTATATTCTTAGGCATTTAATATGGGGTGTTGAGTCCACTTCGTTGAGCAAGGAGTAGCTCTTGTCTATTACATATTTGGCTTATGGAACGGTATCTGTGCTAATTTCAATCTCTGGTTTTATGCAGCACCCCAACTCACCTTTCCCCTTAAGCAAGCATAAGTTGGTTTTCTACATTTGAGACCCTGTTCTGTTTTGTAATTCAGTTCCTGTGTAGTCAAGTTTACATTCCGTGTAGTAGTGATATCTTATGATGTTTCTATTTCTCTGTGACTTATTTCACTTCGAATCATCGTACCTGAATCCACTCATTATGCTGCTACGGGCCTGATGACAGAGATTTCATTGCTGAGTGATATTGCATTGTACGTATGTACCACAACTTCTTTATCCATTTTTCGCTTTCAGTGATATTGAACTTGTACCGTAAACAAGCTTCTTGTAAACAGAGCCGTCCCAAACTTTGGGGGGGCTGTGTCTTTTTGATTTTCATTTCCCTAAGCTATAGGACCATAAGTGGAAGTGCCCTAGGCTCTGTTGCTTTCTTTTTTAGATGTTTCAGGAAACACCATACACTTCTCCAGAGTGGCTGTTGGCAATTTGCATCCCGCCCATCAGCATAACAAGGCTCACAGTTCTCCATGGCCTGTCCTGCCTTTCTGGATTTTACACTTTTTTCAGATGGCCCTTTTGACCAGGGGGCAGTGAGACTTCATTGTAGTGCAGATTTCCTTTGCAAGCTTGCTTGGTTGGCCAAAAGGGCGTATGCGTTTTTTCCTGAATATATTCAGGAAAAAACGCATACGCCCTTTTTGACCAAGTGCATCATTGTGGACGTTCTTCCTCTTTTCCTATGCTTTACATGTAATTCCAGTCTACCTCCTGAAATCGGTTTCCTGCAATTCTGCCCCGCTTTCAAGTCCTCTTGGCAGACTTGGTTCAATATATTTTTGGACGATAGCTGTCATTTATAACTCTGCAGGTTTGAGAATGACAGTGCCCCTGAGCTCCTTTCTTCAACTCGCTTTCTGGTGAGCTGGCCGCAACACCGCAGGATTGCTTCAGGCCCTAGTGTGGTTCCGGCACGTTACACTGAGACTTTGTTTAATTCCTCTTCCTGGTGGGAAATGAGAGTTAAATTTGCCTGTCCAGACACGTCCAGCTAGTCTCTCATTGGATCTCCCTATTCCTGTTCATTTTCCGCAGAAATTGCAAACTGGGCCAAACAGGAGGTTAAAGGCACTGACTCTCCAAGTGGGGAGAGTGTTAGTAAAGCGTCTGGAATGTTGCGCCCGTGTATCAGGGGACGAAAACTGAGACACATTTGAAGACGTTTCCCGAACACACGGTGGATCATACTCTGGGTTCCACATGCATGTTTTAGCTGAAGGAAGAATCCCTTAAACCTGGAGAGTTGAGACCCATGGAATGGGTACCATGCAATATGATTTCAAAGGGTCTGCATTTGCTCACCGAACCTCACCAATCCTATCACTGCTGCGTTTATGCCGCTGTACACACGCTTGATTCTCTTTCGGAGACATATAAATCCATAGGTTTTAAGATTCTTACTAGTCAGGTATATTCTTAGGCATTTAATATGGGGTGTTGAGTCCACTTCGTTGAGCAAGGAGTAGCTCTTGTCTATTACATATTTGGCTTATGGAACGGTATCTGTGCTAATTTCAATCTCTGGTTTTATGCAGCACCCCAACTCACCTTTCCCCTTAAGCAAGCATAAGTTGGTTTTCTACATTTGAGACCCTGTTCTGTTTTGTAATTCAGTTCCTGTGTAGTCAAGTTTACATTCCGTGTAGTAGTGATATCTTATGATGTTTCTATTTCTCTGTGACTTATTTCACTTAGAATCATCGTACCTGAATCCACTCATTATGCTGCTACGGGCCTGATGACAGAGATTTCATTGCTGAGTGATATTGCATTGTACGTAAGTACCACAACTTCTTTATCCATTTTTCGCTTTCAGTGATATTGAACTTGTACCGTAAACATGCTTCTTGTAAACAGAGCCGTCCCAAACTTTGGGGGGGCTGTGTGTTTTTGATTTTAATTTCCCTAAGCTATAGGACCATAAGTGGAAGTGCCCTACGCTCTGTTGCTTTGTTTTTTAGATGTTTCAGGAAACACCATACAATTCTCCAGAGTGGCTGTTGGTAATTTACATCCCGCCCATCAGCATAACAAGGCTCCCAGTTCTCCATGGCCTGTCCTGCCTTTCTGGATTTTACACTTTTTTCAGATGTCCCTTTTCACCGGGGGGCAGTGAGACTTCATTGTAGTGCAGATTTCCTTTGCAAGCTTGCTTGGTTGGCCAAAAGGGCTTATGCGTTTTTTCTTGAATATATTCAGGAAAAAACGCATACGCACTTTTTGGCAAAGTGCATCATTGTGGACGTTCTGCCTCTCTTCCTATGCTTTACATGCAATTCCAGTCTACCTCCTGAAATTGGTTTCCTGCAATTCTGCCCCGCTTTCAAGTCCTCTTGGCAGCCTTACTTCAATATATTTTTGGACGATAGCTGTCATTTATAACTCTGCAGGTTTGTGAATGACAGTGCCCCTGAGCTCCTTTCTTCAACTCGCTTTCTGGTGAGCTGGCCGCAACACCGCAGGATTGCTTCAGGCCCTAGTGTGGTTCCGGCACGGCACGCTGAGCCTTTGTTTAATTCCTCTTCCTAGTGGGAAATGAGAGTTAAATTTGCCTGTCCAGACACGTCCAGCTAGTCTCTCATTGGATCTCCCTATTCTTGATCATTTTCCGCAGAAATTGCAAACTGGGCTAAACAGGAGGTTAAAGGCACTGACTCTCCAAGTGGGGAGAGTGTTAGTAAAGCGTCTGGAATGTTGCGCCCGTGTATCAGGGGACGAAAACTGAGACACATTTGAACACGTTTCCCCAACACACGGTGGATCATACTCTGGGTTCCACATGCATGTTTTAGCTGAAGGAAGAATCCCTTAAACCTGGAGAGTTGAGACCCATGGAATGGGTACCATGCAATATGACTTCAAAGGGTCTGCATTTGCTCACCAAACCTCACCAATCCTATCACTGCTGCATTTATGCCGCTGTACACACGCTTGATTCTCTTTCGGAGACATATAAATCCATAGGTTTTAAGATTCTTACTAGTCAGGTATATTCTTAGGCATTTAATATGGGGTGTTGAGTCCACTTCGTTGAGCAAGGAGTAGCTCTTGTCTATTACATATTTGGCTTATGGAACGGTATCTGTGCTAATTTCAATCTCTTGTATTATGCAGCACCCCAACTCACCTTTCCCCTTAAGCAAGCATAAGTTGGTTTTCTACATTTGAGACCCTGTTCTGTTTTGTAATTCAGTTCCTGTGTAGTCAAGTTTACATTCCGTGTAGTAGTGATATCTTATGATGTTTCTATTTCTCTGTGAGTTATTTCACTTAGAATCATCGTACCTGAATCCACTCATTATGCTGCTATGGGCCTCATGACAGAGATTTCATTGCTGAGTGATATTGCATTGTACGTAAGTACCACAACTTCTTTATCCATTTTTCGCTTTCAGTGATATTGAACTTGTACCGTAAACGAGGTTCTTGTAAACAGAGCCGTCCCTAACTTTGGGGTGGCTGTGTCTTTTTGATTTTAATTTCCCTAAGCTATAGGACCATAAGTGGAAGTGCCCTAGGCTCTGTTGCTTTGTTTTTTAGATGTTTCAGGAAACACCATACACTTCTCCAGAGTGGCTGTTGGCAATTTGCATCCCGCCCATCAGCATAACAAGGCTTCCAGTTCTCCATGGCCTGTCCTGCCTTTCTGGATTTTACACTTTTTTCAGATGTCCCTTTTCACCGGGGGGGCAGTGAGACTTCATTGTAGTGCAGATTTCCTTTGCAAGCTTGCTTGGTTGGCCAAAAAGTTCGTATGCGTTTTTTCCTGAATATATTCAGGAAAAAACGCATACGCCCTTTTTGGCCAAGTGCATCATTGTGGACGTTCTGCCTCTTTTCCTATGCTTTACATGCAATTCCAGTCTACCTCCTGAAATCGGTTTCCTGCAATTCTGCCCCGCTTTCAAGTCCTCTTGGCAGCCTTACTTCAATATATTTTTGGACGATAGCTGTCATTTATAACTCTGCAGGTTTGTGAATGACAGTGCCCCTGAGCTCCTTTCTTCAACTCGCTTTCTGGTAAGCTGGCCGCAACACCGCAGGATTGCTTCAGGCCCTAGTGTGGTTCCGGCACGTTACGCTGAGCATTTGTTTAATTCCTCTTCCTGGTGGGAAATGAGAGTTAAATTTGCCTGTCCAGACACGTCCAGCTAGTCTCTCATTGGATCTCCCTATTCCTGTTCATTTTCCGCAGAAATTGCAAACTGGGCCAAACAGGAGGTTAAAGGCACTGACTCTCCAAGTGGGGAGAGTGTTAGTAAAGCGTCTGGAATGTTGCGCCCGTTTACCAGGGGACGAAAACTGAGACACATTTGAACACGTTTCCCGAACACACGGTGGATCATACTCTGGGTTCCACATGCATGTTTTAGCTGAAGGAAGAATCCCTTAAACCTGGAGAGTTGAGACCCATGGAATGGGTACCATGCAATATGACTTCAAAGGGTCTGCATTTGCTCACCAAACCTCACCAATCCTATCACTGCTGCGTTTATGCCGCTGTACACACGCTTGATTCTCTTTCGGAGACATATAAATCCATAGGTTTTAAGATTCTTACTAGTCAGGTATATTCTTAGGCATTTAATATGGGGTGTTGAGTCCACTTCGTTGAGCAAGGAGTAGCTCTTGTCTATTACATATTTGGCTTATGGAACGGTATCTGTGCTAATTTCAATCTCTGGTTTTATGCAGCACCCCAACTCACCTTTCCCCTTAAGCAAGAATAAGTTGGTTTTCTACATTTGAGACCCTGTTCTGTTTTGTAATTCAGTTCCTGTGTAGTCAAGTTTACATTCCGTGTAGTAGTGATATCTTATGATGTTTCTATTTCTCTGTGACTTATTTCACTTCGAATCATCGTACCTGAATCCACTCATTATGCTGCTACGGGCCTGATGACAGAGATTTCATTGCTGAGTGATATTGCATTGTACGTATGTACCACAACTTCTTTATCCATTTTTCGCTTTCAGTGATATTGAACTTGTACCGTAAACAAGCTTCTTGTAAACAGAGCCGTCCCAAACTTTGGGGGGGCTGTGTCTTTTTGATTTTCATTTCCCTAAGCTATAGGACCATAAGTGGAAGTGCCCTAGGCTCTGTTGCTTTCTTTTTTAGATGTTTCAGGAAACACCATACACTTCTCCAGAGTGGCTGTTGGCAATTTGCATCCCGCCCATCAGCATAACAAGGCTCCCAGTTCTCCATGGCCTGTCCTGCCTTTCTGGATTTTACACTTTTTTCAGATGGCCCTTTTCACCGGGGGGCAGTGAGACTTCATTGTAGTGCAGATTTCCTTTGCAAGCTTGCTTGGTTGGCCAAAAGGGCTTATGCGTTTTTTCTTGAATATATTCAGGAAAAAACGCATACGCACTTTTTGGCAAAGTGCATCATTGTGGACGTTCTGCCTCTCTTCCTATGCTTTACATGCAATTCCAGTCTACCTCCTGAAATTGGTTTCCTGCAATTCTGCCCCGCTTTCAAGTCCTCTTGGCAGCCTTACTTCAATATATTTTTGGACGATAGCTGTCATTTATAACTCTGCAGGTTTGTGAATGACAGTGCCCCTGAGCTCCTTTCTTCAACTCGCTTTCTGGTGAGCTGGCCGCAACACCGCAGGATTGCTTCAGGCCCTAGTGTGGTTCCGGCACGGCACGCTGAGCCTTTGTTTAATTCCTCTTCCTAGTGGGAAATGAGAGTTAAATTTGCCTGTCCAGACACGTCCAGCTAGTCTCTCATTGGATCTCCCTATTCTTGATCATTTTCCGCAGAAATTGCAAACTGGGCTAAACAGGAGGTTAAAGGCACTGACTCTCCAAGTGGGGAGAGTGTTAGTAAAGCGTCTGGAATGTTGCGCCCGTGTATCAGGGGACGAAAACTGAGACACATTTGAACACGTTTCCCCAACACACGGTGGATCATACTCTGGGTTCCACATGCATGTTTTAGCTGAAGGAAGAATCCCTTAAACCTGGAGAGTTGAGACCCATGGAATGGGTACCATGCAATATGACTTCAAAGGGTCTGCATTTGCTCACCAAACCTCACCAATCCTATCACTGCTGCATTTATGCCGCTGTACACACGCTTGATTCTCTTTCGGAGACATATAAATCCATAGGTTTTAAGATTCTTACTAGTCAGGTATATTCTTAGGCATTTAATATGGGGTGTTGAGTCCACTTCGTTGAGCAAGGAGTAGCTCTTGTCTATTACATATTTGGCTTATGGAACGGTATCTGTGCTAATTTCAATCTCTTGTATTATGCAGCACCCCAACTCACCTTTCCCCTTAAGCAAGCATAAGTTGGTTTTCTACATTTGAGACCCTGTTCTGTTTTGTAATTCAGTTCCTGTGTAGTCAAGTTTACATTCCGTGTAGTAGTGATATCTTATGATGTTTCTATTTCTCTGTGAGTTATTTCACTTAGAATCATCGTACCTGAATCCACTCATTATGCTGCTATGGGCCTCATGACAGAGATTTCATTGCTGAGTGATATTGCATTGTACGTAAGTACCACAACTTCTTTATCCATTTTTCGCTTTCAGTGATATTGAACTTGTACCGTAAACGAGGTTCTTGTAAACAGAGCCGTCCCAAACTTTGGGGTGGCTGTGTCTTTTTGATTTTAATTTCCCTAAGCTATAGGACCATAAGTGGAAGTGCCCTAGGCTCTGTTGCTTTGTTTTTTAGATGTTTCAGGAAACACCATACACTTCTCCAGAGTGGCTGTTGGCAATTTGCATCCCGCCCATCAGCATAACAAGGCTTCCAGTTCTCCATGGCCTGTCCTGCCTTTCTGGATTTTACACTTTTTTCAGATGTCCCTTTTCACCGGGGGGCAGTGAGACTTCATTGTAGTGCAGATTTCCTTTGCAAGCTTGCTTGGTTGGCCAAAAAGTTCGTATGCGTTTTTTCCTGAATATATTCAGGAAAAAACGCATACGCCCTTTTTGGCCAAGTGCATCATTGTGGACGTTCTGCCTCTTTTCCTATGCTTTACATGCAATTCCAGTCTACCTCCTGAAATCGGTTTCCTGCAATTCTGCCCCGCTTTCAAGTCCTCTTGGCAGCCTTACTTCAATATATTTTTGGACGATAGCTGTCATTTATAACTCTGCAGGTTTGTGAATGACAGTGCCCCTGAGCTCCTTTCTTCAACTCGCTTTCTGGTAAGCTGGCCGCAACACCGCAGGATTGCTTCAGGCCCTAGTGTGGTTCCGGCACGTTACGCTGAGCATTTGTTTAATTCCTCTTCCTGGTGGGAAATGAGAGTTAAATTTGCCTGTCCAGACACGTCCAGCTAGTCTCTCATTGGATCTCCCTATTCCTGTTCATTTTCCGCAGAAATTGCAAACTGGGCCAAACAGGAGGTTAAAGGCACTGACTCTCCAAGTGGGGAGAGTGTTAGTAAAGCGTCTGGAATGTTGCGCCCGTTTACCAGGGGACGAAAACTGAGACACATTTGAACACGTTTCCCGAACACACGGTGGATCATACTCTGGGTTCCACATGCATGTTTTAGCTGAAGGAAGAATCCCTTAAACCTGGAGAGTTGAGACCCATGGAATGGGTACCATGCAATATGACTTCAAAGGGTCTGCATTTGCTCACCAAACCTCACCAATCCTATCACTGCTGCGTTTATGCCGCTGTACACACGCTTGATTCTCTTTCGGAGACATATAAATCCATAGGTTTTAAGATTCTTACTAGTCAGGTATATTCTTAGGCATTTAATATGGGGTGTTGAGTCCACTTCGTTGAGCAAGGAGTAGCTCTTGTCTATTACATATTTGGCTTATGGAACGGTATCTGTGCTAATTTCAATCTCTGGTTTTATGCAGCACCCCAACTCACCTTTCCCCTTAAGCAAGAATAAGTTGGTTTTCTACATTTGAGACCCTGTTCTGTTTTGTAATTCAGTTCCTGTGTAGTCAAGTTTACATTCCATGTAGTAGTGATATCTTATGATGTTTCTATTTCTCTGTGACTTATTTCACTTCGAATCATCGTACCTGAATCCACTCATTATGCTGCTACGGGCCTGATGACAGAGATTTCATTGCTGAGTGATATTGCATTGTACGTATGTACCACAACTTCTTTATCCATTTTTCGCTTTCAGTGATATTGAACTTGTACCGTAAACAAGCTTCTTGTAAACAGAGCCGTCCCAAACTTTGGGGGGGCTGTGTCTTTTTGATTTTCATTTCCCTAAGCTATAGGACCATAAGTGGAAGTGCCCTAGGCTCTGTTGCTTTCTTTTTTAGATGTTTCAGGAAACACCATACACTTCTCCAGAGTGGCTGTTGGCAATTTGCATCCCGCCCATCAGCATAACAAGGCTCCCAGTTCTCCATGGCCTGTCCTGCCTTTCTGGATTTTACACTTTTTTCAGATGGCCCTTTTCACCGGGGGGCAGTGAGACTTCATTGTAGTGCAGATTTCCTTTGCAAGCTTGCTTGGTTGGCCAAAAGGGCATATGCGTTTTTTCCTGGATATATTCAGGAAAAAACGCATACGCCCTTTTTGACCAAGTGCATCATTGTGGACGTTCTTCCTCTTTTCCTATGCTTTACATGCAATTCCAGTCTACCTCCTGAAATCGGTTTCCTGCAATTCTGCCCCGCTTTCAAGTCCTCTTGGCAGACTTGCTTCAATATATTTTTGGACGATAGCTGTCATTTATAACTCTGCAGGTTTGTGAATGACAGTGCCCCTGAGCTCCTTTCTTCAACTCGCTTTCTTGTGAGCTGGCCGCAACACCGCAGGATTGCTTCAGGCCCTAGTGTGGTTCCGGCACGGCACACTGAGCCTTTGTTTAATTCCTCTTCCTGGTGGGAAATGAGAGGTAAATTTGCCTGTCCAGACACGTCCAGCTAGTCTCTCATTGGATCTCCCTATTCCTGTTCATTTTCCGCAGAAATTGCAAACTGGGCCAAACAGGAGGTTAAAGGCACAGACTCTCCAAGTGGGGAGAGTGTTAGTAAAGCGTCTGGAATGTTGCGCCCGTGTACCAGGGGACGAAAACTGAGACACATTTGAACACGTTTCCCGAACACACGGTGGATCATACTCTGGGTTCCACATGCATGTTTTAGCTGAAGGAAGAATCCCTTAAACCTGGAGAGTTGAGACCCATGGAATGGGTACCATGCAATATGACTTCAAAGGGTCTGCATTTGCTCACCAAACCTCACCAATCCTATCACTGCTGCGTTTATGCCGCTGTACACACGCTTGATTCTCTTTCGGAGACATATAAATCCATAGGTTTTAAGATTCTTACTAGTCAGGTATATTCTTAGGCATTTAATATGGGGTGTTGAGTCCACTTCGTTGAGCAAGGAGAAGCTCTTGTCTATTACATATTTGGCTTATGGAGGGTATCTGTGCTAATTTCAATCTCTGGTTTTATGCAGCACCCCAACTCACCTTTCCCCTTAAGCAAGAATAAGTTGGTTTTCTACATTTGAGACCCTGTTCTGTTTTGTAATTCAGTTCCTGTGTAGTCAAGTTTACATTCCGTGTAGTAGTGATACCTTATGATATTTCTTTTTCTGTGTGACTTATTTCACTTAGAATCATCGTACCTGAATCCACTCATTATGCTGCTACGGGACTGATGACATAGATTTCATTGCTGAGTGATATTGCATTGTACGTAAGTACCACATCTTCTTTATCCATTTTTTGCTTTCTGTGATATTGAAATTGTAACGTAAACAAGCTTCTTAGAAACAGAGCCGTCCCAAACTTTGGGGTGGCTGTGTCTTTTTGATTTTCATTTCCCTAAGCTATAGGACCATAAGTGGAAGTGCCCTAGGCTCTGTTGCTTTCTTTTTTAGACGTTTCAGGAAACACCATACACTTCTGCAGAGTGGCTGTTGGCAATATACATCCCGCCCATCAGCATAACAAGGCTCCCAGTTCTCCATGGCCTGTCCTGCCTTTCTGGATTTTACACTTTTTTCAGATGGCCCTTTTGACCGGCCGGCAGTGACACTTCATTGTAGTGCAGATTTCCTTTGCAAGCTTGCTTGGTTGGCCAAAAAGTTCGTATGCGTTTTTTCCTGAATATATTCAGGAAAAAACGCATACGCCCTTTTTGGCCAAGTGCATCATTGTGGACGTTCTGCCTCTTTTCCTATGCTTTACATGCAATTCCAGTCTACCTCCTGAAATCGGTTTCCTGCAATTCTGCCCCGCTTTCAAGTCCTCTTGGCAGCCTTACTTCAATATATTTTTGGACGATAGCTGTCATTTATAACTCTGCAGGTTTGTGAATGACAGTGCCCCTGAGCTCCTTTCTTCAACTCGCTTTCTTGTGAGCTGGCCGCAACACCGCAGGATTGCTTCAGGCCCTACTGTGGTTCCGGCACGGCACGCTGAGCCTTTGGTTAATTCCTCTTCCTGGTGGGAAATGAGAGTTAAATTTGCCCGTCCAGACACCTCCAGCTAGTCTCTCATTGGTTCTCCCTATTCCTGTTCATTTTCCGCAGAAATTGCAAACTGGGCCAAACAGGAGGTTAAAGGCACTGACTCTCCAAGTGGGGAGAGTGTTAGTAAAGCGTCTGGAATGTTGCGCCCGTGTACCAGGGGACGAAAACTGAGACACATTTGAACACGTTTCCCGAACACACGGTGGATCATACTCTGGTTTCCACATGCATGTTTTAGCTGAAAGAAGAATCCCTTAAACCTGGAGAGTTGAGACCCATGGAATGGGTACCATGCACTATGACTTCAAAGGGTCTGCAATTGCTCACCGAACCTCACCAATCCTATCACTGCTGCGTTTATGCCGCTGTACACACGCTTGATTCTCTTTCGGAGACATATAAATCCATAGGTTTTAAGATTCTTACTAGTCAGGTATATTCTTAGGCGTTTAATATTTGGTGTTGAGTCCACTTCGATGAGCAAGGAGTAGCTCTTGTCCATTATTTATTTGGCTTATGGAAGGGTATCTGTGTTAATTTCAATCTCTGGTATTATGCAGCACCCCAACTCACCTTTCCCCTTAAGCAAGCATAAGTTGGTTTTCTACATTTGAGACCCTGTTCTGTTTTGTAATTCAGTTCCTGTGTAGTCAAGTTTACATTCCGTGTAGTAGTGATATCTTATGATGTTTCTTTTTCTCTGTGACTTATTTCACTTAGAATCATCGTACCTGAATCCACTCATTATGCTGCTACGGGCCTGATGACATAGATTTCATTGCTGAGTGATATTGCATTGTACGTAAGTACCACAACTTCTTTATCCATTTCTCGCTTTCTGTGATATTAAACTTGTACCGTAAACGAGGTTGTTGTAAACAGAGCCGTCCCAAACTTTGGGGTGGCTGTGTCTTTTTGATTTTCATTTCCCTAAGCTATAGGACCATAAGTGGAAGTGCCCTAGGCTCTGTTGCTTTGTTTTTTAGATGTTTCAGGAAACACCATACACTTCTCCAGAGTGGCTGTTGGCAATTTGCATCCCGCCCATCAGCATAACAAGGCTCCCAGTTCTCCATGGCCTGTCCTGCCTTTCTGGATTTTACACTTTTTTCAGATGGCCCTTTTGACCGGGGAGCAGTGACACTTCATTGTAGTGCAGATTTCCTTTGCAAGCTTGCTTGGTTGGCCAAAAGGGCATATGCGTTTTTTCCTGAATATATTCAGGAAAAAACGCATACGCCCTTTTTGACCAAGTGCATCATTGTGGACGTTCTGCCTCTTTTCCTATGCTTTACATGCAATTCCAGTCTACCTCCTGAAATCGGTTTCCTGCAATTCTGCCCCGCTTTCAAGTCCTCTTGGCAGCCTTACTTCAATATATTTTTGGACGATAGCTGTCATTTATAACTCTGCAGGTTTGTGAATGACAGTGCCCCTGAGCTCCTTTCTTCAACTCGCTTTCTGGTAAGCTGGCCGCAACACCGCAGGATTGCTTCAGGCCCTAGTGTGGTTCCGGCACGTTACGCTGAGCATTTGTTTAATTCCTCTTCCTGGTGGGAAATGAGAGTTAAATTTGCCTGTCCAGACACCTCCAGCTAGTCTCTCATTGGATCTCCCTATTCCTGTTCATTTTCCGCAGAAATTGCAAACTGGGCCAAACAGGAGGTTAAAGCACTGACTCTCCAAGTGGGGAGAGTGTTAGTAAAGCGTCTGGAATGTTGCGCCCGTTTACCAGGGGACGAAAACTGAGACACATTTGAACACGTTTCCCGAACACACGGTGGATCATACTCTGGGTTCCACATGCATGTTTTAGCTGAAGGAAGAATCCCTTAAACCTGGAGAGTTGAGACCCATGGAATGGGTACCATGCAATATGACTTCAAAGGGTCTGCATTTGCTCACCAAACCTCACCAATCCTATCACTGCTGCGTTTATGCCGCTGTACACACGCTTGATTCTCTTTCGGAGACATATAAATCCATAGGTTTTAAGATTCTTACTAGTCAGGTATATTCTTAGGCATTTAATATGGGGTGTTGAGTCCACTTCGTTGAGCAAGGAGTAGCTCTTGTCTATTACATATTTGGCTTATGGAACGGTATCTGTGCTAATTTCAATCTCTGGTTTTATGCAGCACCCCAACTCACCTTTCCCCTTAAGCAAGCATAAGTTGGTTTTCTACATTTGAGACCCTGTTCTGTTTTGTAATTCAGTTCCTGTGTAGTCAAGTTTACATTCCGTGTAGTAGTGATATCTTATGATGTTTCTATTTCTCTGTGACTTATTTCACTTCGAATCATCGTACCTGAATCCACTCATTATGCTGCTATGGGCCTCATGACAGAGATTTCATTGCTGAGTGATATTGCATTGTACGTATGTACCACAACTTCTTTATCCATTTTTCGCTTTCAGTGATATTGAACTTGTACCGTAAACAAGCTTCTTGTAAACAGAGCCGTCCCAAACTTTGGGGGGGCTGTGTCTTTTTGATTTTCATTTCCCTAAGCTATAGGACCATAAGTGGAAGTGCCCTAGGCTCTGTTGCTTTGTTTTTTAGATGTTTCAGGAAACACCATACACTTCTCCAGAGTGGCTGTTGGCAATTTGCATCCCGCCCATCAGCATAACAAGGCTCCCAGTTCTCCATGGCCTGTCCTGCCTTTCTGGATTTTACACTTTTTTCAGATGGCCCTTTTGACCGGGGAGCAGTGACACTTCATTGTAGTGCAGATTTCCTTTGCAAGCTTGCTTGGTTGGCCAAAAGGGCATATGCGTTTTTTCCTGAATATATTCAGGAAAAAACGCATACGCCCTTTTTGACCAAGTGCATCATTGTGGACGTTCTGCCTCTTTTCCTATGCTTTACATGCAATTCCAGTCTACCTCCTGAAATCGGTTTCCTGCAATTCTGCCCCGCTTTCAAGTCCTCTTGGCAGCCTTACTTCAATATATTTTTGGACGATAGCTGTCATTTATAACTCTGCAGGTTTGTGAATGACAGTGCCCCTGAGCTCCTTTCTTCAACTCGCTTTCTGGTAAGCTGGCCGCAACACCGCAGGATTGCTTCAGGCCCTAGTGTGGTTCCGGCACGTTACGCTGAGCATTTGTTTAATTTCTCTTCCTGGTGGGAAATGAGAGTTAAATTTGCCTGTCCAGACACCTCCAGCTAGTCTCTCATTGGATCTCCCTATTCCTGTTCATTTTCCGCAGAAATTGCAAACTGGGCCAAACAGGAGGTTAAAGGCACTGACTCTCCAAGTGGGGAGAGTGTTAGTAAAGCGTCTGGAATGTTGCGCCCGTTTACCAGGGGACGAAAACTGAGACACATTTGAACACGTTTCCCGAACACACGGTGGATCATACTCTGGGTTCCACATGCATGTTTTAGCTGAAGGAAGAATCCCTTAAACCTGGAGAGTTGAGACCCATGGAATGGGTACCATGCAATATGACTTCAAATGGTCTGCATTTGCTCACCAAACCTCACCAATCCTATCACTGCTGCGTTTATGCCGCTGTACACACGCTTGATTCTCTTTCGGAGACATATAAATCCATAGGTTTTAAGATTCTTACTAGTCAGGTATATTCTTAGGCATTTAATATGGGGTGTTGAGTCCACTTCGTTGAGCAAGGAGTAGCTCTTGTCTATTACATATTTGGCTTATGGAACGGTATCTGTGCTAATTTCAATCTCTGGTTTTATGCAGCACCCCAACTCACCTTTCCCCTTAAGCAAGCATAAGTTGGTTTTCTACATTTGAGACCCTGTTCTGTTTTGTAATTCAGTTCCTGTGTAGTCAAGTTTACATTCCGTGTAGTAGTGATATCTTATGATGTTTCTATTTCTCTGTGACTTATTTCACTTCGAATCATCGTACCTGAATCCACTCATTATGCTGCTACGGGCCTGATGACAGAGATTTCATTGCTGAGTGATATTGCATTGTACGTATGTACCACAACTTCTTTATCCATTTTTCGCTTTCAGTGATATTGAACTTGTACCGTAAACAAGCTTCTTGTAAACAGAGCCGTCCCAAACTTTGGGGGGGCTGTGTCTTTTTGATTTTCATTTCCCTAAGCTATAGGACCATAAGTGGAAGTGCCCTAGGCTCTGTTGCTTTCTTTTTTAGATGTTTCAGGAAACACCATACACTTCTCCAGAGTGGCTGTTGGCAATTTGCATCCCGCCCATCAGCATAACAAGGCTCCCAGTTCTCCATGGCCTGTCCTGCCTTTCTGGATTTTACACTTTTTTCAGATGGCCCTTTTCACCGGGGGGCAGTGAGACTTCATTGTAGTGCAGATTTCCTTTGCAAGCTTGCTTGGTTGGCCAAAAGGGCATATGCGTTTTTTCCTGAATATATTCAGGAAAAAACGCATACGCCCTTTTTGACCAAGTGCATCATTGTGGACGTTCTTCCTCTTTTCCTATGCTTTACATGCAATTCCAGTCTACCTCCTGAAATCGGTTTCCTGCAATTCTGCCCCGCTTTCAAGTCCTCTTGGCAGACTTGCTTCAATATATTTTTGGACGATAGCTGTCATTTATAACTCTGCAGGTTTGTGAATGACAGTGCCCCTGAGCTCCTTTCTTCAACTCGCTTTCTTGTGAGCTGGCCGCAACACCGCAGGATTGCTTCAGGCCCTAGTGTGGTTCCGGCACGGCATGCTGAGCCTTTGTTTAATTCCTCTTCCTGGTGGGAAATGAGAGGTAAATTTGCCTGTCCAGACACGTCCAGCTAGTCTCTCATTGGATCTCCCTATTCCTGTTCATTTTCCGCAGAAATTGCAAACTGGGCCAAACAGGAGGTTAAAGGCACTGACTCTCCAAGTGGGGAGAGTGTTAGTAAAGCGTCTGGAATGTTGCGCCCGTGTACCAGGGGACGAAAACTGAGACATATTTGAACACGTTTCCTGAACACACGGTGGATCATACTCTGGGTTCCACATGCATGTTTTAGCTGAAGGAAGAATCCCTTAAACCTGGAGAGTTGAGACCCATGGAATGGGTACCATGCACTATGACTTCAAAGGGTCTGCATTTGCTCACCGAACCTCACCAATCCTATCACTGCTGCCTTTATGCCACTGTACACACGCTTGATTCTCTTTCGGAGACATATAAATCCATAGGTTTTAAGATTCTTACTAGTCAGGTATATTCTTAGGCATTTAATATGGGGTGTTGAGTCCACTTCGTTGAGCAAGGAGAAGCTCTTGTCTATTACATATTTGGCTTATGGAGGGTATCTGTGCTAATTTCAATCTCTGGTTTTATGCAGCACCCCAACTCACCTTTCCCCTTAAGCAAGAATAAGTTGGTTTTCTACATTTGAGACCCTGTTCTGTTTTGTAATTTAGTTCCTGTGTAGTCAAGTTTACATTCCGTGTAGTAGTGATACCTTATGATGTTTCTTTTTCTCTGTGACTTATTTCACTTAGAATCATCGTATCTGAATCCACTCATTATGCTGCTACGGGACTGATGACATAGATTTCATTGCTGAGTGATATTGCATTGTACGTAAGTACCACATCTTCTTTATCCATTTTTCGCTTTCTGTGATATTGAAATTGTAACGTAAACAAGCTTCTTAGAAACAGAGCCGTCCCAAACTTTGGGGTGGCTGTGTCTTTTTGATTTTCATTTCCCTAAGCTATAGGACCATAAGTGGAAGTGCCCTAGGCTCTGTTGCTTTCTTTTTTAGACGTTTCAGGAAACACCATACACTTCTCCAGAGTGGCTGTTGGCAATATACATCCCGCCCATCAGCATAACAAGGCTCCCAGTTCTCCATGGCCTGTCCTGCCTTTCTGGATTTTACACTTTTTTCAGATGGCCCTTTTGACCGGCCGGCAGTGACACTTCATTGTAGTGCAGATTTCCTTTGCAAGCTTGCTTGGTTGGCCAAAAAGTTCGTATGCGTTTTTTCCTGAATATATTCAGGAAAAAACGCATACGCCCTTTTTGGCCAAGTGCATCATTGTGGACGTTCTGCCTCTTTTCCTATGCTTTACATGCAATTCCAGTCTACCTCCTGAAATCGGTTTCCTGCAATTCTGCCCCGTTTTCAAGTCCTCTTGGCAGCCTTACTTCAATATATTTTTGGACGATAGCTGTCATTTATAACTCTGCAGGTTTGTGAATGACAGTGCCCCTGAGCTCCTTTCTTCAACTCGCTTTCTTGTGAGCTGGCCGCAACACTGCAGGATTGCTTCAGGCCCTAGTGTGGTTCTGGCACGGCACGCTGAGCCTTTGGTTAATTCCTCTTCCTGGTGGGAAATGAGAGTTAAATTTGCCTGTCCAGACACCTCCAGCTAGTCTCTCATTGGTTCTCCCTATTCCTGTTCATTTTCCGCAGAAATTGCAAACTGGGCCAAACAGGAGGTTAAAGGCACTGACTCTCCAAGTGGGGAGAGTGTTAGTAAAGCGTCTGGAATGTTGCGCCCGTGTACCAGGGGACGAAAACTGAGACACATTTGAACACGTTTCCCCAACACACGGTGGATCATACTCTGGGTTCCACATGCATGTTTTAGCTGAAGGAAGAATCCCTTAAACCTGGAGAGTTGAGACCCATGGAATCGGTACCATGCAATATGACTTCAACTGGTCTGCATTTGCTCACCAAACCTTACCAATCCTATCACTGCTGCATTTATGCCGCTGTACACACGCTTGATTCTCTTTCGGAGACATATAAATCCATAGGTTTTAAGATTCTTACTAGTCAGGTATATTCTTAGGCATTTAATATGGGGTGTTGAGTCCACTTCGTTGAGCAAGGAGTAGCTCTTGTCTATTACATATTTGGCTTATGGAACGGTATCTGTGCTAATTTCAATCTCTTGTATTATGCAGCACCCCAACTCACCTTTCCCCTTAAGCAAGCATAAGTTGGTTTTCTACATTTGAGACCCTGTTCTGTTTTGTAATTCAGTTCCTGTGTAGTCAAGTTTACATTCCGTGTAGTAGTGATATCTTATGATGTTTCTATTTCTCTGTGAGTTATTTCACTTCGAATCATCGTACCTGAATCCACTCATTATGCTGCTATGGGCCTGATGACAGAGATTTCATTGCTGAGTGATATTGCATTGTACGTAAGTACCACAACTTCTTTATCCATTTTTCGCTTTCAGTGATATTGAACTTGTACCGTAAACGAGGTTCTTGTAAACAGAGCCGTCCCTAACTTTGGGGTGGCTGTGTCTTTTTGATTTTAATTTCCCTAAGCTATAGGACCATAAGTGGAAGTGCCCTAGGCTCTGTTGCTTTGTTTTTTAGATGTTTCAGGAAACACCATACACTTCTCCAGAGTGGCTGTTGGCAATTTGCATCCCGCCCATCAGCATAACAAGGCTTCCAGTTCTCCATGGCCTGTCCTGCCTTTCTGGATTTTACACTTTTTTCAGATGTCCCTTTTCACCGGGGGGCAGTGAGACTTCATTGTAGTGCAGATTTCCTTTGCAAGCTTGCTTGGTTGGCCAAAAAGTTCGTATGCGTTTTTTCCTGAATATATTCAGGAAAAAACGCATACGCCCTTTTTGGCCAAGTGCATCATTGTGGACGTTCTGCCTCTTTTCCTATGCTTTACATGCAATTCCAGTCTACCTCCTGAAATCGGTTTCCTGCAATTCTGCCCCGCTTTCAAGTCCTCTTGGCAGCCTTACTTCAATATATTTTTGGACGATAGCTGTCATTTATAACTCTGCAGGTTTGTGAATGACAGTGCCCCTGAGCTCCTTTCTTCAACTCGCTTTCTTGTGAGCTGGCCGCAACACCGCAGGATTGCTTCAGGCCCTACTGTGGTTCCTGCACGGCACGCTGAGCCTTTGGTTAATTCCTCTTCCTGGTGGGAAATGAGAGTTAAATTTGCCCGTCCAGACACCTCCAGCTAGTCTCTCATTGGTTCTCCCTATTCCTGTTCATTTTCCGCAGAAATTGCAAACTGGGCCAAACAGGAGGTTAAAGGCACTGACTCTCCAAGTGGGGAGAGTGTTAGTAAAGCGTCTGGAATGTTGCGCCCGTGTACCAGGGGACGAAAACTGAGACACATTTGAACACGTTTCCCGAACACACGGTGGATCATACTCTGGTTTCCACATGCATGTTTTAGCTGAAAGAAGAATCCCTTAAACCTGGAGAGTTGAGACCCATGGAATGGGTACCATGCACTATGATTTCAAAGGGTCTGCATTTGCTCACCGAACCTCACCAATCCTATCACTGCTGCGTTTATGCCGCTGTACACACGCTTGATTCTCTTTCGGAGACATATAAATCCATAGGTTTTAAGATTCTTACTAGTCAGGTATATTCTTAGGCGTTTAATATTTGGTGTTGAGTCCACTTCGATGAGCAAGGAGTAGCTCTTGTCCATTATTTATTTGGCTTATGGAAGGGTATCTGTGCTAATTTCAATCTCTGGTATTATGCAGCACCCCAACTCACCTTTCCCCTTAAGCAAGCATAAGTTGGTTTTCTACATTTGAGACCCTGTTCTGTTTTGTAATTCAGTTCCTGTGTAGTCAAGTTTACATTCCGTGTAGTAGTGATATCTTATGATGTTTCTTTTTCTCTGTGACTTATTTCACTTAGAATCATCGTACCTGAATCCACTCATTATGCTGCTACGGGCCTGATGACATAGATTTCATTGCTGAGTGATATTGCATTGTACGTAAGTACCACAACTTCTTTATCCATTTTTCGCTTTCTGTGATATTGAACTTGTACCGTAAACGAGGTTGTTGTAAACAGAGCCGTCCCAAACTTTGGGGTGGCTGTGTCTTTTTGATTTTAATTTCCCTAAGCTATAGGACCATAAGTGGAAGTGCCCTAGGCTCTGTTGCTTTGTTTTTTAGATGTTTCAGGAAACACCATACACTTCTCCAGAGTGGCTGTTGGCAATTTGCATCCCGCCCATCAGCATAACAAGGCTCCCAGTTCTCCATGGCCTGTCCTGCCTTTCTGGATTTTACCCTTTTTTCAGATGGCCCTTTTGACCGGGGAGCAGTGACACTTCATTGTAGTGCATATTTCCTTTGCAAGCTTGCTTGGTTGGCCAAAAGTTCGTATGCGTTTTTTCCTGAATATATTCAGGAAAAAACGCATACGCCCTTTTTGACCAAGTGCATCATTGTGGACGTTCTGCCTCTTTTCCTATGCTTTACATGCAATTCCAGTCTACCTCCTGAAATCGGTTTCCTGCAATTCTGCCCCACTTTCAAGTCCTCTTGGCAGCCTTACTTCAATATATTTTTGGACGATAGCTGTCATTTATAACTCTGCAGGTTTGTGAATGACAGTGCCCCTGAGCTCCTTTCTTCAACTCGCTTTCTTGTGAGCTGGCCGCAACACCGCAGGATTGCTTCAGGCCCTAGTGTGGTTCTGGCACGGCACGCTGAGCCTTTGGTTAATTCCTCTTCCTGGTCGGAAATGAGAGTTAAATTTGCCTGTCCAGACACCTCCAGCTAGTCTCTCATTGGTTCTCCCTATTCCTGTTCATTTTCCGCAGAAATTGCAAACTGGGCCAAACAGGAGGTTAAAGGCACTGACTCTCCAAGTGGGGAGAGTGTTAGTAAAGCGTCTGGAATGTTGCGCCCGTGTACCAGGGGACAAAAACTGAGACACATTTGAACACGTTTCCCGAACACACGGTGGATCATACTCTGGGTTCCACATGCATGTTTTAGCTGAAGGAAGAATCCCTTAAACCTGGAGAGTTGAGACTCATGGAATGGGTACCATGCAATATGACTTCAAAGGGTCTGCATTTGCTCACCGAACCTCACCAATCCTATCACTGCTGCGTTTATGCCGCTGTACACACGCTTGATTCTCTTTCGGAGACATATAAATCCATAGGTTTTAAGATTCTTACTAGTCAGGTATATTCTTAGGCATTTAATATGGGGTGTTGAGTCCACTTCGTTGAGCAAGGAGTAGCTCTTGTCTATTACATATTTGGCTTATGGAACGGTATCTGTGCTAATTTCAATCTCTGGTTTTATGCAGCACCCCAACTCACCTTTCCCCTTAAGCAAGCATAAGTTGGTTTTCTACATTTGAGACCCTGTTCTGTTTTGTAATTCAGTTCCTGTGTAGTCAAGTTTACATTCCGTGTAGTAGTGATATCTTATGATGTTTCTATTTCTCTGTGACTTATTTCACTTAGAATCATCGTACCTGAATCCACTCATTATGCTGCTACGGGCCTGATGACAGAGATTTCATTGCTGAGTGATATTGCATTGTACGTAAGTACCACAACTTCTTTATCCATTTTTCGCTTTCAGTGATATTGAACTTGTACCGTAAACATGCTTCTTGTAAACAGAGCCGTCCCAAACTTTGGGGGGGCTGTGTGTTTTTGATTTTAATTTCCCTAAGCTATAGGACCATAAGTGGAAGTGCCCTACGCTCTGTTGCTTTCTTTTTTAGATGTTTCAGGAAACACCATACAATTCTCCAGAGTGGCTGTTGGTAATTTACATCCCGCCCATCAGCATAACAAGGCTCCCAGTTCTCCATGGCCTGTCCTGCCTTTCTGGATTTTACACTTTTTTCAGATGGCCCTTTTGACCGGGGGGCAGTGACACTTCATTGTAGTGCAGATTTCCTTTGCAAGCTTGCTTGGTTGGCCAAAAAGTTCGTATGCGTTTTTTCCTGAATATATTCAGGAAAAAACGCATACGCCCTTTTTGGCCAAGTGCATCATTGTGGACGTTCTGCCTCTTTTCCTATGCTTTACATGCAATTCCAGTCTACCTCCTGAAATCGGTTTCCTGCAATTCTGCCCCGCTTTCAAGTCCTCTTGGCAGCCTTACTTCAATATATTTTTGGACGATAGCTGTCATTTATAACTCTGCAGGTTTGTGAATGACAGTGCCCCTGAGCTCCTTTCTTCAACTCGCTTTCTTGTGAGCTGGCCGCAACACCGCAGGATTGCTTCAGGCCCTACTGTGGTTCCTGCACGGCACGCTGAGCCTTTGGTTAATTCCTCTTCCTGGTGGGAAATGAGAGTTAAATTTGCCCGTCCAGACACCTCCAGCTAGTCTCTCATTGGTTCTCCCTATTCCTGTTCATTTTCCGCAGAAATTGCAAACTGGGCCAAACAGGAGGTTAAAGGCACTGACTCTCCAAGTGGGGAGAGTGTTAGTAAAGCGTCTGGAATGTTGCGCCCGTGTACCAGGGGACGAAAACTGAGACACATTTGAACACGTTTCCCGAACACACGGTGGATCATACTCTGGTTTCCACATGCATGTTTTAGCTGAAAGAAGAATCCCTTAAACCTGGAGAGTTGAGACCCATGGAATGGGTACCATGCACTATGATTTCAAAGGGTCTGCATTTGCTCACCGAACCTCACCAATCCTATCACTGCTGCGTTTATGCCGCTGTACACACGCTTGATTCTCTTTCGGAGACATATAAATCCATAGGTTTTAAGATTCTTACTAGTCAGGTATATTCTTAGGCGTTTAATATTTGGTGTTGAGTCCACTTCGATGAGCAAGGAGTAGCTCTTGTCCATTATTTATTTGGCTTATGGAAGGGTATCTGTGCTAATTTCAATCTCTGGTATTATGCAGCACCCCAACTCACCTTTCCCCTTAAGCAAGCATAAGTTGGTTTTCTACATTTGAGACCCTGTTCTGTTTTGTAATTCAGTTCCTGTGTAGTCAAGTTTACATTCCGTGTAGTAGTGATATCTTATGATGTTTCTTTTTCTCTGTGACTTATTTCACTTAGAATCATCGTACCTGAATCCACTCATTATGCTGCTACGGGCCTGATGACATAGATTTCATTGCTGAGTGATATTGCATTGTACGTAAGTACCACAACTTCTTTATCCATTTTTCGCTTTCTGTGATATTGAACTTGTACCGTAAACGAGGTTGTTGTAAACAGAGCCGTCCCAAACTTTGGGGTGGCTGTGTCTTTTTGATTTTAATTTCCCTAAGCTATAGGACCATAAGTGGAAGTGCCCTAGGCTCTGTTGCTTTGTTTTTTAGATGTTTCAGGAAACACCATACACTTCTCCAGAGTGGCTGTTGGCAATTTGCATCCCGCCCATCAGCATAACAAGGCTCCCAGTTCTCCATGGCCTGTCCTGCCTTTCTGGATTTTACCCTTTTTTCAGATGGCCCTTTTGACCGGGGAGCAGTGACACTTCATTGTAGTGCATATTTCCTTTGCAAGCTTGCTTGGTTGGCCAAAAGTTCGTATGCGTTTTTTCCTGAATATATTCAGGAAAAAACGCATACGCCCTTTTTGACCAAGTGCATCATTGTGGACGTTCTGCCTCTTTTCCTATGCTTTACATGCAATTCCAGTCTACCTCCTGAAATCGGTTTCCTGCAATTCTGCCCCACTTTCAAGTCCTCTTGGCAGCCTTACTTCAATATATTTTTGGACGATAGCTGTCATTTATAACTCTGCAGGTTTGTGAATGACAGTGCCCCTGAGCTCCTTTCTTCAACTCGCTTTCTTGTGAGCTGGCCGCAACACCGCAGGATTGCTTCAGGCCCTAGTGTGGTTCTGGCACGGCACGCTGAGCCTTTGGTTAATTCCTCTTCCTGGTGGGAAATGAGAGTTAAATTTGCCTGTCCAGACACCTCCAGCTAGTCTCTCATTGGTTCTCCCTATTCCTGTTCATTTTCCGCAGAAATTGCAAACTGGGCCAAACAGGAGGTTAAAGGCACTGACTCTCCAAGTGGGGAGAGTGTTAGTAAAGCGTCTGGAATGTTGCGCCCGTGTACCAGGGGACAAAAACTGAGACACATTTGAACACGTTTCCCGAACACACGGTGGATCATACTCTGGGTTCCACATGCATGTTTTAGCTGAAGGAAGAATCCCTTAAACCTGGAGAGTTGAGACTCATGGAATGGGTACCATGCAATATGACTTCAAAGGGTCTGCATTTGCTCACCGAACCTCACCAATCCTATCACTGCTGCGTTTATGCCGCTGTACACACGCTTGATTCTCTTTCGGAGACATATAAATCCATAGGTTTTAAGATTCTTACTAGTCAGGTATATTCTTAGGCATTTAATATGGGGTGTTGAGTCCACTTCGTTGAGCAAGGAGTAGCTCTTGTCTATTACATATTTGGCTTATGGAACGGTATCTGTGCTAATTTCAATCTCTGGTTTTATGCAGCACCCCAACTCACCTTTCCCCTTAAGCAAGCATAAGTTGGTTTTCTACATTTGAGACCCTGTTCTGTTTTGTAATTCAGTTCCTGTGTAGTCAAGTTTACATTCCGTGTAGTAGTGATATCTTATGATGTTTCTATTTCTCTGTGACTTATTTCACTTAGAATCATCGTACCTGAATCCACTCATTATGCTGCTACGGGCCTGATGACAGAGATTTCATTGCTGAGTGATATTGCATTGTACGTAAGTACCACAACTTCTTTATCCATTTTTCGCTTTCAGTGATATTGAACTTGTACCGTAAACATGCTTCTTGTAAACAGAGCCGTCCCAAACTTTGGGGGGGCTGTGTCTTTTTGATTTTCATTTCCCTAAGCTATAGGACCATAAGTGGAAGTGCCCTACGCTCTGTTGCTTTGTTTTTTAGATGTTTCAGGAAACACCATACAATTCTCCAGAGTGGCTGTTGGTAATTTACATCCCGCCCATCAGCATAACAAGGCTCCCAGTTCTCCATGGCCTGTCCTGCCTTTCTGGATTTTACACTTTTTTCAGATGGCCCTTTTGACCGGGGGGCAGTGACACTTCATTGTAGTGCAGATTTCCTTTGCAAGCTTGCTTGGTTGGCCAAAAGGGCTTATACGTTTTTTCTTGAATATATTCAGGAAAAAACGCATACGCCCTTTTTGGCCAAGTGCATCATTGTGGACGTTCTTCCTCTTTTCCTATGCTTTACATGCAATTCCAGTCTACCTCCTGAAATCGGTTTCCTGCAATTCTGCCCCGCTTTCATGTCCTCTTGGCAGCCTTACTTCAATATATTTTTGGACGATAGCTGTCATTTATAACTCTGCAGGTTTGAGAATGACAGTGCCCCTGAGCTCCTTTCTTCAACTCGCTTTCTGGTGAGCTGGCCGCAACACCGCAGGATTGCTTCAGGCCCTAGTGTGGTTCCAGCACGTTACACTGAGACTTTGTTTAATTCCTCTTCCTGGTGGGAAATGAGAGGTAAATTTGCCTGTCCAGACACCTCCAGCTAGTCTCTCATTGGATCTCCCTATTCTTGTTCATTTTCCGCAGAAATTGCAAACTGGGCCAAACAGGAGGTTAAAGGCACTGACTCTCCAAGTGGGGAGAGTGTTAGTAAAGCGTCTGGAATGTTGCGCCCGTGTACCAGGGGACGAAAACTGAGACACATTTGAAACACGTTTCCTGAACACACGGTGGATCATACTCTGGGTTCCACATGCATGTTTTAGCTGAAGGAAGAATCCCTTAAACCTGGAGAGTTGAGACCCATGGAATGGGTACCATGCACTATGACTTCAAAGGGTCTGCATTTGCTCACCGAACCTCACCAATCCTATCACTGCTGCGTTTATGCCACTGTACACACGCTTGATTCTCTTTCGGGGACATATAAATCCATAGGTTTTAAGATTCTTACTAGTCAGGTATATTCTTAGGCATTTAATATGGGGTGTTGAGTCCACTTCGTTGAGCAAGGAGAAGCTCTTGTCTATTACATATTTGTCTTATGGAGGGTATCTGTGCTAATTTCAATCTCTGGTTTTATGCAGCACCCCAACTCACCTTTCCCCTTAAGCAAGAATAAGTTGGTTTTCTACATTTGAGACCCTGTTCTGTTTTGTAATTCAGTTCCTGTGTAGTCAAGTTTACATTCCGTGTAGTATTGATACCTTATGATGTTTCTTTTTCTCTGTGACTTATTTCACTTAGAATCATCGTACCTGAATCCACTCATTATGCTGCTACGGTCCTGATGACATAGATTTCATTGCTGAGTGATATTGCATTGTACGTAAGTACCACAACTTCTTTATCCATTTCTCGCTTTCTGTGATATTGAACTTGTACCGTAAACGAGGTTGTTGTAAACAGAGCCGTCCCAAACTTTGGGGTGGCTGTGTCTTTTTGATTTTAATTTCCCTAAGCTATAGGACCATAAGTGGAAGTGCCCTAGGCTCTGTTGCTTTGTTTTTTAGATGTTTCAGGAAACACCATACACTTCTCCAGAGTGGCTGTTGGTAATTTACATCCCGCCCATCAGCATAACAAGGCTCCCAGTTCTCCATGGCCTGTCCTGCCTTTCTGGATTTTACACTTTTTTCAGATGGCCCTTTTGACCGGGGAGCAGTGACACTTCATTGTAGTGCAGATTTCCTTTGCAAGCTTGCTTGGTTGGCCAAAAGGGCGTATGCGTTTTTTCCTGAATATATTCAGGAAAAAACGCATACGCCCTTTTTGGCCAAGTGCATCATTGTGGACGTTCTGCCTCTTTTCCTATGCTTTACATGCAATTCCAGTCTACCTCCTGAAATCGGTTTCCTGCAATTCTGCCCCACTTTCAAGTCCTGTTGGCAGCCTTACTTCAATATATTTTTGGACGATAGCTGTCATTTATAACGCTGCAGGTTTGTGAATGACAGTGCCCCTGAGCTCCTTTCTTCAACTCGCTTTCTTGTGAGCTGGCCGCAACACCGCAGGATTGCTTCAGGTCCTAGTGTGGTTCTGGCACGGCACGCTGAGCCTTTGGTTAATTCCTCTTCCTGGTGGGAAATGAGAGTTAAATTTGCCTGTCCAGACACCTCCAGCTAGTCTCTCATTGGTTCTCCCTATTCCTGTTCATTTTCCGCAGAAATTGCAAACTGGGCCAAACAGGAGGTTAAAGGCACTGACTCTCCAAGTGGGGAGAGTGTTAGTAAAGCGTCTGGAATGTTGCGCCCGTGTACCAGGGGACGAAAACTGAGACACATTTGAACACGTTTCCCGAACACACGGTGGATCATACTCTGGGTTCCACATGCATGTTTTAGCTGAAGGAAGAATCCCTTAAACCTGGAGAGTTGAGACCCATGGAATGGGTACCATGCAATATGATTTCAAAGGGTCTGCATTTGCTCACCGAACCTCACCAATCCTATCACTGCTGCGTTTATGCCGCTGTACACACGCTTGATTCTCTTTCGGAGACATATAAATCCATAGGTTTTAAGATTCTTACTAGTCAGGTATATTCTTAGGCGTTTAATATTTAGTGTTGAGTCCACTTCGATGAGCAAGGAGTAGCTCTTGTCCATTATTTATTTGGCTTATGGAAGGGTATCTGTGCTAATTTCAATCTCTGGTCTTATGCAGCACCCCAACTCACCTTTCCCCTTAAGCAAGCATAAGTTGGTTTTCTACATTTGAGACCCTGTTCTGTTTTGTAATTCAGTTCCTGTGTAGCCAAGTTTACATTCCGTGTATTAGTGATATCTTATGATGTTGTTTTTTCTTTGTGACTTATTTCACTATGAATCATCGTACCTGAATCCACTCATTATGCTGCTACGGGCCTGATGACATAGATTTCATTGCTGAGTGATATTGCATTGTAATTAAGTACCACAACTTCTTTATCCATTTTTCGCTTTCTTTGATATTGAACTTGTACCGTAAACGAGGTTCTTGTAAACAGAGCCGTCCCAAAATTTGTGGTGGCTGTGTATTTTTGATTTTAATTTCCCTAAGCTATAGGACCATAATTGGAAGTGCCCTAGCCTCTGTTGCTTTGTTTTTTGGATGTTTCAGGAAACACCATACACTTCAACAGAGCGGTGTTGGCAATTTTCATCCCGCCCATCAGCATAACAAGGCTCCCAGTTCTCCATGGCCTGTCCTGCCTTTCTGGATTTTACACTTTTTTCAGATGGCTCTTTTGACTGGGGAGAAGTGAGACTTCATTGTAGTGCAGATTTCCTTTGCAAGCTTGCTTGGCTGGCCAAAAAGGGCGTATGCGTTTTTTCCGAATATATTCAGGTAAAAACGCATATGCCCTTTTTGGCCAAGTGCATCATTGTGGACGTTCTGCCTCTTTTCCTATGCTTTAATTGCAATTCCAATCTACCTCCTGAAATCGGTTTCATGCAATTCTGCCTTGCTGTCAGTGCCTCTTCATAGCCTTACGTCAATATACTTTTGGAAAATAGTTGCCCTTTATAACTCTGCAGTTTTTTGAATTGCAGTGGCCCTTAGTTCCATTTTTCAGCTCTTATTTTTGTGATCTTGCCTCATATCCACAGGATTCCTTCAGGCCCTATTCTTCTTCTGGGGCGCCTTGCTGTGCCTTTGGTTAATTCTTCTTCCTGATGTGAAATTAGAGTGACATGTGCCCATTGAAACCGCTAAAACTATTTTCTCACTGGTTCCCCCTATTCCCATTCATCCTCCGCACTAACTGCAGACTGTGCGATACTGGAACTTAAAGGCATTGACTCTCCATGTGGGCATGTTGTTAGTAAAGTGGCTGGAATGTTGATCCGGAGCCCCAGGAGAGGAAAATGAGGTGTGTTTTAGAAACCTTTCCCGATCATATGGTATACCATCTGCTGGATTTTCCATGCATGGTTTAGCTGTAGGAAGATTCCCTTCAACCTGGAGTGTTGGGACCCTTGGAATGAGTAGCATGAAGTATTGCATTAAACTTTCGGCAGTTGCTCACCAAAGCTCACCAATCCTCTCAGCCCCAAGTGTCCAGCCTTATGTCTTATCCAGCTGTGGGTTTATATGTGGTCATTCCAGGTTGCATCACAGCCCCTGAGCGAATTTTGTAAGAATTTTTCTCTCTTTCATTGTTTTTGCGTTTTGGTTTTAAAATTTATTTCTATAATGGGGTTTAGCTCATTTTCACTGCTGTGTTTGTGCCACTCTGCACACACTTGATTCCCTTATGGAGATATATCAATACATGGGTTTGAAGATTCTTATTACTCAGATATATTTCTCTGCGGTGTATAGGGTGTGTTGAGGCCAGTTCATTGAGCAAGGTGTAGATCTTTTGTAATACCTATTTGGTTTATTGAACGGTATCTGTGCTAATTTCAAACTCTGGTTTTATGCATCACCCCACCTCTCCTTTCCCCTTAAGCTGACATAAGTGTGTTTTCTAAATGTGAGACACTGTTCTGTTTTGTAATTCATTTTTTGTGTAGCCATATTTATCCTCCCTCTATAAGTGATATCTTATGATATGTTTCTTTTTCTGTTTGACTTATTTCAAGTAGTATTATCGGACCTAAATCCACTCTTTATCCTTCTACTAGCCTTATTACATTGATTTCATGGTGAAGAGATATTCCATTGTACATAAGTACCAAATTTTCTTTATCCATTGTTCTCTTTCCTGGGATATTTAAGGTGTACTGAAGTTGAGGTTCTTGTAAACAGAGTAGCCCTAAACTGTGGTGTGCTTGTGTCTTGTTGATTTTTAGACTTCCTTAGATATACTCCCGTGATTGGAAGTGCCCTATGCTCTGTAGCTCTGTTTTTTAGATGATTTAGGAACCACCATACACTTCTCCAGAGTGGCTCTCGGCAGTTCACACACTGTCCATCAGCGTATAAAGGCTCCCTGTTCTCCATGGCCTGTCCTGCATTTCTGGTTTTTACAATTTTTTCGGATGGCCCTTTTGACCGGTGGGAAATGAGACTTCTTTGTTGTGCACATTTGCATTGCTTGCTTGCTTTGTTGCCCATAAAGTGCGTATGTGTCTTTTCCTGGATATATTCAGGAAAAAACGCATACTCCCTTTTGGGCCAACTGCATCATTGTCGAAATTCTGCCGCTTTTCATGTGCTTTAAAGACGAGTCCAATCTATCTCTTGAAATCTGTTTCTTGCAATTCTGTCTTGCATTCAGAGCCTCTTCTTTGCCTTACCTCAACATATTTTTGGACATTAGTTTTCATTTATAACTCTGCAGGTTTGTGAATTGCAGTGACCCTGAGCTCCATTTTCTAAGTTGCTCTTTTGTGAGCTGGCCTCAAAGCCGCAGGATTGCTTCAGGCCCTATTTTGGCTCCGGCGAGGTGGGCTGAGCCTTTTTTCAATTCTTATTCTTAATGGGAAATTAGAGTGATATGTGCCCGTCCACACCCCTACAACTATTCTCTCATTGGTTCCCCCTCTTCCCGTTCATCCTCCTCACAATTTGCAAAATGTGTGAAACAGAAGTTTAAATGTGCTGATTCTCTAAGTGGGGAGATTCTAAGTAACGTGGCTGGAATGGTGAACAGGAGCACCAGGAGAGGATAAATGAGGTGCATTTAAGACACATCTCCCGATCACATGGTGTACAGTCCTCTGGGTTTTCCATGCATGTTTTAGCTATAGGAAGATTCCTTGAACCTGCAGATTTGGGACCCATTGAATGGGTACCAGGCAGTATTACTTTAAAGGGTGTGCATTTCCTCACCCAACCTCACATTTCTCTTAGTGCGAACAGTTTCCAGCCTTATGTCTCATCCTGCTGTGGGTCTAGATGTGTTCAATCCATGTTGCATCACCGTCCCTGAGGAAAAGTTGTAAGAGGTTTTCTCTGTCTCTCTGTTGTTTATTTTTTTCAATTTATTACTCTATTGGTTACAACTGATTTTCAAAGCTCTGTTTCTTGCTGCTGTACATCCACTTGATTCACGTACAGAGAGACATCAATAAATTCTTTTTCAGATTCTTACCAGTCATAGATATTCTTTTCTGGTGACTTGAGTGTGTTGAGTGCAGTTCTTTTAGCTACCGTGTAGGCCTTGTTGATTATCAGTTTGGTATTTGGAATGGTATCTTTGCTAATTTCAACCTCCTGGATGATGCCTCACCCCTCCCCACTTTTCCTGTTTAGCAGCCTTACGCGTGTTTTCTACATATTTGCCTATGTTTTTGTTTTGTAATTTATTTCATGTGTAGCCATTTTGGATTCCACCTTTAAGTGATATCTTATGATATGTGTCTTTTTCTTTTTGAATTATGTCACTTAGAATGATCATACGTAACTCCTCCGGAGTTGTTACAACTGGCCATATTTCATTGATTTCCAGGCTGAGTAATATTCCACTCTACATAAGTACCACATCTCTATCCATTTTTTCCCTCCAGAGACATTTAAGTTATATCCTAGTCGAGGATCTTTTAAACAGAGAGGCGGTAAACATTGGGGTGCCTGTGTCCTCTCGATTTTTGTTTTTCCCAAGATATACACCCATGAGTGCAAGTGCCCTATGCTCTGTAGCTCATTTTTTAGATGCTTTAGTAAACACAATACACTTCTCCAGAATGGCCGGTGGCAATATACATTTCCACTATAAGCCTCACAGGGCTCCCTCTTCTCCTTGCCCTGTCCTGCATTTCTGGTGTTTACACTTTATGAGGATGGCTCTTCTGACTGATGCGAAGTGATATCTTTTGTAGTATTGATTTCCAGTGCCCACCTGTTTGGTTGGCTAAAAAAGTGTATGCCCTTTTCTTGAATATATACAGAAAAAAACGCATACAGCCTTTTTGGCCAACTGCAATGTTGGCAATGTTCAGCCCCTTTTCTTGTGTTTAATGGCGAGTCCTTTCTACTCCTCAAATCCCTTTCCTGCCATTCTCCCTTGCTTACCAATCCTTTTCTCTGACTTTCCTCAAGACATTTTTCAGTGATAGATATTTTCAACTCTGCAGTTTCATGAATTTTACTGCCCCTGAGTTCCATTGTTCAACTTGTGTTTATGGGAACTGGCCACAAAGCAGTGGGATTTCCTCAAGCCCTATACTGTTTCCATGGGCAACCCTAGCCTTTGGTCAATTCGTCTTCCTGATTGGAAATTAGAGTGACATGTGCCTGTCTGAACACCTAGGACTTGTCTCTCATTGTTCCTCATCCTTCCGCTTCATCCTCTGGACAAATTCCAAACTGTACGCAACAGGATGTTGACAGTGCTGACATCTCCAAGTGGGGAGACTGTTAGTAAAGACGCTGGAGGGGTGAACCCGAGCACCAGGAGATGAGGAGATGAGATGCCTTTTCTAAACTCTTCCCGATCAGACGGTATACCATCCTCTGGGTGTGACAGACATGTTTTAGCAGTAGGAAGAGTCCCATTCATGTAAGGAGAACACCAGGGCTTTTTCAAAATCAGTGTCTCCCCGAAACCCCAACTGGGGAATTTTTTAAGCTACGGCTACACATATGTTCATTAAGGGCCTTGGGAAGTAGGCAGAGTCCAAACTTTAGATGATTGAAGTCTTCAGGGTCAGAAGCACTCACCACCGGCTTCCCTTAGGTTACACTTTAACTGTCATTGATAGATGATGTCAATAAAAATATCTATTCTTTTTCCGATTATTTCCCCTTATAGGTTATTGCAAAATATTGAGTGTAGTTCCCTGTGCTATACAGTAGTTCCTTGTTGATGATCTATTTTATACATAGCAGTGTGTATGTGTTAATCCCAAACTGTTAATTTATCCCTCCTCCCACCTTTCCCCTTTGGTAATAATAAATTATAAGATTTTATACTTCTCAGAAATGGGGGAGCTGAAAGAGAGGTATCATTTTCAATGGAAAAGCATTTAAAACAAGATTGAAGTTTTAACCAAGATTATTAGATGTACATCCTTGGAAGGAAATCACTTCATTTCTCTAATATTGACTTGACAAACAAGACAAACCTTTTCACTGAACTTGCTTATAATAAAGTGATGGAAATATCAAATGGAAGTGTTAGAAACATCTTATTTTACCCGAGCCTTATAAACTGTTCTATGTTAACTACAGTTTGGCTCACACATCTGTTCATTGAAGTTACAATAGTCTCGATTTCTGTTACTGATCCTCCAGAGTGGACCCCAACAAGTGTCCCCCTGCCCAGTGTCATTGGGGCCAACAGATCGAGACTGAGTTTGGTTCCCAAGCAAAGGAAACTTTATATTTTGATCAGAGAATGGAGAGGTGAGAGCATGCACTACCCTGTGGGCTGTGGGCTGGGCTGCTGTGTAGAGATCCTGTCACAGTCAGTAGAAGGGAGGGGGCGGAGCTCTGGAGGGCCAGGTTGGCTGCAGCTCAGGCTCTATATCTCGGAGTCTGCACTGGGCCCCAGGAGCTGAGGTGTCGACCCAGCCATTCTGCACTAGGAAATCTGGTCTGAAGTGCCGGGTGTGGAACCTCTGCATGCGGGACCCTAGGAGCACGTGAAATTAGACAAATCACAAAGGATAAAAAAGGTCAGACTTGACTTTATTGTCCAGATTCTATTTTTATCTCCCAGGGATTTTTAATGGGCTTTGCTGGGGACAAACCCCTCCTCTGCCTTTTGTCCCGTTCCTCATTCTTGGAGTGCTGAGGGTGCAGACCCTTCTTCTGTAACTGCTGAGTGCTGAGTTGGGAGCCCTCATACCAGGGGACGACAGTCAGAACTTCTCCCCAGCAGCCTCTAGGTGACATTGATTTGCCCCAGGACCCCTGCCTCCCTGCTCGTCCGCCTGAGCACCAGCATTGGAAGTGTTATAGATTCTAATGACCTTTAAGGTTCCAGGAAAGAGATGTGCAGAGACGCTGTGGGGGCCGGTTTCACCCCGCCCCACATTTGTTCGGCTACCTTAGGCTGACCGTTTCTGCCAGCCTAGATGCTCTGACCAGTAGTCTGCTCTTTCTTCAATTAGGCCCCTGAATTAACGTAAAAACAGCACCAGGTGTCAGAGCCCTGCCCGCTCAACTCCCAGACAGTCCAGGGTCAGTGGTGATCAAGGACCATGATGGCAACTGAGTCAACAGCCTTTTGAAGTAAACAGGAGTCCAGCCGGTCTTATTGGCCACCATCATCACGGTGTCTGTAGGCTTTTCTATGGTGACAGTGTGATATATCGTTCCCCCGCCAAGAATATTAGCTCCCCTCCGGGTGCAGTAAGTCCTGCAAGCAGTAGTCTACTCCTTCGGGACACACTATTGTTGTTTTATGAGAGAAACTCCATGTCAAGTGATGTTCACACGAATCGTCATGGTGCCCTGTTGCCCCCAGTTATCTCTCTGGATGTTGGAGTTGGAGGGCCTCCTCACTCGAGGTCGGTGTGCCCACGGAGCGAACCCTGCAACTTCAGGGCATGGTTGGTGATTAGGATCACCACGTGGGGTCCTTTTCCCTTAGGAGGCAGGTGGCCTTTTGGGCTGCTGATTTCCAGGTTTTTAGATACCGCCAGTATCTTGGCCAGATGTGGCAGTGGGCCAAGCCCCTTGGTGACTGTAGTTTATCCTACCTGGATGGCATTCTTGCGTTGTTCCATTTCAAGTGGTCCCAGTTTTTGCACTAATTCTCCAATGGCGATTCACCTTTCACCGGGAATGGAAAGGTCAAAGGGTTTAGCTCAATTAGGGAGTTCCAGGGCAAGGGTCTGAATTGACTGCTCTTTCCATTCTTGAAAGGCCACTTCTGGATTCTGTTCAAAAGGATCATCATCTTTTCCTTTCAGTGTTTCATATAGAGGCCCAGCTAGTAGACTGTAGTTAGGGATCCAGAAGCAGCAAACCCTGGCCTCCCCAGGAACCCCTAAGCTGTCTTCTAGTTTTAGAAAGGGGTAAGGCTGCAAATGGTTTCTTCCCTTTCCTGGGATGGGCTTCTCCGACCTTGTGTGAGAATGAAGCCCAGGCAGGTCACTGCAGTCTGTGATATTTGAGCTTTATCTTGGACAACTTCTATCCTTTATTGGCTTGGTAGTTCAGAGGCCTCCTTAGTAGGGCTGGCGATCAGAATGTCATCTGCATATTGAAGGAGGGTTACCTTTTCCAGAGGTAGAACTTTTCGGTCTTTAGCTAAGCTTTCCCCAAAGATGGTGTGGGAATTTTTGAACCCTTGGGGCAAGACGGCCCGGAAGTATTGTTTTAGTTGTATGTTGAGTCCTGCCACTCACAAGCCAAAATTTCTTGTGACTCTGGGACTAGTGGAATACAAAAGAAGGCATCATTGAAGACTAATACAGAATACCATGTCCTGGTGGTTGGTAGAATGACCAGCAGGGTGTAGGAATCAGGAGCAACTGGAAGTATATCCTCGGTGGCTTCACTGACTGTCCTGACATCCTTTACCAGGTCCCCAGCAGCCCCTGGGGCTCTCGTGGTCAGGCCAATCCCAGGATATGGAGCTGTCCTGGGCAGGTACCCCACCCCCAACCCAGCCCACGGGGCTCTCATGGTCAGGCCCCTCCCAGGATACAGAGCTACCCTTGCAGGTACCGTGGCAGGGCTGGGCACACAGGAACCGTGCACATAGCCCTCATTGAAGAGCACCCCCAGCTCACCTGTCTCTCAGAGCTGACACAGAGCACCTCAGAGCAGGACTTGAACTAACAAACATCAGCTCCGACAGGTCTGTGACCCTTGGCATCACTCTGTGTGGCCTCCCTCCACCTGGTCTTCCAGAGACTTCCACTGCACCCGGGGCAGCAGGCCTCTGTCTCCAACCACCACCCACCCCTCCTCTCCCTGACTCCTGGGTTCCTCTCATTAGGAGAGGGTTTTCTTGAAGTTGTCTCCCACTCATGGGCCAGATAAAATGATTAGAAAACAAGCCAAAGCTGCAGCCCCTTGTCTATCCTGACTCTCAGGAGCCCACACCTGTTCCTTGGACCTGGCCGGTTCAGCAAGTTCCATTTTCTGCAACTGTGAGCCCCTGAAGGGTGATGATTGGCTGAGCTGGGCAGCCTTACCGTGCCGGCCAGCCCTCCCCAGGTGTGCCTGGGGTGAGATCAATATAAATACCACTCCAGGTAGCAAGAGCCCCTGCAGCTGTGCCTGACGCCATTTTCTCTGCCCTGTCAGCAGTCTCGGGGCTGGGCTGGTGGGAGGGAGTGAGAGGCCATGGCTTTGTGGGTGGCCCAGTGTGAGTGGGGCTCTGCTGGACTTTCTGCAGCAGTTGCCAGGCTGCCACCTGCTAAAGAAGAGGATGTGTCACCCATACCTGCTGCTGGAATTTCCCCCTGGGCAGAGGTGAGGAAGGAAAAAAGCAGTGGGGGCAGGGACAGGACGGGTATCTCAGGCAGGGAAATGGAAATCTTCCAGAAGAGCACCCAGGGCCAGGACCATCCTGGCTGGCCTGCAAGCACCAAGTCAGCTGGCATGCTGTCACTCGTGTGGCTCCATGGCCCTTCCTCTAGGCTTTCAAGTCCTTGTATATATTCAGGTGTTTTACCTGGGAAGGGTGGGAACAGTTCAGCAGCAACTGGCCTGGGGCTCAGCTCACGTTTACTCACAGATGCCTCGGCACGGTGCCCCAGTTTTGCAATGAGGACGCTTGTTGTGTGGGGGCTGCTGGCTGAATGGGAGAGGATTCCCCACCACTGACCAACTTCAGAATTGTTTACAACTGGAGCAAGTGCCCTGATACGGTTTTCCTCTGAGTAACTGGTGGGTTCTGTTTTTTTTTTCTCTTTTTCGTTTTTGTTTCAAGGTAGATTTTATTCCTCTTTTTTGTATTTACAGATATAAACATGGAAATAATTTATTCATATAAATACATGTATGTGAAGGGAATAATTGTTTTTTCTGTTTTATTTTTTAAATTTTATTTCTTTTTAATTTTGAATTTTATTTTATATTTTTATACAGCAGGTTCTTATTGGTTATCTATTTTATACATATAAATGTTTACATGCCAATCCCAATCTCTCAACTCCTCCCACCACCACCCCCCCAAGAGCTTTCCCCCCTTGTTGTCCATACGTTTGTTGTCTACATCTGTTGCTCTATTTATGCCTTGCAAAACGGTTAATCTGTACAGTTTTACTAGGTTCCACATATATGCATGAATATACAAGATTTGTATTTCTCTTTCTGACTTACTTCACTCTGTATGACAGTGTCTAGATCCATCGACGTCTCTACAAATGACCCAATTTCATTCCTTTCATGGCTTAGTAATATTCCATTTTATATATGTACCACAGCTTTATGCATTCGTCTGTCTGTGGGCATTTAGGTTGCTTCCATTACCTCTATATTGTAAATAGTGATGCAATGAACATTGCGGTGAATGTCTCTTTTTGATTTATGGTTTTGTCTGGGTATATGTCCAGGACTGGGATTGCTGTATCATATGGTAATTCTATTATTAGTTTCTTAAGAAACTCCATATTGTTCTCCATAGTGACTGTATCAATTTATATTCCCAACAATAGTGGAAGAGGCTTCCATTTCTCCACACCCTTTCCAGCATTTGTTGTTTGTAGATTTTCAGATGATGCCCATTCTAACAGGTGTGAGGTGATACCTCATTGTTGAGTCCATTTCGTTGAGCAAGGGGTAGGTCTTGTCTATTACATATTTGGCTTATGGAACGGTATCTGTGCTAATTTCAAACTCTGGTTTTATGCAGCACCCCAACTCACCTTTCCCCTTAAGCAAGCATAAGTTGGTTTTCTAAACTTGAGACCCTGTTCTGTTTTGTAATTCAGTTCATGTGTAGCCAAGTTTACATTCCGTGCATTAGTGATACCTTATGATGTTTCTTTTTCTGTGTGACTTATTTCACTTAGAATCATCGTGCCTCAATCCACTCATTATGCTGGTACAGGCCTGGTGACACAGATTTCATTGCTGAGTGGTATTCTGTTGTACGTAAGTACCGCAACTTCTTTATCAATTATTTGTTCTCTGGGATATTTAACTTGTACCATAGAAGAGATTCCTGTAAACAGAGTCGACCCAAATTTTGGGGTGGCTGTGTCTTTTTGATTTTAATTTCCCTAAGCTATAGGACCATAAGTGGAAATGCCCTAGACTCTGTTGCTTTGTTTTTCAGATATATTAGGAAACACCATACACTTCTCCAGAGTGGCTGTTGGCAATGTACATCCCCCCATCAGCATAACAAGGCTCCTTTTTCCCCATGGCCTGTCTTGCCTTTCTGGATTTTACACTTTTCTCAGATGGCCCTTTAGACCGGGGGGAAGTGACACTTCATAGTAGTTCGGATTTCCATTGCAAGCTTGCTTGGTTTGCCAAAAAGGGCTTATGTGTTTTTTCCTGAATATATTCAGGAACAAACTCATACGCCCTCTTTTGCCAAGTGCATCATTGTCGATGTTCTGCCTCTTTTCCTATGCTTTAAATGCAAATCCAGTCTACCTCCTGAAATCGGTTTCCTGAAATTCTGCTCCACTTTCAAGTCCTCTTCGCAGCCTTACTTCAATATATTTTTGGACATTATCTGTCATTTATAACTCTGCAGGTTTGTGAATTACAGGGCCCCTGAGCTCCTTTTTTCAACTCGCTTTCTTGTGAGCTGGCCGCAAACCCACAAGACTGCTTCAGGCCCTAATCTGCTTCTGGCAGGGCATGCTGAGCCTTTGGTTAATTCCTCTTCCTGGTGGGAAATGAGTGTTAAATATGCCCGTCCAGAGACCTACCTCACTCTCAACCCCTTGGTGATGTGGGTCCTCTGGTTTGTGGCCACCTTTGCTGGGTTCCTCACCTTTCGATGATGTGGCCCCACTAGTGTGAGGACACTCCTGCCTGGTTCTCATCCACGTGGTTATGTGGACCCCCTGGTGAGAGTCTGTTCTTGGCTGTGTTCCTCACCCTTCTGTGAGGGAGACCCTCTGCTTATAGGTCACTCCTGCATGGCTGGCACACATTGCCTTGGTGAAGTCAGCCATGTGGTGGCAGTTGGAGCGTGCTGGGAATCTCCTCCCCCCGGTGATGAGGGCCCTCTTGCGTCAGGCCCTAAGTGCTGGGCTCACCAACTTTTCTTAGTGAGCCCAGTGATGCTCGGGCACTCCTCTTAGGATCCCATATCCATGGGGATGTGAGCCTTCTGCTCTGAGGTCCCAACGGCTGGGTTGTTCACAATTTCATGATTTGGGCTCTCTGGTGTTAGTTCACAGAGGCCTGGATCCCATAGCCTCTGTGCTCTTGGCCGCCTGCTGGGAGGTTCCAACTGCTGGATTCCTCACTTTTTTAATTTTTTGGGCCCTCTGTTGTGAGGATCCTCCTGCCTGCCTCACTCCCAGCCCCTTCGTGATGTGTGTCGTCTGGTTTGAGGCCACATGTGCTGGGTTCCTCACCTTTCCATGATGTGGGACCAATGGTCTTAGGAGACTCCTGCCTGGTTCACATCCCCTTGGTGATGTGGGCCCTCTGTTGAGAGTCTGATCCTGGCTGGGTTCCTCACCCATCTGTGAGGTGGGCCGTCTGCTCTGAGGTCACTCCTGCCTGGCTTGCTCACGTCGCCTTGTGGACATGAGCCCTCTGGTGGCACTTGGAGTGTGCTGGGATCCTCCTCCCGTCGGTGATGAGGGCCCTCTGACGTCAGGCCCTAACTGCTGGGCTCCCCACATTTTGTGATGTGCGCCCAGTGGTGCGAGGACACTCCAGCCAGGTTCACATCTCCATTGGGATGTGGGCCTTCTGCTCTGAGGTCCCAACGCCTGGGTTGCTCACAGTTTCATGATGTGGGCTCTCTGTTGTTAGTTCACTCCTGCCTGCATCCCATAGCTTCTGTGCTCTCGGCCGCCTGCTGGGAGGTTCCAACTCCTAGGTTCCTCACCTTTCTTATTCTTTGGGCCCTCTGTTTTTAGGCTACTCCTGCCTGCCTCACTCCCATTCCCTTTGTGATATGTGTCCTCTGATTTGAGGCCACATGTGCTGGGTTCCGCACCTTTCGATGATGTGGCCCCACTCGTGTGAGGACACTCCTGCCTGGTTCCCATCCCCTTGGTGAGGTGGGCCCTCTGGCGAGAATGTAATCCTGGCTGGGTTCCTCAACGTTCTGTGAGGTAGGCCCTCTGCTGTGAGGTCACTCCTGCCTGGCTGGCACACGTCACCTTGGAGACGTGAGCCCTCTGGTGGCAGTTGGAGCGTGCAGGGTGCCTCCTCCTCTCGGTGATGATTGCCCCCTGGCGTCAGGCTCTAAATGGTGGGCTCCCCACATTTTCTGATGTGCGCCCAGTGGTGCGAGGACACTACAGCCAGGTTCCCAATCCCATGGGGATATGGGCCTTCTGCGCTGAGGTCCCAACGCCTGGGTTGCTCACAGTTTTATGATGTGGACCCTCTGCTGTGAGTTCACTGTGGCCTGGATCCCGTAGCCTCTGTGTTCTGGGCCGCCTGCTGGAAGGTCTAAATGCTGGAATCCTCACGTTTTTTATATTATGTGCCCTGTGTTGTGAGGCTACTCCTGCCTGCCTCACTCCAAGGCCCTTGGTGATGTGTGTCCTCTGGTTTGAGGACACATGTGCTGGGTTCCGCAACTTTCAATGATGTGGCCCCACTGGTGTGAGGACACTCCTGCCTGGTTCCCATCCCCTTGGTGTTGTGGGCCTTCTGGTGACAGTCTTATCCTGGCTGGGTTCCTCACTCTTCTGTGAGGTAGACCCTCTGCTATGAGGTCAATCCTGCCTGACTTGCACACATCACCTTGGCGACGTGGGCCCTCTGTTGGTACATGGAACCTGCTGGGAGCCTCCTGCCCTCGGTGATGACGGCCCTCTAGCATCAGGCCCTAACTGCTGGGCTCCCCACGTTTTCTGAAGTGAGCCCAGTGATGCCAGGACACTCCTGTCAGGTTCCCATCCCCATGGGGATGTGAGCTTTCTGCTCTGAGGTCCCAACGCCTGGGTTGCTCACAGTTTCATGATGTGGGCTCTCTGCTGTTAGTTCACTCCTGCCTGCATCCTATAGCTTCTGTGCTCTCGGCCGCCTGCTGGGAGGTTCCAAATGCTGGATTCCTCACCTTTTTTATTCTTTGGGCCCTCTGTTTTTAGGCTACTCCTACCTGCCTCACTCCCATCTCCTTTGTGATGTATGTCCTCTGATATGAGCCCGCATGTGCTGGGTTCCTCACCTTTCGATGATGTGGCCCCACTGGTGTGAGGATAATCCTGACTGGTTCCCATCCCCTTTGTGATGTGGGCCCTCTGGTGAGAGGCTGATCCTGGCTGGGTTCCTAACCCATCTGTGAGGTGGGCCCTCTACTATCAGGTAACTCTTGCCTGGCTTGCTCACCTCGCCTTGTTGACATGAGCCCTCTGGTGGCACTGGGACCCTGCTGGGAGCCTCCTCACCTCTGTGATGAGGGCCCTCTGACGTTAGGCCCTAACTGCTGGGCTCCCCAACTTTTCTTAGTGAGCCCAGTGATGCTCGGGCACTCCTCTTAGGTTCCCATCTCCATGGGGATGTGGGCCTTCTGCTCTGAGGTTCCAACGGCTGGGTTTATCACAATTTCATGATGTGGGCTCTCTGGTGTTAGTTCACTGTGGCCTGGATCCCATAGCCTCTGTGCTCTTGGCCGCCTGCTGGGAGGTTCCAACTGCTGGATTGCTCACTTTTTTAATTTTTTAGGCCCTCTGTTGTGATGCTCCTCCTGCCTGCCTCACTCCCAGCCCCTTTGTGATGTGTGTCCTCTGGTTTGAGGCCACATGTGCTGGGTTCCTCACCTTTCCATGATGTGGGACCAATGGTCTTAGGAGACTCCTGCCTGGTTCCCATCCCCTTGGTGATGTGGGCCCTCTGGTGTGAGTCTGATGTTGGTTCGGTTTCTCACCCTTCTGTGAGGTGGGACCTCTGCTGTGAGGTAACTCCTGCCTGGCTTGCTCACGTTGCCTTGGCAACGTGAGCCCTCAGGTGGCAGTTGGAGCCTGCTGGGAATCTGCTCCCCTCGGTTATGAGAGCTCTGGATGAAACACATATGCACTTTTTTGCCAAGTGCATTATTTTCCAAGTTCTGTCTCTTTTCCTATGCTTTACATGCAATTCCAGTCTACCTCTTGAAATCGGTTTCCTGCAATTCTGCCCCGCTTTCAAGTCCTCTTGGCAGCCTTACTTCAGTATATTTTTGGAAGATAGCTGTCACTTATAACTCTGCAGGTTTGTGAATTACAGTGCCCCTGAGTTCCTTTCTTCAACTCGCTTTCTTGTGAGCTGGCCGCAACACAGCAGGATTGCTTCAGACCCTAGTGTGGTTCCGGCACGGCACGCTGAGCCTTTGGTTAATTCCTACTCCTGGTAGGAAATCATAGTTAAACTTGCCTTAACAGACACCTCCAGTTAGTCTCTCATTGGTTCTCCTCATTCCTGTTCATCTTCCACAGAAATTGCAAACTGGGCCAAACAGGAGGTTAAAGGCACTGACTCTCCAAGTGAGGAGAGTGTTAGTAAAGCGTCTGGAATGTTGCACCCGAGTACCAGGGGACGAAAACTGAGACACATTTGAACACGTTTCCCGAACACACGGTGGATCATACTCTGGGTCCCACATGCATGTTTTAGCTGAAGGAAGAATCCCTTAAACCTGGAGAGTTGAGACACATGGAATGGGTACCATGCAATATGACTTCAAAGGGTCTGCATTTGCTCACCGAACCTCACCAATCCTATCACTGCTGCGTTTATGCCGCTGTACACACGCTTGATTCTCTTTGAGAGACATATAAATCCATAGGTTGTAAGATTCTTACTAGTCAGGTATATTCTTAGGCGTTTAATATGGGGTGTTCAGTCCACTTCGCTGAGCAAGGAGTAGCTCTTGTCTATTACATATTTGGCTTATGGAACGGTATCTGTGCTAATTTCAATCTCTGGTTTTATGCAGCACCCCAACTCACCTTTCCCCTTAAGCAAGCATAAGTTGGTTTTCTACATTTGAGACCCTGTTCTGTTTTGTAATTCAGTTCCTGTGTAGCCAAGTTTACATTCCGTGTAGTAGTGATATCTTATGATGTTTCTTTTTCTGTGTGACTTATTTCACTTAGAATCATCATACCTGAATCCACTCATTATGCTGCTACGGGCCTGATGACATAGATTTCATTGCTGAGCGATATTGCATTGTACGTAAGTACCACAGCTTCTTTATCCATTTTTCGCTGTCTGCGATATTGACCTTGTACCGTAAACGAGATTCTTGTAAACAGAGCCGTCCCAAATTTTGGGGTGGCTGTGTCTTTTTGATTTTAATTTCCCTAAGCTATAGGACCATAAGTGAAAGTGCCCTAGGCTCTGTTGCTTTGTTTGTTAGATGTTTCAGGAAACACCATACACTTCTCCAGAGTGGCTGTTGGCAATTTACATCCCGCTCATCAGCAGAACAAGGCTCCCAGTTCTCCATGGCCTGTCCTGCCTTTCTGGATTTTACACTTTTTTCAGATGGCCCTTTTTACCGGTGGGAAGTGAGACTTCATTGTAGTGCAGATTTCCTTTGCAAGCTTGCTTGGTTGGCCAAAAGGGCTTATGCGTTTTTTCCTGAATATATTCAGGAAACAACGCATACGCACTCTTTGGCCAAGTGCATCATTGTGGACGTTCTGCCTCTTTTCCTATTCTTTACATGCATTTCCAGTCTACCTCCTGAAATCGGTTTCCTGCAATTCTGCCCCGCTTTCAAGTCCTCTTGGCAGCCTTACTTCAATATATTTTTGGACGATAGCTGTCATTTATAACTCTACACGTTTGTGAATTACAGTGACTATGAGCTCCTTTCTTCAACTCGCTTTCTTGTGAGCTGACCGCAACACTGCAGGATTGATTCAGGCCCTAGTGTGGTTTCGGCACGGCACGCTGAGCCTTTGGTTAATTCCTCTTCCTGGTGGGAAATGAGAGTTAAATTTGCCCGTCCAGACACCTCCAGCTAGTCTCTCATTGGTTCTCCCTATTCTTGTTCATCTTCCGCAGAAATTGCAAACTGGGCCAAACAGGAGGTTAAAGGCACTGACTCTCCAAGTGGGCGGAGTGTTAGTAAAGCATCTGGAATGTTGCACCCGAGTACCAGGGGACGAAAACTGAGACACATTTGAACACGTTTCCCGATCACACGGTGGATCATACTCTGGGTTCCACATGCATGTTTTAGCTGAAGGAAGAATCCCTTAAACCTGGAGAGTTGGGACCCATGGAATGGGTACCATGCAATATGACTTCAAAGGGTCTGCATTTGCTCACCGAACCTCACCAATCCTATCACTGCTGCGCTTATGCCACTGTACACACGCTTGATTCTCTTTTGGAGACATATAAATCCATAGGTTTTAAGATTCTTACTAGTCAGGTATATTCCTAGGCGTTTAATATGGGTTGTTGAGTCCACTTCGTTGAGCAAGGAGTAGCTCTTGTCTATTACATATTTGGCTAATGGAACGGTATCTGTGCTAATTTCAATCTCTGGTTTTATGCAGCACCCCAACTCACCTTTCCCCTTAAGCAAGCATAAGTTGGTTTTCTACATTTGAGACCCTGTTCTGTTTTGTAATTCAGTTCCTGTGTAGCCAAGTTTACATTCTGTGTAGTAGTGATATCTTATGATGTTTCTTTTTCTGTGTGACTTATTTCACTTAGAATCATCGTACCTGAATCCACTCATTATGCTGCTACGGGCCTGATGACATAGATTTCACTGCTGAGTCATATTGCATTGTACGTAAGTACCACAACCTCTTTATCCATTTTTCGCTTTCAGTGATATTGAACTTGTACCGTAAAGGAGGTTCTTGTAAACAGAGCCGTCCCAAACTGTGGGGTGGCTGTGTCTTTTTGAATTTAATTTCCCTAAGCTATAGGACCATAAGTGGAAGTGCCCTAGGCTCTGTTGCTTTGTTTTTCAGATGTTTCAGGAAACACCATACACTTCTCCAGAGTGGCTGTTGGCAATTTACATCCCGCCCATCAGCATAACAAGGTTCCCAGTTCTCCATGGCCTGTCCTGCCTTTCTGGATTTTACACTTTTTTCAGATGGCCCTTTTGACCGGGGGGGCAGTGAGACTTTATTGTAGTGCAGATTTCCTTTGCAAGCTTGCTTGGTTGGCCAAAAAGGGCGTGTACGTTTTTTCCTGAATATATTCAGGAAAAAACGCATACGCCCTTTTTAGCCAAGTGCATCATTGTGGACGTTCTGCCTCTTTTCCTCTGCTTTACATGCATTTCCAGTCTACCTCCTGAAATCGGTTTCCTGCAATTCTACCCGGCTTTCAAGTCCTCTTGGCAGACTTACTTCAATATATTTTTGACGATAGCTGTCATTTATAACTTTGCAGGTTTGTGAATGACAGTGCCCCTGAGCTCCTTTCTTCAACACGCTTTCTTGTGAACTGGCCGCAAAACCACAGGATTGCTTCAGGCCCTAGTGTGGTTCCGGCTCGGCACGCTGAGCCTTTGGTTAATTCCTCTTTCTGGTGGGAAATGAGAGTTAAATTTGCCCGTCCAGACACCTCCAGCTAGTCTCTCATTGGTTCTCCCTATTCTTGTTCATCTTCCGCAGAAATTGCAAACTGGGCCAAACAGGAGGTTAAAGGCACTGACTCTCCAAGTGGGGAGAGTGTTAGTAAAGCGTCTGGAATGTTGCACCCGAGTACCAGGGGACGAAAACTGAGACAAATTTGAACACGTTTCCCGATCACACGGTGGATCATACTCTGGGTTCCACATGCATGTTTTAGCTGAAGGAAGGATCCCTTAAACCTGGAGAGTTGAGACCCATGGAATGGGTACCATGCAATATGACTTCAAAGGGACTGCATTTGCTCACCGAACCTCACCAATCCTAACACTGCTGCGTTTATGCCGCTGTACACACTCTTTATTCTCTTTCGGAATCATATAAATCCATAGGTTTTAAGATTCTTACTAGTCAGGTATATTCTTAGGCGTTTAATATGGGGTGTTGAGTCCACTTCGTTGAGCAAGGAGTAGCTCTTGTCTATTACATATTTGGCTTATGGAAGGGTATCTGTGCTAATTTCAATCTCTGGTTTTATGCAGCACCCCAACTCACCTTTCCCCTTAAGCAAGCATAAGTTGGTTTTCTACATTTGAGACCCTGTTCTGTTTTGTAATTCAGTTCCTGTGTAGCCAAGTTTACATTCCGTGTAGTAGTGATATCTTATGATGTTTCTTTTTCTCTGTGACTTATTTCACTTAGAATCATCGTACCTGAATCCACTCATTATGCTGCTACGGGCCTGGTGACATAGATTTCACTGCTGAGTGATATTGCATTGTACATAAGTACCACAACTTCTTTATCCATTTTTTGCTTTCTGTGATATTGAACTTGTACCGTAAACGAGGTTCTTGTAAACAGAGCCGTCCCAAACTTTGGGGTCGCTGTGTCTTTTTGATTTTAATTTCCCTAAGCTATAGGACCATAAGTGGAAGTGCCCTAGGCTCTGTTGCTTTGTTTTTTAGATGTTTCAGGAAACACCATACACTTCTCCAGAGTGGTTGTTGGCAATTTACATCCCGCCCATCAGCATAACAAGGCTCCCAGTTCTCCATGGCCTGTCCTGCCTTTCTGGGTTTTACACTTTTTTCAGATGGCCCTTTTGACCAGGGGGCAGTGACACTTCATTGTAGTGCAGATTTCCTTTGCAAGCTTGCTTGGTTGGCCAAAAGGGCATATGCGTTTTTTCCTGAATATATTCAGGAAAAAACGCATACGCCCTTTTTGGCCAAGTGCATCATTGTGGACGTTCTGCCTCTTTTCCTATGCTTTACATGCAATTCCAGTCTACCTCCTGAAATCGGTTTCCTGCAATTCTGCCCCGCTTTCAAGTCCTCTTGGCAGCCTTACTTCAATATATTTTTGGACGATAGCTGTCTTTTATAACTCTGCAGGTTTGTGAATGACAGTGTCCCTGAGCTCCTTTCTTCAACTCGCTTTCTGGTGAGCTGGCCGCAACACCGCAGGATTGCTTCAGGCCCTAGTGTGGTTCCAGCACGGCACGCTGAGCCTTTGGTTAATTCCTCTTCCTGGTGGGAAATGAGAGTTAAATTTGCCTGTCCAGACACATCCAGCTAGTCTCTCATTGGATCTCCCTATTCCTGTTCATCTTCCGCAGAAATTGCAAACTGGGCCAAACAGGAGGTTAAAGGCACTGACTCTCCAAGTGGGCGGAGTGTTAGTAAAGCATCTGGAATGTTGCACCCGAGTACCAGGGGATGAAAACTGAGACACATTTGAACATGTTTCCCGATCACACGGTGGATCATACTCTGGGTTCCACATGCATGTTTTAGCTGAAGGAAAAATCCCTTAAACCTGGAGAGTTGGGACCCATGGAATGGGTACCATGCAATATGACTTCAAAGGGTCTGCATTTGCTCACCGAATCTCACCAATCCTATCACTGCTGCGCTTATGCCACTGTACACACGCTTGATTCTCTTTTGGCGACATATAAATCCATAGGTTTTAAGATTCTTAGTAGTCAGGTATATTCCTAGGCGTTTAATATGGGCTGTTGAGTCCACTTCGTTGAGCAAGGAGTAGCTCTTGTCTATTACATATTTGGCTTATGGAACGGTATCTGTGCTAATTTCAATCTCTGGTTTTATGCAGCACCCCAACTCACCTTTCCCCTTAAGCAAGCATAAGTTGGTTTTCTACATTTGAGACCCTGTTCTGTTTTGTAATTCAGTTCCTCTGTAGCCAAGTTTACATTCCGTGTAGTAGTGATATCTTATGATGTTTCTTTTTCTGTGTGACTTATTTCACTTAGAATCATCGTACCTGAATCCACTCATTATGCTGCTACAGACCTGATGACATAGATTTCACTGCTGAGTCATATTGCATTGTACGTAAGTACCACAACCTCTTTATCCATTTTTCACTTTCTGCGATATTGAACGTGTACCGTAAACGAGGTTCTTGTAAACAGAGCCGTCCCAAACTGTGGGGTGGCTGTGTCTTTTTGATTTTAATTTCCTTAAGCTATAGGACCATAAGTGGAAGTGCCCTAGGCTCTGTTGCTTTGTTTTTCAGATGTTTCAGGAAACACCATACACTTCTCCAGAGTGGCTGTTGGCAATTTGCATCCCGCCCATCAGCATAACAAGGCTCCCAGTTCTCCATGGCCTGTCCTGCCTTTCTGGATTTTACACTTTTTTCAGATGGCCCTTTTGACCGGGGGGCAGTGAGACTTCATTGTAGTGCAGATTTCCTTTGCAAGCTTGCTTGGTTGGCCAAAAAGGGCGTGTACGTTTTTTCCTGAATATATTCAGGAAAAAACGCATACGCCCTTTTTGGCCAAGTGCATCATTGTGGACGTTCTGCCTCTTTTCCTATGCTTTACATGCAATTCCAGTGTACCTCCTGAAATTGGTTTCCTGCAATTCTGCCCGGCTTTCAAGTCCTCTTGGCAGCCTTACTTCAATATATTTTTGACGATAGCTGTCATTTATAACTCTGCAGGTTTGTGAATGACAGTGCCCCTGAGCTCCTTTCTTCAACACGCTTTCTTGTGAACTGGCCGCAAAACCACAGGATTGCTTCAGGCCCTAGTGTGGTTCCGGCTCGGCACGCTGAGCCTTTGGTTAATTCCTCTTCCTGGTGGGAAATGAGAGTTAAATTTGCCCGTCCAGACACCTCCAGCTAGTCTCTCATTGGTTCTCCCTATTCCTGTTCATCTTCCGCAGAAATTGCAAACTGGGCCAAACAGGAGGTTAAAGGCACTGACTCTCCAAGTGGGGAGAGTGTTAGTAAAGCGTCTGGAATGTTGCACCCGAGTACCAGGGGACGAAAACTGAGACACATTTGAACACGTTTCCCGATCACACAGTGGATCATACTCTGGGTTCCACATGCATGTTTTAGCTGAAGGAAGGATCCCTTAAACCTGGAGAGTTGAGACCCATGGAATGGGTACCATGCAATATGACTTCAAAGGGTCTGCATTTGCTCACCAAACCTCCCCAATCCTAACACTGCTGCGTTTATGCCGCTGTACACACGCTTGATTCTCTTTGAGAGACATATAAATCCATAGGTTGTAAGATTCTTACTAGTCAGGTATATTCTTAGGCGTTTAATATGGGGTGTTCAGTCCACTTCGCTGAGCAAGGAGTAGCTCTTGTCTATTACATATTTGGCTTATGGAACGGTATCTGTGCTAATTTCAATCTCTGGTTTTATGCAGCACCCCAACTCACCTTTCCCCTTAAGCAAGCATAAGTTGGTTTTCTACATTTGAGACCCTGTTCTGTTTTGTAATTCAGTTCCTGTGTAGCCAAGTTTACATTCCGTGTAGTAGTGATATCTTATGATGTTTCTTTTTCAGTGTGACTTATTTCACTTAGAATCATCATACCTGAATCCACTCATTATGCTGCTACGGGCCTGATGACATAGATTACATTGCTGAGCGATATTGCATTGTACGTAAGTACCACAGCTTCTTTATCCATTTTTCGCTGTCTGCGATATTGACCTTGTACCGTAAATGAGATTCTTGTAAACAGAGCCGTCCCAAATTTTGGGGTGGCTGTGTCTTTTTGATTTTAATTTCCCTAAGCTATAGGACCATAAGTGAAAGTGCCCTAGGCTCTGTTGCTTTGTTTGTTAGATGTTTCAGGAAACACCATACACTTCTCCAGAGTGGCTGTTGGCAATTTACATCCCGCTCATCAGCAGAACAAGGCTCCCAGTTCTCCATGGCCTGTCCTGCCTTTCTGGATTTTACACTTTTTTCAGATGGCCCTTTTTACCGGGGGAAAGTGAGACTTCATTGTAGTGCAGATTTCCTTTGCAAGCTTGCTTGGTTGGCCAAAAGGGCTTATGCGTTTTTTCCTGAATATATTCAGGAAACAACGCATACGCACTTTTTGGCCAAGTGCATCATTGTGGACGTTCTGCCTCTTTTCCTATTCTTTACATGCATTTCCAGTCTACCTCCTGAAATCGGTTTCCTGCAATTCTGCCCCGCTTTCAAGTCCTCTTGGCAGCCTTACTTCAATATATTTTTGGACGATAGCTGTCATTTATAACTCTACACGTTTGTGAATTACAGTGACTATGAGCTCCTTTCTTCAACTCGCTTTCTTGTGAGCTGACCGCAACACTGCAGGATTGATTCAGGCCCTAGTGTGGTTTCGGCACGGCACGCTGAGCCTTTGGTTAATTCCTCTTCCTGGTGGGAAATGAGAGTTAAATTTGCCCGTCCAGACACCTCCAGCTAGTCTCTCATTGGTTCTCCCTATTCTTGTTCATCTTCCGCAGAAATTGCAAACTGGGCCAAACAGGAGGTTAAAGGCACTGACTCTCCAAGTGGGCGGAGTGTTAGTAAAGCATCTGGAATGTTGCACCCGAGTACCAGGGGACGAAAACTGAGACACATTTGAACACGTTTCCCGATCACACGGTGGATCATACTCTGGGTTCCACATGCATGTTTTAGCTGAAGGAAGAATCCCTTAAACCTGGAGAGTTGGGACCCATGGAATGGGTACCATGCAATATGACTTCAAAGGGTCTGCATTTGCTCACCGAACCTCACCAATCCTATCACTGCTGCGCTTATGCCACTGTACACACGCTTGATTCTCTTTTGGAGACATATAAATCCATAGGTTTTAAGATTCTTACTAGTCAGGTATATTCCTAGGCGTTTAATATGGGTTGTTGAGTCCACTTCGTTGAGCAAGGAGTAGCTCTTGTCTATTACATATTTGGCTTATGGAACGGTATCTGTGCTAATTTCAATCTCTGATTTTATGCAGCACCCCAACTCACCTTTCCCCTTAAGCAAGCATAAGTTGGTTTTCTACATTTGAGACCCTGTTCTGTTTTGTAATTCAGTTCCTGTGTAGCCAAGTTTACATTCTGTGTAGTAGTGATATCTTATGATGTTTCTTTTTCTGTGTGACTTATTTCACTTAGAATCATCGTACCTGAATCCACTCATTATGCTGCTACGGGCCTGATGACATAGATTTCACTGCTGAGTCATATTGCATTGTACGTAAGTACCACAACCTCTTTATCCATTTTTCACTTTCTGCGATATTGAACGTGTACCGTAAACGAGGTTCTTGTAAACAGAGCCGTCCCAAACTGTGGGGTGGCTGTGTCTTTTTGATTTTAATTTCCCTAAGCTATAGGACCATAAGTGGAAGTGCCCTAGGCTCTGTTGCTTTGTTTTTCAGATGTTTCAGGAAACACCATACACTTCTCCAGAGTGGCTGTTGGCAATTTACATCCCGCCCATCAGCATAACAAGGCTCCCAGTTCTCCATGGCCTGTCCTGCCTTTCTGGATTTTACACTTTTTTCAGATGGCCCTTTTGACCGGGGGGCAGTGAGACTTCATTGTAGTGCAGATTTCCTTTGCAAGCTTGCTCGGTTGGCCAAAAAGGGCGTGTACGTTTTTTCCTGAATATATTCAGGAAAAAACGCATACGCCCTTTTTAGCCAAGTGCATCATTGTGGACGTTCTGCCTCTTTTCCTATGCTTTACATGCAATTCCAGTGTACCTCCTGAAATTGGTTTCCTGCAATTCTGCCCGGCTTTCAAGTCCTCTTGGCAGCCTTACTTCAATATATTTTTGACGATAGCTGTCATTTATAACTCTGCAGGTTTGTGAATGACAGTGCCCCTGAGCTCCTTTCTTCAACACGCTTTCTTGTGAACTGGCCGCAAAACCACAGGATTGCTTCAGGCCCTAGTGTGGTTCCGGCTCGGCACGCTGAGCCTTTGGTTAATTCCTCTTCCTGGTGGGAAATGAGAGTTAAATTTGCCCGTCCAGACACCTCCAGCTAGTCTCTCATTGGTTCTCCCTATTCCTGTTCATCTTCCGCAGAAATTGCAAACTGGGCCAAACAGGAGGTTAAAGGCACTGACTCTCCAAGTGGGGAGAGTGTTAGTAAAGCGTCTGGAATGTTGCACCCGAGTACCAGGGGACGAAAACTGAGACACATTTGAACACGTTTCCCGATCACACAGTGGATCATACTCTGGGTTCCACATGCATGTTTTAGCTGAAGGAAGGATCCCTTAAACCTGGAGAGTTGAGACCCATGGAATGGGTACCATGCAATATGACTTCAAAGGGTCTGCATTTGCTCACCAAACCTCCCCAATCCTAACACTGCTGCGTTTATGCCGCTGTACACATGCTTGATTCTCTTTCGGAGTCATATAAATCCATAGGTTTTAAGATTCTTACTAGTCAGGTATATTCTTAGGCGTTTAATATGGGGTGTTGAGTCCACTTCGTTGAGCAAGGAGTAGCTCTTGTCTATTACATATTTGGCTTATGGAACGGTATCTGTGCTAATTTCAATCTCTGGTTTTATGCAGCACCCCAACTCACCTTTCCCCTTAAGCAAGCATAAGTTGGTTTTCTACATTTGAGACCCTGTTCTGTTTTGTAATTCAGTTCCTGTGTAGTCAAGTTTACATTCCGTGTAGTAGTGATATCTTATGATGTTTCTATTTCTCTGTGACTTATTTCACTTAGAATCATCGTACCTGAATACACTCATTATGCTGCTACGGGCCTGATGACACAGATTTCATTGCTGAGTGATATTGCATTGTACGTAAGTACCACAACTTCTTTATCCATTTTTCGCTTTCAGTGATATTGAACTTGTACCGTAAATGAGATTCTTGTAAACAGAGCCGTCTCAAACTTTGGGGGGGGCTGTGTGTTTTTGATTTTAATTTCCCTAAGCTATAGGACCATAAGTGGAAGTGCCCTAGGCTCTGTTGCTTTGTTTTTTAGATGTTTCAGGAAACACCATACAATTCTCCAGAGTGGCTGTTGGTAATTTACATCCCGCCCATCAGCATAACAAGGCTCCCAGTTCTCCATGGCCTGTCCTGCCTTTCTGGATTTTACACTTTTTTCAGATGGCCCTTTTGTACCGGGGGGCAGTGACACTTCATTGTAGTGCAGATTTCCTTTGCAAGCTTGCTTGGTTGGCCAAAAGGGCGTATGCGTTTTTTCCTGAATATATTCAGGAAAAAACGTATACGCCCTTTTTGGCCAAGTGCATCATTGTGGACGTTCTGCCTCTTTTCCTATGCTTTACATGCAATTCCAGTCTACCTCCTGAAATCGGTTTCCTGCAATTCTGCCCCGCTTTCAAGTCCTCTTGGCAGCCTTACTTCAATATATTTTTGGACGATAGCTGTCATTTATATCTCTGCACGTTTGTGAATGACAGTGCCCCTGAGCTCCTTTCTTCAACACGCTTTCTGGTGAGCTGTCCGAAACACCGCAGGATTCCTTCAGGCCCTAGTGTGGTTCCGGCACGTTACACTGAGCCTTTGTTTAATTCCTCTTCCTGGTGGGAAATGAGAGTTAAATTTGCCTGTCCAGACACCTCCAGCTAGTCTCTCATTGGATCTCCCTATTCCTGTTCATTGTCCGCAGAAATTGCAAACTGGGCCAAACAGGAGGTTAAAGGCACTGACTCTCCAAGTGGGGAGAGTGTTAGTAAAGCGTCTGGAATGTTGCGCCCGTGTACCAGGGGACGAAAACTGAGACACATTTGAACACGTTTCCCCAACACACGGTGGATCATACTCTGGGTTCCACATGCATGTTTTAGCTGAAGGAAGAATCCCTTAAACCTGGAGAGTTGAGACCCATGGAATGGGTACCATGCAATATGATTTCAAAGGGTCTGCATTTGCTCACCGAACCTCACCAATCCTATCACTGCTGCGTTTATACCGCTGTACACACACTTGATTCTCTTTCGGAGACATATAAATCCATAGGTTTTAAGATTCTTACTAGTCAGGTATATTCTTAGGCATTTAATATGGGGTGTTGAGTCCACTTCGTTGAGCAAGGAGTAGCTCTTGTCTATTACATATTTGGCTTATGGAACGGTATCTGTGCTAATTTCAATCTCTGGTTTTATGCAGCACCCCAACTCACCTTTCCCCTTAAGCAAGCATAAGTTGGTTTTCTACATTTGAGACCCTGTTCTGTTTTGTAATTCAGTTCCTGTGTAGTCAAGTTTACATTCCGTGTAGTAGTGATATCTTATGATGTTTCTATTTCTCTGTGACTTATTTCACTTAGAATCATCGTACCTGAATCCACTCATTATGCTGCTACGGGCCTGATGACAGAGATTTCATTGCTGAGTGATATTGCATTGTACGTAAGTACCACAACCTCCTTATCCATTTTTCGCTTTCAGTGTTATTGAACTTGTACCGTAAAGGAGGTTCTTGTAAACAGAGCCGTCCCAAACTGTGGGGTGGCTGTGTCTTTTTGAATTTAATTTCCCTAAGCTATAGGACCATAAGTGGAAGTGCCCTAGGCTCTGTTGCTTTGTTTTTCAGATGTTTCAGGAAACACCATACACTTCTCCAGAGTGGCTGTTGGCAATTTACATCCCGCCCATCAGCATAACAAGGTTCCCAGTTCTCCATGGCCTGTCCTGCCTTTCTGGATTTTACACTTTTTTCAGATGGCCCTTTTGACCGGGGGGCAGTGAGACTTCATTGTAGTGCAGATTTCCTTTGCAAGCTTGCTTGGTTGGCCAAAAAGGGCGTGTACGTTTTTTCCTGAATATATTCAGGAAAAAACGCATACGCCCTTTTTAGCCAAGTGCATCATTGTGGACGTTCTGCCTCTTTTCCTCTGCTTTACATGCATTTCCAGTCTACCTCCTGAAATCGGTTTCCTGCAATTCTACCCGGCTTTCAAGTCCTCTTGGCAGACTTACTTCAATATATTTTTGACGATAGCTGTCATTTATAACTTTGCAGGTTTGTGAATGACAGTGCCCCTGAGCTCCTTTCTTCAACACGCTTTCTTGTGAACTGGCCGCAAAACCACAGGATTGCTTCAGGCCCTAGTGTGGTTCCGGCTCGGCACGCTGAGCCTTTGGTTAATTCCTCTTTCTGGTGGGAAATGAGAGTTAAATTTGCCCGTCCAGACACCTCCAGCTAGTCTCTCATTGGTTTTCCCTATTCTTGTTCATCTTCCGCAGAAATTGCAAACTGGGCCAAACAGGAGGTTAAAGGCACTGACTCTCCAAGTGGGGAGAGTGTTAGTAAAGCGTCTGAAATGTTGCACCCGAGTACCAGGGGACGAAAACTGAGACAAATTTGAACACGTTTCCCGATCACACGGTGGATCATACTCTGGGTTCCACATGCATGTTTTAGCTGAAGGAAGGATCCCTTAAACCTGGAGAGTTGAGACCCATGGAATGGGTACCATGCAATATGACTTCAAAGGGACTGCATTTGCTCACCGAACCTCACCAATCCTAACACTGCTGCGTTTATGCCGCTGTACACACTCTTTATTCTCTTTCGGAATCATATAAATCCATAGGTTTTAAGATTCTTACTAGTCAGGTATATTCTTAGGCGTTTAATATGGGGTGTTGAGTCCACTTCGTTGAGCAAGGAGTAGCTCTTGTCTATTACATATTTGGCTTATGGAAGGGTATCTGTGCTAATTTCAATCTCTGGTTTTATGCAGCACCCCAACTCACCTTTCCCCTTAAGCAAGCATAAGTTGGTTTTCTACATTTGAGACCCTGTTCTGTTTTGTAATTCAGTTCCTGTGTAGCCAAGTTTACATTCCGTGTAGTAGTGATATCTTATGATGTTTCTTTTTCTCTGTGACTTATTTCACTTAGAATCATCGTACCTGAATCCACTCATTATGCTGCGACGGGCCTGGTGACATAGATTTCACTGCTGAGTGATATTGCATTGTACATAAGTACCACAACTTCTTTATCCATTTTTCGCTTTCTGTGATATTGAATTTGTACCGTAAACAAGGTTCTTGTAAACTGAGGCATCCCAAACTTTGGGGTGGCTGTGTCTTTTTGATTTTAATTTCCCTAAGCTATAGGACCATAAGTGGAAGTGCCTTAGGCTCTGTTGCTTTGTTTTTTAGATGTTTCAGGAAACACCATACACTTCTCCAGAGTGGTTGTTGGCAATTTACATCCCGCCCATCAGCATAACAAGGCTCCCAGTTCTCCATGGCCTGTCCTGCCTTTCTGGGTTTTACACTTTTTTCAGATGGCCCTTTTGACCAGGGGGCTGTGACACTTCATTGTAGTGCAGATTTCCTTTGCAAGCTTGCTTGGTTGGCCAAAAGGGCGTATGCGTTTTTTCCTGAATATATTCAGGAAAAAACGCATACGCCCTTTTTGGCCAAGTGCATCATTGTGGACGTTCTGCCTCTTTTCCTATGCTTTACATGCAATTCCAGTCTACCTCCTGAAATCGGTTTCCTGCAATTCTGCCCCGCTTTCAAGTCCTCTTGGCAGCCTTACTTCAATATATTTTTGGACGATAGCTGTCATTTATAACTCTGCAGGTTTGTGAATGACAGTGCCCCTGAGCTCCTTTCTTCAACTCGCTTTCTGGTGAGCTGGCCGCAACACCGCAGGATTGCTTCAGGCCCTAGTGTGGTTCCGGCACGGCACGCTGAGCCTTTGGTTAATTCCTCTTCCTGGTGGGAAATGAGAGTGAAATTTGCCTGTCCAGACACGTCCAGCTAGTCTCTCATTGGATCTCCCTATTCCTGTTCATCTTCCGCAGAAATTGCAAACTGGGCCAAACAGGAGGTTAAAGGCACTGACTCTCCAAGTGGGCGGAGTGTTAGTAAAGCATCTGGAATGTTGCACCCGAGTACCAGGGGACGAAAACTGAGACACATTTGAACACGTTTCCCGATCACACGGTGGATCATACTCTGGGTTCCACATGCATGTTTTAGCTGAAGGAAAAATCCCTTAAACCTAGAGAGTTGGGACCCATGGAATGGGTACCATGCAATATGACTTCAAAGGGTCTGCATTTGCTCACCGAATCTCACCAATCCTATCACTGCTGCGCTTATGCCACTGTACACACGCTTGATTCTCTTTTGGAGACATATAAATCCATAGGTTTTAAGATTCTTAGTAGTCAGGTATATTCCTAGGCGTTTAATATGGGCTGTTGAGTCCACTTCGTTGAGCAAGGAGTAGCTCTTGTCTATTACATATTTGGCTTATGGAACGGTATCTGTGCTAATTTCAATCTCTGGTTTTATGCAGCACCCCAACTCACCTTTCCCCTTAAGCAAGCATAAGTTGGTTTTCTACATTTGAGACCCTGTTCTGTTTTGTAATTCAGTTCCTGTGTAGCCAAGTTTACATTCCGTATAGTAGTGATATCTTATGATGTTTCTTTTTCTGTGTGACTTATTTCACTTAGAAACATCGTACCTGAATCCACTCATTATGCTGCTACAGACCTGATGACATAGATTTCACTGCTGAGTCATATTGCATTGTACGTAAGTACCACAACCTCTTTATCCATTTTTCACTTTCTGCGATATTGAACGTGTACCGTAAACGAGGTTCTTGTAAACAGAGCCGTCCCAAACTGTGGGGTGGCTGTGTCTTTTTGATTTTAATTTCCCTAAGCTATAGGACCATAAGTGGAAGTGCCCTAGGCTCTGTTGCTTTGTTTTTCAGATGTTTCAGGAAACACCATACACTTCTCCAGAGTGGCTGTTGGCAATTTACATCCCGCCCATCAGCATAACAAGGCTCCCAGTTCTCCATGGCCTGTCCTGCCTTTCTGGATTTTACACATTTTTCAGATGGCCCTTTTGACCGGGGGGCAGTGAGACTTCATTGTAGTGCAGATTTCCTTTGCAAGCTTGCTTGGTTGGCCAAAAAGGGCGTGTACGTTTTTTCCTGAATATATTCAGGAAAAAACGCATACGCCCTTTTTAGCCAAGTGCATCATTGTGGACGTTCTGCCTCTTTTCCTATGCTTTACATGCAATTCCAGTGTACCTCCTGAAATTGGTTTCCTGCAATTCTTCCCGGCTTTCAAGTCCTCTTGGCAGCCTTACTTCAATATATTTTTGACGATAGCTGTCATTTATAACTCTGCAGGTTTGTGAATGACAGTGCCCCTGAGCTCCTTTCTTCAACACGCTTTCTTGTGAACTGGCCGCAAAACCACAGGATTGCTTCAGGCCCTAGTGTGGTTCCGGCTCGGCACGCTGAGCCTTTGGTTAATTCCTCTTCCTGGTGGGAAATGAGAGTTAAATTTGCCCGTCCAGACACCTCCAGCTAGTCTCTCATTGGTTCTCCCTATTCCTGTTCATCTTCCGCAGAAATTGCAAACTGGGCCAAACAGGAGGTTAAAGGCACTGACTCTCCAAGTGGGGAGAGTGTTAGTAAAGCGTCTGGAATGTTGCACCCGAGTACCAGGGGACGAAAACTGAGACACATTTGAACACGTTTCCCGATCACACAGTGGATCATACTCTGGGTTCCACATGCATGTTTTAGCTGAAGGAAGGATCCCTTAAACCTGGAGAGTTGAGACCCATGGAATGGGTACCATGCAATATGACTTCAAAGGGTCTGCATTTGCTCACCAAACCTCCCCAATCCTAACACTGCTGCGTTTATGCCGCTGTACACACTCTTTATTCTCTTTAGGAGTCATATAAATCCATAGGTTTTAAGATTCTTACTAGTCAGGTATATTCTTAGGCGTTTAATATGGGGTGTTGAGTCCACTTCGTTGAGCAAGGAGTAGCTCTTGTCTATTACATATTTGGCTTATGGAACGGTATCTGTGCTAATTTCAATCTCTGGTTTTATGCAGCACCCCAACTCACCTTTCCCCTTAAGCAAGCATAAGTTGGTTTTCTACATTTGAGACCCTGTTCTGTTTTGTAATTCAGTTCCTGTGTAGTCAAGTTTACATTCCGTGTAGTAGTGATATCTTATGATGTTTCTTTTTCTCTGTGACTTATTTCACTTAGAATCATCGTACCTGAATCCACTCATTATGCTGCGACGGGCCTGGTGACATAGATTTCACTGCTGAGTGATATTGCATTGTACATAAGTACCACAACTTCTTTATCCATTTTTTGCTTTCTGTGATATTGAACTTGTACCGTAAACGAGGTTCTTGTAAACAGAGCCGTCCCAAACTTTGGGGTCGCTGTGTCTTTTTGATTTTAATTTCCCTAAGCTATAGGACCATAAGTGGAAGTGCCCTAGGCTCGGTTGCTTTGTTTTTTAGATGTTTCAGGAAACACCATACACTTCTCCAGAGTGGTTGTTGGCAATTTACATCCCGCCCATCAGCATAACAAGGCTCCCAGTTCTCCATGGCCTGTCCTGCCTTTCTGGGTTTTACACTTTTTTCAGATGGCCCTTTTGACCAGGGGGCAGTGACACTTCATTGTAGTGCAGATTTCCTTTGCAAGCTTGCTTGGTTGGCCAAAAGGGCATATGCGTTTTTTCCTGAATATATTCAGGAAAAAACGCATACGCCCTTTTTGGCCAAGTGCATCATTGTGGACGTTCTGCCTCTTTTCCTATGCTTTACATGCAATTCCAGTCTACCTCCTGAAATCGGTTTCCTGCAATTCTGCCCCGCTTTCAAGTCCTCTTGGCAGCCTTACTTCAATATATTTTTGGACGATAGCTGTCTTTTATAACTCTGCAGGTTTGTGAATGACAGTGTCCCTGAGCTCCTTTCTTCAACTCGCTTTCTGGTGAGCTGGCCGCAACACCGCAGGATTGCTTCAGACCCTAGTGTGGTTCCGGCACGGCACGCTGAGCCTTTGGTTAATTCCTCTTCCTGGTGGGAAATGAGAGTTAAATTTGCCCGTCCAGACACCTCCAGTTAGTCTCTCATTGGTTCTCCTCATTCCTGTTCATCTTCCGCAGAAATTGCAAACTGGGCCAAACAGGAGGTTAAAGGCACTGACTCTCCAAGTGGGCGGAGTGTTAGTAAAGCATCTGGAATGTTGCACCCGAGTACCAGGGGACGAAAACTGAGACACATTTGAACACGTTTCCCGATCACACGGTGGATCATACTCTGGGTTCCACATGCATGTTTTAGCTGAAGGAAAAATCCCTTAAACCTGGAGAGTTGGGACCCATGGAATGGGTACCATGCAATATGACTTCAAAGGGTCTGCATTTGCTCACCGAATCTCACCAATCCTATCACTGCTGCCCTTATGCCACTGTACACACGCTTGATTCTCTTTTGGAGACATATAAATCCATAGGTTTTAAGATTCTTAGTAGTCAGGTATATTCCTAGGCGTTTAATATGGGCTGTTGAGTCCACTTCGTTGAGCAAGGAGTAGCTCTTGTCTATTACATATTTGGCTTATGGAACGGTATCTGTGCTAATTTCAATCTCTGGTTTTATGCAGCACCCCAACTCACCTTTCCCCTTAAGCAAGCATAAGTTGGTTTTCTACATTTGAGACCCTGTTCTGTTTTGTAATTCAGTTCCTCTGTAGCCAAGTTTACATTCCGTGTAGTAGTGATATCTTATGATGTTTCTTTTTCTGTGTGACTTATTTCACTTAGAATCATCGTACCTGAATCCACTCATTATGCTGCTACAGACCTGATGACATAGATTTCACTGCTGAGTCATATTGCATTGTACGTAAGTACCACAACCTCTTTATCCATTTTTCACTTTCTGCGATATTGAACGTGTACCGTAAACGAGGTTCTTGTAAACAGAGCCGTCCCAAACTGTGGGGTGGCTGTGTCTTTTTGATTTTAATTTCCCTAAGCTATAGGACCATAAGTGGAAGTGCCCTAGGCTCTGTTGCTTTGTTTTTCAGATGTTTCAGGAAACACCATACACTTCTCCAGAGTGGCTGTTGGCAATTTACATCCCGCCCATCAGCATAACAAGGCTCCCAGTTCTCCATGGCCTGTCCTGCCTTTCTGGATTTTACACATTTTTCAGATGGCCCTTTTGACCGGGGGGCAGTGAGACTTCATTGTAGTGCAGATTTCCTTTGCAAGCTTGCTTGGTTGGCCAAAAAGGGCGTGTACGTTTTTTCCTGAATATATTCAGGAAAAAACGCATACGCCCTTTTTAGCCAAGTGCATCATTGTGGACGTTCTGCCTCTTTTCCTATGCTTTACATGCAATTCCAGTGTACCTCCTGAAATTGGTTTCCTGCAATTCTTCCCGGCTTTCAAGTCCTCTTGGCAGCCTTACTTCAATATATTTTTGACGATAGCTGTCATTTATAACTCTGCAGGTTTGTGAATGACAGTGCCCCTGAGCTCCTTTCTTCAACACGCTTTCTTGTGAACTGGCCGCAAAACCACAGGATTGCTTCAGGCCCTAGTGTGGTTCCGGCTCGGCACGCTGAGCCTTTGGTTAATTCCTCTTCCTGGTGGGAAATGAGAGTTAAATTTGCCCGTCCAGACACCTCCAGCTAGTCTCTCATTGGTTCTCCCTATTCCTGTTCATCTTCCGCAGAAATTGCAAACTGGGCCAAACAGGAGGTTAAAGGCACTGACTCTCCAAGTGGGGAGAGTGTTAGTAAAGCGTCTGGAATGTTGCACCCGAGTACCAGGGGACGAAAACTGAGACACATTTGAACACGTTTCCCGATCACACAGTGGATCATACTCTGGGTTCCACATGCATGTTTTAGCTGAAGGAAGGATCCCTTAAACCTGGAGAGTTGAGACCCATGGAATGGGTACCATGCAATATGACTTCAAAGGGTCTGCATTTGCTCACCAAACCTCCCCAATCCTAACACTGCTGCGTTTATGCCGCTGTACACATGCTTGATTCTCTTTCGGAGTCATATAAATCCATAGGTTTTAAGATTCTTACTAGTCAGGTATATTCTTAGGCGTTTAATATGGGGTGTTGAGTCCACTTCGTTGAGCAAGGAGTAGCTCTTGTCTATTACATATTTGGCTTATGGAACGGTATCTGTGCTAATTTCAATCTCTGGTTTTATGCAGCACCCCAACTCACCTTTCCCCTTAAGCAAGCATAAGTTGGTTTTCTACATTTGAGACCCTGTTCTGTTTTGTAATTCAGTTCCTGTGTAGTCAAGTTTACATTCCGTGTAGTAGTGATATCTTATGATGTTTCTATTTCTCTGTGACTTATTTCACTTAGAATCATCGTACCTGAATACACTCATTATGCTGCTACGGGCCTGATGACACAGATTTCATTGCTGAGTGATATTGCATTGTACGTAAGTACCACAACTTCTTTATCCATTTTTCGCTTTCAGTGATATTGAACTTGTACCGTAAATGAGATTCTTGTAAACAGAGCCGTCTCAAACTTTGGGGGGGCTGTGTGTTTTTGATTTTAATTTCCCTAAGCTATAGGACCATAAGTGGAAGTGCCCTACGCTCTGTTGCTTTCTTTTTTAGATGTTTCAGGAAACACCATACAATTCTCCAGAGTGGCTGTTGGTAATTTACATCCCGCCCATCAGCATAACAAGGCTCCCAGTTCTCCATGGCCTGTCCTGCCTTTCTGGATTTTACACTTTTTTCAGATGGCCCTTTTGTACCGGGGGGCAGTGACACTTCATTGTAGTGCAGATTTCCTTTGCAAGCTTGCTTGGTTGGCCAAAAGGGCGTATGCGTTTTTTCCTGAATATATTCAGGAAAAAACGCATACGCCCTTTTTGGCCAAGTGCATCATTGTGGACGTTCTGCCTCTTTTCCTATGCTTTACATGCAATTCCAGTCTACCTCCTGAAATCGGTTTCCTGCAATTCTGCCCCGCTTTCAAGTCCTCTTGGCAGCCTTACTTCAATATATTTTTGGACGATAGCTGTCATTTATAACTCTGCAGGTTTGTGAATGACAGTGCCCCTGAGCTCCTTTCTTCAACACGCTTTCTGGTGAGCTGTCCGAAACACCGCAGGATTCCTTCAGGCCCTAGTGTGGTTCCGGCACGGCACGCTGAGCCTTTGTTTAATTCCTCTTCCTGGTGGGAAATGAGAGTTAAATTTGCCTGTCCAGACACCTCCAGCTAGTCTCTCATTGGATCTCCCTATTCCTGTTCATTGTCCGCAGAAATTGCAAACTGGGCCAAACAGGAGGTTAAAGGCACTGACTCTCCAAGTGGGGAGAGTGTTAGTAAAGCGTCTGGAATGTTGCGCCCGTGTACCAGGGGACGAAAACTGAGACACATTTGAACACGTTTCCCGAACACACGGTGGATCATACTCTGGGTTCCACATGCATGTTTTAGCTGAAGGAAGAATCCCTTAAACCTGGAGAGTTGAGACCCATGGAATGGGTACCATGCAATATGATTTCAAAGGGTCTGCATTTGCTCACCGAACCTCACCAATCCTATCACTGCTGCGTTTATACCGCTGTACACACACTTGATTCTCTTTCGGAGACATATAAATCCATAGGTTTTAAGATTCTTACTAGTCAGGTATATTCTTAGGCATTTAATATGGGGTGTTGAGTCCACTTCGTTGAGCAAGGAGTAGCTCTTGTCTATTACATATTTGGCTTATGGAACGGTATCTGTGCTAATTTCAATCTCTGGTTTTATGCAGCACCCCAACTCACCTTTCCCCTTAAGCAAGCATAAGTTGGTTTTGTACATTTGAGACCCTGTTCTGTTTTGTAATTCAGTTCCTGTGTAGTCAAGTTTACATTCCGTGTAGTAGTGATATCTTATGATGTTTCTATTTCTCTGTGACTTATTTCACTTAGAATCATCGTACCTGAATCCACTCATTATGCTGCTACGGGCCTGATGACAGAGATTTCATTGCTGAGTGATATTGCATTGTACGTAAGTACCACAACCTCTTTATCCATTTTTCGCTTTCAGTGTTATTGAACTTGTACCGTAAAGGAGGTTCTTGTAAACAGAGCCGTCCCAAACTGTGGGGTGGCTGTGTCTTTTTGAATTTAATTTCCCTAAGCTATAGGACCATAAGTGGAAGTGCCCTAGGCTCTGTTGCTTTGTTTTTCAGATGTTTCAGGAAACACCATACACTTCTCCAGAGTGGCTGTTGGCAATTTACATCCCGCCCATCAGCATAACAAGGTTCCCAGTTCTCCATGGCCTGTCCTGCCTTTCTGGATTTTACACTTTTTTCAGATGGCCCTTTTGACCGGGGGGCAGTGAGACTTCATTGTAGTGCAGATTTCCTTTGCAAGCTTGCTTGGTTGGCCAAAAAGGGCGTGTACGTTTTTTCCTGAATATATTCAGGAAAAAACGCATACGCCCTTTTTAGCCAAGTGCATCATTGTGGACGTTCTGCCTCTTTTCCTCTGCTTTACATGCATTTCCAGTCTACCTCCTGAAATCGGTTTCCTGCAATTCTACCCGGCTTTCAAGTCCTCTTGGCAGACTTACTTCAATATATTTTTGACGATAGCTGTCATTTATAACTCTGCAGGTTTGTGAATGACAGTGCCCCTGAGCTTCTTTCTTCAACACGCTTTCTTGTGAACTGGCCGCAAAACCACAGGATTGCTTCAGGCCCTAGTGTGGTTCCGGCTCGGCACGCTGAGCCTTTGGTTAATTCCTCTTTCTGGTGGGAAATGAGAGTTAAATTTGCCCGTCCAGACACCTCCAGCTAGTCTCTCATTGGTTCTCCCTATTCTTGTTCATCTTCCGCAGAATTTGCAAACTGGGCCAAACAGGAGGTTAAAGGCACTGACTCTCCAAGTGGGGAGAGTGTTAGTAAAGCGTCTGGAATGTTGCACCCGAGTACCAGGGGACGAAAACTGAGACAAATTTGAACACGTTTCCCGATCACACGGTGGATCATACTCTGGGTTCCACATGCATGTTTTAGCTGAAGGAAGGATCCCTTAAACCTGGAGAGTTGAGACCCATGGAATGGGTACCATGCAATATGACTTCAAAGGGACTGCATTTGCTCACCGAACCTCACCAATCCTAACACTGCTGCGTTTATGCCGCTGTACACACTCTTTATTCTCTTTCGGAATCATATAAATCCATAGGTTTTAAGATTCTTACTAGTCAGGTATATTCTTAGGCGTTTAATATGGGGTGTTGAGTCCACTTCGTTGAGCAAGGAGTAGCTCTTGTCTATTACATATTTGGCTTATGGAAGGGTATCTGTGCTAATTTCAATCTCTGGTTTTATGCAGCACCCCAACTCACCTTTCCCCTTAAGCAAGCATAAGTTGGTTTTCTACATTTGAGACCCTGTTCTGTTTTGTAATTCAGTTCCTGTGTAGCCAAGTTTACATTCCGTGTAGTAGTGATATCTTATGATGTTTCTTTTTCTCTGTGACTTATTTCACTTAGAATCATCGTACCTGAATCCACTCATTATGCTGCGACGGGCCTGGTGACATAGATTTCACTGCTGAGTGATATTGCATTGTACATAAGTACCACAACTTCTTTATCCATTTTTCGCTTTCTGTGATATTGAATTTGTACCGTAAACAAGGTTCTTGTAAACTGAGGCATCCCAAACTTTGGGGTGGCTGTGTCTTTTTGATTTTAATTTCCCTAAGCTATAGGACCATAAGTGGAAGTGCCCTAGGCTCTGTTGCTTTGTTTTTTAGATGTTTCAGGAAACACCATACACTTCTCCAGAGTGGTTGTTGGCAATTTACATCCCGCCCATCAGCATAACAAGGCTCCCAGTTCTCCATGGCCTGTCCTGCCTTTCTGGGTTTTACACTTTTTTCAGATGGCCCTTTTGACCAGGGGGCTGTGACACTTCATTGTAGTGCAGATTTCCTTTGCAAGCTTGCTTGGTTGGCCAAAAGGGCGTATGCGTTTTTTCCTGAATATATTCAGGAAAAAACGCATACGCCCTTTTTGGCCAAGTGCATCATTGTGGACGTTCTGCCTCTTTTCCTATGCTTTACATGCAATTCCAGTCTACCTCCTGAAATCGGTTTCCTGCAATTCTGCCCCGCTTTCAAGTCCTCTTGGCAGCCTTACTTCAATATATTTTTGGACGATAGCTGTCATTTATAACTCTGCAGGTTTGTGAATGACAGTGCCCCTGAGCTCCTTTCTTCAACTCGCTTTCTGGTGAGCTGGCCGCAACACCGCAGGATTGCTTCAGGCCCTAGTGTGGTTCCGGCACGGCACGCTGAGCCTTTGGTTAATTCCTCTTCCTGGTGGGAAATGAGAGTGAAATTTGCCTGTCCAGACACGTCCAGCTAGTCTCTCATTGGATCTCCCTATTCCTGTTCATCTTCCGCAGAAATTGCAAACTGGGCCAAACAGGAGTTTAAAGGCACTGACTCTCCAAGTGGGCGGAGTGTTAGTAAAGCATCTGGAATGTTGCACCCGAGTACCAGGGGACGAAAACTGAGACACATTTGAACACGTTTCCCGATCACACGGTGGATCATACTCTGGGTTCCACATGCATGTTTTAGCTGAAGGAAAAATCCCTTAAACCTAGAGAGTTGGGACCCATGGAATGGGTACCATGCAATATGACTTCAAAGGGTCTGCATTTGCTCACCGAATCTCACCAATCCTATCACTGCTGCGCTTATGCCACTGTACACACGCTTGATTCTCTTTTGGAGACATATAAATCCATAGGTTTTAAGATTCTTAGTAGTCAGGTATATTCCTAGGCGTTTAATATGGGCTGTTGAGTCCACTTCGTTGAGCAAGGAGTAGCTCTTGTCTATTACATATTTGGCTTATGGAACGGTATCTGTGCTAATTTCAATCTCTGGTTTTATGCAGCACCCCAACTCACCTTTCCCCTTAAGCAAGCATAAGTTGGTTTTCTACATTTGAGACCCTGTTCTGTTTTGTAATTCAGTTCCTGTGTAGCCAAGTTTACATTCCGTATAGTAGTGATATCTTATGATGTTTCTTTTTCTGTGTGACTTATTTCACTTAGAAACATCGTACCTGAATCCACTCATTATGCTGCTACAGACCTGATGACATAGATTTCACTGCTGAGTCATATTGCATTGTACGTAAGTACCACAACCTCTTTATCCATTTTTCACTTTCTGCGATATTGAACGTGTACCGTAAACGAGGTTCTTGTAAACAGAGCCGTCCCAAACTGTGGGGTGGCTGTGTCTTTTTGATTTTAATTTCCCTAAGCTATAGGACCATAAGTGGAAGTGCCCTAGGCTCTGTTGCTTTGTTTTTCAGATGTTTCAGGAAACACCATACACTTCTCCAGAGTGGCTGTTGGCAATTTACATCCCGCCCATCAGCATAACAAGGCTCCCAGTTCTCCATGGCCTGTCCTGCCTTTCTGGATTTTACACTTTTTTCAGATGGCCCTTTTGACCGGGGGGCAGTGAGACTTCATTGTAGTGCAGATTTCCTTTGCAAGCTTGCTTGGTTGGCCAAAAAGGGCGTGTACTTTTTTTTCCTGAATATATTCAGGAAAAAACGCATACGCCCTTTTTAGCCAAGTGCATCATTGTGGACGTTCTGCCTCTTTTCCTATGCTTTACATGCAATTCCAGTGTACCTCCTGAAATTGGTTTCCTGCAATTCTGCCCGGCTTTCAAGTCCTCTTGGCAGCCTTACTTCAATATATTTTTGACGATAGCTGTCATTTATAACTCTGCAGGTTTGTGAATGACAGTGCCCCTGAGCTCCTTTCTTCAACACGCTTTCTTGTGAACTGGCCGCAAAACCACAGGATTGCTTCAGGCCCTAGTGTGGTTCCGGCTCGGCACGCTGAGCCTTTGGTTAATTCCTCTTCCTGGTGGGAAATGAGAGTTAAATTTGCCCGTCCAGACACCTCCAGCTAGTCTCTCATTGGTTCTCCCTATTCCTGTTCATCTGCCGCAGAAATTGCAAACTGGGCCAAACAGGAGGTTAAAGCCACTGACTCTCCAAGTGGGGAGAGTGTTAGTAAAGCGTCTGGAATGTTGCGCCCGTGTACCAGGGGACGAAAACTGAGACACATTTGAACTCGTTTCCCGAACACACGGTGGATCATACTCTGGGTTCCACATGCAAGTTTTAGCTGAAGGAAGAATCCCTTAAACCTGGAGAGTTGAGACCCATGGAATGGGTACCATGCAATATGATTTCAAAGGGTCTGCATTTGCTCACCGAACCTCACCAATCCTATCACTGCTGCGTTTATACCGCTGTACACACACTTGATTCTCTTTCGGAGACATATAAATCCATAGGTTTTAAGATTCTTACTAGTCAGGTATATTCTTAGGCATTTAATATGGGGTGTTGAGTCCACTTCGTTGAGCAAGGAGTAGCTCTTGTCTATTACATATTTGGCTTATGGAACGGTATCTGTGCTAATTTCAATCTCTGGTTTTATGCAGCACCCCAACTCACCTTTCCCCTTAAGCAAGCATAAGTTGGTTTTCTACATTTGAGACCCTGTTCTGTTTTGTTATTCAGTTCCTGTGTAGTCAAGTTTACATTCCGTGTAGTAGTGATATCTTATGATGTTTCTATTTCTCTGTGACTTATTTCACTTAGAATCATCGTACCTGAATCCACTCATTATGCTGCTACGGGCCTGATGACAGAGATTTCATTGCTGAGTGATATTGCATTGTACGTAAGTACCACAACTTCTTTATCCATTTTTCGCTTTCAGTGATATTGAACTTGTACCGTAAACGAGATTCTTGTAAACAGAGCCGTCCCAAACTTTGGGGGGGCTGTGTCTTTTTTATTTTCATTTCCCTAAGCTATAGGACCATAATTGGAAGTGCCCTAGGCTCTGTTGCTTTGTTTTTTAGATGTTTCAGGAAACACCATACACTTCCCCAGAGTGGCTGTTGGCAATTTGCATCCCGCCCATCAGCATAACAAGGCTCCCAGTTCTCCATGGTCTGTCCTGCCTTTCTGGATTTTACACTTTTTTCAGATGTCCCTTTTCACCGGGGGGCAGTGAGACTTCATTGTAGTGCAGATTTCCTTTGCAAGCTTGCTTTGTTGGCCAAAAGGGCATATGCGTTTTTTCCTGAATATATTCTGGAAAAAACGCATACGCCCTTTTTGGCCAAGTGCATCATTGTGGACGTTCTGCCTCTTTTCCTATGCTTTACATACAATTCCAGTCTACCTCCTGAAATCGGTTTCCTGCAATTCTGCCCCGCTTTCAAGTCCTCTTGGCAGCCTTACTTCAATATATTTTTGGACGATAGCTGTCATTTATAACTCTGCAGGTTTGTGAATGACAGTGCCCCTGAGCTCCTTTCTTCAACTCGCTGTCTGGTGAGCTGGGCGCAACACCGCAGGATTGCTTCAGGCTCTAGTGTGGTTCCGGCATGTTACGCTGAGCCTTTGTTTAATTCCTCTTCCTGGTGGGAAATGAGAGTTAAATTTGCCTGTCCAGACACCTCCAGCTAGTCTCTCATTGGATCTCCCTATTCCTGTTCATTTTCCGCAGAAATTGCAAACTTGGCCAAACAGGAGGTTAAAGGCACTGACTCTCCAAGTGGGGAGAGTGTTAGTAAAGCGTCTGGAATGTTGCGCCCGTGTACCAGGGGACGAAAACTGAGACACATTTGAACACGTTTCCCGAACACTCGGTGCATCATACTCTGGGTTCCACATGCATGTTTTAGCTGAAGGAAGAATCCCTTAAACCTGGAGAGTTGAGACCCATGGAATGGGTACCATGCAATATGACTTCAAAGGGTCTGCATTTGCTCACCGAACCTCACCAATCCTATCACTGTTGCGTTTATGCCGCTGTACACACGCTTGATTCTCTTTCGGAGACATATAAATCCATAGGTTTTAAGATTATTACTAGTCAGGTATATTCTTAGGCGTTTAACATGTGGTGTTTAGTCCACTTCGTTGAGCAAGGAATAGCTCTTGTCTATTACATATTTGGCTTATTGAACGGTATCTGTGCTAATTTCAATCTCTGGTTTTATGCAGCACCCCAACTGAACATTCCCCTTAAGCAAGCATAAGTTGTTTTTCTACATTTGAGACCCTGTTCTGTTTTGTAATTCAGTTCCTGTGTAGTCAAGTTTACATTCCGTGTAGTAGTGATATCTTATGATGTTTCTATTTCTCTGTGACTTATTTCACTTAGAATCATCGTACCTGAATCCACTCATTATGCTGCTACGGGCCTGATGACAGAGATTTCATTGCTGAGTGATATTGCATTGTACGTAAGTACCACAACCTCTTTATCCATTTTTCGCTTTCAGTGTTATTGAACTTGTACCGTAAAGGAGGTTCTTGTAAACAGAGCCGTCCCAAACTGTGGGGTGGCTGTGTCTTTTTGAATTTAATTTCCCTAAGCTATAGGACCATAAGTGGAAGTGCCCTAGGCTCTGTTGCTTTGTTTTTCAGATGTTTCAGGAAACACCATACACTTCTCCAGAGTGGCTGTTGGCAATTTACATCCCGCCCATCAGCATAACAAGGTTCCCAGTTCTCCATGGCCTGTCCTGCCTTTCTGGATTTTACACTTTTTTCAGATGGCCCTTTTGACCGGGGGGCAGTGAGACTTCATTGTAGTGCAGATTTCCTTTGCAAGCTTGCTTGGTTGGCCAAAAAGGGCGTGTACGTTTTTTCCTGAATATATTCAGGAAAAAACGCATACGCCCTTTTTAGCCAAGTGCATCATTGTGGACGTTCTGCCTCTTTTCCTCTGCTTTACATGCATTTCCAGTCTACCTCCTGAAATCGGTTTCCTGCAATTCTACCCGGCTTTCAAGTCCTCTTGGCAGACTTACTTCAATATATTTTTGACGATAGCTGTCATTTATAACTCTGCAGGTTTGTGAATGACAGTGCCCCTGAGCTCCTTTCTTCAACACGCTTTCTTGTGAACTGGCCGCAAAACCACAGGATTGCTTCAGGCCCTAGTGTGGTTCCGGCTCGGCACGCTGAGCCTTTGGTTAATTCCTCTTTCTGGTGGGAAATGAGAGTTAAATTTGCCCGTCCAGACACCTCCAGCTAGTCTCTCATTGGTTCTCCCTATTCTTGTTCATCTTCCGCAGAATTTGCAAACTGGGCCAAACAGGAGGTTAAAGGCACTGACTCTCCAAGTGGGGAGAGTGTTAGTAAAGCGTCTGGAATGTTGCACCCGAGTACCAGGGGACGAAAACTGAGACAAATTTGAACACGTTTCCCGATCACACGGTGGATCATACTCTGGGTTCCACATGCATGTTTTAGCTGAAGGAAGGATCCCTTAAACCTGGAGAGTTGAGACCCATGGAATGGGTACCATGCAATATGACTTCAAAGGGACTGCATTTGCTCACCGAACCTCACCAATCCTAACACTGCTGCGTTTATGCCGCTGTACACACTCTTTATTCTCTTTCGGAATCATATAAATCCATAGGTTTTAAGATTCTTACTAGTCAGGTATATTCTTAGGCGTTTAATATGGGGTGTTGAGTCCACTTCGTTGAGCAAGGAGTAGCTCTTGTCTATTACATATTTGGCTTATGGAAGGGTATCTGTGCTAATTTCAATCTCTGGTTTTATGCAGCACCCCAACTCACCTTTCCCCTTAAGCAAGCATAAGTTGGTTTTCTACATTTGAGACCCTGTTCTGTTTTGTAATTCAGTTCCTGTGTAGCCAAGTTTACATTCCGTGTAGTAGTGATATCTTATGATGTTTCTTTTTCTCTGTGACTTATTTCACTTAGAATCATCGTACCTGAATCCACTCATTATGCTGCGACGGGCCTGGTGACATAGATTTCACTGCTGAGTGATATTGCATTGTACATAAGTACCACAACTTCTTTATCCATTTTTCGCTTTCTGTGATATTGAATTTGTACCGTAAACAAGGTTCTTGTAAACTGAGGCATCCCAAACTTTGGGGTGGCTGTGTCTTTTTGATTTTAATTTCCCTAAGCTATAGGACCATAAGTGGAAGTGCCCTAGGCTCTGTTGCTTTGTTTTTTAGATGTTTCAGGAAACACCATACACTTCTCCAGAGTGGTTGTTGGCAATTTACATCCCGCCCATCAGCATAACAAGGCTCCCAGTTCTCCATGGCCTGTCCTGCCTTTCTGGGTTTTACACTTTTTTCAGATGGCCCTTTTGACCAGGGGGCTGTGACACTTCATTGTAGTGCAGATTTCCTTTGCAAGCTTGCTTGGTTGGCCAAAAGGGCGTATGCGTTTTTTCCTGAATATATTCAGGAAAAAACGCATACGCCCTTTTTGGCCAAGTGCATCATTGTGGACGTTCTGCCTCTTTTCCTATGCTTTACATGCAATTCCAGTCTACCTCCTGAAATCGGTTTCCTGCAATTCTGCCCCGCTTTCAAGTCCTCTTGGCAGCCTTACTTCAATATATTTTTGGACGATAGCTGTCATTTATAACTCTGCAGGTTTGTGAATGACAGTGCCCCTGAGCTCCTTTCTTCAACTCGCTTTCTGGTGAGCTGGCCGCAACACCGCAGGATTGCTTCAGGCCCTAGTGTGGTTCCGGCACGGCACGCTGAGCCTTTGGTTAATTCCTCTTCCTGGTGGGAAATGAGAGTGAAATTTGCCTGTCCAGACACGTCCAGCTAGTCTCTCATTGGATCTCCCTATTCCTGTTCATCTTCCGCAGAAATTGCAAACTGGGCCAAACAGGAGTTTAAAGGCACTGACTCTCCAAGTGGGCGGAGTGTTAGTAAAGCATCTGGAATGTTGCACCCGAGTACCAGGGGACGAAAACTGAGACACATTTGAACACGTTTCCCGATCACACGGTGGATCATACTCTGGGTTCCACATGCATGTTTTAGCTGAAGGAAAAATCCCTTAAACCTAGAGAGTTGGGACCCATGGAATGGGTACCATGCAATATGACTTCAAAGGGTCTGCATTTGCTCACCGAATCTCACCAATCCTATCACTGCTGCGCTTATGCCACTGTACACACGCTTGATTCTCTTTTGGAGACATATAAATCCATAGGTTTTAAGATTCTTAGTAGTCAGGTATATTCCTAGGCGTTTAATATGGGCTGTTGAGTCCACTTCGTTGAGCAAGGAGTAGCTCTTGTCTATTACATATTTGGCTTATGGAACGGTATCTGTGCTAATTTCAATCTCTGGTTTTATGCAGCACCCCAACTCACCTTTCCCCTTAAGCAAGCATAAGTTGGTTTTCTACATTTGAGACCCTGTTCTGTTTTGTAATTCAGTTCCTGTGTAGCCAAGTTTACATTCCGTATAGTAGTGATATCTTATGATGTTTCTTTTTCTGTGTGACTTATTTCACTTAGAAACATCGTACCTGAATCCACTCATTATGCTGCTACAGACCTGATGACATAGATTTCACTGCTGAGTCATATTGCATTGTACGTAAGTACCACAACCTCTTTATCCATTTTTCACTTTCTGCGATATTGAACGTGTACCGTAAACGAGGTTCTTGTAAACAGAGCCGTCCCAAACTGTGGGGTGGCTGTGTCTTTTTGATTTTAATTTCCCTAAGCTATAGGACCATAAGTGGAAGTGCCCTAGGCTCTGTTGCTTTGTTTTTCAGATGTTTCAGGAAACACCATACACTTCTCCAGAGTGGCTGTTGGCAATTTACATCCCGCCCATCAGCATAACAAGGCTCCCAGTTCTCCATGGCCTGTCCTGCCTTTCTGGATTTTACACTTTTTTCAGATGGCCCTTTTGACCGGGGGGCAGTGAGACTTCATTGTAGTGCAGATTTCCTTTGCAAGCTTGCTTGGTTGGCCAAAAAGGGCGTGTACTTTTTTTTCCTGAATATATTCAGGAAAAAACGCATACGCCCTTTTTAGCCAAGTGCATCATTGTGGACGTTCTGCCTCTTTTCCTATGCTTTACATGCAATTCCAGTGTACCTCCTGAAATTGGTTTCCTGCAATTCTGCCCGGCTTTCAAGTCCTCTTGGCAGCCTTACTTCAATATATTTTTGACGATAGCTGTCATTTATAACTCTGCAGGTTTGTGAATGACAGTGCCCCTGAGCTCCTTTCTTCAACACGCTTTCTTGTGAACTGGCCGCAAAACCACAGGATTGCTTCAGGCCCTAGTGTGGTTCCGGCTCGGCACGCTGAGCCTTTGGTTAATTCCTCTTCCTGGTGGGAAATGAGAGTTAAATTTGCCCGTCCAGACACCTCCAGCTAGTCTCTCATTGGTTCTCCCTATTCCTGTTCATCTGCCGCAGAAATTGCAAACTGGGCCAAACAGGAGGTTAAAGCCACTGACTCTCCAAGTGGGGAGAGTGTTAGTAAAGCGTCTGGAATGTTGCGCCCGTGTACCAGGGGACGAAAACTGAGACACATTTGAACTCGTTTCCCGAACACACGGTGGATCATACTCTGGGTTCCACATGCAAGTTTTAGCTGAAGGAAGAATCCCTTAAACCTGGAGAGTTGAGACCCATGGAATGGGTACCATGCAATATGATTTCAAAGGGTCTGCATTTGCTCACCGAACCTCACCAATCCTATCACTGCTGCGTTTATACCGCTGTACACACACTTGATTCTCTTTCGGAGACATATAAATCCATAGGTTTTAAGATTCTTACTAGTCAGGTATATTCTTAGGCATTTAATATGGGGTGTTGAGTCCACTTCGTTGAGCAAGGAGTAGCTCTTGTCTATTACATATTTGGCTTATGGAACGGTATCTGTGCTAATTTCAATCTCTGGTTTTATGCAGCACCCCAACTCACCTTTCCCCTTAAGCAAGCATAAGTTGGTTTTCTACATTTGAGACCCTGTTCTGTTTTGTTATTCAGTTCCTGTGTAGTCAAGTTTACATTCCGTGTAGTAGTGATATCTTATGATGTTTCTATTTCTCTGTGACTTATTTCACTTAGAATCATCGTACCTGAATCCACTCATTATGCTGCTACGGGCCTGATGACAGAGATTTCATTGCTGAGTGATATTGCATTGTACGTAAGTACCACAACTTCTTTATCCATTTTTCGCTTTCAGTGATATTGAACTTGTACCGTAAACGAGATTCTTGTAAACAGAGCCGTCCCAAACTTTGGGGGGGCTGTGTCTTTTTTATTTTCATTTCCCTAAGCTATAGGACCATAATTGGAAGTGCCCTAGGCTCTGTTGCTTTGTTTTTTAGATGTTTCAGGAAACACCATACACTTCCCCAGAGTGGCTGTTGGCAATTTGCATCCCGCCCATCAGCATAACAAGGCTCCCAGTTCTCCATGGTCTGTCCTGCCTTTCTGGATTTTACACTTTTTTCAGATGTCCCTTTTCACCGGGGGGCAGTGAGACTTCATTGTAGTGCAGATTTCCTTTGCAAGCTTGCTTTGTTGGCCAAAAGGGCATATGCGTTTTTTCCTGAATATATTCTGGAAAAAACGCATACGCCCTTTTTGGCCAAGTGCATCATTGTGGACGTTCTGCCTCTTTTCCTATGCTTTACATACAATTCCAGTCTACCTCCTGAAATCGGTTTCCTGCAATTCTGCCCCGCTTTCAAGTCCTCTTGGCAGCCTTACTTCAATATATTTTTGGACGATAGCTGTCATTTATAACTCTGCAGGTTTGTGAATGACAGTGCCCCTGAGCTCCTTTCTTCAACTCGCTGTCTGGTGAGCTGGGCGCAACACCGCAGGATTGCTTCAGGCTCTAGTGTGGTTCCGGCATGTTACGCTGAGCCTTTGTTTAATTCCTCTTCCTGGTGGGAAATGAGAGTTAAATTTGCCTGTCCAGACACCTCCAGCTAGTCTCTCATTGGATCTCCCTATTCCTGTTCATTTTCCGCAGAAATTGCAAACTTGGCCAAACAGGAGGTTAAAGGCACTGACTCTCCAAGTGGGGAGAGTGTTAGTAAAGCGTCTGGAATGTTGCGCCCGTGTACCAGGGGACGAAAACTGAGACACATTTGAACACGTTTCCCGAACACTCGGTGCATCATACTCTGGGTTCCACATGCATGTTTTAGCTGAAGGAAGAATCCCTTAAACCTGGAGAGTTGAGACCCATGGAATGGGTACCATGCAATATGACTTCAAAGGGTCTGCATTTGCTCACCGAACCTCACCAATCCTATCACTGTTGCGTTTATGCCGCTGTACACACGCTTGATTCTCTTTCGGAGACATATAAATCCATAGGTTTTAAGATTATTACTAGTCAGGTATATTCTTAGGCGTTTAACATGTGGTGTTTAGTCCACTTCGTTGAGCAAGGAATAGCTCTTGTCTATTACATATTTGGCTTATTGAACGGTATCTGTGCTAATTTCAATCTCTGGTTTTATGCAGCACCCCAACTGAACATTCCCCTTAAGCAAGCATAAGTTGTTTTTCTACATTTGAGACCCTGTTCTGTTTTGTAATTCAGTTCCTGTGTAGTCAAGTTTACATTCCGTGTAGTAGTGATATGTTATGATGTTTCTTTTTCTGTGTGACTTATTTCACTTAGAATCATCATACCTGAATCCACTCATTACGCTGCTACGGGCCTGATGACATAGATTTCATTGCTGAGTGATATTGCATTGTGCGTAAGTACCACAACTTCTTTATCCATTTTTCGCTTTCTGCGATATTGAACTTGTACCGTAAAGGAGGTTCTTGTAAACAGAGCCGTCCCAAACTTTGGGGGGGCTGTGTCTTTTTTATTTTAATTTCCCTAAGCTATAGGACCATAAGTGGAAGTGCCCTGGGCTCTGTTGCTTTGTTTTTTAGATGTTTCAGGAAACACCATACACTTCTCCAGAGTGGTTGTTGGCAATTTACATCCCGCCCATCAGCATAACAAGGCTCCCAGTTCTCCATGGCCTGTCCTGCCTTTCTGGGTTTTACACTTTTTTCAGATGGCCCTTTTGACCAGGGGGCAGTGACACTTCATTGTAGTGCAGATTTCCTTTGCAAGCTTGCTTGGTTGGCCAAAAGGGCATATGCGTTTTTTCCTGAATATATTCAGGAAAAAACGCATACGCCCTTTTTGGCCAAGTGCATCATTGTGGACGTTCTGCCTCTTTTCCTATGCTTTACATGCAATTCCAGTCTACCTCCTGAAATCGGTTTCCTGCAATTCTGCCCCGCTTTCAAGTCCTCTTGGCAGCCTTACTTCAATATATTTTTGGACGATAGCTGTCTTTTATAACTCTGCAGGTTTGTGAATGACAGTGTCCCTGAGCTCCTTTCTTCAACTCGCTTTCTGGTGAGCTGGCCGCAACACCGCAGGATTGCTTCAGACCCTAGTGTGGTTCCGGCACGGCACGCTGAGCCTTTGGTTAATTCCTCTTCCTGGTGGGAAATGAGAGTTAAATTTGCCCGTCGAGACACCTCCAGTTAGTCTCTCATTGGTTCTCCTCATTCCTGTTCATCTTCCGCAGAAATTGCAAACTGGGCCAAACAGGAGGTTAAAGGCACTGACTCTCCAAGTGGGCGGAGTGTTAGTAAAGCATCTGGAATGTTGCACCCGAGTACCAGGGGACGAAAACTGAGACACATTTGAACACGTTTCCCGATCACACGGTGGATCATACTCTGGGTTCCACATGCATGTTTTAGCTGAAGGAAAAATCCCTTAAACCTGGAGAGTTGGGACCCATGGAATGGGTACCATGCAATATGACTTCAAAGGGTCTGCATTTGCTCACCGAATCTCACCAATCCTATCACTGCTGCCCTTATGCCACTGTACACACGCTTGATTCTCTTTTGGAGACATATAAATCCATAGGTTTTAAGATTCTTAGTAGTCAGGTATATTCCTAGGCGTTTAATATGGGCTGTTGAGTCCACTTCGTTGAGCAAGGAGTAGCTCTTGTCTATTACATATTTGGCTTATGGAACGGTATCTGTGCTAATTTCAATCTCTGGTTTTATGCAGCACCCCAACTCACCTTTCCCCTTAAGCAAGCATAAGTTGGTTTTCTACATTTGAGACCCTGTTCTGTTTTGTAATTCAGTTCCTCTGTAGCCAAGTTTACATTCCGTGTAGTAGTGATATCTTATGATGTTTCTTTTTCTGTGTGACTTATTTCACTTAGAATCATCGTACCTGAATCCACTCATTATGCTGCTACAGACCTGATGACATAGATTTCACTGCTGAGTCATATTGCATTGTACGTAAGTACCACAACCTCTTTATCCATTTTTCACTTTCTGCGATATTGAACGTGTACCGTAAACGAGGTTCTTGTAAACAGAGCCGTCCCAAACTGTGGGGTGGCTGTGTCTTTTTGATTTTAATTTCCCTAAGCTATAGGACCATAAGTGGAAGTGCCCTAGGCTCTGTTGCTTTGTTTTTCAGATGTTTCAGGAAACACCATACACTTCTCCAGAGTGGCTGTTGGCAATTTACATCCCGCCCATCAGCATAACAAGGCTCCCAGTTCTCCATGGCCTGTCCTGCCTTTCTGGATTTTACACATTTTTCAGATGGCCCTTTTGACCGGGGGGCAGTGAGACTTCATTGTAGTGCAGATTTCCTTTGCAAGCTTGCTTGGTTGGCCAAAAAGGGCGTGTACGTTTTTTCCTGAATATATTCAGGAAAAAACGCATACGCCCTTTTTAGCCAAGTGCATCATTGTGGACGTTCTGCCTCTTTTCCTATGCTTTACATGCAATTCCAGTGTACCTCCTGAAATTGGTTTCCTGCAATTCTTCCCGGCTTTCAAGTCCTCTTGGCAGCCTTACTTCAATATATTTTTGACGATAGCTGTCATTTATAACTCTGCAGGTTTGTGAATGACAGTGCCCCTGAGCTCCTTTCTTCAACACGCTTTCTTGTGAACTGGCCGCAAAACCACAGGATTGCTTCAGGCCCTAGTGTGGTTCCGGCTCGGCACGCTGAGCCTTTGGTTAATTCCTCTTCCTGGTGGGAAATGAGAGTTAAATTTGCCCGTCCAGACACCTCCAGCTAGTCTCTCATTGGTTCTCCCTATTCCTGTTCATCTTCCGCAGAAATTGCAAACTGGGCCAAACAGGAGGTTAAAGGCACTGACTCTCCAAGTGGGGAGAGTGTTAGTAAAGCGTCTGGAATGTTGCACCCGAGTACCAGGGGACGAAAACTGAGACACATTTGAACACGTTTCCCGATCACACAGTGGATCATACTCTGGGTTCCACATGCATGTTTTAGCTGAAG